>NC_080410.1:8262397-9584897 GCF_030265065.1 Corythoichthys intestinalis
TTTCGTCTGACCACAGAACTTTCCTCCAGAAGGTCTTATCTTTGTCCATGTGATCAGCAGCAAACTTCAGTCGAGCCTTAAGGTGCCGCTTTTGGAGCAAGGGCTTCCTTCTTGCACGGCAGCCTCTCAGTCCATGGAGATGCAAAACAAGCTTGACTGTGGACACTGACACCTGTGTTCCAGCAGCTTCAAATTCTTGGCAGATTTGCTTTTTGGTGATTCTCGGTTGAATCTTCACCCTCCGGACCAATTTTCTCTCAGCAGCAGGTGATAGCTTGCGTTTTCTTCCTGATCGTGGCAGTGACAAAACAGTGCCATGCACTTTATACTTACAAACAATTGTTTGCACTGTTGCTCATGGGACCTGCAGCTGCTTTGAAATGGCTCCAAGTGACTTTCCTGACTTGTTCAAGTCAATGATTCGCTTTTTCAGATCCATGTATGTATATTTTTGACCCAGCAGATTTGATCACTTTTTCTGTTAACCCATTATAAAGTCATAAAAGAACCAAACTTCATGAATGTTTTTTTGTGACAAAGAAGTATCTGTTCCAATCACTCTATCGGAGAAAAATCTGAGTTGTAGAAATAACTGGAAACTCAAGAGAGCCATGACATTATGTTCTTCACAAGTATATGTAAACTTTTGACCACAACTGTATGCACATCCAGGCACGTGCATACACACACACACACACACACACACACACACACACACACACACACACACACACACACACACACACACACACACACACACACACACACACACATTTGTGTACATCACCGATGGACAGCCCCAAGCATTGACTAATACCTGCACAGTCACATACATCCGCACACTGGTTGTCCAGCAGTGGACATTCCTATAGGGTCTGAACCAGCATGATGTAGCCACTTAGATCTTTTCCTCTCATGAATTTCTTTAATTTAGAAGGATACATTTCCAAGTTGTTGTACCGGAATTTGATTGATAGCCATCAAGTAATGGGTAACACTTTATAATAATTATCCGTTTTAACGGGTATTGTTTTGGCACATTGAGTGTTAAAGAGAGAAAAGACTATATTTCACAAATTTGAAGCCTAATTTTATACAGTAGATGAGGCAATTTCAATTTTAAATGGTTCAAATTTGTTTGGGCACACTACTCTCTGTGCTGTCATATTTCCATGTACTGTGCTTTCTCTTGGAATTTGGGTTTATTTCTGGAGTCTCTATGAATGTTTCTTGAACTTTTTCAACCAATCACCAACTAAAATATTCGGCTCTCCATGTACTACCATAGGTATCAACATTAAAAAAAATATATTACATTTGTATAAGATGTGTTCCAGACCTGCGGTCAAGGGGCCAATTGTGGCCAACGGGACAATATTCTGTGGCTCCCATTTAACATCCAGTCGTAGAATTGGTGTGGTGTGGTGGTGGCCTACGTGCATTTGAAAGTAGCCAATAACAAAAATAAGAAATAAAAATAATTTTAATTAAATTGAATCAAATGATCTATTTTTTCGGGGGAAAAAATAATTATGTTGATGTGTAAATCACATAATATAAAAAAATATATAAAATGTTTATTAAAAAAGGTGGGAGTAATAAAAACATACGGTATATCTAAACAAAATAGAATAAAAAAAAAAATAAAACTTAAAAAAATAAATTAAAACATAGCAATAAATTGGGGGGGGGAGAAAGAAGAATAAAGACAACTATTCAAATAAGTGTCGCCCATGTGTATTTTGCTCTGGGGGATGTTATGTTTTGTTTCTTTTGTGAACTCTCACAGCTTAACTCTTTGGTTGCCCTTGATGGCAATAGACATCAAATTCCTTCTAATAATAAACATTTTAACTCCTACTTGAAATATTGGACCTCGATTGCCATGAATAGGTGTTTTCATCATCAAAGTTGCCTTTACTAATTATAACAACACTAACTCTGTTAACTGGTCGTGAATGAGTTACGCGAACAATAACTTTGGAATAGAGGTCCACTGTAGTGACCACTGTCGTTGAAAGGATTAAAAAAAGAAAATGTATGCCGTTTGTTGTTCCTTAAGTAGTTAAAAAGGAGGTTTTGTATTTAGATGCGAGGAAATGAGGGAAAATAAAAATCAGGAGATGGAGGTTGGCGTAACTGGTGTTTTTGTTAACTGTTATTTTGCAAATCATTTAATAAAAAAAAAAAAAAAAGAATGAAAATCAGTTTCTCATGTATGCCTTGTGACTGGATGTGTAATGCAGTAGCCTAATGCAATGTTTTTCAACCGGTGTTCCGTGGTACACTAGTGTGCCGTGAGAGATTGTCAGGTGTGCCGTGAGAAATTATCCAATATCACATTTTTTCTTTTTCTTTTTTTTTTCTCCGTCGTCAGGCGGAGTTGCAGTAGGAAGAAAGGAGTAGGTAGAAGGTTCACGGTCGTGTGCAGATGAGCGAGGTATTGCTCGTGTCACGCTCAAGATCCGCTCGGATTTCTAAACATTAGCCACCTTGCTGTCCGCGACAATGTGAACCTCAGCATGTCAACTGTACATCATTTGATTAGACCCGTCAAGTGTGCATATACACGAAAGTGTCTTTTCTATTTTATCCGTATGTGACGACCGTTAATCCTCCCCGTGTTTTATTTATACACATTGTGGAAATCCGAGCAGTTCTTGAAAGCGACACGAGCAGCTCTCCAACAGTGCCATGGTGCCAAGCATGCTTAAATGTCATATCCAAACGAAACACACATCGCTTCAAAACAAATGGATGGACTATTTTGTTTGCCTTTGTGAAAACAGAGAAACAGAAAACGTTTTTTGAAGAAAAACTACAAAGGTAAATGAGAAAAGCCCGCAAACCCAGTTACCTTGTTGCTGAACTTGTTGCAAAATCTAAAAAGTCCCACACAATGGCAGAGAAATTAATACTTCCTGCCTGCAAAGCCAATGTCAGCGAGGTGCTCGGCCCTGATTCGGTTAAAGACATTGCTGAAGTCCCCCCTGTCTGATAATTCTGAGCTTTTCAAGCCTAACTGCTATAAAAAAATAAGATTTCTGCCAGGATATTGGCTATGTGTTCATCTAAACAGGCTCAAGTTTCCCACTACGTAAGTATAAATACTGAGAAATTATTTTTTCATTAAATATACTGTACAGAAAGTAATTTCTGAACATTTTTTATTTGTTGTGTGCCGCGAGATTTTATCCAATGTAAAGACGTGCCGTGACTCATAAAAGGTTGAAAAACACTTGCCTAATGCATGTGTAAAACCAGTTTTTTTAGTGTGTGTTATCTGTATAACTATGCCAAAAGCAGTTTCTTTGCATTTCGGTGGTTTTAGAGGTTTGACACAAAAAAAAAAAAAAAAAATTCCGACTCCGTGGCGCCCTTTATGTCAAGGAGTTCCAGCAAGAAATTTTAGCCACTTTCACCCCTGCCCGTAAGTAACCTAAAATTAACAAGGAAGTGACAAAAATAACTCATTGCCCACCACTGACAACAATAGACATTCAATTCATTTAAATTTGGACAACTGACTTAATGCTCATCTTTCAGTGCCAATTGTGTTGTGGCGTTAGACATCCAATCCATTTTGCAGCCAATGAGTTAACAAGAAAGTAAACCGAAAATCTCTCAAAGGTAACAGGAAGAAAGGCCCAAGTACACTGCATGCGTGATCGTTGCGTTTCCGGTCCGACTCCGGTAAAAAATAGCGCCGGAGCCAATCCGTTCCCATTATATCCTATTGTTCAACGTATACCGGCCGCGTCAGTGCTCCGGCTTGACTGCGAACCACCTCCGGCGTGCCGCATGCCGGCCGGATGGTATAGGCTATTTTCTATTTTTACCGGACACGCATCCGGCAAAATGGGCGGAGCTGGGCCTGGACGTAACAACCCAGGTGCCTAATCACGGTTTAAACACGAGCGAAGATGGATGATGAGCGCTTCATCATGGAGGTGGAAACCCACAAAATCATTTATGATGCAGCAGATCCTTTCTATAAGGACAATTTTAAAAAGGAAGCTGCAAGGTGTCCTATTATGTGTGTTTTTCTGTCCTGATCTCATCATGATGCAGTCATGTCTGTCTCTTAATTCCAGATTAACTAAAATATCAATATGCAAAGAAAATATGTGCTCTCTCTCTGCTTCTCTGATGAGTATAGACTCCGTGTGTTTTTCGTTGTTTTAAATGGCACATTATCGCGCGCGATCACGCGAGAGCTCACCGGGGGGACGAGGTTGGCGGACCGCAGCCGTGCAGCAGCCGGTATGATTTGCCTGTTTTTGACGGACTGCGTGGCACGCAGGCAACACTGAACCGGACCGGAACCGCAACGATCACGCATGCAGTGTACTTGGGCCTGAAGACTGAAAATCTACAAGAAGTAGTGATCCATGAGAGAGCAAAGCATCCCCACATAATTTCTCCGGAAATTGCATTTTCCATCTTCTCATATGATGACTATACAAATGTATGCTTGTGAATTAGTCTGAGGCTTTGCGCATGTGGTGTGTTGAGAAGACAAATCACCGACTGCATTTAACACAGTCAATTTGTATCTCACTGTCTGAGGTGGGCCACTTATATTAAGATTATATGACCTTTATAGATTGTCAACTGTGAAGCTATATTTGGGTGGCGAAGCTTTAATATTTTTGCAGTGACATGCCATAATGTGGCTTATAAACCTCTGTAATGAGCTCCCAGTGATCTTTCTGAACCATGTGGCCTTTTTAATCTCACATTGGTACAGTTGATCACATATTTGCTCTGTACCCTTTTTTCTAAGCGTGTGTGTGTGGTGTTCTACACTACACTGCTTTAGCATTAAATGTTGGCTTTTTATTCCTGTTTAGGTATCATCCCCTGGTTGAATGTCAAGCTTTAATAAAATTTGGACAACTCTGAAAAGATATCCCTTCACAAGAATTTTTTTTTTTTTTTTTTTGGGCAAAGCACTGTGAAATGGAGACTGCGACTGCTTTTCACCTCATCACATTTTTTTTTCTTCAAATGAGTCATATATAAGACATGTACTTCAATTAGTCATCAAATGGACCTAATATTTCAAGGGACATTAAAGTAAATTGTTTTTTTTTTTCTTTTTTTTTTTTTTGCAAATACGTCTAATACATCAATGGTAAAGCCTATATTTTAAATGTCTATTGTCAAAACGTAAAGGTTTTTTTTTTGTTGACGTGAGACCTCGTAGTCAAACGCCACACGTTCATGGTTTTGTAACCATTCTCCCCATGACTCCAAGAGCACTAATTTAGGCTTGGTTCATACCACAGGTCTTAATGCAAAAATCTGATTTTTTTTTTTTTTCCCCCGTATTTTTCCGACTTGCTACGGCTAACCTTCATTCCCCTCCTTTCCAGGTCAAACCTCCACACCTCTAGTTTCTCCTCCACCTGTTCCCTGCTCCCACTACAGATCACAATGTCATCTGCAAACATGAGGGTCTATGGGAATTCCTGTCTAACCTCATCTGGCATCCTGTCCATTACCATAGCGAACAAGAAGGGGCTCAGAACTGATCCCTGATGTAGTTCCACCTCTACTTTAACTCCTCCATAACACCATCAGCACACCTCACCATTGTCTTACAGTCCTCATACATGTCTTGCACCACTTGAACATGTACTTCTCTGTCACTCCAGACTTCCTCATACAAAACCACAGTTCCTCTCTGGGCACCCTGTCATAACCCTTCTCCAGATCTACAAGGACACAATGCAGCTGCTTCTGACCTTCTCTGAACTTCTTTATCAACATTCTCAAAGCAAATACTGCTTCTGTTGTCCTCTTTTTGTGTTTTCTTTCTTTTTTCGAATGAAACTATACTGCTCCTCACAAATGTTCACCTCTGCTCGGTTGAAGCAAACTGCATCATAGTTTTCATGTGCTGTGATGCACTGGCTATCTGCAAAAATAAACTGCTGTGTTCCACTGTATGCACTGCTGGCCAAAAGTATTTGCACCCCTGCAATTCTGTCAGATAATGCTCAATTTCTCCCAGAAAATGATTGCAATTACAAATGCTTTGGTAGTAACATCTTCATTGATTTTGCTTGCTATGAAAAAACACAGAAGAGATTGTGCGGGGGAAAAAATAATTATTATAAATTTACACAAAACTCCAAAAATGGGCCGGAAAAAAGTATTGGCACCCTTTGAAAAATCGTGATCTTCTCTAATTTGTGTAATTAACAGCACCTGTTACTTACCTAACCACACCACACCACATTCACCACATAACAGGTGGTGGCAATAACTAAATCACACTTGCAGCCAGTTAAAATAGATTAATGTTGACTCAACCTCCGTCCTGTGTCCTTGTGTGTACCACATTGAGCATGGAGAGAAGAAAGAAGACCAAAGAACTGTCTGAGGACTTGAGAAGTAACATTGTGCAATCTCAAGGCTACAAGTCCATCTCCAAAGACCTGAATGTTCCTGTGTCTACCGTGCGCGGTGTCATCATAAAGTGTAAAGCCCATTGCACTGTGGCTAACCTCCCTAAATGTGGACGGGAAAGAAAAATTGGAGAGATTTCAACGAAAAATTGTGCAGCTGGTGTATAAAGAACCTCGACTACCATCCAAACAAGTTCAAGCTGTCCTGCAGTTTGACAGTACGGCAGTGTCAACCCGTACTATCCGTCGGCGTCTGAATGAAAAGGGACTCTATTATAGGATACCCAGGAAGACCCCACTTCTGACCCAGAGACATAACAAGCCAGGCTGGAGTTTGCCAAAACTTACCTGAGAAAGCCATAAAAGTTTTGGAAGAATGTTCTCTGGTGAGATGAGACAAAAGTAGAGCTTTTTGGGAAAAGGCATCAACATAGAGTTTACAGGCAAAAGATAATAAACACGGTCCTCACAGTCAAACATGTTGGAGGTTCCCAGATGTTTTGGGGTTGCTTTGCTGCCTCTGGCACTGGACTGTTTGACCGTGTGCATTGCATTATGAAGTCTGAAGACCAACAAATTTTGGAGCATAATGTAGGGCCCAGTTTGAGAAAGCTCGGTCCCCCTCAGAGGTCATGGGTCTTCCAGCAGGGCAATGACCTAAAACGCACTTCAAAAAGCACTATAAAATGGTTTGAGTGAAAACACTGGAGACTCCTAAAGAGGCCAGCAATGAGTCCAGACCTGAATCCCATAGAACACCTGTGGAGAGATCTGAAAATGGCAGTTTGGAGAAGGCACCCTTCAAATCTCAGAGACTTGGAGCAGTTGGCCAAAGAAGAATGGTCTGAAATTCCAGCAGAGCATTGTAAGAAACTCATTGATGGATACCGGAAATAGTTGTTCGCAGTTATTTTGTCTAAAGGTTGTGCTACCAAGTATTTGGCTGAGGGTGCCAATACTTTTGTCTGGCCCATTTTTTTGTTGTTGAATTTTTTGCAAAATGATAATTATTTAATTTGGTTCTACATTCTCTTTTGTTTTTTCATTGCAAGCAAAATAAATGAAGACATTACTACTAGGGTTGTTCCGATCGGGTTTTTTTGCTCCGATCCGATCCGATCGTTTTAGTTTGAGTATTTGCCGATCCCGATATTTCCTGATCCGATTGCTTTTTTTTGCTCCCGATTCAATTCCAATCATTCCTGATAATTTTTCCCGATCATATACATTTCGGCAATGCATTAAGAAAAAAATGAAAAAAATATGAATAAAACTCGGACGAATATATACATTCAACATACAGTACATAAGTACTGTATTTGTTTATTATGACAAATCCTCAAGATGGCATTTACATTATTAACATTCTTTCTGTGAGAGGGATCCACGGATAGAAAGACTTGTGACTTTGTATATTGTGACTAAATATTGCCATCTAGTGTATTTGTTGAGCTTTCAGTAAATGATACTGTAGCCATGCGCAAATGCATGATGGGAAGTGGAACCATGACTGTGCGTAGTGCTACCAATTGATATATCTTCTCTTGCTTCCCCACATTGCTTCCCATGATATTTCTAATCGTAGGGAGAGGGATTGTAAGGCTTTAGCCAATTGAAAAAAGGCTCCAAAGGCTGCCAAAATTCACTATACTCATTTTACGCTGGCTTTTATCTCTCTAAATAGGTAAAACGGCGCCATTACAGATTGAGCGCGACAATGTGTCAGTGGGTCGTGGAATGCATGCATTAATTGTGTTAAATATTTTAACGTGCTTCATTTAAAAAAAAAATAATTACCACCGTTATCGGGATAAATTTGATAACCCTACCTTAAGCTTAAACTAAAGACTCTGGATGAGTGTAACATATTATGTCTGTAATGTTAAATACAATTAGAAAACGATTTGATAAAAAAAAAAAAATATATATATATATATATATATATATATATATATATATATATATATATACTGTATTATATGTATATATATACTGTATATATATATATATATTAAAAAAAGGCATGGCCGATATTTTTTTGCCCATTCCGATACTTTGAAAATGACGTGATCGGACCGGATCAATCGGGATGCCGATCGATCGGGACATCTCTAATTACTACCAAAGCATTTGTGATTGCAATCATTTTCTGGGAGAAATTGAGCATTATCTCACAGAATTGGTGCCAATCCTTTTGACCACCAGTTCTGGTTGCTAACACTCTCCATAATGATATTGGAAAAAGTTTTATCACACAATCGTTTACCGTGAAGATCTGCAAACAAAAATGAGTTATTGACAGCAAACACTCACCTCCTCTGTCACTAACGCAGAAAAGCACGAAATAGACGAGGCAGAACTGCGCATGTCTGAAAGAACGCCCTAAGAACACTGGGTACAATTTTTTTTATTTTTTTTTTTATTTGACTTAACTGAGATACATCAAGTTAGGCATGTTTTCTAGCCGCAAATTACTACTTGCTTATAAAAAATAGTGTTCAGAACAGGTTGAATAAAAATTTAGTTTGGTTCACTTACCATATTTAATTAATTTGAATATCGGCATACAGTGATATAGAATAGTGTCCATATTAACTCATTAGCTGCCATGGCACTCAAACACGAGCATTCAAAGCCAGTCCTCCCAGTTTAAATGAATTGGAATAGCAGGCAAAGAGTTAAGATAGACGCTAATTTGTTGACAAAAATGTTGCAATAATATGGTGTCGCTGTATTTTACAGAAATGTTGCAATAAAATACTCTTAGTTTGTGAGGAAGACAAAAGTTCTTAACATTGTTAAATTTTTGGGTTTAGAAATGACTTGGTTTTCTCGTAATAATCCTGACCCATGAATTGATAATTTTTGCATCACTATATGGTGAGACAATTGTTATCGAGGGCCTTGAATCGTAAATTGTATCGTATTGGGAGATACACAGTGGTTCCCAATAAAACAGTGTGGTCATGTATATAGCTCAGTCCTCATGACTCAAGATGGAGTAGTTGACTTTCATCAGCATTGATCCTTACATGCACCATTGCTTCTTTGCACCATTTATCAGCTCTACTGCATGTGCTCCACTTTCCAGCTGAATTCACTCTATCAAAAATCCCTAAAGACACAGCGTCTTCTTTCTTCGTCGAAAAATAAAGGAGGCTTAACGTGATTGTGTGGAGAAAAGACGACGCACGTTGAGCAGTCTATCCCAACTCCTCTTGCTGGAGGCGCTTTAGGAGAAGGGAGGAGAAAACTACCAAGTGTCTGTCCATCAGTCCAGCTGCCCTCGTATCTGCAGTGAGCGCGCGTGTAGGAATAGACGCACGCACCAGAGCACATTCAGTGCACACATCACATAAACACAAACGTGCACGACGAGTTGGTGAGAGAGGGAGGGTGGGGAGCGAGAGCGCGAGATAGCAAGAAGCTGGTCCCATGCATGAACGCTGCGCAGGCTTCAGGAGCTCTCTGCTGGTCCATAAACGCGCGCGCTTCCAGCCAGCCTCTTCCTTCTCCTTAGCCCAGGGACGGCAATGACAGGATACCGAGAGCTGTGATCTCATTGAGGCTGCTGGAGCCCCCACCATGTGCGGGGCCAGCAGAGATTGCAGTGGAGAATCAGCCGCAGGCGCACGCACAATGAAGGTTGGATTACTACAACATTGATGTTCTTTGCAGCAGCAGCAGCACCGTAGAAAGTCAGAACACCGTGGAATTTCACTCAGTTCTTTTCATTTTGGGGGACACGCTGGAAATAATTGCTCTCCAGATATTGGGTGGTTTGTCACCCCGCCTGCTGAGCAGTGTTTGAGAGTGAGCACCATCCGAGGCTGCACGCTTTCTCAAAGGAAAAGGGGGACTCTTACAATGGCATCTCACGCTACTATTTTGGAGCTCTGTGGAAGGGAGATGTTGTAAGTAGTTGTCATTTTTCTCCGGATCTTGCATGTTGGGGGCTCCAACACCTTCCCCCTCCTCATTGCTGATGCGCTCTGCGGGTTCCCCACAGGCGTCCCCGAGCCAAAGTGCGGGACCTACACTTCGCCACTTATGGTCGAATTGGTTTAAAACGACTGGAAAACAATCAAATAATCTAATCAATGTTTCAAATGAAAGAAGAAAAAAATCTCTGCATCGTACACGCTCTAATTAGCTCATATCTCATCCAGTTGCGCAGTGAGGAGAACGCAGGCTCATCCTTTGAGGCGCATTAATGTAACAACTCTCCTATTGTACCTGGACACCTATTGTATCCTAAAATAATTGCTACTTTTAACTCGACTTAAAATGTGAAATCAAAACCAGGGAGACCACGCATGGTTGTGCAAGTTCGTTCTTCTCAATCTATGACACGTAATGCGCACAACTCCTTAAAACATGTCCTAATAAATGAAATTATAAAAGTGCCAGAGAGGGAAAATTGGGGAATGACGCGTTTCTCCTGTTTCCATCGAAACGAGTTGATTACACCTTTCTCTGACAACTTTTAATTTGTGTACGTCATATCCAAAAAATCATTACTCTTGCCATATTTTTTTTAGTTTTTATTTTAGAAATGCAGTTTTAGTTCTGATATTTGTCTGTCTTTTGAATGTAATCGTATGTTTGTGGCTTAAAAAAATATATATTTGAAGTCCACGGAGGAATCTTGGCCGCAGGCGCAAGACGCAATTCCTCTACCAACCAGTAAGGGTCGTTCTTGTATTGTGTTGTCTTCATTGAACCGAATTGAACCTCCCTCCTGTTCTCGGGCTCTAGTCACGTTGTTGAAGCGCAGTTCTCTCCTCCTCCCTCTCTGTAAAGGCGTCAGCTGCAGCCCATGGAGGGCCAATCCATATTTCTTTGACAGAAAAAGGAAATAAAGTATTAACCCATATCCCCATGTAGATTGAGGCCAACACCAAAGCCCCTTTGCCTTCTAGTTTTGCTGCTTACCTGCGAAAAGGAAGTGAGTTTGAGAGGCTTATACGTGATGGAACTTCAATATATTTTATATATAATTTTTAATATGAAGGGGCATCCGATGAAGACCACTAATTCCATTAATCATGGTGTGAATTCTACGCTACAGAAGGAATAATGTATAGTTCGCTCCATGTACTGTATATGGATGAATATATTGTGTCGTACCCTCAGAGCATAGCCCCCGGAAACCCCTTTGGAAAGAAACAATTGCTTTTCTTTTTGGCAAAGGAGCACTGCGGCATCATTTATTGGCCTCGGCCACTGAGCAAGGCATATAGATTAAAAATAACCTGTCTGTAAACATGTTGCCTATGTCAATTAAATGCTAAAAGCTTAATTATAAAAGCTTCTATCTGGAATGAGTTCAGCTGAGCATGAAGAAAAGCAAAAATGACTGTTGACTTCTTAGCCATCAATATCGGCATTATACATATCTTTAAAACTTCTGATAATGTGTCTTAACTTATCTGCCATGCAAGTGACACAAATAGTTGACCGTCAGAAAGAAATACCGTATAATGGCTAGAATTGTTGAGTGCCTTGACATGGTGTATCACTGGGAAGGCATGTACAGAAGAATTTTTTTTTTTTTTTTTTTATACTGTTGTTCAAGTTGTGTAATTGACCCAATTTGGACTTTTCCGGATTGTTGAAATGTCCATGTTTTCCCTATGTTTGTGTGTTGTCCTTCCTCTTTCCACTGACCTGACCACAATCATGACAATATGTTATAGAAATTGTAGGCTCTGTTAGTTGCCTTCCGGTGTGAATTGCTACGCTCGTCACATCTGTGATTGACTGAGTTGTATCCGCTGTTCAACAAGGCTCCAATTTGACCGTGTTTTGTTATGGGCAGAAGCCATTAGTCTCGGGTCATATGGATATGTCGAAAAGGAGAGTTCCAAAAAGGTCATGTGCAAGGTTAACTTGGAGTTGCGGGATAGCAAGACCTTTAAGTACTTTCGATGAACTGAAAAAAAGATTTGTAGTCAACAACAAATTGTTTCAATGTTTGTTGGTGAAATAATCAAATCTTTCTTATGTCTGGCAACAACCGTTTGGGAACTTTGGAACCATTAACGGTGAAAAACAAGGCGTTACTGTAGTGCATTCAAATTTCTAATAGCAACAATGCTATTTGTTTGTCTGCGCAAGTGTGTTTAACATTTAGTCAATCAAGCTTTGCTAAAGGACCATAAAAACTAGTTTATTTTAATGTGACGTATAGTAAATTAAGGTCTCAACATGATTGTACATTTTGCAAAAGAGAGGAATATCAATCAATCAATCAATCAAATTTATTTGGCAAAAAAATCTATTAGATAAAACAGGAAAAAAAATGTGACTCAAAACAGTTCAACCCCTAAGAATAAGCATTAAATGTAAAAAAAGGTTTTGATGGAAGCAAGGGCGCAGGTTTGCATAGAGACAGTTGGGACATATCACTACCAACTTTTCAGGATGGTCAAATTGTCCCCACCCACTTTTAAGTAACCTCATTTGCATTATATAATTACTTCAGTTATATTGGTAATTTAGGTTGTCTTCCCATATGTTGTAAGGAAAGACTGGAATGCTCCCATTATGAAGTGAATTATTTTCATTATGTTAAGACTTACATGTATCCCTTTTCACTTGCTGAATGTGCCGGTCCACCACCGACACACAGCCCCGACAGATTCATGTCGACAACATGCCACCTCGTCCCCGCACCTTCGAAGAGGAGGGATATTAAATGTTTTTTTTCGGCTAGTAGCAGCCACTGAAAGTAATGTAAAAGGATGTTGTGGAGGTGGGGGGAATGCCACTCATTTTGCCACAAAAAGTCTGACCGGCATCAGCGTTAGCATAACATTAAACTATGTGAACTTGCTTACCTGCAAAACTACTGCATTCAGGCCAGCCTCCACAAGGTACAACAAAGTCAAGCTAGCTATCCTTCATTTGGATCATTTTTTTTGCATTATATGCATAAAGGTAATGCAACAGGGTGGCTCCAAAGAGCAAGTTGCTTTATTAAAAAAAAAAAACAAAAAAAAACTGGGAGCTATCCAAGAATATGTCCACTTCCAGGGGACACTGGCATGAACATGAACTGACATGAAAAAGAAATCTGTGAAATGAAATCGCACACCAGAATTTCATGAGAGTACTTTGGTTCGAGTCTTGGGGTATTTTAGTACACCTCAGATGTAGATCGGTCCTTGGATATCTCAGATTTTTTTCCATTATTTTTTTCCCAAATCAATTTCAGATTTTAATGTTTTAGTTTGAGTCTAGGGATGCTCCAGTGTCCCCCAGAAGTCGACCTATTCTTGGATAGCTTCCTGTTTTTTAATAAAGGAAGTTCCACTATAAATGTTTCTTTAGTAATTTTTGAAAACAAACGTTCGAATTGAACATTGGATCACCATAAGTTAGTTACAGTAGGCGTTTAATGTAGTTCTTGTTGTTGTTTGTGCTTTTTCTATCTCTCTCCTTTTTTTCTTTTGTTCCCCATAACCCCTTCCAGTTTGCTATAAAAAAAAAAAAAATTAAAAAAAACATGAAAGTCAGTATAAGTCAATACATATTTATTTTGAATTGATCATATAGCCTATCAATTAATTCAATTAAAAAGTTCATACTTGTGAGAAATGTAGCACCGACCCCCATTCAATAATGTGTTTGGTCTTATTAATGTCCCATCCCCAGAAAAAAGTGTAATGCAGGTTACGCTGTTATATCATTCCTACCAATGTTGAGACCAAACCTACACCATTGGATGGAAGTTAACGCACTGCTGCCCGAATGATATCGTTGACTGAGAATGATACTATGAACTGAGGGGTGGCAACACTAAACTGTATACATTAGGGTTAGGTCCAAAGTTTGTGTTAACTGTGGTCGACTAATTGCTTTTACTGTCTAATTCATCATTTAAAATCTTTGTTATAACTGAAAACTCATTAAAAAAAAAAAGTAACAAAATTAGCTTTCTTGCAGCCATTTTGAATTTGATTGCAGTCTGTTGGATTAAACTGAGGTCTCTTCCCGAGACCTGTGTAATGGCTCTTATGTATATTGGTAGAACAGGCTTTCCTATTCAAGGAATCCTCCCTAAATTGAAAATCTTCTATTTCAGATCCTCCCATCAAAGCATCGTACACGCAGTTATCAGTCCAATATACACAGCATTTTCAGATTTTATTTCAGATTAAACAAATGATCTAATGGTGTGAAAGATGTTCGTTTTATTGACCCCAAACACCAGCATCTAAGTGTGTATTTAATGTACTGTAATTTAACTTCTTTCTTCTGTCGCCTGTACTCTCTTTGCCATCTGCTCTGCGCAAATGTGCATTTGCTCCCATGAGAAGCCCAGCGGAAGTAATTGTCTGTTACCGCTCAGGTTTCATGTCTACCCACTGCACATACCTTTTTAGCCATATGATGTACTTTTTACATCACTAGAGGACCATCCAATGAAATGTGTGTGCCACATTTGGCCTAAAAAGTTTGGTAACACCCAAAATATTATTGTATATTTTTTTAAATGAAATGTTTCTCCGGACATTCATGTTCAGGTCATTATGAATTAAGATTGTTACCTGTGATATCAAATTGAACCCTTTCAAAGACAGGGGTCCCTACAGTGGACGGTTATTCAAAAGTTGACACTGAAGACCTTTAACTGTATCTTTATTAACATGTCAAATATTTACGTTATGGACAGAAACACGGTAGAAATTTGACTAGCCTAACTAACAGCTGGCTGAAATTTTGGTATGTAAAATTGAATTCCACTTTTCATTTGTTTGTTTGGCTATAAACTAATGGCTTCAGTTTGATATTCCTCATTCCTGTTCAAAATAGTAATACACAGGCATCCCACCAGAAGAAAAAAAGATTTTGCACTAAAGAATTTAAGAATGCTGAATGATCTCTGAGGGAAATGGAAAAAAACTTGGCAGGTGGTTACATAAATTTGTTAAGCGTTGTGTGTTTAAGGCAGGATGAAAGAGAGGACAAAAACATGGAGAAGATGAGCGATGACATGCACTTCTTTGAATTAACTTTGTATAGGACAGTGATAAAATATTAGGGATTTGACATATCACAATACTCTGTAGTCCAATTATCGATACGCTACCACCAAGAATTGATATACCGTTTTAAAAGATGTCACTGTTTTATGAAGGAACCAACAGGTCGCTACCAAAAATTTCCATCAGAAAAGTGTCTATGTTTACTCGTTGGCTACCATTGACGGTGCTAGACGTCCAATGAATTTTGACTGGGAGGAGCAAATGAATGATTGTTCATCGTTCATAACGTGACATTTGGACGGGCATCGCTAGAGTCGTCAATGGCACTGAAACATAAGCATTCACAGCCAGTCCTCCCAGCTTAAATGAATTGGATGTAGTGCTGCAACGATTAATTGATTTACTTGAGTGATTCGATTAGAAAAAAGCTCCGAATCAAGTTTTGTTGCTTCAAGGATTTGTTTAATTAGAGTGACGTTGTAATGGTTTGTTTTGAAAGTGTTTGCATTTAGTTTTATTGATTTGGGTGGTTAAACTGCCCTCTATTGGCAAAAGTGAATATGACATAACTCATTTAACATGACTGAATCCAGCTCCAACATACTGTAAGGTTCAGTTTTTGTTTGGGCTAATGTTTTTTATTTTATTTTAATGCATTCATAATTTAGTTTATCAGTATATTTAGCAGGTGTATTGTGGTAATGTGTTTATACGATTTGTTAAGAGCACTTTAAAAACATTTTTTTTTTTTTTAACATTTAAGGTAGCGGACATTTGCTATGCAAGTTAGCTAATTTTTCTTTTGCTGATCATCTGAGGCTAAGCTCAGGTATTTTAATTAATTTTTAAATTTAAGTGTTGCTCTTGTGAGATGATCTGATCGGCAGTTGTGCAGAATGTTATTTTGTATTTGCATGAATGCTTTTTTTGAAGGTGCAATCTTAGCAAGCCTTTGTTTTACATCTCTTAAAATTGATTCTGAACGCATTGAAGGTTCCCAATCAGATTACTCGATAATCGATTATAATCTTGTTTGTACTCATGTTGCTGCCTCTAGTGCAGGTATACTTATCGATTGCGCCAGTGGCATGAAAACTAAACTATCATTTCACGATGAGAAAAAACAAACAAACAAACAAACAAACAAAAGTAATGTGACAGGTGATACGTACTGTAAAATGTAGTGAAATAAAAGTAAAAAGTACCACTTCATAATAGTACTCAAGTAAAGTACAAATACACAAAAATGTACTTAAGTATTTTTACTTTGTATATTCCACCACTGCTAAATATGTTTTTTTTTTTTTCAAATGCAGTAAAGCTGATCCAAATACAGTAAAGGGACGTGATTCATTCAAATGAAAGCTCTCTGCCCAATTATATTGTAACTAAGGCTTTCTTGGATTTGTGAATTGGCCTTATTAGTCTTGGAATCTATCTAGATAACAAAACCAACCTGGTCACCTAACCTGGCCAGATGATGTGCTCCATCTATGGGATAATAACATTTTCAACCTTACAGTGGAATCTTATTGCAGCTTGGGAAAAGTCTCAGGAAGTCAGAATGAATCTTCGAGGTGTCAGCAGCTTCGTCCCTTCTTCGAGATTTTCATATATAAACAAGTTAAACTGAAATACACTAGCTAGACTCTCAAAATAACCTATTACAGACTTGCTTGCAGTGGGATGTTGCCCTGTTATGCTAAAAGGTGTCATCTGAGGTTATAGAGGTATCTGATTCAGGTGAAGACCTCGGGCACCTCTTGTTGGAGGTGTTCCAAGCACATCCAGCTGGCCCCGACCCAGGGAAAGATGGACAAATTGCAGCTGATCTGACCTGTGAGCCAATTGAGTCTCACCCTCGTATGGATAAATGGTGCATAATTGATGGAACAACAGGATATATTTTCTTGTCTAATAGTTGTTTTGCAATTAATAAACAGTGAAGAAAATAAGAAAGCAATGCAATTAGAAAACAGAAGTTGTATAGTAATGTAATTATTTGGTGGAAGCAATTAAGAAGAAAAGCGCAAGGTAATGTAAAAGCCTGATGTAAATGAATAAAACGGATTTGTTCCAAAATTAGTAAAAAAAAAAATATATTAAAGGCAATCTTCTGCAACCCAAAAAAATCACAATAAATACACAATAAACATAATCAGTATAAACCTTTCTGGCCCAGACTGTAAATAAATCATAAGCATCGATGTATAGAGTACATTCATCTAATTTTAATGCCGGTTAGGGAGATACAGGAAAGTACTATCATGCCTGCAGTGGTAAATGAAGTCAAAGTAATCATCATGTAAAGATAATGCATGTTAAATTATTGACGCAAATCAAAGCTGCTTATGTGTGAATCAGAAAACAGGCTTTGCGGAGGTAAAGCAGTATTGTGGTAATGACAGGCTGTAAGCGTGGAGTGTCTAACTTTTTGTAAAATCTGTACAATATAAACACAAGCAGAGTGATCATACTATGTATTATTTTTTGGTAGCAGGGAAGTGTGTCTATTGTGTCTGCGTGACTGGTATCCATGATTACGGCTGTGCCTGCCAAACATTGTTCACTGTTGTGGTGCCAAAAGAGGGGTAGCCTTTGTGTGACGCCATACTGCTTCAATCCCATTTGGCTCATGTTGCTTGTATGCTCACTACGGCTTGCTTCCTTGCTCTTTGCATGTGAACGATACTTTAAAAAAAAAAAAAATGAAGTGCATTTGCTGCACTCTCTCTGGTTATCCATCCTGAAGTTTTGATACGATGCATCAGACTTATCCTGAGCCAAATGCTGAATTGAAACTTGAGCTACACATACTTTAATGGATTATTTCATTGGACAGTGGCTTTTCCCAACTCAGCATGCTGGCATAGCAGCATCGTTCTCCTGCACTGAGTGCAGCATTTGAGTTCGATTATAACCGGGCTTACAGAATTTGTTTTTCAATTAAGAATTCAGAACTGATTAAGACATGGTCGGAAGCTAAATCCACCGAGGCACTATTGACATTTACTGTGTTGCTCAACGAAAATGAAGTGTTACGGTGATATCGACTCTGTCAAGGCACCACAAACTACGGCGAATTCATCAACCAAGTTCATAATCATATAGTCATGTACAAAGTAAATAGTATGTGGATTATATTGAACAATGATGGGTGGATTTAACCTCGGGAAAATGATTTTGGCCTTTTTAATTTTTCTTTAAATGCGTATTCAGTACTGGGCATTTATTGCAAATTACCGTATTGGCCCGAATATAAGTGTTTTTTGCATTGAAATAAGAGTGAAAAAGAGGGGGTCGTCTTATATTCGCGGTCTAGACATATATACCCATTCACGACGCTAGATGGCACCAGATATCATTGAAGCAATGTTCTGTTATGACAGATATCAGCTACTCTCCCCATTCACGACGCTAGATGGCGCCAGATATCATTGAAGCGATGTTCTGTCATGACAGATCTTAGCTACTACTTTAACCAGTTTGCATTATTTTATTGCAATGCTTTTCCTTATTCAGATTTGTTTCAAGACTGCAGTTACAGTTAGACTTCACTTTGATCGTTAATGCAGTTATTGCAATTTTGTTGTTTTATCACAATAGATTGGTTTATTTACATTTCAAAAACCAGAAGCCATTCATTTATGAATGTGATTGCACTTTAGTTTCCATATTTAAATGTTCAGATATTAAGATTTGAATGAGGCAAAATAACATGCTTTTTCTATTAAATATATTGCTATAATCATTTGTTTCAGATGTACTGTAATAATTTTCTGTATAAAAAATAATTTGGTGTTCAAAAAGTCTTTTTTCAAACTTTAGTCTTGAAAAAGAGGGGGTCGTCTTATACATAATCAGGGCCGTCTTATATTCGGGCCAATACGGTACTTTCCTTCTCACTTCTTCAGCTAGCTAAATTGTGTCGTACGAACAGCAACTAGCATTCCTGTGCTGGAATATCCCTATTGGTTCCAAATCAGTGGGGAATGCTCTAAGACTGCAAGGGAAGCTCAGCTTCACTAAAAGTGTAAAAAAAAAAGTGATCAAATCTGTGGTGTCGATAGTACATGTCATTGACTAAATATGCACTACAACACGTTCAACTTTTGTTCAGAAGTAGCTTCTTATCACTGGTTACGATACGGCTTGCTTTTCATTCATTCGCGCAGCTTCACAGTCATGTGAAGAGTGAGTTGAGAGGTCATTGTTCCACTACAGCGAAACGAGCTGAGTCATTGGCTAAAGGCTGGGTTTATCCCGACCATCGGACGCTCAGCGTCTCTGGGGGTCTATGGGCAGTGGGTGGGACTCGGACACCTTATGCATGATGATTGGATGATTTAACTAAGGCTAAATCCCTTTTTGATTGCCAGCAAAATTAGTGAATCAGCACTACAATGGTGGAAACGTTCCTGGTAGTATTTTTTTTCAGTCTTCATTCTGTTGTTCTGAGTTAAACTGGATACTGTCTTAATAATCCTAGTACCACTTTCTTTGTTATAAACGACTAGCGAAAAATCACTTCTATTTTTTTTTTTTTTCCCCATTTTATTTCTTTTTTGTAGCTGCTTGTATTTAGGGACTGTTTTTTTTTATCGCTCTGCACTTTCTTTCTCTACCAAGCAGTGGGTGCCGCTGAGCCCCTCCACTGTCACGAAGCACTCACAGGCGGCCACAGTTTGAGCTTGCCCTCAGTGAAAGATCAGCATCCGCCACTGTTCCAAATCCAAGGAGCATTCCAGCTTGCAAATGCAGACGAGGACAACATCTTTTACGTTTCTCAACTCATTGGCTGCCATTGACAGCAGTACACATCCAATCTATTTGGAGTAGTGGGTAGGCAGTTCATTCACTGCCAACCCTCCTACTTGATTGGACGTCTACTAGTAATGAATTCATTGGCTGCCATTGACAGCGCAATAAACTCTGACTGCCAATGACGGCGCAAGACGTCCAATCCTTTTTCACTGTGGGTAAACGCCTCCCAACACCACTGCTTCACTGCATGGGCAAAGTCATTATGTCAATGATTGATTTACCTGTCAATGTGCTTATGGTGGTCTTGAAAATAATCACAGTATCATTAGAGCTAGACTGTGCAAACAAAATTATTCTCCGCATGGGGTCGAACTGATTTATTGATGAGAGCAAACCATGGCAGCCCTCACAACTTTCAAGTAAAACTATTGTAGATCAAAGTTGGAAACCCATACAGCACTATCTCTCCTGTAGCTGAACCAGGATTTGAATGATTCAGGTCTGCTTGAACTGTATATAACCCATTGACTGCCATCTGGACCCCTCAGTCAAAATGGATTAGACTTCTATCGCTGTCAATGCTAACCAATACTTTAACGCACAGCTAGGGCCGCAATACAAAGGTTCCTCTACTTGTTTTACAAAACACACAGACATGGAAACCCTACTTGAGTTATTCAGCTCACAATAGAACATCAAAATCAGAAGTACAGTATGACCCTCTTTTGCTAAAAAACAATAAGCTCTTATAATATGTGATGCACAGGAAATAGATTTAATTAGGACTGTAAAACGATTAAAATTTTCAATCGAGTTAATTACAGCTTAAAAATTAATTGTAATTAATCGCAATTCAAACCATCTATAAAATATGCCATATTTTTCTGTAAATTATTGTTGGAATGGAAAGATAAGACACAAGACGGATATATTCCAGATATATACATTCAACATATTGTACATAAGTACTGTATTTGTTTATTATAACAATCAATTCACAAGATTGCATTAACATTATTAACATTCTGTTAAAGCAATCCATGGATAGAAAGACTAGTCGTTCTTAAAAGATAAATGTTAGTACAAGTTATAGAAATTTTATATTAAAACCCCTCTTAATGTTTTCGTTTTAATAAAATTTTTAATAAAAAAAATGACCTAGTAGCTCGCCATTGTTGATGTCAATAATAAGACAACGCTCATGGTGCTGAAACCCATAAAATCAGTCGCACCCAAGCGCCAGCAGAGGGCGACAAAACAATAAAAAAACACAAGTAACAAGTGGACATTACACTGTGCTGTCATTTTAATCTGTTTGAGCGTGGCATGTGCGTTAAATACGTCAAATATTTTAACGTGATCAGTTTTAAAAAATTACCGCCCGTTAACGCGATATTTTGACAGCCCTAGATTTAATACATTTTTAATTACTTAGTAAATAATGATACAAGTGTTACAAAAGTTTCACCCACGAAAATGACCGGCCAAAAATGTTAAATATATCAAATAGTGCTGTAGCCTAAACCTAACCAGTTGAAACGGAAGCAGCACAGTACCATACAGATTTTGGCTCAAATATAAAGCTATCTAATCATCTACTAATACTTTCAAATAGTGGTTTGGACTTTTAAGACTGATGTAGGACATTGGATTGAGTTGTGTTGTCTGTTTTCTGTGTGGATTAATTGTTTTGCTATTTTCAATCGTCTTAAATGCATTGCTCACTTACGGTTGGCAGGGGAGCAAATTGGATGACTATTGAGTGGAAATGGGGACATCTTGAGGTTGATTGGTACTGCTATGGAATATGGAGTCCCATCAATGTAGCAAGTCAGAGCAAATTGGGCGCCCTCTGCTGGCCAAATGTGCATTGCAGGAACAGCTCTATTTATGGCGATAATGATGAGACATTAAATGATGATAGAAAGTTTTATATCATTTTGATGATATATATATATATATATATATATATATATATATATACAGTATATCAAAATATCGCACAGCTTACGTTTTTAGATCTTGATGTAAACAATATTTTCTGAATAGTCAAATGAGGGATTATTATTTTTGTATTTCACTAAAATGAGATGCTTTTGTATTATTCCATGAATATTAGGTGTTAGGCTTAGAGTTGAGAGTGTTAGGGTTAAGATTCAAAACAGAATAAAAAAAAGATGTGATTAAAAGATGACTATTTTCATAGGCTAGCTCTGAAATGACACCAAAACATGACGACCTGTCATCTGTCACTGCATCCATAAATTGTCAGCAGTGCAGAACACATCATCTAGCCATATGCTTCATGTCCTTCTGACATCCCCTCTGTACCCCTCCCCCCCCACACACACACGTACACGCACACATACAGACTCAATCATTCATGCTCTCTGAGCAGTGGGTGTCCAGCGAGTCTCTCGAGGGAGATGAGGGTGTAAATTGTACAGCATGCGAGACGATGATGTCGATGTACTTTTCTGCCCTGGTTGGTGCAGAGTAGCTGATGTCATCCTTACATGTCTTACCTGGCTCCGTCACACTGATTCACGCACCGTCTCATCGCATTATCATACGACTCAGGCAAACCCATCCACACACAGCCATGTGCACCACTCCAGGAACACGATGGGGCCTTTTTGAGCGTTAAATGGGAATTTGAAGGGAAATTAATTGGTAAAGAGGCTTAAATTGTAGAAAACAAGCATAACATTTTGGGGGAAACGTGTAAACATATTGGTTAGTAACAGTTCTTAGTAAGCTCTTCTTATGCTGTATGTTAAAAAAAAAAACCTATCCTTTATTGAATTGTATGAAATGTATTTTATAGCTGCGCCTTTTTGCATCACACCAACCTTTTAGAGTACTTGCCATGTTGGAGGACTACAGGACCGTTAGCCAAGCAAACAAACGATTCCCACAACTTGATGTGCTGAGAACCTGTTTACAAAATTACCATCCTTACACGTGACTAATGTAAAATGGAAACCTCAAGATATATACTGTGTCTAGCGCATACCCAAACAGCCTCTGTTTGACTCATCGAAGCTGAGTAGTCGTGACTGGAAAATTTACTTGTTACTCATCCTGTACGTCGTTCAACTGCCTGCAACACCCAGGCCATTTCCCACTCACATGTGTCTCCCACTATTATTAATAGAAGGGTAATCTTACGAAGGGTCTTTTCTCTCATGCAGGGGCTGAAGTGGTTCGGAATTATGTCCCTCAGCAGCAACAGAAGCAAGAGGAGGAGTAGAAGGAGCAGCGGCTGTGGCAGTCATGCTGTGCTGCTTTCCTTAACTCTACTGGTGGTGGTGACCTACATCACCGACCCCGTGGTGGCTCAAAAACAGCGAAGTGGAGGTGCCTCTGAAAAAGTGCCAGTCCTAAATATTGCGGTGATTCTCGGTCGCACACGATACATCTCTGACCGAGACATCCGAGCGTTATGGAGCAAAGAGGAGCCTGTCGATGTCAATGTGGTCAGTCTGCTTGTGAATGAGACCGACCCAAAAAGCATCATTACCCACATGTGCGACCTGATGTCCGGGACAAAGATCCATGGCGTGGTGTTCGGGGATGGCACGGACCAGGAGGCCATCGCCCAGATATTGGATTTTATTTCTTCCCAGACACTCATACCCATCCTGGGCATTCATGGAGGCTCGTCCATGATCATGGCCGATAAGGTACGGATGAATGCTAGAACTTGGTATGCAATTCATTTTAGAGGGGTTGACTTGAGTTCTTATACATTGTACTTTTATGAATGTGGTCATGGTTTGAATTTTGAATGAGTGAATGTCTTGAGTGAGTGATAAATCAGATTGATTTTAGTTAGAATAATTAATATAGTTTTTAGTGTTTATGAGTGAGCTTTACATTTCAATAAGTTCTGTTTTTGTTTCCATACCAAATACAAATTTACTACACCATTAGATTTTTTTCAGTATTGATACACATATATGTTAGAACTACTGACAGAATTGGGATGGTGTGCACTGTGTATTTTCTAAGTGGTTTCCTTGGGGGAAGCATTTTCTCCCCCATCTTGAAAACACAAATGAAACTTGCATCTGTGAATCACAGAATGTATAATGGGACAGAGGGGACGCAGAAAAGGTAAGTAAAGAAAACTATTGTTTTTGTAAAGTGTGTGCCACACATACACAATTTCTGGTTCAACTGGCATTAAAATGTTATTTTAAAGTGATTTGACTGAATACACAGGGGTCTAGACTAGATTCAGCAATTCAAAAGTAGTAGTTAAAGGTTGAAAAAACAATGTTGAAGCTCAGTGAAAATTTTATGCAAGGATACACAAACACCTGCCGCTGTTGCAAATTCAGTTACTTGTTGGACCATTCCCACACCAAAGTATCAGCCATGGTCATGTATCATGCATTGGGGCTGAGTTCACACACCTTGTCACATACCTCTGAATAAGTAAACTTATCATTTATTTTATCGCCATGAATATATACATATTTGATTACCTGTCCTCTTCAACTGCTCACACAAGAGGAACGGGAATCTGAGTATCCTTATAGGCTGAACAGTTTTACTGTGCCACATTTGAGTTTTGTGTACTCCTATTGAGGTTGTTTATATTGTGTTGTTTGTTCAGACAGAGAGAGAGAGAGGAAGAACAGACCAAAAAAAAAATCATTAACCCTTAGATGCATAAGTGGGTCAAAAATGACCCGGTGAGGTTGTTTTCTTGAGATATCTTCGGAATGAAAAATTGTTATCAATTCATATTCCAGATATTCCTCAAAAAACATGTTTTTGATATAATGCCATTCACTTTTTCACTTACTTTTTATACATTTGAAGAAATTGTCATTTTTTTATTACTACCCTAAGCTTCCACAAGTGTCTCAAAAATGACCAACATGTATTTTCTATGGAATCCAATGGGAATCTTTCATTCTTATCAACTTTGGCTGTCACGAATAAATTTACCCTGTACTACACAGACTAGGTATATAAAAAGTGACATCCCTTAAGAAGATTATTTTACACAGCAAGAGCTGATACGTGTACTGTAAGTATTATGTCCGTATAGTATTTTGTGTGTGTGTCATTCATGACTCCTTATTATTATTTATTAACAAATTAACCTACTTCATAACTAGCTAGCTAACTAAGGCTAGGTTCATACCGCTGGTCCTGTCTGTCTGTTTTTTCGGCGGACCCGTTCAGACTGCCTTTGTCCATTGAGCCTGTTCAAGTATCACACATGCGCTCTAATTCACAGTCCGAAATGCGCTGAGCAAACTGGCCTGCATGCGCAAGAGCATTGGAGCAGAGAGAAAACCGAGCTTTGTCAGGCTTATTCTCAACCCATTTTATTTTTTTATGACTGTTGTCAGGCCCGCTCCTTCCCCAAAAGCCGCGTTCAAGCTAGGCGCTAACGCTAATGCACAGCTGCATCGCTACCGTAGCACCCTGTCACTCTCGCTCTTTGCTGATATTAATTGCTGAATGAATTCCAATTTGGGGGACTTGACAGTTCGGACGGCAGCCACATTCTGGAAAAATGTGGCCCGGATGGGATTTCAACTACATACAAAAGTGACCTGGATCGAATTTGAAAATGGTCCACTATTATGCGACTTTTCCTGTTCAGTCGAGTCGGAAAAACACGAAAAAAAAATCGGATTTGTGCTAGATTTACAGCTGAAATGGTCCTACACATGTAGGATGACGGAGAGGCAGTGACGGGGTTGGACTCAAGTGTCCGAAATTTCTGATGATGAGGACCCAGACTATTGTCCAGGTGGCAGTTGCAGTTGTCCACCTGGAAATCCACCTGAACAGGATCAATCTGACTCATAAGATTCCACTTATGTGTCCTCTGAAGAAGAAAGTGTCCAAATCATGGCCAACAGAATGAGTTGGTAGGGCTCTAACTAGAGAGAATGACCGCCCACCCACGGCAAAACAGAGACACAATATCCTCAGAAATCGGTCAGTGCCTCCACAAGGGCTTAGCACCGCTGTCTCACCAAAAAGATGCATGGGAGCTCTTCATGAGGTGTTGTTGTTGCTTTTTTTTTTTTTTTTTCTAAATGTTAATTGAATCATAAAGATATTTCAAGCATGAAATCATTCTTGTGTGGCCTTAAATATCATACTAATTAATATACAACAATATACTTCTTCACCAAAATGGCATAAAAACATATTGGTACTAATATGCGTGATTTTTGACCCACTTATGGAAGAGTGTAGGGTTCAGTGACTTGTGCATCTAAGGGTTAAATATATATGCTACCTAAATACAAGTGTTGCAATCTACTCTTACTGAGGGGACAGCATGTGGGAGTAAATCCGAGCAAAACGGCTGGAAGCAGCTCATCCGCCATTGCTGGGGTGTGTTGCCCGCAGCACACACAGCCAGCAGATACTAGGGTTGCCAACCGTCCACTGAAAAACGGCATGGTCTCTTATTCAGAAAAAAAAGTACACATCTGGTATTAAGCTTACAATGTACACGCTGTGTCCTGTATTGTCATGAAAATCGAAAATATTGTTTTATTTGTAGAATGAATACTGGTATCGTGCTTTTCAAGAATATGTAAAGGAACATATTCTTCTGCCTCTCCTGTTTTCCGACCAATGAGCTGACAGAAAAATGACAATCACGCTCATCTTTTTGGTCGAGAGACTGTGAGTTGTCAATATGATACCGGAAGACAACATAGAGTATGGGAGATAAGTATGAGTGAAGCTTGAGTAAAAAGCAGGTTCAAAATGATGATCATTTGTTTTCTTGTTCTTCTCTGTGTACACTATTTTCTTCACTATAAGGCACACCGGAAAATAAGGCACACCTTTAATTAATGGCCTATTTTAAAACTGTTTTTATATATAGGGCACACTGCATTATAAGACACAGTGGTAGTAGTTCTTGGGGTTGCATTATGCATCCACTAGATGAAGTTGCGCTAAAGGGAATGCCATGCCATGATTAACTAATATTTATCCATTTACAAGGCGCATTTGAGAAAATTCAAGGCTTTTGGGTGCACCTTATAGTTCGGAAAATACAGTACTTTATTCTGTCAATTCTGTTATTCTGTGTTCTGTCAATTTTGTTTGGATTTCCACAATATATTTGTCGTGATCATTTGCTAAACTTATTGCTGAGGGGACTTTGAATGCACCTCAGCTTATGTATGCGTACTGTAACAATGCGTACATTGACATTAATTATTAGTTTTCGATGTGCTTATATCACTCAAATATGGATCTAATTCAGGTTTCAGTAAAATTATTATATTACACTTATTGAATTCATAAAAAGAATAAAAAAATAACTTTTGACATACAAAAAAAAAAAAAAAAAAATCTAAATGTGACGGTGTCATGTTGGCCGGCTCTAACAATGAGGTGTCCCTTATTTTTATTTTCAGGGAGTTGGCCACCCTAGCAGCAGCTAACGTTACTGTTTACATTGACTGACGCTGGGGTGTTTGCTACTGAGGTGTGTTAACACCCCGGTAATGGTGGCCTTCAGTAGAGAGCGACGTCCACAAATCTCTACTAGTCACTGCTCATTTGGCAGGATCACCTTAACTCTTTCTCTGCCACTGACAATCATGGACATCAAATCCATTCCCACTTGGATGGATTGTATTGACTCTTCATATTTCACTGCCATTGTCAATAAAACGATCGCTGCAAGCCCTCTCAGTCAAAATGGATTATACGTTGATCACCGCCAATGGCTGTCAATGAGTTAACAAAGTAAAAGGGTTATTTTCATGAATAAATCACACGTCAGTATGACCGATGAATGCTGAGTGCAAAAAAAAATTGGATTGTACCCCAGATTCACAAAGGCAAATATGAGTCTCTCTTCAAAATGACAATAGCAACTATCAACCAAGTATGCCCGACCCACATCACATTAACAGATTAACCTTAAAGAAATGCAAAGAGTATTACCATCATGTCTTGCAGTATATACTGTAATATCCTCATAGGAGCCATTAAGTACCATTTTGTAATTTTACATTATTTTGTATGAATAAGGGAAATAGTCATTGTGTAGGCCTGAAAAAAAAAAAAAAAAAAACACTGGCTCACTGATCACACACAACCTCCTCAGCTGATTTTCCACAAAAATCAGACCCTGTGACCCACAATAAAACAAGTAGTATGAAGAGGCTCTCAGGACTTTAGAACCTCAGATCAATGATCTCCTCGGTTTACAGTAAATATACAAATGTTTTAAAGTTACTGGAGTAATGGTTTATTGATCCTATAGTGTTTAACATGCCAACTTTTAAAGATGGGTAGGATGCAGTGATGGACAAAGATGAGTGACTTGGACCAGGTGAGGTGGAGCGATAATGCAAGGAAATGAATATCTAAATGATAATGTTGTAGACCGATAGTGAGGCTGATTAGAGGAGAATTCAAGAAGGTTCTAAATGGCACATAACATATACTACGCCTATTTCAGTAGTATGCACATTCTGAGTCTGATTTAGATTGTAATAAGCACAATGAAGACTCATATGAAGACTGAAGTGATTCAGCTCATTGACACGAGGTGTTTTCTCTACAGATACAGACGGGGAAGGAATAATACTTTCATGTGCGCAACCCACACCTTTGCTTTTATTTTCTCTCATCATTCCACTCCCTCATTGCCCATTGATAAGGTTCAAATCCACATGTATTATGATGCTGGCGCCTTCATTTGGCCAGTGTGTCACACGAAGACCCACAAACACAGACTCATCCTCCAGGTTAAGCTTCTATTTATGCTCCCTCTATGGACATGTGAAAGCCCTGTGAGTCATATATGTGTTTCTGATGATATCATCAGATGTGATACGTCAACTTTTCAGTGACCCTCCTGAGACAAGGCATTGTGGAATGTTTCATAATGGCTTCTTGGTTTTGGAAAAATGACTCCAGAGACTTTTATTGATATAACCTACATTTTATATGTTAATATTTTAGGGTCTTTCGTATTGGCCAGGTGACCTTTTCAAAAATGTTTCTTGGTAGACCAGCCGGGTCGGTCATGTTAAACTCTCCTGATAGTCTCAGAAAGAGAAAAAAAATCAAACAAGACAGAGACTTCGCAGGGACTAATTCGATGTCTCAGTGACATGGCTGTAACCTACTAAGAGTCGAAATCATTGCAACTTCCACTTCTTTGCAATAGCTATGCGAAGCACTTTCACTTTGTCACAATGACTGTCGTCACTTACAGTAAGCGACAAATTTCCAAATTTGACCTGTCAAACCTACTGACTGAGCCAGCATTGGCCATCTTTCGCTGTGAGTTGTGCCTGGGTTAGCAAGGCCCTATCAGGAGGTTTCTATAATACTATTAACGATCATTTGCATATAGGAAAAAAAAAACGATACCGATGTCGCAGCACATCACATGACTGACCTGACCAAACACTGCTAAATGCGTTGTAACTACACATACAATAAGAACATATCACATATTGTGAATTTATGATGGAAACTATGGCGAATTTTCATCACGTTCCTGTGTCGTCAGACGACAACTGGCATCCATCTCGTTGTTTTAGTCTCCCAAGACACGTTTTCAGCGCGTCATCGTGATGTCATCATCATGAAAAAATTGTTCGTTGACAAAATATTTTCGTTATCGTCATCGTTGACAAAAACAACACTGATGCAAGGAATGCTAGGCAATAGCCAATGACAGAGCAGCTATAAGTATGTTACGTTCAGTAAACCGTGGGAGCTGCGAGTAACGGCCATACTGTATTTTTGCCTTTCGTATCCTGAAATTTCTTTCGTAACAAGAGGCAATATATTCCAGATGAGGTGTCCTAACCTGAAAATTCCATATGTAGAGACGTTTGCTAGTAGAGGTACCACTGTACCTTAAAAAAAAAAAATGTCTGCCTTCATCGAATTTCTTACAGTCCAGCTAATTTCTCATTATTAAATTTTATTGTTTGCATTACTGCATGCACAGTGTGTTATAAATTCAAGGAGAAAACATTATATAATGTTAATCTACTGACAGTTATAAACATTTGTATATTAATGAATTGGCTGGCATTGACAGACGGTTGGCAGCGAATGAACAAATGCCATCCTCATGCTTCAAATAGATTGAACCTCTCCTGATAAACTCAATTCACAGTGAAAGTTTCTGAAGTGAGAATTTATTCATACATTTTGCCAATCGCTGTATCTCTATAACTACCATAGTTGTTGACTCATTTGCCTTAATAAATATAAATTAGAAATTACAAATCTATATATGAGTATATTAACTCATTGGCTAACACTGGCAGTGCTTGACGTCCAATCCATTTAAAGTGTGAGGGTTGGCATTAAATGAATGAACGTTCATTCGTTTTCACCCTTCCACTTTAAAGTGATTGTATGTCTATTAGTGATAAACTCATTGGCCGTCTTTGACAGCAATAGACGTCCAATTCATTTAAAGTGAGAGGGATGGTAACGAATTAATGACTGTCCAGTCCTTCCTCCTTAAATGGATTGGACGTCTTCAAGTGGTAAACTCATATGAATTCAAAGCAGAAGAATTATATATGAATTATTTAGTAGTTCAAGTGCTGTTGCTATGTTAAGGAAACGTGTATGTTGAAATTTATGCTACACTATCTTCAACATTAACCAGTCGTGCCATCCTTATTTTATGCATTTTTCCTTTAAAGTATAAGTAGTGGAGTCTATCCCCGCCTTGTTCAATCCAGATTTCCTCTAATCCTTTATGTGAAATATGAGGAGACGCTCGCCTCCAATGATTACTCCTTGTAAGACCCTCAGTATGTTTGTCTCTTCGTGATTATGCCTTCATGCTGTGTGTGTGAAATTTGCCTGCGAATATGCTTGATTGGCTTTGCATCGCTGTACTGTATGTATGCATATGTGTGTGAGAGTTTTCTTCTTCCCGTCAGGCTGAGTGCTCATCTTATTTCTCTATTTGCAACTTCCTCAGTCCTCACGCCTCTGTTTATACGTTAGCTCTTCACACAAAAGATCCCATCAAGGAGTCGCGGGGGTAAAATGTTTGCAGAAAATAGATAATAGTTCCTCTACAATGTTATTTTACGGTCACGTCGTTGCTGTCACAAGTCAGTGGCTGAATTGTTACTATCTCGAAATTCAATATGTGCACTTGATGCTTTGTGTTTCAAGTGGCAAGCTAAAGTCTAATATCATAAACACTGTTCAAGAATTCTCAGATACAGTTATGAATGAGTGTGGTCTAAGCGGGTCGCCACCCAACACCCCCCCGTACTGATTACTAGTGTTGCACCGACACCGATACAACTAAAATTAAAGTATCGGCGAGTACTAAGAAATGCCGTACGATATAGATTTACCTGCTGGTCGCTCTACCCGAGATGTCTGCCAGCTACGCTCGCCACCGTGAATAGATCGCAAGATGATGGCTCCAGTCATGTGGCGTCCAATCATCCTTCTGGTGTGAATTTTCACATCTAGACATCGAATCTATTTGAAGCAGGTGAGTGGCAGCGAATGTGCAGCACATCCCACTTTAAGTGGATTGGGTGTCTAGCGCTGTCAATGGCAGACAGTGAGTTAAGCAGTGTCTGACCAAGCCATGAGAGCAATTACTTTAAAGTCATATGAATGTGCAGTAATATACTGTAGTAATAAAAGAAAAATTGGTATTTGAAAAAAAAAAAGAAATTACGTACTAGTATCAGTACTAGTGTTGTTAATATTTCTGCCGGATTAATTTTTTTCAGTAGTGAGTAATCTAATTAATTACTTTTCCCATCTTTGCAACGCCTTTACTGAGGATGTGAAGGGGCGCGTTACTACAATTTGGTTGAAGTTCCCTGATTTTGTCAATGCTCCCTGGGATAGAGCAGAGCGTGGGTGACACCGTTGCAAACACGTCCTCGTTAGCATTCGCATTTAGCGTAGCGATCGTCATCTTCAAATCTCAGTCAACTGTTTTTTTTTTCATACAGTTCGTGGCATCCAGGTCGGTTTAATTAATTCAAAATAATGAACTGTTTTCCTGCTGAGTGTGCATTATCATCACCAAGTTGGCGTTGTCCTTGTTGACATTACAATATACAGTACGTACTTTTAGTATTACCAAGTCACTTGCCCTGAACTTTTTTTGAACGAAAGACAGGAGACACAGGAGATTTGGTGCCTCACCTTTATGTTGAAAAATATATCTATATATATTAGGGGTGTGATGATACACACAAGTCATGGTTTAGTACATACCTCGGTACTGGGGTCACGGTCCCGACATTTATAGTACTTTAAAATATTACAATGTATACACTGTATCCATTGTGTGTAAATATGTATACACTGTATATGTTTTAGTATGAGTATCTGCCGATCCCGATATTGACCGATCCGATTGCCTTTTTTTTTTGCTCCCGATTCAATTCCAATCATTCCCGATAATTTTTCCCGATCATATACATTTTGGCAATGCATTAAGAAAAAAATGAATAAAACTCGGACGAATATATACATTCAACATACAGTACATAAGTACTGTATTTGTTTATTATGACAATAAATCCTCAAGATGGCATTTACATTATTAACATTCTTTCTGTGAGAGGGATCCACGGATAGAGAGTCTTGTAATTCTTAAAGGATAAATGTGACTTTGTATATTGTGACTTAATATTGCCATCTAGTGTATTTGTTGACCTTTCAGTAAATGATACTGTAGCCATTTAACTTCTGCCCAAATGCATGATGGGAAGTGCAACCATGACTGTTCGTCGTGGTACCAATTGATATATCTTCTCTGCGTTGGGAAATAACATAGGGTGTTAAGAAAAAGATCAACTACTACCTTTCTTCCCCACATTGCTTCCCACGATTATTCCAATCGTTGGGAGAGGGATTGTAAGGCTTTAGCCATTTAAAAAAAGGCTCCAAAGGCTGCCAAAATTCTCTCTACTCATTTTACGCTGCCTTTTAGCTCTATGTACTGTATGGGTAAAACGGCGCCATTATCGATTGAATGCGACAATGCGTGAGTGGGTTGTGCAGCGCATGCGTTAATTGCGTTAAATATTGTAACGTAATAAATGTAAAAAATATTAATTCTCGCCGTTAACGCGATAAATTTGATAACCCCACCTTAAGCTTAAACTAAAGACTCTGGAAGAGTGTAACACATTATATCTGTAACGTTAAATACAATTAGAAAACGATTTAATTGAAAAAAAATATATATATATATTAAAAAAAGGCATGTCCGATATTTTTTTGCCGATTCCGATACTTTAAAAATGACGTGATCGGACCCGATCGATCGGCATCTCTAATATATATTTTTTTAAATTACACTTCGGGAAAAAAAGTGAAAAAAACGTGTCTTATATGTATCTCTTTCCAATGTTAAATCTGGATAAATACATTGAACACATTGAACATTTTTTTGAGACGGTCCTTAGTATGGTGCTGTGACAATAACTTCTGGGTTGCTTTTGATATATCGATGAACGAGGAGTGAGTATTATGGAAATTTAGAGAAAAGAGATGAGCCTTAAATCGCTTGATGCTGGTGACTACTTTCAAGAATTCAATTGGAGAACACTTTCCCTAAAGAAAACAAAAAGACATTTTCAGCTTCTTATGTTAGTCTCTATAAAACATTGTCAACCTTATTTCTTATTTTTACATATTGAATAATACCTGGCAAGGCGAGAGATGTCTCGCCTTTCTTTGATTTTTAAATCACTGTGCTTGATTGAGTCAAAAAAAAAAAAAAAAAAAAAAAAAAAAACACTTTTATATTATTGATTCAAATTTTTCATGCTCTTTATTTTTACTCTCTGGATTCTTGTTTATTCTTTTCTTGCTTTCTTGCATCAACACTTTAATTCTTGCACGCCCTCATTCCTTCATTCCTTGTGTGGGTGGATGTCTAGCCCCACATTGTTCCTGGGCTCTTGCAATTCTCACACTAAATGGTTATCGACTCCCTCCGAAGCCAGTAACGCCGACTAAATCACGTTAGTCATGGACACTCTTCATTCTGCATTTTAGTAGACTTCATACGCTACCTACATTTGTCATGCCCTATCTCATTTGTCTGTTGACTTTTGCTGTTGCAGCTGTTTTCTTTCCCAGTTTGAGGTGATACCCCATATATTTAATAATGGTTACAATACATCATGTAAGACAAAAAATGAAACAAAAACATCAAAAGAGGATGTTGTGAGACATTTCCCTGCCAGCTACGTTGTACCGTGTCATCATGTTATATAAGTCGGATGTGTCATCTGTTTGCATCTGCTTACTCTTCTACTTCTCCCTCTGGTTACAAATGCAATATTAGAATTTGGGGTGTGACAATATATTATTATGATGATATATATAACGATCCATTGTATCCCAATAGATTATCGATAGATTGTTTTAAAAGTTGTTAATGTTTTTAAAGGAACTAGCAGGTTGTTACTAAAATATTCAACTGGACCAACATTTTCTAATAGAATTGTGTCTTTATATGTTTACTCAATGGCACGGCGCAAGACAACCTATTCATTTTGACTTGGGGGGGTGAATTTGTTCATTCGCCTCTTTCAGTCAAAAAGAATTGGACGTCTAGCACCATCACTGGCTCTCAAACATGCTCACTCAAAGCCAATCCTTGGAATGAATTAATTAAATCAATCGTCTATCATTGTCAATGGCAGGCAATGAGTAATAAGAAGCAGTTGGAGGCATTTGTTTACATGAATTTTGCAATAATACGGTGTCGCTGTGTTAACTGTACAGTGGTACCTCAACATATGATGGCATCGAGATACAATCCTTTCGACACCCGACGTAAAATTTCTCAATGTGGTACACTCAAGGACACAGGACAGAGGTTGAGTCAACTTTAATCCATTTTAACTTACTGTGAATTTGATTTAGTTATTGCCACCACCTGTCATGTGCCACAGGTAAGTAACAGATGCTGTTAATTACACAAATTACCTGTGGGCGTTATTTTGACTAAATTCTTGTGATTTTGTCCAAAGTATGGCTTTTCCTTTGAAGTGTGATAGCTAAGTCATTTATGAATATTTTTTCCCTTTCAACCACTCAAAAATGTTCATTGGCATCAGACCTATCTACACATATATAGTTTTTATTTATTTATTTATTTATTTATTTATTTATTTATTTATTTTTTATAATGCCCCCTATGGACATTAATAGCAGTATTATTCTAATAGCAAAACTAACTATGCTGTATATAAATATATATAAAATAAAAGTGAGGAAAAATGTGGCATGGAAAATGAATGAATGAATGAAAAGTCTAATTTGAATATTTCATATGACATAGTTAGAGGCCATAGGTCATAACAACAAGCTTTCTTTGCAAGCATATTCATGTATTGGCCTTTGGCGTCCCCTAGTGGCTTTTGAGTGTTAAACCTCTCAACACACAAATTCCTCTATTTCCATGTTTTTGACTCGCCAAAGAAGCGATTGCATGAGTAATCACGGACAATGCATTATAACACATCAGGTTTACAGCATACCAAAAATTATGATTTATAATGGGTGTCAATGAGCCAGAACATGGCATTATTACAGTAATTTAGTGCGAATCTCCCCAACCTGTTTGCAATAAGTTAGAAATTGCAGCATGGTGCTATTTTGATGTTTACATGCTTTTTACTATCCTGGGGAAAATATTAGCTCTCTAGTGTAAATTTTCCAATGCGTTGTCTTTGATGAAACACAGAAAAAAACAAACAAAACAAAAAAAGCCAGAAAATGGACAAATAACACCGACGGGCTGAGAGAAGGATGACATGATTTTTCAAATGGTGCCAATATTTTTGTCTGGCCCATTTTTGGAGTTTTGTAAAATGATAATGATTTAATTTTTTTCCCGTTCTGTTTTGCATTTTTTCATTGCAAGCAAAATCAATGAAGATATTATTACCAAAGCATTTGTAATTGCGGTCATTTTCTGGGAAAATCTGAGCATTATCTGACAAAATTGCACGGGTGCCAATACTTTTGGCCAGCAGTGTAATATATATGTATTAAAGCCCGAATAGTCATTCAATATAACAGTATTTAACACAACGCACCTTATTTTTTTACTTATCTTATTAATATGACGTATATGCATGTTTTTGTACAGTTATTTTTATTTGGAGCTTCTGGGGGTATCTATGGGTACTTAAAGGGTTAATTATGGCTTACGTGGACATTCGGGTTACATAGCCAGCCTCGGAATGGAACTAGTTCATAACCCGAGGCCTACCTGTATTTATTTTGTTATGTGTATTGCTATTTGTAATTTTACCTGCAATATTTATTGAGAAATTGGCACAGGTTTTTGGGCTGTGGAACAAATGAATTGAATTATGATGTATTCTTATGGGAAAATCACGCTCGACATACGACTATTTGACTTACAAACCAGGTCCTTGAATGAATTAAATTCGTAAGTATAGGTACCACTGCACTTACAGATAATTTACACAGAAATAGTCTGTGAAGAAGTTTTTTGATATTGTTATTTATTTATTTTTTCTTTTAGAAATAGCTCGTTTTTCACTTTAATTTCTCTTAATTTCCTGACAGATCAATCAGTAATACAATGTATCACAAAAGTGGCTGTCTCCCAAGGAGCAAGCCTCTTGTGAAGACGGTACACACACAAAAAAAAAAAAAAAAAAAACGAAAAAAAAAAAAAAAAACTTGTTAACCTTTAAAGCACCAAAATCTCAAAATTGTGACACGAACATTGCTGACTTTACACCAAAGTATGGCATACATCTGCCATCTTTTGGTACAAAGTGGTAACTACGTCAGGGTTCTGGTTTGTTAAAAGTAAGCAACGTTCTTTCCTTAATTTTGCGCTTAAAGGGTTAAGCCACGTTCATTAGAATGTCAACTCAATGCCAGTGTAGCTCCGTAAATGCACACTTGGTCGTGGGGGAAACCATTTGTCTCGGCAACATTTTACCCATCTCTCGTTAGCACTTAGTTTGCTCGCTAATTGTGTGATATACACTAGAGGTAGAGCAGTGATAAATGTGCCCTGTAATATATTTCGCAACTGTTCGGCGGCCAGAACAATTCACCTGAACCTGGCATAAGATGCCTGCGTTAAAATTTAGTGGGCCATCGGAAAAGCAGCTGACCTTGGTTCATCTAGTTTTCGGCCGCTGCTGCACGATGCCTCCAAGAATTCACGGTGGTGATCCATCTTCTCTCTCCTCCTACACTGTCGTGCATTATTACAAAAATCCTAAAAAAAAAATAAATAAATAAAATAAAATAATAATAAAAATAAAATTAAAATTAAAAAACACCAGAGGAGGTAAAATTAAATTTATTGCTATAATTAAGTAATAAATTGTTCTCAGCCTTTGCACAGGTTTACAGCACCACAAATATTTTCTTGTATTTAGAAAAAAAAAAATAAATAAAATTTTATTTGAGGACCTTTAAGTCTCAGTCCATGTGTGTACCTTGCTTAAACAGTAATGAGAAGCTTTTGATGGAAAATGTAATAATGTGTGTGCGTGTGTGCTTGTGTTCGTATTGTGATCAAAGAACATTATTTATCCATTTCTGTTGCTGTCCCCCCTCAGGCGGTAATTACACACACACACGCACACAAAAACAGATGCACACTGATGCTCGGCTGTTTTGTTGTGTGTCAAATAAATAGGAATGAGACTGAGGGGAAACGGAGTGCGTCATGATTTATGTCCAATTACGGATTTGGGGACGTTTATTTTCATTTTGTGCAACTCCCATTCTACTGTTCCTTGAACACCTTTCCAGTGCTAAACCAGAGCTCCTGTTGCTCCCTCACGCATACTTAGGCAGATGATAACAAAGGGTATGAGTGCGATGCTGGTGTTGACATACTCATCAATACTCGCCCTGACAGATTTTAGAGTCGAAAGTTGGCCGTAAATGTTACTGTGTGCAATAATGACATCATGGGTGGTTTCTAAACTGCCTTTTACAGCCCTCTATGTTGTGTATATCGTGTGTGCAACTTCTTTATGTTGCAATATGTGTACAGTATTCCAAATGCTAGCCTAGAAGAGGCTTTTGTTCAGATGAAAAATGGCCTCTGACTTTTCAAGGAATGCTAATACATTTAGCTGCTTCTCTGACAATGTTTACACCCCACCTACCATCCTTCTCCCCCCAGTTGCCCTTCCCAATTCCCCCTCAACTTGTATTTCTACACACTTCTCTCTCATAGCAATAGTTCACATTTACATCTCGGTGAGTGTGCCATTTCTCAGTTGCACTATCCTTTTCGTCTCTCTTTTGCTGCATTTGAACTGTATCACAGTCGTGTCGGCAGCCATAAAAGCCCTCTCTTCCGTAATGAAATCGACTGAATGGCTTGACCTGACATGGTAAAATTAAAAGTTATGACCCATTTTAATCAGATCTATCTTATCTAGAGGCGTTTGGTAATAATTGACAACGGCTTGAGATGGAAGCGCCAACAGCGCTAGTCTAAATAGGAAAGATTAGGATGTTGGTTTTCATGCAGTTTTTATGCAGCTATATAGTTGTTTAGTGCTGTGTGATATAACAATATATATTGCTAAAACGATGTGAAACGTCCGACATTTTACATGTCTATCGCCATAATTAGACCTGTTCCTGCAATGCTAATTTTGAGACTGCAGATGGCGCTCAATTTGCACTGATTTACTGCATCGATGGGATTCCATATGCCATAGTAGTACCACCAATCGGCCTGAAGATGTCCCTATCTCCATTCAATACATAGCTAATTGGCTCAACCTGCCACCCGTACGAGAGTAATTCGTGCAAGACAATTGCAAATAGCAATATATTAATCCAAACAAAACAGAATTTTTTGTAATATAAATATTAATTTATTATTAATGATATGATAACTTCCTACACAGCCGTTTTAAAAGCCACTAGTTATTGTGCTGCTGCTGTTTACATTGGAGTGTTTTAGGTTGCAACACTACCTGCAACATTTAAACATTTGTGGCAGGTCAGTTTAACATCAATTTAAAAATAGTGAGTGGGGGAGAAGCTGTCATAATTATTGTATAATTATTGTATAATTGTTCACCAAGTCATTAAAAATTAATTATATTATGGCACATTGATATCGTGATATAAAATGGGTCATATCATGATAGATTTTTTCCATATCGCACTGCTCTAGTTCTGTCAATCACCATTTTCATTTCAACAGAATTGGTGTTATTTCACAGTTCTTTTCGTGAAATTTAAAATAAAATTACAGTCCCATCATTGCCTCATTTATCTACTTTGTACGGATTTGGACTTCTTTAAAGTAAGTGTTTACCTGTACTCTTTTTAAAAGTGTCATGTAATACATCATATAGCTGTCATTCAGACATGAACACTGGAGTCGTCTGTCATTCATTTTGTTTTAAGTTTAAAAAAGAAAACACGCACAACACAAGAACTAATCACTTGCTTTAAATATACAATCGTAAAGAACCTTGAATAATGTACATAGTGTTTTCAGCAACAAGTGATTGACAGCAAAGATAAGCGTTCTTTGCACAGTCAAGCAAGGTCAAAATCAGCTGGATAAATGAGCTTTTTCAAAAGATAAATGCTGACACCACCATAAAATTTCAATGCAATGCTTGAATTACTATTGAGTTGAGGAAACATTGAGGAAACATTCTTTTGCAACCGAGTTTTTTTTTTCTTTTCTTTTCTTTTTTTTCTGTTCATAATTACCGTTGCTCAGGGGCGGACTGGCCCGGGATCTTTTGAAATCCACCCAGCCGGCAACACACATACCTGTCTTGATGGGAACAAAAAATTGTGTTTGTTTTGGGCAATAATCATATTGTAAACAAAAACCTGAGCCCGTAATTATCCTACAGTATTGTAATAACAATAGTGGAGTGATTTTAAAGCATGTAGCGATTTTAATACAAACAGGTCATAATCTCTATAACGAACTATGACATGAGTAAACCATTACTTAGAGATCTGTAAGCCGATCTAAGTACACATGTGGGATTAATTTTCTAAATATTAGTACAGTAGAAATGCATAGTTTTGAATGTGTGAATAGTCAGAGAGGTCCACTACCAGTATTCACTAACCTTGGCCAGAATTTATTTAGAACTGTGGATTTACTGCACCACAAAAATGAGAACTGTAAACTGATCAAAATATGCATGTAGGACTTTTAATTCAAATTTTCTACATTTTGGTACAGTAAAAATGAGTAGTTTTGAGTATTGGAGATGTCCACTTCTAATATTTACCATCCTTATCCAGAACTTTTTTAGAATTACGGATTTACAGTACCACCAAAATGAGAAATGTAACCTACCATCTACTAAAACGACTCATTGCTCAGGGAAATCACATAAGATTGTACAGGCGACTTAATTTAATTTTTAAATGATGACAATGATGGTGTTATATATTTTCGAGTGTTTAGAGTGTTTTTAAGAGTTTGGAACAACGCGAGCACACAGAAGTCAACTGCCTTGCCGCTCGGTCGGAATGCATCTACCTTAATGCTTGGATGACATGGTGCGGTAATTTTAGGGTCCACCCTTTTGACCACGGGAAAATAAACGTCTGCTGTATTTTTATTGCAGTTTTACGACCTTACTTATTTCTCTCGACAATGGGCCACCAACCCACCGGGAAATCCCCGGTATCCTTATATGCCAGTCCACCCCTGCCTATCTTTCATACAGTGCCTTGCAAAAGTATTCGGCCCCCTTGAATCTTGCAACCTTTCGCCACATTTCAGGCTTCAAACATAAAGATATGAAATTTAATTTTTTTGTCAAGAATCAACAACAAGTGGGACACAATCGTGAAGTGGAACAACATTTATTGGATAATTTAAACTTTTTTAACAAATAAAAAACTGAAAAGTGGGGCGTGCAATATTATTCGGCCCCTTTACTTTCAGTGCAGCAAACTCACTCCAGAAGTTCAGTAAGGATCTCTGAATGATCCAGTGTTGTCCTAAATGACCGATGATGATAAATAGAATCCACCTGTGTGTAATCAAGTCCCCGTATAAATGCACCTGTTCTGTGATAGTCTCAGGGTTCTGTTTAAAGTGCAGAGAGCATTATGAAAACCAAGGAACACACCAGGCAGGTCCGAGATACTGTTGTGGAGAAGTTTAAAGCCGGATTTGGATACAAAAAGATTTCCCAAGCTTTAAACATCTCAAGGAGCACTGTGCAAGCCATCATATTGAAATGGAAGGAGCATCAGACCACTGCAAATCTATCACAACCCGGCCGTCCTTCCAAACTTTCTTCTCAAACAAGGAGAAAACTGATCAGAGATGCAGCCAAGAGGCCCATGATCACTCTGGATGAACTGCAGAGATCTACAGCTGAGGTGGGAGAGTCTGTCCATAGGACAACAATCAGTCGTACACTGCACAAATCTGGCCTTTATGGAAGAGTGGCAAGAAGAAAGCCATTTCTCAAAGATATCCATAAAAAGTCTCGTTTAAAGTTTGCCACAAGCCACCTGGGAGACACACCAAACATGTGGAAGAAGGTGCTTTGGTCAGATGAAACCAAAATTGAACTTTTTGGCCACAATGCAAAACGATATGTTTGGCGTAAAAGCAACACAGCTCATCACCCTGAACACACCATCCCCACTGTCAAACATGGTGGTGGCAGCATCATGGTTTGGGCCTGCTTTTCTTCAGCAGGGAGAGGGAAGATGGTTAAAATTGACGGGAAGATGGATGCAGCCAAATACAGGAACATTCTGGAAGAAAACCTGTTGGTATCTGCAGAAGACCTGAGACTGGGACGGAGATTTATCTTCCAACAGGACAATGATCCAAAACTTAAAGCCAAATCTACAATGGAATTGTTCAAAAATAAACGTATCCAGGTGTTAGAATGGCCAAGTCAAAGTTCAGACCTGAATCCAATCGAGAATCTGTGGAAAGAGCTGAAGACTGCTGTTCACAAACACTCTCCATCCAACCTCACTGAGCACGAGCTGTTTTGCAAGGAAGAATGGGCAAGAATGTCAGTCTCTCGATGTGCAAAACTGATAGAAACATACCCCAAGCGACTTGCAGCTGTAATTGGAGCAAAAGGTGGCGCTACAAAGTATTAACGCAAGGGGGCCGAATAATATTGCACGCCCCACTTTTCAGTTTTTTATTTGTTAAAAAAGTTTAAATTATCCAATACATTTTGTTCCACTTCACAATTGTGTCCCTCTTGTTGTTGATTCTTGACAAAAAATTAAAATTTTATATCTTTATGTTTGAAGCCTGAAATGTGGCGAAAGGTTGCAAGGTTCAAGGGGGCCGAATACTTTTGCAAGGCACTGTAAGTATTAATTAATTGAACAAGTTGCATTTCTGTGAATTTAAATGAGTTTATCACTAGTAGACGTCCAATCCATTTGAACTGGGAACCCTCCTACTTAAAATGGACTGGATGTATAGCACCGTCAATGGCAGCCAATGAAAATTATAATTGCTTGCTCACTTGGTTTGCTCAAACATGAGTCTATCAACCAGTATAGTGGGTGTAAAATGTGAAACCCCACAGTTGCTACGATGCTTCAGAGCCAAGCTTTCATTGCATTTAAACAATTTAGCATTAACATTCCTCCATGGTGTTTGCCTAGCCTGTGTGTGATGTGTTTATCCGCTTTGACGCAAAACAAGAATAAACAAACTGGCAAACATCACACTAATCCTGATCTACTTGTCGAATGTGTGAATGTCTGACAAATGGTTGTGTCTTTGTGTGTTTATCTATCTCTTATGCAGTTCTTGTTGATTAACCCAAGTTTTCCTCTGTGGTAAATTGAATTTCTGATCCGCTTGACCGGTCTCTTGTCAGTCGTTCGCAAAGCTTCCAATAAATATAAAGTGAGCTCAGTCACACTGAGACTTGAGAGAGACCCAGGGGGATGTCTGAGCATTTCTGAAAAAGAATTGTCATCGCCGTTTAAGCCTGGTTAATATATTGATAACATGCACTCAGCTGCACTCAGTTAAAGGTCTCTTTATTTTTCTAGTTTGGAGTGAAAAAAAAAAAAAAATCATCAATTTGTGAATTAATTACAAAGCTTTCTTCGGTCAAGATTTTTTTTCTTCTTTGAAGATTATATGATCTTTAGCTGCATACTTTGACTTAATCCTTGCACTAACAAAAAATGGCTTCTTTATCAGTAATATCAGTTAATGAACACCTTGTATCTTTTAGCATGATTTTAATGTGATTTTGTTTCATTATTTGCTTTACAACATAAATGGTATCATGTTAATTTTCATGTTATGTATAGCACTTTGAATCACCTTGTAATGAATTATGCTTTACAGATAATTTTGCTTTGCCTTGCCATGACTTGTCAGTCATTGTGAATGAGTGCCCAGTGTAATACATGACCTGTCTACCTTTGTCACTCACACTTCACAATAAAGACATATTCTATTCTATTCTATTCTATTCTATTCTATTCTATTCTATTCTATTCTATTCTATTCTATTCTATTCTTATTCTATTCTATTCTACTCGACCACTTATACTTATATACATACGTATATACTTTATACTTATATATACAGTATATTAGGGGTGTCAAACGATTAAAAGAATTTTATCGAGTTAATTACAGCTTAAAAATTAATTAATCGTAATTAATCGCAATTAATCGCAATTCAAACCATCTATAAAGTATGCCATATTTTTCTGTAAATTATTGTTGGAATGGAAATATAAGACACAAGATGGATGTATACATTCAACATACGGTGCATAAGTACTGTATTTGTTTATTATAAACAGGGGTGCACATAATTTTTTTGCCCAGGTTCTCAGAGGAGGACGTGGAGATGTGACTTGGTCCTCATTGAGCTTGAGAGCCGACCCGTCTGATGCGATAAATTTATGACAAGCTTTACTTAGAGCCAATTAACTTTAATTAATTATATTAACAATTAATGCTTGATTAACATCAACTGGCACAACAAAATTGCCATTACTTTGAAGTGAAATGTAAAGAAAGAAGAAGCACCAATTCAAAATAAAGGGCATTATGCGGCTCCCACATTAACTCCAAGCCTTTTTAAAAGTGGGATATCCTCCTCATAAGACCTCATTGAACGTGCATGTTTAGCTTTGTAAAATGCGAGCAAAAACACGTTTGTCAGTGCATGTCGCTGTTCATTACCTTTATTCCGCCACTTGTCCATAGGGCGAGTGGGGTCCTGTTTGACATCGATAGTTTGCTTAATTGCCACACGCTCTCTGTTTTTTTCGTGCTTTTCAAAGTTTGGATGGCTGAAATTCTTTGACCCTACATAAAATGCGCTGCTCTTATCGGCGACATTGGGATTCTCACGGCACATTTTGTACGGCATTTCCGTGCGAGCATCATTTGCTTCTAGCCATGGAACCTCCTGTAGCCACTTTTCAGCAAAAGTCCTTTTTTTCGGTAGCTCCGGTGACGTCTCTGTCGTCTGTCTGGCTTTTGACGGCGGTGGGGGAACACGGAAGTAATTTAGTGATGGCCAATGAAGCCTCATGAAGCAGTGAAGCTTTGCAGCCAATTGGTTTGCACATGTAGCAAAGCTTCATGGTGCTTCGTTTACCCTATGGCGCCATCAAGTGGTCTAGAAGCCCAAGAGGTCAACATTGTTAAGAATTCAATGGCTATTTGCTTAAGACAAAGATATGAATGTGCTTGTGTTAGTAATTTAGTATGTGAACAAAATACAACAAGTGCTAAGGGTAATTTGTTATTCATTTTTATTTAGAAATAATAGCTTTCCCACAGTGGCTGGCTTTAAACGGTTTCTTTTTTTTTGGAAAATATTTCACCAGCTTTAGAAAATATTCTTTCACAAGGCACAGATGAAGCTGGGGTGCAGAGAAATGTGAGTGCCAGTTTATATAAATTTGGGTAGGTATTCTTTTGTGCCTCCCAGTACACTAATGGATTGTTCATTCTGTTGATGTTTGGTTCAAATAGGTACACACACACACTCACATTTATATTAAAGTAGTTTTTCTCCCTTACCTTATTGAAAGCAATCAAATCAAAATGTTCCCATACAGGGGAGGATCGCTCTTTTCGCGCAGGTTCCATCGCAAGCAAAGGACAAGGCTCGAAAAAAGATTGCACTGGTTGCACTGTTGCGCACAGATGTAACAAGTACAGGAGCCCGAAATCCACAAAATGTGAGATAACAGGCGATCGCCATTGCATTTTGCAACCAATTTATACCGTAGTCTGTCCTGTTTTTGCAATGTGCGCCAAACGTTGGATCACTTCCGAAGCACTCACGAGATTCAGCCGGCTGCCGGCCGGTGGCCAGCGGCCAGCGGCCGCCGGCGAGGCTTCCCACGTCATCATTTCCGGGTTTTGCCGAAATGAAGCGCGCCTCGCTACAAGCTTCGTGGAAACCCCCCTCCCATTACTCGACACAAGCTTCGGAACCTCGGCTCATTTCGTCCCATCACTAACCAGTGTGGCCTGCCTCTTCAAAATTTTGAGAAGTTATTTTCTCGTGTCCGCCGCAAATACAGTGGTCAGCCATCGGTATGCAAAAGCGTATGGAAGCCGTTGAGGGCCAGCGCATTTGTCTACGTCCAGTACGCATGCGCGCATGCGGACCACTTATGTGCACCCCTGATTATAACAATAAATCACAACAAGATGGCATTACCATTATTCACATTCTGCTAAAGTGATCCATGGATAGAAAGACTTGTAGTTCTTAAAAGATAAATGTTAGTACAAGTTATAGAAATTTCATATTAAAACCCCTCTCAATGTTTTCGTTTTATTAAAATTTGTAAAATTTTCAATCAAAAAATAAACTAGTAGCCCGCCATTGTTGATGTCAATAATTACTTACACAATGCTCATGGGTGCTGAAGCCTATAAAATCAGTCGCACCCAAGCACCAGCAGAGGTCGACAAAACTCCGAAAAACACAACAAGTACACATTTCACTGTGCTGTCATTTTAATCTGTTTGAGCGGGGCATTTGTGCGTTAATTGCGTCAAATATTTTAACGTGATTAATTTTAAAAAAATAATTACCGCCCATTAACGCGATAATTTTGACAGCCCTAATATATATATATATATATATATATATATATATATATATATATATATATATATATATATATATATATATATATATATATACAGTGCCTTGCAAAAGTATTCGGCCCCCTTGAATCTTGCAACCTTTCGCCACATTTCAGGCTTCAAACATAAAGATATGAAATGTAATTTTTTTGTCAAGAATCAACATCAAGTGGGACACAATCGTGAAGTGGAACAACATTTATTGGATAATTTAAACTTTTTTAACAAATAAAAAACTGAAAAGTGGGGCGTGCAATATTATTCGGCCCCTTTACTTTCAGTGTAGCAAACTCACTCCAGAAGTTTAGTGAGGATCTCTGAATGATCCAATGTTGTCCTAAATGACCGATGATGCTAAATAGAATCCACCTGTGTGTAATCAAGTCTCCGTATAAATGCACCTGCTCTGTGATAGTCTCAGGGTTCTGTTTAAAGTGCAGAGAGCATTATGAAAACCAAGGAACACACCAGGCAGGTCCGAGATACTGTTGTGGAGAAGTTTAAAGCCGGATTTGGATACAAAAAGATTTCCCAAGCTTTAAACATCTCAAGGAGCACTGTGCAAGCCATCATATTGAAATGGAAGGAGCATCAGACCACTGCAAATCTACCAAGACCTGGCCGTCCTTCCAAACTTTCTTCTCAAACAAGGAGAAAACTGATCAGAGATGCAGCCAAGAGGCCCATGATCACTCTGGATGAACTGCAGAGATCTACAGCTGAGGTGGGAGAGTCTGTCCATAGGACAACATTCAGTCGTACACTGCACAAATCTGGCCTTTATGGAAGAGTGGCAAGAAGAAAGCCATTTCTCAAAGATATCCATAAAAAGTCTCGTTTAAAGTTTGCCACAAGCCACCTGGGAGACACACCAAACATGTGGAAGAAGGTGCTCTGGTCAGATGAAACCAAAATTGAACTTTTTGGCCACAATACAAAACGATACGTTTGGCGTAAAAGCAACACAGCTCATCACCCTGAACACACCATCCCCACTGTCAAACATGGTGGTGGCAGCATCATGGTTTGGGCCTGCTTTTCTTCAGCAGGGACAGGGAAGATGGTTAAAATTGATGGGAAGATGGATGCAGCCAAATACAGGAACATTCTGGAAGAAAACCTGTTGGCATCTGCACAAGACCTGAGACTGGGACAGAGATTTATCTTCCAACAGGACAATGATCCAAAACATAAAGCCAAATCTACAATGGAATGGTTAAAAAATAAACGTATCCAGGTGTTAGAATGGCCAAGTCAAAGTCCAGACCTGAATCCAATCGAGAATCTGTGGAAAGAGCTGAAGACTGCTGTTCACAAACACTCTCCATCCAACCTCACTGAGCTCGAGCTGTTTTGCAAGGAAGAATGGGCAAGAATGTCAGTCTCTCGATGTGCAAAACCGATAGAAACATACCCCAAGCGACTTGCAGCTGTAATTGGAGCAAAAGGTGGCGCTACAAAGTATTAATGCAAGGGGGCCGAATAATATTGCACGCCCCACTTTTCAGTTTATTTGTTAAAAAAGTTTAAATTATCCAATAAATTTTGTTCCACTTCACGATTGTGTCCCACTTGTTGATTCTTGACAAAAAATTAAAATTTTATATCTTTATGTTTGAAGCCTGAAATGTGGCGAAAGGTTGCAAGGTTCAAGGGGGCCGAATACTTTTGCAAGGCACTTTATATATATTTATATAGGGCACAATAAAGCCCTAAATGGAATACTGTATATGGCGGAAAACACTCAGGTGACTTGAAGTTCCGCTCTGAGACCCCCAAATTAGCCAAATTTCATAATTGTCCGATATGCATGTGTGGTACATGATTGGAAAGCTTAAAATCTCTATTTTTGGGGGGAAGAAAAATTTTGAACATGAGAGAATTTTAAAAAACTAATTATTTTTTAAACTGCAAAACCCTGTCTGGAGGTGAGAGCACATGAGAGCAGAATTACAGACGCCATGACTTTAATGAGATATTATCACGTACTTACCTTGTTTCGATCCAAAAACTCGATGTAGCATGTATCACTGAGTGTCAAGACACAGCTGTGAATGGCCATAGCTGGATTTTTTGGGATTTTATGGGTGAAACATGGTAATATAACAAGGGTTGCGATGCAGAAATCGCAGACATAAAGGCGTGGTCGAGATTATCTTTTTCATATATTTACCCTTTTAAACTTTTTTTTTTTTTTCCAATTTTTCCTTGTTTGGATCGATTATTTATCATCTAACATATCGGAGAAAATGCGACAGTAACAAAAAAAAAATACAATTAAGCAATAATTATGAGGTAGATATCCTTGACTTTTTTTCAGATATCAGTATTTTCATTGTGGCATAATTTGTTTAAAAGTTTAAAATATGTGAGTGAATAATTTTGAATAATTAATATAAATAATTAGCGGCACGGTGGCTTAGTGGTTAGCACATCTGCCTCACAGTTCTGAGATCAAGGGTTCAATCCCGGCCTTCGGCCTTCCTGTGTGGAGTTTGCATGTTCTCCCCGTGCCTGCATGGGTTTCCTCCGGGAACTCCTCCCACATCCCAAAAACATGCATGGTAGGCTGATTGAACACTCTAAATTGTCCGTAGGTATGAGTGTGTGCGTGAATGGTTGTATGTCTCCATGTGCCCTGCGATTGGCTGGCAACCAGTTCAGGGTGTCCCCTGCCTACTGCCCGTAGTTGGCTGGGATAGGCTCCAGCACCTCCGCGACCCTCGTGAGGAAAAGCGGCATGGAAAATGAATGAATATAATTAATTACCTTCGTTTTATGTCTGGGTTGAAACAAAAGCGGTTGCACGACGTCTGTAAACGGGGGTTTTCAGGGTAAAACAGACAAATTAAAAATAGTTCGGGGGCTTAATACGCCATAAATCTGCTATGGCAGCATATAGACATAGTGTTCTAACAAAAACAACGGCAGCATGTAGACATATTGTTCTATCAAAAACAACAGTTGTTTTGGCTTAAAATACAGCAGTTTCTATCAAAGAGGAGCGCAAAAGCAGAAACTGCTTTTTCAGTCTTGTCTGTGTTTTCCGCCATACAGTATATATTTTGTATTTACAGCAGAGGATGTGCCAGAGTGCTGCCTTCCAAAAAAAAAAAAAATGTTTGTCCTTCCAAACAGATATGCTTGGAACATCAATGGGCTATTTTTGTATTTATTGAGGCAAATGAGTCAGTAGCTATGGTGGTACAGCAATTGCCAAACTGTGTGAATGTTTGTATCCATGAATATACTCTCACCTCAGAAACCTTCAATGTGAATGTCAAATGTGTCAGGAATATAGGTCCAATCCATTTGACGTCTATGGCCTTCAATGGCTGCCAATGAGTTTATTAAAAAAAAAAAAAAAAAAAAAAAAAAAATATATATATATATATATATATATATATATATATATATATATACTGTGTGTATATATATATGTATGTATGTATATATATATATATATATATGTATATATATATATATATATATATATATATATATATATATATATATATATATATATATGTATGTATGTATGTATGTATGTATGTATGTATGTATGTGTATGTATGTATGTATGTATGTATGTATGTATGTATATATATATATATATATATATATATATATACACTGTATATATATATATACTGTATATATATATGTGGCTTGTGTGGCTCTTTTCATCCTTCTGCTGTGAATATAAATGAGTTTGTCATGAGTAAACATCCAGTCCATTTAAAGTGGGAGGGGTGGCAGTAAATGAACAAACACTCTCCATGGCAGCCAGTGAGTAAATTTACAAAAGTTTATAACTCTCATTAGATTGACAACATTAGAGAATATTTTCTGCTTAAATTCTTAAAGTACTCAGGTAGTTTGAGCATGCAACCAATACAATTTAAAAATGAGGAGGGATTATGGAAATCGGCTGTACTGTAGAAAATTCTATGGAGGCAGACATATCTTTATTGTCTATTTAGTCATTCATTACCAAAGCTGACATCAGCAATACTTGATAATAATATTGAATACATATTTTTAACCATGACTTTCGAACTCTGTAAGTGCAGAGGCAGGCATTTTTGTTGTTTCATTTTCTCATTTTCGTTAGTATTTCCTTTCCACTTCATCTGTCTTTCTGCCTCCGTGGTAGGTTTATAGATTCTTTCTCCTGCAACTATCGACGCAATAAATTCTCCAGGCTTGTTAGTTACTTTTATAATGATGCAACATCTTCCTTTTCAGCCGCTTTGGGATTTAAATACAAATCCACTGAGCTCAGAGGTCAGGCAACACTCGCTTTCTTTGAGCTTGATCTAATTAGACAAGCTGCAAAGAAGAAAATGGACCTCCTGCCCCTTGGACTGTATATGAAGATGGAGGGCGATCTGATGAAAGGATATGGAGACATTTGGGATATTAACAGGAACGCAACAGCTCTGCGCAATACAAACACGAGACAAATTGGTCAAATACATCATTAATAAAGTGCAAGCTAAACCCCTCCCTCTTGTGTTAGTATGTTTTGTTTAGACCTCATCTCACGCTTTCATCTGCCTATCAATATTGATTATCGTGATCTAATAGTTGTAATGTATAGGTGTGAACAAAGGAGCAGCTGAGTTCCAGATATTTTTTTGATACCTGAATAAACCCTGTGGTCAACCTGGACACATGGTCAGTGATGTTCCCGCGCTCATAGGATGTTTCGGGTCTTACATCAGATACCTTCACCTGGGAGAGCCAGCCGGAAGCTTGGTGGATTAGACACAAAGAATATAGGGTAGTCGCGTCTGGATGAAATGAAAGCATACCGTAGATCAGATTTTACCAGGGAAAAAAGTTGTTCTCGGAAGATGAGGTTGATTTCAAAGCACAGACTCCACCATCAGTTGACAAAACAGCTCCCACAGACATTGCACCACGCCTTCCCGTAGGGGGCTGATCCAGGTAAAACGTTGAGTTAGCTTTCACTGTGATACACTCAAACACACGCTGTGTTCTAACGCCAGATTTAGGTGGAAATAGGTCGAAGGTTTTACTACATACAAACAGGCAGGAGTGTCTCAAGAGTGATTTGGTCGAGGGTTCAAGGTAACTATTATATTAAATAGCACCATGCATGTACTTTTAAGCGTTGCGAAGAAGAAAAAAAAAGGATAAAATTAGTGTAACTTTGGTTTAAAATATTTACGTAAAATGAACAATAACTGCCTGTTTTTCGCTTTTAACCAAAAATCTAGACTGTTTTACGTTCATATGCATAGAAACTGCGCAATTTAAGCATTTATTTACAAGAATTTTCAACATGAAAATGTTGAAAATGTCTATTTTTTTTCATGATGGCCCCCATGTTGGATTACACAATACTGTAACTTTTGCTTCAAATATTTATGTAAAGTGAATGATAACTGCACATTTTTTGTTTTTAACCAAGAATGTAGATGACGTGATTTAAGGATGAATTTACATGAATTTTCTTAAAACTTTCTTAAACCTAAAAAGCTCTTTTGTGAAGGCTGCCATGTTGGATTTTGTATCTCTATATCAATAGCGGAATTCAACCTAAATAAGTTGTGTATAGCAAAATGCAAATTTTGCTTTTGCTGAGTAAAATTAAGATGATTCTGCATGCTTTCTTCAGGTATTAAGTTTCTGATGTGAAAATTTAGTGATTTATTAGCTGTTGAAAACTTGCACTAAATTAAAAAAAACAAAACAAAACAAAAAAAAAACAGTTGCTATTTTGGGCAAAAACATATATAATATGTTAAATATTGCTATTGCTCCTGAAAGTATACTGTAGCTGATTATCTCAGCATTTAATGATTTTTTTGTGCATCCAGCATAAAATTTGAGAATTTTGTAGCCATTTTAAAGTTTTGTTATACTTTCAAGGAATCTGACCTTTTAGCCAGATTGCCGGAACCACACCAGCCGAGCCGCCGGACCCGCGCTGGTGCAGCTCCAACGACCCGGGCTGGCGAAACTCTCACAACCTGGGCAAAAGGCCAAACTCCGCGCGTTCACCTTTGTCTTAACCCCTTGGACTGACTCCGGGACCTGAAAAGCTGATTGCGGGATTTGGTGTTGCAGACGTGGACTTGTAAATGTCTTGCCTATCACCTGGTAGTCAGTGTCAAACTTGCACAGTTAGCTGCATGACGCACGTGTTGGTGCTTCCGTGGTCAGAAGGCGTCATGTATCTCTTATGCCCTATGTCAAATATATTCTGCTTGTTTTCTATGATATAAATGCTATTTATTTCATATTAGGTACGTTAGAGTAATACAAACAGTCAAACAGTAAGTACGAGAAAACATACTATTCATTCAACCTGTATAAAAATAATCGGCATTTTATGAGGGAACGACTGATTTTATTTTTATATCGGTGCTCATGGAGACTCATATATGCCTAAGGGAGGTGCCTGTTTTGGTTTTAGGTTGCTAGCTGCTTCGGTTTTGAAAATATTTGAATTTTAAGTTTTTGAACGGTCCCGAGCCCCTTGCCCCGTCAACTGATAGTGAAGTCTATGTTCAAATATTACCACAACATTATGGATTTGAGGGGAAGGAAACACAGTGGTAGAAGCAGTGATGTAGAAGCAGAAGTTATTGGTGTATTTGGTGAAAGATCAAATTATTATATTATTATATTATTATTATAATTGGTAAAATTAACGTATTAGATATTTTTTTAATTCAGTTTTTTTGAAGAACGTTTATATGCATTCATGATCTGATCAGTGAGCCAATTTGTTACCGTGGAGTAAGCTGACTAGGTAATATATTTGATCCAAATAGAACTCTGGGTGTCATCTGCATAGTATGGGAAACGGAGACCACGATAATGGACCATTTTCCTGAGGGTGATGATGTAAGTAGGCGCAAGACATTTCAGACTTCTGCAAAAGAGAAGAAGGAGATGAGTTGCAATTGTTTTACATGCATTTATTCTTATCCTTTGGATAAGTATGTAGTACCACTGATGATCAGTGATGCTTTATAGCGTACCAGGAAGAACTGTGTGGTTTATGGTATCAAAGACATTTTTAAAATCTCAAAAGAGAAGGATGTTAATGTTGAGAAAACAGATGGGTTTTGAATTGTGACTGCATGTTTCCGTATTTTAAACAGTAATGGAAGACTGGCAATGGGCTGGAAGTCAGGGTTGAGTGGTGACTGGCCAATTTCAGTTCAGTGGTGTTAATGAAATTGAGGATGAGCAAGATAAGGGTGGACAATGAAAGAGGTTATGAAAGAAAGAAAAAGAAAGTGGTTGTGTGGTTGTCTGTATTTACCCTGTGTTTGACTGGTGACCTGTGTAAGGCTTGGATAAGGGCCAGTTCACTCATGAGCCTAATCAGGAATCCGATAGATCATGGATGGATGCAGGGCACCAAAACTAGGGTACATGTACAATAGGAAAATGCATGCAAAAAATTCTATTTTACATACATTTAGAGCAAGTACAATATTTGTGTTATGTCCTCAAATTGGTGTCTTATATTGAAAAACCCAATTTCCATAATTACTATGGAGTGTGCACAGTTGGAGCGATAAAATGGGCTACCTCGCTTGTTTCATTTGTAATGTTCCTTTAGTACAGCAACACAATCTTTAGCAGAGCATTAGCATAGCCTAGCATCCCATGGATGAGGGCAGTGAGCTGTGCTAAAAGACAGCGGATGGAGAGATTCAGGCAGTGAGAGTGACATGAATTAAATATTGCTAAGATGAGCCTTTTCCTTGTTTCACTCGCCTCTCTGTTGTGATGGAAAGTTCTGTGGTGTGTAAAGTCTTAATTGTCATGAAGAAGCGAGCTCGACCGGCTGGGATGGACAGGAAAATACTTTGTGAGAATGTCCTCTTGTGACAATCTCTGAACAAGCTGTAAGCGCAGGCTGGTTGGAACGCGGGGCTCTCAAGAAAATGTTATTATTCATGTTTTATTGGCTACATGGTTTTTTCACTCCATCTACTTCTCTTCCTCCACCCAAGTAACATACTTGGCTCCGCTGACAAAAAATGGTGCTGCCCTACCACCATTAACATGAAAGACAACTTAAGAGGTCTTGTCAGGCTGAAGAAAAACACTTGCATGTCCATGTACTTTGTACGTGCTTAAAATCTCCCTGAGTTTAAAGTGAAGAAATATGAAAAGTCCTGCTACTACTTTTTAAGCTTGTGTGTTTGATGGCTTTCCATCGTCATTTTGAGTGTACAACAAAGCAATGGCCAGTGTTGCAAACTACCTCACTATATTCTGTCTGACAGGGGCATGTTTATGATGCACTCACTAATGCTTTGGGTTTCGGTAGTTAGGATTGCATCACTACACTCTTGTCTTCCCGGCCGAGCACACCCTGCCAGAACCACTTTACCAATGCAACTATTTTTAGTGATCAGGTCAATTTGCCTTAGCACTCATGCTTCTTTCATCTGGTTCTTTCATTCATCAATATGTGGTCAATCAAGTGTCACATCTTGTGTTCTGTTTTGAATTTCAGGTGACTTTGTGTATCAATAACTGATGAAGTGACTGAATAAAAACCTTTCTCTTGAATAAATAACTGTTCAGACAAAGAGAGATTGGATGAGATTGTTGGGGGTGAGTCCTCTGGCAGCAGCACACAGTCTTTTTATAAGACTGACAGGGAATTATATTGTTGTCCATAACCTCCCCCCCCCCCCCCCCCCCCCCCCACCACCACCACTGCTGCATACAATAATTACTATAAAACCAACACAGTAACAAACGTTTAATATTGGTCCTTGACCAATACTAGTATCGCTATCAATACTGATACGGCACTAAGATGATGTCATCTAGGAGTACTGATTAACAAGCCGATGTTGTGCATTATGCACTTTTGAGATCTAATTTGAAAATGTTGTTAAAAGTTAAATAACATTTGTTCTTTCTCTGTCTATGATGCATCCTCCCACCAATAAGTACAGTTAGTCCCCAGGCTACGACGTACCCGAAATACGTGGTTTCTACTTTACGACGCTGGAGTCTCGTCCGCCATTTTGTCTCCAGTCTTTTTTTTTTTTTTTTCTTAAAGGGAACCTCGGACTTAAAGACCTGTAGGCTCTAATAACCCACAATTGTTCTCTTTTACTGAAATATGTTATTAGAAACACATGAAATATTGCCATTGATTTAAAAATCTATAATATTTAGTACATGTTTTGATCGACGGAGGGTGCCATGTTTTATGCGTGCAATGGACGCTTGGGGTGATGACGTAGTTTGTCACTCACTAGACGAACATTACCGGTCTTCTGCAATTCCTTCTACGCGTCGAGACATCCAACACATGCGCACATCTGTTAAAAGCGGTGAGTACTTACTATTTGTGTTTATATTGAGTCTTTTATAACCTTTTCTTTTCCTTAAAATACTTTTTGCATGTTTTTCCCTCTCATACTTTTAAGCATTTCGTTTTCTTGCGGTAGCTTTGAAGCAGATTGTTGATCTGTTGACGACATTAGTCACCCAGCGTATTTAAACCACCCTTATTTGATATTACTACATTTAAGTATTTTCATAAGGCATCTTTAGTATGTTCTGTCAGTATATATCTAAACTAATCAAGCTGAGAGTGCACGGTAGTACTTTGGGTGTCAAATTCTTCTTGTAGACGTTTTGCCGGAGTAGCACATTTTGACACCGATTTTGTCATACTCTCGTCTCATCTCACCCCTTCTTTCCTGTTCATTTTGCTTTTGCTGCTCGTTTTGTGAAATATCGACAGTGCTGTCATGTTCATTTATGGTCCTTTTGGGTTAAAATTCAAAGGGTTGAATGGATGACATTTTTATGTCGCTAGAGTCATACTGTGGAAGCCCGGCGGCGTAACCAAGTGACGTCACTGTCCTGCAGGTTAATTTTACAAATTGTATAAAAAGAAAAAAATCAAGAGAGGTTTTAAGTTTAAATTATTTTAACTCATAATAATGTTTATCTTTTAAGAACTACAGGTCTTTCTGTCTGTGGATCCTTTTAAGCTGCGTAATCAGTAGGGATGGGAATCGAAATCCGATTCCAATTCAGAACCGGTTCCGAGTGTTTCGAGGCCTCGACATCACAATGAAAAAGCCTTAACGATCCCTTTAACGATCCCTAAAGACGCATATTGCGTCGTGACGTGTCTTGTTGTCCAGACGCATCAAACTAGCATGGCGCCAAGAACCACTCGCTCCAAAGTTTGGCTACACTTCACCAGGAAAAAGGGTGAAAATGAAAGGTTACGATAGTTTAGCACGAGCGTTGCCTCCGTAAACATAACAATGACGTAGGTTCGAACGCTCGAAAGTGTGTCTTCACTTCACGAGGAAAAATTACAACAAAGCGACTTGCAGTCATTGCGAGATGGAAATAACTGCATCGGGAGGGAATAGGCTGCACTGTCCTCACCGAGACACTAAGGCTCAGTCCTGGCTATACAGCTAGCTAAACTCCCAAATGACGATGCAGAAGACGTTGGTATAATTTGCTGACTTTATTCAACCATCACTTGAAACTAAAAATAGAAATGAAACAAATCAATTTCGTCCCCAATAACAAACAGGTTCGCATTTGAGTACCTTGAGAGGTAGAAAAGCGCTATACAAGTATAACACCATTAACACCATTAACACCATCAACGTAAATCAGTGATGCTTAGCTGCTAACACAGTCATAACAAACAGTTAGCATGCGTTCACTAGCATTAGCACATCGTTTAAACCACTACACAACTGGATTTAAGTGTCCGATCGCGAGTGGAAACACACAACAACAACACAGAAGATGATACATACAGGCGTTGGCTCTGTGGATATTTTACAAACATTAACAAAGAACGCAGGCTCGTGGCAGTGTTTCCCTTTCTCACTAACTCGCTCACTGGCTTGGATGCGGCATTTCTTCTTCTTCGCGCTCTTCTTCGCGTGAGGAAGCGCAAGGGCGCCACCACTTGAGCGTGAAAGCGCCATAAAAACTAAAAGGCATGCATTTCAATATACTGGTAAATAAAAACAGGGGTCCCCAAACTACAGCCCGTGGCTCCATATTTGGTCCGGCCCCCTGAACAATGCCAGAGAGCATTTTGAATTTTTTTTGTTTTTTTCTCCCTCAGTAGTGTTATTTATTTCCTGGCCTTTTTCAGTGAATAACTCAGAGAGGGTTATTTGGTTATTATCTATTTAATTAATAGTGCTATTATTATTTATTATTATTATATTATTATTTTTATTTTATTTACTTTTGTTCCGTGAAGAATCCACAGAGGGTTATTTGATTGTGGCTTTCTGAAAAACAATAATTTTTTTACATTTCGCACTCCTGCAGTCGTCACACTTTTTCTGTTACAAACTGACCCCTGCCTCTCATCAGAGAAGGGAAAAGTTATTTGGCCCTCACAGGAAAAAGTTTGGGGACATTGCCAAAGGCAGAACAACGACCTATATGCCAAAATATACCAATATTTTTTTTATTTCTATTAGAAAAATGTTTCAGTAAAATGTTACACATTCTTGTGCATTTGCCACTTATTGCCACAGGTAACATTGAGGCTTTGGGCCTCTTTTGACATCGTTGTGAGTTTGTAAGGTTGTGACTTCTGATTAAACAAACTTGATGCCAATCAAAATGTTTGTTCTTCTTTTTCCCGAAATTAGAATCGATAAGACAATCGATAAAGAATCGAATCGTTAAGCAATATCGATAATGGAATCGGAATCGGAAAAATCGTATCAATTCCCATCCCTAGTAATCAGTACCTCATTGTACCTCACAGTATGTTTTTTTTTTTTTTTTTACTTTATTTTATAACTATGACAGTTCTGCCCTTTGGCGAAATGTGTATTTGATTATCATGTTGACTTTTGTTTTGTGATGCATGCTTTTATTTTGGCGCAGGAAGCGAGAGCAGGTAGTTCTTCCGCATTCAAGTCAGAGGAGATGTACACACGAACAAGAACATATTTGCGCACGCGAGGAGGGCACACGTGCACACACGATGAAGAGCGCATTTGCACCCACGAAGAAGTCGCACAGCCGAGTGAGAGACAGAGGGGAAAGATGACAGTTTAGCTTGCGGTCTAGCTAGCATTTAGCTCCATCGTCCTGGCGAGGACAGTACAATGACGTATAATACGTGTTTTGGGATAGTTATTTTCATATTAGGAGGTATTTAGGGGTATTTAAAAGGTTAATTCCGACTTGTGCGGAAATTCGGGTTACGTCGCCGGGGTAGGAACTTGTTCTTAACCCGGGGACTACCTGTATATCACTAATGGACCAATCCAATTTGAAGTGGGAGGGCGGCTGGCCCTCCCACTTAAAATGGACTAGACATCTAGTGCCATTAATGAGAGCCAATTAGTTATGCAGTGTCTGACCAAGCCATGATCTCAAATACTTTACAGTCAAGTGAATATGCAGTAATATATTATTTTAAAAAATGCACATTTTTTCGAAACATATGGTATTGGTCCAGTATCCGCATCAGCACATACCAATGAACTGGGTTTCGGAATCTTTATCGGGAACCAAAAAATTGTATCGGTGCAACACTATTTAATATCTTAAGGTAGTTCTAAATTCAAGTTGATGATGTGACTAAAATTGAGGTGTTCTAAGTAAGTTTGGATGAGAGAAAACAAGACATATTGACCAGTTCCAGACAAGTTAAATGCCAAGAATTGTTGGTAAGGTGTTTTTGACATTATCTCTGGAAGACGAAAATCATTTCTCCTTAAAAACTGCTACATCGACCCTTCACTCAAGAAGTGGGATTACTGGAGCACAGTGCTGCCTGGAGCACACAATTGTTGTCACACAGCTTATAAAAACAAGCTCATAAGAACAGAGGCGTCCATGTTGTGGTGTGATTAGACCGGGCAAACACTCATGGATCAATAACACATAAGCCATTCTAGTTCGCATTGCTTCACCACTGTGTTTGGAGTAAAATTAAGGACCCAATGTTGGATTATAATGATAATGCCAGGTTTAGGGTCACGTCTGGGTCACTAAGCATTAGTGTAGGGGTTAGCCTTTGACGCTATATGAAATACACTGCTACTATTTAGGAGCCTTCACAAAACCTTGGTTGTCAAAGTCAGTATTACAGGGCACATTCAGGGCAGAGTCAATCTTGCAGTCGGGCTGTAGAGAAAGTGACTTTTCTTGGAATGGGTTAGTCTTTAGGTTTTTGCTGAAATATAAATTCAGGACTGATCATTTCTGGATTGGTTATCAATGTGATGTTTTCTTTTTTTTTTTTGAGGGTCAGGAACACCATATCATCCCTATTTGTAATAACTGAGCATATATCCCAGTGCATTTTTATGAATAAATAAAGGGGAAATTTCATGTCAGTAAATGGTTTGTCCATTTTCAAAATTTATGTATGTGTCACTACAACCCTTCAAGTCTTTCTTAACATCAGTAATAGAAATGCCGACAAGGTGGAAACTTCATAATTGTTGGTATAACGACAGTTATCATGAATGGTTGTGCATAATTTTTTGATTTAAGGTGTTGCAAATATTTTCCTAATAAAGCAGTTGAATAAACCCTTGGTAGTGTAAGGATAACCTAATATGGCGCCTTTTTCCTTCGAGCGCCTCTAAAATTGATTATCACCTTGGTTTATCTGTTCCTCCACACCAACTCACTCTCCTCTGTCCTGTCTCCTTTATCTTCTTCTTCCGGCAATGTTCAGTCTTTGGTGTTTTTATGGTGTTTTATCTTTTTTTTTTTGGTGAGAAGGAAGGGGAGGTATAGTAATTCACCTAGAAAAGATTTGAAAATAGCAAAAGTACACGACAACGCAAAATCGGACAAAGAGGATGTTTGGAGGTGTCTGCAAAGACGGAGTGTTTCAAAGTCAGGATTGACAAACAGGTCTGTGCAGTTACGTAGCCATGCCTCAAGGGAGCATGGACATTTAGGCCAGTGTTCACAAATGGACAAGGAAATACTTTTTGCCTTATGAATCAAAGAACACTCCTAAAAAAAAGAAATAAAAATAAAAACCTCACCTGCTATATATATTAGTGCTTTCAGTTAACACGTTAATAAGGGTGTTGACGCAAACCCCCTTTGACGCTGTCAATTTTTTAAACGCACGATTAATTATGGCCCTGCCCACCACCTCTAGTTTCTACTTCAAGTTGCCACCTCTATCCCTTGTGAGGATAAGTGGCATGGAAAATGAATGAATAATGGGATAATGTGGGAAAAATGGGAAAAATGTGATTAACCGAGATTCCAATTTTTAGTCAGTTGACAGCACTCTGTCTAATTTCACACGCACATGGATTTACATACACATACTTCTTTCCACCTTGGGTCGATGGAGTATAGTAGTTTTTCTCAAATCTGATTTCATTTATCTGATAAAATTTCACCAATAAAAGTCCAACAAAAAATTCTGCTTCCATTTTCTCTCCAAAGGATGTGAAAACTGGCATCTCATCTTTCTAGGCTAGATATCTTATCGGCACCAACAATGGCCCTCTCGACCATTGGGTTATAATTTTGTATTGTATAACAGTGCCACCGGGACAGAGATCAATTCCACAGCATTGCAGGCAGAGAGGATAATGAGGCTTTTCCATTGATTAGAATTTAATTGAGAGGCAGTGATGGGCTGAGGGATGGCGGAAACAGTATTGTAGTCACTGCTCTTTGTGACTCATGTTCGCTTGTTTTGCGACAGTAAGAGCTCCTTACAGAATTTCTCTTGCTTGCTCATTCTCACTCTCCCCTAGCCACCTCTTGGTTTTTCTGCTCCATTTGCTTCTATGGCTTTCCAACTCATGTGGACACTATAGATCAGGTGTGCCCCCCCCACCCCCCCAAGCTACTTGTCTGTTGACCAGCCAAAAAATGTATGTCACTCAGGGGTGAAAGTGGCTTGTCACTGACATAAAAGTCACCACAGAGCCAGATTTTTAAAAAGTTTTATATGGGTTAACTAAAAAAATAGATCTGAAGAAATAATAAAGCATAGAACCAGGTATGACAGCAAGCATTCCTTGGAGCTGAGCATTGTCTATCTATGGTACAAGTGTTACCTCATCTCACGTTCATCAGCAGTCGTGCACACACAGATTTAATAAAAGATCACTATCTAAAGGCAAGTGTTATCAAGCAAGGTCACAGTCATGCAATGTGGACACGATCAATAAAAATAAGGCATTTATTTGCATGGAGAGGGCTAAATTCTGGAGATCTACATTAGGCCTGAATGATATTCGGAAAAACCTTTTGCTGCGATTTCTGGGGGGTTTGCGATAAATTGCGATATAATATTGCGATATCAAAAAAAAAAATATATATATATATTTTTTTTTTTTAAAGAATTTTTTACTAGATGACTTGAATAGCTGTTTGGATAGACTTTGGATGACTCACCATGAGCACAGTGTACAGTATTACATCGTTTTTCGCGGTTAATAGGGACCAGAACCCGCCGCGATAATTGAAAAACCATGAAGTAGCGCATACCCCCCGCCCCCCCATTTTTTTTGTGTGTGTGTTTGCGCTCAATGTATTTATTCAAATTTAGCATTGGAAAGAGATTCATATAAGACATGTTTTTTTCCCCAAAGTATGATTTTAAAAAATGTTTATACTTTAATGTTTTTTAAGCACTTCAAATGTAATAATTATAATCAGTTTTAAACATAACTGTCCCACCGAATCATTTTTAAACAAGAATAAAGTACTGTAGTAGAAAAATGCTTGGCTTTATTAAATCCTTCTGTTTACCTAACTTGGCTGTGACTCTTGGAGTGACATGTAGAAATTATAAAGTCCTCATGATCACTTCTGGCGTTTATTTTATGTCTGGAACGACTCCACCCCCCCCCCCCCCCCCCCACACACACACACACTTACACATTCATTCCAGCCCGCGCTTCCTTGCAGAAACTTTAACAAGTTAAACGATGATTGACACATTGCTGTCCGAGTGAAGTCCACTTCTTCGGCAAGATCAAAGACATCGTTAAGTTTAATAAGCAAGTGCCGCAGTAACAGAGAGCTGGAAGAGGGGGTGAGGGAGGCTGTGCGAGCGAACGACGCAGAACAAAGGTTTGTTGATTGGAAAAAAAAAAAAAAAAAACTTTCCCACGTCCTTGCGATGGCACTATCGCTCCAGCGCACATCGCGATGGCGATGTTTAAACGATATACCCTTCAGGCTTAATCTACATAGAGGATACAGGATCGCTTGGTCCCAAGTGAATCATGTTTAACCTGCTTGTTGAAGTAAGGTGCCAAAACCACCAAATAGCAAAGAAAACTGTTTTTGGCACAGTTATACCTATGAAACACAAGGGGTTTTACACATGCATTAGGCTACTGCATTACACTTACTGTAACAAGGCATACACGAGAAACGGATTTTCATTCAAAATTGTATTTTTTCAACACAGGAATACAGATAGTAATAGTCATTGACACACAGACATGACAACGAACGCTCAACCCGCGCCGCCAACTTTCTCTCTCTTCTTCAGAAATGACAGAGCAGTTGCAGGCAAGTTACAGTGACCAGACAAATATCATAAAACATAGCATGTATATGACAAGACGCACAGGTCACGACAATAAGGAAAACTACCCAGTCATGGCTGGTGGGAGGGGCAGTGATAGGTTGAAAAGACGGGAGTGGATTGGAGGGAGATAGGAATGTGTGAGTGCGTTATTGTGCGCATGTATATCAGTATTTGTGTGTGAATGCAGACAAAATAAAAATCACAGAACTCTGCGACCGGTTTTGGGAGGGGAGATCAAGGACGTCAGATAAGGACCATCTGCGCGGCTCTCCCACGAGGATGGAAGGACAGGAGGTGGGGGGAAAGGGGGTCAAGTAGGGAGATTTTAAGCTGAAATTAAGCCAAATCGGAATTTAGTATGTCCGGGAAAAAAATGCAGTTGTCCTCAGTCAGTTGCACTCATTTAGGCAGACCTCAATTCCCGCAAGTCTCTCCCAACATTCGCTAGCAGTCTTGACAGTTCCGCCAGTTGGAGTGCGATGTTGTCCACACGTCTCCATGTGTGCAAAATAACAGTAAAGAAAAACACCAGTAACAATCTTAGCATGCGAATATAAAACAATATTAAAAGATCTAAGATAGTCAAATAAATTCAAAATGCAGATCATTGTTCGAAATACCCGTGCAGCCTAAATATTGTCACACCAAACTGCCGTAATTCATTTCATTCAGCAGGACTATTTTATTAAATGCATAATGCGACCACAATAAAGAGGACTCCTTCGGCCACGCGTGCTCATTCTGCATTTGAGGAAGGTGGGAAGTCATACTTATCCCGCTCGGATGGTACCAGTTGCGACCTTCTAGCGTTCCAAGCGAATGTAAACAGCAAAGATGGCAGATCGCGACAAGTTGTTTTTTACTTTGGCCATCAAAAAACATTTTGACCTCCAGTAAACCTGCTTTCTCGTAAGCTTTCAAATAGTGTTGGAAAAACAACTGCTGAGGTAAGTGGAACAAACTATAAACTGCCTTCTTTAGTTTTATTATTGATGGTCTGCTTTTCGACAGGCAGCGCCATTTTGTTGAGTGATGTCAGATTGAAACAACTCTGATGATGTGTGATGTCTGGGTACTTTTTTTCTTGACTTCACGACTAGGACCTCCCAGTTGGTGCGGTGTTCCAATGATATATTTCGAGGTCGGAGGTCGGAAACTCCGACTTCCCACCTTCCTCGAAGGCAGCATCAGTCTGCTGAGTTGACAAAAGGACGGCAACATAGTGAAATGTGCATATAGAGGCTGTAGAAACAGACAAACGAAATGGGCAAAGGAAAGTTTTCACAAATTCCCTGTGAGGAACGGGAAATAATATAAACTGTGGTAGCTTGCTGCTGGCTACGACATAAAAAATCAGCTGTGAAAAAAATGTGATATCACTCCACCCTGCTTCCTGCAGAGCTGCTGGATTACAAATCTTGCTGTTCATACTACAATTATTGACATGCAATGGTAGGTTTTAATAACTTTATCCCATTTATTGCATGGGTCATCTGTGATTAATCATGTGTGCATATGTTGTTTTTTATTGGCATGCTAAGATTGTGCCGTTGACTGTGCGCTAGCTTAGCCACTCCGGAGCCCTGAATCTAACAAATACCGTATTGGCCTGAATATAAGACAGCCCTGATTATAAGACGACCCCCTCTTTATCAAGACTCAAGTTTGAAAAAAGACTTTTTGAACACCAAATTAATTTTTATACAGAAAATAATTACAGTAGATCTGAAACAAATGATTATAACAATATATTTAAGAGAAAAAGCATGTTATTTTGCCTCATTCAAATCTTAATATCTGAACATTTAAATATGTAAACTAAAGTGCAATCACATTCGTAAATGAATGGCTTCTGGTTTTTGAAATGTAAACAAACCAATCTATTGTGATAAAACAACAAAATTGGATTAACTTTTAAAGTGAAGTCTAACTCTAACTGTAGTCTTGAAACAAATCTGAATAAGGAAAACATTGCAATCAAATAATGCAAACGGGTTAAACTAGTAGCTGAGATCTGTCATGACAGAACATCGCTTCAATGATATCTGGCGCCATCTAGCGTCGTGAATGGGGAGAGTAGCTGAGATCTGTCATAACCAGGGGTCGCGTTAACCGAATATTTTCCGTCGTTGACCGGTTTTTTAAAACGGTGACGGAAAAAAACTGAAGTCCATCTGTCATTTTGACAGGCTGCAATTCACACCCCAGCCCACAGGGTGGCATAATAATTAGCTATTGTCTCTCTTGATGCATGACGCCGTTGGCCTTACTCGGAAAAATGTCAAGGCAACTGAGTTTCCGAAGTTTCTTCAAAAAAGTTTCTTCTTGAGACATTTGATTATGCACAAGCGGGCACGCAATTCAAGTCCATGCACACCAGGAGGAAGGTGTGAGACTGCGTTCAGGCCATATGTAGCCTACCTACTGGGGCCACAGTCAGCTGTTTTTGTCACTGCGGAGAAAAAGTTACATATTCATCTGCTTGATGTGTGATGGCACGGTGTTGATTCTCTGTTAAGCTTGTTCGGACAGAATATTAATTAAAAATTAATGAAAACTAAATATTATTGAGTATGTCATTATTATCATTTTAAAAATTTAAGTGACAGGTAAAAATAGATTATGACCGGATTTTTATGACCCTGTCAGTCAAAATGACAGACAACGAAAAAGTCTAGCGCAACTTCTGGTCACAACAGAACATTGCTTTAATGATATCTGGCGTCATCTAGCGTCGTGAATGGGTATAATGTCTAGACTGCGAATATAAGACAACCCCCTCCTTTTTAATCTTATTTCAATGCAAAAAACACCGTCTTATATTCGGGCCAATACAGTAACTAACAAACTGCACGGAATTTGTTGAAATCAACTCCACCGACTAATTAAACCCCGGCTAACTCAAAGATTAAGCCTGATGTCAAAAATTCTGAACTTCCCCTTCAAGAACAAATTATTTTATACATACGTGTATCTATATATAGTATGTGTCATAGTGCTGATAGGTAATTTCCCTGTAGGCAACAAAGACAGATTGAAATGTTCAAGGACAGGTGTAATTGCATTTCATGTCTTGTAGTGGTGAACACACACGCGCGTATACACGTGCGGACACACAGGGTGTCATTGCTGTGCATGCGTGATTGCAGTTGCATGTTCACAAAAGGTCACTTTCACTTTAAATTAGGTAAAGGACAACTGAAGAGGCAATGACGAGAGAAGGTGGTCTGCAAGGAGAGAGGATGGGGTGCAGAGTGAGCCGTTATGTGTGTTTGTGGGAGGAACTAACATTTCAGAGAAAGACAACATGTGTCTATGTCTATTCTATTTTAGTGGGTTTGAAAGAGGATGATGAGGAAGACTGGAATGACATGGGCGCATGTGAGTGATAGGTATCCCAGACGTGGTGAGGTGTTTTAATGTGCTCCTTCAGCAAATACTCTTTTCTGTGCTTGTGTTGAAATGGCCTTGAATGCTCAAGGAGGCATAGGCAACTGCTTGAAAAGGTAAAGTTTACATACTTTGTCAAAGCAAATAATGAATCTCAATTTCTTGCTTATTTTTTTTCTTACATAATCTTCATTTGTAATACTAAAAATATAAATAGAATATAGATATACAGTATATAGCACATACAATGTAAGATGGATAAAATTAAATTTACATTAGCATCAAACCAAACTGGTTTGGCCAAAACAACAGGCTGCTGGAAAAAAACTTACAAGTAGTAGAAAAAAAAGATTTTCTACCAGAATAGTGTTAACTCATTGGCTGCCAATGAGGGCGCTAGACGAACAATTCATTTTAAATGGGAAGGGGACGACTGAACGAATGTTACGATAATACAGCGGCACGTCTATATACAAACTTAATATATTCCAGGACCTGGTTTGTAAGTCAAAATGGTCATATGTCGAGCAGGATTTTCCCATAATGCATTATAATTCGATTTAATCGTTCCACAGCCCAAAAACCTACGCTAAATCCTTATTAAATACTGCAGGTACAATTAGTAACAGCATTTTCACAAAGGAAAACAAATAAATTGCAAATACAAATCAGAATAATGATATTATAATACAGGCAATAATAATAAAAAATGTAACAAATTGTATTCTAATGTGGCAGTTGTGTTTCGCATGTTGTTCCTGAATGCATCGTGGGACTGACGTGAGAGTGAGAAGTGTGGAAGTGTGGAAGAATGGGAAGTTTTTACGTTCGCTTTTCATGTTCTGTTGTTGGCGGGGTGCCTTGTCTAGCCAGTTCACTCACACGCACACCACGTTCATTTTTTTTTTTTTTTTTTTATCATTTCCTTCTTCATTTCAATGCTAAGTGTCACATTTTTCCTTTTTTCACCACCTACACTAACCTTCTCAGGATCCATGTTGATTTCTGACACAAGAAAATCCGCTGTGCGTCCGTCTTGCAGCATGTTTTTCTCTTTATTCGTTGTATCGTACACTGATTTTCTGGCCCATGTATTGATATTTCTTTCATTGCCATATCATCGTTGTTCTCAGCCTTGTATCTCAAACCGTATTGTATCGGGAGGGACCCAGAAGTTCCCACCTTTTGTGGAAGGTGCTTTTGTTTTATTTATTTTTTCCTGTGTGGCTCTGTTAATCTCTTATGTAAAACAGATTATCTGGCGTATCAGTTTACAGATGCCGTCAACCACTGCGTTCATATTTGTGTTAATCTATGGTATGTATAGACACATTAGTGTGCTTATGTCACTGGTGGCACTCAAACACACAAACGCATCCAAACATTGAGTCATCAAAACCTGTCAGGGTTCCCAGCTCAATAAACACTGGAGGTATAGAGATCGAAATGCCATTGTGGCAACCTGAGAAGCTCGACTACCTCTTTACCCAAAACACTCCAGCCCTAAAGAACCAAGTAATGAGCAGTTGTATGACATGATGAGATGGAAGAAGATTAAAAGAGGTGAAGTGTCGGCAGCCTCATTAATTTATAATACTCATTTGCATCAGACTGGCCTGTGCATGTGTGCCACTCAAGTCCAACTCAAGCATTCCTTCTGTATTGGAGTCATTAACCCTCTTAGCCCCTTCTCGTTATATCTCCCTCCCTGAGTCTTCACTCCAAGTGAGGAATCACAATGTGTATGTGTGTGCGTGTGTTGATTTGTGATGAGCATTTATCTTCATAAATCAACACTCTGAGTCCATTTTAAAGAGATGGGTCTGAGACTTATTGTTGCCTCTGATGGAAATCGGTTTAGGCCTCTAACTGCCTGGATGCCACTTGCTCTAATAGGGTTTTAAAAAAAAAAAAAAAAAAAAAAGTGTTATGGAACATAAAAACAAAATAACTGTACAGTATGTTTTATTAGAATGGGTGTCGATTTTATTTACTGAGTGTTGTCACTGAAATTTAAGGCCAAATCTACATAATGTGTTGTTAATAATTTCAACCAACAAAGGGTTGATTTTCTGCTCTATTAAAATGACAATACAATTTATTAACCACAAAATAAACATTTTATTGTCACGCCAGTGTCTTGTCTTGTGGAGTAATGGGAAAGTGGTGGTTCACTTGGCTGCCACTGACAGCGATAGACGTCCTACCCATTTTAAGTAGAAGGGTTCGCAGTGAATCAACGATTCCCTGCCTACTATCCTTGAGTTATAAACTAACAAACCTAGATACCTGGCATCTAATGTTGCTTTCACGTTGCCTTTTGGCTGCCTGGACTGATTCTAGCCCTTTCCTGACCCTACAACAGTGCATAAAGTATTTAAAAAGAAGGAAAAAAAGCAGCAATAGAAATCAAAGAAAGGATTATTGCCAAGTTATGGTTAGCTTTTCTTTGTTGTTGGATTTGGCCTAGTTTTTTTGCACGTTTCTTGTTGGCAGACAGAGATTGTGCTCCCATGATGAAACAAACACAAACATTGCCCAGCAACAAGAATCCCGCCTCTAAACACAAACGAAACCAATTTTCCTGAACGGTAAGGGGATTCTGTTTCCTTATCTCCCTACAAGGCCATATGTTGTGCAGAAATACATCAAATTCCATTTAAGATGGCTATGACTAAACATAAAAAACTGCATGTCTAATTTTTCCAAATGTCAAGAAAGATGGCGAGACTTGCAAAAAGCAGGAAAAATAACGTATCATGTACCTGTTCCAATTTGCCCTTTAAGTCTCAAAAATGTCAAAATTTGCTCCTTCTACATGCAGAGGTGGGTAGTAACACGTTACATTTACTAACTTTTTGAGAAAAATGTAGTGGTTTTACACCATACATTTACAGAGTACAATTATTCTTCATATCAGATTTTACTATAATTTTACCAGAGATGCCCACATAGGCTGTACCAGTTTCACCACTAGGACGTCGCAGGAATAATCACATGACTCCATTGTACCAATTGGACGTAACAATCCAGTCATATTACCACATACCTGTAGAAGCTTGCAGTCAGAAAGTCCTATGATCACGCCAGCCTGTTCTATCTATTGTATGTTCGTCTTCAAAGCACCACACAAAAATCAACTATTTCACATAGAGCGCTACCGTCAACATAACTCAAAATTGCAGATTTCAACCCAACCCAGTTTTTAATTGGACTCCGATAGACAAGGGAAAACCAGAGATATGATTGTTTTAATTTCACTGAAGGAAATATGTTTTCACCCTACTAAAGGGCACTCATGCTCTTTGGATAGGTGACGTTTAATTTCTTAAGAAATTCAAGGTTTTTGTGTATTTTTTTGGCCTACTATGGTCATGCAACAGCTTACAGAACAGTATATTAATATAGTACTGTATATTATTAAGTTCATATAGAGGACAATCTGCTGACAAAAAATATACAGTGGTATCTCTACCTATGAAATAAATTCGTTCCAGGACCGTGTTTGTAAGTCGAAATGGCCGTATGTCGTGCATGATTTTCCTATAAGAATACATTATAATTCCATTAATTCATTCCACAGACCGAAAACCTAAACAAAATTGTTAATGAATACTGATGCTACTATTACAAATGGCAATTAGACATAGCAAAAGAAAAAAAATATATATATTAATAAAAACCGGAAGGATAAAATGATAATAATTCCTGTAATAATGTAACGAATAGGGTAATGTGGCGGACGTTTTTGCTGTACCTGAACGCACCGCATGGCTGATGTGACGGTGATATAGAGAGTGCGGTTCTATTTTACTTTCTCTTTTAATGTTTTGTTGCTGGCGTCAACTGCAGCGGACAGTAGGCATGTTGTGTTGCACATGTTGATGGTATAAATGATTAGAAACCTAACGTAGCTGGCGATTTCTTTGGTGATGTTACCATAATAATTGTCACCTTAACTTATTAAGACTGGCGAACGGAGGTTGGAGGAGGACCGTGGAGATCGTCAACATTCTACGGTTGTATTGTTGAGTCAGTTCACGGATGCGTACCTAACACTTATATTTTTCTATCATTTCCATCTTCATTTCAATGGTAAGCGTCACATTTTCCTTGTTTCACCAAGTACACTAACCTTCTTGGAACCTGTGTTGATTTCTCTCACAAGAAAATCTGCCGCGCATCCGTCTGCGGCGCTGTCATGTCGTTGTATTTCGAGCATGTTATGGGATGTAGAAACAATGGCGAGTCAAATTTTACGTCGGATGTTGAAAAGATCGTGTGTCGAAGCGATCGTATGTTGATGTACCACTGTATAGCATTGAGAAAAAAAAAATCAGACATTGTAATCATTTGCTCATTGCTTGAGTATACTTTTTTTCCGAATACTTTTTTACTTATACCTTGAGTTCATTTTTTTACGACTACTTTTACTTTTGTAACATTATTTTGAAGTAATTCTAGTCTTAATTGAGTAAAATGTTGGCTACTCTACCCACCTCTGCCTTATGATATAAAACAATTTTCTTACACGGAAGTATGACAAAAAAAACACCTCACACGGTCAGTTACTCAGTTACTAAGTTTGTGGTTGAATGTGAGAAAGTTGTAGTGCAACTGTGTGTCTGTTCCTGCTAACCTCAAATACCAGCTTAGACAATACTGCTGAGTCGACATTGTGAATACGCTCACTTAAAGGAGCTCAAAGTGCGAGTTTTTGTGTCTGTGCCAGTCTGAATTGATGAAACTTCTTATGAATACATCTTAATCTTTCCCACTTCCTTCCACTGTTTCTATATGTGTGTGCTTGGGGGGGTTATGTAGCTGCATGAGGATTTTATTATTGTTTAATTTTTTTCTGCATTCTCAGACTACGACTCCCTGCAGTTGTTCTTTGCCCCATTTTGTCAATCAACAACAGAATGGGAACCTGATGATTATTTAAAAAAAACACAAAAACAAATACAGTGGTACCTCTGCATACGAATTTAATTCGTTCCTGGACCTGGTTTGTAAGTCGAAATGGTTTAATGTCGAGAGTGATTTTCCCATTAGAATTCATTATAATTTGATTAATTCATTCCAAAGCACAAAAACCTATGCTTAATAATATAATTAATAAATACTACTTGTACAATTACATATAGCAATTATACATAGCAAAACAAATAAATTATAAATACAAATCGGAATAATGATAATTATGTAACGAGTCAGGCTCTAATGGGGTGATTGTTTTGCATGCTGTTCCTGAATGCACTGTGTGACTGACGACAGTGTATGAAAGGTAAATAATTTTTACTTACTTACTTTACTTTATTCCATGTTGTTGTTGGTGTTGGCTACGGCGGACAGTAGCCGTGTTGTGTTGCACAAGTTCTGAAATAATGTTCTGTCATTATGTATATTATGTATTATAACTCTCAATGTCGAGTGACAGAGAGAGAGAGGGAAAAATTATAGTTTAGCTCATTGTCAAGCTAGGATTTAGGTCAACGTCTTGGCTTGGACAGTACAATGATGTATAATACATGTTTTTGAATAGTTATTTTGAGATTTAAGGTGCATTTGGGAGTACTTAAAGGGTTAATTCTGACTAATGTGAAAATTCAGGTTGTGTCGCCAGCATGTGTACGGAACTCATTCTTAACCCGAGGACTACCTGTATGGTAATTTTCTCCAAAATAATTGAAGTAAAATTGATCGTTTGATGTTAAAAGAAATAGTTGATCTACAGTTGTAGTGTAAATTGTACAGTATATTTTAATAAGTGGATGAACTTTCAAGTGGAAGTGTGAATAGAGAGCATTGCTTTAGTCAATGAAAGTAATATATGGACAGTATATATAAATTATAAATATATACAGTGGTATGAAAAAGTATCTGAACCTTTTGGAATTTCTCACATTTCTGCATATAATCCACATCAAATGTGATCTGATCTCTGTCAAAATCACACAGATGAAAAAAACAGAGCTTTAAATACAACCACTTAAACATTTATAGGTTTTCGTATTAATGAGGATAGTATGCAAACAATAACATAAGGGGGGGGAAATAAGTAAGTGAACCATCACATTTAATATTTCGTCCCCCTTTGGCAGTAAAAACTTCAACCAGATGTTTCCTGGAGCTGCAGATCAGTTTGGCACATTGATCAGGACTAATTTTGTTCCATTCTTCTCAACAAAACTGCTGTAATTCAGTCAGATTCCTGGGATGTCTGGCATGAATCGCTGTCTTTCGGTCATGCCACATTAACTCAATGGAGTTCAAGTCTGGACTTTGACTTGGCCACTCCAAAATGTGTTTTATGTTCCTCTGAAAACATTCTGAAGTTTATTTACTTGTGTGTTTTGGATCATTGTCTTGTTGCAGCATCCTTCCTCTTTTTAACTTCAACTGTCTGACAGATGGCCTCAGGTTTTCCTGCATAACATCCTGATAAACCTTTGAATTCATTCTTCCATTATTAATTGCAAATTGTCCAGGCCCTGAGGTAGCAAAACAGCCCACAAATCATGATGCTCCCTCTATTTGTTCCATTTTTCCTCGACACATGACCTTGTATGTAACTCCCAAAACAACTTGTTTTCATCCGTCCGCAAGTTAATTTCTGTCGAATGCCCAAGTGCCTTTTTGCGAACATTAAACAAGAAACAATGTTTTTTTGTTTTTTTTTTTAGACAAATGTAGTTTCCTCCTTGAAGTCCTCCCATGAACATCATTCTTGGCCATATTCTACATATAGTTGATGTGTGCACAGAGATATTGGACTGTGCCAGTGATTTCTGTAGTCTTTAGCAGACACTCTAGGGTTCTTTTTAACCTCTCTTAGTATTCTGCGCTGAACTCTTGGCGTCATCTTTGGTGGACGGCAAATCCTTGGGAGAGAAGCAAAAGTCCGAACTCTCTTAATTTGTAGACAACTTCTCTGACTGTCGATTGATGAACATCCAGACTTTTACAGATGGTTTTGTATCCTTTCCCAGCTTTATACAAAGCAACAGTCCTTAATCGCAGGTCTTCAGACAGCTCTTTAGACCGAGCCATGATGCACATCAGACAATGCTTCTTATCATGACAAATCTTATCAGGTGTGTGTTTTTAGTGGGCAGGGCAACTTTAAACCACTCAGTAATTGGGCACACACCTGACTGAAATTGTCTGGAAAAAATGGTTTCATTTGCTCTTTAAGGCTACTACACTAGGACAGATCATTTTCTCCAGGGTATTTTGCCGACTATTTTTATACCTGTACTGTACCCCGCGCGGTTTACCTCTGAACTGGAAACTTATTACTTGCCCGCGGCAAATTCGTAATTACTACACCTTCTAGACTGTCATTATTTTGTGATCACTGTTTTTTTTTTTTTTTTTTTTTTTTTTGTGAACGCATCACGCAGGAGCGAGAGTGAAGGGAGAGCATGCTTGGCTTTTATGAGCAGGCACTGAGTAGTGATTGAAATAAATATTTATAAAACAACGAAAGCCTGACATCAGTACTTGGGATGTTACAATCGATGCTCAGTTGCACTCTCACCACTTGGAAAATAACAAATAGAAGCATTTGGTGTGGCACTGCGTATATTTCCTGGAAGCCGCAACCAGGACTGCTTGTGCATAAAAGTGGCGATCCTGTAAGTGGCGACAGTTTTGACAGGCAGAAATGTCTTGGGAAAAAAAAACTGATCTCGCGCCTCTTTGACTGGGGGTACCACGCAGGTCACTTTTCAGGGTTTAATTTTCCTCTACGCGTTTTTATGTACAGTACTTATGTTCGGTCGGCATTGAGTTGGGAGGGGCCAGCCCCGCAGCTGGCTGATCGGAGACAACTCGGGAGACGAGCTGTGTAAAAAATGCTCATATCCACCTCATCCGCGATGGGAGGACCCAAACGGGCACTGAATTGAAGCATATTATTGAGACGTAGTTTGAATGTTCAAGAAAAATGTTTGGAAAAGAAAAGAGGAGCAGGAATGTTACGTCCTGATCACCTGCCTCCATTGTTTACGAAGCTGTCATGGCACACTAAAAACAGCGACGACATGATGTCCCTTCTTGAGTATCCAAATATTGTACGGAGACAACAGTCCATATTAGGCGGCGCGTAAGCAGTAACATTACCCGCCTCCATTATCCGTCTAACAACTAATCTGGATGATAGGCATACTAGCGTAGCCGACATGCTGTATAGTCCAACTAATAACACGTTTAAGGCCATTATCCGTCCTAGTGAAGACGTAGCCTTAGACTGCAAACTATCAATTAAATAATTTGGAGTGCAAACATAGAACTACAGTACATTTGCTGTTATTATGTATATGGCTATGCATTTTTATATTGGGCTAAACTATACCCGATTAAAATATAGTTGTGATGTTGTAAATAGCTCTTTGGTTGAAGACGTATGTTATTGCACAGCGTTACTTGATGACCTGATTAAAACATGAAAAATGCAGTACTTACACATTAAATTAGATTTATTTACATATTTCACAAAGAAAAAAAATACATGAATATTACTGGTTCCAATATTACTATGCCACAGTCAAACTGGACACACTTTGGAATAAGAAATGAGAAAAACAGGTGTGGTGATGTGAAACCATACCATATATTTTATTCACATTTTTATTAAAAGAAAATGAGAAAAAAACATACACTCCATCGATTTGAATCATCATTGTGTCACCTGCATCAGTCTACATCATATAATACACACAGTGCAAGGATGCAAATGTAGGTTGCGTTACATCATCACACTACCACCGCAATGAGTTGTAATATGTAGAGATGTGTCGGAGGCTTTTTAGATGGAAGATGACATCGTTTTTATTATCTAACACACAGACACAGCAGGCGCACATATAGAACTGCACACACACGCTCACAGGTGCTTAAGCAGTGGTGGTCCCTTCATGAAGTTGTGTTCCCCAAACCACTGCTTTATATGTGATGATTACATGCTGTGTGTAACAGACATGTAGGAGTAGGATTAAGTCCGCAGTGAAACTAGTTTCACAGATGAGGGAGAAAAAAATATTTGGAGACATTCAGGAATATGAGAAAGGTAAAGAAAGAACTACAAAAACGTCTGACAACGACATTTAAAAGAATGGCATGGTCTTTTTTTTGCCTCTTGACGTATTTGCAGATCCCCATTCAATCTGTGCCATTCGCTGATTTTGAAATAATCTGTGCCCTTTTTCTATATCTTCTTACACAGACAATGAACATGAAACTCAGACAGTTCCATTGGAATCTCAGAGGTGGTTTCTATTTTTAGTTTCCGATTTTTTTTTCTAAAGGCTCATCGTGCTGAGATGAAAAGTGAGCTAAACCCATTGAATAGGAGGATTTATACATCTCAAATCTCTGTTGGGCAAAATGTGACACAGTTACAGGAGCTGCCCATTTGTAGGTTTGGCCCTTGTGTCTGGGGACCAATAAACAACCAATCTGTCAGCAAACCCTGTGGGAGGGATCCAAGGTGACGGATGACACTTACAAACGTGTTGCTTCCCAAAGCTCTGCTTTCCCCTTTTAGTTCAGAGTTCATGGCTTTAAAGATTGCAGCTTCCGTGTGAAAAAATCTATTGTGTTGATTATTATGTTATAAATACCAAGTCAGCTCAACTCAATGGTTTTTACATTATATGGCACTTGTCTGAATATGGCTTATTTTGTCTGTTTTTTTTTTTAGTAAATATTTTGTTAAATTATTAATACTATTATTTATAACAAATCATGTCAGATACATAATACTAAATTAAGTAAATAGTATACAGTATGTGAATGATCATCTCGTGTCCATATGAACAGATAAACATAGGTGAAATCATGTCCCGAGCAAAGGGTCCACTCGCCGACTCTTACACATTTTCTCAATACAAATATGTCCAACGTGCAGTGTCCTCATGCAACACTGCACACAATTTATCAATAATGAGATGAGGGAAGCTTAATGTATTCATTGGTGCAGTCCAACAAGAGGTCCGGGTGTCATTGTATTTATTGGCATTTTGTGGATTTAAAGTATATGGGAGTCAGCACTCTTGGATATCCTCATTAATATACATAATGCTAAATCAACAGTTATCTGGTTGGCAGTTAACCTTGTGTGCAGAAGATTGAACAGAGTTTTAACTCACAGTTAGCGCATGCTATATTGTCTTATTTATTGTACCAGCTGTATTAATGTCCTCACTTTTCGAGCAAATTAAGTTTTACACATGTAGGCCTACAATGGCGTGTGACAATTTATCGATATGGTGATATATCGGAAAACTTTGTATCCCACATACAATGGTGGATGAAGTACTCACATTTTTTTTTTTACTTAAGTAAAAGTACAGATACAGGACAAAAAATATATATATTTTATATTTTAAATATAAACAGCTCCCCCGTGACCCTCGTGAGGCTAAGCGGCTCAAAAAATGAATGAATATATTATATAACCGTGCAGAATGAAAAAAGTAAAACAAACATTGAATGCACTGTAAACAGAAGCTTCACAAGCTCAAAAAAACTCCAAAACTTAATGGCGGACTGCAAGCAACTATCAGGTGCATACCCCCACCTAGTGTAAAAGAGTGTGCAGCACCCATTTGAAGGCGCGCTGCTCACACTGTTGCTCTTTATTGGTCAATATCTTGTTCACTTGCCTAATCTTGCTTGTACTCGTGTTGCTCCCTCTAGTGCTCAATAATGGTATAGTTGAACGAGGCTTATTGATTGTACTGGAGGCATGAAAACGAAACTATCAGTTCACAATGAGAGAAAAACAAAAGTAACGTTTAACGCAGGCGACAATTTCAAAAGTAGTGGAGTAAAAAGTACAGATACGAGCTGTAAAATGTATGGAAGTAAAAGAAAAAAAATTATACTCAAATAAAGTATAGATACACAAAAATGTAGTCAAGTACAGTAACAAATTACTTGAAGTACTTTTACTTCATTAAATTCCTCCACTGCCCAAATACACAATTTGAAAACGATTCAGTCAGTTTTATAAAGCTACCAACATTTTCCATTAAACCAACATTGTCCTCAAAAATAGTGTCTGTTTTTCTCATTGGCTGCCATTGACGGCGCTAGATGTCCAGTCAAATTGAATTTGACATCTAGCGCCGTCAATGGCAGCCAAACATGAGCATTCAAACCCAGTCCTTCCTGTTTAAATGAATTGGACGTCAATCGTTGTTAATGGCAGGCAATGAGTTAAGACACTTTTTTTTTTTTTTTTTTTTACACAAATGTTGTAATAGTCTTGTGTCACTATATATTTGCAGAAATGTTGCATTTAAAATATTCCCATAGTCTGAGGAAGACATACATTTTTGATAAATTGTCTGCAACAGTACAGAAAAAAAAAATAAAAACATTGGTTGTTTTTCCATTTAGAACGAGAGTGTTTTTCTTTTTCATACTTGTATTGTAGAATATCGTAGATTGATATCCTGACCAATGTATGGATAATTCTTGTAGCATTATATTGTGAGAAAATCGTTGTAAGCCTTGTATCGCAAATTGTATCACACTGGGAGGTGCTCAGAGACCATGCACAATACACACAACTAAAAAGAGTTTTGGAACCTTCGTCGTGTTTATGAATTTTTGATATGCAAATTCAGGCATAAAAAGAAGCCCGGCGCACTCATACACACACACAATCATTTACGCTTGACATAAAGATGTCCAAAAGAAGGCACTTGTATAGAAAGCCTCATGAGTGGGTAGCTTATGTGGTGCTCTCAGTATCAGACTAGACGTGCTATGTCCCTTGACCCTACAGAGACAATAAAAGAAAGAAAGAGATGTACGGAGAAAGTATGATACATTAAGGAAGGGCTCGCGGGAGGATGACTTTCTTTATTTTTTGGACAAATGTTAGTAGGCACATTTCTGGGAAGGGTAAATACTTCTTCTCACTAACCTTTTTTTCCCCCACTTTCGTTGTTCACTGTCATCCCATTTAAAAATTAGAGCAGGGGAAGTGAGGCCTCAGAGGCATGTCATGGTGTAGGAGCCTAATGGCTAATCATCACAGGATAAAACAATGATGGCCAAAGACTGTCGTGGGACCCGACTTAGCTCTCTCCCAGAATCTCCTCCGGCAATTAAATCTTCTACTTTTGACTAAGAAACATGAACTAAATTGACTGTTTAAATAAGGAAAATGGTTATATACTGGACTGTCTCAGGAAATTAGAATACACAATATTCTAATTTCAGGACTGTCTCAAAAAATTAGAATATTGTGTATTCTAATTTTCTGAGACAGTCCAGTATATTTTTGGAAACATGCACCTCAGCTTAATCACATATAAAAAATGCAGCAATCAACTCAGCAATGTTAACTGTGGTGATGCTTTGCGAAGAAAAACTGCCCACATATAATACACATTTTTTTGGCCCGCCGCAAAGCCCATGTACTCAGACCAATTTTACAGCTCTTTGAAACAACCAAATTTATTTTCCAACAAAAAAACTACATTAATTTCCAGTAACATAAAAAAAAAAAAAAAAACATTTCAGGTTTCAAAACGTATCTCATCCTACATTTTTATGCGATTCACACAATTCAAACATACCAAAAAAATAAATAAACGAAATAAAAGCGCACTGATGTTGCTTTTTTTTTTTTGCCGAAAACATACAGATTAACAAACACATCCACATCCACATTTTTAGGGTTTAGCCTAAAAAGCCCCCAAATCTACCAGAAGTGACCCAGCGATGCCCTAGAATCAATAGGAAATGATCCAAAATGTACAGGAAGTGACCCGGAATACTCCAAAATGTACAGGAAGTGACCTGAAATCAACTGGAAGTGACATTAAAGTACCCTGAAATACACAAGGAAGCAACCCAAAATTTACTCATTACTTGCCATTTGACAAGGATCGACATGCAATTCATTTAAACTGGGAGGATTGGCTGTGAATGCTCATTTTTCAGTGTCATTGACGTCTAGCACCATCAATGGCAGCCAATGCAATAATACCTGACTGCAGCCCAAAGCAAAGGGACAGCCGCTACAAACCACGCCTCGTACAAACCACGCCCCTACAAATCACGCTCACATGATGCTGCGGTCTTAGCATCTGATGCATCTCATAGATATCACATGTATATGGCGGAAAACACAGACAAGACTGAAAGAGCAGTTTCTGCTCTTGCACTCCTCTTTAAAAGAAACTGCAGTATTTTAGGCCTAAACAACTGTTGTGTTTGATAGAACCATATGTCTATATGCTGCCATAGCAGATTAGTGGCGCATTAAGCCCCCGAACTATTTTCAATGTGTCCGTTTTACCCTGGAAACCCCTGTTTACAGACGTTGCGCAACCGCTTTTATTTCAACCTAGCCATAAAAAGAAGGTAAGTAATTATATTTATTAACCAAAATATCTGTCATTTTTAGCTTGGAATCATTAATTGATGTCTAATATTTAGTTCAAAAAAAGAAAATGATTAATAAAAAATTATTCACTCGCAAATTTTAAACTTTTTAACAAATTACGTCACAATGAAAAATTTGGCGTCTGTAAAAAAGTCACCTCATAACTATCGCTTAAATGTATTTTTTTTGTTACTGTCACATTTTCCCCAATATGTTAGATCATAAATAATCAATCCAAACAAAGAAAAGTTGAAAAATAATGTTTAAAAAGGTAACTATATGAAAAAGAAAATCTCAACCACTCCTTGTTGTCTGCGATATCTGCATCGCGACCCTTGTTATATCACCATGTTTCACCCATAAAATACAAAAAAAATCACAGCTGTGTCTTGACACTCGGTGATACATGCTACATGGAGTTTTTGGATCGAAACAAGGTAGGTACGCGATAATATCTCGTTAAAATCGTGACGTCTTTAATTCTGCTCTCGCGTGCTCTCGCCTCCAGTTACAGTGCCTTGCAAAAGTATTCGGCCCCTTTGAATCTTGCAACCTTTCGCCACATTTCAGGCTTCAAACATAAATATATGAAATTAAATTTTTTTGTCAAGAATCAACAACAAGTGGGACACAATCGTGAAGTGGAACAACATTTATTGGATAATTTAAACTTTTTTAACAAATAAAAAACTGAAAAGTGGGGCGTGCAATATTATTCGGCCCCTTTACTTTCAGTGCAGCAAACTCACTCCAGAAGTTCAGTGAGGATCTCTGAATGATCCAATGTTGTCCTAAATGACCGATGATGATAAATAGAATCCACCTGTGTGTAATCAAGTCTCCGTATAAATGCACCTGCTCTGTGATAGTCTCAGGGTTCTGTTTAAAGTGCAGAGAGCATTATGAAAACCAAGGAACACACCAGGTAGGTCCGAGATACTGTTGTGGAGAAGTTTAAAGCCGGATTTGGATACAAAAAGATCTCCCAAGCTTTAAACATCTCAAGGAGTACTGTGGAAGCCATCATATTGAAATGGAAGGAGCATCAGACCACTGCAAATCTACCAAGACCCGGCCGTCCTTCCAAACGTTTTTCTCAAACAAGGAGAAAACTGATCAGAGATGCAGCCAAGAGGCCCATGATCACTCTGGATGAACTGCAGAGATCTACAGCTGAGGTGGGAGAGTCTGTCCATAGGACAACAATCAGTCGTACACTGGACAAATCTGGCCTTTATGGAAGAGTGGCAAGAAGAAAGCCATTTCTCAAAGATATCCATAAAAAGTCTCGTTTAAAGTTTGCCACAAGCCACCTGGGAGACACACCAAACATGTGGAAGAAGGTGCTCTGGTCAGATGAAACCAAAATTGAACTTTTTGGCCACAATGCAAAACGATATGTTTGGCGTAAAAGCAACACAGCTCATCACCCTGAACACACCATCCCCACTGTCAAACATGGTGGTGGCAGCATCATGGTTTGGGCCTGCTTTTCTTCAGCAGGGACAGGGAAGGTGGTTAAAATTGACGGGAAGATGGATGCAGCCAAATACAGGAACATTCTGGAAGAAAACCTGTTGGTATCTGCAGAAGACCTGAGACTGGGACGGAGATTTATCTTCCAACAGGACAATGATCCAAAACATAAAGCCAAATCTACAATGGAATGGTTCAAAAATAAACGTATCCAGGTGTTAGAATGGCCAAGTCAAAGTCCAGACCTGAATCCAATCGAGAATCTGTGGAAAGAGCTGAAGACTGCTGTTCACAAACACTCTCCATCCAACCTCACTGAGCTCGAGCTGTTTTGCAAGGAAGAATGGGCAAGAATGTCAGTCTCTCGATGTGCAAAACTGATAGAAACATACCCCAAGCGACTTGCAGCTGTAATTGGAGCAAAAGGTGGCGCTGCAAAGTATTAACGCAAGGGGGCCGAATAATATTGCACGCCCCACTTTTCAGTTTTTTATTTGTTAAAAAAGTTTAAATTATCCAATAAATGTTGTTCCACTTCATGATTGTGTCCCACTTGTTGTTGATTCTTGACAAAAAATTAAAATTTTATATCTTTATGTTTGAAGCCTGAAATGTGGCGAAAGGTTGCAAGGTTCAAGGGGGCCGAATACTTTTGCAAGGCACTGTATATACGTATATACACATATATGTATATATATATTTTTTATTTTTTGTCATTTCAAAGTTTTTGCATATAAATGGCAAACACAGCATAGTGCGTATAGTATGTTACAGTCCGTTTGTTATATCCAGGTCACCAGTAGCTGCAGGCAGGTGTTAAAAGGCACAATTTAGATTGTGTCTGTGTCCAGGTGTCGTGCTTGTTTTTACTGTGCAAGTTTGTGCATGTAAGTAGCTGTGTGGTGCTTGTGGCGTCACTGAAAGAAACACTGATGGCCATGAAGTCAGCAGGGGTGTGAAAGCACTGGTAGGACAAATGATGTGTCTGTGAATACGTACGTGCATGTGTGAACATGGCTGAGTTCAGGGAATAAAAATGTGAGCACTTCCATCGACTCCAAACAGCAGGAGTGAAACAGATACACCTGAACAATCTTCAAAGGAAACATGGTGATACCACGAAGAGAGTAAAATGTTTGAAAAGCACAGCAGCAGAAAGTCTCGTGCCAAAAGACATAATGAATTGTTAGCTGAGAAGCAACCAAGTAAAATATCATAACATAGTTAGAAGAGGGACACGTTTGGGTTGTGACAGGATGATGGATACAGGTGTATATACAGTCACAGCTTGATACGCTCAAAAGACGTCGACGCAGAGTGATGACAGAAAGATTATTGGAAGCTGACTGAAGAATGAGATAATGTGCCAGTGGGATGAAGGTTTGAGAATAATGATCAAATAATGTGCATACTGCTTTAATGGCATCCTTTGTACCTTCAAGAGCACCCAAGGGTGAAAGAGAGATGTAATTTCACGACGAAAAGAGTCTGAAAGTGGGCTCTAAATTATAAGGAAATACATTTGTGTTCACAAATGGAATATTAAAATGACATCTCTTTTTACTTTTAATTTTCATATCAGTGGTAGGTAGGAAGAAAGAAGACACAACGTTGGAGGCGTTTACACGACAATGGTAACGTGGGAGGAACGCAAAAAACTTGGTGTCCATATCGTTTCTACAGAGATGGTGCTTTGGTGGGCTAAAACCGTAAAAATCTTAAAACTCCTTCTGGAGGGTAACGTTGCTAGTGTGTCTTTGTGCTCCAAGCTAGAAATCTCTGGGGACCCCACCTCACCGCAAATGTGTGTTTTTACACACATAAATGCACAATGAATTAGTAAACAACATATTAAGGCCACATCAATAGAAAAATAAAGTTGGCAGACAATAGGTAATCGTTTTAATGGAAAACCATTTAACAGTCTGAATAAATGACGTCAATTGAAATAATTTACACACTTAGAATTACATACACTGCTGGCCAAAACTATTGGCACCCTTGTAATTCTGTCAGATAGTGTTCAATTTTTCTCAGAAAATGTTTACAATTACAAATGCTTTGGTAGTAATATGTTCATTTATTTTGCTTGCAATGAAAAAACAGAGAGAATGAACACACAAAAAAAATTAAATCATTATCATTTTACACAAAACTCCAAAAATGGGCCAGACAAAAGTATTGGCACCCACAGCCTAATACTTGGTAGCACAACCTTTAGACAAAATAACTGTGAACAACTTCTCCCGGTATCCATCAATTAGTTTCTTACAATGCTCTGCTGGAATTTTAGACTATTCTTCTTTCGCCAACTGCTTCAGGTCTGTGAGATTTGAAGGGTGCCTTCTCCAGACTGCTTTTTCAGATCTTTCCATAGGTGTTTTATGGGATTCAGGTCTGGACTCATATCTGGCCACTTTAGAAGTCTCCAGTGCGTTCTCTCAAACCATTTTCTAGTGCTTTTTGAAGTGTGTTTTGGGTCATTGGAAGACCCTAGTGCTTTTTGAAGTGTGTTTTGGGTCATTGGAACCCCCATGACCTCTGAGGGAGACCCAGCTTTCTCACACAGGGCCCTACATTATGCCGCAAAATTTGTTGGTAGTCTTCAGACTTCATAATGCCATGCACACGGTCAAGCAGTCCAGTGCCAGAGAAAGCAAAGCAACCCCAAAACATCAGGGAAACTCCGCCATGTTTGACTGCGGGGACCGTGTTGTTTTCTTTGAAGGCCTCGTTTTTTTTCTCTGTGAACTCTATGTTGATGCCTTTTACAATATTGCTCGACTTTTGTCTCATCTGACCAGAGAACATTCGAAAACGTTTTTGGCTTTCTCAGGTAAGTTTTGGCAAACTCCAACCTGGCTTTTGTATGTCTCTGGGTCAGAACTGGGGTCTTCCTGGGAATCCTAACATAGAGTCCCTTTTCATTCAGACATAGACGGATAGTACGGGTTGACATTGTTGTACCCTCAGACTGCAGCTTCAACTTGTTTGGATGTTAGTCGAGGTTCTTTATCCACCATCCGCACAATCTTTGATTGAAATCTCTTGTCAGTTTTTCCTTTCCGTTCACATTTAGAGAGGTTAGCCACAGTCCCATGGGCTTTACACTTATTGATGACACTGCGCACGGTAGACACAGGAACATTTAGGTCTTTGGAGATGGACTTGTAGCCTTGAAGTTGCCCATGCTTCCTCACAATTTTGCTTCTCAAGTCCTCAGACAGTTCTTTGGTCTTCTTTTCTCCGTGCTCAATGTGGTTCACACATGGACACAGGACAGAGGTTTAGTCAACTTTAATCCATTCTAACTGGCTGCAAGTGTGATTCAGTTGTTGCCACCACCTGTTATGTGCCATAGGTAAGTAACAGGTATTCTTAATTACACAAATTAGAGAAGCATCACATGATTTTTCAAAGGGTGCCAATACTTTGACCGGCCCATTTTTCGAGTTTTGTGTAAAAAAACAAATCACTTAATGGCCTTGGACCAAAATACATGCTTCATTTGCTAGATTCCTATGAAACATCTAGACGTTGAGGTCATCTAAACCGGTCTCCTGTATGTTCCAAGAACAAGAACCAAGAGGGGTGAGGCAGCATTTAGTTATTATGCTCATCACCTCTGGAACAAGTTACCTGAAGGTCTGAAGTATGCTCAAACTGTTAGCTCCTTTAAATTAGGATTAAAAATGCTTTTGTTTATCACTGCATATCCATAACTGTCTATATGTTTCAATCTTTTTGCTTTCTATTCCTCTTGTGATTTATCTCCATTGCTGATTTCAGTTATTAATAGTCAAACAAGTATTTTTTAAATTTTTATTTTCTATTCTTATTTTTTTATTCTATTCGTGATTAGGTGCAATTTTTATGTATAGATTTATTTCCTATTTCGATTGTCTTTGATTTTACGTTCAATTGATTTTAATGTGATTTTTATGATCTTCATGTGATGTAAAGCACTTTGAATTGCCTTGATTTGAATTGTGCTATATAAATAAATTTGCCTTGCCTTGCCTAAAATGATAATGATTATCTTTTGTGTTTTTTCAAAAATAAATGAACATATTATACCAAAGCATTTGTAATTGCATTCGTTTTCTGGGAGAAACAGCATTATCTGACAGAATTGCAGGGGTGCCAATACTTTTGGCCAGCAGTGTAATTAAATGTCACTGTCCAATCATAGTGTCAAGTAGTTATGGCAGATGGGGTGGAGCCCCACAAGCGGCGTTTTCTACTGCTGTCTCCCATACTCCGGAACAGTAGGTGGCGGTAATGCTCCAATACAATTTTTCCAGTGAAGGGGCCGAAAGTAGTTTCCCTAATAGCGGTTAACGCCTTCCAGGAGTCAAGTCAATAATAGACCAAGATCATTACACAGAGTCAATTATAGCAGGGAAGAACATTTCGGCACATCCATGACATGGAACAGAAGGGGAAATAGCGGCGCAGAATTAACTCATTGATCGCCATTGATGTCTACGAATGATAATCTAATTTGAATTCACGGGAAATGGATGAAAAGAGCTACATGATTGGACCGCTATCACTGTCAGCGACATTGATAGAGTTAACTATAGCCACTTGGAAACTTCTTTTCAAGATTTTAAAAAATGTGTCCAGTTCTAACAGTTGAGTGCAACCATTTTGTCTATCAATGAGTTTTCCTGTTCTTGTTTTTTTTTCCCCCAAACTCCTTTGCACCAAGGCTTAACCAATGACAGCTCACACACACTTTCAACAAACACATTAAAACTCTCACAAAAGTCATGTGACATGATATCTCACAGTTGAATGGCTTTTGCCGCATCTCTTGCATTTTTTTGCTACATTAAGCATGCAGATACTGCACTGATGTGGGGAAGTGTGACTGGTGAAAATGGGGTCAAATCCATGTTCCATCACTTTACCGTCACAATTTTCCCCAGGAATGAATCCATGCTGTGTTTATTGCCACAAAGGGCTTTTTCCCAACATGTGTTGTGCTTAGCTCCGCTGCTGTGACGTGATTTGCGCAGTGTACGGCTTTGAGTCTATTATTCATAGACATACGCACTCTTCCCTTTTGAAATGTATCCATAATTGATTGTGCCAATCCCACTGTAGAACTAGTTAGCGAGTTCTCAATCTCGATTGCTCTAAACTGAGCATGTGCGAACGTCTGGGTGTGTTTATGCATGTGAGGAGAAGCTTGTGAAAGGTTGGGGGTGTGCGCAAAGGAGCATGGTGCAGTGCAGTGTAAAGGGAACTCTCTCTCTCTTTCTCTGTTTTTGTCCAAATGCTATACCTCCTTGATGGCTTCCTGAGAGAAACAATGGAATGTTACTCACCTGTCTGGCTAGTTCCTGATCTCCTGTTTTATGGGCATTTTGTTTTTCTTTCATTTTCTGTTCTTTTGTTTCTTCTCTCCTACTGTCTTACTTTCCTCTCAATGCTTGCTGTTTTTTTTTGTTTGTTTTGTATTTGAAATATAACCTCCGTCACTTTCTTTCGAAATATGTTACATTGCCTTTTCGGTTTATTTTTAGCAATGAAAGGATAACGGATTGTAAAAGCCGGCCAGTTCTATATAAAAAAGCCCAAATTAAACCCCCCGTTCAAGATGAGATCATTCCCTAATACAGTACTATTCTATGTATATTTTCTTATTCTATGTACCATATTGGCCCGAATATAAGACGGCCCTGATTATAAGACGACCCCCTCTTTTTCAAGACTCAAGTTTTAAAAAAGACTTTTTGAACACCAAATTAATTTATTTACAGAAAATAATTACAGTACATCTGAAACAAATGATTATAACAATATATTTAAGAGAAAAAGCATGTTATTTTGCCTCATTCAAATCTTAATATCTGAACATTTAAAAGATGTAAACTAAAGTGCAATCACATTCGTAAATGAATGGTTGTAATGGTCGTAAGTGAAGTGTTGCGCACATTAACTGAGTTTAAATTATTTCTTATTGAAAACATATGTTCTCAATATGAGCACATTCACGTTACGAGCTTGTTCGTGGAATGAATTGTGCGTGTATCATGAGGGCCAACTGTATGATGATACAATAATTGTCGATACATGGGTCAGGAGATCCAACTACAATATTCTATGATACAACTGATAAAGAAAAAAACACAAAGCTATTCCTAAATGGAAAAGTAAACATTTGTCTTCACTGACTATGAGATTTCAGTATATTTCTGTAGATAAATACATCAATACTATATTGTAGCAACATTGTAGTACACAAATGAGTCTTTCTTAACTCATTTCTTGCCATTGACAATGATGTCCAATTCATTTAAACTGGTATGACTGACTTTGAATGCTTCTTTGGTGTCAATGGCATGCAATGAGTTAAAGTTACCCTTAATAACTTTTCAAACTTCATTAAACATATTGTTAAGGTTTGTGGTAACCGAGTGAAACCTCTGTCACGGCCCTATGGGGTCTGTATCACTTTTACTGGCACGGAACAACTTTGAGTAGGATGGTGGGAACCCAACTACAATAAATAAATAAATAAATAAAATAAACTACAAATATGTGCTGCCTGCTTTATGGTAAGTGGAAACACAAATGTAGTTCAGTCTGACTGCAGGCGACCAGAAGATTAAGTTCTTGTGGGAAATGTGGCCTGCCGTCTGGCAAAAAACTATCACTTTTCACCACTGGTGTCATCAAAATCACGAAAAACTGAAAGTTATTAGGTGTTGCTTTATTTAATATGAAAAAAAAAATCCACTGTAGAGTGTTTCTTGGGGCTGTAACCAGTTTTTATTTTTTATTTTTTATTTTAATTTCATTAATTTAGCAATGAATAGCACCAACATATTAGTAGTTATTGTAGTTAGGCGTTCAATGTATTTCTTGTTGTTGTTTGTGTTTCTTCTCTTTCTTCTCTTGTGTTTCTTTTCTTCTGTTCCCCCATAACCCCTTCCTGTTCACTGTTTTGTCATAATAAATGAGGTATGTTAAATGATCAATAAGGGAGTATGTCAGACTCTCAATGTGAAACATTAAAACTGTTCAGACTACCCGGGCGCTTAGACTTCCATTCTCCATGTCAAACAGCTGAACAGGATAGGTTTAAAAAAAAAAAAAAAAAATAATAATAATAATAATAATAATAATTTAGCAATGAATTTATTCATCATTTATTCATGCTAGAAAAAATAATATTAAAAAAATCCAATAATAAATATCAATATAAATATATATATATATGTATATGTATATGTATATATATACTGGTATATATATACTGGTATATGGCGGAAAACACTTAGGTGACTTCAGGTTTCGCTATGAGACTCCCTATTTGGCCAGATTTCAAAATTGTCCTATATGTACAGTATGCATATGTGATACATCATTGGAAAGCTTAAAATCTGTATTTTCTGGGGGAAGAAACATTTTGAACAGGAGGGCTTTTTTTTTTTTTTTTTTTTTTTTTTTTAAACAGCGAAACCCTAAGAGCATGAGAGGAGGTGAGAGCATGAAAGAGCATAATTAAAGACACCATGATTTTAATGAGATATTATCGCGTACTTACATTGTTTTGATCCAAAAAACTCCATGTAGATTGTATCACTGAGTGTCAAGAAACAGTTGTGAATGGCCACAGCCGGATTTTTGGGGGTTTCTATGGGTGACACAATGCAGAAATTGCAGATATCAACGAATGGTCGAGATTTTCTTTTTTTTTCTTCTTTTTTTAACCTTTTAAATGTTTTTTTTTTTTTTCCCCCAAATTTTCTTTGTTTGGACAATTAAGCGATAGTAATGAGGTAGATATCCGTGACTTATTTACAGAGACTGTTTTTTTTCATTGTGATGTAATTTGTTTAAAAGTTTAAAATACAGGTATGTGATTGAATAAATTTTTTAAAGTCATTTTTTTTTCAAGCTAAATATTAGACATCAATTAATGATTCTAAGCCAAAAATGTCAGACATTTCGAATAATAAATATAATTACTTACCTTCTTTTTATGACTGGGTTGAAACAAAAGTGGTTGCGCGGTGTCTGTAAACGGGGGTCTCCAGGGTAAAACGGACAAATCAAAAATAGTTTGGGGGCTTAATGCACCATTAAACTGCTATGGCAGCATATAAACATATTGTTCTATCGAACACAACAGTTCTTTTCGCTTAAAATACAGCAGTAAACTGCTTTTTCAGCCTTGTTTGTGTTTTCCGCCATATGCAGTATACAATACTAATGCTAAAATTCTAATGCTAAAAGTCACTTTTCCTATAGAGGGTTAAAGGTGTCAAGTGTTTCCTATAAAGGGTTAAAGGTGTTAAGTGTTTTTCTTGCATTCATATAGGAAAATGTCAACTTTTGTATAGCTGTCCAACGTAGAGACCACTGAAAGGGTTAAGCATACTAATTCTGACCAGATCTCCTTAGAAACTATAAGAAATAATTAGTCCTCTGACCAGAGACTGTTAGCGGCTTTTTTTTTGTTTTTTTTTTAAGTTTCAGTAATTGATATAATAATATGAGATAACATTTCACAAATTGAACATACATGGTAAGGTGATATAGTCATTGTTCTATATAATGAGCCCCATTTAACATCAGATATAAGTAAAAATCTGCTTAACTTAAACTTCAAAATTAAAACCGAGATATAGCATCAAAAACTATATAGACAAAGGAATATATTTTTACATCTGGTCCAACACCTCTCAGTCCTGTTGCGTTGAAGTTGATGTGAGGCAAGGTCATTGAAGAGGTAATGCTGTGGTGAGTTTGGGGGTACGTCATTGGTGATGTATGGTTGAGTGAGAGACTGGGCTATTGGCCCAGGAAACTAACGACTCCATCTGCTGCACTCACACACTCATTAAAACCACAGCTGGAGACACACCTCTGCATGTCTGTGGGGCTATGTTACTCTTTGTGCCACTGCAAATAAAATGTGTTTGCTTAATTTTGTCGCAAATGACCAACCATGCGATTTTAAGATAGTCCAAGAAATTCAAACCTTCCTTAAGGTTGCAGTAAATTTATATTGTTTTATGAGCTTACCTTCTTTTTTACTTATGTTCCGTCATTTCGTGTTTTATAACACCATTTGGATGTCCGTATAAAGTGAAAATATGTCTTACTGTTACTTACTTACTAATTACTGAGAAGATTAATTTTAATGAGCCTGCCAAATTTGAATTATAAAAAAAAATAGTACAAGAACAATATGAAAAATAAGGCATTAAAATTATTTTCTCCTCTCCTATTGTTTGTGTCTGCCTAATGAGGTGATACCACACCAAGCTCAACTGTCAATCCACCTCTGGAAAAAGCAATAGCAGTTTTTTTATGCCTACGTACAGTATAAGTGTACGTTTGAGCTGTGGAAATATATCCACTGAAAGCCCTCCAGTGGCTGGAATTTATCCCACTGGGTCCTCTCTCGGCTTTTGCACACCACCACAACAAGACTGTCGCAAGCAGGCATGAGGAAGTCATGTCCGAATTCAAAAGACTCAATGTTGTGCAGATAGGGAGACAATCATGTGAGTAAAAACATTTCAGGAAATAATTATGTATTTCATTTTATCTTTGTTTCTGCCAGTGGTGTTACCAGAATGACAGGTGTGAGTGAGCATTAGTCTTACCGAAGGGGACAAAAACACAAATTAAGGCTACAATGTTCAAGTAGGTCAAAATCCAGCGTAGGGCTACTGCACCTTAAAACATGTTTTGTTTTCTCCTAGAGATAACTGTTGTTGTGATTTAGTCTAAACAAATAAAAGTTTATTTTATTTTATTTATTTGAATCCATAACATCCATAACTGAACAGTATGGACATGCAGGTGACAATGTTTTTTTTAGGTAACCTATTGTGGTTTCTCAGTTTTATTATTATTATTATAGTTATTCTTTGTTCCGCAGCCCCTTTGACCTCAATTTGACCCCCTTAGAATGCTTCAAAATGCACCAAAATCGGCAGGCAGGTCAAGACAGGTGCAATCTTTGATACCGTGTAAAGACAAATTTCAAATACTCTATGTAGCGCCAAGCGCCCCCTAGCAGTCATTCTTTATCCCGCAGACGCTTTGAGCCCAACTTTGATCCCCTCAGAATGCTTCAAAACTCACAAACTCAGCAGCCAGGTGAACACTGGTGAAAACTTTGATAAAATGTAAAAAGAAAAAAAAATGAAAATATGCGTAAATGTGTGTAGCGGCCCCTAGGAACAAAACCAACATTTCATTTAATTTTTGAAAAAGGAGGTAACAACGCAAAGGTTAAAACTTAGAACACATTAGTACTATATGAAATGGATACCATACGCGGTGCCCAGACTGCCGTTAGTACTACATCCAGTTTTCTTTGGGTGGGCCAGTGCCCACCCACGGACACGCTTTTTACCCCCCCGTAACTCCCCTGGTTTCTGCCATTATTGGGATCTCCCTCTAGTTTGAGCACCTACACACATCTATTTGCTTGTTAGAATTTACAATCCAACTTATTTAAAGTTTCATGATTTATGTCCTTATCATAGTTCCTGGGTAACCTGCCTTTCAAATCTATCATTTAAAAAAAAATCTTATTATTAATAAGGTCATTGAAATGTTATAAAAAGGTCATGTTAATGCATTTACGACATCAATTCTCTATTATGTCCTCCATTGTGTCATCGGTCTGAACAATCAAACCCCCTCATTCCACTCATAAAATTGAAGGCACAATTCACTGCCCTGAAAAATGATGATCTGCACTTTATGTATTCTTTTTATGCTGGTGGTGCATCTTTTTGTAATCCCATTCCTGTTGAATAATTCACTCAGGTTGCCATGAACTGAACCTGCTCCTCTCATTTACTGGCACCACATGCCAAACACACGCAAACAAACCCGCATTTTAACATATTTAAAGATGCACGCATAAATAACATTACATTGTTTTCTATTTTCCTTTGTGGAATGAAACGATGGAGAGTGTTCCTGACTCATGTGTGAAACACATGACAGTTTAACTGTCTCACAGTGCATCAATCCTTGCATCCCAGCTACCCCATGTCCCCCTCGTTTATTTTTCCTGTGATTTAATTACTTCCAAGGAGTTGCTTGTATCCACAGCTCGTATCTGTCAATAAGATTACGTGCACTATAGAAAACCGAACTGTCGTATTAAATTGATTTGAATCATACTTGTAAAATCCAGGTAAACACATTCAAGGTACAGTATATTAAGTGTGTGACAATAAAAAATGTCACTGTTAAGTAAAGGCTACCAAAATTTTCTATTAGACTACCAACGGCGCTAGACCTCTAATTCATTTTGAATAGATTGTATCGCCGTATTGTGAGATAATCGTTATTGAGATACGAAACCTACAAAAAATCATTTAAAATCTTTCACTATTGACAAAGAATACAGGTGGAAGCGCAAAATATGTGTCTTAAATTTGCAGAAACTTTTAAAAACCAAATTACGTAGAACTGTTACCAGTGTTGTTTTTGGCACCCCTTTTAATTTTTGTCTTAATCATTTGAATGAAAATACTAAACAAAATATTGTAAGAATTTCGTCTAGTTTCAGTCGACAATTACTCAAAATGTTTTGGTCTGTATAATTGAAAAGTTTTAGCCTAAAAATAAATAAAGGTTTCCAACAATTTCAAATGAGCACTAACCAATGAGCACGTTGTAGCATCTACAAGGACAACGCCAACTTTGTGATGATAATACACTCAGCAGGAAAAGCAGTATGTCATTTTCAATTAAACCTACCTAGAAAACTGTATATAAAACAAAAATGTCCGAGTGTTTAACATCCTCTAGACTTACAAGAAAAGCCAAGTGGCTCTACTTTAGACTTGCCAGTGTTTTAAGAGGGTACTCCCCATTCTGGAGCTAATGCTAACGTGAATGCTACGCTACTGCTAGGAGTAACATCTAGCGTCTGATGATCACTCAGCACAGAATTTTAGAGGCTAAAGCAACATTACATATTCTTTATTGTCAAGATAAGAAAACAAATCTTATAGTGTTTCCAAACAATCAAGATGGAGCACAGCCTATCTTGAGATACATAGACACATACTTGAGATTCTTGAGACCCAAACACTGCTATGATACAAGCCGACGTACTCCACATACAATACGAAAATGTCACACATTATGAACATATGAGAGAAATGATGTCCCATTTTCATCTCGTCGTCTGGGCAGACAAAAACTTCTTTATGTTTTAGTCTCCCATGCCCCACTTTTAGCTTGTCATTGTTACATGATTGTCATGAAAAAAATTGTTCGTTGGCTAAATATTATCTTTATCGTCATTGTTGAAGAAAAGAACACTGACTGTAACTATTCTAAATTCTAAACTGTATATCATGCCAGTGTAAGGTTCTTTTTAGTTTTTTTTCCTTTTCTCAAAAGTATTTTACTGCAACAATGTAGCCTGAAGAATGTGTCTGTTTATAATTAGTCAATGTAAACATATAAAACATTGTATGTCGTTATCTTATAGAGGAAGTTGTATTCAGTGGCAGGGCTGTCAACAGACTTGCAGGGGTCCGGGGACAAGAGAACATTATAGGGCCCCCCACCCCTGCCACCTACTTGTCACGACAACATACGCAGTACTTTAACACTTTGCAAGCAATAACAGAGTAAATTTTCAAATTATTTAATTTGAGATGGACAGTTAAATTTAACAGACCGTAATGTGACACTATATAAACAAACAATTCTTTCATTGATTGTCCAATGTAGGCTATAATACAATACAACTGAGAGTGCTATGCCTGCCTGCTATGTAACAAAACAGTATAACTAAACATCCTGTGTTTAGTCACTTATAACATCATTTATAACAAAGTCATTTATAACATCAGTGAAATCCAGTTTTTGAGCAAGCTCATGCTCAATGGAGAGCATGGTGTTACCGGCATTCCCAAGAGGCCGCTGTCCCATACAATGTGACCGGCTTTATCAATTTGGCACAGACGAAGAGGTGGGCGAGCGTATGGAGATGAGATAGGAGTTGTTGAGAGTTGTTGCTCGGTAGCGCTGAGTTGAGTGCCTGTGAGTCCTGCTATTGTTAATAAAAGTTCCAGCAAAAAGCCATCCGACGTGTCTGCGTTTTTATGCACATCGCCACCTTCCTGAAGGAAGACCCGGACTAGCTGACGATAAACGAGCAGTCCACCCGTCCACTCCACACTACGATGCGGAGTTGAGAGCAACCATAAAGTGCAGTTTGGTAACAATGGCTAGGTTGATAAGCTCGCCCTCTGATATGGTGGAGCGTAGGTAGTTTTTTTTTTATTATTTTAATTTTACTGAAGGCTCGCTCTCCTCCAGCTACAGTCTTTGGCAAACACAAGAAAATGCATAGCATTTGAGTGCGCTAGAGCTGGGTCAAACCATTCACTGCTAAGCTAAGACGGGGGGCGTTATGCAAAAAAAGGAAAAATATATGTATTTGAACTATTTAACATGTTAAAGTTTTTAAATATATATCGAGTAGAACATAATATTTATTCAGACTCTGATTTAAATAAAAAAAAGAAATATGTGAATGTAAAGTAAAATAAAGTAAAGGTCTTTCAGGGGCCCATATGGTCCTAATGGCGAATAACCCCCCTGCCCCCCCCCCCCCCCCAACAATTTTCATTTAATAGTTCTAATTTGAGAATTTTGATTAATTTTACTAAAAGCCTGTAGAAATGGCTTGGCCAGCAAGTGCTCTGCCTTTACAAGGTTACTTTAGCACTTTAAACACTAAATTCTTAGTTGAAGATTACATGCTTGTTGGAATTCTTCCTAAATGAAATCGCAACACTGCAAAATCTCCGTTTTTTTACTTTTTTTGCCTTCTAGTTTACCTTCCTCTTCTCCAGCTACCTCTTTGTCATTCTGTATCTCCCACATGCCATAACTGTTGTTAAAGCCACTGCAAGGCTCTGAATGCGTTCCAAATGAAATTGCTACAACAGGCGCATAAAATATCTATCAAGGCTCACAGGCATTGCTGAGGTAAAGAGAGCTTCTTATTAAATCACATTAAGCCCATCGATTCCAGTGTTGGCTCAGTCGACTTTTTGTCTCCTTCACCAAATGAGCTTTTAACTCCTGGCGTACCACAGCATTTCTTGATTGTGGTACATGCATTCCCCTTCCAGTCTAAATGGATTGGACGTATTGTGCTGTCATTAGCAGTGATACATGAGCATCCACAGCCAGTCTGACCGATTTTAATGAATTGGACTTCTTTTGCCAGTATGTATTAAATATTAAAAAATACAATAACGATTAATACAGTGCAATATTTTTCAACCCTTTCTGAGCCACTGCACACCTTTTTCATCGAAAAAATCCCAAGTCACACCACCAGGAAAATATGTAAAAACTCATTTTTGTAGCCTATATTAACAATATAAAGTCGTGTATTAAATAGGAATCAAACAAACACAAAGAAAAACACATTTTATAATTAAATTTTTACTCACTGTGTGATGTTTGGGCTTTTTGTATTGGAGTATGCATCACTGCATCCCCATGAGAGTTAATCCCACTATGTTCAGTTCTTCTTTACAGTCCAGTGTAAATCTCAATGAAAGATAGCTTTTGCTTATTGCCTCACACCAGAGACTCTTGGAGAGGAAACAGTCTTTGCTTCCTTTTCACTGCCATTCAATGAATTTTGTCCGGTGTCCAGTTCTGAGCTAGCATCTTTCCATAAAAAAAAAAAAAAAAAAAAACTTTTCCTCCTCTGCCACCGTTATAGTTCTGCTAGCAAGATGCTACTGCTAGCCCCAAAGCCACTCTTACCTCTTGTTATATCAATTAGCTGAAAGTGGTTAAAAAACACTGATGCAGTGGTCCCTCGGCTTATAAATGTCTCTACATACAGAATTTTCAGGTTACAATACGCATCAATGTGAAAATATTGCCTCTTGTTACAAAAGAAATTTCAGGATACGAAAGACAAAAGTACAGTAAGGACTGCTATTCGCAGCTCCGAGAGTTTACTGATCATAACATAATTAGAGCTGCTCTGCCATTGGCTATAGACCCTACTCACCAACGTCACAGAATGACGTGTCGCTGTATCCGGCCGCCATATTGTCTGTCTCTGTTTAGCCCTATTATCAATGGTTTCAATTAGTCGTTCAGTTTATAGAGCCCCGGTGCTTTCAGACGCTGTAAACTCATTGGATGCGTTGCATAAAAGGCGTTATGTGGAAAAGCTTCAGTCTATCCATTCGCCAGATCCATATTTGATGCCTAAATCGATATTTTTTGACCCGCTGTCTTGGCCCTCTCTGCCTGACATCTGCTACCCTGATATCTACAACTATCTTGTCCACACAAAATCAGCCTATTCACGAAAGTTTGAAAAACTTTAAGAGCAGCACTCTAAGCAACATTACCCTGTGTGATTTCTAAAATGGCAACAATCAAAAAAAAAAAAAAAAAAAGTTGACTGCGATGGCCGACGCTTCAAGGATAGGTGGATATTGGACTATTTCTTCAATAAAACATGCAACAACTGTGTCTGCCTCATTTGCAAAGAGACAGTCTCTGTTTTCAAAAAGTTCAATGTGACGCGATAATGATATTACCGAACAAGACACGCTGACATGTACGACAACATTACAGGGAAGATACGCAGCGAGAAATTTTAGCAACTTGAAGCTAGTTTATTTTTTCACAGCAGCAGTATTTCGCAAGAGTCTGAGTGTCGAAAGAGAAAACCACAAAGACGAGACTGTTGAAATTATGAATTAAAAAAAATAATAAAGCAAATGTGACACACAGAAGGGCTTGCTAAAATTTGTTTAAATATATTGTTCTATGTAAATCAGCCAAGGTAGCCCCCCGCATTTTTACCACACCAAATCTGGCCCCCTTTGCAAAAGGTTTGGACACACCTGTTTAACTGATGATCCGTAGACGAGGCCAGCTTCTTTCACTTTGTACCAGCTAAATATTATTCATAATGTAATGATGGTGGAAGAAATAAGCATCTTGAATTTGAAACTGTATGTTGTCGGCGATTAGCCTCGCAATGATCTTAATTGTGGTTGTCAGCCCAAAACCCTCTGAATATATATTAAATGCATCTTACCAGATATAAAATGACTACTACATAATCCGTGGTCAGGGCCGACCCAGGGGGCCCTAAGCAAAATAATGCAAAGGGGCCCATATTTTTGGCCCACCATTTCGTCACAGTGTACTGTGAAACCCATACATGCAATCCAACCCATAAGTCCATATTTTGTATATTAATCAGATTTTGTTGCACTGCATACTTCAAATTTGTCACCCCAAATGATTGTCAGTACTTACAGTAGAGAGCGCCAAACCTTTTTCTAAAAGAGGAAAGAAAGAAGTTAGGGAAGAACTTTTATTTTTTTAAAGCTTGTAATCAAGTATCAAAACTCACAAAAGTCAAATAAAGCAAACTGTAGTAAACAAAATAGAATATAAATTAAACAATTGCCAGATTGGGGCCCCCCTGGTAGTCAGGGGCCCTAAGCAGCTGCATAGTCTGCGTATAGGCTGGGCCGGCCCTGTCCGTGGTAATCGTTTGGAGCCCAGTTTTCTCGTCGAATTGCAGCAGTCTATCTCGCTTTCCTCGGAATACGGTAGAACTTCAAGTCTCTCCGTCTATCTTCTCTGTTATTGCAACCAACCGCCACACATGCCTTCACCATTTTGATTATTAATGTTAACGAGCTAAAAAACATGCCATAATAGGAGGAATTTACGTAGCGGTAATGCATCAACACGACGAGTAGACGGACAATATGGCGCGGAGGCGTGGTTGTGACGTCATGTGAGTAGGGTCTATTGCCTAGCATCTTCCTGGCATTCAATTGGCTACGAAGGGCCTCTACTGCATGTGTATCCAAGCATCCTCTTCATTCGCCCCTATGGCCGTGAAGTGTTCCGACAGCTTTACGTAGGTGTATTAACTTTTATTCTTTACTTACTCTATTCACTGTTTTTTTACATTATGCACAGCTGTCATTTTAAGTATATTGTGCAATATTATAATTGTAATATGTATTTGTTATGATATTTTGATGCATTTTTATGCTTTATAAAATATTTATGTCTGAACTTTGGGGGCCTTGGAAAATATGTTCCTTCTAAGCTGCGCACGTGCATAATCGCGCACTGCTTGCACATACTTAGCGCACAAGAAAATCTACAGTATACAGCGAACAAAATAACTCTCATAATAACTCTCAGCGCCGCATTGATGTGTCAGCGCGACACTCCTATTGGTACGTTCGATACGGCGTGCAACACTCCCATTGGTGGGTTATTACACCACGTTGATATATAGTTTTGAGGTGCATGACCTGGGTGGATGCGGAGAAAATGAAGAGTGAAAATCAGCTACACTCCTGTGTTGATTTACTTAAGCAACATTCCGCTGCCAATTTTTGCAAGCGTTACAGTATTAATATCTGACATGAGAGCCGATATAATCTAGTTAATTAGAACACCAAAATTGTTTTCTGTATAATTTTGCAACATAACTCAAAGAGCAACAGGGGTCTAGCCAATAAAACGATACAGTTCAATTCACTCACGCTACACACCCAATCTTAGCATTGACAGTATTGTCAATTAGCTATTTAGCTAGTTAGTTAGCTAACAACAGTGCAGCGGAGTTAAGATACGCAAATTCGAACCCCTTATCATGACGAAAGGAGCGGGCAGCGATACTGCACTCATCAAGCCAAAGGAAAAAAGAAATGGCTGTCGGAGTATGTGCAAATAGAAGAACAAGCGATGGAAAAAGTTTTTTTTTGTTGTTTTTTTTTTTTTTTCATTATTTTTTCCTATATAGCTGCTTAGACACGAAAGACTACGAATCGACGAGTGTCATTATTGTCTGAACAGTTTTAATGTGGAAATTTGATATACTCCCATTGTGGTTGTCCATTATGTTTTATTTATTAACTCACCACAACTGAACCTTACCTAGGCCAAAATAGGACTCACTTATATTATAATAGACATCTCATGAACAAGATGTTTGTCTTTTTCATTTTAAGTTGGCCAAATCAATTATATTAAAAATAAACTAATGAAAATTGCTGCTGTAATTTCATTCTTTTAATAAGCCATGTAACTTGCTATGATCCAATGTTTTGAACAGGTGTAATACTGGTGTGTGGCCACAGCGTACACGTCTGATGTTGCTCACAGTGGTCCGCAGTGTGCTTAGGGAGCTTGTGTGTCTGCTCAGACATATGAAAAATTAGAGGGAACTTTGCTTGGAATGGATTAGGGCATTTACACGAAAAAGGTGTCTGTCTCTACTTATGGAATTTTCAGTTTAGGAAATTGCTTCCAGAACCAATTAATATCATAAGTAGAGGTACCACTGTAATTTAAATATATGTATATATACAAAAATTGCTAGTATTTAAGTCTTAATTGTTAATTTCATGCTGTATTAAGTTAGCCAATCAAATAGAAAACAGTTTACATTAACACTGTTGATAACACCTAACACACGCACACACAGTTCCCTCTGGAAAAGCTGAGCTGTAATATCAGAGTGTTAGTTTAGTGGATTACAGATGTTGTCATGTTGATATATCTGTGTAATGACAGATTTTGGTATTTAGTAGTTTTCATTTTAAGTAGCATGATTTTCCGTTGCGCTTGAAAATGTGTCAGTGATTAGTAGATGTGCATTTTCTGTTAAGGGTTTGACAATAAATCAATATGGTGATCATTGCAATACTTTGTATCCCAATGGGTTATTGATATGCTCCCGCCAAGAATCTATGTATCGTTTTAAAAAGGTGTCACTGCTTCATAAAGGAACCAAAAGGCTGCTCCTGAAAATATCGATTACAAAAGTGTCTGTCGACTCATTAGCTGCCATTGACGGCTCCAAATGTCCAATCCATTTTGACTAGGAGGGGCGAATGAACAAAATTTACAGCCTGCCTTCCCAGTTTGAATGAAATGGATATCTTTCATTTTCAATGGCAGGCAAATGAAAGACTCATCTGTTTACAAAAATATTGCAAACGCAGAGTGTTACTTTATTTATTTACGTAAATATTGCTTGCACTGAATCATTCTCATGGTCTTTAAGGAAGAATGTTTGTGTTGGATTGTCACACAAAAGTCCCTAAAAATTCATTTTTACATTCAGAAACAGTTTGTTTTTCTGTATATTAGTTGTATCTTAGAATACCGTGTATCGATAATAGTTGTATCGCAATATCGTGAGATAATCGTTATCGTGAACATTGTATCAAAAATCATATCTTAACGTGAGGCACTCAGAGGTTCCCACCCCTAGTTCTTGTTGTTGTTGTTGTTGTCAAGTGCATCACCTCGCCACCTGTTTGCACCACTCCCACTGATGTAGAAATCAATGGTAGTGTAATCGATACATGCTCATATATTGACAAACAAGCTAGGCCAAACAGATCACAGCTGACCATTTCAACCCAATGCAATCGTTAACATTGTCAGAGATGGTTAATAATATGCTTATTATTTAGTGTTCAGTTTACAGTTGTGCTGCACGTTATCATAATATTTTAACTAGGAGCTTGCTGGCGGATTCTTCTCTGCTGTGCTAGCAAAAGGACTAACATCCCTGGGCCTGAAATGTTGTACTTACTGGATTGTAAGACATTCACAGTATACTTTTTACTTGTTTTTACCAATTACATTTCTGATTCATCAAACGGTCCCTGCGAGCTGCCTCAGATTGATGTCGGTAGCTAGCGTCAGCTTGGTATGTTTACACCATTATTGAGGAAGAAAAATGTCAGACATGTTTAAGAATTCATTTTCAAGGCAAACTTTGGGAGAAAAAATATTGCTAGCTGGAATTTTTATTTCGTACTTTCAAAGCAGCAACTCTGCGACTCTCTTGCATGCCGGAGAAAAGAAAAGAGAGGGCTTATTATATAAATCACCAAATGAATTTGCATTTTTTGTGGGAACGGCGCGTGTTATTTTATTCATGAACTTTTAGACATGTCATCACATAGGTATTGATTGTGAACCAGTGTTGTTTTTGGCATTCCCTTTCATCTTAGTCTTTTAGACGAAAATACTTTTTAGTCTTAGACATACTTTGGTCATTTCAGAATGTGTTCATCTTTGTCTAGTTTTAGTCAATTAAAACTCATATTTCGTCTAGTTTCAGTCAACAATTACCTTATTTGACGTACTATAAGGTGCAATGGAGTATAAGGCGCACCTTCAGTAAATGGGCTATATTAAAGAGAATGATAATACTAAGGGGCTGTGAGATGTCAATAGAACCGTTATGTGGCAAGATAACAAATATTAATAAAGTTGACAGAAAAATAAATCAAATTCATGAGCAATTATCGAAAATAGATCGAAAATTACGAACATTTCCAAAAGTATTCCGGATACAACCGAATGGGGCTTTGACGTCACAGCCAGGAAACGAAAGGTTGAGGCAGGTGCCATCGGTGTTTATCGACGAGAGAGTTGTGTTCGTGTTTTATCAAAAAATCGCTAAAATGGTTCAAACCTGTCGTGCTATGTGGTGTACAAATACCCATTTATCGCTATGTACCGGTAGTACCCATGAGTTCCCGAACGCGAGAAAAAGAGCTGGACTACGCAGACAATGAGTAAAGAGTAATTTTGCAGACCCAGCCTCCGGCACGGTTTTGTGTGGTGCGCATTTTACACCTGAAAGCTATTTGAACTATGGACAAATGAAATCAGGTTTTGCTAAGAAATTGCTACTTAAAGCAGATGCGGTGCCCACCATACACGCGCAGCCACCTAAATGCCATGAGATATCAAGAAAGAGGACGATGACTGGCACTGATGAGACCACCACATTACCCCAGGCTAAGCAAAGGAGGGGAGCAGCCAAGCTGGAAATGGCCAGAGTGAGTACTCTTTTATAATAAAAAACATCACACATTGGATATAGGACTGGACACATGTCTAAATTATCGCTCGTAAAATATATACAACAAATCATCTAATCCCATTCATATTTGTGTCTGTTGGCAGAGCGAAAACCTATGATAGCACAATAAATGATAATTATTCTATACATAACCTTATTTTGTGGTCACGGTGTATCAGCTTCACAAAAAGAAATGCAAAACAAACCACTCGGTGTTTCCCACACGATCTGTTGCCAGTGTTTCATCAGTGTGATTGCTCCCCTCAATGATCTTTTCATTAGGCTGCATTGGCTTTCGTTTGGGCTCAAATTGATAACCCAAAACACAAAAGAAAGATTAATAACTCTCCTCGTCACAATTAGAAGAACGTTTGTTACGTCGGCTTCGTCGCTGCAACTAGAAACAAAATTTTCCGCCATCATCGCCGCCATTCAGTACTAAGTACTGAGCCAGGTGTTTCCTAGTTGTGACGTCACACACACAATATGCTAGATTTCCGGGATCTCGGGCGCCGGTCATTTTAGCTTCACAATCGATCCAAATTTCTATCATTTTCTTGGTGTTGCGATGTGTGTAATTACACAAAGTGGTATGATATGAATCCAAAAGGCATGCATTTATGGATAAATGATGGAATATGAGCATGAGTGTTTTCATACTCTTTAAAAGTGTTTTCATATATATGTAGGGCGCACCGCATCATAAGGCGCAGTAGTTGTAGTAGTGGTTGGGGTTGTTTTATACATCCACTAGATGGTGCTGCGCTAAAGGGAATGTCATGCCATGATGAACCAATATTGAGTCATGTATAAGGTGCATCGGAATACGGCGCACTGTCTGCTTTTGAGAAAATTGAAGGCTTTTAGATGTGTGAAAAATACGGTACTCAAAATGTTTTCGTCTGTAAACTTAAAAACTTTTACTGCATGAATAAATAAGTCGATAAAAGGTTTCCAACAATTTAGAATGAACATTGACAGATGAGCACATTATTGCCGAGTTTACAAGGACATCACCATCTTTGTGATGATAATACACACTCAGCTTGAAAACAGTACATTATTTTCAATTAATTAAACTCAACTGGACGCCACGAACTGTATGTTAGATATTTAGATGTTTGGTGAATGTTCCGGAATTCATCATTTAACTTATTTTGGTATCGTATATGGTTAGTTCTAATTGGTTAAAAAAGAAATAAACGTTAGTAGAAGTGTAAAAATAAATCTGGAAAGGAAAAACATCAAAGAAACGGAAGAAAAATGGTGTGTCTTTTTTTTTTTTTTTTTTAACAGAATCATCCATACATTGCAGAAACTGTCGGCCAACGTGCAAAACATCTGTTTTACACATGATTCATTGCGCTATCACGTTGGATCGCGAGAACTGACGTTTTTGCGATAGGGTTACCGCACAGACAAGCAGAAATGTTCGTGACATCACTCTTTTTCAATCAGTAAATATTAGGCAAAAATGATGACAGCATTTCCTTAAAATGGCTAGAATAGATCAAATGATATCTTTTAAGTTTTTTTAATATAAATAATTTTGCACTAAAATGTGTTTTGATGCTACTTTGAAAGCAAGAATATTGGCCCGTTTTTGCATAGCTCCAGAATAGAATTCAAGATGGTTGCCATGGGTCCGAAATCCCTATGTATGTAAAAAGTTTTCCAAGAGTTTAAGATGACACTCACCACGCTAAATGCTAGTGCTAACATTAACCCTATGCTAATGCTACAAATTACATTTAGTGTGTGATGATCACGCTGCATAGACATTTAAAGGTTGAAGCAACATGGCATATCTAGCCAAAATTTGCAAACAAAACTTACCAAGTGGCACCTTGCATATGTTTCAAAAAAGGCAAGTCTGGAGCCTGGTGAGGACGCTGTGAATAAGCGCGTGAGTGGGGCGAAGTGGGTGCAGCACATCATATGAGTCATACAAACACCACTACGTTGCATGCTAACTATACATACGATATGAAAAAAATCACACATTGTGAACTTATGACAGAAACTGTGGCGAAATTTCATCATGTTCTTGTTTCGTCAGCTGAAAACCGGTATTTTTACAATTGTTTTAGTCTCCCAAGACAAATTTGAAGCCTGTCGCTATCACGTAATCGTCATGTAAAAATTTTTCGTCGACTAAATATTTTCGTTATCGTCATCATTGATGAAAACAAAACTGTTGTGAACTGCTACAAATGTTATTGTAGGGTAGAGGGTTTACTGTTTTCCAGAGAATGATGAACAATTTACAATGGTGCTTGCTTTAGGAAAAATGGTATTCGTCCGAAATGCTGTTTGATTGTGGTTGTATATTTTATTCCATAAATCAGATGTGATAAAAAATTGTGACACGGTGGCTGAGTGGTTAGCACGTCCGCCTTTGGCTCTGAGATCAAGGGTTCAATCACGGGCTCCGGCCTTTCTGTGTGGAGTTTCCACATTCTACCTGTGCTTGCGTGGATTCTCTCCAGGGACTCCGGTTTCCTCCCAAAAACATGCATAGTAGGCTGATTGAACACTCTAAATTGTGTGATTGCGCCCTGCAATTGGGTGGCAACCAATTCAGGGTGTACTGGGCCTATTGCTTGGAGTTAGCTGGGATGGGCTCCAGCAGCCTTGTGAGGAAAAGCGGAAAGGAAAATGAATGAACAAAGGGGTGGATTAGGTGATTTATGTACCCTCTGAAAGCTCAAGTCTGAATTTGTTCCGATCGCCACCATTTTTGACCTTCATAGTTCAGCTCACCAAGTTAACTCTGCCACATAAATGCACATACTGTAGGTGCAAAGATGCCTCATTTAGATCATGACCATATATAACACCTTTTCATAAAAATAAAGGCAAGAGATAGAGGCAACAATGTGAAAGTATGAATTCATGCAATTCTCCTGCCAAGGCTTGTTTGACAATCATTTGCTGTGATTTAAAGGTTGGGCTTGTGGTTGAGCATTTGCACGGGAAGGCATGAAGTTCACAGGTCCATGAATGTCTTTGTAGGCTGACAGTCATGTGCACATGCATGAGTAGGTTGAACCACTGTCAACATCAGTCTGCATCCATGTTTAGATTGCTCAATAGAGAACAAGGATGTATCCATCCGTATTGTACACTATATGTGCTATATAGAATCTTATCTGAAGTGATGTCTTCATAAACAATGCGCATAATGCATATAATTGCAATAGACCTTTAAACTGCACCTATTTAAATATACACAGTACCTTCATGTAGTGGTGCAATGGTTAATCGATTAAATCGAGTAATTTGATTTAAAAAAAAAAAGCTTCAAAACAAATTTTGTCTGCTTCAAGGATTCATTTAATTGGAGTGGCGTTGCAATTGTTTTGAAAGCGTATACTATTTAGTTTTATTGATTTGGGAGGATACACTGCCTTCTAGTGGCAACTGTGAATATGCCATTATTCTTGTCTGACTGAAGAGCAGCTGCTCCTTGTTAAGGGCAACATAAGGCTAAAGTAAGTTTTTGTTTGAGCTAATATGTTTGTTTATGCTTTTGTAATTTAGTTTAGAGGTATATTTATATTTTCAACAATTTGTTAAGAGAACTGAAGAAAAAAAATGTGAGTATTTTATAGCATTTAAGCTAGCGGACTTTTGCTCTGCAAGTTAGGTCAATTAGATCTCCTAAATTTACATATCAATTCGACTAAGTAGACATTTAAACTCCAAATGTTTTATTTTAAATGTTTTATTGTTGGAATGTGTTTCTTTTGTGTTACATCTTTGCCGGAGCTTTCCTTCTTTTTTTTTTTTTTTTTTTTTTTTTAAATACCCTCTTACCTTTTGCGCGAGTTCATTTTATTTCATTTTTAAAAGGCATTTATTGCTCTTGTGAAATGAAAGTGCAATTCTATAGACACTCACGTATTTTGTTTTGTATTCGCATTTAATGCTCTTTTGAAAATGCCTTCCACGTGCCAATCAATCCAACTAATCAATCAATGGATCAATTGATTACTTAAATAATCGATAGCTGCAGCCTTACCTCCATGTAATTACCCCCCTCGAATTCTACTCCTTGTTCAGCTTGCCATCTCACGCTCCCTAGTCGTTGGTGACCCTGTTTTATGGTTATCCCCATTCGTTAACTCTCTTGCTTTCACCTTACTGGACCCGACCCGCCATCTGTCGCTCGCTCTTGGGGCCAGGAGATAGCGATGGGGGATGGGGCAGGTAGGAAGTAATATGGAGCTGTAGCAGTAGATATGGATGGAAGGATGGAAGAAAATGTAGGTCTCAGCATATGTCCTCATTAATTATGCTCTCATCATACAACATGTCAGGGGAGTGAACCAGAATAATTTTTGCTGATGGTTAGTGGTTTGTTTCTTATTGTGCTCCACGCTGCACAAAAATAGACTACTTTGCAGCACTATTCAGTTATTCACACATTTTGTTGATGTTTATAAACCCTCCAAAATAATGTATCAAGTGTCTGACAGAATAGGGTCGGATTCCCTTAGAAGGGACGTTTTGTTAAGCTGCACTTCCTGAAAAAATGAGACTTAAAGCTTCAGCAAATTTCAGTTCCAGGTAGACCCAAAAAGTCTATTCACTTCAGTTAAGCGACATCCATTCTTAAAAGACTGTACAGCACACATAACTCATGAGATTCTCAATACAATCGCAGGAGCACATAGGACCGTAAGTCATTTTGAAAATGCTCATCTCGCCTTATAACAAATGCTAGAAATGTGCTCCCCGCTGGGAACGGAAGCACATTCTAACGCGATGCATTTTTTTGTCCTCATGAAGTAGGACATTTGTTCACTTTCAAGCAGTAGTATTGATAAAATTCTTTGTTTGATGACAGTAAATACAAAATTTGATATTAATTGTGATTTAATCAAACATGCCCAATTGCGGCAGTGTGTGAGAGAGCCTGTTGAAGAAAATGTTGACCTATTTAGTTTTCATTCGCTCTAGGAAAGTAACACCCACCCACAATGCTCCTGCTTTAATTGAAGTTTTACTTGTTTGACTAGATCATTTAGGCAGACCACCCCCACCCCGCCCCCTTCTAGACTGAACCCCCTTGCATCACTTCAGAGATTATTGTTTTTGCAAGAGCCTACTTTGGGTGGCACGGCCATCACTGTGAAAAATAGCCTTGTTCCGAAGAGGCTACAAGTTGGACAGAATGGAGTGATTGGGAGAATGTCTGTGGGGAACGTCGGTATCTGTCATTGTCTCACTCTGGACACACGGAGTGTAGCTGGCCAGTGGTTTTCTGTGAACATGTGGAACTCAACCTGGTGTGAAACATTTGGACTTAAAAGAAAAGAGAGATAAGAGTGAGAAATTTATTTTAGCCAAACATAAACTGGTTGACTTTTGCATTCATCTGTGAACGTGCCAGTGGTGGAAAGTAACGAAGTAAAATTACTTTGTTACTGTACGTCAGTACATTTTTGTGTATCGGTACTTTACTTGAGTAAAAACGTGAAGTTTTACTTTTACTTCTCTACATTCTACAGAATGTATCTGTACTTTTTACTCCACTATCTCTCAAATTGTCGCATGCGTTACACATTACTTTGTTTTATTTTTTTCTCTATGTGAATTGATAGTTTCATTTTCATGCCTCTGGGTCAATCGAAAACTTAACCGTAATTGGGCACTAGAGCAGGGTTCCCCAACCGCTGGGCCACAGACCTGTACCGCGCATTTGCAGCAGGGCCGCACAGAAATAATAATTTATTAATGACTGCATTCTGGCCGAATTAACTTTGGCCTGTGCCCATTTACACACCAATATCCCTGTCTACTCTAGATATAATACTACAGGATAGAATGTCGTCATAGGAATCCATTGATGTTTTGTATATCTGTGTGTGCTCATCCTCGATAAAGACGCATGACGTTGGGCGGACGCATCACATTTGTTCCCGGAAATAATAAGCCCCAACACTGGAATAACTGAAAAAAAGGCATCCTTGGAAAGATTTTTTACGGGGAAAGGGGCACCTGACGAGCCAGAAAATGAGCCTACAACCTCGAAGAAAACAAAATCTGCATTATTTCGCAATCACTAAAGACCCGCGAACTGCGAAGGAGTGGATTTGTTTGTGAATAAACCAAGTGATTCGAGCATGTCTGTGCAACAGGAGGATCAGCTTGTAGAGATCGCAAATGACGGCGACCGTAAAAGTATTGTACAATTGAGACAACAACTCTATTGAGGCTCTGGATTAAAGTAATTCCGGAATATCCTGACATCGCTACGAGAGCATTGAAAACTGTGCTGCAATTTCCAACATCGTGTATTTGTGAAGACGGCCTCTCTCACTCTCCCATCACACCTAGATGGGACCATCTCGTCTCAACGAAGCTCAGGCCTCCCACTGAATCAGCGGGTGAGTTATATTTTCCCTGCACTTAACATGATGGGGCTAAAAACAAATGTTATTTTATATTCGCTGTATTTTTTTACCACACGTTGTTGGTGTTCTGACAAATGTTGCATGCGCGTAATATTAAAAATGCCCACGAATGCAGTGATTCCAAAGTAAACACTACACACTTTCTTCAAAGAAAGGAATATTGACTTGTATTTGATCATGTACGGACATGTAGAAAAGAGCCCAACTGAATATAAAAGAGTGATTTTTCACCGCCACAAAAGCTTTAGGAGCAAAATTTTAGAAGGATGCAAAATTTGACAGAACACCGGTCAGTGAAAAAAAGACAAATCACACCGGTCCGTGGTGCAACAAAAGTTGGGGACCCCTGCACTAGAGGCAGAAACATGAGTACAAGGAAGATTAGGCGGGTGAACAAGATAATGACCAATAAAAACCAACAGTTTAGCAGTGTGCCTTCACTCTTGTACAGTAGGTGGCGGTATGAACCTTATAATTGCCTGCAATCTGCCATTAAGCTAAGTTTTAGAGTTTTTGAGCTTGTTAAACTTCTGTTTACGGTGAATTGCCTGTAAACAAATATACATACGTATATTACATTTTTGCATCGGGAGAAAATACTTTTACTTTTTATTTGTAAAGTAAATGTTAAAGCAAGAACTTTTGCACTTTTACCCGAGTATTTTTTTTTTTTTTAGATACTTAATTTTTTGCACTTGTATCTATATTTTTCTTCATTTCTTCAGTTCATCCACCACTGGATAGTGCAGAGAAGATCATCTTGGCAGATGTATAAATGCCAGTTCTTTGGGAATATATTCACCATTATTCTCACTAGGTGTGATAATTTCATGTTTTGACTTAATTTTAAAGCGTATAGTGCTGTTTGCAAATTGGAAAGAGTAACATAAGCATTTTATAAACCAGTAAGGACAAACACTTATAACAGTGATTTGCCCTTAAAAGTCAGATTAATATCAAGTGGAGACAAATGATGTGCTCTGCAAACCATGGTCTGTAACATGAATCTCTAGACTTATTGGATCTACAGATACACCTGTCTGCTTTCACCCTAGTCAATCAAACATTTGTTCGATCAGTCAGACAATCAATATCAATCAGGCATCGAGGTAATGAATCCTGAGCAGCAAGTTATGCTGGTGAAGAGCTTTGCAGGCTAAAGCGGCACTCCTGTTGTGTTTTCATGAGTGCAGATAATGCACGCTAGACTTTATATGACACTTAAAAGAGATTTGTGTGCATGTGTATGTGTGTGTTGCCATGAGTGTCTAGGTGTGGGGGGGTGTCTGCTGTGTGACCGGGTGTCTGAATGAGGGAGAACAAGAGAGAGATTGCGGTTGTTGCATTTGTTGCACCGCTTTTTGCAGTTGTGCTCAGAATGCTGATGTGTCACACTGCAGCACTGCTCCACTTAACCTCTCTCTCGTTCTCCCTCCCTCTCTCGCTTGTGCTCGCTCTGGTTCGTATTGCGTTGCGTTTCTTTTTTTCCTTTCATCTTTTATCTGCTCTTCAATCCTCATTCATCATCCATACTGCAGCTCATTGATGTGTTCTGTATTTTTGTACTGTGTCCATCCTTCTTTTTCATTTTCAAACAGGCGTGGACTCATTTGATATTACTGTTAAAGTGCTTTCATGCCGTGTGTGTATTCATGCAAGATAAACTGTAGAAATGAATACTTTTTGTTCTAGCAATGTCCCAATCATATATATTTTATACGGCTGTCAAAATGATCGCATTCACGGTCGGTAATAATTTTTTTAAATTAATCACGTTAAAATATTTGACGCATTTAATGCACATGCCCCGCTCAAACAGATTAAAATGAAAGCACAGTGCTATGTCCACTTGTTATGTTTTTTGGTGTTTTGTCGCCCTCTGCTGGCGCTTGGGTGCTACTGATTTTATGGGTTTCAGCACCATGAGCATTGTGTAATTATTAACATCAACAATGGCGAGCTACTAGTTTATTTTTTTGACTGAAAATTTGACAAATTTCATTAAAACGAAAACATTAAGAGGGGTTTTAATATAAAATTTCTATAACTTGTATTAACATTTATCATTTAAGAACTACAAGTTTTTCTATCCATGGATCGCTGTAACAGAATGTTAATATTAATGCCATCTTGTTGATTTATTGTTATAATAAACAAATACCGGACTTATGTACATTATGTTGAATGTATATATCCATCTTGTGTCTTATCTTTCCATTCAAACAATAATTTTCAGAAAAATATGGCATATTTTATAGATGGTTTGAATTGTGATTAATTACGATTAATTAATTTTTAAGCTGTGATTAACTCAATTAAACATTGTAATCGTTTGACAGTCCTATTTTATTTATATTTTTGCATGTGAGTCCAAATCATCAGATTTAAATATGAGGTTCTGCCGATATTCCCCCAATTTCAACAAAGCAATTCCAACATTATAGCCATATAAAAGGGTTTTACTACAGCAATGGTTTCAGCAAAGGGAAAAACAAGTCACAAATCCTTTTTTAAAGTCATTTTTTTACATAAGTAAAATTATGCTCTTAATTTGACTTCAAGGCTTGCATTGATTGATCATGTTTCATTTCCATTGGCGGTGATGGCTCCCAGTCAAATTGAATTGGGCATCTGTCGCTGTCAATGGCAGCCAAAGAGTTATTACTTACAAATAAAAAGAAATAACTACATTTTAAAATCCTGATCTTTTGCGCCCCATTCAGACCCTTTGAAATAACGTGATCGGCCCCAATTTCCCATAAAATGATTTGATCAAGGAGATTCATGTATGCTCTTCTTATTATTTTTATTTTTTATTTTTTTAACCAAAATCAGCAACAAAGCAAATCAGACATAGTGTAAGATCTTCCCTTTTTATGTTCTGTAGACGGAACAATTGACTGGCAGGCGTGTAGGCTTACAGACATATGGAAAGACTCTTTAGAGAGATGGGTAAAAGGGAAGCATAGATAAACATGCAGGTAGACATGCAAACAACCTCTACTCAGACCTGCACACATGCAGACAGGCATACAGACAGATGGACATACAGGAAGGTAGTCAAGCAGACAAACAAGACCAGAAAAGCAGGCAGAAAGACAGATGACTGATATACAGGCACATGTGCGCGCACACACACAAACACACCAAACCGCTGTGTTCTTATCAACCAATCACATTGACCCCATCCGCTCGCATCAGCTAGCTCGGTGAAGAGCTACAGCCTGTGACAGCCGCAGCCCCCGGCAACCCACATATGTCCATGCCAGAAAGTGGAGGCTAGCACTGCAAATCTGTCTCTGTGTTGGCAGCAGCTGTCCCTCCACTGAGCACAAGCAGGTCCGGGATAATGCAATCTGACCACTGTATCTCATGATGTAAATCCAAAAAATAACACATTGATAGAGCATTTGCCCCACAATAACAGATTGGTGGCGAGATATTTTCAGTGAACATCTGCCTGTGGTCACACAGCGCGGCGCTGTTCTAATGAATTTGTTAGAAAGATACTTATCAGAGCAAATTGTATGTGATCTCCTGAGCCAGCTTGACTAATTAGAATATAAAAAGATCTAACAAGAAATACTGTAAGTAAGATTGTTGAATACCAATCCATGCAGGATAAATTCAATATGTCATAGGAACCATTTTACATCGGAATACAGGGAGGAATATGCTGCCGATGTACAGTAGTTTATGCACTGCAAATTTATAACGTGTTATCAGATTATTTTTCTTAAATGTAGTCAAATAATTTTATCCATCTTGTTTTGCGTGTTAAAGACTAGTTAACAGAATAATGTGTCAGATTAGTCCACTTACTTTAAATAATATTACTATTTGTTCTTTTTAAGCCCATACATCTGTTGGTTATTTTTCACCAAAATCAAGAAGAATTTGCTTTCAAAATAATGTTTTGAAAAATATCTCCTCTTGAGTTAAGAATATTTTGACATTTCAAAGTGTTTCAAAAATTAAATATACTAATTTATTACTTGAATCTTTTAAGAAAAACAGCTAGCTGGAATTAAGCTTATTTCAAGAAATCTAAGCGAGTAAAATTTACTTGAAGTACCGGCAAAAAATTTCACTTATTTAAGGTGGATTTACAGTGGAAAAAAGGGAATTTAACTAGTTTTAAGGAGGTGTGTTTTTGCAGTGAGTGGATTCAAGGGCATAGGTTTGCATAGGGGTGGAAGGGACATAACACTACCAACTTTTCAGGATGCTCAAATTGTCCCCACCAACTTTCAAGCAACCTCATTTGCATTAAATAATGATTTCAGTTACATAGGTAATTTTGATTGTCTTCCCATATGTTTTGAGGATAGAATTGACCATACTACAGCTGGGAATCTTTGGGCACCTAACTATTCGATTACGATTACGATTCAGAGGCTCCGATTTGATTATAAAACGATTATTGATGCACCTCCCTCCTTTTTTTTTTTTTTTTTAATGTTTTGTACATTAGTTCCAAAATTGTTCAAAAATCCTCTCAGGCTAAACCAAACCACTGTTTTAGTATCAAGTTAGCATATAACAGTAAACAAATACACAAAAATAACAGTAAATAAAATACTCCAGTCCCCAGTCTGTATCAGCAGTTTTAAACTACATTCAATTAATTTAATGTTGTGAATAAACTGTTATTTTATTTTATTATTTTATTATTTTGTTAGTTGTTAAAATTCCTCCCGTTATTCCATAATTTCCCTACTGTCTACTTTTGTCAAAGTTTTAAAACTATTTCATCATTTAAAGATAGATTCAAGACAAGATTCTGCTGATTTAGGAGTATTTTAGATAAAAAGTTAATTAGGTTCGCTACAACAGAGCCTTATAGAGAAGTCACTGCTTTAGTACTGCTTTAAGATGGCGGCTGTTTACTAACGCCGGAAAGTCTGTCATTTCGCATCTCTGTTCAATAATACATGTTCTAACACCGCCATCGTCTGTCATTTTGCATCTAGTTCTACATATATATGATATCTACTGTAGCCGTATGTTTTTTAGCAACTAGCAACTGGGCGTTGTTTGTAGCAGCTGTCGGCCGTAGTCAGGTATGATTGTTTTTTTTTATCTAGCGGCATGAGTTGAACATGATATTTACTCTTGGTCCGTTCCTCATTGTGTCCCAAAGACCGCGCTGACTCTGTTTTACTTCCGTTTTACTTGGTATAATTCAATAATCGGAATTTGGATGTTTGTGAATCGTTCTCGAATCTTCCACGGCCGAATTGCAAATAATCTAAGAATCGGAAATTTCGCACGCCTCTAGACCATACCATTATTAAGTGAATTATTTTCATTATGTTATATTACAGTTACCCCTTTTCACTTGCTGAATGTGCCAGTCCATTTTTTTCCTCCTATATGCACAATTGATTGGCTGACTCCTTGGCCCCCTCTGAAGAGGAGGGATAAGAGAAGACTTACAGCAGCCATGGTGAGTAATGTAAAAAGACGTCAATGTTGTGGACGTGGGGAATACATCACTAATTTTGCTACTGAAATTCCAACCTTCATCAGAATTAGCATAATATTGAACTGTGTGAATTTTCTAACCTGCAAAACTCAAGTAGGAAGCTGCTTAGAGTGTGTCCTCCTGTATGTGTTTTCTACTGTTAATGTAATTAAGCTGTGAGAAATGTAGTGAACCACGGTTTACCCCCTTCTCCCCAATTTTCTTTTTTTTTTTAATTTATGAAGTCTTAAAGCAGCTCAAATAAGTTTTCATTTTTTTGTTCAGTTTGGCTGGAAGGCTCCATTTGTAGTCGTTTCTTATTCCCTGACTGAAAAGTTTTCAGTTATATTTAATTTCTTTATTTAGACATTCAATGTTGAGTGGTCTTGTTAATTTTTTGCATTCCTGGATAGTTAAGAGATTATTAACAAGTTTGTATTTATTGTGTATGTTAATATAATTTATGTGAAAACATTGCAACTTAAATTTGCTAATAAAATCTAGACATTTATTCTGGAAGTTTACAAAATGTTTCTGTCGTAGTTTTTGTAAACAAAGGTTTGAATTGAACAGTGTATCACCTGAACCAATACATATGTTGGTTGATGTTAGTATAAGTCAGTGCTTCTCAATTATTTTCTGTTACGCCCCCCCCAAGCAAGACGTAAATGTTTCGCGCCCCCCCCAAACTCTCCGCCGCCACTGTAAATTTTTTTTTTATTATTCGTCTATAAAATTACTATTATAAATACGCATCTGCCTAACATTGTGTCCTTTTTTTCTAATAAAGAAAAAAAGTAACAGATCAACTTATAATAAAGTATAACTTTATTAACATTGTTTTGTTTGTAACAGAGAAGACTTGACGTGCATCAATTTGCCTGAATTTAAAAAAAAAAAGTCACATTCAAACTGTAAAAATACACTCAAGGTATTTTTGACCATTTGATACAGAAAAATAAAATGTAATAAAATCCGTAAATAATAACAAATTCAAATTGATTAGAAACATTTACTCATGAGGACAATATGCCAAAAAATTTGACCGAAAAAACAAAAATGAATAAAGGAAAAAAAGAGTGTCCTTGGACAGAAGGACAGTTTTTATTTTTGCTGCTCACACTCAGTATTACCTCCTTTGCAATGGTGTGGAGTCATTTTGCAATGAGCATGCTAACAATGCTCACTAGTTTACTGATATAAAACTGACAAAGCAGGACTATTGTTGGCAATATTCGGCACGTTTTCGCTGAAAAACAATCAAGCGGCTTATCAATGAGATTGGGGTCGAATGTCTTTAAGTGGCGTCTTAATTGATTTGGCTTCTGGCAGTCCGCTATAATTATTTTCAGACACAGTAAACAGTAGTCTTTCCTCATCACCCCACTGTATTAAAAGCAGTGTTGTTAATAACGGCGTTACAATATAACGGCGTTATTTTTTCCAGTAGTGGATAATCTAATTAATTACTTTTCTCATCTTGGCAACGCCGTTACCGTTACTGAGGACGGAAAGGCATACGTTACTATGCGTTACTATATTGATCGAAAAGTCTGAGGGAGACGGACTCACCGAGACGACAGAGCAGAACAGGAGTGGGGAGGAAGCAAAAAAGTTGTGACGCCGAGCAAACGCGATGCTAGGTAGCTCCAATAATACATGTTGTAGCCGATAGCCTACAAACTACGCCCACATGTTATGTTAGATATGGTAGACATGGTAGATAGCACATGTATATAGATATAACTAGATGCAAATGACAGACATGGCACTAAAAGCGTTAGTAGACAGCCGCCATCTTAAAGCAGTAGACTTTTTAGGACGGCTCTGTTGTAGAGAACCTTCCTAGCGAACCTAAGTAACTTTTTATCTAAAATACTTCTAAATCGGCAAAATCTTGACTTGAATCTATCTTTAAATGATGAAACAGTTTTAAAACTTTCATATGTCGAAAGTACAGAGAAGGGAACTAATGCAATAATGGGAGCAATTTTAACAACTTTTAACAGTTGATTCAGGGTAAAGAGTAAATTAGGGTAAAGAATTGGGCTCGGGCCAATTGTGCCAAAAACCTTCACAAAAAACTTCACATTGTGTGCCCGTTTTTTTTTTTTTTTTTTTTTTTTTTTTGAGGGAAAAAAAAAAAAAAAGTAATTATCACCAATTACTTTGCCAAGTAACTAATTACTCTTACATTCAGGTAATTGAGTTACTAACGCAATTACTTTTTGGGAGAAGTAATTTGTAACTATAATTAATTACTTGTTTTCAGTAAGATTAACAACACTGATTAAAAGTCAAAGCTAAAAGGCAAACGGCACGAAAAAAGCGGCCGAGGTAGAACCGTAGGTGAGGGCGGTCGTCGTGACGATCCCAAGCCGAAAATGGCACTTCTCGGGCGGCGAAGTGAGAACCGGACAAGACAGTGGGTCGCTGCGTGAGTGAGTCCGGTCGGAAAACGGCTTTCGAAAACGGCGGCGGCGCACTGCTCTTCATATCTGTTTTCTGTGTACTGAGTGCTCTTCCATAGTTCAAAAATACTGCACGCACTCTGAAAATGAGAGCGCCACTGCCACCCACTGAGTGGATGTGCAAGTACACTTTATTCCAGTCCGGCAAAAAAAAAAAAAGAAAAAAGCATGTTCCCCGAGGACACATGCGCCCCCCCCCTGGCATCGCTCTGCGCCCCCCCAGGGGGGCGCGCCCCACTATTTGAGAAGTACTGGTACAAGTCAATACAGATTTATTTTGCATTGATGATTTAGCCTATTAATTATTAGGTTCACATTTGTGAGAAATGTAGCCCTGAACCCCGTTCAACCAATCTGTTTGCTCTTGTTAATGTCCTGTCCCCAGCAAAAAAAGTGTACATTCAGGTTATGCTGTTATATCGTCTCTAGCAATGTTGAGACCAAACCTACTCCCTTGCCTGGATTAACACTCGTTAATGCATGATGCACTGGCCAGTATGTGCACAGTTAATTAACAACAGTAAATTGCTCATACAGTATGTTTGAATATAGCAGTGAATATTGCTTGTCTATTCATGCCTGTGATTGACTGACGACCTGTCAGGGTGTTTGCCGTGTCTTGTCCAAAGTTCAGCAGATATGGTCCAGCACAACCTGCTGAGAATGAGCAAGATAAAAATATACTTTAGATATATCATTTTAAAAAGATGTCACTGTTTTATCGGTAGGAACCCAGAGGTTCACACCCCAAGTAATCAGTAGCTAAAATCTAACATGTCAACATCCGTTTGTCACTGTATCTGCAAAAAGTGAAATATGATTTTCGAGCAACTTGCTTGGTTTACATATTAATTTTTTTTTACTTCTACTTGCTGGAGTAAGCTTATCTGTGTTGTGCAAAATTCTGTAACCAACACACCGTGTAATGCCCCAAATCCAGGTGTGACTACATTACGGTTCTGCTGTGGGATGTTTTTTTTTTAAAGTCCCCGTCATGGCTTCGTATCGGCCGTAAGATGCTCAGAATACGTGAAATTGCTAATTTAATCATTTTGGTCTAAGGCCACTAAAGTGGTTGAGGACTGCAGTCAGATCTCAGCTGCCAAACCATCTTCAGACATATATACATTTCTTTTCTAAGTCATTTCAATTTAGAATAGGGGTTTTTATGATATATTCATCATAGTTTAGCCATTTCGCAGTCACTTTTGCCAATGTCCTAAAAATATATTGATAAATTTCAATATAATTGTTCACATTACCATTTTATTATTTGAGGTCAAACGTCAAGTTATCGCAGTACTCTGTCAGTCATCTTGCCCTTCATATTTTAAGATGATGTCGGTATCTTTAAATTACGGAAACATACCAAAATAGGTAGTTTTGTTTCAAGAAGTAAGTCAATAGGATTTGATCAAGAATCGAAGCATCAGGCTGCATTACTATGAATCTTGGTGCTCAAGATAAGCATGTTAGATACGCTTAGATTTTACATACCGGTGTGCTGAGGTGTGTGTGTGTTGATGTGTGTTTGTTTGTAGGTGAATGAGCATATTCTTGCATGGCGCTCGTTATTGTTGTACTTGGAACATGGGGTGAATGTAGGAAATACCTGAATTGAAAGTAAAGGCTTATTCCACTCACATAAAATGCAATACTTCTTTTTGTTACTGGTGGCAAAAGCAAGACGATATTGAGGGGGATGACCTAAGAGGAGATACGTTATATGAATAGTCACAACTCTACCTGGGGTGAATGTAGGAAATACCTGAATTGAAAGTAAAGGCTTATTCCACTCACATAAAATGCAATACTTCTTTTTGTTACTGGTGGCAAAAGCAAGACGATATTGAGGGTGATGACCTAAGAGGAGATACGGTATATGAATAGTCACAACTCTACCTTTATCACACCATAACTACCACAAAATAAAAGATTACAACCCAGATAAAACAAATTCCTAGACCGGTTTAAATCTAACCAACAGCTGCAAGAGCATTAGCTTTTGAAGATGTAGAAGATGAAGATTGAACATACTGAAGTCCAAATACATCACAATTCAAATCATGGCTCAACTTGACTCTGACATTTATTACTAAAGGCAGATGCACTGTTAGTAATGTTGCAATTGCAAGACTATACAGTAGAGAGACAAAATGATTTCTCACAAGATGGCAGGAAGCGTATACGTAGTCCTCCCACCCTTTGCTCCAGTACCTCTCTGAGAATTTGCATGATAACACAGTCTCTCTTCCATGCCTCTGGCTGATGGAGGTGCATGAAACACAGATGATGGGGGCTGATAGTGTAACAATAAGACCTTTAGTAGATAGGAGAGGGGAGGTAAATGGATCTCAGAAACAGTAAAGATTAATCTAACGATTTTAAATAGGTTTGTATTTATGAGGCAGAAATAGAGCGCGGTGGGAAAGTGAGCAGGTATGAGGAAAGAATTGCACCAACAGATTAAACGTAGTAGATTAGAGCTACACCTTCATTAGCTCGCATTGAACAGTTAAAACTACCCATATGAAGGACCACCAATGTTCACGTTTTAATGTGAAAAAAGGTTGCTGGTTCCTTTTACTCCGACATTACACTGTAGTTTTGCTGACCAGCGACGAAGTCAAATTTCCAGATGATTTTGGGTGGACGTTGTAGTCTGAATCCAATCGGTAATGTTATGCTTCAGAGACACAGGTTGATTATGTGGATATCAAACAACTAGAGCGTACGCCGGAGTAATCGATATCATTTCCTCAGGGGCAAGACATGGGAGGCGATAAACAATGGCAAAATGCGAAAGTCATCGCTGTTGAGCTGAAAGCCAACACACAAGGCGCGACGCAACTGCAGCGGCAAGCGACAGACACACGCACCGCCCTCTGCCTGTGCGTCATTGCTCCTCTCTGATCGGCTATGAATTTGGAGGGAATTTTAAAATTTCTGGTCTTTTCCGATTGCAACCATGCGGAGGCAGAAGGTTTTGTTGGAATTACGAGATACGGATTATGCATTATGAAAAAAAAAAGATACGGCCCTGGATCCATCTCCTCTTAAAAACTGTGGTCAATGGAGAATATCATCATCTAATAACTTCCCATAACACTGCTTTTTTATGTATGTCCCGGAAATTATCATCACAAAGCAGTACTTCTCAAATGGTGGGGTGTGCCCCCCCAGGGGGGGGCGCAGAGTTATGCGGGGGGTGGCGCATGTGACCTCAGGGAACATTGTTTTTGCCGTACTTGCACATCCACTCAGTGGGTGACAGTGGCGCTCATATTTTCAGAGTGTGCGCAGTATTTTTGAACCAAACAAGAGCAAAGAGCTACAGTTGTGGTCAAAAGTTTACATACACTTGTGAAGAACATAATGTCATGGCTCTCTTGAGTTTCCAGTTATTTCTACAACTCTGATTTTTCTCCAATAGAGTGATTGGAATAGATACTTCTTTGTCACAAAAAACATTCATGAAGTTTGGTTCTTTTATGACTTTATTATGGGTTAACAGAAAAAGTGATAAAATCTGCTGGGTCAAAAATATACATACATGGATCTGAAAAAGCGAATCATTGACTTGAACAAGTCAGGAAAGTCACTTGGAGCCATTTCAAAGCAGCTGCAGGTCCCAAGAGCAACAGTGCAAACAATTGTTTGTAAGTATAAAGTGCATGGCACTTTTTTTTTTTTTCACTGCCACGATCAATAAGAAAACGCAAGCTATCACCTGCTGCTGAGAGAAAATTGGTCAGGAGGATGAAGATTCAACCGAGAATCACCAAAAAGCAGATCTGCCAAGAATTAGAAGCTGCTGGAACACAGGTGTCAGTGTCCACAGTCAAGCGTGTTTTGCATCTCCATGGGCTGAGAGGCTGCTGTGCAAGAAGGAAGCCCTTGCTCCAAAAGCGGCACCTTAAGGCTCGACTGAAGTTTGCTGCTGATCACATGGACAAAGATAAGACCTTCTGGAGGAAAGTTCTGTGGTCAGACGAAACAAAAATCGAGCTGTTTGGCCACAATGCCGAGCAATATGTTTGGAGGAGAAAAGGTGAGGCCTTTAACCCCAAGTACACCATGCCTACCGTCAAGCACGGTGGTGGTAGTATTATGCTGTGGGGCTGTTTTGCTGCCAATGGAACTGGTGCTTTACAGAGAGTCAATGGGATAATGAAGAAGGAGGATTACCTTCAAATTCTTCAAAATAACCTAATGTCATCAGCCCGAAGATTGGGTCTTGGGCGCAGTTGGGTGTTCCAACAGGACAATGACCCCAAACACACATCAAAAGTGGTAATGGAATGGCTAAATCAGGCTAGAATTAAGGTTTTCGAATGGTGTTCCCAAAGTCCTGACTTAAACCCGTGGACAATGCAGAAGAAACAAGTCCATGTCAGAAAGCCATCAAATTTAACTGAACTGCACAAATTCTGTCAAGAGGAGTGGTCAAAGATTCAAACAAAAGCTTGCCAGAAGCTTGTGGATGGCTACCAAAAGCGCCTAATTGAAGTGAAAATGGCCAAGGGACATGTTACCAAATATTAGCGCTACTGTATGTATAATTTTGACCCAGCAGATTTGATCACTTTTTCTGTTCAACCATAATAAAGTCATAAAAGAACCAAACTTCATGAATGTTTTTTGTGACAAAGAAGTATCTGTTCCAATCACTCTATCAGAGAAAAATCAGAGTTGTAGAAATAACTGGAAACTCAAGAGAGCCATGACATTATGTTCTTCACAAGTGTATGTAAACTTTTGACCACAACTGTATGAAGAGCTGTGCGCCATTTTCCGGCCGCTGAACACCTGGCTCACGCGACGACTCACTGTCTTCTCCGGTTCTCACTTGACACGTGTCCACCCGAGAAGTGCCATTTTCGGCTTGGGATTGTCATGACGACCGCCCTCACCTGCGGTTCTTCCCCTGCTGCCAGGAATGCGCTGTTTTCGGGCTGTTTGGCTTTGACATTTAATACAGTGGGAGACGAGGAAAGAACACTCTGTTCACTGTGTCTAAAAATGTTTGAGATATTAGATCACAATTGATGATCACTGATAGGCCGCTTGATTGTTTTTCAGCTAAAACATCCCGAATATTGCCAACAATCGTCCTGCTTTGTCAGTGTTGCATCAGTAAACCAGTGAGCACTGTTAGCAGTGCAAAATAACCCCACATCATTGCAAACATTGCAAAGGAGCTGATACTGTGAGCAGCAAAAAAAAAAAACTGTCGCTGAGTCCAATGACACTGTCGTTTTTCTTCTATCCAGTTTTGTTTTTCTGGTCCAATTTTTTTGGCATATACAGGGTGACCCAAAAAAAAGTTTACACTGCCATAATACAACTTAAATGTAATGTTTATTCATCTTAGAATTAGAATTTAATCACAAATTATACATTATTGTAAAGAACATGTACAGTACACTCTATTTTTCAATGTGTCCTCCCTTAAGTGTCACAACAGCCTCCAGGCGCCTGCGGAACGCTTCTTTATGTAGGATGCTGTCATCTTTTCCCAAGATCTAACAATGGACCTCTCCAAGGCTGCCACAGAAGTTTGTGGCTTCTTACAGGCACTGTCCTCCACAGTTGCCCATATGCTATAATCCAGGGGATTGAGATCTGGACTCTGGGGTGGCCACATATCACCTTGTCAATCAACTTTTTGGTCCGCACAGATCGGCACTTCCAGACCCAGGTTTTCGTGAGGCTGTTCCAGTATCTTTCAGCTTCTTTTTAACTTTGTAGACTGCACATCTGGATATTCTCAGATTTGCTGCAATCTCAGTAGGTGTCAGACCGGCACGCAGCAATTCAGGTACAGCTAAAGTTTTCTTCATTTTCAGCAGAAGCACAGGAATTGTAGAGACGAGAGATTACCAGCTGCATTGAGTGACCTTAATGAATCACTTAAGCATGACAACCTATTTAGATATGTTTCAATGGCTTTTAAACAAGCAGTCAACTGAGTGTAAACTTTTTTTTTGGGTCACCCCGTAGTCCTCATGCGTTAATGTTGCAAATCAATTTGAATTTATTATTTATTTATTTCATTACATTTCTCAGTATCAAATTGTCAAAAATGTACAAAAATGTGTGTCAGTCAGTGTAGTTTTACAGTTTGGGAGTGACATTTTTTCTTTTTTTTTTTTTTCTTTTTTTATAATTTTGCCAAATTTTTGCGTACAAGAGATACGAGAGAAAAATGAAATATACAGTACATATTGATGAAGTGTGGCTATGGATGTCAATCTTCAGGTTTGCCACTGTCCTCGCAGGTGATTTGTCGATCAATAAATCCGTTGGTGATTGGTTGCAGTGCTAGGAAACAGCAACAGAAATAGAACCATTTTCTATTTTCTTGAATCGTGTCGATGGTCCGCGCAAAATTTCACGTGCACGATCATCAGGCGTCGCTTCCCCACAAGAGGGTTGGCGATGTTCTCCTCTTCACGTTCGAGCCATGGAAAATGTATTGTATTGTGTGTCTTGCCCCTTTTTCTTATAAAAGAGGAACAACCTTTGACAAGTGGTGATTAAAGAACATTGAAAGGATTAGGATTGCAAACTGAAAAGACAGTGAAGTCCGACAGCTGCTTGATTTTAGGGCTGAGCATAGAACTGTCAAACGTCTGCATGGGACGGTGTGGGACTTTGTGGTTTATGACAGCTTCACTGCAAAGTTGCTAGAGCTAGGAGTGCATCCCAGAAAAACTTACTTTGTAAATAGTGTGGTTATACAATATGTGTGTGTTTATAGCTTGTGTTTTCTTCCAGTTGTTGTTGCGGTTGTTTTGAAATTTCTTTAATAAATTAAACTTGCTATGGAGATAGTGTCATTGTTCAGTCTAGTTTTAGAGTCCACATGCCCCAACCCCATTTCTGAAAAGATATATCCTGTGTAAAAATGCAGGTCACAATCACACGCCTACTTGCTTACGCTCATTGTACGTTGTCCTGTTAATTGCAATGATAAACAAATTCTACATAGTGAAAATGTATTGAGAGATTTCGCTGGAATGTTCACATTACACATCATTTGGCGCGTCTATGTGTGCCTGGAAAATACTATGGGAAAATGGAAGAGAGGACCATGAGAATTTTCTGTGGGGTCAACTGCGATGAGCTGCCCACAGGCAACTTGACCTATAGATACCATAGACAACACAAATGTATTTAACCCACATTGTGCGCTCAGACTCATATATGCAGAGATTGTCTGACTTCATCTCTCTCAAACGCCTTCCTTTATCTGTATCGCCACTGGCCACATCACCATGGATCGCTGTATCAGTACCATTTCTGCCTATTTCATCAGGCAGGGGAGGACGTGACTGGTCACCAGGTCTTGATAACGTTTTTTCTCATCTATCCACTGTGTTCATAATGACAGCCTTTTCATTCTCCATCCCTCCTCATCGTCCATCCCCCTCCTGCCCTGTCCCAACCCTACCCAATTAGCCGGTTTCAGCTTCCCTAAGAAAGAGTGGGAATGTGCATTTGATGAGCATGGACTAGACTCTTTCCCCTGGGAAAGTGTCTATAACCTAACCATCACAAAAGCATTGAGTTGATCAATATTTATCAAATTGTACTCCATCTATATCAACAAGGTGGTTAAGAGTATGAATGTATATTGAAAAACAGGTAGAGGATGCACCAAAACAACCCAAATCCATTTTTTTAGGGGTTAACCCTTTCAGGGATAGTGGTTACAGTGGACAGCTATTCAAAAGTTGCTTTTTCCTATATGAATGCAAGAAAAAAACTTAAGACCTTGAACATTTTATTGAGCAAATGACTATTTTTGGTAATATTAATCGCAATTACTGTTATATATATATTTTTTTTCCGCACTATAAGGCACATCACATTGTAAGGCACAGTAGTTTTAGTGGTTGGGGTTGTGTTGTGCATCCACTAGATGAAGCTACGCTAAAGGGAACGTCATGCCATGATTAACTAATATTGATCCATATATAAGGCGCATCGCATTATAAGGCACACTGTCGACTTTTGAGAAAATTGAAGGACCATTCTCTGTAAACCCCAGAGATGGTTGTATGTGCAAATCCCAGTAAATCAGCAGTTTCTGAAATACTCAGACCAGCCCTTCTGGCACCATGGCATCATGGATGTGCAGCCGACAAATCTGCACTAACTGCGTGATGCCATCATGTCAATATGGACCAAACTCTCTGAGGAATGCTTCCAGCACCTTGTTGAATCTGTGCCACGAAGATTTGAGGCAGTTCTGAAGGCAAAAGGGGGTCCAACCCGTTACTAGCATGCTGTACCTAATAAAGTGGCCGGTGAGTGTATATATATATATATATATATATATATATATATAGTGTATATAGTGTATATATATATATATATGTATATATACAGGGAGGAGAACAAGTATTTGATACTTTGATGGGTTTTCCCATTGGCAGTGTATCAAATACTTGTTCTCCCCACGGTGTATGGCGGAAAACATTCAGGTGACTTGAAGTTCCACTCTGAGACCCCCAATTTGGCCAACTTTCAAAATTGTCCAATATACATGTGTGATGCATCATTGGAAAGCCTAAAATCTAAATTTTCTGGGGAAAGAAAAATTTTGAACAGGAGGGCATTTAAAAAAAAAAAAAAGTGTATTTTAAACAGCAAAACCCTATCTGGAGGTGAGAGCACGCGAGAGCAGAATTACAGAGGCCATGACTTTAACGAGATATCATCGCTTATTTACCTTGTTTCGATCCAAAAACTCCATGTAGCATGTATCACTGAATGTCAAGACACAGCAGTGATTGGCCACAGCTGGATTTTATGGGGATTTTATGGGTGAAACATGGTAATATAACAAGGGTCGCGATGCAGAAATCACAGACATCAAGGAGTGGTCGAGATTTTCTTTTTCATATATTGACCCTTTTTCAATTGTTCTTTGTTTGGATCGATTATTTATCATCTAAGAGAAAATGTGACAGTAACAAAAAAAAAATACAATTAAGCGATAGTTATGAGGTAGATATCTGTGACTTTTTTACAGATACATGTGTTTTGTGGATCTGGAGAAGGCGTTCGACGGTGTGCCTCGGGGAGTCCTGTGGGGGGTGCTCCGGGAGTACGGGGTACCGAGCCCCTTGGTAAGGGCTGTTCGGTCCCTGTACGACCGGTGTCAGAGTTTGGTCCGCATTGCCGGCAGTAAGTCGAATTTGTTCCCAGTGAGGGTTGGACTCCGCCAAGGCTGCCCTTTGTCACCGATTTTGTTCATAATTTTTATGGAAAGAATTTCTAGGCGCAGCCGAAGCGTTGAGGGCGTCCGGTTTGGTGACCTCAGCATTGAATCTCTGCTTTTTGCAGATGATTTAGTGCTGTTGGCTTCATCAAGCCGTGACCTCCAACTCTCACTGGAGCGGTTCGCAGCTGAGTGTGAAGCGGTTGGGATGAAGATCAGCACCTCCAAATCCGAGACCGTGGTCCTCAGTCGGAAAAGGGTGGAGTGCCCTCTACGGGTCGGGGATGAGATCCTGCCCCAAGTGGAGGAGTTCAAGTATCTTGGGGTCTTGTTCACGAGTGACGGTAGGAGGGAGCGGGAGATCGACAGGCGAAACCACTACGGACCGGTGCAGAGTCCGCATTACTACAGACGCTGCACCGGTCCGTAGTGGTGAAGAAGGAGCTGAGCCGAAAGGCAAAGCTCTCGATTTACCAGTCGATCTACGTTCCTACCCTCACCTATGGTCACGAGCTTTGGGTCGTGACCGAAAGAACAAGATCCCGGATACAAGCGGCCGAAATGAGTTACCTCCGCAGGGTGTCCGGGCTCTCCCTTAGATAGGGTGAGAAGCTCGGTCATCCGGGAGGGACTCGGCGTCGAGCCGCTACTCCTCCGTGTAGAGAGGAGCCAGCTGAGGTGGCTCGGGCATCTGGTTCGGATGCCTCCCGGACGCCTCCCTGGAGAGGTGTTCCGGGCATGTCCCACCGGCGGGAGGCCCAGGGGACGACCCAGGACACGCTGGAGAGACTGTGTCTCTCGGCTGGCCTGGGAACGCCTTGGGATCCCGCCGGAGGAGCTGGTTGAAGTGGCTGGGGAGAGGGAAGTCTGGGCTTCCCTGTAAAAGCTGCTGCCCCCGCGACCCGACCCCGGAACAAGTGGAAGATAATGGATGGATGGATGGATTTTTTACAGACGCTATTTTTTTCACTGTGACGTCATTTGTTTAAAAGTTTAAAATATGTGAGTAAATAATTCTTTAAAGTCATTTTTTAAACTAAATATTAGACACTAATTAATTATTCTAAGCTAAAAATGACAGACATTTCGAATAATAAATATTATTAACTACCTTGAGGCAGTTCTGAAGGCAAAAGGGGGTCCAACCCCCGTTACTAGCATGGTGTACCTAATAAAGTGGCCGGTGAGTGTATATATAAATATAAATATATATATATATATATATATATATACACTCTGTCTTATTTTTTTACTTTATTTTGTTAATATGACATAAAAATATGTTTTTGGATAGTTATATTGAGATTCAGGGGGTATTTAGGGTTTTACTTAAATGGTTAATTCCGACTTACGAGGAAATTTAGGTTACGTCGCCAATTTGGGAACGGAACTCAAAACTACGGGACTACCTGTAATCACCCCCCCCCCCCCCCCCCATTGTAACTACTGTATTTTTCAGACTTTAAGTAATCCTACGGTTTATAGTCCAGTGCAGTTTATTCTGTGATTTATGTGGGTTGATAGGTAACACTTTATTTGACAGCGGCGTCATAAGAGTGTCATTTGACCCCTTATAATTATGACATGACACTGTTACAGGGCATTGATGAATGCTTATGACAGATGTCACAAGTGTCATCCGGCAAATTTTGTCAGTAACTCCATGTATATCCAGCTCGGATCTTTTACATCCATTCCAAAGTGAGATAATTTGCGGGATGACACTGTCAAATTTGGTAGTTGAAGGCTTATAGTCAGGTGCGTCTGACAGTCCGAAAATTACAGTAGCGAATTTCATGAGATTGACGGCGATAAATGACTTAAACTGAAGACTAGCTGTGAATGCTCATCTTTTAGTGCTGCTGTTCATTCATTCGTCCTTCTAGTCAAAACGAATTGGACATCTAGCACTGTCAATGGCAGCAAATGAGTTTTGTAAAAAAAAGTCATAATTTGTGCATGAAAGGGTGAATGTTTGCTTCTCTGCTTCATGTATTTGAGAGCTGAAAAACACAATGTAACCTTTAATAAAGTTGCACTCTTTTCAGTTTATTCAAACCTTTTGAATAAACCTGATTCTTGCAATGCAAACAAACAAAAACCATGTGCTCTTTAATATTGAAATTTGTGTGTTGGTTAAAATAAGGTGACATTTTAGAAGCCACAGTAAAAGAAGGCATTGGATTAAGGCCAGGGGAAAAGTGATGAATGAAGATAAGAGACAAGTTACTGTAAATGCAGTATGACTCAAGTGAAAAGAATGAAGAGAAAAAAAAAAAAACCTTGAAAGTTCACTTAAAAAGTCGCATATCTAAGCTGTAAACTTCAATACCATCGCAAAACATCTTTTATACTGCCTTCATTTAGCTTTTTTTCTTCCCAAGGTTTCTCTGCTCCACTGCTGACCTCCAGCAGAACGCCAACAGTCATGAGACTGCAAACGCTAAAAATGAAAATACATGTCGACCATTTCACCATAATTAGTCAAATCCTTGTCTGCTGCAGTCAGTGTCCCCTATTTCCATGTCCCTGAGTTTCAGCTTTCCTTCACAGAACAGGACAGAACTGAAACAAACGGCATCATGCGCAGGGAGGATGAAGGCGAAGTAGTAGCACGTAGGAGGATCTCATTAGTGAACGACTTTAAGTGGAATGATGGGAAGAAGCTGGGGGGAAGGACAGGATGTGATAAGACTGGATTTGGGGTGGGTGAGAGAAGAAGAGATGATGATAGAGGGATTTTGAAGAGGAGATGTATCTAAACTGTATTTAAACCTTCCCTCAACAGAGATATGAATATCTTCCATAAGTTAATTTTGGTTAAATCACACAAATACTGCATAGTATGAGTCGGTACTACTGTATATTGTGTGCGTGGAAAGTGTATTTTGTTGAGCAATTTCATTTGTTATTTGTTTGTATGTATGTGTTGTGACTGCCTGGTGATATGTTGAGGGTTTAATCCCTCTCGCGCGCCGTCACCTAATATGCTGTAAATCTCTTAAACATGAAAGGCAGTAGAACCTGAATAGCTGGATGAGTGATGTTGAACGTGATGTGCATTTGCACTGCTACTGATAAGATGTTTTCAGTGTATCAAAATAAAGTAAATGTTTGTATTAACTTGTTTAAAACTTCCTTTATTCTAAATATTGTCTCCCCCCCCCCCCCCCCCCCCCTTTGTCCAAATGAATCAAAAAGGTCCTCTCTAATCATTGGACAGATCACAAAGCCCCGCCCCCTTGTAAAACTTGGTCGACCAAGGCTCTGTCAAATTCTCTCAGTGACAGTGACTAAGTGAACAAACGATTTCTGGATGATGGCGGCAGTTCCACTTTCTGAATTTGATGAAATGTTTTTTGTTTTGCTTTTTCAAATGCATTTCTCCCAGAAGCTGACAGAAAGGGTGCTACCACTAGCAACTTAAAAACGAGAAAACCCAGAGGCTGCATATCTATCTAGCTATAATGTTAGATACTTAGTAATGTTATGTCATGTGCAATGTTCCCTCTAATTTTTGATGTGTCTGAGAAGACGCAAAAGCTCCCTGAGCACACTGAGGACCACTGTGAGCAACATCAGATGTGTCCATTGTGGCCACACACCAATATCACGCCTTTTCAAAACCTTGGATCATTGCAAGTTACATGGCTTATTAAAAGAATCAAATTACAGCAGCAATTTTTATTTGTTTGGTTTTAACATAATTGATTTGGCCCACTTAAAATGCAAAAGACAAAAATCTTATTGTTCATGAGATCTTTATTATTTTATTTGTGAGAGTCCTGGTTTAACCGTAGGAAGAGTCCTGCTTTGGCCTGGGTAAGGTCCATTTGTAGCATGGGTGAGTTAATAGCTAGTTAATAAATAAAACTTAATGAACAACAACAATGGGAGTATATCAAACTCCTACATTTAAACCGGATTAGACAATAAGGACAGTCAAGATTCCTATTCCAAGATTCCGATGGCTAGCTTAGCCACTCCAGAGCCCTGAAACTAACAAATGACTGACACACTGCACGGAATTTGTTGAAATCAACTCCACTGACTAGTTAAACACCCGCTAACTTGAAGATTAAGCTTAGTGTCAAAAACTTTGAACTTCCCCTGTAAACTGGGTTCATTTATAGCACATTATACACGTTTGACAATAATTGTGGAAAACATGAAAAGACTGAGAACTACTCGGAACTGAATTGTATAGAATGATAAAAAATGGATGGAAAGAGGGACATTTCTTTTCTTTTTTTAGGGCGTCGTTAAAACTAGGCCAGGTACACACTTGAGCATCTGTTTTGAGTCCTCCCTCCCCACGACGTAAAACCTTCGTTCGCATCAGTGGTTGTAGTTAGTAGTTGGAGGAAAATTGCTAGACAAAGGTATGTCACAATTAGACAAAATTTATTTTGCTTTAAAAGAGACTTTAAAACAACTTTAAGCAGTGGAGGTTCCACATCTTTCCACTAACACATAAACGTATACACACAAACAGGAAACGGTGAGTCTGCTTCTCAAAGGCTCCCTGCCTTTTGATTGTGGTCCCATGAGGCTTTGAAAGTAGAGCGACAGTATTTTCGCAGTTTCCCGCCTGCTCCATTCAGACTTATTTGGTACTTACTCCCTCTCCTTCTCAATCATGCACACCCCCAACCCAAAACCCCCCATATACACACATGGAGGCAAATAGGAAAAAAATCATATCATCGTGTCTCTTTTTGTCTAACATGGCCACGCGAGTGGTTGCTCGTTCCTGAGACTCAAGGCTGTAGACACTCGTAAACTGTTGGATCACGCGTGATTTATGTTCCATAACGTGCTATCTCTCTCAAGCTCACCTGTGAAGCTAATTAAATGCTGCTATATTCAAATGTTTTGCTCTGTGCTCCTTTACCCTTCAGGCATAAGCTAGATAAGTGGTGTATATTTTCTATCTGAAATGCGTGTAGATGATCAGGAGCACTGTTTGAGATTTACAGCAGTCATAGAATTGTAAGGCTAAGCCTAAGGGCCTTGTTTATCAAATAGCTATGTAATCAAACCCCTTTTTTTCCTGAATGCACAGACTTACAATGTTGTGACATTCTGGGGATCTAATTTACACTTTGATGATTAACTCAGATCACTGAGTTGTTTTTAAATACAGTAGCTCAAAAAAAAAAACAAAACAAAAAAAAAAACAACAACAAAGCTATCTGTGCATGTTGGAAAAGAGCGTTGAGAATTTAGATCAATATAACATTGAAAAGTTTTCATTTCTCTTACATATGGCATAATGTATAATTTATTATGCTTACTATTTGCATTGTGTTTATCACTCATTGTTATAAATAGGGTTACCAACTGTCCCTTGAAAAACGGAATTGCCCGGTATTAAGAAATAAAAGTACATGTCCCTTATTGAGCTTTCAAGCGACGCGCTTCGTCCCTCATTGTTATCCAACTCAAAAATAAGGTCTAATTTGTAGAAGGAACGAAAACTGGTATGTTGCTTTACAAGAATATGAAGGGAAACACATTCCGCCGCTTATCCTGCTTTTTGACCAATAAGCTGACGGAACAATAACAATACAAAATCCCACTCATCTCATTGGTCGAGGTGCTATCGCTAACGGAAGACAACATAAGAGCGTGGGAGATAAGAGGTTTGAGTGAAGCGAGAGTAAAAAGATTTTTTTTTTTTGTTCTTCCCTGTGTAATCCATTTTCACAAATTATATTATATTCTTGTGTTCACAAATATGTGGAGCTTCCTAAGTCACGAGAGAGTCTTGCTTTAATATGTAACAATTTTACATGTGTAAAGCCTACATACTTTATCATATAAAACACATGGCGGAAAAAACTGCTCTTGCACTCCTCTTTAAAAGAAAATGCTGTATTTTAAGCCAAAAAAACTGTTGTGTTTGATAGAACAATATGTGTAAATACTGCCATAGCAGATTCATGGCTCAATAAGCCCCCAAACTATTTTTAATTTGCCTGTTTTACCCTGGAAACCCCCGTTTACAGAGGTCGCGAAACCGTTTTTGTTTCAACCCAGCCATGAAAACAAGGTAAGTAATTATATTTGTTATTCGAAATGTCTGTTAATTTTAGCTAAGAATCATTAATTGATGTCTAATATTTTGTTTAAAAAAAACAACTTTAAAAAATTATTCACTCGCATATTTTAAACTTTTAAACAATTTACGTTACAATGAAAAAAATAGCGTCTGTAAATAAGTCACGGATATCTACCTCATAACTATCGCTAAATTGTATTTTTTTGTTACTGTCAATATGTTTGATGATAAATAATCGATCCACACAAAGAAAGATTGAAAAAAAAAAAAAAAAAACTTTTAAAAGGCTAAATATATGAAAAAGAAAATCTCAACCATTCCTTGATGTCTGCGATTTCTGGATCGCAACCCTTGTTATATTACCATGTTTCACCCATAAAATCCCCCCAAAATTCAGCTGTGGCCATTCACGTGTGTGTCTTGACACTCAGTGATACATGCGACATGGAGTTTTTGGATCGAAACATGGCAAGTACGCGATAATATCTCGGTAAAGTCATGGCGTCTGTAATTCTGCTCTCGCCTGCTCTAACCTCCAGATAGGGTTTTGCTGTTTAAAAAAACATTTTTTTTATTTTTTTTAAATGTCTTCCTATCCCAAAAATTTCTTCCCCTAGAAAATTGAGATTTTAAGCTTTCCAATGATGTATCACACATGCATATCAGACAATTTTGAAATTTGACCAAATTGGGTGTCTCAGAGCGGAATTTCAAGTCGCTTGAGTGTTTTGTGCCACATACTTAAGAGTAAGTCACCAACATGTTTACCAGGCTGTCAGTGTAATGTTGGCATAAAATCCCGAAGTTAAATAAAAAGAATGCTCATCACCCACTTTTTAGAAATAAAGATTGTCAAGAATAGATACATTTGAAAAGTCAATAAATAAATAAATAGTTTGAAATAGAATATTTACTGTTATTCGCCCTTTGAAAAAATAACTAAAACGTGCTATTAGGAGGCTCAAAAAAAGAGGATTTTGAACTATTTTAAGGTCAATAATGTCTTTAAATAAATTACGGACTATCAAAATAGTTGTCGATTTATTTGCTAACCATTGTGGATGAATGACTGTTTTTAAAATTTAATTATTAAGTAGACATACAGGTGCAAAAAATTACTTAAGTAAAAGTACAAGTATCTAAGAAAAAAATACTCAAGTAAAAGTACAAAGTACTTGCTTTAGAATTGGCTTCACAAGGAAAAAGTAAAAGTATTTTCTCCCAATGCAACATACATATATGATATATATCCGTCCGTCCGTCCGTCCGTCCGTCCGTCCGTCCAGCCATCCAGCCAATGGATGAATGGAAAAAACAAGCAATAAAATTGGCTGCACTGAAAACAGAAGCTGAATGAGCTCAAAAACTTTGTTTAATGGCAGATTGTAAGTTACTATCAGGTGCATACCACCACCTACTGCACAAGAGTGTGTTGGTTTTTATTGTTTTAATATTTTTTTCACCTGCCAATCTTGTTTGTACTCGTGTTGCTGCCGCTAGTGCTTAGTTAAGGTATAGTTGCACAGGACTTATCGATTGCGCCGGAGGCATGAAAATGAAACTATCAATTCACAATGAGAAAAAAGAAAACCAGCAAGAGCCGTGTGTATTGCAGGCAACACTTTGAAAAATAGTGGAGTAAAAAGTACAGGTACTTGCTGTAAAATGTAGTGAAGTAAAAGTAAAAAATACCACTTCATATTGGTATTCAAGTAAAGTACAGATACCCAAAAATGTACTTAAATACAGTATCAAAGTACTTTTACTTTGTTACATTCCACCACTGTTGATAATGGATGACATGTTCCTTTCCCTCTCCCAGTCAAAATGGATTGGACATCTAGGGCTGTCAATGGCAGCCAATGAGTAAAATATTTACCTCAGTTGGCTGGTGTAATGGCCACCAAAAGGAAAACAGAACTACAATGTGGCACACGACAAAGACAAGTTTGACACCTGGTATAATGTAATATAAGGAAGGCTAGAGTGACCACTGACTAGCGGCCTCAGCGGTACGTGCACATACACTCACTCACACAGAATCCTGCCTGGGTGATTTGCTATAATCATGTTGAGTCATTGTCCAAATACTTATTGATTGCCACTGAGCCTAACTGGCCATCATTCACACACACATGCGCGCCCACACACGAACACCCGAACACTGTTAAGAAAGAAGGACAAATATGTTTCTTTGGTTGACATTTAAGGCAATGTAGGAAAATTTAAACAAAACGAATGCAGGCTAAGAGGAGTTTGGGAGATGAAGAAATGGTTCCATTTTTATTGGTGGCATCTAGCTGACCTACTGGAGCTGTTATATAAACCATTCATCTTGTATTGCTTTATAATTACTGGGCGCTATTTATCTATTTATCAATTGTAATTATATTACTGTAGGAGACATTCCACCAAAAGCCTCAATGAAAGCATAATATTACAAACATGATATCAAATGTGCGATGCAAGCCATGCAATATACACTTTATATGATGGAAGAGTATCAGTGTAGCATTCATTCATACCATATCTCTTTTAGAACACAAATTCGGTAAAACGGACTTGTTGTTTCATTTCTCGTTTTCAAATAAAAAATTCCATATCTTCATTCCATATCTGTTGACGTTTTCGATGCGTTGTGAATTCGTTGATTCACTGATACGGTTCGCCATTCGAAAACGGCGTTTTCCCCTCTTTAAAAAGCACTTACAAGCGTGCCATCCTTGACAAAAATGTTAAGTAATAATAACTGTAAAACGTTAGCCATCGTGCCACTCAATTCACCAATCAATCACCCGATAGAGACTGAGTGACCTTCTTGAGAAAGAATAAAAGTCAACATCCGGGTCACAACACATCAAAAGTGATACAAACCAAAACCGAATACAAGAAAAATACCATGATAATTCCATTCTCCCATACAGTGGTACCTCTACATACAAATATAATTCGTTCCAAGACCTAGGCTGTAGTTTGAAATGGTCAAATGTCGAGCGGAATTTTCCCATAAGAATACATTATAGTTGGATTAATTCGTTCCACAGCCTGAAAACCTGCACTAAATCCTTCATAAATACTGCAGATATAATTACAAATAGTAATTACACATAGCAAAACAAATACATTATAAATACAAATCGGAATAATAATGATAATATTATAATAATAATAATGATAATCTAATGAATCAGGTTCTAATGTGGGGGTTGTATTTTGCATGCTGCTCTTGAACAGACTGACGAGACAGTAAAAAGAGGTGCTTTAGAGTTTTTACTTTTACTTTTCATGTTCTGTTATTGGCGTCAGCTACGGCGGACAGTAGCCGTGTTGTGTTGCACAAGTTCTGAAACGAATGATTAAAAACCTGACGAAGCTGGCGACTTCCTTGCCGATGTTACAATAATAATTGTCAACTTATAAAGAATGGCGAACGGAGGTCGGAGAAGGACAGTCGACATTGTAGACATATGCCATCAATTTCATTTTAATTTCAATGGTAAGCTTCACCTTTTTTCAACACCTGCAATAACTTTCTTGGGAACCATACCGATTTCTTTCACAAGAAAATCCGCAGTGCTTCTGTCTTGTGGGAAAACAATGAAATTGGGACAGTGCTGTAAATCGTCGTATTTCAAGCATGTCATCATCCGTCGAGTCAAATTTTATGTCGGATGTTGAAAGGATCATATGTTTAAGTACCACTGAATTCTATTTTTAATTTTAAAACAAAATCAAAACAGCAAAAAATAGGCCTGTAATTGTTTTTTCCGATTTTGGATTCTAAAACGAGAAACAAAATAACAACTCATTATCCGTTTTTCAATTTTGGATATTAAAACAGATATTTAATGAACGAATGATACACTGATATTTTATATTTAAAAACGAGAAATGAAATAAGCCGTTTTCCATTTTTTGATTTCGGATTTGAAGATGAGAAATGAAATAACAAGTTATTTTCTGTTTTTGGATTCTAAAACAATTGATACACTGATAGAAGAGTGGTGTTTTTTGTGTGTGACACCAATCCATTTAAAAAAATGTGACAGTAAGGGCTTATTAATGAAAGTAGAGCATAAAAATCTCCAAACATAAGTTAGCGTCATAACCAGAACGAGCTGCAGATTTTTGCATTCTGCGAGCATGCCACGCATAGGTTTTCTATTCTGTTGTTGCTGTTACCATCCTGTCATTTATTGAACTATCGAACTATGACGTAGCGCACTTGGAAGCTTGTCATGGTTGTCATTTGTGGTTGAATCGCAGAAAAAAGTGGGCGTTCCCATATATATTTGAATGCCCTTATTGTCTGACCAGTTTTAATATATCAGTTTGACATACTCCCTTTGTGGATGTTTTTATTTCTATTCTATTCTATTCTATTCTATTCTATTCTATTCTATTCTATTCTATTCTATTCTATTCTATTCTATTCTATTCTATTCTATTCCTCTCTCATGGTGCAGACAATAAAAAAAACAAGGCCCACAGCCTGTCAAAAGGATGGACGCTGGAAAAGTGGCAAAAGGTGGATTTTTCAGATTAATCTTCCATTGAATTACACCACAGTCGCCGCAAATATTGCAGAAGACCTACTGGAGCCCGCATGGATCCGAGATTCACTCAAAAAACTGTGAAGTTTGGTAGTGGCAAAATCATAGTCTGGGGTTACATCCAGTATGGGGGTGTGCGAGAGATCTGCAGGGTGGAAGGAAATATCAACAAATCTTAGCCGCCTCTTACATTCCTAACCATAAAAAGGGACAAATTCTGCAGCAGGATGGTGCTTCATCACATACTTCAATCTCTACCTCAAAGTTCCTCAAGGCAAAGAAGATCAAGATCCTCCAGGACTGGTCAGCCCAGTCACCAGACATTAACATCATTGAGCATGTCTGGGTAGGATAGAAGAGGAAGCATGGAAGACGAAACCCAAGAATGTTGATGAACTCTGGGAGGCATGCAAGACTGTTCCTGATGACTTCATCAATAAATTGTAAGAATCCCTGCCGAAGCCCATGGAAGTCATACAAAATATTAAATTTGGATCTCACAGCACCACTACTTAATTCGCTTATGTTATGTAACATATTTTTGTATTTGAAGTACCTCTTTTGTTCAATTTTCACACTACTTTCTGTAGGGGACAAAACTTTTGTCCAGCCAGAATTTGACCTTTATGTCTTCATTAAATGTTAAATCTTTTTTCAGTTAAACAAATACATGATGATGATGATGATGACGATGAAGCTTCATGCACACAAAAAAATAACAGTAAAAATCGACAAAAATAATTGCATTCGAAAGGGATTGGGAAGAAGAAAAAACGTATTTTATCCCACCCCAGATCTCATTGTCCAGCATCCTTACTTCGTAGGATACTCCTGTCCACACAATGAAAGCGAAGAAAAAAAAAAAAACAGAAACAACAACAACAAAAACCAACTAAACCAAGAGACAACCAAGTAAAGTTGGCTCATTAACATTAATTACAATATATACGCCAATTGACAAGAACAGAAACACACATTGTCAGCAAATGTCATTATACTGTGACCAGACCATATTTTATGCAACAATTTATATTACAATTGATATTTTGACAATGCTTGAAATGATTGTTTAAATTGTTCCAGAGTTTCACTCCACATACAGACACACGAAAGCGTTTGCAAGTAGTTCGAAATCTTGGTAACATGAAATCTTTAGAGCCTCGCAGACTATGGATACTCTCACGAACCTTAAAAAGGTTTTGTATATTATATGGCAGTAATTTGTTATATGCTTAAAATAACATTATAGCTGTGTGACAGTTGACAAGATCTTTGATTTTTAACAGTTTTGAGCGAGCAAATAAATGATGGGTGTGATCGAGAAATCTGACTTTATGTATAACCCGTAGCGCTCGTTTCTGCAATATGACTAATGAATTGATGGTAGATTTATAACTGTTTCCCCACACTTCAATACAATACGTGAAATATGGGAGCACATTTTTGTGCATTCAACATCATTTGGGAGGGTCTTAGCTTTCATATGAGCCATTTCTGAAACCAATTGAATAATTAAAAGTCAGGTTATTAGCAATTGTTTCTACGCAATGGATAAGTGACAAGACATTTGTCAGGGACTGTACTGTAGTGCACTTGAAAGCTAACTAGATCATCAGTTGTGGTTGAATTGCCGGAAAGAAAAATGTGGGCTTTCCCTGATAACTTTTTGGGGATAGAATTACTAGGAAGTGGTAAAAGACTGAGATTTTAGAGTCAAATTTACTTTCTAGATGGACAATACCATTAGTCTAGTCTTTTTGATGTTTTGAAGTGCTGTGTACTTTGTAGCCTTTAAAAGATATACTGTATTTAATAACATTGATTAAAAGGGCCAGTAATGGCATGATTGTAATAACATACAGTTATTGTATTTTCTTTTTCCTTCTTTTTTTTTTTTTTTTTTTTTACAATTTGATTCAAACCAAAATCATAAGTACATTGAGCCAACAATACCGTTTTGCGCTATTGCACAGAATAAAATAATTGTTTTCCTTTTATTAAAAGTTCAAGCCTGGTTGCATCCATTATATCTTGTGACAAAGAGCAAATATGGCTAGATAGGGTGGAATGGGAGCAGCCAAAGGTGAAACAGTGGTGGTATGGGTGAGAGATGATGAAAATCTCCCCTTTGTCCTCCCTTCCTCCCACTTCTTAGAAACCCAACCAATCCACCCTCTTTTGCACACTCAAACACTCACATCATCACAATTACAGTCATAGCTGTACCGATCCAAAGCTGCTTAATAGCAGAGTAATTAGGATGAATTGGCTTATGGAGAGGCGGGTGGGAGAGAAGACATAATGGTGTCAATCTGGCTCTTTCATGCACATGCACACACACTAACACAAACACTGATTCAGATGCAGCTGTCTCTTTCACACTCTCCCTCATCTTGTGTTGAAAACACACAGAATTTGCTGAAGAGGTGATTACATAGTTGAATATGTTTGAAAGACTTCAATGCCAACGAGCATGTCTTGGGTCACTCATTTGATTTTGTATTGACAAAAATAAAGGCATCAAGCATAAGCAGCTTTGTTTATGCATTTGCACCTGGTTGTGCCACTGGGGTTGTTCTCAAGTGATCGTATAATACCACATTGATTTTCTTGCAATTGCAGGTATCGTCAACTACTTCTTTCACACTCTTCAATTCCCATGTAAAGCATTTGATGTTTGTTTGGCACATGGTACCGTCTGAGTTAAGACTCAGAGCTAGTACAGCAATTTTAAAAGCAAAGCACTAGTCAAGGATAAATGTCAGCCAACTGACTCCAAATGGTCGAGGCGAAACTTTGTATTATGGTGGTGAATCAACGTTTTTCTCTTTTTTTTTTTTTTTAATTAAAAAAAAAAAAAAATTTAAAGTGAGTCACACCAAAAGAGAATCATGCCTGACTTTTGCCCCAGACATGGCACAGACCGGGAGTTTCTTGGTAAAGTGATTAAATAGCCCGATTATCGTATAGTGTAAAGCCACCCTCATTTAGACTTATCACATTTTCCAGACATAGAGAGGTTTAGTCATAAAATGCTGCCTTCCTTCTTAACTCTTTTTATGAATTATGATTATTAACGTTCTTTTTTAACCCTTACAGGGCACTCATTTGCTGCCATTGACAGTGCTAGACATACAATGCATTTTGACCGTTCATTCACGCCTCCTGGCACTGAAGCATGAGCATTCACAGCCAGTATTCCTGGTTCAAATTAATTGGATGTAAATCGCCATCAATGGCAGGCAATCTATGTAGAAAAAAAAAAAAAAAAGTGTGTATTTCTGTTTTTATTCATTTTAGTGCCATTAATCTATTTTTTAAAATTAATTTCTAAATATATTTATTAGTTCTTAAAAATATAAATATATACACACACAATAATGAATAATAATCAGTTGTGATGTCACAACCACAGTCGTTGGGAAAAAAGTGGGCGGTCCCTGGTGTATTGTTTTGGGTGGAATGACTATACAATGGCAAAAAAAAAAAAAAAAAGCCCGATTTGAGTCTTAAATTCATTTTCTCCATGTAAAATTACGTTAGTCATTTTTTGACATGGTCACCTTTTCTTGGCACCGAGTGGTGGAATTTAACAAAGTAAAAGTACTTTGTTACTGTTCTTAAGTACTTTTTTGCATATCTGCACTTTACTTGAGTACAAATATGAAGTGATACTTTTTACTTTTACTTCACTACATTTTACAGCAGGTATCTGTACTATTTATTCCACCACTTTTTAAATTGTTGTCTGTGTTAAATGTTACTTTTGTTTGTTTTTCTCTCATTGTGAATTGATAGTTTCGTGTTCATGCCTCCGGTCCAATCGATAAACCCTGTGCAATTATAATGATATTGAGCACGAGAGGGAGCAACACAAGTAGATTAAGTAGATTAAGCAAGATTAAGTAGGTGAACAAGATCTTGACCAACAAAAGAACAACAGTGAGAGCAGAGCACCTTCAAATGGGTGTTGCACACTCTTGTATAGTATGTGGGGGTATGCACCTGATAGTTGGTTGCAATCTGCCATTAAGATAAGTTTTGGAGGTTTTTTTTTTTTTTTTCCCCAAACTTTTTTCCATTCTGCACGGTTACATAATATATTTATATAAAATATATATATATATATATATATATATATATATATATATATATATATATATATATATATATATATATATATATATGTATATATATATATATATATATATATATATATATATATGTGTATATATATATATATACAGTGCCTTGCAAAAGTATTCGGCCCCCTTGAACCTTGCAACCTTTCGCCACATTTCAGGCTTCAAACACAAAGATATAAAATTTTAATTTTTTGTCAAGAATCAACAACAAGTGGGACACAATCGTGAAGTGGAAAAAAATTTATTGGAAAATTTAAACTTTTTTAACAAATAAAAAACTGAAAAGTGGGGCGTGCAATATTATTCGGCCCCCTTGCGTTAATACTTTGTAGCGCCACCTTTTGCTCCAATTACAGCTGCAAGTCGCTTGGGGTATGTTTCTATCAGTTTTGCACATCGAGAGACTGACATGCCCATTCTTCCTTGCAAAACAGCTCGAGCTCAGTGAGGTTGGATGGAGAGTGTTTGTGAACAGCAGTCTTCAGCTCTTTCCACAGATTCTCGATTGGATTCAGGTCTGGACTTTGACTTGGCCATTCTAACACCTGGATACGTTTATTTTTGAACCATTCCATTGTAGATTTGGCTTTATGTTTTGGATCATTGTCCTGTTGGAAGATAAATCTCCGTCCCAGTCTCAGGTCTTGTGCAGATACCAACAGGTTTTCTTCCAGAATGTTCCTGTATTTGGCTGCATCCATCTTCCCGTCAATTTTAACCATCTTCCCTGTCCCTGCTGAAGAAAAGCAGGCCCAAACCATGATGCTGCCACCACCATGTTTGACAGTGGGGATGGTGTGTTCAGGGTGATGAGCTGTGTTGCGTTTACGCCAAACATATCGTTTTGCATTGTGGCCAAAAAGTTCAATTTTGGTTTCATCTGACCAGAGCACCTTCTTCCACATGTTTGTTGTGTCTCCCAGGTGGCTTGTGGCAAACTTTAAATGAGACTTTTTATGGATATCTTTGAGAAATGACTTTCTTCTTGCCACTCTTCCATAAAGGCCAGATTTGTGCAGTGTACGACTGATTGTTGTCCTATGGACAGACTCTCCCACCTCAGCTGTAGATCTCTGCAGTTCATCCAGAGTGATCATGGGCCTCTTGGCTGCATCTCTGATCAGTTTTCTCCTTGTTTGAGAAGAAAGTTTGGAAGGACGGCCGGGTCTTGGTAGATTTGCAGTGGTCTGATGCTCCTTCCATTTCAATATGATGGCTTGCACAGTGCTCCTTGAGATGTTTAAAGCTTCGGAAATCTTTTTGTATCCAAATCCGGCTTTAAACTTCTCCACAACAGTATCTCGGACCTGCCTGGTGTGTTCCTTGGTTTTCATAATGCTCTCTGCACTTTAAACAGAACCCTGAGACTATCACAGAGCAGGTGCATTTATACGGAGACTTGATTACACACAGGTGGATTCTATTTATCATCATCGGTCATTTAGGACAACATTGGATCATTCAGAGATCCTCACTGAACTTCTGGAGTGAGTTTGCTGCACTGAAAGTAAAGGGGCTGAATAATATTGCACGCCCCACTTTTCAGTTTTTTATTTGTTAAAAACGTTTGAATTATCCAATAAATGTTGTTCCACTTCACGATTGTGTCCCACTTGTTGTTGATTCTTGACAAAAAAATTTAATTTCATATCTTTATGTTTGATGCCTGAAATGTGGCTAAAGGTTGCAAGATTCAAGGGGGCCGAGTACTTTTGCAAGGCACTGTATATATATATATAAATATTTATATATATATATATATATATATATATATATATATATATATATATATATATATATATATATATATATATATATATTTTTTTTTTTTTTGCATCTGGAGAAAATTCTTTTACTTTTTACTTGTAAATTTTAAAACAAGTACTTCTGTACTTTTACGTAAGGAATTTATTGCCCCAGTGTCTGTATTTTTACTTAAGTTAAAAAAAAAAAAAAAAAAAAAAAAAAAAAGAGTAGTTTAGCCAACACTGTTAGCATCTTTAAGGGTCAAATAGCTGCCCACAGTAGTGACCACTGTCCCTGAAAATAGTGAAAGACTGAACAAAAAGAAAACAATATAATTCAATATAGTTGAAACAAGAAACCTGTCAAGAAACATAAGTGCATCCACGGCACAAGGGAAGGTTGAGGGAAGGAGGATAAAAAGAGGAGAGAGAGGGCATGGTAGAGAAAGAACAATAGAGAATGTGCAGCTGAACTTGGCATTATAGCTGTTCCAAACCTTTGAATAGTGCGTGTGATGGAAGGTGATACTCCAATAGGATACAGAACAGACAGATAAAGAGATCAACTCACTTTCTGGGCACACTCCAACAGGCCATCATGTCCCTATGAAGGACTCGTCAAATAAAGCCCCTGTTTTATTCAGAGCCCTTCCCATCAGCAGGGGCTTCTCTGATTCCTTGCCAAGCTCACAAGGCAACCGGAGAAGCACAGAGCAAATGTAACTCGGAACCAAAGATACATTTTACATGGTTTGCCATTTTAATGATAAGTTGTAATACCCTTTAAATTATTTTGTCATCAGTCAATTTTGTGACAAATACAGGACTTCACTGCTACATTAATCATGGTGATAGAACTCTTCGAATACATTTGGCTGTATTGGCAATATATAATGGGATCCACTGACAACTAATTCATCACTAGCAGATAAAAATAATCTACATAGAAGACTGGTATATCTGATCGCTTTGTACTGTTATAACATGAATTGAGCCTGTGGATTCCAACAGCATCTTTCACAGGTATTTTTGGCCTGTAGTTGCCTAAAGCAATGATTCCATCAGCGTTGTTCCAGAGTTATCAGACGTCCTTCTTTCCCATGAGATAAACCTTTAATTAAAAAAGTGTCCGATAGTGATTTTTAACCCTTTCATGTCAGAATTATGACTTTTTTACCCTTACAAGACCCTCATGGAACTCATTGGCTGCCATTGGCGGCGCAGCAATCCAATCAAAATGGATTTGACATCTAGCGCCGGCAATAGCACTGAAAGATGAACATGAACGGCAAGTCCTCCCAGTTTAAATGAATTGGACGTCAATGACATGCAAAAAGTTAAATATTATGAAAATAAAATCTATGTAACCAGATTGTATTGGAGTTGTTATTGAGTTCCATTAATTTAGCTTTTTATTAAGATTGTATGAATTCATGAATGTATTTATAATTGTCTAAAAACATTAAAAAATACAATACTAAATAATGATTAAGACATATACTCTTTATTATAATATATTGGTACCTCTACATACGAATTTAATTTGTTCCAGGACCTGGTTTGTCTGTCGAAATGTAAGCGAAACCTTTCTTCACCACCTGCACTAACCTTCTTGGGACCCATGTTGATTTCTCTCTCAATAAAATCCGCCGTGCGTCCATATTGCGGGAAAACAATGAAATTGCGATGCTGTCATAAATCGTCGTATTTCGATTATGTTGTCATATGTGAAGACAAATGACGAGTCAAATTTTACGTCGGATTTGGAAAGGATCATATGTCCATACGATCGTATGTCGAGGTACCACTGTATGTATTTTTTAATGACCAAACAGTCACTTCCTCCGGAAAAGGTTAAGGGTGTTGAATAGCTGTCCATTATAGTGACCTCTGTCCCTTAATGTGTTAAATATATGTTAACGTAGTCCACCTTGCTGTGTGCTGTGGGATACACTGTACATAAATTAAGTAAATTAATAATTAAATAACCTGGTACGTTTTGGTAAAATACTGGTCTGATTTGTCGAGTATGTTCATCATTCTTATTCTGTTGCACCCTAATCTGCATCTATTACTAACCTTCCCCACTTAGAAAAATGATTCACTGAAAAGCTTTGAGCCTGCTTCACTTATTGATTATAAACATGAAAACCATAAAATGTTATGTGTGATCCAATGGTAAGGAGGTCAGCACTCTAGAGAGTGCTCAAATCAAGATATTGCTCATCAGGGGAGTCACTTGAGGGACTTTGTGCATCTGATGAGATGTCTTCTTCATACATTCAAATTAATTAACGTAACCAACCGGTTAGATACCCTGGGATGAACTCAGAATTAGCTGAAGGGTTTTGAGTAGCTAATCTGTCCTGAGGGTGTTTCTGTGCGATGACATGAGAAGGCTTTTCAGTCTCAAGCCCCTTACGTGGTGCCATGGAACAGAAGCTTGGCAAAGGATGGTTCTTACAAGTGGTTTTGGCAAACAGATGTTGGATCAGTGAGTAACAAACTGATTCATTTAACAGAGAAAAAAACAACTGTGAAAGTAGAAGCAAACTTGCCATGGTTGGGCATGCTTGAGGAAAGCAAAAGGAAAAAGACTCAAGAGTGAAGAGAGAGGGGAAGAAGGGTGGGAGGTAGAACCAGAGAAGAGTGTGCCAAGTAATGTATCCTGCCAGTTTTCATTGTGTCGACAAGCGAAAGTGCTCCACAGAAGCAAGGAGGCTGTAATAGGATAAAGACTGTACTGCAGTGGGAGCGTGCGAACTGGAGGAGGGGGCAAATGCGGAAGAAGCAATAGGGGAAAAGAACAAGCAATAAAACAAGTAACGGGACAAACTGAGGGTGACACACATGAACATGACCAATTTTGGCTGCACAATCAGTGTTTTACACTTCACTGATCACTAATGTCAGGTTTGCCAGTTTGGCTTTCCACCACATTCTGCTGCAAGCTTCCCATTGTATTTGTTTTTCTTTTTAACTGAAAAAGTGCAGTGCTGGTTAGTTTTGAGAAATCACCACTTTAGAAGATCACACTGCAAAATTATGATAGGAAGTCTGGTAGATCGCATACCTCGGCCACAGAGTGTTATTGATGTTCCAAATGTAAAATGTGAAACAACACTTAATAAGTGAGATGGGTTATGAAATGAGGAGCTGTTAAATATGGATCCAAATACGGATGTGGAAGTTTGTAGAATGTATTATTACAAAAACGAGAACTAAGGGAGCACGCCAGAACACGCGAGACAAATACAAACAAAAACAGCATGAACCAGTCTGCGTGAAAACCAAGGGGAATGCAACAATGGCCAAAAATAGCAAAAACAAATCAAACAAAAGCAAAATCCAACAAAAGTACCAGGACAACAATAATGTTACAAAAAAGAATACAACCATAAGTAGGCAAGAGATCTCGAGATGACGCACACAGCGGTAAGCAAGCAAACAATAGTCCGACACTTGCAGATGATGACAGGCGTCCTCAAATATTTAGCGTTCCTAATGCACCACAGCTGTGTCATATGACCCCGCCCATCCGGGTTAATAAGGTGCTGAAAAAAAAAAAAAAAAGAACGCTCACAAAAGATGCATGTGTTTAATGTACATTGACTGACCACAACATTATCCGACCATTAACCTGCTGTTAGTTAATGACTTAGACCACTTGCTTCGAAACTGCATATTGTCATAAAAAATATTTTGAATATTGAATATATTTATTACACAAAATAAAACACAAAATCAAAAGAGGAACTAATTACATGTCTTTTTAATAAAATAGCATCATATTTTCATTTTTAATGTAATAACATATTAGGGCTACAGCTATCGATTATTTAAGTAATCGATTAACCTATTACTTAGTTCGAATAATCGAGTAATCAGACTACAAACATTTTATGCCTTGCAGAATAAATTCTAGGGGATGTAAACGAGAGAAACAAGTGTTTATGCTTGCAATAATATTTATTTTGGCTTGCTAAGATTACACTTTCAAAAGAGCATTAAATGTGAATGCAAAATAAAATTCTTGAGTATTTCTTTAAAATATGCATGATTGCATTTTCATTTCAGAAAGAGAAATAAATGCATTTAAAACAAAATTAGAATACCTAAGCTTAGCCTCAAATGGTATAAAAACAAATAAATAAATGAGGATCTAACAACAACAAAAGAGCAATTGGCTAACTTGCCTAGCAAAAGTCTGCTAGCTTGAATACTATAAAATACGAACAATTTTTAACACAGCTCTTCACAAATGGTTCAAACACACACTCACCCCCCCAAAAAACTGCTAAATATACTTCTAAACTAAATAACTAATGCATAAACCAACATGTTAACTCAAACAAAAAAAATAGCTTTTGTTGGCCTTAACAGAGGAGGAGTTGGATTCAGCCATTAGACGAGTTGTCATATTCAATGTTGCCACTAGAGGGCAGTGTATGCATCCAAATCAATAAAACTAAACGGAAACACTTTAAAAACAAACCATTACGACCCCACTCTAGTTAAACGCATCCTCGAAGCAGCAAAATTTGATTTGAAGTTTTTTTCGAAATTACTCGAGTTAATCGATTAATCGTTAGAGCACTAATATATATATATATATATATATATATATATATATATATATATATATATATATATATATATATATATATATATATCAAGTATTTGATACACTGCCAATGGGAAATGGCAGTGTATCAAATACTTGTTCTCCCCACTGTATATATATAACACCTCCAAAGGTGGTCAAGAACAACCAAGCCAAGATCCTGTGGGACTTCCAGATCCAGACAGACAAATTGGTGATGGCCAACCAGCCTGACACGGCGGTGGTGGCTAAACATCAGAACACAGCAGTAGTGATAGATGTCGCAATCCCGAGCGATAGCAACATCAGGAAAAAAGAACACGAAAAGCTGGAGAAAAATCAAGACTTGAAGGAAGAGTTGGAGATAATGTGGGGAGTGAAGGCAACAGTGGTGCCAGTAGTGATCGGGACACTAGGGGCAGTAACCCCCAAGCTGGGTGCATGGCTCCAACAGATACCGGGAACAACGTCCGACGTCTCCGTTCAGAAGAGCGCAATCCTAGAGACAGCTAAGATCCTGCGCAGAACCCTCAAGCTCCCAGGCCTCTGGTAGCAAAAGTTTGGGGATACTATGGTTCAAAGGTTTGGGGTTGCTTGGACCCCAAACTTTTAAACGGAAGTGTGTATAGTATATTATCATTATTATTATTATTATTTTTAATGAAGCTCAAGAGTTTTGGAGAACTCTGGCATGTAAATTTTAAAACACTTCAAAATATGTTCTCCTTGTGTTATTTCAAAGGAAAACGTGAGAGGCGTATGAAGTGTCTGACCTTCTGTAAAAAGCCCCGTTAAAGCTGAATTCATAGATTGAACTTTGCTGAATAATGAAAAAGATGACTTTTACTTAATAAAAAAGTTACTGCAGATTGAGCTCTTCCTAGCAGGCTGCTCTAACAATCCCGACACTGTTAAATCTGTTATGTATCATAATACACAGAATAAAACATATACTGTATCATAAACCAAGTTTAAAAACATCACCAGATTCTGAATTAAATTCTTCTGGTTATTATTAACTGTGTTGAATTTTAGAGGAAAAACAATTTCTAAATGGAGAAATAAACAACGTTTATTTTTTCCACTATGGCAGACAATCTGTCAAAAACGTTTGTCTTCTTCACAGATTTCAGTGCAACATTTCTTTACATAAATACAGCAACACTATATTTTTGCAACATTCTTCAAAACAAATGACTGTCTTCTTAACAATTTGCTTTCCTTTGACAACGACTGACGTCCAATTAATTTCAACTGAGAGGTTGCTTTAAATTCTTAGGTTTGGGGGCCATAAACAGTTATTAAACATAGTCGTTTTGATGTGTTGTATTTTTTTTATATTTTCAACATTATAAATAAATTGATGAATTACTACAATGTTACCTGAAACTAAATTACTGTATTTTTCGGACTATAAGTTGCACCTGAGTATAAGTCGCACCAGCCATAAAATGCCCAACGAAGAGGAAAAAAACATATTTATGTCGCGCCGGAGTATAAGTCGCATTCCTGGGGGAAATTTACTTGATAAAATCCAACACATAGAACAGATATGTCATCTTGAAAGGCAATTTAATATAAAAAATAGATTAGAGAACAACATGCTGAATAAGTGTATAGTATGATGATGAATGAACAACAAAATGCCAATATAAGCCTACTGTCCTCACCAGGACACTACGGCTCGGTCCTGGCTATACAGCGAGCTAAACTCCCAAATGACAATGCTGGACGTCTGTATAATTTGCTGAATCAATTTCGATACCAAACAAGTTCGCATCAACGTAAATAAATGATAATTAGGTGCTATTACAGAAATTACACAAACGGTTAGCATGCGTTCACTAGCATTAGCACATCGTTCAAACAACCACACAACTGGCTCTAAGTGTCCAGTCGCGGGTGGAAAACACACAACAACAACAGAAAAGATCATACACACAGATGTTGCCTCTGTAGCGATATTTTAGAAGCATAAGCAATGAACGTAGGTTCGCAGCCATGTGTCTCGCTCTCTCTCTCTCTCTCTCACTGTCTCTCGCCCACTCGCTCAGAGACGCTGTGTAGCTGTCCGTCTTCTTCTGGCGTATGAGCGCGCTCTTCTTCGCGTAAACAAATGTGAGTGCGCCCCCATGTGGGCGTGAAAGCGCCACAAACTAAAAGCATACATTTCAATATAAAAAAAAGTCAATAATACAATTGAACACACATTGCCGAAGACAGAATGCGAACGTGGCCAGAGCTATTAAGAGTTATTCAGATAACTATAGCATAAAGAGCATGCTAACAAGTTTGCCAAACCATCATTGTCACTCCAAAACACCAAAATAACATGTGAAATGATATCATCATGTGTTAATAATTTCACGCATAAGTCGTTCCTGAGTATAAGTCGCACCCCCCCAGCCAAACTATGAAAAAAAAACTGCGACTTATAGTCCGGAAAATACGGTAATCAGATTTAAATGAATAAAAACAGAAATACAAACTGGCACACAATGGCCCCAAGTAACACTAAAGTTTTTTTATTTCATATTATTAACCCTTTAACACCGAACGTGTCGGATGCGACACGTTTACTCATATCATCTTTGAAGCCTCGTAACGCTGTAATTACGTCACCCACGTGCCCCTGGTTGCTCTCGTTTGAAAGTACGGAAGTTGATGTCCACACCAAGTTTTTATTTGAAGTCAATCGACCAAGAAAAACGGGAGATAATGTCATTTGAGTTTTATAGTTTTACTGCACTCACAAATGTGCATTAAAACGCTGCATGGACCATGTATCTATCTCCATATTTCCATCATTTCGTGTCCTTTTTCAAAACCGAAAGCAGCACAAAAGACTACATATCCCAATAGCCGTTCTGATGTCAAGATGGACGAACCGAATGTGATCATTTTTAATAAATTTCCGAACGAGGCGCCAACTAATGAAAGGGAGGCATGCGACGCAAGCAACGGCCGGTTGGTTTGAGCGACCGACTTTGAAACGTGCAGAATGAATCGAAAATTAAATTTAGCGCAAGCTAATGCATTATTTCATCAACTAAAGGAATAGGATGAGCTGTATTTGTCATTGTTTTCCTCGGATCAGTCGGCGTCTCGGCGAGTAGAAGGGACAACAGCGCGCAAACCGCGGATGAGTAGGCTGTGTGACATTGTATGTGACGCAACTTAGTGACATCTTCAAAAACAAAACTTTATTGAGTGCGCAAAAAAAAAAAAAGAACCTTGGGTCGCATGCCTAAAAAAATTTGAATTGAACTGAACTACTTGTCAATAGTTTTGAAAATACTTTTTTTTCAATGTTTGTTATTTTTTCTTCACAATGAATCTTTTCAATTTTTATATAGATGTGTGTTCGAGAAGCTTGATTGCATGTACATATATACCTTTGATAAGGTGATGGGTACAATACCTAACTTCACAAAGAGATATCCTCCAAACCCTTTTTGTGTTGGATAATATATATATTTTTTAAAAATTCTCACTATTTTGCACTGTATATAACATGTTTTGACCATAGTGTGTGTGAAGGCCAAAAACGCCTTTGACCATAGCTGCTGTTAGTGTTGAATTGTCAAACATAAAACTATTCAATCTAATTTTTTTCAAATGAATGTTTATCCTAGCAAGTTAAATAAATATTATCAAGCTTCAAAACGGTTGGTCGAGCATGTTTGGTTGTCAGTGGGAATTCAACATTACAAATTTTGAAAAAAGATTTTGGGATTTTTTTGTCTTTTTGGGTCCAAAATGTGGATTAAAGTTGGTCAGTGAAAAAAACAACAGTTTGGACATGAAGTTCAAGGTATCCTGAAAAAAGGGACCCAATTTGGCCATTGTGAACAGTTTTTTCTTTGAAATATAAAGGCAACATCAAAGGCATGCAAATTCGGCCAAAATAGGCTTAGGTGTTAAAGGGTTAAACTCATTGCATTCCATTGATGACGACAGTCCTCCAATTCATTTAAACTGGGAAGACAGGCTTTGACAGCTCATGTTTCAGTGCCATTGACAGCCAATGAACATTCCTTGTCATAATGAATTGGACATCTAATGCCGACAATGGAACCCAGCAAGTTAACACAGACAGTATTCTAATCAAAAATTTGGGTCTCGTGGAAGATTTTGGTAGCAACCTGTTGGTTCCTTTAATAAACAGTGACATTTTTTTTTAAGTACGTATCGATTCTTGGCGGGAGCGTATCCATAACCTATTGAGATACAAACTATAGTGATATACCACCATATCAATATATTGTCACACTCGTAGTCTTAATACAGTACAAAAAATTAGGTGACTGAGGTTACTGTAATGTTATCTCATACAAAAGAGGTGAAGACTACTTTAAAACAATGGTGACAGTCTTTTCTTATCCAGATAAACATTGAAGGCCAATAGGAATTCAAAAACAAAATTTGAAGGCCCAAAGCACTCAGTGGGAGGTTCTGGTTATGGATTTTGTTCACATTTTTTGGAAATCTATTTTTTGGCCCTTCATTTACGCTATATTTTATTTGGGGAATAATTTGTTGACCATAATTCATGGAGTGAAAACTGCATGATATTTTATTTTAGGCAGCTCCTTTCTAGCGTGTGAGAATCATTTCTCATTGCATGCTGAGATATGATTGCGTGTGTGGTGTTTTAAGCCTGCGGACATTGGTGGAGAATGGATGCTGCACTCTGTGAGCCCATGTGCTGTAATGGTAAAATGGAAGCATTTCATAATTTGCAAAAATGTGGATTATTAAATGTGTTTGTCCGTGTGTAGTTGGTTTCATTCTAAAGTCAAAATAACCCACAGGAGTGGCAAGCTCTTCATTGCTTCCATTTTACCTGTGTTTTACCTCTACACACCCTCACTCACATATAGAGTACTTTATCTAAAGACATAACTAATCTTGGTTTTATAGTATGTCTCATTTAACGGTATATTTTTCCTCCTCCATTTTTCAGTCCATGTAATTCCAGTGCAAAATAAGTTCATAGGCAATTTTGGCTAGAAATTAGTAGTATTACACCAATATCTGTGTCAATACGTCACTAAACCATCGGAAATAACGCACCGATGCTGAACATTATGTACAAGATCGAATTTCCAACTGTAGGTTGCCCTAAACAAGACGGCCTCCAGCTGCTCATACCCCTGTAAAAAAAAAAAAAAAAAAAAAGAGCACTTGTCACCCACTCCAAGACTCTGATTGACATCCAATAGTGTGGCGTCCAATCATTTTTCTGCTGTGAATTTAATTTTTTTATCGCTAGTAGTGGGAAGGTGACAGCGAATGAACGTTCCCCATCCCTCCCACTTCAAAATGAATTGGAGGTGCCATGAAATAAAGACAATGAGTTAAGAAGTGTTTGACCGAGCCATAATAGCAATTACTTTGCATTCAAGTGTGTGAAGTAGTTTAGTATTAAGAGAAAAACATTTTGTATACTTTTTTCAAAAAACCTGGTATCTGCATTGGCCGATACTTAAGCCTGTCGCGATATGCATGTAGGCACGGTAAATAAAATGAGGGAGGTCATTTTACTGGCAGCGATTTATTGCCATGTGCGTGCATACATTTTTGCGTGCCTGTCTTAGCGTGTTCTGCGTGCATTCGGCACAAGTGCGTGTTGATTGCATATGAAACTCCAGTTCCTTTGAAAGATATTTATTGGTCATCAAAGCTCCATAGAATTAAAGTTCAGACGTACAAAATAAGGAAACACATCTATATTGAACACTGTAAAACGTTAACTTTGCTACATTGAGAAAAAAATGGGAAAAAAGGCAATGTACTAACCACTTTAGTCTGGTCTAAAATGTTGGCAGTTTTCTCCAAAACGCAAAATTGCGATTGAAACGTAACACTTCAAACATTAAAAGTCGCTGAACTAAAGAAAAAAAAATCTAATACTGACACCACATGCATGATAGAGTGTAAAGCTTACTGTTAGCAGTTTAGGGAATGTACTTCCTGTGAGGATTAAAAAAAAACAAAAAAAAAAAACATGTTCTACATGTACTGTAAATTAAGATTTCTGCAGTTAAACTCATTCATTTCAGATTCTACATGAAGAATAGCTTTAACATTATACCCATTATAAAAATTCTGATTGGCAATGAATAATCTGACTTCAAATTCAAATTTGCTAAAATGTGCACTTTGCAGGACAAGATGACAGTCATTTTGGATCAAATAAACACTTTTTATGGGCTCTAATTGACAGAGAACAAAAATGCCATTAGGTTTATCACCTATTTCATATTCTGAATTTAGCTAGCTTTCATATGACTCGTTATTCATTGAATGTGTTTTATTTATTTTTTTTATTTTTATTATTTTGTTTGTTCATTTTAAGAATAAAAATGTATTGCATTTGAATGGGTGATTTATTAGGATGTATTGTCACTACATTAATGGTTGAAATGGTTAAAAAGAAATTGACAATAATATCGCATATCGGCAATAACTTATGAGACAATATATCTACTACTAAAATTTGTTATCACAACACGCCTACTGAAACTACACACAGGTATCGGAATCTGTATCAGGGGCTAAAATAACTTATATCGGTGCAACACTTTTAATTAGTTCTGTCAAATTTAGCGTGTTAACGAGCGTTATTTTATTTTTTTTTAATTAATCATGTTAAAATATTTGATGCATATAACGCATGCGCGGAATGACCCGCTCACGCATTGCCTCAAACAGATTACAATGACGCCGTTTTTTTGCACATAGAGAGCTAAGAGGCAGAGAAATGCGAGACTGCGACACAGGCATTCATTGGACCGCTCCGTTTATTGGCATAAGCTGTGGCAACTCTTTCACAACAAACATAACTATTGTGGCGAGCGACGTGGGGAAGAATGATAGGAGATGATCTTTTCTTAACACTCTTCATTAAACATAACGCAGAACATTTACCATTTGCAGCCACCCCTGATAGTCATGCTTGCCCAACTTCCCATCATGCATTTGGGCGGAACAGTTAAGTTGCTACAGTATAATTTAGTGAAAGCACAACAAAAATAATATTCCTATCTCTCAAAATAAATAATGTTCACAAAAAGAAAAGCGCTCAATGCAAAGACAACTGGCATTCCCAATCAAAATAACTATGCAAAATACGTATAAAACTTAGTCAGACTTTGGTCAAACTCTATTCAAACATTTCGTTTAGCTCAACAAATACACTAGATGGCAATATTTAGTCACAATATACAAACTATCAGAGGTCTCGTATGTTGTGAGGTCAACACTCAAATGAATGTAAGGTACAGTTAACCCGGAAACTAAGGCGTCAGTCAAGGGGCAAAACACACTCGTTGGCTAGATCTCTAATTAATTTAAAACTCGCCATTGACACCTTGTGGTGTATTTCAATCACTACCTTACGTAGTTAAAGACACTGTGGAAGAACGGCAGGGAGCCCATGTGACGTCCCGCTCGGTGACGTCAACAATGGTGAGCTACTAGTTTAGTTTTTGATTGAAAATTTTAAGCATTTTATTGAAGCAAAAACATTAAGAGGGGTTTTAATATAAAATTTCTATAACTGGTACTCACATTTATATTCTAAGAACTACAAGTCTTTCTATCCGTGGATCCCTTTAACAGAAAGAATGTTAATAATTTTAATGCCATCTTGTGGATTTATTATTATAATAAACAAATACAGTATTTTTGTACAGTATGTTGAATGTATATATCCGTCTTGTGTCTTATCTCTTCATTCCAACAATAATTTACAGAATAATATGGCAAGTTTTAGAGATGGTTTGAATTGCGATTAATTACGATTAATTAATTTTTAAGCTGTGATTAACTCGATTAAACATTTTAATCATTTGACAGCCCTACTTTTAATACTAATACTAGAAAACCTATAATTTCTGACTTCAGTGGCACCTTGCATGGCAATGTATTCTTTTTTTAAAGATTGATTTATGTTATTTCCCTTGTTGTTTCGTATTCATGAACAATAAAAAGACTTATAAAAATACTGTGTCTTGCTAACAATACAGCTACGTAATTCATAAATTCAATTATGGGTCTGCAGAACCTTTTCAGACGTTCCCCATCGAGTCTTTCAACAGGGATGGAATTAAAACTGTGTGCACTAAAAGCAGGGCAATAATTCCGTTTTCAGAACAAGATACATAATGCACACATACACACAAAAAAGAAGAAAAATTAAAAGTGGAGTAGAGAGTGAGAGATTTCCCCTTGGCTGCAGAGCCTATAAATATGTGACTCATAATGTCTTTGATTTGCAAATTAAGGCTTTTTCACATCTCTGCTCACTTTCACTATATCGAGCCCCTTTGGTTTTTCTAGATCCAAGGCACCCGTTTCAACAGTATACAGCAATGTAATATATATGTATGCCTATTCATTAATATTTTAGCAGTCAACAGGGGTCCGAGCAGAACGCTCCTAAACAAGTCACTTGAATCTTGTATCTGGCCCAGGCGATCGTGCTGATCATATCAACAAAGACTCAGAGAGACACCAAGAGAGAAGGGGTTAGACATGAAGAAAAGTAGAGCAGCAGAAAAATGGGGGGGTGGGGGGGGTGGGGGGATCAGGAACGATTCAGTCAATGGAAAAAAGATATGAGTGAGGATTTGGGTTTCGAAGGAACAGACTATACCAAATTAATGAAACAAAGAAGAAGAAAAAAAAAAAAACTATCAAGCATGACCGCAAGTGTTTTTGCACGTTAGGAAGGGTCAATGCTGTCAGCATTATGTGGTGTAAATTGTTTCTTCCTTCCTATGCTGTGTGTGATTTATTCTCGGTCACAGCTTTCTTTCTCTTTAAAGATGGTTTAAACTACAGAGGAGCTTTAAAGTGGGTCAGCTCTACTTCCCTTGCTGATAAAGCCGTGTAGAACGGAGGAAATATTCAAGTATTTTGTCAGAGCATTTCTGGAGAAATGTTAAGTGTATTTTACTTGTAGCTCAGGTGTTAGTTTTATTTGCAACGAGTTTTGATTTATTTATTCTTTTGTTTTTTTATCAATTTGAGTATAGTTGCACATACTGTAGGTTTTACTGAAGTTAGTACAATCCAAATATCTCAAAGCTTTTTTGAGTCTGATATCAGTAGATTCAAGACTTAAGTTTGTTAATGATTGCAAAGGATATCTATAAGTATTCAAAACTGACAATTTGAGTTGTTTTATGTTTGTTAGTCCAATTAATCTTAGCCCCTTGAAAAAGTGGATGATAATAATGAAAGATTCTGTAAAAAATAGATCTATATCAATAAACAATTTGACACACAAAAGAAGAGTGTTGTTAACAAACCTGCCAAATTTTATTTAACTCATTGGCTCCCAAAAACATATAAATACGTTCTATTTTTAATTGTTTCAGTGTCCCAAAGACGTATTTATACATGTTTTATGTTTGTTATGTTTTTTTTCTTTTATGTTTTTTTTTCCCAAAGCAAAAAGCTGAAAATCCATTTTAAAGCAATAAACTGGCCACTGGAGGGCAGTAGTGGATTTGGTAAGACCCGCAACCCAATTCAATGGTAACAAACGGCCAAGCAGCATGGCGGAAGACGACCAAATGGATGCCAGGCGACGGACGACCGAGCAGAACAACTGGCAGGACACCCGCGATGCCAGGCGCTGGATGACCGAGCAAAACGACTGGGACCACTAGTGCAGCCTTTGAGTCCGTGCTGCTCACGAGCAGAGCCCGCAGAGACTAAAAAAAAATTCATCTTTATGAGACAGACGGCGATGAAGGAACCGGCTGTCGCGGCCAGAACAGCTTCATCTTTCAGTTAGTTATGTGTGAATAAATTGTTACTTTCAAAAGCTCTATGTGTCTTGTTGTTTATCTTATTTTGTAAAAGGAAAACATTATTCAGATGTTTGGGATGTAACTAAAGCAAAAAATAGCTGTGTATAATTCAAAGTCATGTTTGAAATGTATGCTCTCACAAAAAGCTCAGTTTCTTCGTTTTTTCATCAGAAATTGGAAAATTGCTCAATCTAAGCTATTTTCTAATGCTGATATCTAAGAGATGGAAAAAGATATGAACTTACTTTTTTTCTGCTGAAAGAAGAGAGTCTAACCTTTCGTTTGGTGGGTTTCATGTTTATATAGCAATAGAACAGAATTTTCTGTGGGCCTTGCAAAATCAGTCAAAATCCAGTAAAACGACCGGGAGCGATGGGCCTTGATGCGGTGAAAATGGCTGGGAGTGAATGAATTAATGAAAAAAAGCTGAGTATATATAATACGGCTTTTAAATCTGGAAAACTACGGCTGGCCTGTCAGATCTCAGAAGCTCTAGACTTCTCAAACCTCACCTCGCTAATGTCATTCAACTACCTATACTTCTTACAAAGTGGAAAATTGACTTCCTATGCCTTCAAAATTCATCTTTCATGCCAGCGAACATCCCTGCAAGTCTATATGTTTGACGCTTTCATTCACTGTCATAACAAAAATTGAGACTTGTTTTGGTTTATCAGCTCCATTGCACAAATATTATGCTCTGTGGTCTACCAAAGTCGCAGTGTTAATCAACCTGGCTTTACAAATGTGTTTTTGACCCAGTTGAGTCGCTCTCTCTCTCTGTTGAAATAGCAAAGAGCCACAGATGCTTGTGTCCACTCACGACTCAAGTCAGATAATATTACTGTCCTCAGTCCTACAGCAAGGCTGCGTGAGGACGACCCCAATACTCCAAGATGTTTGTTTGCCTCCAACCAGCGTCATCGCTGACTCATTTTTGTTTTCCGTCACAGTTGCTTGTCGACTCTGTGACCGTTTGCACTTTCACTATGTTCCTTATAATTAAATAAAGTATGTCCTTTTTGTAGCTGCTTTCATTCTTTGAGTTTATTTCCTAACCCCGGGATTCCGTTGTGCGGCGGAATGGCTGTGCTCCGTTGCGACATAAAAAGCAAGCATGAAACACCCACCTGATGCGAACTGATGTCAGTTGCAGTGCACAAAAAGCGACAAGCCAATTATTCTCACTCACATAATTTTGGCTGGACTAAAGTCAAGCAAATCTATTACTACACCATCAGAGATTCATCTAATCTAATCATTTCACCTTTACAATGCAAAAATTAGTATAAATGTACGTATTTATATCTTATGGTAACAAACTGCAAAATCTACAAATCACCTCTTAGAAGAATATATGCCAATCTACATCTACACGTAACCTGAACACAAATCCCATTTTATAAATGCAGAATAATATAGACGTGTGTGTAAATTTGTGATAAACACCGAAGTCTGTCTGCATTTTATTTCTTTATTTTTTTTACATACAGTACATTCTCGAACATTGACTCTCGTAACTGAAAAATGTTTGGAGATGTTCCATTTTTTTTTTTTTTTAATAACTAAGCAAATATATACTGTATTGGCCCGAATATAAGACGGTGTTTTTTGCATTGAAATAAGACTGAAAAGTGGGAGTCGTTTTATACTCAGGGTCTAGACATTATACCCATTCATGACGCTAGATGGTGCCAGTTATCGTTGAAGCGAATGCTGAACTTGAGGAGTAATGTTCTGTCAAGACAGATCTCAGCTACTCTCAAGTTTAACCAGTTTGCATTATTTTATTGCAATGTTTTTCCTTATTCAGATTTGTTTCAAGACTACAGTTACAGTTAGACCTCACTTTGATGGTTAATGCAGTTATTGCAATTTTGTTGTTTTATTACAATAGACTGGTTTATTTACATTTCAAAAACCAGAAGCCATTAATTTACGAATGTGATTGCACTTTAGTTTAATATATTTAAATGTTCAGCTTTAAGATTTGAATGAGGCAAAATAACATGTTTTTTCTCTCAAATTTATTGTTATAATCATTTGTTTCAGATGTACTGTAATTATTTTCTGTATAAAAATTAATTTGGTGTTCAAAAAGTCTTTTTTCAAACTTGAGTCTTGAAAAAGAGGGGGTCGTCTTATAATCAGGGCCCTCTTATATTCGGGAGAATACGGTACTTTTTTAACGACCGATGTTTGTCATAGCTGCCTACATTTCCTTTGCATTTTGTCAAATAATCAGTGGTGGAATGTAACGAAGTAAAAGTACTTTGTTACTTTGAAGTAAAAGTACTTCATAACTGTACTTAAGTAAAGTGGTACCTATGTGTGTGTTTTGCTATGTGTATTTGCCATTTGTAATAGTACAAGCAAGATTAATTAAGGATTTAGTGTAGGTTTTCAGGCCGTGGAATGAACTAATGCTAATATAATGTATTCTTATGCGAAATACTGCTCGACATACAACAATTTCGACTTACAGTACGTACAGACAAGGTCCTGGAGCGAATTAACTTTGTATGTAGAGCTACCACTGTACATTTTTATGTATTTTACTTGAGTACAAATGTGAGGTTGTAGTTTTTACTTTTACTTCCTTATATTCTACAGAACTTATCTGTACTTTTTACTCTACTGCTTTTCAAATTGTTATCTGCGTTAGACACGTTAATTTTTTTGTTATCTTTATCACTTCATTGTGAATTGACAGTTTCGTTTTCATGCCTCTGGCGCAATCGATAAGCCCTGAGCAACTATACTGTAATTGAGCTCTAGAGGCAGCAACGCGAGTGGAAGCAAGTTTAGGCAGGTGAACAAGATATTGACCAATAAAAACCAACAGTGTAACAGCGTGCCTTCAGATAGGAGCTGCACACTGTTATACACTAGGTGGCGGTATGCACCTGATACTTGCTTGCAATCTGCTATTAAACTAATGTTTATGAGTTTTTCAGCTTGTTTAGCTACTGTTTACGCTGCAGTATGTAAAAAAAAAAATTACTTGTAAATTTCAAAACACGTACTTTTGCTCGAATATTTTTTTTCTTAGATACTTGTACTTTTACTTATTTTTTGAACCTGTATCTGTACTTAAGTAATAAATGTGAGTACTTCATCCACCAATGCAGATAATACAGTATTGGCCCGAATATAAGACGGTGTTTTTTGCACTGAAATAAGACTGAAAAAGTGGGGGTCGTCTTATATTCGCGGTCTAGGCGTTATGCTCATTCACGACGCTAGATGGCGCCAGATATCATTGAAGCGATGTTCTGTCATGACAGATGGTGTTATTTCAGCTTCTCTCAAGTTTGACCAGTTTGCATTATTTTATTGCAATGTTTTTCCTTTTTCAGATTTGTTTCAAGACTACAGTTACAGTTACACTTCACTTTAATGGTTAATGCAGTTATTGCAATTTTGTTGTTTTACCACAATAGATTGGTTTATTTACATTTCAAAAACCAGAAGCCATTCATTTACGAATGTGATTGCACCTTAGTTTACATCTTTTAAATGTTCAGATATTAAGATTTGAATGAGGCAAAATAACATGCTTTTTCTCTCAAATATATTGTTACAATCATTTGTTTCAGATGTACTGTAATTATTTTCTGTATAAAAATTAATTTGGTGTTCAAAAAGTCTTTTAAAACTTGAGTCTTGAAAAAGATAGGGTCGTCTTATAATCAGGGCCGTCTTATATTCAGGCTAATACAGTATATAGCTTCTCTGATAATGTAATCCATCCTGTTTGACTATAAATAATCAACACATTAGCGAATTGACACTCGCCTTTTCGCAGTTTCTTCCCAGCCTTTCAGAATACATCTGTTGTTAAACCTTTATTCGTGACTAATTACGTATTGTGGGAAACATGGAGTAAGTTGATGAGTCACACAATGAAGTTAAGAAAATGTGAATATATGTGAGCAACTATATGGTTTCTTGCACAGGGAAAGTACAACAGATACATTATTTGCTTTGAGAGAGTTGATGATGGACAGAAGACACTCCATTGTCTGTGTAGATCTCGAGAAAACCTGTCAGTGTACCCAGAGAGGGACAGCCATACACCTAACAGCAAGCTGAAAGCAAGTGAAAGAAGTCTAATTTAAAAGAAATGCTAATTATGTTATGCTACTATTTTTAACTAACTGTTATGTCATAGATTGTGGAGAAGAAGTTGAATATAAACCATTTATCACATTTAGGAAATGGTTATGTGTTAAAAAAAAAAATAAAAAAAAAGTTTTGGATAATTAACCCAGTCATAATACGTTTTGTATTTTCTGAAGCGTCGGTTTAACTGATATAGTACTGATTTCCCCCAAAAGAGCTGATGTGAATCACACTTTTATGTACCCTGTTGGCCCAGTGTTTGTTTGTGTGTAAAAGTGTGCACTTTGTTAACAGATCTGGCCTGATGGACTCCTCCCAGGAGTGCTGTCCTTCTGTTTGTCCAATGAAAGCCGCCAATTACTTTGCAGGCCCCGTTGGCATCCAATCAAATGGGAAATGGGAAAGTTTAGAGATGATGATGGGGTTCAGGGAAGAGCCCTTACAGTGCACTTTGTCAATGTAAAGGAAAACCAGTGTGCTTGCATTACTGCATAGATCTAGATGGAAAAACAGCTCACTTTCAATCTTTCGGTCCCTTACTCATTGCCGCATCAGTGGTGAACATGCATTAGTTTGGATGGATAGAGATTTAAAACACAGTGTGTAGGACTGCCATAGGCAGAAATTGTCAAGTTTTCCACTTTATTCACGGGGGAATATTTTAGTTGATCAATATGCAGTACTTCTTGCTTTGTCATGCTTCTATGTCATTCCATGCTGATGGGTTTAACTTGGTCCAAATGACATAGAGAACTTATACATATTTAGTAGGGCTGTCAAACGATTAAAATTTTTAATCGAGTTAATTACAGCTTAAAAATTAATTAATCGTATTTAATGGCAATTAATCGCAATTCAAACCATCTCTAAAATATGCCCTATTTTTCTGTAAATTATTGTTGGAATGGAAAGATAAGACAAGATGGATATATACATTCAACATACTTTACATAAGTACTGTATTTGTTTATTATAATAATAAATCCACAAGACAGCATTAACATTAACATTCTTTCTGTGAAAGGGATCCACGGATACAAAGACTTGTAATTCTCAAAAGATAAATGTGAGTACAAGTTATAGTAATTAAAAGATAAATGTGAGTACAATGCCAGTTGTCTTTGCATTGAGCGCTTTTTCTTTTTGTGAACATTTTTTTTTTGAGAGATAGGAATATTATTTTTGTTGTGCTTTCACTAAATGATTCTGTAGCGACCTAAATGTTCTTAACTGCCCAAATGCATGATGGGAATTTGGGCAACCATGAGTCACAATGGTGGCTACAAATGGTATATCTTCTCTGCGTTGTGTACAATACATGGGATTAAGATAAAGATCATCTCCAGTCATTCTTCCCCATGTCGCGCACCACAATAATTAAAATTGATGTGATTGACATGCTATAGCTTATATCAATAAGTAGCGCGGCTCCAATGAATATCTGTATTACCTATTCGCCCCTTTTGGAAATTGGCGGTGCTTTCAATTCTTCACCGTAGTGAGGAGAAAACCGGCGATCCAGGTTGGCTCTTTATCGTCGATTGGCTCGGTTCGTCCGACTTCCTCCTTAGGAAGGCGGCGGCGTGCATATAAGTACTGAAAGGCATTGAACAGCTTTTTGTGGGTACTGTTATTAACAAAACAAAAGCATGTGGGGGACGCAGCATTTTAAGCCTGAGCTAACTGCGCACTATCTCTACTGTCTACTCTCTCGCTCCCTCTCTCTGACTCGCTCGACCACTTTCTTCCTCACTGCTCAATCTGACAATGCCGGTCACATTGAAAATAACAGCGGCCCCTTGGGGGTGCCGGTAACACTTGCATCCAGTCCACTTGCTTAGCTCTCAATATACTTCAAACGGTGCCATTGTAGTCTGTTCGCGGCAATGTTTGAGTGGTTCATTCCGCGCATGCGTTAATTGCGTTAAATATTTTAACGTGATTAATTCTAAAAATTAATTACTGCCCGTTAACGCGTTAACTTTGACAGCCCTAATATTTATATTTATATATTTTTATATTATAGTGTGTGGGGCGGGGGCGGGGGGGTCTCTGTCAGAAAAAGTATAGACTAAAGCAAACTATTGGAAGCTGAATAAACAACTTGCTTATTAAAGGGTATTATAATACTAAGGGGCTGTGAGATATCAATAGAACCGTTATGTGGCAAGATAACAAATATTAATGAAGTTAACAAAAAATAAATAAATCACATTCGTGAGCGTTTATCGAAAATAGATCGCAAATTACGAACATTTCCGAAAGTATTTCGCAAACAGCTGAATGGTGCGGAGACGTCACAACAAGGAAACATAAGGTCGAGGCAGGTGCCATCGTTGTTTATCGACGAGAGAGCTGAGTTCGTGTTTTATCAAAAAATCACTAAAATGGTTCAAACCTGTTATGCTATGTGGTGTACAAATAGCCATTTGTCGCAATGTAATACCCATTAGTTCCCGAACGCGAGAAAAAGAGCTGGACTATGCAGACAATGAGTGAAGTTCATCCATGCTAAGAGGGCTAATTTTGCAGACCCAGCCTCCGGCACGGTTTTGTGTGGTGCGTATTTTACACCTGAAAGCTATTCTAACTATGGACAAATGAAATTAGGTTTTGCTAAGAAATTGCTGCTGAAAGCAGATGCGGTGCCCACCATACACGCGCAGCCACCTAAATGTCCCGAGATACCAAGAAAGAGGACGATGACTGGTGTTGATGAGACCACCCCAGGCTAACCAAAGGAGCAGAGCAGCCAAGCTCGAAATAGCCAGAGTGAGTACTCTTTTATAATAAGAAACTTATCACGCATTGGGTACAGGACTGGACACATGCATAAATTATTGCTCGTAAAATAGATCGAACAAATCCTCTAATCCCATTCATATTTGTGTCTGTTGGCAGAGCGAAAACCTATGATAGCACAATAAATGATAATTATTCTATACATTACTTTATTTTGCGGTCACGGTGTATCAGCTTCACAAAAAGAAATGCAAAACAAACCATTCGGTGTTTCCCACATGATCTGTTGCCGGTGTTCTGACAAATCAGTGTGATTGCTGGATTGGCTTTCGTTTGGGCTTAAAATTAATAACCCAAAACACCAAAGAAAGGTTCATAACTCTCCTCGTCACCATTAGAAGAACATTTGTTACGTCGGATTCATCGCTGCAACTAGAAACAAATTTGTCCGCCATCATTGCCGCCATTCAGTACTAAGCACTGAGCCGGTTGTTTCCTTGTTGTGACATCACGCACACAATATGCTAGATTTCTGGGATCTCGGGCGCCGGTCGGTTTAGCTTGACAATCGATCCAAATTTCTATCATTTTCTTGGTGTTTTGATGTGTGTAATTACACGAAGTGGCATGATATGAATTCAAAAGGCATGCGTTTATGGATAAATGATGGAATATTAGCATTTCCCCAGGTGTTGTAATACCCTTTAAAGCAGGTAGTATGTTGCCTCAATTCACTAAAGACTAATTCATAATCATGAACCAATACCAGAATCAATAATTACAAACCATGCTAACTAACGTAATAATGTAAACTACCAAAATACTGAAAAAACTTTTTAATACAGCTGTGAATACTATAACATTGTGGAAATTTACCAAATTAAGTGGAAGATGACTTCAATCATCTCATCTTACCTGTGAAAATAAAATACTAAACATGCAAAACTACCTTATATAAATATTCTTTTACTGAAGTCTGTAACAAAACTAATAAGCCTCCCCCTGGTATTCTTTCCCTCTTGGATGTTTCCTATCCTCTCACTCACTGAAATTGTTCTTTTCTTTTTTCCACATCCATATCCCTGCCACTTTCATCCATCCCAATCGCACCCCCAACACCACCAGCCAGCAATGTTTGCATCCCCTTGAAAGTAGGTCTCTCCGCGTCAGCGTGTGTCTGTCAGTGGCTGCACTGATGAATCACTGATACTGTCAGCATAGTTAGTGATGGCCATAACAGCTGAGTGATGCATTTGTGCTATCAGCAAATTATGTGGTATTGATTTAACCCCACATGGTTGTATGTCAAAGTGGAAGCAACAGTGTCATAAACTGGTGGTGGTATGTCCTTTATCATGGATAAGTCTTTTCATATACGTACAAGGGGACATGTACTATTAATGTCACATCTACAGTGGGGCAAATAAGTATTTAGTCAACCAACAATTGTGCAAGTTCTCCTACTTGAAAAGATTAGAGAGGCCTGTAATTGTCAACATGGGTAAACCTCAACCATGAGAGACAGAATGTGGGGAAAAAACAGAGAATCACATTGTTTGATTTTTAAAGAATTTATTTCCAAATTAGAGTGGCAAATAAGTATTTGGTCAACTACAAACAAGCAGGATTTCTGGCTGTCAACGAGGTCTAACGAGTTCTACCGAGGCTCCACTTGTTACCTGTTTTAATGGCACCTGTTTTAACTCATTATCGGTATAAAAGACACCTGTCCTCAGTCACACTCCAAACTCCACTATGGCCAAGACCAAAGAACTGTCGAGGGACACCAGAGACAAAATTGTAGACGTGCACCAGGCTGGGAAGACTGAATCTGCAATAGGTAAAACGCTTGGTGTATAGAAATCAACTGTGGGAGCAATTATTAGAAAATGGAAGAAATACAAGACCACTGTTAATCTCCCTCGATCTGGGGCTCCATGCAAGATCTCACCCCGTGGCGTCAAAATAATAACAGGAACGGTGAGCAAAAATCCCAGAACCACATGGGGGGACCTAGTGAATGACCAGTAACATAATGCGCCGCCAGGGACTCAAATCCTGCAAAGCCAGACGTGTCCCCCTGCTGAAAAAAGTACACGTCCAGGCCTGTCTGCAGTTCGCTAGAGAGCATTTGGATGATCCAGAACAGGACTGGGAGAATGTATTATGGTCAGATGAAACCAAAATAGAACTTTTTGGTAGAAACACAGGTTCTCGTGTTTGGAGGAGAAAGAATACTGAATTGCATCCGTAGAATCCCATACTCACTGTGACGCATGGGGGTGGAAACATCATGCTTTGGGGCTGTTTTTCTGCAAAGGGACCAGGACGACTGATCTGTGTAAAGGAAAGAATGAATGGGGCCACGTATCGAGAGATTTTGAGTGAAAATCTCCTTCCTTCAGCAAGGGCATTGAAGATGAGACGTGGCTGGGTCTTTCAGCATGACAGTGATCCCAAACACACAGCCATGGCAACAAAGGAGTGGCTTCGTAAGAAGCATTTCAAGGTCCTGGAGTGGCCTAGCCAGTCTCCTGATCTCAACCCCATAGAAAATCTGTGGAGGGAGTTGAAAGTCCATGTTGCCCAAAGACAGCCCCAAAACCTCAGTGCTCTAGAGGAGATCTGCATGGGGGAATGGGCCAAAATACCAGCAACAGTGTGTGAAAAGCTTGTGAAGAGTTACAGAAAACGTTTGGCCTCCGTTATTGCTAACAAAGGGTACATAACGAAGTATTGAGATGAACTTTTGGTATTGACCAATTACTTATTTTCCACCATGATTTGCAAATAAATTCTTAAAAAATCAAACAATGTGATTTTTCTGTTTTTTTTCCCACATTCTGTCTCTCATGGTTGAGGTTTACCCATGTGACAATTACAGGCCTCTCTAATATTTTGAAGTGGGAGAACTTGCACAATTAGTGGTTGACTAAATACTTATTTGCCCCACTGTACTTGACATTTCACCGTCATTCAAATTGAAATAGTTCATTCTTTCATAAGATACATGAACAATATGTACAGTATATAGCTGCCGCTATAGCTGCTTTGTAATTAGTGCTACAACGATTAATTGATTAAGTCTAGTAAATTTTCTAATCAAATTTTGCTGCTTCCAGGATTTGTTTAATTAGAGTGGTGTTGTAATGGTTTGTTTTGTAAGTGTGTGCATTTAGTTTTAATTGATTTGGGTGGATACACTGCTCTCGAGTGGCAACAGTGAATATGACTAAAGCATTTAAGCTAGCGGGTTTTTGGTATGCAAGTTAGCCAATTGTTGTTTTGTTGTACTTACTGATAGATCCTCATTTATTATTATTATTTTTTTTTTATACTGTTTGAGGCTAAGCTCAGGTATTTTAAATTTATTTTTAAATGCATTTTTTTCTCTTACGAAATGAATGTGCAATTGTACAGTTTGAAAAAGTGCTCAGGAATTTTACTTTGCATGAACATTTATTGCTCTTTTGAAAGTGGAATTATAGCAAGCCTTTGTTTTACATCTCCTAAAATTTATTCTGCAACACATTAAATTTTCCTAATCCGATTATTATTCGAATTTACTAATTGATTTATTGAATGATTACTTAAAGAATCGATAGCTGCAGACCTGTGGTATAAAAGGTTCAACTAAAATATATGCTACATAAGATTGGGTTAACAAAAATTAGAAGCAGGTCCCTGTTAACTTCAATTTTTACCATATTCAGTTCTATATTCGATATTTTATTTAGATGATACAGTTTATTTTAGTCGTGTATTATTTTAAATGTGTACTGGAGGATTAAGGAGGAGACATACATCCACAGAGAAAGATAGTCAGGAACTAGGAATTGATAATTGGGTACAAAGCAGAAAGGAAAGTAGGACAAGAAACCTTCAAAACAGGCAGCGAAGAAAGGCAGCAGGCAAAAGAAGGCGATGCTGGAGGATGAGATTAGGAGAGCAAGAGCGCTAAAACAGCTAAGATGAAGAGAATAATTATGATGGTTGCTGCTGCTGCGGCTGTTGCTGATGCTGCTGGCAACTTGACAACTTTCATAAAGATGACCAGGGAATGGTTATAACTAGCCTTCCATCCATCCATCCATCCATCCATCCATCCATCCATCCATCCATCCATCCATCCATCCATCCATCCATCCATCCATCCATCCATCCATCCATCCATCCATCCATCCATCCATCCATCCATCCATCCATCCATCCATCCATCCATTCATTCATCCTTTTTCTACAGCTTTTCCTGTTCAGGGTCACATATGAGCCAGATCTTATGTCAGACGACGACTTAGCACAAGAGGCAGAAAAGCCTTTGGACTCATCAGCAGTTAATCACAAGACACAAAGACAACCATTCACACTCTGAGATGTCATGGAACTCATTTAAAGCTACTATTGTGCGGTTTCATGTCATCCATCAATTTGGATACCTTAGGTTTGTCGGTCAGTTAGAGAAGAAAAATGTCCTCCCTGAAAGGGAAATAGGCAAACAGCATGGTACAAATATACAATTAACTATCCACAATCACATTTAAACCTATGTAATCATTGAACGAAACAACCACTTTTTGGAATGTGGGAGACAGCACACTTGAGCATGTAGAGGACATGCCAATTCCACACAAGAAGGACCAATGTTACTTTCATACTCAGAGATTGGTACAGTAAGCAAAAAATTTACTCAGGAAAGAGAAGTGTTACTTCAAAATAATATTACTCAAGTAAAAGTAGTCTTCCCAAAAAATTGACTCGAGTGCAATTAAAAAAGTATTGGTGAAAAGAATACTCAATGTACTGTAACGTATTACAATACCATATTAGGCAAAAACAAATTACACAAAAATCATCGAATTACAACTAGCAAAAAATCTACAGAAATGAAATATCACTCATCCTTAAAATCATGAGTGCCCACTAGTGTAGAAGAAATATTTCTTCCCATCATAGCTCCAGTTTTCTATGGTCTACCAGTGCCAAATAAAAATTGGGGGAGAAGTTGAAATCTGCACTTTTAAATGTTGTTGACAGCGGACCTCTATGTGAAATAATGTATTTTTTTCTAGTGCTTTAAAGACACCAAGTCATTGAACAGGTTGGCATGATCATATGATTTCTGATGGCAAGCTTGTGTGTGGTCATGTGACTGAATTGCTACGTCTGATTGGTATAATGGACTCGTGATTATTGTTAGATGCATTATTGGGGAAACTGGTAGAGCTACTGGAGCATCTGGCCAAAATTAAGTAAAATCTAAGATGTAGAATAAAGAGGAAAAATGTAATGTCTGACTTAGCCCAATGTAGCGGAGTAGGAATAGTGGTTCTTTTTCACAAATCAACTCAAGTAAAAGTAAAAAGTATGGCAATTTCTCAAAAAGTTATTCAAGTAAAAGTAAAGCATTACTCCCACCTCTATTCAAACTGATGCACATATACAGTGGTATGAAAAAGTATCTGAACATTTTGGAATTTCTCACATTTCTTCATAAAATCACACTCAAATGTAATCTGATTTTTGTAAAAATCACACAGATGTAAAAACGGTGTCTGCTTTAACTAAAACCACCCAAAAATCTATAGGTTTTCTTATTTTATTGAGGATAGCATGCAAACAATGACAGAAGGGAGAAAAATAAGGAAATGAACCCTCTGCTTAAGGAGACTTAAAGAGCAATTAAAACTAATTTTTACACAACAATTTAAGTCAGGTGTGTGCCCAATCCATGATGATTGGTTTAAAGCAGCCTTGCCCACACAAAATATTAAATGTGATGGTTCACTTACTTATTTTTCCCCCTTCTGTCATTGCTTGCATCATTAAAATATGAAAACCTATAAATGTTTGGATGGTTTTAATTAAAGCCAGGGGTGAAAGTTATTAGAACTCCCTGACGTCAAGGTCGCCACGGAGCCATACATTTTATTTTTTTATTTTATTTTTCGGGGGCGGGAGCGGTTTAAAACTACTGAGATGCAAAGAAAAATGTTTTGGTTATTGGGTTAGTTATTCAGTTATTTCTATAACACAAACAAAAACAGATTTTCATTCGAAATTGCATTTATTCACTGATTTCAATAAACGTTAACAAAAACAGCTATAACCCCAACCTCCATCTCTTAATTTATATTTTCCTTCATTTCCTCACATGCTAAATGCCAAATCTCAACTTTAACTACTTAAGAACATACAGTGGGGCAAATAAGTATTGGTCAACCACTCATTGTGCAAGTTCTCCCACTTGAAAATATTAGAGAGCCCTGTAATTGTCAACATGGGTAAACCTCAACCATGAGAGACAGAATGTGAAAAAAAAAAACTGAAAATCACATTGTTTGATTTTTAAATAATTTATTTGCAAATCATGGTGGAAAATAAGTATTTGGTCACTTAATACCAAAAGTTCATCTCAATACTTTGTTATGTACCCTTTGTTGGCAATAACGGAGGCCAAACGTTTTCTGTAACTCTTCACAAGCTTTTCACACACTGTTGCGGGTGTTTTGGCCCACTCCTCCATGCAGATCTCCTCTAGAGCAGTGATGTTTTGGGGGTGTCGTTGGGCAACACGGACTTTCAACTCCCTCCACAGATTTTCTATGGGGTTGAGATCTAGAGATTGGCTAGGCCACTCCAGGACCTTGAAATGCTTCTTACAAAGCCACTCCTTTGTTGCCATGGCTGTGTGTTTGGGATCATTGTCATGCTGAAAGACCCAGCCACGTCTCATCTTCAATGCCCTTGCTAATAGAAGGAGATTTTCACTCAAAATCTCAAATCTTTCCTTTACACAGATCAGTTGTCCTGGTCCCTTTGTAGCAAAACAGCCCCAAAGCATGATGTCTCCACCCCCATGCTTCACAGTGGGTATGGTGTTCTTTGGATGCAATTCAGTAGTCTTTTTCCTCCAAACACGAGAACCTGTGTTTCTACCAAAAAGTTCTTTTTTGGTTTCATCTAACCATAACACATTCTCCCAGTCCTCTTCTGGATCATCCAAATGCTCTCTAGCGAACCGCAGACGGGCCTGGACGTGTACTGGCTTCAGCAGGGGGACACGTTTGGCAGTGCAGGATTTGAGTCCCTGGCGGCGCATTGTGTTACTAATAGTAGCCTTTGTCCCAGCTCTCTGTAGGTCATTCACTACGCCCCCCGTGTGGTTCTGGGATTTTTGCTCACCGTTCTTGTCATCATTTTGACGCCACGGGGTGAGATCTTGCATGGAGCCCCAGATCGAGGTAGATTATCAGTGGTCTTGTATGTCTTCCATTTTCTAATAATTGCTCCCACAGTTGATTTGTTGGAAACTGGATCTTGACAAGTGCATATTTTGCAGCATCGGCTAGTTATTTCTTAGCACTCCCTGATACCAATGATGTCATTTCAGTGCTGTATCAGCAACACAAAAGCATAAAATGTTGGGTGATATAATGGACATTTTATTTATCTTTGAGTATTTAGTAGAATCATGTTCACACATAAAAATAAAATTGAACATACGCCGACTTTTTTCTCAACTGTGAACTGTCATTTACACACCTTCATGACAGATACACACTCTGTGTGGAGCAACCCTAAAATATGGGTGCACAGTGTAATATGTCCTTGCACGCAATCCATGGTAGATTTAAGCACTTTTCCTCCAGCATGTCAGAGGCTGTAGTAAGTCAAACACCCTGGGGAAGTTAAACATCATATTGCACTCGAAGTTTGGCTGGAGTTAGAAGACACACCACTCAAAATAGATGCCCAGAAAGCAATCAAATATATATATATTTTTTTATTTTCAGCTACCTTTTTGGACTGTGGTTAAATTGCTGTTTTTTTTTCACTTATTGACATTAACTCATTGGGTGCCATTTACAGCGATAGATATCCAATCCATTTTAAATGGGTGGGTGGCAGCGTATGAACTTTTTTTTTTTTTTCATTTGCTACCACACTCCCAGTTCAAATGGATTGGACGTCTACTAGTTAAAAACTCATTTAGACAGTTTAAATTGTGTTTTTAAGAGCCACATAAATGGATGACTATTATCGTCCTACTGCCAAGTTAACAAGATAATGGAGCTCAATATTCTACTGTGCAGCACGATCCCCAACCACTATGCATGGTTGCACAGAGAAGAAACTGACATATTTCACTGAGTCGTCAAAGAGGCAATCTGAGTCAGCAGTCATGGTGTTTGAACTGTGATATTTATTTGAAGGATTATATCAGTGCTAGTGGTCTTTGTTTTTCGCAGTTTGTTTTCAATGCTCACTTACAACTACAAGGAGTCATTCCGCTTCAAACATGCTCCCAGCTGGTGTTGAAAACAAGCCTTTGGAGGTTTTTTGATTTAAAAAATAAATAAATAAATACAAAAAAATAATAATGTTTTACTTTTTTACTTTTTGAAGAGAAACATACGCAGGAGTCCCACTGTAACTACTTAACTCATCTTAATAAGGAGTCTGTCAAATAATGTCTACTTGAAAAAAGGTCTGAGGCACATAAATAAGTTGGAGTCCTCTGATCTTGAGCGCTTTTGGAATATTTGCTTTTTTATTGATGGACCTGAAAACATGTATTCCAACGAACACAACACAACATTATATCTTACATTTATTGGCTTTATTTAAACTATAATTAAAAAAAAAAAAAACTTGATCCTTAATTAGTGCTTTCAAATTTATCGCGTTAACGGGTGATAATTAATTTTTTAATCAATCACGTTAAAATATTTGACGCTTTTAACGCATGCGCGGAATGACCCGCTCATGCATTGCCTCAAACAGATTACAATGACGCCGTTTTTGCACATTGAGAGCTACGTGGCAGTGAAAGGTAAGTGGAAACAGGCGTTCATTTGACCATGCCGTTTATTGGCATAAGCATCGGCAACTCCTTCACAACAAACATAAGTATCATTTAGTGAAAGCACAACAAAAATAATATTCCTATCTCACAAAAAAATAATGTTCACAAAAAGAAAAACTTTTCAATCTGTAGTAATGAGGCCCTACTCTCACGCAGTTAAACAACAATGCAAAGAACTGAAATTCCCAATAAAAATAGCATGCAAAATACACATAAAACTTACTCAGAAACTCAAACTCTATTCAAACATTTCGTTTAGCTGAAAAAATACACTGAATGGCAATATTTAGTCACAATATACAAACTATCAGAGGTCTCGTACGTTGTGAAGCCAGCACTCAAATGACCGTGAAATACGATGGATAGACCCAGTAAACAGGGAACTACGGCGTCCGTCGAGGGACAAAACACACTCATTGGCTTGATTTCTAAGTAATTTAAAACTCGCCATTGACACCTTGTGGTGTATTTCAATCACTACCTTACGTAGTTAAAGACACTGTGGAAGAACGGCAGGGAGCCCATGTGACGTCACCGCTCGGCGACGTCAACAACGGTGAGCTACTAGTTTAGAGTATTTTTTTTATTAAAAATTTTACAAATTTTATTAAAACAAAAACATTAAGAGGGGTTTTAATATAAAATGACTATAACTTGTACTAACATTTATCTTTTAAGAACTACAAGTCTTTCTATCCGTGGATCCCTTTAACAGAAAGAATGTTTATAATGTTAATGCGATCTTGTGGATTTATTGTTATAATAAACAAATACAGTACTTATGTACAGTATGTTGGATGTATATATCTTGTGTCTTATCTTTCCATTCCAACAATAATTTAACGAAAAATATGGCATATTTTAGAGATGGTTTGAATTGCAATTAATTACAATTAATTCATTTTTAAGCTGTGATTAACTCGATTAAAATTTTTAATCGTTTGACAGCCCTATCCTTAATGTGATTTGCATGTCTAAACTGGCACATCTGTATGTGTGCTTTATCCTGGATCACAAATTTAATTTTCAGGAAAATAGCACTTATTGGTTGTTGATCTAACATTAGCTGTAAGTGAATCGCACCGATTTTGTGATTCCGTGTTCATGTGTCTTGGATGTGCCAGTCTTCTGGTTTTGAGAATAGGTGGTTATGAACGGTGCTGAAGTCCCCCAAAAATAAAAAAAATAATAAAGAAAAGAAATGAGAGGAATGGGAGAATTTGGCCCATAATGTGAGATGGGTGGAAATGTTTAATTGTTTGATGAATAGCCACAAATCTAAAGCAATGGTCAATACATTATTCAGTTAATGCCATTGATGGCTCTAGACGTCTAATCCATTTGAACTCAGAGGCTGACAGCGAATGAATGAATGTCGGACATCTACAACCGTGGTCATAAGTTTTGAGACTTTTCTCAAAACATTTGACTCGGTGTTAGTGACAAATTCATTTAAATTCACAGCAGAAGGATGAAAAGAGTCGCGTGATTGGATGTCCATCACTGTTAATGACACTGAACAAGTTACGTGACTAATGTACAGGAAGTGATTGAAAACTTTTGTGAAACAAAAAAAAAAAAAATGCGTGATTTTCCTTTTACTTCCACCATTATCTGTGTTTTCATTTCTATATTTGCGAAGCCATATTATTGGTCCAGCTTCGTTAAGCAATTTTCAGCGGCAATGGATCCATTTTTTTATACTCGGACAAGATTTGTCTTTGGTGATAGGCTCTTTTGCTGAACTTTAGAAATGGACTTGACTTTATTATTATATATTTTTTTACTTTATTTTTCATAACCTTGGTTGCCATTTTACCAGGTTGACACAGCATTTTCCACCGAAAGTGCCCAGTACCCATTTTAGTTGGTCATTTTCATAGCCCTTCTGAAAATTTGATTCTCATTATTATTCAGTGGACTGGAACTAATCTGCTTACTTTTTGCTCTGATTGGCCTTCAGTGGAGGAGGTGTGTTGTAAAGCAGAAGCTCGTGGGCAATGCGTGTGTGATTTCAATCTTCTTGAAAATGACACCAAGCTTTGCTATTTCACATTTAAACAGAAATATAATGTTAACATACTTTACACTCCAACAGCGTTCAACGGCATTCTGTGTGCAGAGAGGTGTGTGTATTTGAGTCTGGAGGCAAACTTTTCCTAAGACTTCCTGGTTATAAAACCCCTAATTCAAATTAAATAAATAAAACAAATTCAACTGACGCCAATACACTCACACAGTGTGTAGAACTCATTCTCGTCTGACAAGTGACGGGAGACCACGCACAGGAGATATGTGGAGTTAAACCAATCAGACAAGGATTCGAATTTTGGTAGCGAACAAGCCAGCGGAAGTGGCTCTTGGCTAGACAGCTCAGTGCTCATCGCGCCTGATAATAGTGGTGTGAAAGATGAACATAAATGGTGGGAACTTGCATAAATGTCTGAAGTGCGACGTAGGATTTCACACAGTTTCAAATCCTAGTGTCTGCAGGAGGGTTTAACTTCCAAGCGTGATTGCAATCAAATTAAAAAAAAAAGCAACCTTGGATAGCACACTTCAACCAAGGGCACACTTCCATTTCGACCTATCTTATGCATGAAACCGTTCAAAATATTGGAAACTGAGTAAAGTGCCTCTTTAAATTCCCCCTTCTGAATACTCAAGATGGAAACTTAAGAGTGTTTCCCAGAGGAGTGAAGCAAAGTATTGGCCTTAATCGAATAGATTGAGAGTGGGTGGGAGTGTGCGGCGTAGCTCAGGAGAAGGGGGGGGGGGGGAGAGATCTCCTGGATAGTAAGTTTAAAAAAAAAAAAAAAAACTAAAAGAAGAGACTAGGAGGAAGATATTGGACTTATTAGAGTGGGAGAGCAAGGCAAACACATAGACAAAGATAGAGGCGGGAAGAGAGAGAGCGGGATGATGTTATTTTGTCAGTGTTTCCCCGTGGGGGTCTCGACTGCTTGTTAAAAAGTCCTGACAGAGGAACCACAGCAATAACACACAAACACACATGCATGTACACACTCACACTAATAAACAATGCTGCCCCTTTGCTCGACACTATGAGTTAAGACTCTATGTTTCCGAGTGTGTCTTAGCTATGGAAATCTGTTGCTAAAAATACTTGACTGTGACGTCACATGTAGGGTTGTATTAACATATGCGTGTTTGTAGTTGTGTAAGAATTTAAGGCCATTGGATTGTTTGTTCTCGGCAGCAAAAAGCATGTTTCTGAACCTTCCCATAGTATCAACTAAGTGTTGTCAAGTTTTAAGTGAACAGTTTTAGACATTTTTTTGTAAGCTTCCGTATCAAACAATAAAGCAATCAGATTTAGCATTACATCTCAGCTTTTTGCAGATGATGTGGTGCTGTTGGCTTCACCAAGCTGTGATCTCCAACTCTCACTGGAGCGATTCGTGGCTGAGTGTGAAGCAGTTGGGAGGATGATCAGCACCTCCATGTCCAAGACCATGGTCCTCAGTCAGAAAAGTGTGGCGTGCCCTCTCCTGCTTGAGGATGAGAAACTGCTCCAGGTGGAGGAGTTTAAGTATTTTGGGGTCTTGTTCACGAGCGATGCCAGGAGGGAGTAGGAGATCGACAGGCGCATTGGTACAGTGTCTGCAGTGATATGGATGCACCGGTCCATAGTGGTGAAGCAGGAGCTGAATCAAAAGGCCATGCTCTCGAAGAGCTGTGGGTTGTGACCGAAAGAACAAGATCCCAGATCCAAGCGGCCAAAATGAGTTTCCTCCGCAGGGTGTCCGGGCTCTCCCTTAGAGATAGGGTGAGAAGCTCGGTCATTCGGGAGGGACTCAGGGTCGAGCCGCTACTCCTCCGTGTTGAAAGGAGCCAGCTGAGGTGGCTCGGGCATCTGTTTCGGATGCGTCTGAGGCACCTCCCTGGAGAAGTGTTCCGGGCATGTCCCACCAGCAGGAGTCCCCGGGACGTCCCAGAACACGCTGGAGAGACTGTCTCTCGGCTCGCCTGGGATCGCCTTGGGATCCCGCCAGAGGAGCTGGTTGAAGTGGCTGGGCAGAGGGAAGTCTGGGCTTTCCTGCTAAAGGTGCTGCCTTTGTGACCCGACCACGGATATAGGGGTCGATAATGATGGATGGATGGAGACAATCAGAATTTGCAGTGCTAGTGGCAAAAGGCAAATACAAATGTAGGGAAGCAGGAAGATGAAGTAGTAGTGTATGATGGATTCACAAAGAGCATATATTTTCAAAAAAGAATCAGGAACACATGCATGTGGAAAAATCCTTAAAATAATTTATTTCGTGGTGTGATAATATATCTGTAAGGTGATAGATATATCGTGATACTTTGTGTCCCAATAGGTTATCGATATGCAGTCAATAATCGGCATTGTTGTCACAGGTTATGACGAAAATCTTCCAGTTGACTAATATTTTTCACTACAATAGTGTCTATGTTAACTCAATGACTGGAATTGATAAACATTTACCCTTCCCAGTCAAAATTAGTTGTTGTCAATAGCAGGCAATGAGTTAAGGCACTTATTTACAAGAATATTGCAACAAACGGTTTCGCTATATTTATCCATTTTCGTTATTTACAGAAATGTTGCACTGAAATATTCTCCTAGTCTGTGAGGAAGACAAATGGTTTTTGACAGATTTTCCACAACATTTTCAAAAATTGCATTGTTGATTTTTCCATTTAGAAATAGTTTGTTTTTCTCTTTAATAGTTATAGCATGGAACATAAGTAGATTGATTTCCTGACTCATGTATCAATAATTTTTGTATCGCTATTTAGTCAGATAATCGTTATTGTGAGCCTTGCGTCGCAAATCTTGAAAGGTGATTTTTGAAACAGCTGTGTTGCTTGACATTAGAGCTGATAAATGGGAGTGTTGACCGTTTTACAGTGTTCTAGTTCATCTATTCAAAATCCAGGCATGATTGTTGTTCTATGTTCGGATGTAACCATTTTAATGAGGTATTTCATTTGTTGTGCTAAATAATAATATTGGAAATTCGGAGTGTTGAACCACGCCCCCCCTCCCCCTATAAATAAATAAATAAATAAATAAATAAATATATATATATATATATATATATATATATATATTTTTTTTTTTGTATGTAGGAGAGGCTACTTCTGTTTTTCTGATTCTTGAAGTAGAATTTTGTGAATGCTTAATTAACAACACGGTTTGAAGGGGTCATTGAAAACCAAATGATTTTGTATTAGAAATATCGATTTTTGTTTTATTATGATCATTTAAACTTCATATTGTTTTGTGATTATTTAGCTGTTGTGACTCTGGTCCATTTGGCATTTTAGCTCCCCTTGGCCCCCTCTCAGAAATTTCCACCTCTATTGTTTTGCTGCAGCTATTTCCATCCTTGTCTGGTTATATTTAGCAACGTGCCACAGAGGATTTTTTGTCACGTCACAGAGTCTCTCCTCCAGTGGACCCTCCCGGGCTTTAGAGCTCAGCATGTAACACATTGTTTGTGCCACCAGTGCAGTTGTACAGTATAAAACATCCCTTTACTACAGTATGGATGGTGTTCTTGGTCTTATACGACCTGAGTGGGGAGTTTACAGCCCCGCAAACACTAAGTTTTGTGTATGTGCCAAAAGACCAGACAAAGCTGAATGCTATCGGCAGTACATGATTTGAAAACTACTATTTATATCTCCTACCTTCCCAGGGTGTGTGCCCAAATCCTTAAAATGTGGTATAATAAGTAACAATACTATAATCAATACTTGTGTATGGTGTGTCTAAATCATGATTTACCTTTCCTGTTTCGTGTATACACACACATAAATGTACGTATAGTATCTACATATACTGGACTGTCTCAGAAAATTAGAATACACAATATTCTAATTTTTTGAGACAGTCCTGTGTATATATACAGGACTGTCTCAGGAAATTAGAATACACAATATTCTAATTTCCTGACTGTCTCAGGAAATTAGAATATTGTGTATTCTAATTTCCTGAGACAGTCCTGTATATATACACAGGACTGTCTCAAAAAATTAGAATACACAATATTCTAATTTCCTGAGACAGTCCAGTATATATGTATATAGATATACACACTGTATAAACGCGCAACAGTCAATATTACATAATTCCATGGTTATTCCTGCTTGTCACAGTTAACGCTACATTGCCGCAAAGTGTGAGAGCGTCGACTACCGCTGTGATGAAGACAAGAAGTGACACATCTTACAGCGTGACCTCCTTGCTATCCCACCATGCTCCAGCATTACTTGAGTTTCTATGACATTAAATCATACAAGCACACACACACGTGCCAGAGAGGATTTTTTAAAACCAGAGAAAAACACAAGACTAAGTATAGGATGAAAAAAGGATCAACAGTTAACATTAACATAGATAACATAGAGTACAAGTACTACAAAGTTCATAGGATATGACTGAACTTGATAAGCCAATGGTATATCAAGGGAATAATCTAGACTGCTTAACAAATTTATTAGTGCACTTTAACGCTTTCAATCCCATTGATGATGTTAGACGTCCTGTCATGTGGCTCTTAAAGACTTAATTTAAAACTCGTTAAATGGATTTAACACTAGGAGACATTCAATCCATTTAAACTGGTAGTGTGGCAAACATGCAAACATATCCTCCAATACCATTACTATCAAGTAGCCTAGGAATCCAGTCTGACTTTGGCCATGTACAAGACACATGCCAAGTCAGTCTGTTATCCTGTGGTTTGAATTGGATTTCCACTTCGGTCCAATATCAACCGATGAATCCCAGCACATGACTTTGTGATGTGTCAAGAAGGTGGCGACCACAGATGTTTTTTAGACTTCTGTGAGTTTTGGAAGGCATTGTGCGTTCTCGTCATTTTCCCGTAGGCCTGTTCCTGATGGAGATGCTGCCGTAGGTGACACAATAGCATTTGTTTCCAGTTTTTTTTTTCAAAAACAAGTAATGTTCACAAGACAATAGTCACAATACCACACGTACTCTTCGATTTTTAACACAAAAATGACAGTTATCATGACTGCCTGCCATGATTGTTTGAGAACTACAAATTGAACAAAACCGACAGCATGAGTCGCATTCCATTTACAGTACGTCACGTCCATGTTTATTATGTGCTTCTGTGATTGGTTCTTTCATATTCTGTCTCTGCTTGTTAGCCCATCAATTTTGAAACCACAGAATATCAGACTGACTTCTTAGGCTGCATTAACATTAGCCACGGTCCAGTTGGAGAGGTACCTTGCAGCAACACATGCAAATGAGTTGTTGAAAAGGTTCAGCATCCACGCTGCGCCAACTGAACTTTCCAAGTAGCATCAAGGTGGTTGAAAGGTGCACTCATTGTTTGGACAAATAGAAGAGGAAATACCTCCCTCCTGTGAGGGCAAGGAGCACATAATGTAGCATAAGGCCAGGCCAGCAGCGGGATCGCTCCCTCCCAACTCTATGCCGAGCTAATCGGAGTATATAAAAATTAGGGCTGTCAAACGATTAAAATTTTTCATCGAGTTAATCTCAGCTTAAAAATTAATTAATCGTAATTAATCGCAATTCAAACCATTTGTAAGATATGCCATTTTTTTCTGTAAATTATTGTTGGAATGGAAAGATAAGATACAAGACGGATACATTCAACATACTATACATAAGTACAAGTATAATAAATCAACAAGTAAGGGTGTCAACAATAATCGACGCGGCGATGCATCCCGATGCGGGGCAGGGACGATTCGATTCGATGCGGGCAACACGCTGAATCGATTCAGCGCATTTTAAAATATATAAGTACATTCAAAAATCTTCCCTGCGCAATTCCGGTGATGCAATGGATTTGGTTTCCCCATTTGTATTGTTATTCTCATGTTTACCTGTAGAGAGAGCTACTTTACATTCAAAGCAAGCCCGTAGAGGTTAGATCGGGCCTAAAAAATTCCAGCCCAACCCCACATGGCCCGTTGGTATTGAAGCCCGACCGGCCAGATCAATTAACTATAGATTTGCATGCCCGAGCCGAGTGATGCGGAAAAAAAAACGCAGCAGCAGCAGCAATTTATTTTCATTTCTTCAAGTTTTCTTACTGTTTAAATAGTCTACATATTTTTATAAGAGTTATAAAAGCCTTTACACAACGAAATAACGCTGGGAAAGTTTAATATAAAAAAAAAAAAAAACACAGTTTTGCAGACACACAGAGGAGAAGATTCGAAATGATCACATTTGCCTTTGTGTGCATAAATAAAAGTGTCTTTCCTAACAAATTCTCAGTTGGCAGACAAAAAACGCAAGTTTACTCAGTATTTAAATAGTCTACATATTTTTTATGAAATTTATAGAAGCATTTACACAACGAAATAACGCTGGGAAAGTTTGATTAAAAAAAAAAAAAAAAAAAACACGGTTTTACAGACACACAGAGGAGAAGATTCAAAAGGATCACATTTGCCTTTGTGTGCGTAAATAAAAGTGTCTTTCGTAACAAATTCTCAGTTGGCAGGAAAAAAACGCAAATTTACTCAATATTTAAATAGTCTACATATTTTTATGAAATTTATAGAAGCATTTACACAACGAAATAGCGCTGGGAAAGTTTGATAAAAAAAAAAAAAAACGGTTTTACAGACACACAGAGGAGAAGATTCAAAAGGATCACATTTGCCTTTGTGTGCGTAAATAAAAGTGTCTTTCGTAACGAATTCTCAGTTGGCAGGAAAAAAACGCAAGTTTACTCAATATTTAAATAGTCTACATATATTTATGAGAATTATAAAAGCATTCACACAACGAAATAACGGGAGAAGAAGAAGAAAAAGAGGGCTGCGCCACAGCCCTCTGCACATTTTTTTTAAAAATTTAAATACTTTATTAGTTCGGCGCGGCGGCCCGACCCGACCCACCGAAACGTGAATGCCTAACATTTCGGGTCGGGTCGGGTTCGGGCACAAGATCTAACCTCTACGCAGGGGGGACGAGGAACCCAAATCCGCTTCCTTACCGGAGTAACGTCACAGACAAGCGCAGTTGTAATCGAGAGAGCAGAGAGATAGGACATAACATAACAATGGCTGAAACGGAGAAAGAGGGAGCGAGAAATATTATAGATATAAGATTGGCTAGGCCTACATTTTACTTTTGATCTACATTGCAATTTAGTTGATGTTTTGTTTGCAACTGAACTGATCCCTGGATTGATATTGCGATAAAGATGCTGCTGCACTACAATATTTTCTTTGTCGTTTTCTTTAATATTTACTTGAATATTTTTATTGATGGGTCGTTGTGACTAAAATACAGTGACTGTTATTACTGATTTTGCACAGGAGTTCAGATGTTGCACTGTGTGAAAGGCTGCTACTGTGTGTAAAAAAAAAAAAAAAAAAAAAGAGAAAGCCCTGGTCTCATTATAAGCACTAATTAAATGCTGTGATCTGATTTTTTTTTTTTTTTTTTTTAAGATATATATGAAAGTATACTATTTTCATTTGACTTCGACCAGGAGTGACACAAGAGCCAATAAAAAGTTGTTTAATGTCTGTCCGCTTGTGTTGGCTCATGATTCACAAAAAATATGCTTTGCTTTAGAATTTTAATGCATCCCAGGCTTTAATGCATCGCAATGCATTGCCTAATCGAACCGAATCGAATCGTGACCCTCTGAATCGATTCGAATCGAATCGAATTGTGGCCTTCCGAATCGTAATCAAATCGAATTGTGAGGGCGATGTCGATGCACACCTCTATCAACAAGATAGCATTAACATTAACATTCTTTCTGTTAAAAGGATCCATGGATAGGAAGATGTGTAGTCTTAAAAGATATATGTTAGCACTACTTATAGTAATTTTATATTAAAACCCTCTTAATGTTTTCGTTTTCATAAAAATTTGTAAAATTTTCAATCAAAAAATAAACTAGTAGCTCGCCATTGTTGAAGACATTAATTACACAAGGTGCTGAAAGCCTGAAACCCATAAAACCAGTAGCACCCAAGCGCCAGCAGAGGGCGAGAAAACACCAAAAAACACAAGTAACAAGTGGACATGACACTGTGCTGTCATTTTAATCTGTTTTAGCGGGGCATGTGCGTTAAATGTGTCAAATATTTTAACGTGATTAATTAAAAAAAAATAATTACTGCCCGTTAATGCGATAATTTTGACAGCCCTAATAAAAATGCATAGGGGAAAATTAAACCACGAGAGGGAACTCCAAGTCCCACAGGTGCGATCACTCTCACTTTTTTGACTTTTTGGACTGTCAAATTGTCGCAACTTCCAGGAGAGCAAGACTCATGAAACGGCTGCCTCGAGACGCTCCACTTGTCTTCTCCACTGCCACTCTCACACGATCTGTTCAAGAACAGCATGCAAAACACAGCCGCAACATTAGAAGCAGATTATGTGTCTCGAATGCAACTGCTTAGCACAGCACAACAACATTTGGCCATGGTTAATCGTCTCTCATCTTGCCATTGTTGATTTTGAATTGCGTGCACACCGTACTTCCGCTTCCAAGGATGACCTGCGTGTAACTTGACAGCCACGAGCCATACATAAAGTAGCAAAAGCGCACCCTGCTTCAGTTGCATTCACAAGCGAAGTAGGGTGTGCATAAAGCGTAGAGAGACTGACAATTTTTGAGCAGGCCAGAGTTCGTTTGTTTGGTCCGAACTAGAGTTCGGATGCATGTTCACATTTACAAAACGAAACGGACTATCTGAGAAAAAGAACTTTTTTATTTATTTATTTTTAATATTGGTATTAGATCGGGACTCTGTATTGACAGATTCTCAAAATCAAGTGACTTGGACTCAGATGCTAAAATTATGCAATCAGGACATTCCTAGCATTAGAGGTTACCATCTCTAGGTAACATGCTGTGCACTCTCACATGCTCGTCTCTATTTTTTGTCTCATTTGACCTCATGTTAAATAGATGATTCATTTGGTGTGAATCTGCTGACACGAAAAAAGTTAATTTGTTCATCAGAAGCAGTAGTGCTTGTCAGTGCTGTCCAATCAAAGGTTTGAATAAATTACAATGGGGAAACAATCCAGAGTCCAGTTTAATGGAGTGTGTTTGAGCGAGTCAGCATGAACATAACCTTCCTTCCCCATGAACTCGGCCTGGTAGAGTTCTGGAGCCTGCCTGCACTGCGTCAATCCAATTTGGGTTTAATTGAATTATTCAGAGCCCTCAGCCATATAGTGTGTTTCCATGCACACTCTGAATCGCTTTTATGTGAGCGTGTGTGCATATGTGTGAATGTGTGCATGTACAGGTTCAGCTGTTTTGAGAATTTTTTTTTTTTTACCCTGAATGATACAAAATACTGTTAACGGAATGTGAGCTCAAACTCCTTACATTCCTTTCTTTCCTGCCTGTTTCAGGATGTGAAGTCGACATTCTTCCAGTTTGGTGCTTCCATCCAGCAGGAGGCTCTGCTGATGCTGAACATCATGGAGGAGTATGACTGGCACATCTTCTCCATTGTTACGTCAAAGTTCCCCGGCTACCAGGAATTCATCAACATTCTAAAAACAACTGTAGACAACAGGTACATTTTATGTATTTTTTCCTCATTTTATAGGACAGCTCATTCACGTACAATGAGCATCTACTTGTATAGCAGTAATAGATAGATGCAGAAGGAATACATATACAGTGGTACCGCGGCATATGAATTGAATTCGTTCCAGGACCTTGTTTGTTAGTCAAACTGGTCGTATGTCAAGTGAGAATTTTCCATAAGAATACAATATAATTCGATTAATTCATTCCACAGCCTGAAAACCTACGCTAAATCCTTAATAACTACTGGTGGTACGGTTATAAATAGCAATTACACATAGCAAAACAAATATTTATAAATATAAATCTGAATAATGATAACAATAATAACTTTAAAAATCTGTTTCTAATGTGGTGGTTGTTTTGCATGCTGTTCCTTAACGCACCTTATGACTGATGACAGTGAAAGGCGGTGCGGAAGAGTTTTTACTTTGTCTTTTCATGTTTTTGTATCCTTCGGCTGCAGCGGATAGTAGCTATGATATATTGCTCAAGCTCTGAAATAAATAATTAAAAACCTGACTAAGCTGGCAACTTCCTTGCCGATGTTACTATACTAATAATTGTCACCTTAACTTAGAAAGACTAAAGAATGCAGGTCGGAGGAGGACCGTCGCGATTGTAGACATATTGCGGCCTTATTGTCGAGCCAGTTCACTCATATGTTTCTATCATTTCCATCTTTATTTCAATTCTAAGCGTAACCTTCTCGGGACTCATGTTGATTTCTCTCACAAGAAAATCCACTTTGCGTCTGCCTCGCGGGAAAACAATGAAATTGTGACACTGTCATAAATCGTCGTATTTCGAGCATATAGTCCTATGTCGAGACAAATGACGAGTCAAATTTTATGTCGGCTGTCGAAAGGATCGTATGTCGATGCACTTGTATGTCCAGGTACCACAGTACTATCTTTTCTCTGTTTATAAAACCAAGGGCGAAGGTTTGCAGAGGGATGGTAGGGACGAAACACTACCAACTTTTCAGGATGCTCAAATTGTCCCCACCAACTTTTAATCAACTTTATTTGCGTTTTATAATAACTTCAGTTATATACAGAGGGGCAAATCATTATTTTGTCAACCACCAATTGTGCAAGTTCTCCTACTTGAAAAGATTGGAGAGGCCTGTAATTGTCAACATGGGTAAACCTCAACCATGAGAGACAGAATGTGGAAAAAAAAAAAAAAAAACAGAAAATCACATTGTTTGATTTTCAAATAATTTATTTCCAAATTAGAGTGGAAAATAAGTATTTGGTTACATACAAACAAACAATATTTCTGTCTATCAAAGAGGTCTCACGAGGTCTAACGAGGCTCCACTCGTTACCTGTAGTAATGGCACCTGTTTTAACTCATTATCGGTATAAAAGACACCTGTCCACAAACTCAGTCAGTCACATTCCAAACTCCACGATGGCCAGGACCAAAGAGCTGTCAAAGGACACCAGAGCAAAATTGTAGACCAGCATCAGGCTGGGAAGACTGAATCTGCAATAAGTAAAACATTTGGTGTTAAGAAATCAACTGTGGGAGCAATTATTAGAAAATGGAAGACATACAAGACCACTGATAATCTCCCTCGATCTGGGGCTCCATGCAAGATCTCATCCCGTGGCGTCAAAATGATAACAAGAACGGTGAGCAAAAATCCCAGAACCACACGGGGGGACCTAGTGAATGACCTACAGAGAGCTGGGTCCACAGTAACAAAGGCTACTATCAGTAACACAATGCGCCGCCAGGGACTCAAATCCTGCACTGCCAGACGTGTCCCCCTGCTGAAGCCAGTACACGTCCAGGCCCGTCTGCGGTTTGCTAGAGAGCAATTGGATGATCCAGAAGAGGACTGGGAGAGTGTGTTATGGTCAGATGAAACCAAAATAGAACTTTTTGGTAGAAACACAGGTTCTGGTGTTTGGAGGTGAAAGAATACTGAATCGCATCCGAAGAACACCATACCCACTGTGAAGCATGGGGGTGGAAACATCATGCTTCGGGGCTGTTTTTCTGCAAAGGGACCAGGACGACTGATCTGTGTAAAGGAAAGAATAAATGGGGCCATATATCGAGAGATTTTGAGTGAAAATCTCCTTCCATCAGCAAGGGCATTGAAAATGAGACGTGGCTGGGTCTTTCAGCATGACAATGATCTCAAACACACAGCCAGGGCAACAAAGGAGTGGCTTCGTAAGAAGCATTTCAAGGTCCTGGAGTGACCTAGCCAGTCTCCAGATCTCAACCCCATAGAAAATTGGTGGAGGGAGTTGAAAGTCCATGTTGCCCAACGATAGCCCCAAAACAGCACTGCTCTAGAGGAGATCTGCATGGAGGACTGGGCCAAAATACCAGCAACAATGGTGAAGGCTTGTGAAGAGTTACAGAAAACGTTTGGCCTCTGTTATTGCCAATAAAGGGTACATAACAAAGTATTGAGATAAACTTTTGGTATTGACCAAATACTTATTTTCCACCATGATTTGCAAATACAGTAAATTCTTTAAAAATCAAACAATGTGATTTTCTGTTTTCTTCTCCCCACATTCTGTCTCTCATGGTTGAGGTTTACCCATGTTGGCAATTACAGGCCTCTCTAATATTTTCAAGTGGGAGAACTGCCACAATTAGTGGTTGACTAAATACTTATTTGCCCCACTGTAGGTCATTAGATTGTCTTTCCATATGTTTTAGTTGTTGTAATTGACGCCACTATCATTAGGTGAATTATTTTTATGTTCAGACTTAAATGTACCTTTTTTCACTTGCTAAATGTGCCGGTCCATTTTTTCCTCCTAAATGTACATTTGATTGGCTGACGACTTGACCCCCCCCCCCCCCCCCTTACACACAAACACCCACTCACAGACATAAGATATATGGGAAATTAGATGTTTTTTATTTTTGCAGCCAGCAGCAGCCAATGTAAAAAATGTAAAAAGATGTCAATTTTGTGGAAGTGGTGAACACACCACTAATTTTGCTACTGAAAGTCCAACCTGCATCAGAGTTAGCATAACATTAAACTGTGTGAACTTTCTAACCTGCAAAACTACCTGCAAAAAAGCTGCTTAGAGAGAAGTGTCCTCCTGTATGTGTTTTCTACTGTTAACGTTAATTAAACTGGAAGAACTGTAGTGAACCGAGTTTTACCCCTTCTCCCCCATTTTACTTTTTATTTTATTTCTGTGGTCAGCCCACTGGAGCATTCATTTTTTTGTTGCGTTTGGCTGTGCTTGTGGACAAAAGCAGTACTTTTTTTACCTGAAGGACGGCTCCATTTTTTATTTTTATTTTTTTGTTATTCCCTCACAAAGAAGTTTTTTCAGTTATTTTGAATTTCTTTATTTAGACAATGTCGAGTTGTCTTAAGACTGTTTTATTTGTTTGCATACCTGGATAGTTAAGAGATTATTAACAAGCTTGAATGTGTTGTGTATGTTAAGATAATTTATGTTCAAATAATGCAATTTAACTTTGCTCATAAAGTCCAGAAATTTTGCCTAGTTTTCAAAATGTTTCTTTTACTAATTTTTGAAAACAAAGGTTTGAATTGAACGGTGTAGGCTGAACCAATACACATAAAATAATACAGATTTATTTTTGCATTGATCATTAAGAATGTACCATAGTAACATAGCTTTTAAGAGTTATAAATAACTTTAGCACAAAAAACATGCATAACAAAGTTAACCAGGTAACCAAGTACTTGCAGCTCAGTTGTTTTTTCATTTGTTATTATACGTTATCGCCAATGTTGAAACACGGGCCTTGAGCGCCCGCTTGCGATCTAGTGTGAAAATGTGTTAATAATTTCACACATAAATCGTTCCAGACTATAAGTCGCACCCCTGGTCAGAATATGAAAAAAAATAATGTGATTTACTGTCCGTAAAATACAGTAGTAACGTTGCCACAGTTATAATGACCTACATCGAATTCACTTTTCAATACAATCTTAGTGTAATGTCCATTGTAGGGCATCTTTAGTCACATAAAAACTAATGAACTCATATCTTTGTGCACACATTATTGAACCCAGTTTACAAGTGACCAGTTTACAGTCGCCTCAGATAGATGGTCTTCACTGCGCCGTACTCTCCAGGCATGATAAACCAACCATCCATAACCAATATTTAAATCCAACTCTTACAATGGTCATGCCTGGCCTGCAAGTCACAAGGCTGACGTAATGGAAAAGCAACTGTATTAGTACTTGTGTTAGCATCTGAGGCATTACATTATTGTAGCAACAGAGCTATGAGGTTTATATTGTACTGTAAATGATTTATTTATTTTAATTATTATTGCACTGTAATACAAGCAGTTGCATGAAAAGGGTTGGACATACCCAGTGTGACAAAACGTTTGCATGCTTTACTACTCTACTTAACGATAGGAAACATACACTTGACTATTATAAATACGGGACCAAGAGTGTGCCCTAGATGCAATTTCATTCCAAAATTCAACTGTTTCATCTAATCAGCATAAACGTTGCTTCATCTGCATTGCATTTGCGTAATGCATATGCAATCCAGCTAATAAACGCATGGAGGTTCAGCAAATTAGACAACTGCCAGAGGAGAGCGACATCACATCTTTGATGCTGGCTTTGTGCCTAAAGCGTAATAAAGTTTATGTACATTAAAATGTCAGAACGCTGCATTGACATCTGTTTTAATCAGTGAATCATTCTCATTCAGCAAGATACACCATTTTCAAAAATAAATTAAACAGCTGTTAAACAAAAAATAAATAAATAAATAAACCGCACATGAATGGGTGTAGCCTCTCTAATAGACAAAATACCTTCTAAAAAAGCAGCCAGGTATATTCAGACCTTTTTAAATCTGGAATAGTTTCTCCATTTTTGTAATCTCATCCATCATCACAGCAGATGTCCCCGCGGTGAATGGGGTTGTTTACTGTCTTGGCGACTTACTGCACTCAGTGTTTGGCCTTGGATGTTTCATCTTCTCTCTTCATATTGGTTTCAAACGTTGCAGCCCACAAGGATTTAAGCAGCACTCTTCAAATTAATGTGGATGACAGTTTGGTTTAGTACTCCTGCAGCTTTGCTGTCTTCCACACCTCTGGGTCATTTTGACTGATGCTGTAGTGAAATGCTTAACAGCGCAGCAGCCCATAATATTTAGCTGGAAGTCAAATAAAGTGTTCAGCTATTCTAAGACGAGGGTTGGTAGTCTGTGAATTACTACATTTGCATTCACCCAAACTATGTGGTTTGTTTTACCGATTTGCGTTACTTGCGGCCTTTTTAGTATAATGATAATAATGATGATAATAATATTGTTGCAGTGGTCTTATCGTGAATATCTAATTTACACGTTCCTGTATGTAGATGAAGATTTCTGTTCGCCAGTTCCGCACTTACTTTAATAATTCTACTTTGTCATGAGCTAATATTATAAGCTAGCTCGTTTCTAGTATTTGAACACACCGGCTTTTGATTAATGTATTTTTGGCGACGGCATAATTTACCAGCCTCTAATTGGTCTATTTCAGCTTTGCCATAAAGTGCACCACATAAAACAAAAGTACTGTAAGGGTAAAATAAAAACAGGGTACACAGATTGGGAATAAAGTGAATAAGTGACTAGCAGCAAGTGGTTAAGTAGTAGTAATGTAACAGTGGGTATATGACAATGTACAATACACCGACTGAGAGGCAGATGGCTGACTTGATATCACAGGTTGATGACAGGTTGTGCATAGATATTGATGTCACAGTGCAAAAACGCTATAATGTAACAGTGTTAATATTGCATATGTACCCAGACTAAGACAGATGTCTCAGAACATATTACTTAATAAGATGCATGTGACAATGTTGTGGCATTAGCTGTGCAATGACAGTGTAATGAACCCTAACGGGTGATTGTTTGCAGCAGAAACCACACACATTCGATTTTGGCAAATGCATGGCGTTTGACTGAACTTTTGTGCAGATACTTGAGTAATGATAATGTATATGAATGCAGCGATTGAAAGGATTTACAGAGTGACAAAATTTCTCTGGTGAACTTCAAAATTATGCTGGTAATAGTCAAATCAATTAAATTTACAATAGTGGTTCAATAAAAAAAAAAAAAATAATAAATAAATAAAAATGTTTTGTTGCTGATTAGGTACATTGACACATTTTCCGAATTTATTTTGAACGTGAAATGAAAAACTGTTTTTGTCAATTGCCTTGGTTCGTTTTTCAGATCAGAATTGAAATTCTCAAAACTACATGTTCAATCCTCACAACATGTCGCACAAGTAGCAAAACAACATGGATGACCTGCAAAAGCTAGTATTTTTGTGCAAAGTACTTAGTCTATCGCTCAAACTTAAATTTCTCTGTCAACAATGAACATGTCAGTGCTGTTAGAGTGACAAGTCCTTGTTTCATTTTGTACAAACAAGTCAGTAAAAATTCTTAGGCATGCTCTCAATTGAACAGTTACACTGGTGGAAGGCTCTGATGCTGAAGATGATGTATTTACAGTGTATCACAAAAATGAGTACACTCCTTGCATTTCTGCAGATATTTAAGTATATCTTTTCATGGGACAACACTGACAAAATAACACTTTGACACAATGAAAAGTAGTCTGTGTGCAGCTTACATAATAGAATTGATTTATTTTCCTCTCAAAATAACTCAAAATATAGCCATTAATATCAAAACCCCTGGCAACAAAAGTAAGTACACCCCATGGAAACTACGTACATCCCTAAATGTCCAAATTGAGTACTGCTTGTCATTTTCCCTCCAATATTTCATGTGAATCATTGCAGGAGTGCTGTCAGCATTGCTGCAGAGATTGAATAGGTGGGGGGTCAGCCTGTTAGTGTTAAGACCATACGCCATACTCTACTTTAAATCGGTGTGCATGGCTGTCACCCCAGGTGGAAGCCTTTTCTCAAGATGGTACACAGAAAGCCTGCAAACAGTTTGCTGACGACATGTCAGCAAAGCACATGGATTACTGGACCCATGTCCTATGGTCTGATGAGATGGGCGGGCTTTCTTGTGTACCGTCTTCAGAAGAAGCTTCCTCTTGGGTTGACAGCCATGCACACCAATTTGATGTAGAGTGTGGCATATGGTTTAAGCGCAAACAGGCCCACCCCCCACCTCTTCAATCTCTGCAGCAATGCTGACAGCACTCCTGTAACAAGTCACATGACATTTTGGAGGGAAAATGACACGCAATTTGCAAGCAATACTCAATTTTGACATTTAGGGATGTACGTAGTTTCTATGGGGTGCACTCAGTTTGTACTCACTTGGCAGGGGCTTAGATATTAATGGCTATATTTTGAGTTATTTTGGGGGGGAAATTAATTAACTCTATTATATTAGCTGCACCAGACTACTTTTTATTGTGTCAAAGTGTCATTTTGTCAGTGTTGTCTAATGAAGTGATATACTTAAATATCTGCAGATATGCGAGGGGTGTACTCACTTTTGTGATACACTGTAAGTTTTGATGAACATTGCAAATTACACCTCTGTGTGTGGGAGATTGATTGCAAAAGACTAGGCAAGATTCAATTGACAATTTTGCTGTTTTTACAATTTCTTGACAGACAATGTTACTGTGATACAGAAAGCAAACGACAGCACTGAGTATCACAAAGAAAAAAAAAAAACAAGCAATATTAGAAATTTGAACATTAGATAATCGACACAACTAAATTTTGAGTGCTACATGTTGGAATTTTTTCACTATTCTTTCTACACATCTTGACATTCCTCCCTCCCACAAATTTTCATCCACGTCACAATGGATGTCCTCTCTTTCTATACAGGCTAGAAAGAATCTCGAATGCCTTATTCAGCCTCTGCAGGCATCTGCTGTGATGTCACTGCATGCTGCATTCATGGCATCCAGATGAGTCATCTGAGTGTGAGGCTGGCGATCATACACTTGCCATCTCCAGGTGGACAAAACTTCAATGGGATTGAGGAATGGCAAATGTGGTGGTAGGAACTCCATTGCCATTCTGTTGTGGGTTGCAAACCATTCCCTGATTATGTTGGAGTGGTAGAAACCCACAGTGTTCTAAACTATCACAAATTTTGGCAGGTTAAAATAAGTCACGTAAAATAGGTAACAAATACGCTTCGAAATAAGCACACACATGTTAACATATTCTGACAACATGTTCATCCTTTTTGCATGTCAAGACTTATGCAATAAAGTAATGACTAAATGTTGTGCGTGGTTATACTATTCAATAGAGACCCATGATCATCCATTTTGACCATAATGACAGCTGCAGCTGATAATGTTGGAAACAGCAGAGAATTGTACAAAATAATTTGCATGGATGCACAAAGACATTTGCAACTTGCTCAAAGAAATGAGAAATTGCTTTTTTGATGTGCACTAGTGATACGATGTGAAGATTGAACAAGTAGTTTTGGGAATTTCAATTCAGAGCTGAGAAACGTACCAATTAAGAAAAACTATAATTAAACCTAACTTCAAATCCCAATTTCTCTGAGACAAAATACTGTTGCAAATTGTTCATATTTATTGGAAAGTTGCCAAAATCTCAGTTCTGAACGATGCATCAATGTGACAATGTGTCAATTTGCTGTGCCAGTCACACATAATTAAATGTTTACTACAGTGCAGCACACGCCATACCACTGCAATTATGACGCAATACCTAAGGTTCAATTTTCAGTCGGTGTAAACAATATTGATCCCTGTCGTTTGCAAATTTGATTGGTTGGTATGAGGGACATAAATGTTTTGCAGTTTATTTAATGTTATTTCGTAACTATAGTCTGCTGAGAGTACAAATTCATTGGAAATGGAACTATTTTATTCCCTCTGGTGGTTGACCTTAATGTTGGAATGATAACAAATCATTAATTAAAGATGGAATAATTTGCACGAGCAGCCTTAATTAACCGTCAATTTCACGTGTCGCTATTCGACCTGCTTACTGGGGCTTGGTCATGGGCAGACAGCTTTAATAGCAAAGGACCTCTATCATCTCAAGTGAAAATAAAATAGGCCAGTCAGCTCAGTGAGTCAAGGCCAGCTCAGGCAGATGTTATGGTACTCTAAGGAGCCAACATGAAACGCAGCCTAGATATTTTTGAAACATGCAGGCGAGCGATCACACTGTTAAATATACATCATATGTGAATTTACAGTCATGATGATCGTCGTAATGAAAAGTTAAGAGCAAGTCAAAGACGTTCTCGTCACAATGTTGGTGATCGGTGTCCATTTTTTAGGGTTTTTTTTTTTTCGCTGTCGCTGTAAGGGACATAAATAGTAATAGCCATTGTTATGTTTATGTTTCAATCGTCCAATTTTAATGTCAAATACTTTTGAATCTACTTTATTACATTAATCTTTCAGCAAATTATTTGAAAATATTGAACTACCTGTACTAACATAACAGATTCTTTTTATAGTAAAGATGAATAAATATATGTGTCAAATGTTCATATACTGTAGTTGTGCATTGGTTTCTAATTATGCTGTCTGATTTTTAGGTTATTTTTCAGTTTTTCCTTTTTTTTTTTTTTTTCTCATCAGTCTTTAGATAAGGATGATAAGTGATCTATTTGGGCTTATCTTGTGGAATGTCTAATGAACACTTGTTACCTTTCACTTGAGATAACTTTCTAGAGAGATGGATTATAAAAGAGATATTATCTGATCTATGTAGACTGATGATGGTCTTTGTTTTGAGCAAGATGTTTTTGAAGTGTAGAGTAATTTCACTCTAACCAGCCGAAAGGTGTACCAGAAAGTGGGATACAGTATTTCAACTTGCACAAATTTTCTCTCATTTATACAGTCTGAATCTGCTGACCTTGGTTCTTCAGTAAAGCCTTTTTTTATTTCCCAAAATCAATTTAACACATAAGCACACCGATGTGCATTGATAAAATGCTTTAAAGTGATGTTTGATATAATTACAATGGGGATCTCTAACTGTCCTTGCTGGCTGGAATTGAGTGATCATGAAATTGATAACTCAATGCTGCTATCCTTTACAGTTTTGTTGGCTGGGACCTGCAGAATATCATCACCCTGGATGCAGTGGAGGAAGACAGCCGGTCTCAGATCATGTTGAAGAAGGTTCAGTCACCGGTAGTTGTGCTTTACTGCTCCAAGGACGAGGCTGTCTACATCCTGGAGGAGGCTCGCTCTCTGGGCCTCACAGGTTTTGGTTACATCTGGATCGTACCTTCTCTGACCACTGGGAACCCGGAGATAACACCAGAAGAGTTCCCGTCAGGAATGATTTCGGTCTCTTATGATGACTGGGATTATCCACTTGAGGCACGTGTGCGTGATGGTTTGGGGATCATAACATCAGCAGCAGCTGCCATGTTGGATGAGTACGGTGACATCCCCGAAGCGAGGACGTCTTGCTACGGCCAGATGGAAAAAACCAGCAAGCTGCCACCTAGCGCACTGCACAAGTAGGTGAAGTCTTAATTAGTGTTGCACCGATATCTCACTAAAATGACGCCATCAATGTCGGGAGTACTGAGAAATGCCGATGCTACTTTTTGAAATCTATTTACCAACGGTAAACAGTCTCCCTGCCCGAGATGCTGCCAGCTACGTATACCGCCGTAAAAAAGGAGCATTCACTCATGTCACTCTTTGCAAATGCATGTCACTCTTCCCAAGATGATGATAGACGTCCAATCGTGTGGCATCCAATCATCCTTCTGCTGTGAATTTAAATGAGTTTATCACGAGATGACGTCCAATCCATTTGAAATGAGAGGGTGGCTACTAACCCTCCAACTTCAAATGGATTTGACGTCCTCATATTAATGTCAGTGGCAGCCAATATGTTAAAGCAGTGTCTGCTCAAGCCATAATAGCAATTACTTTAAATTCAAGTGAGTATGCAGTCATCTAGTAAATATATATATATATATATATATATATATATATATTATAGGGATGAGATTTTTGACTAATTTCCCTGCCGACTTGTCTCAGATTTTATTTGCGATGGTCTATGAGCAAAAAAACTCGCAATTTAATACTGCCAAACGCTGCTGACTTTCTTGCACGGTAGCGACACCATCTTCAAATTTGACTTATTTACCCAAACTTTGATAATCAATTAATATATCAATTAGTTAGTTTGAATAACCAAGTAATAGATTAATGTGTTGCAGAATAAATTTTAACATGTAAAGCAAATAAACAAGTATTTATACTTGCAATAATATTTATTTTGGCTTGCTAAGATTACACTTTCCAAAACAGCATTAAATGTGAATACAAAATAAAGTGAGTGTTTGTTCAAACTATGCAGGATTGCACATTCATTTCACAAGAGCAATAAATGCATTTAAAAATGAATTAAAATACCTGATCTTAGCCTCAAACGATATAAAAAAAATAAAATAAATGAGGATCTAAGTACAATAAAAGAACAACTGGCTAGCTGGCAAAGCAAAAGTCCGCTAAATAAGATAAGATAAATAATATAATATAGTTCTAAACTAAATAACGAATGCATAAACAAACATATTCGCTCAAACAAAAACACACCTTATTTTGTCCTTGACAGAGAGCAGCTGGATTCAGCCTTGTTGGACAAGTTATGGGATATTAACTTTTGTCACTAGAGGGCAGTGTATCCACCCAAATCAATAAAACTAAATGCAACACTTTCAAAACAAACCATTACAACGTCACTCTAATTAAACAAATCCTGAAAGAAGCAAAATTTGATTTGAAGATTTTTTTTTTCTAATCGAATTACTCGATTAATAGTTGCCACGCTTTGTGTGTGTGTGTGTGTGTGTGTGTGTGGGGGGGGTTCTCTCCTTGGCAGCTCAGCCTGTTTACAAAGAGGCAGAGGTGCGAAAACCGACAAGTACAATATGAAACTTTCAATAAATGAGCAGACGGTTAAACGATTAAACGACTAAGCGTGCACTTTATTTGTATTAAAAAATATAATAATAATAAACATGGATTCAGTTCAGTATCGGCATCCGCTCATACCACACAGCCGCATGGATCGGTATCGGGAGCCAAAAAAATGGTACTGGTGCAACACTAGTCACATTACTGTAATATAATTTAATATTGCATTAGTAATCTGTCATATACAGCTCATTTTCAGTGAACATACAAACACAAAAGGTGTTTGTTTTCCATCTCTTTCTATTGTAAGACTTGTATACATAGACATATGGCTCAAATTTTTATATCGTCAAATTGTTTGAATTTTCAGGACGAGTGACTTGCCGACAGAAGATTAATTTATTCAGCAATGATCTTGACATTGCTCCAAAGTTATTGTACTCACAAGGTATATTTGATTGCTTTAATGTCATGTCTTACAGTTCTCCCTTGAGGTATGGTATCCAGGGATGGCAATGATATTTTGTTGATACAGCAATCATTTCTTTATTAAATTTTTAAGTATTTCTCTGGGTGCAAAAACAATTTAAAATGAATGTATCGTGACAAGGCAGCACTGAGTTGCATGTCAGCCTCACAGCTTTCAGGTCAAGGGTTCAATCCCTGGCACTGGTCTTTCTTTGTCGAGTTTGCATGTTCCCCTTCTTCCTGTAGGGGTTTTCTCTGGGTGCTTTAGTTAACACTAAGAATGCAGCAATATTTTTGCGTATTGAATCAAAGAGGACGTAATCAAATGGTTCAATATGGTTAACACTAAGGATGCAACAATATTCGGTTTTATATTGAACCATTTGATACGTTATCTTCGATTCAATACGCAAAAATATTTGATGCAAATGAAAAGCTCCCAAAATGTATTTTCCGATTTTGTTCTCGTGCGCTCGCTAATATGCCCGGGGTGCATCGAAAACTGAGGGCTGTGCCTTGAAAAGGTTTGAGACAGCTCCTCCCTGCGAGCAGCCCTCATCCTCTCTTCCCCAAACTGCGTGGAGGGTGGAGTGAAGCATGCTGCATTTGTTTGTGGCAGAGGTAACAGACATGACAATCATGGCTAGCAAGGAAAGACAGAAGTTTGAGGAGGCGGCTTCAGCGTAGTACAGATCCGCTGTATGGCGACATTTTGGGTTTGCTGATATGGTATTCCCTCTCGTACATATTTCACAAAGACTGTCTTCCCGGATGTTTACAACGAAGTCCACCAAAACATTGTTACCGACTTGGCTGCTACATAAAACCTCGCTTTGACAACAGACAGCTGGACACTGAGAGCTACCTCACGGTTACATGATAAACAATGAACGGCAAATTACGAGCTTTGTACTTCAAATTCGTCCCGTTTATGAAAGTCGATTTTCATATGCTGCTGTTGTGCAGTAATGAGCAGACATGAGTTCTGTGGCGTTTGATAACTTTTTTAATGCTCCGACAACACTAGATATCGTCAAATAGCAAACTAGATGTGCTACGTTAGATCCCTCCAAGTCCCATGCCAGTGGCTACATGAGCCCAGAGTGATCATGGGACACGTAGTCCATATACTACATAGTTGAATTAAAATCTGCCATGACTGAATGGAAGTTAAGCTGGCCAAATCAATCCATGCCAGTGACTATAGATGGTGCTGCAAATTAATTAGTTAATTCAGTAAGTGACACATTTGGACTCGGACCACAAATAGGATGTTTTGCCTCACAGTACAAACAGTAAAGATTGTTCTCAGCACTTTTATACAAAATTTCTTCAGATCAGTAAGTGAGCCATAAATATTATGCACTAAAATGCATGTTTATATAATGGCAATTTTATTTTTGCTTATTAGCAAAATTAAAAAAATAAATAAATAAATAACACTTGTATTTTTTGTTTTAGGGCATTAAATGTATTGAATCGAAAATCGTGTCCCTCGTATCGAAAATTGTACCGAACCGTGACTTAACTGTATCGTTGCATCCCTAGTACACACCCACACAACTAAAAAATTGCATTTTTGGCTGAACATTATAAATAGTCTCTAGGTGTGAATTTGAGTGTGATAGGCCATAAATTAAGGCAGTTAGGCAGCTGGGGTGGGCTCCAGCACGCCTGTGACCCAGCAGAATGAATGAATGAATGGATGAATACGGTGATAAATTAAGGGCTTTTTTTTTCGTGACTAAGCTTGTAACTTATTTTACTTGTACATCAAATGAGTCAAATTACCACTGTATCAGTATTCAAAAGCAAAGCATACAGTAAATATCTACCTCCTCTCTACACAAGGCCATAGAGTTTGGTATTGAGCAATAGTATGCGCATTGTTGCCATTGTGAAGAATATTACAATTTATTTCGTGTTTCAATTTCTAGCACCCGCAATTTGTTTTAAAAACCACAATTGTATAGTTTATAAAGGGTTCAATTCAATTCAATTTTATTTGTACAGCCCTATATCACAACAAGGTTGTCTCAAAGGGCTTTGCAGAGGCAATATGATACACAGTCAGAAACAGTAGATGAATTAATAAAGTTCAAGTCCTGAGCATTCCCCATCCTTAGACCCTCCATGTCGGCAAGGAAAAACTCCCAAAACCCTTCGGGAAAAATTTGAAACATTGGGGAGAACCAAAGTCAGGAAAGATCCACTCCCAGGACGGACAGGCTATAGATGCACCAGGACTGATTATTAGCAGCAGGAGGTCCAATTTGTAGAGATGCAATGGAATAAAGAAAGAAGAGGAGGTTCATCTACCCAGATGATCCGGGGGGGACAGTGAGGATGTCCATCTAGCCAGGGGTCAGGATAGTCAGGAGGCTGCGGCTGAAAAATAGCCTCTCCCCAGAGGGGAAAGGGGACACCGGGTGACTAGTGATGAAGAGACTAGTCAACTAGATATTAGAATTAGAAAAGAGAAATAAAGTAAGACAAGTGGTAAGTAGAGTGAGGAAAAGGGGATAGGACTCAGTGGCTGAACTTCCCCCAGCGTTATAGCTTCTAGTGCAGCTTAGACTGAACTTTGAGTCTAGTCCAATTTCAACTAGCCTGACCATAAGCTTTGTCAAATAGGAATGTTTTTAGTCTAATCTTAAATGTACAGACTGTGTCGGCTTCTTTAATACTAGCTGGAAGCTGATTCCATAAGACAGGAGCTTGGTAGCTAAAGGTTCTAGAGCTTACTGTACTTTTAGAGACCCTGGGAACTACCAGTAGACAGTAGGGTGAACATAATATACGGTCAATAACCAAATATAACGCGCACTTTTCCTCTAAAAATGCACTTGTAAAGTCATGGGTGTGCATTATACACAGGTACAGGGATGGAGACAGAAATATTCACCATGATTCATGTTCCAGTGTCAGCATGGACCAGCACAATATTATCTGATCCGAACGACCGTGATATAATAATCAACTTTCATGTTGTAAATAATTGTTTTCATGATGATATTTTTCAAATCTAATAAAATTAAAATGCTTTTGTTGTACTATTCGTCTATTATTTACTGGTACATTATTCTTACCTTGTTGTCACAACATGCCGGCTTATTGACACGGCCATGTTGTCTTGGAGAGAAAGGTAAACGCTCCGTATAAATGTTGACCGTGTGGCGAGCTAGGACAAGAGTCTGAGAACCAGTGTCGAACCACGGAGCCAAGCCGTCTTGTTTTATTGACACTGAAACTTACAAAGAGACAACGTATATATCTTGCATGCAACTCGTGGGAGACGTCTGTTTACTTCCGGTGCTCTGACAAATTTTGAAACCTATCAAAAATTGTTTGCGGTTCTGCGCATACACGTAATGTTAAAAATGGCCACGAATGCAGCGATTCCAAAGTAAACACTACAAACTTTTTTAAAAGAAAGAAATATTTACTGAATTTTGATCATGGAAAGACATTTAGAAAAGTTCTCCTCAGACACATCCTACCATGTTAGATGCACACAACAACTGCGCCAAGCTCTCTCACTGTTAACGACTTCGCCATGTCTTTAAGCATTAATTTACGTCGTTTTCGTGTTGCACATGTATGTTTATGATCTAACTAGTTTATTTAGCACCTTTGGATAACATTGAGAGTCCAACTGAATGTAAAAGAGGGCTTTTTGACCACTACAAAAGCTTTGGGAGCAAAATTTTATAAGGGAAAAAAATTTTGACAGAACACCGGCAGTTCCCTTAATTAAACTCTTCCCCCCGGGAACTACACGACTTGCCAACATTAGTTCCACAGGTGAATTCTGTTAAAATTTGTTACAACCGCTCACTTTGTAAAAATTATTACCGTATACTGTGAGCAATTTTACCGCAGAAAATGAATATACGTATATATATATATATATATATATATATATATATATATATATATATATATATATATATATATATATATTTTTTTTTTTTTTTAAATCTTGGACAAAAGAAATAAAAAATGCAGATTTTACCATCACGGTATATGACGTCACCATTTTGTTTCGGTAATACTTCACTCTGATTGGTCGAATGATTTCCGTGAGTTTGTTTCGTTTGTACTGTGACTGCTCTGTCCGATTACTGGTAAGAGACGTATAAAAGTTCAAGGCACGAGACGAGGGTGCACTTTATACACGAGTACAAGACTTTTCCCTACATTTTACAGGTACATTTCAGGTGCGCGTTATACACGGGTGCGCGTTATATTTGGGTATTTACGGTATGGTGGAAATGACAGCCACATGGTTATTTAAAGCTCAAATTGATTACACACCTTGTTGGAAATGTTGGATGTGGGAATTTCTTTGTTTCTCTGTTACTCCTACAACAGTCATTTTCACCGTTGTCCTCCCTGTTAATGATAGAACATTCTACCCTGTTTAAGTAGAGCATAGCAAGATGCAATAACAGGACGCAAGAAAAAGCGCCAGAGCTTAAAGGAAGGAGGAAGAGTGGGAGTGAGAGAGAGAAAAGAGGCTGATAAGGAGGTGAATGAGAGTTGAGGAGGAAGTTTGTGTTTTAGGCATTGAGGACAGGGAGGGAAGCAGAGGAATGGATACAAGGGTAGTGGTGGGATGTTGCGCTATAAAATTGAAGAGGCCCTTGATGAATCCTTCTGTTCCTCCTCTCTTCTGTTACCCCTTATCCACTAATGTCTGCAATTCTTCGAACCTTTTCGAGCTGTATTGCAGGCAATGGGAAATGGTGTATGTCTTTCCGGCTTGGTCCGTTTTGCGATATGACCGACAAGACACACGTGTACCCATTCGACACACATGGAGCCACCTCACAATATTATACAGTATTTTGAAGATAAGCTTTGTTTATAGAGGAAAATGAGAACACATAATTCTCAATCAGGACATTAAAGTATTGTAAATCTGAGCCAGCTGACTTTATTTTCACGCTTAGTTGCCTCAGGTTGTTTCCCAGGTGATAAGGGGCCACAGATGGCTCTGTCTGGTTGAGAGAACTCAGCCAATGAGCCCCTATGGCCTGGACTTGAGAAACATAATTGGTCAAGCCGAGGTCACCCCTGTGGGCCATTAAAAAAATTTAGTATGTCAATGGCCAGTGGAGATATAGGGGAATAAGGTTAACACACATAAAATGAAAAAGTAATGCAAACAAATACATCAAGATTTAAGTATCTAAAAAAAAGTATTTTTTTTTAAGTAGTAGGAGCGATCTTTTTAAGATTTCGCAGTTGTTCATATTCTTTGTTGCTGTGCCTGTATCCAAGTTTCGAAAAGCCACATGTAGGTCAGTTCTACACAACTAGAAACTACTGTTCTTCTGCGGTTCTGGAAGTAGTCTCGTAACCAGAAAATTTCATAAATAGAGATATGTTTTACATGTAAATGCCCTAATATTTTCCAAGCACTACTGACACGGCACATTAAATTTTATAATTGGGGTAAAACCGGAATAAAACATAAGCCAAACACACTTGAAACATTCCATATACCTGACCTGACCTAACCTAACCTAACCTAACCTAACCTAACCTAACCTAACCTAACCTAACCTAACCTAACCTAACCTAACCTAACCTAACCTGACCATTAATACCTGTAATGAAGTAGTAGATGATAGAACAAAATGCAAATAAAAAAATATATCTTACGTTTATACTGAGGCAAAGTCCTCGTTTAGAGTGAGGCAATGTCCTCTTTCACGAGATTGATGGTGCCTATCGCCTATCTCACTCTTCGTGCCACATAACGCGAGGATACCTACGCTCTAATGTGCTACTAGTGTAATGTGATGTAAAAATGAACCGTCTGTCGGCTTTAAGGGTGCCATCGATAGAAAGACGTAGTTATAATTATATGTTATAGTTATAATAATTTCAGATTAAAACCTTTCTAAATGTTTTCGTTTTAATAAAATTTGTAAAATTATTTTAACTCTTAGGTCTCCATTGTTGTTGATGTCACAGGGTGGTGACGTCACATGGACACGCTGCCGGACTTCCACAGTGTCACTCTTTAACTACATTAACATGTCCTTGTTTCTGCCCTTCCAATTTGAACCTGAGTGGAACATTAATGTGAAGGACAGCAAAAGGGAGTTGAATAGTGTTTATGTGTCAAGTTCACTAGTGACAGCACTTTCCTACTCTAGTGACGAGAGCAGGAGAGAGTTTGATGTCAAAAACCATTTGCAGATCTTCACGGTAAACTACTGTGTGATCCAACTTATTCCAATATCATTATGGAGATAGTTAGCATCCGGAGCTGCCGTGTGCTTTACATATGATTAGTGAAACACAGCAGTTTTGATTATTTTTGCTAATAGCCCAGGGCCGTGCATCACAACACACGAAAACGTTTGCCTCTACCGAGACGTCTCATGGTGTCTAATGACATCATACCTTATTCTTATCACGTAAAAGCAGATGTCCAGATTGTTGATCATCCTGCCGGTTGCTTCCCGGTGAATAAGCAACAGGTAAAACAAATAAATGTATTAATGCCCAACAAATTATAATGACGCCTTATTTTGCGCGTGACGTGCTCTTAACGAGCAACGTCACTCTTGTGCGTCGGAAGTCGTCTCCACAACAACACAGATGGTGAGCGGGAGAGCCGAGAATATGTTCCTATCCGTGGTAAATTCAGTTTTAAATGACCAAAAACAACAAGAGGCTAAAACCAACAGTCTGTCTCACGCTAACCATGTTGAATAAACTTCTCCGATCTCCTCATATGTTTACGTCCTCGCGCTAGAGTTTGTCGCTTTACCAACGTCACATCCACCCATTGCTGATTGGTCCACTCCGCTGTGTGTTTGCTGTGAATTGCTCTGCCCTGGGAATTTGATAGCTGTAACATCAGTGAGTCTGGAGTTCCAGGCTACAATGAAAAACTCCCCATTGACACCTTGTGGTGTATTTAAATCACTACCTTAGATAGTTAGAGCGACACTGCGGAAGTACGGCAGGGAGCCCATGTGACGTCACTTTCTGCGACGTCAACAACAATGGCGAGCTATTAGTTTTTGTTTTTTTTTTTATATAAAATTTTACAAATTTTATTAATCAAAACGAAAATATTAAGAGGTGTTTTAACATCAAATTATTATAACTTGTACTAACATTTATATTTTAAGGACTACATGTCTTTCTATCCGTGGTACCCTTTAAAGAAAACACGACGAGCCTTGTGCTCATACGTATGGCTCAGTCACCCCCACATTGCGACTGTGCATGTCATCATACTGCGACACCCAAATTAAAATGTCATCAATAATAGGCCATTAAAAGACCGGAATTCTATTACTAAGCATGATGGGGAATATTGTGGCCAATGGGGCAGCAGAATCTGCAGAAAACAGGAAATACATATGTATCTTTTACAGTACTGTATCGTATTTTTTTCACTTGTAACCTGAATTTTTTTCTTAACAAGAAGCAATACTTTCCCGTTTCAATGTGCCGTAACCTGAAAATAACATTTCTAGAGACTTTTAGAAGTAGAGGTACCACTGTACATCCGCAATAACATTTTTTTCATCATGCATAATCCAACAGCTCCAATGAAATGGCTTCCTTTATTGATAATGTGAGATTAACTCTGTTAAGCAAGACTGTTAACTCAATCACTACCAAACACCTCTAAACAATGTTTTTTATGATGTTCAAATGCTTATAATTAAAAAAACTAAAGAGGAGAAACTTTTTTTATGATGGGAATATAATCTTTCTTTTTGTGAGTTCTGTGTTCATGTAGCCACAAAACACAATATTCTGTGGCGCTTGAAAGATGGGGATGTCTTGTGACATGTTTGGCAGTAAATGAAATAATACACTTCTCATTTAAGTTCATTGAATTGTTGTACCTAATGTGTGCAAACATGGGATGGAGAGTTGTGGTAAACTCTAAAGAAAATACAATAGAATCACTATGAATGCCTTGCAGCATGAAACCTACATTTTCTCTTGAATGCATCAGATCATACAGTGCATGAGCACATTATAAACACCCTGATTACTATCACTTCTCTCAGTTACTTAAAAAATGCATTAAAACGTTTTTAAGTATTTTGTATATGGATGACAAAAACAAAAACAACTCTGGATATGTAATTGAATATTTACAGCAAAGCTGTGTACATTATTCTCAGACAAAAATGACAGGTAAAGACAGCAGCAAAATTGATGAGCTCAATTATTAAATTTTATCCTGAGCAGTGTTAAAAATGGTTTCTAAATTTCTGTGAAATAATCTCTTGAATTTTACTTTTTGTCAATGCGAACCTGAAACATATACTATGTATGGATGTCCCGATCCAATCAAGTGATCGGAAATCAGGCTGATCGCGCCATTTTTCAAAGGATTGGAATTGGGTGAAAAGGATCGGGTTTTTAACCAAAAAATATGTATTATGTTTTTCTGATTCATGCTCGTACAGCGCCACACTCTCCCTCCTGCTAAGCAGTGTGACCAAACTGGCCAGTGCAGCTGATGTTTGGTACTTGAAGTTAACAATGATTGACAGTTTTGGGCACAGCAAAATCACGAGTGCTAATTTCACTCAAATAGAGAAAACACTTTTTCTGAGATTATATAGATAACTATCATGGATCCTGAGGTAATGTTACACTTTGGAAAGTGTTATTATTTTAACTCATTAGTTGCCTTAAATATTTGACACTGTCAGTGTTGCTTAATAACACATTAAGTTTGCTTTTAACACTAAACTGTGATAGTCCTTTTCACTCTGAGTTTTTTTTTTTTTTTTTTACATTCATGGTGTTGTTTATGACACATAAAGTGCATTTTAACAACAGGAATGTTAATTTTAAATATTCATTGTGATGTTGTCAATATTCTGGATGAGTGGGGGACCCAAGCGCAGAAAGCGGGCCAATTTGGTAATTGTACCCTGCTGTGTTGCTCGCGAGAGATAACAGAGGGACTTTGCAACACCAAAGAAAACATAGAAGTTAGGCTTACTTTTTATTAGTGATGCACAATAATACATTTTTCAACCGATACCGATTTCCTCCTCGTTCCAGCCGATAACAGATAATGTCAAGCCGATAATTCTAATAAAATATACATTACAGTTCAAAAGTTTGCACATAATGAAAAATCCCATATGATACATTATGGTTCAAAAGTTTGGGGTTGCTTAGACCTAAAACTTTTGAACGGTAGTGTATATGTAAAATTTTAAAGTATACACAAGAGCAAATATTACTGTGCAAAAATAGAATTTATTGCTCTTTTTTTCAACATCAAAAAAGTAGTTTATTCCAACATCTAAATAATGACAGATTGCTTGACATTGTGTAATGGTAAACGTTTGGCAACAATTACTACAGAGTAAATACCTAAGTTGCACAAAAAATGCCTTTAAAAGTAAGCTATTCATAACATATATAACATTACTGCGCTGCAAAAATACACCTCCTTAAAACTCTATTCTATTCTATTCTATTCTATTCTATTCTATTCTATTCTATTCTATTCTATTCTATTCTATTGGAAATAAGTGAAATTATCTGCCAGCGCTTCAAGTATATTTCACTCACTTAGATTTCTTGAAATAAGAAAAATAGCTAGCTGAAAGTAAGGTAAACAGCCTTATTTTAAGTAATAAATTATCATATTTAATCCTAAAAAACTTGTTTGTCAGAAATGTTCATTATTCAAAAATAGGTATGGTTCAAAACTTAATTGTGAGCATTTTTTTTTTGATTTAGGTGAAAAATGACTGATTTTTTTTAGATGTATGGACTCAATAAGAAAAAATGGAAATATTTACTTCAAGTAAGTGGAATAATCTGGCGCATTCATCTGTTAACTATTCTTTAACACTCAAACCAAGATGGAGAAAATTATTCAACTAGATTTAAGAAAAATGATCTGATTAAGACGTTATAAATTTGCAGCAGACCGAATGCATTACTGACTGAATGACTGACTTCTTGTGAGTGTGGTTTGGTACATGTTGAAGTTATCATCTAGCCACTGTTCCGTCATGGTAAGCAAGCTCATTTGACATCACTTGTCCAAATGCCCGTGGTGAAACTGATGTGATCGGCATGTTGTTCACGAAGAATGGTGGTCGTATAAACTGCATTATTTTTTCATCCGGGGCTTTGGCTCTCCGGTCACTTCGGTAAAAAACGTCTCACGTCCGACTGAGCCTTGCATCTCCTCTCGCCTGTGCTCTTCAGTACGTCTGGCAACAAAGTGAGCAGTCGCGCCAGGCCTCAGTCTAGCCGTGGTGCTTAATGAGTTGAATCGGAGATTAGTGGCGGCGGCGCTGTCGTCAAAAGCGTCTCCTATCGTCAGAAGCCTCGTAACTTAGCTTAGTTCATGTTTGTTTCCATTAGCTTCAGCCTACGCACTAACAGCAGCCCCGTATTCTTTCCAAAAATCTTTGTGATGCAGCTTTAAATGCTGATCAGTTTAGTGAAGTTGAATGAGAACGGTTTCTTTCCTCCTCGTGGAACTCCTGCAGTGCATGTTTTGCAGATGCTGAGAGTGTCTTTTGTTTCACACACAGAAAAATCAACCCACGCTGGTGACTGAGCCTCCATGATATCCAACTGCCTCCAGCGTGTCGTGTAACACGTCACTCATGCGACAGGGGCATCTGAGGGGGGAGGGGGTTGAGGCGGAGTTGCTGAATTGGTAACGCGTCACTCATGCGACAGGGGCTTCACAGGAAGGAGGGGTTGAGGAGGCGGCGGTGCAGAACTGGATAAAACTGCTTTAATCGCGCACATTTGGAGGCTAAATCAAGTATATAATTATCGGATTGCATTACCGGTTGAATAAAATTTAGTCTGGATTATCTGTGTAACTTCATAATTGCCATTATCGGCCGATAATTATTGGTAACAGATATTATTGTGCATCTTTACTTTTTATACACCATTTATTCAACCGAACACACCTCACCTATTTACAGATAAAACTACTTAAAGTCGTGGTTTCACTGCACTGGTTTTCACCAGTGTTCAACTGGCTGTTGAGTTTGGTGAGTTTTAAATCATTCTGAGGGGGTCAAAGTAGGGCTCAAAGCGTCGGCGGGACAAAGAATGACTGCTAGGGGGCGCTACATAGTGTATTTGGAATTTATCTTTACACGTTATGAAAGATTGCACCTATCTTGACCTGCCTGTCGATTTTGGTGCATTTTGAAGCATTCTAAGGTGGTCAAATTGAGCTCAAAGGGGCTGCAGAACAAAGAATAACTATAATAATAATAATGAAAGTGAGGAACCACAATAGATTACCTAAAAAAAAAAAACATAGTCACCTGCATGTCCATACTGTTCAGTTATGGTTGTGTTCTAAGTCAAATAAATCAACTTTTATTTGTTTAGACCAAATCACAACAACAGTTATCTCAAGGAGAAAACAAAACATGTTTTAAGGTGAAGTAGCCCTACGCTGGATTTCCACCTACTTGAGCAAAGTAGCTTTTTTTTTTGGTTTTTTTTGCCCCCTCCCCCCTGCATCCTGGTAACACCACTGGTCCATGGTATGCTGAATGTGACGGTGTGCGTGAATGGTTGTGTCCAGCACCCCTGTGACCCTTGTAAGGATAAGCGGAGATGAATGAGAAGATGAATAGAATACATAAGAAGATGAATGAATTATATGAAGTTATGGAGGGTGATTAAAAGTATGGTGTTAAAGTGATGCAACAAAAAATGTGGGTGCACCTACATTTTGTGCTGGCGCACCTTAAAAGAATAGTTAGGTGCACCAGTGCCAAACCAATGCAAATAAAAACTGTGGAACCATGGCAATGTACAGTTGTGGTCAAAAGTTTACATACACTTGTGAAGAACATAATGTCATGGCTGTCTTGAGTTTCCAGTTATTTCTACAACTCTGATTTTTCTCCGATAGAGTGATTGGAACAGATACTTCTTTGTCACAAAAAACATTCATGAATTTTGGTTCTTTTATGACTTTATTATGGGTGAACAGAAAAAAGTGATCACATCTGCTGGGTCAAAAATATACATACAGCAGCGCTAATATTTGGTAACATGTCCATTGGCCATTTTCACTTCAATTAGGCGCTTTTGGTAGTCATCCACAAGCTTCTGGCAAGCTTCTGGTTGAATATTTGACCACTCCTCTTGACAGAATTGGTGCAGTTCAGTTAAATTTGATGGCTTTCTGACATGGACTTGTTTCTTCAGCATTGTCCACAAGTTCTCAATGGGGTTTAAGTCAGGACTTTGGGAAGGCCATTCGAAAACCTTAATTCTAGCCTAATTTAGCCATTCCATTACCACTTTTGATGTGTGTTTGGGGTCATTGTCCTGTTGGAACACCCAACTGCGCCCAAGACCCACTCTTCGGGCTGATGACGTTAGGTTATCTTGAAGAATTTGAAGATAATCCTCCTTCTTCATTATCCCATTGACTCTCTTTAAAGCACCAGTTCCATTGGCAGCAAAACAGCCCCACAGCATAATACTACCACCACCGTGCTTGACGGTAGGCATGGTGTACTTGGGGTTAAAGGCCTCACCTTTTCTCCTCCAAACATATTGCTGGGCATTGTGGCCAAACAGCTCGATTTTTGTTTCGTCTGACCACAGAACTTTCCTCCAGAAGGTCTTATCTTCGTCCATGTGATCAGCAGCAAACTTCAGTCGAGCCTTAAGGTGCCGCTTTTGGAGCAAGGGCTTCCTTCTTGCACGGCAGCCTCTTAGTCCATGGAGATGCAAAACACGCTTGAGTGTGGACACTGACACCTGTGTTCTAGCAGCTTCTAATTCTTGGCAGATCTGCTTTTTGGTGATTCTCGGTTGAATCTTAACCCTCCTGACCAATTTTCTCTCAGCAGCAGGTGATAGCTTGCGTTTTCTTCCTGATCGTGGCAGTGACAAAACAGTGCCATGCACTTTATACTTACAAACAATTGTTTGCACTGTTGCTCTTGGGACCTGCAGCTGCTTTGAAATATCTCCAAGTGACTTTCCTGACTTGAGTCAATGATTCGCAGATACATGTATGTATATTTTTGAGCGAGCAGATTTGATCACTTTTTCTGTTAACCCATAATAAAGCCATAAAAGAACCAAACTTCATGAATGTTTTTTGTGACAAAGAAGTATCTGTTCCAATCACTCTATCAGAGAAAAATCAGAGTTGTAGAAATAACTGGAAACTCAAGAGAACCACACTCTATCAGAGAAAAATCAGAGGTGTTGAAATAACTGGAAACTCAAGAGAGCCATGACATTATGTTCTTCACAAGTGTATGTAAACGTTTGACCACAACTGTATATCCCAATGTTAATTTTTTCCAATATCGTTCAGGCTTATCCTAAACAAAGCTATTCAAGTTATCTGGTGAAAATTCTTCTAGTTATAATATAACAATATATTGCAAACCCACCAAAAATCACAATGATAGTTTTTTTCCAATATCGTTCAGGTCTATTTTATATTTATTTTACTTTTTAAGGGCTGAAAAGTAACCAAATAATCCAGAAATACAATGGCATTGCCAAAAGATACAATAATATACCAGTATACATTTATACTCTACAATACTCCCGGAAAAAGCGGGCCATCTCCTGAAGCACAAGGCTTGCAAGGGCTTCCAATTTAATAATATTAGTTTCTTGGCTGCAACCATAGGAATCTTGTGAGCCTGCCTCTGGTGGGAAGGGAAAGTCGGAGTCATATCAGTGCAACCAAATTCTGCGAGTTTACAGTCAATTTGAATATACATCTCACATTGCTTGGAATAGTATTTAAATAGAAATAGAAAAAAATGCACTCAATACTGTAAAAGACCAAAATAAATTAGAAATGTTATGCTATAACACATCTATTGCATGTGTGCATTAGATAAGAATTATGAACCCTTAATTTAGATCCATGATTTTCTTGAGTTGAATGAACAAGTTCACCTTCATCCCTAACCTCTTTAAGGTTGTTGGTATTGACCAGCCGTTCATTATAATTAATAAAGTGTTAATAAATTAATAAAAGTAATCTAAATATGTATATATTTGCAGGCCACTGCTTGAGTGCTTAGTTATAATTGATGGACATCATACTTTCAGTCATTAACCTAATATTATGATTAAATTACTTGGATTAGGTTAAAAAAAAAAAAAAAACGTATAAAAATCATATGTTCTCTAAATTCGTGTTGGTGTGGGCATGCTGTCACTGTGGCAGTTTTGTCATTAAACCCCTTGACGCCCAAATTTTAAGAATTAAGATTTAAAAATCCTGTACTTGTGTTAATGATTCCAAGTAGATGCCAAATCATGTTAAGGAAATTAATGACAATACATACATACATACATACATACATACATACATACCTTTAAAAAATAAGTAAATAATAATACACTTAGACATAAAAAACTAATTCTAATAATAAACTGCATTATATTTTATACATGATGCAAATTAGTGATAATAGGCATCCATGGTAAAGAAAAAAATAGCATTAAGGCTGCCTTGATCTGGGATGTGACTATTTCATAACAATAAACATCAAGGGATTATGAATGAATGAAGTTCAGATTCAAGTGTGACATTTTCCAAAAGTATTTCTCCAAGTATTTATTTTACCCAGAGAAATGCCACTCTCCGGTAATTCCCGCTACCAACAATCTTTTAGTCTGCTTATACACGCGGTCGGCGTGCCAGAGGGTCTAGGCTGGATAATCGTAGTACAGTAGCCACAATATGTTCTCTTATATTACTATATAAGAATCTAATTTTATATTTTAATAAACTAACAAAGCACTGGTTGCACAATTCTTGTTCCTTTCATTTAACAAAACATCAGCCATTTAGAAAAATGAAAAAATGTCTAGAAATGTTTATTCATTTGTGTATTTATTTGTATTTTTTTAGTTGGAAGTCGAGTTTGTGTAAGCCTCAAAATGTGTGCATAGTAAACAGCAAATACTTAAACAATGATTCCCTTCATTTTTAATGCATTCTGAGTCCCCCATCCCCTTTTATTTATGTATTTTTTTAAATCATGAATTTTACCGACAAGCTGACTGTGTAAACTGAGTTACTGTGTTATGGAAGGGACATCATCGTCAAGAGAAGCGTAAGAATGGATTTGTAGAATGCTCCAGTAATATTATTTTATAAGCGTGGTAGGATACTTTACTAAAGAAAATATACTTTTTGTACTGTATTGTAATTTTTTTTTTTTTTTTTAACTCTTTCTGTGCCACTGACGATGATATTGATCACTAGTTTATCACTAGTAACATCTATAATCTAATCGAGGGGTGCCCATTAGGTCAATCGCAACTAGTGTGGGTAGCTCGCCGCATCAAAAAAGATGTTTTTTAATGCACATAGTTAATTATATTGTGTGGGCAGCACAACCTCATATGCTGCTCACACAACATAATTAACTATGTACTGTGCATTTAAAAAAAAAAAAAAAAAGAAAGAAAAGAAAAAATAAATGCTCCCTGCTGTTAAGCTAAATTGCGTAAAGTTGTCTCCTTGAAAAGTAGATCATGTAGCAAAAAACAATGAGCATGTTACTATCCGCGAATACAGAAAATAAGGTTGGACCCCAAAACAGAAAACAATAGAGCCGTTCAAAAGGTTTGTTGCATTCAAGCAAAACACGCGATCGTGAAAAAGAGATAACCTAAAGGGTCCGTGACAACAGGTCGATGGAGATCTCTAGAACTAACCCAAGGGTAGACCCTCAAATACCTGCAAAAGATGAGGGCTGCAGACAAACCAAGGCAGGGGTGAAACTGGCTAAATGCGAATAACAAGGTCGAGAGTACAAAAACGTCCGATGGGGACTAGCAGGGCAATATCTCGGCAACCCTTGCTTGAGTTGCCTCCATTTAAATATGCTGCTGATGAAAATTGGATGCACCTGCTTCTAGGGAACACCGCCCACACTCTGTAATTAGAACAATGACCAGAGCATGTGACAGAGCACCCGTGGTCTAATCCATTTAAAGTGGAAGAGTTGGCAGCAAATTTGCTGGCAGCAGTGGCATGGGAAGTGGGGTGCTGAGGGTGCTGCAGCACTCCCTAGCGTGGAGGATAAAAAAAGTGTTTGGGTAGCTTCTTAAAATAAATAAATAAATAAATAAATAAATAAAACATATTGAAACAGTAGACAGTAGTTTTTTTTTTTTTTTAAACCTGTCCTGTTCAGCTGTTTGACACAGAGAATGGAAGTCTAAGTGCCCGGATTCTGAACAGTTTTAATGTTTCACATTGAGAGTCTGACATACATACATGAAACAGTAGACTATTTAACTTTGGGGATTAAATATATAAGATAAAAAGTTCACTACCTGACACCTTGCTTGCTATTGGGTCACGTTGAATTAGGCACAAAAATGAATTAGCGATTTTTTTTTTTTTTTTTTTTGACAAAAACAGCAAAGTTTTCTAAAATTCAATTCGAGGTCTAAAATGAAGATAATTATGATGATAGTTCTATTTACATTTCGTGTCATCAAATAAGTAAGATTAGCTTGCATTGTAGTCATATTATTGTTTGTTCTGCTGTTTTGCTGACGCCCTGCTGTTGTGCAATTTATTTTTTGTGTTGTAAAAAGGGGGTGTTAAACTCAGGCTTATTGGACCTCTTAGTTTACAAATGTGTTAGTGTGTAATTGCACCATCTAGCTGCACTTATTTGCGTTATAATACACGGGCGTTTTTATTCCCAATACAAAAACACCCAACACACACTGTAGGGAAATAGAACACTGTCTTTGTAGTAGCCTAGTAGTAGTATGAAAACTATCCAGCATGTGTGTGTACTGCCATTGTGCACGCCTTGTGTGGAAAAAACGCGCGAACATGATGAATTTGGACTGAATCGGCTATTTTTGGATGGTAAACACTAAAAAAAGATCCTCAGCACCCCCTGCTGTGAGTGACTTCCAGCACCCCTGGCTGCCAGGACTCCCACTTCAAATGGATTGGACCTCCAGCATCGTCCATAGCAAACAATGACTTAAATTAAAAATTAAGATGGTATTCTGTGTAGTGTGTCCGCATTTGTACACATTGTATTAGAAGCAAGAGAAATATCCCCTAACCCCCTAGGAGAATGTGTTGTCATGACAGATTTACAGTGGACTGCTCACCTTGCTGTGGAGAACAATGTGCTTCCTAATACTTTGACACTTTCTCGTCAGTGTGTGTGTGTTAGAGGGGTGGGCTGGGCTGGTCGTTGTGTGTTCTGACAGGTAATTTCAGTCTGTCGACCTGATCTATGATGGACAAGTCTCACAAAACTCTCATGCGCTCACACAGATGAACAGTAAGCTGCGCTGTTCATTATTGTGGCTTATACACTGTTCAATGTGACTGGGATAACTTATGCTATCAGAGTTACATTTGGGGATGCAGTTGCTCAATTTTGCAAAGAGATTGCATTGAGCATTGTTTGAAATACAATTTAAAAAATACCAGAGATATACCCAAAAATTTGGCATCGAAAGCTAAAACTGCAGTTTTGGTTAGAAAGCCGAAAGTTTACCACCAAAAAGTGTGAAGAACGTCAGTCCTCTTGTGATGACATTATCAAAACATGGCGAGCTTACACTACTGGCTCACAGCTAACATGTCCATGGTTTGGATGTATTTTGAGGTATCTAAGAAATATATCATTTATTAAAAGAAGGAAAATAAATTAAACTCGCTTCATCGCTGCTTAACGCTCATTCTGAAGTTGCTTTCCATTAATGTCCCGCATCACATTGAGATTTTCCTGTGGTTTAGTACAAAATGTCGACCACTTCCTCTTTTTTTCACTTTTTTTCCGAGACTTCCACACCCCTCTCTGCCAGTCGCCTTTTCATCAGGCCAGAACTTGGCCCGCTCGCCTGGTTCTCGATCGATTCCACTTGTTGTACAAGAAAACACCGAGTCTTATTCCTAGGAGTAGGAGGGATTGTAATAGCCTTGTAAAGAGCGAATCCGGAATAGCTTTTTGTTGTTGTTGTGAACTACAGTTCCAAACAAAAGTACAAGATGCGCCTGTGCCTGTATCGGGATCTCATTTAGCTTAGCAACTGGAGGTGTTAGACCCACTTGCCATGAGTTGCAATTTCTGATGGGGTGAAAAATCTGACAGAACACCTAGAACGCACCCTCCCATTTTCAGAATCAGCACCTTTCAAACTAAATATCTTGAGCCTCCGGGGATTAATCAGAAGATGACTTTTTTTTTTTTTTAATTAATGAAACAATAATTACAGTATATACATGTGTATTTTTCGGCTTTTCGGTCGAATGTCTCGAATATTAGGTTTTCGGGTTCGGTCAAGAATTTTGCTTTTGGTACATCCCTAAAAAATACCATATTTTATTAACTCTTTCAGGAGAGACCTAATCAAAAGTTGACAATTAAGACCTTTAACACTTTATATTAGGACAAATGAATATTTTTGGTCATTATATAAGACTTAAATATTGGCAATTATTCTTTAATCAATCTTAATCAATTAATCTTTAATCATCTTTAATTTAACCTAGCTAACAACGGGCAGGAGGCAGGGCACATAGTCAAACAACAATTCACACACACACTCCCCTTCGGACAATTTGGAATGTTCAGTTAGCCTACCATGCATGTTTTTTGGGACGTGAGAGGAAACCAGAGTACTAGGAGAAAACCTATGCAGGAAGACCAATGATCTCAGAAATGGTAGGTCGACATACCAACCACTGTGCCACCAAGCCGCATATTAGTGACTACTAATACAATATTTTTTATCATGAATGTAGTTTTACATATGTATATTTCTAATTAGAAATCATATTAATATTAACAAAAACTGAATTAATTAACCCTTTTACTCTCTGATCATTTTTTGTGAAATTTGGGGTTGATTTTTCTATGAGTATGTATAAACTAAAAACACAGTTCAAACATGCCTTGTTGCACATTATTCCTCGATAATGGAAGGATTTTGTCAACAACTTTTTTCCAAAATGTTTACATTTTTGAAAGTGTCGTAACCAGCTTAAGTTGAAGAATTTCAAATGCCAAATATTAAAAATCGCACTCATTGCTTGACTACTGGTAAACTATGAATCTCAGTAAGGTTTTGACAGCTGTCATAAAATTTAACATGTTAGCTTTAATTCGACTTATTGCACATTGAGGTTGAGCAAATGAGCACGGAGTAATTTACTGTACATTCCAAAAATAGAACTTTTTAATAATAAAATATTGTCATTGTCATTGTCAAAATAACATTTTCTATTAATTTCAATAAAATTAAACTACCTGTCACCCTCTTAGCCCTTGGAGCTGTGGCAGAGGGTCAATCTGAAATGAAAGTATATTATATGTTCAATTGTTTTCAAATAGCCATTTTCACACTGCATTTTACAAAACACACATGAGTATCATGTAAAATACAAAATTTGTATTACTATATCATGTAAAATATAATAATCTCATGATATATTAATGAATTGTTAGTTTAATAATGGAGTTTAGCATCTCACAAAAAGAAAAAACACATTTTTGTCACTGTTTACATGGGCAATACTACAAGAATTCTTTGAATCAGCAGTGAGGGTCACTCTGTTCAAGGCAGGTCTGGAGGTCTCAAATCTTATCCATTTTAACTGGATCTTTGATATGTTCATGATAAACGGCTATATTTTTTTCATTTTTTTACCTTCTTTGAAGAGATCAATGCCATTGTTTATCAACTCCTCTTCCTTCCTCTTCGAATCCATGTCCCCTCTTTTTGGAGACTCCTCATCAGACTCGGCATAATTTACTGCTTGTACTTGCCTCCTAAGAACTGGTTGGTCTTTTCCTGGTCTTCCACACCTTATTCTACCCCTGCCTTGTCATTGTTATGCCAGATTTCCAATGTAATTGTGATCAAAATTGGATTATTCCAGCGGAGAGGATATAAAACTTTGTGGATGCAAGATGGCGGCCACTGACACAAACTTCGACTTGATTTTTTCAGTCGCCCCGGGAAAACTCATTTAGGTACGATGCGAAAGTGGTGCCCATCTGGTGTTGAATTAAAGAGCTACTATAGGGTGACCATATTTTGATTTCTAAAAAAGGACACTTGGTTCACTCAAACATGCCTTATCACTATAATATATTTAAAGTGTGCCTCCTCCGTCTGGATAGAAAAATTCCGTTTTATTTAAATAAATAAATAAATAAATAAATAAATAAATAAATAAATAAATAAATAAATAAATAAATAAATGTCACTTTTTCCATCATCGTCATCGTTGGTTTCAATCTGCGGCTCAGGAGTAATGCAAGGTGAGCTCCGCGGAACGCGTGTGGAACCTGACGCTGTTGTGGCCATCACCGTCTGTCTCATCAAGATAGATTTTTTTTAATCCTTCTTTGACGATGGTTTGCTTTTCTTTTCAAAACACTCCTCCAGTGTCGTTTGCCTTTTTTTTCTCGATCATTTGCCACATTTTTCTCACGCTTCTTTACAAGAGCCCTCCAACTTCCGTTTCCCAACTGTTTTTCTTCTTTTCCTTTCTTGGCCCGAGATGAGTTCTTACAAAATGCGCTACTGCCCTCCAGTGGCCAGTTTTATTGCTTTAAAATGAGTTTTGAGCATTGTGCATTGCAGTTTAGGTGCAACAGAACCTAGAGATGCCTCTTGTCAAAAAAAAACGTAAAAGACATATAAATACATTTTGGGACACTGAAAAATACAACGTATTTATACGTTTTTGGGAGCAAATGAGTTAATGAGAATTGACAGTTGACACCATGATAAAGCCAGTCTGTGACTGTGCACGCATGGGCAAATTTGTATCCAAAGCAGAATAAAGGTAATTTGACATAATAACACTTTTAGGTACATGAGCATTTGATTATATACGTAGTGAACACAAGTCTTAACAACTGAGCAGGCTCTTTGGGAACATGTAACAGACTCGACAGTACCGTAGTATTCTATGCAAATCGTTAGTCAAAAAAACTGATATTTTCATGAATTTATAAAACCCCGCCGGACGCCCAGAACAGGATGTAAAAAGTGGGCATGTCGGGGCAAAAGAGGATGTTTGCTCACCCTACGTAAGCTACTATTTGTCTATAAACTGCCCAAAAATTATGTCTTTATGACGAGTACAACAGACGTTATTGCCCACAGATCCCTTTTGACTGGGAGGATTCCCTTCCAGTCAAAATGGATTGGACCTCTAGCTCCATCAATGGCATTCAATGAGTTTAAATGAGTGGGATTAGGGGCTTAAAAAAAAACAAAACAAAACTGAATTTGTGCATTAAACACATTGCACTCATTACTCATCGGTATAAAAACTAATACACAGAATGAATGGTATGCAAGTACGCATGCACACTGAAAACATTAAATGTAGACCACAATTTACTTGTCACAGCGCATTTGCTTATCATGACTATTTAAGGTTAGCTGCCAGCATGAATGCGTCAAGCTGGTCATAACAACGATGACGGGGCGGGAGCCAACTTCAAAATAAAAAAAACATTATGGTGCCCTGTCCAGTGACAATAAATAGTCTTTGATTCCTTTAACGGCATTGAATCCAGACAGACATGCACACAGACAGATTCTTTTGAATTATAGTGTAGAAGATGTGTCCCACATAAAACACTCAGATCACCAGTAGGGCAAAGGGCTAAGCAGGAGGATGTAGCTGATTTATGGAAAACGAAAGTATATTCATGACTATCACGCTGTCCATAGCATAAATTTATAGGAATATAAATCACATTAGAACAGGTTTCTAAACCTTGACTGGCGAATTTCAAGTAAATGAGACTGAAAAAGTAATGGTGTTTGATTGACAGTTATAAAGCTTCTGACAGAAAAGATCCCTCATGTTACGCACGTGTGTTTGAAAATCTCAAAGACAAAGTAAAATAAGATCTGACACTGTTATAGACTTTAGAATGCAATTCCCAACACATGGCACTTTTAATTACTCCCTATTAAAACTGAAATATGTCAGAAATGTGCTCTGGTGTCCTTAAAATAATTTAGGTATTTGCAAATGACGCTGAATCTTAGCTGTGATGACACATTAACATCACGGACAGCAGGAGGTGTGAGACCCTGCTACCCTGTCTTCCTTTTCACCTTGTTTAGTCACTTCCTGTCACACTCAACGCACGCCACCTGCGGGGTCGTTTTTGTCAAATGCTTCTCCTTCAGCAGGTTCCTCTTTGCAATTCTTGCTGATTGGAGGTGTCACTTTATTGTTGCTTGTCAGTGTCATCATTTTACACATTCAATGATATGTGTTATTCTATCAAAAGATAGGGTAGTTATAAGGAAAAAAACAAAATAAATTACTCCTTTTTTGCAGTACATGTATGTACTCCTTTCTGCTGCAGTGCACTCATAATGCCAGTTAACTCTGGCGCAGTGCTGCACTCCCATCCCCAACCCCTTTTACTCCAAAAGTGCAGAAAAGGAGGACACTGTAACGCTGAGGATATTTTTATCCCAACTCAGTTGAGGCTCCTCTCATCATAGTTTCCGTTCTTCTCTTTGCGTCTGTCTCACACCATTTGCCCTATAAAAATATTTAGGGGATGCCCCTTTCTCACTGTTTGCTCACCTCTAACCCCGTTTCCATGTAATGAGCACAGAGGTTAAGTGTTCTGATGGATGCTGAATCATGGTGGGGATAAATGAACAACAAAGGGCAAGGATAATATTTCTAATTGATGAGTTATTTTTTGGCTTTTTCCTCCACTTTGAACCCTGCAGTTTATAGTCCAGCGTGGTTAATGTATGCATTTTTACAGTGCTGCAAATCTTTTCTCATGCAGTGTGAACACCTGCAGTTTTAGTGCAGTGCGGCTTATATATGAACAAATGCCGTTTTCTTGTGGGGAAAAAAAAAACGTATAGTCAGGTGTGCAAAGCCCCTTAAAAGGTGGAAAAGCGCTATATAAGTATAACACCATTTACCATTTACATGGTGCCCTGGGTGACAAGACCAAATAACAAACGTATACAAAACACAACATAGCCTTACATAGCAGTATATAGACTTGCACTACACGAGAATCAGGCTATTATACGACGACTAAGCAACATAGTGTAATGATTCACCCATGAGACTTGTCATTTAACCTTAATCAACCCACACTGACCCAGTGGAAATAGATGATAAAGAAAATTAGAGTCCGAGACAAGGCTGTGTGGTACTGGGCCAATGCCGATACCAATAACACATTTTGCAATTAAAAAAAATATATATACTGTATATGCATTTTATTTCTTTTAATACTAAATTACTGAATACTCCCTTAAACTTGATGCTATTGCTATCATGGTCACTACTAGGGATGGGAATTGATAAGAGTTTTAAGATTCCGATTCCATTATCAATATTAATGATTCGATTCTTTATCAATTCCCTTATCGATTCTGATTTGGACTAATGGACTGTAGGAGGTTCTGGGTTCAATAAGTTTTATGGTTCATTCGCCTCGGGGTGTCGGTTAGAACACAAGGAGCGGCGAGTGGAGTTGTTTTTTAGCGCTTTTAATCCGACTTGGCAACGGGCACAACTATATACAGGCAATGGCACTTGATATGACAATCACTCAATGAGCAGATGAGAGCATGCGTGGAAAGATGTTGATGTATTTGTATGTGTGTAAAAACACCACACTAAAAAATGAGTAAAAATATCAAAATGGCTTACCTCTTCGTCCTCTGTAGTACCATGGCCCCCAACAAAATGTTTACTGCATATGAAATGTGAATGGCTTCACCTTGATGGCGTTAAACTGGTCTTTTGTACGTTCGCGCAAGTTGATCCATTCTTCACATTTTTTCCTCTCGAGTTTTTGGTTTCGGAAAACGTATGAAGAAACCATCCTTCATATGTCGTAATGTCTAGAGTCGTTTCTACAAGTTCCATAGCAGCAGTGTTGGATAGGCATGTTCTTTTTTGAAAGATTACCAGAGAAAACAAACAGAAACAACATGAAATGTATGCGAGGGCGTGTCTATAATGTCCCACTTCCGCGTTACGAATAAATAGCTTTCGTGCAGTATGCTATTAAAAGCAGAAGCATTAAAAGACCCTACATCGCCCTAACATAGCCTCAGGGTGTCCATCTTGGTAGGCGACGTTCCCATTAGAGGTAATCCGTTGACATAAAGTTAAAGTCATAGTTTATTTGTCAACCATTTTTATAAAACTGTTTGATCAATGTCAAAGTAACTGTTATTTACTCAACTGTTGGCCATTGACGGTGATAGAAGTCCAATCCATTTGAAGTGGGAGGCTTTATTCTTTCCCTGACAGGCCTCCCATTGAACATTTACTAGTGGTGAACTCATTTCAATTCACCGAAGAAGGATGATTGGACGCCACATGCTTGGATATGCGTAGCTTGAGGCCATCTTGGGTAGGGCGACCAGCGGTTAAAAACGAAATCGTAAAAAAAAAAAAACATAATGCACAGCAACGGTACATTATTACCGAGTACTCCCTGATACAGATGATGTCATTATCGTGTTGTACAGGTGCAATACTAAATGTAATGGATAAATTGAGCCATTATCCAGGTTTTACTGTTCATCAAGGATGAAAGTGGCTAGAATTTCTTGTCGGAACTCCCTGATATAAAGATCACCACGGAGTCAGAATGATAAATTTTATTATTATTTTATAATTTATTTTTTGAGGGGCGGGGAGGAGGTCATACTTCATAAAACAATCAATAAGAAAATAAAACTGCTTTGAGCAAAGATGTACCTCTATTTAATTTTATAAAATAAAATAAGCCTCTGCAACACTTTTTTTTCTCTTAAAGATCTGATCAATTTTCCTATGCTTTGTTCTTTTTTATTGCATTAATTCAACAAGTTGTTCGTTATGTCTCTGGTTTGTTCTTTTTCCTTTTTTGTTGTTCCCGAAAATACATGTGCATTTTAACCTATCAGAGCTAACTCTCCATGTTGATCACATCACTGTCCAGTCAATTGGACAATTGGGTACAGTGTCAAGTTGAAATACGACTCCTTAGGTAGACATTTATAATATTACCCAAAATAAGGAGAGAAGGCACTCAATTTAGTTGAAAAGCTTGCAAGGAGAAAGAGGAAGCTAATTAGCTTCAACCATCGTTCTAAAAAACACCTCCTTCCACTTTATTTTAATTTAGGACGGCCCTAGTAATATGAGAGATGCCAACCCTAAAGGGATGGGGAGCAAAGCGGGCGACACCTCTATGAATTTGGTTGGCTATGTGTATGAATGTAGGTGGGATTAATACATGTGTGTCAGCCCATTTAAGCAAAGCAAAAACTGTCTTGTTGTTGCCCCTTGCCCTTGGGAAGGCAAGAGTCTTCAAGGCTTCATCAAGAAAAACATTCCCTCTTATAAGCAAAGCATTTCTTCATTGCAGCCAGCAAAGCATTTCTTCATTGCAAGCAGCTACTGATTACAGCAATTATATAAAAAACATCTCAATAACTATCACATCGAATACATTTCATGAAGCAATAGCATTTGGCAAGTAATAAATTGCAACAATATGATTTTTTAAATGTCCAAGACAGTTTAGATCTCAATGTCTGTGGCTTGTCCTTGACGGTGAAACCGGTTAAAATGACAAGGCAGATTCAAACATGTCTATAGCTATCAATCACTAAAATGTCTGTTTACTGCAATCAATCATTGAACATACTATTACAGTATACAGTGGGGCAATTAAGTATTTAGTCAACCACCAATTGTGCAAGTTCTCCTACTTGAAAAGATTACAGAGGCCTGTAATTGTCAACATGGGTAAACCTCAACCATGAGAGACAAAATGTGAAAAAAAAACTGAAAATCACATTATTTGATTTTTACAGACTTTTTTCCAAATTAGAGTGGAAAAGAAGTATTTGGTCACCTACAAACAAGCAAGATTTCTGGCTGTCAAAGAGGTCTAACTTCTTCTAACGAGGTCAAACGAGGCTCCACTCGTTACCTGTTTTAATAGCACTTGTTTTAACTTCATTATCGGTATAAAATACACCTGTCCACAAAGTCAGCCAGTCACACTCCAAACTCCACTATGGCCAAGACCAAAGAGCTTGGAAGGACACCAGAGACAAAATTGTAGACCTGCACCAGGCTGGGAAGACTGAATCTGCAATAGGTAAGACGCTTGGTGTAAAGAAATCAACTGTGGGAGCAATTATTACAAAATGGAAGACATACAAGACCACTGATATTCTCCCTCGATCTGGGGCTCCATGCAAGATCTCACCCCATGGTGTCAAAATGATAACAAGAACGGTGAGCAAAAATCCCAGAACCACACAAGGGGACCTAGTGAATGACCTACAGAGATCTGGGACCACAGTAACAAAGACTACTATCAGTAACACAATGCGACGCCAGGGAATCAAATCCTGCACTGCCAGACATGTCCCCCTGCTGAAGAAAGTACACGTCCAGGCCCGTCTGCGGTTCACTAGGGAGCATTTGGATGATCCAGAAGAGGACTGGTAAAATGTGTTATGGTCAGATGAAACCAAAATAGAGCTTTTTGGTAGAAACACAGGTTCTCGTGTTTGGAGGAGAAAGAATACTCAATTGCATCTGAAGAACACCATACCCACTGTGAAGCATGGGGGTGGAAACATCGTGCTTTGGGGCTGTTTTTCTGCAAAGGGACCAGGACGTCTGATCTGTGTAAAGGAAAGAATGAATGGGGCCATGTAACGAGAGATTTTGAGTGAAAATATCCTTCCATCAGCAAGGGCATTGAAGATGAGATATGGCTGGGCCTTTCAGCATGACAATGATCCCAAACACACAGCCAGGGCAACAAAGGAGTGGCTTTGTAAGAAGCATTTTAAGGTCCTGGAGTGGCCTAGCCAGTCTCCAGATCTCAACCCCATAGAAAATCTGTGGAGGGAGTTGAAAGTCCGTGTTGCCCATTGACAGCCCCAAAACATACTGCTTTAGAGGAGATCTGCATGGAGGAATGGGCCAAAATACCAGCAACAGTGTGTGAAAAGCTTGCGAAGAGTTACAGACAACGTTTGGCCTCCGTTATTGCCAACAAAAGGTACATAACAAAGTATTGGATGAACTTTTGGTATTAACCAAATACTTATTTTCCACCATGATTTGCAAATAAATTCTTTAAAAATCAAACAATGTGATTTTCTGTTTTTTTTTTCCCCACATTCTGTCTCTCATGGTTGAGGTTTACCCATGTTGACAATTACAGGCCTCTCTAATATTTTCAAGTGGGAGAACTTGCACAATTAGTGGTTGACTAAATACTTATTTACCCCACTGTACCAATCAATACTTTATTGTGAGCCTTTATTGGTAAAAGCAAATATTTAATAACCATTTAATAATTTTCTTATCATCCAGGATGATTTACTGCGCTCATGTGCACATTGAAGCATCTCGCCCGTCAGATAAACTGAGACTGAGCCATTGGACAGAACTCTGTGGAACAAAAAGATAATAAATATCAGTGGAAATTGATTACGTTACACGAACAAGTAGTCCCTGGGTTGTTATGTGCCCGACTTACGGGATTTCGACTTTACAAAAACTGGAGTCATTTATTTATTAATTTCTTAATAATGTTGACTTTTGTTTAGTGATGCATGCTTTTGTTTTGGTGCAGGAAGTGTAGAGCAGGTAGTATTTGCGCACACGAAGGAGAGCACACACACACACGATGAAGAGCCATTTGCTTCCATGAAGAAGCCGAGTGTGAGAGGGGAAAGAGCTGCAAGCACATTTGTTGCTTATGAAGAATCCACAGAGGAACACCTTGTGTAATGTTTATTGTGCGTTTTCAATTGTGGTCGAACACTTAGGGCGAGTTAATGTGATTGTTCTGTATGATATGCGGACGCTAACTGATACACGCTAATTGTTTGTGTGGATTATTGTTGCAGTATCAGCAACTAGTTATAAATGCAAATTTGAATTTCAAAGCAAGGCCTTAGCTCCAACATCTTGGCGAGGACATTAGAATGACATACATACATGTTATTATGTTCATTCTCTATTATTATATGTTATGTTATAATACATGTTTTTGGATAGTTATTTTGTGATTTGGCGGATATGTATGGGGTAATTAAAGGGTTAATTTCGATTTACCCGGAAATTTGGGTTACGTCGCCAGGTTACGAACGGAACGCGTTCCTAACCTGGGGACTACCTGTACTTGTAGTTGTTGACACGTTTGTATGTATAGCTGACTTAGTAAATCGCTTTCATCTTGGAGATGAGTGTGTAGCAGTCTGGCAGTTTTTATTTAACATGGGTTTTTACAGTTACTAGTTATTTTCGGGATCTGTATTGTATTGTACTGTATCGTTCTGACCTGAATCTTTTACCGGAACGGCGTACCGGACCGTTCTGGCCCACTTTCAACCCTGCTGTTCATCCTGTTCACATTGTAGTGACTTTGGGCAAGGCAGGATACTCTCTGAACAAATCACTCAGTTCAAATTGACAAATCTTCCTCACTCAGATTCACTCATACTGGCAAAAAGTCTCCAATCAGGCTAGCATGTGTCAGCAAACCAGAGTGCACAACAAAGTGACCACACAAGTACAGGAGACATGCTTCCACTATCATGACACTCAAAGGATAGAGCTGGATTATATTTTCATGTATTTATATTGAACGAACACGAACAAGTATGGCCATTCTGTTAAATTGATCCTGCAATTGTCAAAATGAAGGAATGACGTAAAACGTGAATAAGTGCAAAACATGGGAAAATGAGGAGAAACGCGCACATGTGATTGATGCTAACGCTGCTGATACGTGCAAAATAGGCTGTCTTCTAAAAGAGTGGCCTGCATGTTGATATTGATTTTGGCACCGCTCTTTCTGTTGCTGTCACACATACAGTAATGTGATTCGATGGGAGCCGAGTAAAATCAGAGAGCTTAATCATGCTCACCTGGTTTCATCGTTTTAATTTGATCACAAATTCCCTTCTTATCCCACAAATCTCCTTTTCTAATAACCATTTAAAAGTTTGTTTTGTATGCCTTTGTGGGCATTGGCATGGTGTCCAATTATGTGGCTCTTAAAAACTAAATTAAAACTCTTTAAATGAATCTTTACTAGTAGATGTCCAATCCATCTGAAGTGGGAGTGCCCCTCTCCCTCTTCAAGTTAATAGCAGCCCATGGGTTAAAATACAAGATGTCCTTATGCCAAATCTAGTTGTTGACATTAGTTGGAACACCCCAGTTGTTAGTGGTGAAATCATTTTCGGTAACAATCATAATCCATAAATCACCACAAATTTAACTTAAAAATATATCATTGATAGAAAATGCATTTAACCAAACTGTAAGGTGGTTGATGTTCAATGACATGCATTTCCTGCTCAAAATGAAGCACCTGCCACTTCTGTGACTTTTCACATCAAGTTGCAGGTTCTGTTTCAATAGGCTGGTGGCCAGTGCTTAAACAGCACCATGAGGGCGTAGTAGAGGAGCTGTCTCTTTTTGCCATTGTACATGAGCACTGACAGACAAAGTAAGCGGGCTCGAGTCAGGAAGGACAGCCATGATTAATGTGGAGGCTATGTACATCTAAGAATATCTTCCCATTGCCCTCCATCTTAGCTAATGTAACCTGCCATGTGGGTCACTCATTACAGCCTCCCTTAATGTGTGATGTAGTATCAGACCATTACTCCCGGTACAGTCCCCTTTGTGTAGAAAGTTCAATTCTTTATACTGCATTTTACTACCCGCAAAAACACATTGTAGGAAATAATAACTGATCTTCTGACTTAGATTATTGTCTTTTTGTAGCAACACCTATTGCCACACCACAATATTATCCCTTTTATGCATGAATTATGATTTTTTTTTTTTTTTAACCCATACAGGGTATTGAAACATCAGAATTCACAGCCAGTATTTCCCGTTTAAATGAATTGGACGTCTATTGACATCAATGTGTTGCAATGAGTAAAATAATGTGACCAAAAATTGTCACCTAGTTAAAGGTCTTTAGTCTCAACCTTTGAATAGCTATCCACTGTAGAGACCATTGTCCCTGTAAGAGTTAATTGCCTGGCATGCAAAACAATCCTCAGAATACAGACACAATAGGGATGTAAGTTATTATTATTATTTCTATTATCATTATAATCCTCCATACACAGTCCATACTTGTTTCAGATGTTTGGTTATAGGTTATTGGTTATATTAAATTTAATTGTACAACACTGTCAAAAATAGTCGATAGTCTTAAAATGTGACCTATGCTACACCCACCATAGAAGAAATGTACAGTGCTATGCTGTACATGGAAGACCAGCTTTGACTAGGCTACTGGATGGTACAGTGATACCTCTACATACAAATTTCATTCGTTCCAGGGCCTGGTTTGTAAGTCCAAATGGTAGTATGTCAAGCAATTGCACATAGCAAAACAAATAAATTATGAATGCAAAATGGAATAATAATAATAATACAAATAATAATAATAATGTTATGAATTGGGTTCTAATGTGGCGGCTGTGTTTTGCATGTTGTTTCTGAATTCACCGTGTGACTGATAAGAAGGTGAGAGAGGTGCACACGAGTTTTTTACTTTCTCATTTGATGTTCTGTTGCTGCTTGCGTCGGCTACGGCGGACAGTAGCTGTTAGGGGTGTGTCATCTTAGGCAACCCGCGATTCGTTCGATTACCATTCAGGGTGCTACGATTTGATTATTGGACGATGATCACGGTATTGACAGTGATCACGATTATCACGATTATCGATGCGTCATACATTACTAAATAATAAAATAGCCAAACAAATTTATTTCCATTATTTATTTTAAAAATTCTCATTATTTTTTATTTTTTTATTTTAATTTTTTTTTTACAAGAAAGTGCAAAAACATTAACCATTTTAAGGCAGGACTTATTTCTCAACATGCCTATACAACACACCGCTGACCTTAAGATGCTTTTTTTCACAATAAGGTGCTAAAACATTAGCTGTTTCAAATGCAGTACTTATTTCTATTAACAATACAATAAAATTTACACAGGTGGAATGAATTCCAAATTTTCTGGAAACAAACAAAGTGTCTTTAGAAATAAGACTTCTTTTAACCAATATACGTTGTTTTCACAGATTTCTGTACTATTTCGCATGTTTGTAGTGTTACCGCTGTACTTAATCATGGTTTTACACGTTCTGCATATGGAGTAATTTTTGTACAGCAACAGACAACGCACAAATGGACATGGAAATACACGTTAGCGAATTCGCAAATTACCTTAGTGCTCGGTGCTAACTGTTAATATCTCAAAAACAACAAGAATAAAGGCTAAACAGTACAAGAGGGTTCGTGTACTCACTTCTTATAGACGCACACGGGGCTACACACTCAGGACATTTTTCAATTGGCATGACTTGAAACTACGGCTGGACAACTGAAAGAAAAGGATCAACGAACTATCTCACTTCCCCTCTCGCTCTAAAAAACAACTTGTGCACAGAAGAGGACCCAAAGCGTAACCGCTGGGTCCCTGGCTGTCTCATACACAAATTTATTTTCAAGTCTTCTGAACAGGAGTAAATCTCTGGCTCAGTAACTTTAACTGCATCCATCATAATGTTGTGCGTGCGTCCGTTAAAGGTGTCTGGGCGGCAGACATGTCTTAAATTGTATTCCACTACGAGCGGCTGTCAAAAAGTTATTAAGGAAAATCATCGTTCTTGAATATTTATGAATCGTAATCGAATCGTCCCGTGTCGAATCTCGATGCATCTAATACTCGATTTTTTGGCACACCACTAGTAGCTGTGTTATGTTGCAGAAGTTCTGAAATAAATGATTAAAAACCTGATGGAGCTGGCTCCTTACCGATGTTACATTAACTATAATTGTCACCCTAACTTATAAAGGATCATCGAGATCGTTGACATATTCCAGCCGTATTGTTGAGCCATTTCACAGATGCGCACACGACTCTCATATTTTTCTATCATTTCAAACTTAATTTCAATGATAAGCGTCACCTTTTTTTTTTCTACACCTGCACTAACCTTCTTGGGACCTATGATGATTTATCTCACCAGAAAGTCCACCGGGCTGCCGTCTTGCGGGAAAACAATGAAATTGCGACGCTGTTGTAAACCATCGTATTTCAAGCATATCCTCATATGTTGAGACAAATGACAAGTCAAATTTTACGTCAGGTGTCGAAAGGATCTTATGCCAATGGGGTCGTATGTCAAAGTACTGCTGTATATTTAGTCATAGTTATCAAAATATCATTCATTTCTAAACAAAAGCAATATCCATATTGGAACAATTCTAGCCTGATGCGATTGATACAGTAGTGAGTTCGAGTTCCTCAAGCTGTGGTTTTGTCAAATAGGCGGATTCACCACTTGATTCCCACCATGGAGCAGACACACTTTATTGTCTTATAATATGTTGGCTTGAACCCAAAATAGGTTGACGACATGAATATTTTAACAATATTAATGTGTTTTGAGTAAAACTGTAATGCCAATAAACCCAACATGTGCCATTGTGACATTTACATCATGTCAAAGCCGATACGCTGTTAATTTTGGTAGGCAGCAGAAGGCGTTTGCGTTTCTTAATGTCGAAGCAATGAGCCATTCAAAATAATAATAATTACCCAATCCAACATGCGAAGTCATATTAATGCATATTTTCCTCAGCAAACTCTGTTTGTTGAGAAATTGCAGTATGCTTTTATGTTAAGAATCTGTCATAATCATTGATCTGTTGAACCGTTATGATGCTTAAATAATAATGTTTGTTACTTTCTTGTCTCAGGTACATGATGAATGTGACATGGGAAGGCAGAGACTTGTCTTTCACAGACGATGGATATCAAGAGCATCCAAAGCTGGTGGTCATTGTTCTTAACAAGGAAAGAGAGTGGGAGAAGGTATGACATTTGTGTTCTAGTGTTTGTAAATGAATCACTTTTATATGATTTGATTTTTTTCGGGGGTTATTTTTTGTGATTCTTCAAATAAAGATGTTTTACAATTTATATTTCCGTTCTGTAATTGTTATTTTAAAAGTATCTAAAGAAGATATTTTAGCCATATTTAATCATTGCACACCAGTAATTATTTGTTCTCTGCATGTGTCGGGCGTCATGTTTCACTTTTCATTGTTACTCTTCATCATTACTGTTTGTTTCTTGTATAAGCAGATACCATCAACTATCGCCACCTTCAGAAACTACAAGGAAAAAGGCATCACAGCATCCCTGTTTGATTGACAAGTTATCTCAGAGAATCCCTTTGCAGGAGAAAAGAAACGTAACAAACGCCAAACATCACTATTGCAATGCTACGTCTGTGTTATTTAGTGACCCTTAGCTGAGCAATGAGCTCATTTGCCATCAAGCCCATGGATTTCCTTAACTAGTTAATGGGAGTGAGCTTCCCTAATGAATGGCCACTGTAAATCACTAAGTATTCTCGCCATTGTAATGGAGCTTAAATGGCCGCTATGCATCTTAATACCTCCATCTGACTCCTTGTTGCCTGCATTAAATGCCTCATATTTAATAGCTCACTTGGTCATACTTGCTGAGGCTGGAAGGATACATTTGAGAGTGGTATAGCTAAACAGCACATCTGATCTCGGGGAGAATTTGGATGAGGACAAATTATTGTGTAATGGTTTTGAAATTACTGTATTGCTTCTAATATCCCACTTTTTTCTCCAAAGTAATCATACACTTCTGGCCAAAAGTATTGGCACCCCTGGAACTATGTCAGATAATGCTCAGTTTCTCCCAGAAAATGATTGCAATTACAAATACTTTGGTAATAATATCTTTATTTATTTTGCTTGCATTGAAAAAACACAAAAGAGAATGGAGGAAAAAAAATTAAATCATTGTCATTTTACAAAAAACTCCAAAAATGGGCTAGACAAAAGTATTGGCACCCTTTGAAAAATCATGTGATGCTTCTCTAATTTGTTTAATTAGCAGCACCTTTACCTCTGGCACATATCAGGTGGTGGCAATAACTAAATCACACTTGCAGCCAGTTAAAATGGATTAAAGTTGACTCAACCGCTGTCCTTTGTCCTTGTGTGTACATTGAGCAAGGAGAAAAGAAATAAGACCAAAAAACTGTCTGAGAACATGAGAAGCAATATTGTGAGGAAGCATGGGCAATATCAAGGCTATAAGTCTGTCTCCAAAGACCTGAATGCTCCTGTGTCTACCGTGCGCAGTGTCATCAATAAGGGTAAAGCCAAAACTTACCTGAGAAAGTCAAAAACATTTTGGAAGAATGTTCTCTGGTCAGATGAGACAAAAGTAGAGCTTTTTGGGAAAAGGCATCAACATAGAGTTTACAGGGAAAAAAGTGAGGTCTTCAAAGAAAAGAACATGGTCCCCACAGTCAAATATGGAGGAGGTTCCCTGATGTTTGGGGGCTTCTTTCCTGCCTCTGGCACTGGACTGCTTGACTCTGTGTATTGCATGATGAAGTCTGAAGAGTACCAACAATTTTTGCAGCATAATGTAGGGCCCAGTGTGAGAAAGCTGGGTCTCCCTCAGAGGTCAAGGGTCTTCCAGCAGGACAATGACCCAAAACATACTTCAAAAAGCACGAAAAAATGGTTTGAGAGAAAGCACTGGAGACCTCTGAAGTGGCCAGCAATGAGTCCAGAGCTGAATCCCATAGAACACCTGTGGAGAGATCTGAAAATGGCAGTTTGAAGTCTTCAAATCTCAGAGACCTGGAGCAGTTGGCCAAAGAAGAATTGTCTAAACTTCCAGCAGAGCATTGTAAGAAACTTAATGATGGATACTGGAGGCGGTTTTTCACAGTTTTTTGGTCTAAAAGTTCAAAGTTCAAAAGTTCAAGTATGAAGCTGAGGGTGCCAATACTTTTGTCCGGCTCATTTTTCGAGTTTTGTGTAAAATGTTAATGATTTAATTTTTTTGTCATTCTCTTTTGTGTTTTTTCATTGCAAGCAAAATAAATGAAGATATTACTACCAGAGCATTTATAATTGCAATCATTTTGTGGGAGAAATTGAACATTATCTGACAGAATTGCTGGGGTGCCAATACTTTTTTTCCAGCAGTGTATATGGTTCAACCCTATAATTCACTTATTTCCACTCATTGCCTCCTCCTCCTTTATTCCTTTTACAGTACTCCATGTATATAACGAGTATAAATTCTTCCTGACTCCCTTGCTTCATGCCCTTAGTATTTATATGTTCTGTATTTTTTACCTACATTTTTTCTCCTCCTTTCTGTGTCCCTTCTTCATTCCCGCCTTCTGTTTCTTCTTACCGAGTTGTACTCCACCCATCCTTTTTGTTATTCTTCCTTCTAAGCCTCATGCCTACTCTTCAAACTGTGTTTTCCTTCTTTTCTTTCACTATAGTCACCCATCACTGAGATTCTTCCTCCTTTTTGGCTGAATTTACATTGCAGGTCTAAGTGTCCAATCCCATTTTTTTATTCTAATTATATTTACATTTCTCACTTATCGCATAATAGATACTAAGTAAAACAAATTAATATCACACAAACTGCACATACAGTGGGGCAAATAAGTATTTAGTCAACTACTAATTGTGCAAGTTCTCCCACTTGAAAATATTAGAGAGGCCTGTAATTGTCAACATGGGTAAACCTCAACCATGAGAGACAGAATGTGGAAGAAAAACCCAGAAAATCACATTGTTTGATTTTTAAAGAATTTATTTACAATTCATGGTGGAAAATAAGTATTTGGTCAATACCAAAAGTTCATCTCAATACTTTGTTATATACCCTTTGTTGGCAATAACGGAGGCCAAACATTTTCTGTAACTCTTCACAAGCTTTTCACACACTGTTGCTTGTATTTTGGCCCATTCCTCCATGCAGATCTCCTCTAGAGCAGTGATGTTTTGGGGCTGTCGTTGGGCAACACGGACTTTCAACTCCCTCCACAGATTTTCTATGGAGTTGAGATCTGGAGACTGGCTAGGTCACTCCAGGACCTTGAAATGCTTCTCACGAAGCCACTCCTTTGTTGTCCTGGCTGCGTGTTTGGGCTGAAAGACCCAGCCACATCTCATCTTCAATGCTCCTGCTGATGCAAGGAGATTTTCACTCAAAATCTCTCGATACATGGCCCCATTCATTCTTTCCTTTACACAGATCAGTCATACTGGTCCCTTTGCAGAAAAACAGCCCCAAAGCATGATATTTCCACCCCTTGCTTCACAGTGGGTATGGTGTTCTTCTGATGCAATTGAGTATTCTTTCTCCTCCAAACACGAGAATCTGTGTTTCTACCAAAAAGTTCTATTTTGGTTTCATCTGACCATAACACATTCTCCCAGTCCTCTTCTGGATAATCTAAATGCTCTCTAGCGAATCGCAGACGGGCCTGGATGTGTACTTTTTTCAGCAGGGGGACACGTCTGGCAGTGCAGGAGTTGAGACCCTGGTGGCGCATTGTGTTACTGATAGTAACCTTTATTACTGTGGTCCCAGCTCTCTGTAGGTCATTCACTCGGTCCCCCCGTGTGGTTCTGGGATTTTTGCTCATGGTTCTTGTTATCATTTTGACGCCACGGGGTGAGATCTTGCATGGAGCCCCAGATCGAGGGAGATTGTCAGTGGTCTTGTTTGTCTTCCATTTTCTAATAATTGCTCTCACAGTTGATTTCTTTACACCAAGCGTTTTACCTATTGCAGATTCAGTCTTCCCAGGCTGGTACAGGTCTACAATTTTGTCTCTGTTGTCCTTAGACAGCTCTTTGGTCTTGGCCATAGTGGAGTTTGGAGTGTGACTGACTGAGTTTGTGGACATGTGTCTTTTATACCGATAAATAGTTAAAACAGTTGCCATTGATAGAGGTAACGAGTGAAGCCTCGTTAGACCTTGTAAGAAGAAGTTAGACCTCTTTGACAGCCAGAAATCTTGCTTGTTTGTAGGTGACCAAATACTTATTTTTCACTCTAATTTGGAAATAAATTCTTTACAAATCAAAGAATGTGATTTTCTGTTTTTTGTTTCCACATTCTGTCTCTCATGGTTGAGGTTTACCCATGTTGACAATTACAGGCCTCTCTAATCTTTTCAAGTAGGAGAATTTGCACAATTGGTGGTTGACTAAATACTTATTTGCCCCACTGTACATAACAACACATGCCTCAATACCAGCTAGCAATGACATGGAAGTAAACCAGTACTTCTCAAATAGTGGGGTGCGCCACCACGGGGGGCGCAGAGCGCTGGATGGCGCCTGTGATCTCGTGGGACATACTTTTTTTGCTCTACTAGAATAAAGTGTTATTGCACATCCACTCAGTGGGTGGCAGTGGCGCTCTCATTATCCGAGTGCGTGCAGTATTTCTTAACCGAGCAAGAGCACAGGGCAAAGAGCACTGGAGATATGAATAGCTAAGACGCAGAAATATGACGAAGCATATGTAGCATTTTGCTTTTGGCTCTGACTTTTAATGCAGTGGGAGATGAGAAAAGACCAGTTTATTGTGTCTAAAAATGTTTGCAGTGGACAGCAGGAAGCCAAATAAATTAAGACGTCACCTAAAGACATTAGAGCCCACTTACATTGATAAGCCGCTTGATTTTTTTTTTCTTTTTTCAGCAAAAACATGCTGAATATTGCCAACAATCGTCCCGCTTTGTCAGTGTTACATCAGTAAATCAGCGAGCACTGTTAGCATCATATAAGGTGGCATACCAAGTTGTTCAGTGCAAAATAAACCCACACCATAGCAAAGGAGCTGATATTAATGCTGTAAAAGTAAAACCGTCCAATAACACTGTCGTTTTTGTTTTATTAATTTTTGTTTTTGGTCAAATTTTCCTATAAGTTAATGTTGCTAATCAATTTGAGTTTATTATTATTTATTGATTTTATTCAATTTTATTTTTCCATATTAAATGGTAAAAATGTACCTAGAGTATATTTTTACAGTTTGGATGTGACTTTTTTATCTTTTTTAATTTAGGTAAGTGATGCGCTTTAAGTCTTTTCTGTTACAAAAAAATGTTAATAAAGTTATACTTTACTTTAAGCTGATCTATATTACTTTTTTTTTTTTAATATTAAAAATGACACAATGCTATGCAGAGGTGTACTTATAATAATAATAATATTATATACAAATGATACTATTTACAGTGGCGGCACGGAGTTGGGGGTATGCGAAACTTTTAGTCTTCCTTTGGGGGATATCAAAAAGTAATTGAGAAGCACTGAAGTAAGCAAATATTGCATTACTACTAGTGTTTCACTGATACCAATACGGTTTCCGATACCTGGCTATATGGCATTGGCCGATGCGAATACTGCACTGATACCAAGTTTTTAATCAATTTACTTTTTTTTTCAAATCCTAAATTGCTGCATACGTATTTGAATTTAAATTTATTACTATCATGGCTCTGTTAAACACTGCTTGAAAGGAAAATGCAAAAATATCCTCAATTACTATCGAGAGAAGTGTAAAATGAAATTTACCCCATGACAACAAATTTCTTGGACCTGTTTTTTGTGAGAAAACAAATAAATAACTGAGTATTGATACTTTAGCAACCAAATATTGTATTCGGATAAAACCTTTTAGCATAGACACTATTTGATACTTTTCACAACCCGAATATGAAAATAGCCGAATTGTGCAGTTTGAGGGCAAAAAATTGGAAAATGTCTTTTGAACCATGCAATGTAAATCTAGCCTTTGCTCGGATGTTTTTCATTCAATTTTGTTTTCCAGAAGTGAAATATTCCTGTATTCTATTCACAGTTTTCAAGCGTACATATGTATTTTATTCCCAGTATCTGGCTATTGTCACTCCCTTATTCTTACCTTTACAGAGGTATGAAAAAGTATCTGAACCTTTTGGAATTTCTCATATTTCTGCATAAAATCATCATCAAATATGATCTAATTTTTGTCAAAATCACACAGATGAAAACAACAGTATCCACTTTAACTACAACAACCCAAACATTTACGCTTCCTGAAGCTGCAGATCAGTCTGGCACAGCGATCAGAACTAATCGTGGCCCATTCTTCTCTACAAAGTTGCTGTAGTTCAGTCAGATTCCTGGGATGTTTGGCATGAATTGCTGTCTTTAGGTCATGCCACAGCATACAATGGGTTTCAAGTCTGGACTTTGACTTGGCCACTCCAGAACATGTATTTTGTTCTTCCGAAACCATTCTGAAGTTGATTTATTTCTGTGTTTTGGATCATTATCTTGTTGCAACATCCATCCTCTTTTTAGCTTCAACTGTCTGACAGACGGCCTCAGGTTTTCCTGCAAAACATCGTGATAAACTTTTGAATTCATTCTGCCATTAATGATTGCAAGTTGTCCAGGCCCTGAGACAGTTAAACAGCCCCAAATCATGATGCTCCCCCCACCATGCTTCACGGTGGGGATGAGGTGTTGATGTTGGGGAAGTTGTTCCAATTTTTTCTCCACACATGATGTTGTGTATTACTCCCAAACAATTCAACTTTGGTTTCATCAGTCAACAAAATATTTTGCCAAAACTTCTGTGGAGTGTCCAGGTGCCTTTTAGCGAACATTAAACGAGCAACACTGTTTTTTTTAATCAGCAGTTGCTTCCTCCATGGAGTCCTCCAATGAACACCATTCTTGGCCATAGTTTTACATATAGTTGATGTGTGCTCGGAGATATTGGACTGTGCCAGTGATTTCTGTAAGTCTTTAGCAGACACTCTAGGGTTCTTTTTTACCTCTCTGAGTATTCTGCACTGAACTCTTGGCATTATCTTGGGTGCATGGCCACTCCTTGGGAGAGAAGGAACAGTGCCAAACTCTCTCCGTTTATAGACAACTTCTCTGACTGTCGACTGATGAACATCCAGACTTTTAGAGATGGTTTTGTATCCTTTCCCAGCTTTATACAAATCAACAGTCCTTGATCGCAGGTGTTCGGACAGCTCTTTTGACCAAGCCATGATGCACATCAGACAATGCATCTCATCAAGATAATTCTTACCGGGTGTGTGTTTTATAGTTGGCAGGGCAGCTTTAAACCACTCATCAGTGATTGGGCCTAACTTAAATTGTTTGGTATTTTTTTTTTTCAATTTCTCTTTAAGTCTCCTTAGTCAGAGGGTTCACTTACTTATTTTTCCCCCTTCTGTCATTGTTTGCAGGCTATCCTCGTTAAAATAAGAAAACTTTTAAATGTTTGGGTGGTTTTAGTTAAAGCAGACACAGGTTTTACATCTGTGTGATTTTGACAAAGATCAGATCACATTTGATGGTCATTTTATGGAGAAATATGACAAATTCCAAAAGGTTGATATACTTTTTCATACCACTGTATTTATTCTGCTCAGCTTTATTTCTTCTTGCCTTCCTTACTCACCTTTGCTAATCATTCTTTTCTTTCCTTCTCTCCATTTCTACAAAGTTCATCACTCCTCACCATCCCTCACTTATGTTGTTCTTTCTTCCCCGCAACAGCTTGTAGTTGTTGTGCTCTTTAACACATTGCCTTCTATTGGCCACGATAGACATCCAATTCATTTAAACTGGAGGCACTACCTGTGCATTCATTCATCCATCCATCCCTCCCAGTCAAAATGAATTGGGCATCCAGCGTCGTCAATGGCAGCCAATGAGTTAATAGAGTCTGCAAAAGTCAACTGCGAATGCGTGCGCATTCACCTCTACTTCATATTGGGTGTTTTAATCAGATCATGTCTGTATTTCATGTGTTACAGTATTCACTTTCGTTTACCGCAGTCCGTAAAGTCTCGGTACTGTTTTTGTGACGAGCATTTTCATATTTCATATTGACGTGCTTCTAGCCTCATGCACACTCACACTAAGGATTTTATGTTCATGTCTGTGAGGAGATACAGTGTTGCTGGCCTGTGAAATTGATCAGCACCATTCCACTGTGTTGCAGAAAAGAGGCAAGTGAAACAAGGAGGCTCAAAGAGGAAACATAATTGGAAGCTGATGTCATTTTCTTTCTTGCTCTCTGCCTGGTGCAGCCGTTCTACCCTATGCGCCAGGATTCAGTGGCACGCAGTGAAAAAAATGATTTTATGTGATGATCAAGAGACTGAAATTCAGAAAGGGCACAAAATATGGTTATGCACTAAAAAATATTGCATGAGTCCACCCTTGGGGCTCAGGAAGAGCAGGCATAGGCAGTCGAGGAATTTAGAAAAGATCAGAGAGTGATGGCGGAAGATTGGCAGGGATAGTGAATATGTAAAGAAAAGTGACAAGTAAGTAAAAACAAAGATGAGTTGTTCTCTCTGTTTTAATGACTAAAAAAAAGTATTGTAATTGTTCTTAATTACCTAATGGGGTTACAAAATGCTGACTTTTCATGAAATTTTCAAATAGTATGGCTTTTTAACTCATTGGCTGCCATTGACGCTTCTTTCACTGCCACCCTTCCAGTTCAAATGGATTGGACGTCTACTACTGATGAACTAATTTAAGGAGTTTTTAGTTTTTAAGAGCCAGTTAATTGGATGCCTGTCATTGTCAATGGCACTGAAAGAGTTAACGTGCTCTTATTAGTAGAATACATATTTGATTTTTCATGTATCTAACTTATATTATCATTATAACTTAATTAACTAAAGTGTATTTACTGATTGAAACCAGGACCTAATGTTTCGTTCCTGCTGAGTAGATGGACTGTGTAAATTACTTAAGGAGTTGCTGCAGCACAGCGAGTTTGCAAAATAATTATTTCAGACAGCATGGGATTTGTGCTTGTAAACTCACAGTGGAGATGCAAGCACCAACGCCTCTGTGCATATGCAAAAACACACAGATACACATATCTGAGCCACTGAAGACATCAAGGGTTTATGCATTAAGAAAGCTTTAAATTTAAAATAAAAATATCTTCATTGGTTCAAATTTCTCTATGCTCCACTTTGTTATAGACTTACTTGTTGCCCTCGTTTCCACACTTTTTTTCACTAGTGCTGTACGATATAATGATATGTTTCTCCAAAACGTAAAAAAACTAGCAATATTATTACCATAAATAGACATGTTCTAGGAATGCACACTGTGGCCTGCAGATGGCGCCTAATTTGCAGTGATTTGCTTTACCGATGGGATTCCATATGCAATAGTAGTAGTGTTGTTTTTGGCAGTCTTTTTAATTTTCGTCCTATTCTTTTGTATGATAATACTTATTAGTCACCGTCATGTTTTAGTAATCTAAAAATGTGTTTGCCAAGGTTAAGTCGACATTTACTAAAAATGTTTTCGTCAATAAAATTAAAATATTTTACTCAAAAAACATAAAGGTTTCCAATTATTTCGAATGAAAGTTGACAGACTAGCACAGATTGTAGAGTCTATCTACAAGGACAACACCAACCTGATGATAATACACACTCAGCAGGAAAACAGTATATTATTTTCAATTAATTATACCCACCTAAATGCCACGAGGCAACTGTAAGTAAAAAAAGTTGTCCGAGGGTTTAATAGGATGCTTGCCATTAGCATTAGCCTAATGCTAAGGTGAATGGTATGCTAACACGACGAGTTAAATTTAGTGTGTGACGATCACTCAGCACAGACCTTTAAAGGTTAAAGCAAAATTAAATATACTTTTTGGCAATGAAAACAAATCTTACCATGTATGTAGCCTGCATGGAGACGGGAGACGACACACTGGTGAGTCAGGAGGGGGGGGGGATGCAGCAATTCACGTGTGACACAATCAGACACTGCTACTATGCATGCTAACTACACATAAAATGTCATACATTGTGAATATGTGACGGGAACTACAGGATACACATTTTCGTCTCGTCCTCATCGTCAGATGAAAACTGCCATTCTTTTCTTTATGTTTTCGTCTCCCAAAATGCATTTTTAGCTCGCCATCGTCTCGTCATGAAAGCGTTCGTTGACGAATTATTTTCGTTGTCGTCATTGTTGATGAAAACAACACTGCATAGTTGTACCACCGATCAACTTTTAAGATTTCCCTAACGCCACTCAATGGTTAACCGACTGTCTCCTCCTGTCAAGCGTATGTGAGGAATGCATGCAAGACAATAGAAAATAGAAACACCAGGAATTCTCAGTGAAAACAATTCGATCCAATATCAATGTTAATAGATTTATTATTAATGATATTATGCCAACTTATTATAAGTGTTGTTAATCTTACTTAAAAAAATAAAAGTAATTGGTTACAGTTACAAATTATTTCCCTCAAAAGTAATCGCAATAGTAACCCATTTACCTCATTGTAAGAGTAATTAGCAAAGTCATTGACGTTACTTTTCATGTTCTACATATGACATGATGCATTGTATAACATCTTTCACGTAGATGTTTATATTAATTGATTGAAAAATAAAAACGCTAGATACAGTATTTTAGAACATTTGGTATTTATTTGGATTACAATATTTTTCGGACTATAGGTCGCAGTTTTTTTTTCATAGTTTGGCTGGGGGTCTGGCTTATACTCTGGAGCGACTTATGTATGACATTTTTAACACATTATTATATAATTTCACATGTTATTTTAATCTTTTGGAATGACACTGATGGTTTGGTAAACTTGTTAGCATGTTCTTTATGCAATAGTTATCTGAATAACTCTTATAGCTATGTTACGTTAACATACAGGCAACGTTCGCATTTCGTTGTTCATGCATCATGTAACATTATCATACTGTACACTTATTCAGCATGTTGTTCTCTATTGTATTTTTATTTTAAATTGTCTTTCAAGATGACATATCTGTTTTATGTGTTGGATTTTATCAAGTAAATTCCCCCCAAAAATGTGACTTATACTCTGGTGCGATTTATATGTTTTTTTTTTTTTTTCCTCTTCATTGCGCATTTTGGGCTGGTGCAACTTTTACTCAGGTGCGAAACATACGGTAACAATATTAGTCTGTTAAGAAAACACAAATGTAAACTGACTATTAACCAGTGAAAATCTCTGAAACTACACTTTAGGCCTACTGCACAAGGAGCAGAACACTATCCTTAAATGTTCCTTGAAGTAACAATATGAAATACTGAAAATAATTATAAAGTACAAACGCTATCTTTGACATTTCCTGGCCCTTTGCTGTCTTGTTGAGTTTGCCAGAGCATGCAGGGAATCATCCGCCCACCTAGCCAATCATCATCGCGTTTGCAACGGCATCAGCATCCCCTTACCTACCCCCCCTCCCCCGCTCTGCCCTCTCCAGGCAGCTAATGTATGACAAAATCAACTGCCAACAACTTGCGCTTCATTCAACTAAATTGTAGTAACGTGCCCCTCCGTCATATTCTAACACCGTTAACACTGCTTATTATACAGCAGTCTTAAAAGTCAAAACCACCAATCGCAAGTCTTAGTAGATAACTAGATTAGGGATGTCAAACGATTAAAATTTTAATCGAGTTAATTACAGCTTAAAAAATAATTAATCGTAATTAATCGCAATTCAAACCATCTATAAAATATGCCATATTTTTCTGTAAATTATTGTTGGAATGGAAAGATAAAACACAAGACGGATATATACATTCAACATATGGTCCATAAGTACTGTATTTGCTTATTATAACAATAAATCAACAAGATGGCATTAACATTATTAACATCCTTTTTAAGCGATCCATGGATAAAAAAGACTTGTAGCTCTTAAAAGATAAATGTTAGCACAAGTTATAGAAATTTTATATTAAAACCCCTCTTAATGTAGGCTATTCGTTTTAATAAAATTTGTAAAACTTTCAATCAAAAAATAAACTAGTAGACCGCCATTGTTGTCAAAAATTACACAATGTTCATGGGTCGCACCCAAGCACCAGCAGAGGGCGACAAAACTCCAAAAAACACAAGTAACAAGTGGAGATTACACTGTACCGTCATTTTAATCTGTTTGAGCGGGGCATGTGCATTAATTGCGTCAAATATTTTAACGTGATTAATTTTTAAAAATTGATTACCGTCCGTTAACGCGATAATTTTGACAGCCCTAAATTAGATATGAGTTGAGCAAAAATACGTATGCTACTTTGCTGCTTCTGTTTACAACAGACCGTTTTAGTTTGGAGCACCACTTGATACATTTAAAATTTACTGCAGGTCAGTTTAATACCCAACTCAAAAATAAAGTTAGTGGGTGGTAGGGAAGCTGCCAAAATAAAGATGTAATTTTTCATCAAATGATTAAAAATATAGAGGTATTGTGATATGAAATTGCCAAATATTGTGATTTTTTTTTCCATCCATATCGTGCAGCACTAGTTTGCACACGGACACGCATGTTCTTCCTCCATGCAGCTTTCTATCCCTCTCTCATATTCACACATACAGTGCGCAAGTGTAGGAAAGGAAGCGCAATCTCTTTTTTTCGAAATAATTTTGTCTGACAGAAGTGACAGATATTATTTTATGACTGAATGCTTTCCCCACGCTATTAGGGACTCATTCTCCCATAATGCAAATTGCCACAGCTATAACTCTCCCAGTGAGACGAGTGCACAGAAGGCGCACCATGAAAAGCCCCCGATCTCTTGTTGTCTCTAGTGTTCTTTCTCTCATGTTCAGCAGGGATGTGTTTGATTGGGAATGCATTTGTAAAGGTCAAACAAAGCACAAGAGCAAAAGAGGAGGGCAACAGGGAAGGAAAACATCAAATGCTGGCGCAGGAGATTAAATGAATCAATGGTAGTTGTTGTGAGGCATATCTTTAACACGTCACTGCAGTCTTGAGAATCTGTGTGGGTGTGATGATACACCAAGTTATAATGCATGAACCCACCGGGTCTGTCATCATTACCTTCTGTTGACCTCTGTGTCACACCGTTCTGCTTTCCAAGCACTACGAGTGCGTAATATTGGGCCTGGAGATTCAGCATTCTGGGCGCACAGTCGATTGAGAGAATCTTTTTTTCCCCCACTTCTCTCTGGGTATTAATTTATAACCCCTCTTTCTCTAATTAGAGAGAAGTAGCGGAAAAGAGGGAGCAGGGGGACAGATGAGTTGCTTAATTCAGCTGCTTCACAGCATCTCTACTCAACCATTTCCCTTTCTTAGTATAAACCCTGCTGGGTTTTAACATTTTAGTTATTCAATATTGTGAGATTTGGTTATTTTTTTAAGGTGAACCACTTACTTAAGATTGAGAGTACGGCAACTAGGCTTAATAAAAAAAGTTTGAGCTACGAGTCCATTTACCAACCGTAACATTTGGTCAACTTTTACATTAAGCGCTGTATCAGAATCATGGTGTTGAGTTAACAGTGTCAGAGGGATAGAAATTCCCATTTAATTCCCATATTTTGTTTTCCCTCACATTCTATAAAGGCTAGTGTTGCACCTATACCGTATTTTGGCTCCCTATACCGATTACAACACTCGGCTGTGTAGTATTGGCGTACTGTATCGATACCACATTTAAAAATATATTTATAAACAGTGGGGTAAAAAAGTATTTAGTCAACCACCAATTGTGCTACTTGAAAAGATTAGAGAGGCCTGTAATTGTCAACATGGGTAAACCTCAACCATGAGAGACAGAATGTGGAAAAAAAAACTGAAAATTACATTGTTTGATTTCTAAAGAATTTATTTCCAAATTAGAGTGAAAAATAAATATTTGGTCACCTAAAAACAAGCAAGATTTCTGGCTGTCAAAGAGGTCTAACTTCTTCTTACAAGGTCTAACGAGGCTTCACTCGTTACCTGTATTAATGGCACCTGTTTTAACTCATTATCGGTATAAAAGACACCTGTCCACATGTCAGTCAGTCAGTCACACTACAAACTCCATTATGGCCAAGACCAAAGAGCTGTAGAAGGACACCAGAGACAAAATTGTAGACCTACACCAGGCTGGGAAGACTGAATCTGCAATAGGTGAAACGCTTGGTGTAAAGAAATCAACTGGGGGAGCAATTATTAGAAAATGGAAGACATACAAGGCCTCAATCTGGGGCTTCATGCAAGATCTCACCCCGTGGCGTCAAAATGATAACAAGAACGGTGAACAAAAATCCCAGAACCACACGGGGAAACCTAGTGAATGACCTACTTGCACAATTAGTGGTTGACTAAATACTTATTTGCCCCACTGTGCAGTGGGGTAAAAAAGTATTTAGTCAGCCACCAATTGTGCAAGTTCTCCCACTCAAAAGGATGAGAGAGGCCTGTAATTGTCCTCATACTGTAGGTATACCTCAACTATGTAAAATAAGTATTTGGTCACCAACAAACAAGCAAGATTTCTGGCTCTCACAGAGCTGCAACTACTTTTAGAGGCTCTCTACTCATTGCCTGTATTAATGGCACACGTTTGAACTCATTCGCAGTATAAAAGACACCTGCCTATAACCTCGGACAGTCAAACTCCAAACTCCACTATGGCCAAGACCAAACAGCTGTCAAAGGACACTTGAAACAAAATTGTAGACCTGCACCTGGCTGGGAAAACTGAATCTGCAACAGGTAAGCAGCTTGGTGTGAAGAAATCAACTGTGGGAGCAATTATTAGAAAATGAAAAATATACAAGACCACTGATAATCTCCCTCGATCTGGGGCCCCATGCAAGATCTCACCCTGTGGGGTCAAAATGATCACAAGAACAGTGAGCAAAATTCCCAAAAAACATGGGACAACCTCGTGACTGACCTACAGAGAGCTGGGACCAAAGTAACAAAGGCTACTATCAGTAATACACTACTCCACCAAGGACTGAAATCCTACAGTGCCAGACGTGTCTCCCTGCTTAAGTCAATATACGTCCAGGCCCATCTGGTTTGCTAGAGAGGATTTGGATGATCCAGACGAAGATTGGGAGAATGTAATATGGTCAGATGAAACCAAAAATCAAAATTTTGGTAGAAACGCAACGTCTTGTGCTTGGAGGACAAAATGCAGAATTGCATCCAAAGAACACCATGTCTATTGAGAAGCAAGAGGGATGGAAACATCATGCTTTACGGCTGTTTTTCTGCAAAGGGACCTGGACACCCGGTCTGTGTAAAGAAAAGGATAAATGGGGCCAGGTATCGCGAGATTTAGAGTGAAAACCACCTCACATCAGTAAGGCCATTAAAGATGAAACGTGGCTGGGTCTTTCAGCATGACAACGATCCCAAACACACTTCCTGGGAAACAAAGGAGTGGCTACGTAAGAAGCATTTCAAGGTCCTGGAGTGGACAAGCCAATCTCCAGATCTCAACCCCATAGAAAATCTTTGGAGGGGGTTGAAAGGTTGTGTTGCCCAACAACAGTCCGAAAACATCATTGCTTTCGAGGAGATCTACAAGAAGGAATGAGTCAAAATACCAGAGTGTGAAAACTTACAGAATTTTTTTTTACCTCTGTCATTGCCACAAAAGGAATATAACAAAGTATTGAGATGAACTTTTGTTCTTGACCAAATACTTATTTTCCACGATAATTTGCAAATAAATTCTTTAAAAATCCGACAAAGTGATTTTCTGGATTTTTTCCCCCATTCTCTCTATCATGGTTGAGGTATACCTGTGATGAAAATTACAGGCCTCCCTGATCTTTTTAAGTGTGAGACCTTGCACAGTTGGTGGCTGACTAGATACTTTTTTGACGCTCCCATTGGTGGGTTACTACGCCACAATAGTATATAGTTGTGAGGTGCATGACCTGGGTGGGTGCTGAGCAAAATAGTGAAAAGTGAGCTAGACTCCTCTGCTGCTTTACTGAAGCAACATTCTGCTGCTAAGCGAGAGAAAATGTATGCATGTACATTCTGCTGCAAATTTTTGGAAGCACTACAATATTAATTAATATCAAGCTCTAGCATCCCCAGGTTGAGGGTGACATTGGCAGGGTCACGATTTCAGCTGATTTAGAATGCAGCCCATTGAGGGGGACGATTCAGAACGAGGAAAATTGCGACGGAGAGCAGCAAAATGTCATTGTTTCAATATCTCTACTCCCATATTTTTACAGGATATTATTTTTATCTAAATATTTTTCCCTAATTACTAAATAAATGGTATCGTCATGACAAATATGTCTTGTGCTAAATGGAATATGAAATATTAAAAATTCATTTATTCAGTATGACAGAGCAAAATTACGGCATAATGGTCAAAACTGTCGACTTTTTGCCACTCTCGAAGGTATTTTATGCCGCCGGAGTTAGTCAGGGTTTTGTCATTTCCCTGCCCCGGCTTCGGAGACTGAGAAAAGAGCGTAAACAAAGCAGAAGGCATGACAGCTAGCCGACATGCTAACCCGAACCGAGCGGCGTTTCCAAGTTTTTTTCTGCGGCGGGCAGGCGGTGCTCGTCGCCGGGGAAAGAAGGGGAAACGCCAAAAATGACAAATCAAACAAAAGTACCCCAACTCATGTCACACACAGTGGCCGGGCTGATTATCTCCACCAATCGGGTAGCCTATGGCGCAGGCATACAGTGCTCGTCGCCAGGGAGAGAAGGGGAAACGCCAAAAATGACAAATCACATAAAAATACCCAATTCGTGTCACACATGGCGGCGGGGTGGTGTCCACCAATCGGCCAGCCCACAGTGGCGGGCAGGCAGTGGTCGTCACCAGGGAGAGAAGAGGGAAACACTGAAAATGTAAACAAAACAGGAGTAGTATTATCACCCACAAAATGCAAGCCACCGACTTTTTTACACGTTTACCATGATTGTAGTATTTGATAACAGGGTTAGTGTTATAATATAAAACACGAAGCTGACTCACTTAGTCATCCGTTCAATGTCTCTTGATTGTGGGACTTGTTTTGCCCCCTCGTGGTGAACGTGAACCTGCCGGCAACAAATTGGGCTGGCGTGATGCGAAAAATAAAATATATCCACAAAATCAGCTGAATCCACAGTCCATCTGCATGCTATAAAGAAATAGCTGTGCTGTGAGATGCTGACCCAGTGTGTGGCCACAGCATACACATCTGATGTTGCTCACAGTGGTACTCAGTGTGTTCAGGGAGCTTGTGTGTCTGCTCAGACACATGAAAAATTAGAGTGAAGATTGGGACTCCCCAATGCCGATTATTTAATTTTTAATCTCTATCTGTATCGGTGCAACACTAATGAAAGCCATAATAATAAATGTGTAAAACCGGCACATGTGACTTCTTTGTTCTTAGAGAGAAATTTAAACGTTTTTGGTATTGTTATTGAAGTGAAGTTGATCCAACATTCATCTTTGTTGTAAAAAAGTCCGATACCATTGTTCATGTATTCATTCATTAATTCATCACACATTAATTTACATTGTAGTTACTGTTTCTCTTAAAAAGACATTTATAAGGCTGTGTACATGTAACTGCGCTGTAATTTGTCAAATGTAGAAGAGCTGTGGAAAGACTTTTAAACAATTGCAACCTTCTTTGGTGAGAGGCGACGTGAATGGAATGGAACACATGACACCTCAGTGTACAGTACTGTCTAAAAGGAACCGACACACATCCACACACACAGAAAATGAATCACCTCAGTGAATATGGCAGCTGACTGAGGCATCTCTAATCCCTGTCAGATGATAGTAAACTACTGAAGCAAAACAATTAAAATGCTAATTTCACTTCCTTCACATGACCTGAAAGGGGGGCTTAATAACATTGTTATTGCGTATCTCCAATATACTGTATGAGTGCACACTCAGAGGGGAACAATCTTTTTTTTTTTTCCATGAGTCAGCCTCCTCACCTAAAAAAAGTATTCTCGTCTGTTTTGTTCCATTATGCCACATGGGGGAAAAATGGTGCTGCGCAATAATCAAGTTTAGGCTACTGTGTACATAGTGTAAACCTTTACATCAGTGGTCTCCAAACTATTCCACATGGGGCTGCAGTGGGTACTGGATTTCACTCTAACAAAACAAGACCACACCTTTTCACTAATCTGGTGTTTTACAAGTGTAATCAGTTGATTGCAGCCAGGTGCTGCTTGTTTTACCAGAAACCTCATTGGTTAATCTGTCTGTGCTCGACAGAGGTGGGTATAGTCGCCAAAATATATACTAAAGTAAGAGTACTTACTTCTAAATAGTATTCAAGTAAATTTAGTAATCCAAACATTTACTCAAGTACAGTGGTACCTCAACATACGAAGTTAATTCGTTCCTGGACCTTGTTTGTAAATCGAAATGGTCATATGTCGAGCAGAATTATCCTATAAGAATACATCATAATTCCGTTTATTCGTTCCACAGCCTGAAAATACAGTGGCCGAGAGGTGTCGGGCGAAATGCAAAGTCCAAACACTTTGCAAATAGAAAAAAGCACTAACCCCAATTGCAAACGTTTTGCAAAAGGAAAAAGCATGAATGCAAACTGCCACAACACGATCCACAATTCCTGATGCACCATTGCAGATTTTTGCAAAAGCACGAACCCCAATTGCTACACGATAGCAAATGGTGAACGAATGCAAACTGCCACAACACGATCCCCAATTCCGAAAGCGCGATTGCAAATTGGCAAAAGCACAAAAAACAATTCCACAACACGACTGCAAATGGCTCGCAGCACGAATGTAAAAGGCTCGCAAGACGATGACCCGGAAGTAAAAAAAAAAAATAAATAAATAAATAAAAAAAAAAAGACAACACGTGGTATATTGCTATATGTGCTTTGTGACCATCTCTACGGACCTCCGTAAAGTTGCCCCCCACCCCATCAGATGCAAATGTATATAAAAATGATGTCAATCGTTTGTGCTGCAACGGTTTTGTGGAAACAGTATTATGCTTTTATTGAGATATCAATTTCGAGCTGTGACGTCACTCATAGCTTTTCCTTAGCTTAGCTCCCGCGGCTAATGGAGCGTACCAACTATCTCAACAGAGGGGTGTCCTAACATCTAGCACGAACGTAGCGCAAAGAAATTCGGGTCCATTTTGCAACATCTCAAACAAATGGCAACACTTCAGAACCATTTTGCTGTAAATGAGAGGCTTAGATGGACGTCATCACTCGAAATTAATATGTCAAGCCCCCCAATTTACTGCAAAATGGACCCGAATTTGTTTGCATTAGTAGAACCTTTTGTTGAGATAGTTGGTACGCTCCATTAGCCGCGGGAGCTCAGCTAAGGAAAAGCTACGAGTGACGTCACCGCTCGAAATTAATATCTCAATAAAATCATACTATATCTACAAAACCGTCTGATAGGGTGGGGGGGGGCAACTTTATGGAGGTCCGTAGAGATGGTCACAAAGCACATATAGTAATATACAAAGTGTCGTTTTTTTTTTTTTTTTTCTATTTCTGGGTCATCTTCTTGCGAGCCTTTTGCATTCGTGCTGCGAACCATTTGCTGTCGTGTTGTGGCAATTGGGGTTTGTGCTTTCGCCAGTTTACAATCGCACTTTAGGAATTGGGGATCGTTTTGTGGCAGTTTGCATTCATGCTTTTTTCTTTTGCAAAGCATTTGCATTTGGGGTCCGTGCTTTTTTCTATTTGCGAAGTGTTTGGACTTTGCATTTCGCCTGACACCTCTCGGCCACCGAACGAAAACCTACACTAAATCCCTAATAAATACTGCTGGTACAATTACAAATGGCAAAATAAATCAATTATAAATAAAAATCAGAATATGATAATAAATTCTACAATAATGTCATGAATTGGGTTCTAATGTGGCGGACGTGTTTTGCATGCTGTACCTGAACGCATAGCGTGGCGAACGTGGCAGACTAAGAAAGGTGCAGCTGAAATGTTCTGGCCATCTCTTTGGCAATGTTACAATAACAATAATTGTCACCTTAACTTATAAAGACTGGCGAACGGAGGTTGGAGGAGGAGTATTGTCAAGCCAGTTCACAAATGCGCACACCACGCTCAAGTTTTTCTAATTGTCGAGCCAGTTCAAGAATGCGCACACCGCGCTCATATTTTTCTAATTGTCGAGCTTATTTTCACCTTCATTTCAATGGTAAGCGTCACCTTTTCCCTTTTTACACCACCCGCACTAACCTTTTTGACCCCATGTTGATTTCTCTCACAAGAAAATCCGCCGTGTGTCCGACTTCGTCCGCAAAACAAAGAAACTGCGGCGCTGGCATAAATCGTCGTATTTCTACCATATCGTCAGATGTAGAAACAAATTTTACGTCGGATGTTGAAAAGACCATGTGTCGAAGAGATCGTATGTCAAGGTACCACTGTACAGGTAAAAAAGTATTTGCTGATAAGAATTTTGAGTAATTGCTTACAATGTCTGATTTTTTTAAAGACATTTTCTACGAACAATATTTGAAACATCACCTGTCCAAAGAGCACGAGGGCCCTCTAGTGGAGAAAAATAATTGTTACCTCTGATTGGGATAACGGTGGTTATTTTTGCGATGTCTCATTGGTTAAACTGAGAGCCACTGTTGACATCTCTGGCAATTCAATTCAATTCAATTCAATTCAATTCAATTCAATTCAATTCAATTCATTTCAATTCAATTTTATTTGTATAGCCCTGAATCACAACAATGTTGTCTCAAAGGGCTTTGCAGAGGCAATATGATATACAATCAGAAACAGCAAATGAAGCAACAAAGATGAATGAATAAAGTTCAAGTTCTGGGTATCCCCCATCCTTAGACCCTCCATGTCGGCAAGGAAAAACTCCAAAAACTCCAGAGTCTTTGGGAGAAAATGAGAAACCTTGGTGAGTACCACAGTCAGGAGAGATCCACTCCCAGGACGGATAGACAGGAAGCCCCAGGACTGCTAATGGGAATTAGCAGGCAAAGTTACAGTCCGTAAAGATGCAGTGGAGTAAAGGAACAAGAAGAGGTCAATTTAGCCAGATGAGACGGGGGTAGCAATGAGGACGTCCATCCAGCCAGAGGTCCGGACAGTCAGGAGGCTGCAGATGACAAATAGCCCTACCCCAGAGGGGAGGGGGGAAAGGGGACACCGGGTGATTAGTGATGAAGAGACTAGACAACTAGATATTAACATTGGAAAATAGAAATAAAGTAAGACAAGTGGTAGGTAGAGTGAGAAAAAGGAGATAGAACTCAGTGGCTGTACTTCCCCCAGCATTATAACTTCTAGTGCAGCTTAGACTAAACTGTGAGTCTACTCCGACTTCAACTAGCCTGACCATAAGCTTTGTCGAATAGGAACGTTTTTAATCTAATCTTAAATGTGCAGACTGTCTCGGCTTCTTTAATATTAGCTGGAAGCTGATTCCATAAAACAGGGGCTTGGTGGCTAAAGGCTGTAGCTCCGACAGTACTTTTAGAAACCTTGGGAACTACCAGTAGACCTGCATTCTGAGAGCGGAGGGTTCTGTTGGGGCGGTATGGAACCAGAGCATCGGTGAGATAAGATGTCCCCAACCCATTAATGGTCTTAAATGTAAGAAGGAGGCAAAAACTGAGAAGTACATTTTTCTCAAAAGGTTACTCAAGTAAATGTAACTGACTAAATGTAATGCATTACTACCCAACTCTGGTGCTCAATCAGTATGAAAAAAAATCAGGACCTACAGCGGCCCTTGAGGACAGTTTTGGAGACCCCGGCTTTACATGAAAAGACAAATCAGCCACCACTCACTACAACTGCATTCAAAAAAAGAGCATGTATAAGAAATAGGTTTTGAATAGAGGGAGTGAGTGAAAGCGGTTTGCCTTTTTCTGTCTCCTGTAGCATTAAAAATTCAGTCTTTCTTGCCTCGTGTCAGTTCTCTTCTCGCCTGCTTGACACAAACATAAGCAAACATCATATGTGCATACACGTTACTCATAAGGACGAGAGTGGGTGCGAAGAAAGCATCCATAAGGGAATCTATGACATTGCAGCTTTGAAAACTTGCTAAATTATTGACATACTGTAAAATGGTGACGTCACACCTGTGTTATACTGTACATCAGTGTCTATACAGTACAGGAAAAGGGTCTTTATATTGTACACGTAGCCAAATGAGTTAGCAGTGATGGTTGGTACACATGTCTTTTGCTCAGAAAACAAATGAACTTGCAATATATGAACTTGCAATATAGCCTTATCTGTAAATATTTTGGTTAGAGCTCCCATAAATTACAGGTTCCAAGAATTGGCAAAAGTGACAATTGTGAGAATTTTTGTAGACATTTTTCGAAGTCTTCAGTAATACATGAATCTTACGATTGTGGTTCCTGGGGGTAGTCAGCACCCCATTAAGTGTCATTTTAGCATTTTTTTCCTTTATATATTTGACTCAAGGTACCACTGATGAACTGCAAGACATGCCTAATTGATAAAACTATGTCTCAGACTTACTTTAGTTTTAACCTAAACTTGTAACGTTATTTAAATGGGACGGGATCGCATCATCCGTCAAATTCCAAAATGTTTCAGCTCAGATCATTCACGACTGGTAATGCTGCTTGTATCCTGCACTCCTTCATCCCCGCAGATGGGGAAGCTGGACAATGGCAGCTTGACGCTGAAGTATCCGGTTTGGCCACGCTTCAACTCCTTTGGTGATGCTGAGCTTGACGACAACCACTTGTCCATCGTCACGTTAGAAGAGAAGCCATTTGTCATTGTGGAAGATGTCGAGAGACTGACTGGTACCTGCATGAGGAACTCTGTGCCCTGCAGGAAACATATCAAAGAGTATGTGTGACTTTTTCTACCCAGCTCTTTACAATTCTTTGTCCTTGTCCCAGTTTAATAGCCACAGCCAATAAATTATGTGATAAGCAGCATGTAGAAAAATACATCCATTCTATTTTGCCATTGGCACTGCCATTATCTTGGGTCTGTATGCTCTCTTGTGGTCCTTACCTGGGATGAGAAAAGAGTGATCTATGCACCAAACTTTCACCCAATGCAACCCCCATTCCAACCACTAAAAAGAAAACCTACTGCTGAACTCAGCAATTTACTTCCTCTTTTCCCATTTTCGATATACCACTCATATATTGCCTTTGTCCTGCTACACTCCATTCTTAAGGCTACACAATGTGAGTGTGACCATGAGAATGAGCAGCACAGTGGCTTGGGTGATAGGTAATCAACACTTTTATTTGATGGAGCACACACATATGAAGGCTCTTTGATGACTGCTGTGAATGCTAGGCTCTTTTAGGGACAGCGGTCACTACAGTGGATAAAAATTATATTCAAATAGTGAAAAGTTGACACTTAAGACCTTTTTTTTAAGTCATTAAAAAAGCAAACTCAAATATTAGCAACTATTATGTATTTAAAAATTATTAATCATTGTACTTTTTTAGATTTTCAAAAATGAATGAATAAATAATCATAAGTAATTATTAATTAATACAAACTGAATGGTGTTGGCCCCAAGCAGGACTCTGAATTTGATTTTTTACTCTCAGAGTATTTAACTCATTACATGCTAGGGTGTTCCATTTTGCCTAACATAAAAATCCGATTGTTTTTTTCTCAAACCCGATTTTTCGATATCAATTACGATTTCTTGGCAAAATAAAAAATTATGACAAAGTATTCAGAATGTCTTCTGTTTAAACGTTCATTTTTCTTTATTAAAATGGAAAGTGCTACTGAATTTAACTTGCTAATATACAAAGAACAATTCCTTGGAATTAAGAGCATTTTATTTATACAACAGACTCCAGCTCTGTTCTTAATTAAAGCAATAATGAAAGAAGAAAGTGCATATATCAATTGAAATAAAATTAAACATGGGAAAAGATAGTCAAATAGTCTGTCAGCAAGTCAGTTTGCCAACCAGCTAGCCAACCAGTCAATCAAGTCAGTCAGGTGAAGTACGTAGGCAGCCACGCTCAAGGTGATGTGCTGTCACATTTCTCTCTGATCTTACTTACATAAATCAATGATTAGCCAAAACTGTCACTCAATAATAACAATATGCAAGGTGGAAATCACCTTATTTAAACAAACACAAATATGCACCCCAGCGAAGGTAACGAACATAATGATCTCTGTTTTATGAGCACCTCATCTTTGCAACAGTTGTCAGGTCAAACACATTAATGGACCAAAGAACAATGACAAGAACAAATAGCTTCAATTTTAAAATGTGGACTTATGCATTTTGCCAAAATATGTTATTGTATTAAAACAAAATAACAACAGGGCATGCTGTCAAATAATCCATTAGAGGCAATCTTGACAGGAAAACGAGACAGAAGGACAGACACACACACACACACACACACACAGTGAAACAGACATTCACAAACGCACTCACACACGCATATAAGGGATATCTCTACTTACGAAATAAATTGGCTCTGCATGTAGTTTCGTAACTTGAAAATTCTATAAGTAGAGACGTGTTTTCCATGTAAATGCCCTAATCCGTTCCAAAAATTCGGACATACATTTTTTATAATGCATAAAAATCCATCAAAACATGTAACGAATACAGTACATGTTACAGTTAGATTTTTGCACAATCATCATGAAATCAGAGTTGTGCATAATTAAAAAAAAATAAAATAAAAAAATAAAATAAAAATCAAGAATAGAGTAAATAAACACTCATGTAAAGCTGTCGGAACATGGGGGTGGGATGAAAAGGAGGCTGGGATACACACATGCACATACAGTAGAGCCAATTGGATGCTAGGAATGCTAGCCAATAGCCAATGGCAGAGCAGCTATAAGTATGTTACGTTTAGTAAACTTTGGGTGCTCCGAGTACCAGCCATACTGTATTTTTGCCTTTCGTATCCTGAAACGTTTTTCGTAAAAAGAGGCAGACATGGCACTAAATGTCATTGTGTTGCACATGAAAGTGTTCAAAGTAAATGAAGTATTAAATATTTCAAGGCTGCATGTTTATTTGACAATCCACTGCAATCCTTGTATGTATACAACAATACTTTAAGTTCATCATTAGACAATACACTTACTCATACTTACTCACTTACTCAATTTGTGTAAAGTTGGCTGGGTAAAAGTAGTAGAATCACCACTAGCCATTAGGGATGCAATGATACAGTTAAGTCACGGTTCGGTATTATTTTTGATACGAAGGGCACAGTTTTTGATGCGATTCAATACATTTAATGCTCTGAAACAAAAAAAAATATTTTTTTATTTTGCTAACAAGCAAAAATAACAATGTAATCATATAAACATGCAGTATAGTGCAAATTATTTATGTTCTTACTTCTTACTGATCTGAAGAAATTTTGTATAAAAGTGCCAAAAAAAATCTTTACTTTTTGTAAAGTGAGGCGGGGCACACTGTTGATTGCTATTACTCTCTTAGCAGTTATGTTTACCACATGAGAAAAACATCCTATTTGTAGTCCAAGTCCATCTGTGTTTCGTCCTGAATTAACAATATTCAACTAGTATGGATTGATTTGGCCTGCTTAACGTCCATTCAGTCATGGCGGTTTTTAATTCATCGATGTAGTGTATGGACTACGCTTCCCATGATCACATTTGGGCTCTTGTAGTCAATGGCATGGTACTTGGAGGGATCTAACATAGCACATCTAGGTTGCTATTTGATTATATCTAGTGTGTGCGTGCGAGTGTTGTCGGGCATTAAAAAAAAGCTGGGATGGGATCGCCACAGAAGTTACGTCTGCTCATTACTGCACAACACCAGCATTTGACAATCGACTTTGATAAACACGACGAGTTTGAAGTACAGCGCGCTTAATTTGCCACTCATTGTTCATCATGTAACCGTGACTTAGCTCTCTAGCCACGTTTACATGCTGACTTTTATTCATACCGATTCAAATCATTCCGAATGGAAATTTCACATCAGCTGTTTACATGTCACTTCATCTATTCCTATCCAGCGTTTACATGTGACTGCCTTTATTCCGAAAGGACGTTTGACAACTGCCGTCTGACATGCGCAGATTAATCAAAACAAAGCGTCACGTTGCAAAACATGGAGATCGATCGTCAGATCAGCTGCTGTTTTAACTTTTCGAGTGGAAACAAAACTTCAGAATGATACGCCGTTCATTTAAAAAGCTGTGTGGGTGCGCTGTGCGTGTGCTTGGAAGCCTTTTTGCAAGTGACGTTACTTACGTCACCAAGTGACGTCACCACGTCAGTACGGAGCATGCGCAGAAAGAACGCAACCAGACACCATTCCGCTTCCCTGTTTACATGATATAATTTTACTTCTAATCGGTTTGGGAAAAGGAATATTCCACCCCTGTGAATCGGAATGAAATTCCATTCCGTTTGGGCCTGTTCATTCTGAATGAGGTGTTTATATGAAACGCATTTATTCAGTTTGAACAAATATTCCGATTGTAATTGGAATATTTGGCTCCATGTAAACGTGGCATCTGTGACCCACGGTCTAAACCTGTCTGTTGTCAAAGTGAAGTTAATCGTAGCAGCTAAGTCGAAATCAATATATTGGCGGACATTGTTGTACATATCCGTAAAGATAGTCATTATTTAAAATGTACGAGTGGGGATAGCATATCAGCTCACCCAAAATGCTGCCAAACAACGGATCTGTATGATATTGAATCTGGCAAGCCGCCCCCTTAAGTACCGATTTGAACGTTTTTAATATCGCTTTAATTAGAAAAGTTGGTTCCGGTTCATAATCGATTACTCAAACAGCCCTATTGCATGCATTGAGGCCGATAGACGTCCAGTTCATTTGTTTATTTCAACTGGGAAGACTGGCTGTTAATGTTCATGGTTTAGTGCAATCCATATCGATGGGATTCGTTCATTTGGCCCCGCCAGTCAAAATAGACTGGACATCTAGTGCTGTCATCAGCAATCAATGAGTTAAATGAGCGCTCTGTACGGGTTAAAAAAATGTTTTTTTTTTCTTTTTTTTAAATTGTGCGTGAAAGGGTAAAACCTATCCATGTGTACACAACTTAAGTGATTAGAACTACGTACTGTACATGAATGTGCAAACTTGCACACAAACGTAGCTGATTAAGTTGTTATAGAGTCCCAGGGAAGAGGCCATGAGAGATTTTCATCCAGAATCACTGTGAAGTAGGGCGGAGGATAATGCATCTCCAAGGAGCAACAGACACACAGTCAATCTGATATACGCTCGCTTTTGCCACATGTCCACTTGCACAGCGCAGTGGATTTCTGCCTCCCGTACCGCAATTCCCACTGAGGCATCCGCAGTGCCCATTTGGAGAAAGAGGGGATGGATGCAGGGAAGTACACAGTAAGAGGGGGTGTTGTCGGGATGGGATCAGGGGGGTAGAGGCCCATTCATGCATGCTTAATCACAAATTCACTCATCCAGGCTGGGCCTAAGAACAACCTACATACACAACACTACTCTGGCCTCCCTGGAGACCCCTGAGGCCTTTAGTGGTTCTCTATCAAGTTGGTCTGGCAACTTCACAAAGAGCCTCCATAACATCACATGCACCGGCTGTCGAAATGTGCCTACTCTTATCATAAGTGCAGTTATCACAGTTGTAGGCTATATATTAGCTCTATACCTGCACCTGCCAACATTGTTGTGCTCATTTCCATTACATCACACAGACCTGGTGCCTCTGTCGCTAACTTTCTATCTAAAGTCATTATTGATAGTAAAAAAATAAAGCATGAGAACCAGGGGCGGACTAGGGAGAGAGATTGCCCCAGGAGTCATTGAAAGACCAGCACTTCATGGAAGCCATCCAGCTGGCAACACATGTACCTGCAGGGGTGAAAGTTGCTAGATTTTCTTGCCGGAACTCCCTGACGTGAAGGTCGCCACGGAGCCAGAAATTTTATTTATTCATTTATTTTTCTTTCTTTTTTTTTTTTTTTTTTTTTTTGGGGGGGGGGGGCAGTGACAAACCTCTCAAACTACTGAAATGCAAAAAAAACTGTTTTAGCACAGTTATTTCTATAACACATAAAAAAACGATTTTCATTCAAAATTGCATTTTTTCAATGATTTGCAAAATAAAAGTTAACAAAAACAGCAATAACCCCAACCTCCATCTCCTAATTTTTATTTTCCCTAATTTCCTCAAATACTAAATGCCAAATCTCAATTTTAACTACTTAAGAACATAGGATGTATATTAAAATTGAAGTTAATGTAAACCTTTACTTTTTTTATTTTTAATAATAAAGATATAAGTAACATACATTCAGAAAAATAACTACAAATGACTTATATTATGCAGAGTGTAATGGAATATATTTTGAAGATCGCGCAAACATTGAGTTTTTTTTCAATCATAAGGAAATGAATAAGTAGCCTAACATAAATGAGCAAATATAAGTCCAAAGTGCACACTGACAACTAAGATGTTTTGAACCTCCCAATCAGAGCAAATAAAACTAAATATGATAAATAAGCCTCCTCAACTCTTTCGTTGCTCTTAAAGATTTGATACATTTTCTGTTGCATTGCCCTTTTTTTGTCGCATCAATTCAACAACCTTTTTTTTTTGCAGTTCCAGAAAACATGCACATTTGAACCAATCAGAGCATCTCTGCTGATCACATGTCAGTATGTCAGCCAATTGAACGGATAAATGAGTCCAGGCGTTTTGCGTTGCTGCATGCATTCGCACATTGACGTGACTCATCATCGTCAGACTCAGATAACTGCAGCAGCTGGGGAAACCTCCATGCCGTCCGTGGAAAATAAAATGAAATAAAATAAAATAATAAATATTGGTGGAAACAGATTACGCTACTTAAGCACCTTATCACGCTTGTTGTTAATGCTTGTGTATGTAATTCTGATGTTGGTAGATACTTCTTGGAGATGAAATGCATGTGTGGCAGCGTAGCATTTTTTTTTTTTTTTTTTTACATAGTGTTTTGAAAGTTGTCGTCATATTTTCGGAATCAAAGCACCGTGTACCGGAACAGCATTCTGGCCCTGAATCTTATACCGGAACAGCATTCCGGCCCAAATCTTATACCGGAACTGCATTCTGGCCATGAATCTTATACCGGAACTGCGTCCCTGACCGTTCTGGCCCACTTTCATCCCTGTGTACTTGTACCTGGATGAAAAAAACAGCATTTGTTTTGGACAATAATCATATAGTAAACAAAAACCAAAGCCCGTAATTAGCCTAGAGTAAAAAAATTACAATAGTGTAGTGATGTTAAAGCATGTACAGATTTTAATACAAACAGGTCATTGACAATAGGCTACAGTATAACATGAGTAAACCATTAATTCGAGAACTGCAACCTGATCAAAGTACACACGTAGGACGTTTTTAATTCAAAATTTCTGAATACTGATAGAATAAAGAATAAAAATACATAATTTTGAATGTGTCAGTAGTCAGAAAGGTCCACTACTAATATTCAACAACCTTGGCCGGAACCTATTCTGAACTGTGGATTTACAGTACCCTAAAAATGAGAACTGTAACCTGATCGAAGTATGCATGTGGGACTTATAATTTAGATTTTCTTTAAATTTAGGTAAAGTTAAAATGCATAGTTTTGAGTATGGGAGTAGTCAGAGAGGTCTGCTAATAATATTCACCAACCTTGGCCACAATTTATTCAAAATTTCGGATTTACAGTACCACAAAAATGAGAACTGAAACCTACCATCGACTGAAACAACCCGTTGCTCAGGGGAATCACATAAGATTGTACTGACGAGACGGCGCACTTAACGCACATGTAGATGGAGCGTTTTTAAGGTCAGATGACTTTATTTCATTTTTAAATGATATCAATGGTGGTATATATTTTAGAGTGTTGAGAGTGTTTTTAAGAGTTGGCAAAAACGCAAGCACACAGAAGTCAACTGACTTGCCGCTCGGTCGGAATGCATTTACAGTAATGTTTGGATGACACGGGTGCGTTAATTTTAGGGTCCGCTCAATTGACCAAGGGAACACAAACGTCTGCTGGTTTGACCGCAGTTTTACGACCCCGTTTACTGTATTTCTCCTGGCACCGACCCACCGGGGAAATTCCCGGTATGCCAGTCCGCCCTTGGTGAAAACTAATTGAAAATATAATGCTCAGTCACAGATTTCACAACTTAACTGCAACTTCTAACCAAGCCCCTATGCCCACACAATTTCTCGATTAAAAAAAAAACCCTTAGTGTCAATTCAAATTTATCTGAATTGATATATCATAATTTGAACCTGCGATCTTAAATATCAATTGCCATTGAAAACCAGTCAATCCCTATGATTCACATACCAAGACACTATATTTATTGTGTAAAGATTCCAATGGTGAAACAGTCTAAAATTGTCCTTCCACGTACCACTTTTTTAAACAATTGCTTCATGGGAAATCAAGACCAGGCACGAATCTCGTTTTGGTTGAGATTTTTTTGACACGTTGACAGCTAGTGATTGTAACGACCGAGATCACAGTGGAAGCAAGAGCTGGCTAATGCCCCTCCACAACCCCAAGCCTAACAACTATTTCTCTTAAACACAACATATATGAAGTCGCTCCTTCCCAAAGTTAGCTGCAGAGTCATGATTGAATCGCTAAGACTTTTTCCCCCTCTCATCCTTTTTGAAGTTTTTTTGTTCAGGTCACAAAACCTGATGACAAGGTTACATTGCCACAATTAGCACACATTTAAAAGTTAAATGAGAGTCCCAGATGGCAGAAAGTTGATGTACAGATGGTGCAAGGTTTAAGAATACAGTGCCTTCATAAAGTCCATATTTAGGAAGAGAGAGATGAATGAATCCTCATTTCTTGATTGAACAAGTTCATACTGGACGTCAGAATTCATTGTGTTAAATATATGAATTTTCCCTCAGAATATATATAATTAATGTTGCTAAAATTCATACAGTTTTGTCGATGGTATTCATATGAAATAAGGTGACTGGACTTTTCCTCAGGTAATGAATGTGTCGTTTTATGGATGCTTTGTAGTCATCCATTTTTCTTAAAAAAATAGCAGATGTTCACATTAAAGTAATATATTTTTTCTGTTTTTGCAGCAACACAACTGAGGCTGGTGGGACATACATTAAGAAGTGCTGTAAAGGCTTCTGCATTGACATTTTGAAGAAAATAGCCAAGTACGTCAAGTTCACCTATGACCTGTACCTAGTAACCAATGGCAAACATGGAAAGAAGATTAACAATGTCTGGAATGGGATGGTGGGAGAGGTAAGAACCATATTATTTTTCTTTAACAAATAGGAATGGATAATTAGTTTTAAGATGAGGAAGCTAACTGTAAATCATAGCTATTACCGTATAATTATCTTTAGATAATTGCTTTAGACTAAAGGTGAAGTCCCAGAGGTGAATTTAAGATAGCTAATTATGTTAGATTATTGAATTGGAGACATTGTGAATACCGCAAGACATTGTTCGTGAATTTAGAGCAGTTCTTCTCAATTATTTTCTATTACACCCAACCTCAAGACGACGTACATGTTTCACGCCCTCCAACACTCTGCTGCCACTGTAAATAGTATAATTTGTCTTTCTAAATCATTATAAGTGTACCTCTGCATAACATTGTGTCCTTGTTAACATTAAAGAAAGAAATATGGGTCAACTTACTATAAAGTATAACTTCATCAACATTGTTTTTTAACAGAAAAAACAAAGCGCATTAATTTGCCTGAATTAAAAGAGGAAAAAAGAAAAAAGTCACATCAAAACTGTAGACAAACACTCCAGGTTCATTTTTTGACCATTTGATACTGAAAAATAAAATTTTATAAAAATCAAGAAATAATAATAAATTCAAATTGATTGGCTACAATAATTCAGAGTACAATATTCTAAACAATTTGACCCATAAAAGGAAAAAAAAAAATAAAAATAATAATACAAAAATGACGGTGTCACTGGACAGAGGGCACATTTTTATTTTTGCTGCAGGCAGTAACAGTTCCTTTGCGATGGTGTGGGATTATTTTGCATTGAGCAACTTGGTATTCCACCTGCTAACAGTGCTCACTGGTTTACTGACGTTACAATCACAAAGCGGGACGATTGTTGGCAACATTTGGCACGTTTTCACTGGAAAAAAAAATCAAGCGCCCTATCAATGTGATTGGTGTCTAATGTGTTTCAGTGAGGTCTTAATTGATTTGGCTTCATGCTGTCCACTGCCAATATTTTTAGACACAGTAAACATATAGGTCTTTCCTCGTCCCCACGCTATTAAAAGTGAAGCCAGACGCTACATACACGACGTCATATTTCCTCGTCTTAACTCTTCATATCTCCGTGCTCGTTGCTGTGTGCTCTTGTTTGGTCCAAAAATACTGCAGACAGTCTGAAAATGAGAGCGCCGCTGCATAAAAAGTATGTTCCCTGAGGTCACATGCAACCCCAACATCGCTCTGCGCGCCCCACTATTTGAGAATAACTAATTTAGTGACTCATTTTTACAAGTTGCTCCAGCGATGGATTTTAACTGCAACAATGCTCTTCTTTTCTGTGCTCGACCCAATCCTTTTCATTTTCATCCATATAATCCTTTTCCTTTGCTTAACATTTCACTTTACTTGTAAAATATTTTATTTTCCATCGTCCCTTTAACCTTGCACGCCTCTCTCCCTTGATCATTTGTCCACCACGTCTTCCCCTCCACCTCCAAGGTGGTCTATAAGAAAGCCGTCATGGCCGTCGGATCTCTGACGATCAATGAGGAGCGTTCTGAGGTCATCGATTTCTCCGTCCCGTTCGTGGAAACTGGGATCAGCGTCATGGTGTCCCGTAGTAATGGAACCGTGTCCCCTTCAGCCTTTCTTGGTGAGCAACATTTATTGGTTTGATCATTTTTTAATCCCACTGGGAATGATTTAGAAGAGTTGTCTTGTTTGGGTTTGTCAATGTGGGAGTGTCATCATTTAGGGGGAGAGTGTTCCCTGTCATACAAAGCTGACAACGCAGCCTGGTTCTGTTACTCAGCAGTCGATACTTGCTGCTCTGTCTGCGGGATTGAGCTCAACATCTACTTTTGTACAAAGTGCCTCCTGAGAGGGATTACACTGGGTTTTAATAGCATTTTGTAATGCTTTATAGCCTCACGCAAAGAAAAATAGATGTTGTTTAAAACAGCTAGGGTGAAGATTTTTCAAAATTGGGTTTTGTCATTCACTCTTTGTACAGTGTATCACAAAAGTGAGTACACCCCTTGCATTTCTGCAGATATTTAAGTATATCTTTTCATGGGACAACACTGACAAAATGACACTTTGACACAATGAAAAGTAATCCGTGTGCATCTTATATAATAGAGTTAAATTATTTTCCCCTCAAAATAACTCAAAACATAGCCATTAATATCTAAAGCCCTGGGAACAAAAGTGAGTACACCCCTTTGAAAATACGTACATCCCTAAATGTCCAAATTGAGTACTGCTTGTCTTTTTCCCTCCAAAATGTCATGTGACTCGTTACATGAGTGCTGTCAGCATTGCTGCCGAGATTGAAGAGGTGTGTGTGTGTGGGGGGGGGTGGTCATTTCCACCACCATGCTTAACTGTAGGCATGACACACTTATCTTTGTACTCCTCACCTGGTCGCTGCTACACATGCTTGAGACCATTGGAACCAAACAAATAAATCTTCGTCTCATGTTGACATGTCTTCAGCAAACTGTTTGCGTGCTTTCTTGTGTGCCGTCTTTAGAAGAGGCTTCCTCTTGGGATGACAGCCATGCACATTAATTTGATGTAGAGTACGGCGTATGGTCTGAGCACTAACAGGCTCACTCCACACCTCTTCAATCTCTGCAGCAATGCTGACAGCACTCCTGTAACGAGACACATGACCTTTTGGAGGGAAAATGACAAGCAGTACTCAATTTAGACATTTAGGGATTAACGTAATTTCTAAGGGGTGTACTCACTTTTGTTGCCAGGGGTTTAGATATTAATGGCTACATTTTTAGTTATTTTGAGGGGAAAATAAATTAACTATTCTATAAGCTGAACACAGACTACTTTTCATTGTGTCAAAGTGTCATTTTGTCAGTGTTGTCCCATGAAATGATATACTAAAATATTTGCAGAAATGCGAGGGGTGTACTCACTTTTGTGATACACTGTATGATGTCAGCATTTCTATTTTTGCTTTGTTATTGGTTTTTAATGTATTGTCAACTTTTACTTTCTATTGAAATTCGTCCTTGATGAGAAACCATTTTTGATCAGTTAACATGCCCCGAGAGTTTTGCTCCACCTGCTCCTTTGGCAGACAACTGACAAGTTGTGTGTTTTTTAATTTTGATGGTTATTGTTTGTTTCAAGCACCATTAGTGTAGAGATCAATGCCCGCTGCCATTACTGGGATTATCGCTACGTTGGTGCACCAAACGGCACATGTCCAGGCCCCCTTTATTGCCACAAACCGGGATGGGTGCGGCCGTAAAATAAAGTAGTGTCTGTATTAACTTATTGGCTGCCATTGACATCGCTAGGCATTTAATTCACTTTACATGGGAATCAAAATGAATTGAAGTCTAACGTCATCAAAAGCGCTCAAACATGAGCGTTCACTGTCAGTTGACTCAGTTTTTAAAAATTGGATTGGATCGTTGTCAATGGCAGGCAATGAGTTAAGAAAGACAACAAATGAATATAATTTTGCTGCAAAAAAGAAACAGAAATGCAGCACTAAAATATTCTTATAATCTGTGAGGAAGACAAAAGTTAATGACGGATTGTCCGCGACACTGCAAAATATAAACATTCCTCATTTTTCATGTAGAAATAACTTTTTTTACTCTTTAATTTTTTATTGTTAAAATGTAGAACAGCACTGATAGATTTCCTCATCCATCAATCGATAATTGGTGTTTTGTGAGATCATCAGAGGTGGGTAGAGCCAAAAATTTCCCTCAAGTAAGAGTAGCATTAGTTCTAAATATTACTCAAGTAAAAGTAGTCATCCAAAAATTTACTCAAACACAAGTAAAAAAGTATTCGTTTAAAAGTAACATTTTAAGTAACTGCTTATGATATCTTTTTTTTTTTATTGTATAATTTTTTTTCCCAGCACAACATCATCTATATGAACTGTTATTATTATACTGTACTTTAACCTATTACATGACCATATTAGGCCAAAAAGATGACACAAAAATCATCGAATTTAGATCAGAACAGCACTTGCATGCGCGACCTCGAGTGGAGAAAAACATTGTTATATCTGATCAGAGGTGAGAAGAGTAGCAAAACATTTTACTGAAGTCAGAGTAGTGTTACTACAATATACTATTACTCAAGTAAAAGTAAAAGTAGTCTTCAAAAATGTACTCAAGTACAAGTAAAAAAGTATTTGGTGAAAAGAATACTAAAGTAATGAGTAACATTGCGAGTAACTGCTTATATTTTTGTTGGATTTTTTTATTTTATTTTAAAAAATGTTATTTTTTTTCTCTGAGTGCAAAGTTATCTATATGGACTGTTGTCATAATGACACTGTACAAAAACCCATTACATAACCACATTAAGCCAAAGAAATATAAAAATAAAAAAAAATTGTGAAAGAAAAAAATGACAGAAATGAAGCATTATTCATCCATAGAGCATGAAGGCCTCAAGATACTTGAATTTTACTCGAAGTTCACTCAAAGATGCCTATATCATTTTGATACATTCAAAGGTGCCCCCTCACTCTGGATGGAAAAATGCAGTTTGAAAAAAAAATAATAATAATAATGACTATATATATATATATATATATATATATATATATGTATATGTACAGTGCCTTGCAAAAGTATTCGGCCCCCTTGAATCTTGCAACCTTTCGCCACATTTCAGGCTTCAAACATAAAGATATGAAATATAATTTTTTTGTCAAGAATCAACAAGTGGGACACAATCGTGAAGTGGAACAACATTTATTGGATAATTTAAACTTTTTTAACAAATAAAAAACTGAAAAGTGGGGCGTGCAATATTATTCAGCCCCTTTACTTTCAGTGCTGCAAACTCACTCCAGAGGTTCAGTGAGGATCTCTGAATGATCCAATGTTGTCCTAAATGACCGATGATGATAAATAGAATCCACCAGTGTGTAATCAAGTCTCCGTATAAATGCACCTGCTCTGTGATAGTCTCAGGGTTCTGTTTAAAGTGCAGAGAGCATTATGAAAACCAAGGAACACACCAGGCAGGTCCGAGATACCGTTGTGGAGAAGTTTAAAGCCGGATTTGGATACAAAAAGATTTCCCAAGCTTTAAACATCTCAAGGAGCACTGTGCAAGCCATCATATTGAAATGGAAGGAGCATCAGACCACTGCAAATCTACCAAGACCCGGCCGTCCTTCCAAACTTTCTTCTCAAACAAGGAGAAAACTGATCAGAGATGCAGCCAAGAGGCCCATGATCACTCTGGATGAACTGCAGAGATCTACAGCTGAGGTGGGAGAGTCTGTCCATAGGACAACAATCAGTGGCACACTGCACAAATCTGGCCTTTATGGAAGAGTGGCAAGAAGAAAGCCATTTCTCAAAGATATCCATAAAAAGTCTCGTTTAAAGTTTGCCAAAAGCCACCTGGGAGACACACCAAACATGTGGAAGAAGGTGCTCTGGTCAGATGAAACCAAAATTGAACTTTTTGGCCACAATGCAAAACGATATGTTTGGCATAAAAGCAACACAGCTCATCACCCTGAACACACCATCCCCACTGTCAAACTTGGTGGTGGCAACATCATGGTTTGGGCCTGCTTTTCTTCAGCAGGGACAGGGAAGATAGTTGAAATTGACGGGAAGATGGATGCAGCCAAATACAGGAACATTCTGGAAGAAAACCTGTTGGTATCTGCACAAGACCTGAGACTGGGACGGAGATTTATCGTCCAACAGGACAATGATCCAAAACATAAAGCCAAATCTACAATGGAATGGTTCAAAAATAAACGTATCCAGGTGTTAGAATGGCCAAGTCAAAGTCCAGACCTGAATCCAATCGAGAATCTGTGGAAAGAGCTGAAGACTGCTGTTCACAAACACTCTCCATCCAACCTCACTGAGCTCGAGCTGTTTTGCAAGGAAGAATGGGCAAGAATGTCAGTCTCTCGATGTGCAAAACTGATATAAACATACCCCAAGCGACTTGCAGCTGTAATTGGAGCAAAAGGTGACGGTACAAAGTATTAACGCAAGGGGGCCGAATAATATTGCACGCCCCACTGTACAGTTTTTTATTTGTTAAAAAAGTTTAAATTATCCAATAAATTTTGTTCCACTTCACAATTGTGTCCCACTTGTTGTTAATTCTTGACAAAAAATTAGAATTTTATATCTTTATGTTTGAAGCCTGAAATGTGGCGAAATATATATATATATATATATATATATATATATATATATATATATATATATATATATATATATATATATATATATATATATATATATATATATATATATATATATATATATATAATGCAGACCCATGGAAATGTAGTCCAGTCAATACACATACACACAGTAGGCTTATAAATTACTATCACGACAATTGCCCTTGACAAATTGTTATTCCCATTCAATTGATATTCTCATTCAATGTTCTAGATTGCACACAAACAATAACTGAAATAAACTGACAAACTATTCAACCAGCATGTTTCCAAACGTAGCAGTTCAAAACTACGTTTCCCATAATGCCTAGCGTGGTTTAGCTTACTGATAGCTAGCTGAGGCAAAAATCAAACTTTGCTATAAAAGTTTACAATCATCGGCAGCGCAACGATGCAACACCAAACGGGATTTTACAGTCACAGCTCCGACAGAAGTCAACAGTTGCCATTATATACGTATTTATCGTAAAAAACTTAAGAATTGGGCAGGAGTTGTGGCCAAATCGTCAACCCAGTAGATGGCGGTAATGCCTAATGATAGGGGTAAACTGCCAACAAAAACAAGAAGAACGACTTCTTCCCTCCCTTCTACTAGGAGCCATGTCATCGCAGGCAGGCGCTGCCACCCAGCGGCCGGAGGGATTCTCTTCAAATTGGTCCCGTGAAAAATCATTAAAAAACGGACATTTTTTTGAATTTATAAACATAAATGATGACGAGGATACTACGTGAAAGTAGGACTTGTCCGGGCAAAAGAGGACGTTTGGTCACCCTATCATAAAAGCACCGAGGCACTCTCAATCAGTGATGATGTATCGTGTGTTAAATGGCTGTTGTTGAAAATTAAACATAAAAAAAACTCTTTTGGCACCAAACCTGTGCTTTATTCTTCAGATACTTGAAGTGTAACATGTAAATAAGTCACAGACTCACGGCAAACATTTGTACACAATAAATGAAGTGCATCAACCAAAAATACGACATAAAGGGATAAAAAGCTGGCAGTTTTTGGCCGACTGGGTCACCGCTTCGTGTGGCCACTCGATTCCGAATACGCACGTCTCGGTGTTTCTTCCATTTTTTTATTCAATCGCTGACCTTGCCATTTGGCAATCTTTATGATGTCTTGACGAGACTTGCTCTTCGATGATACTCCCGTCGTCTTGGTCCATTTTTGCGTGTAGAAAAATAATCTTTTGATAAAGATAAATTGATTCTATTCTACAATGGCAGTGATTTCGCAGAAACAACAGCCTGAGCGGACCAATCACAGTCCATTTCCGCCACGTCATATGTGTCGACGTGACGCTAGGGTTTGAAAATTCAATAGACACACGTCAGGCTATGGCGCAGGGTCGTAAATCGGGTCTTCCTTGACGGCGCAGGTCTGACGCGGAAGCATAACTCGGCCTTTAGAAGTACATTTTTCTCAAAAAGTTACTCAAGTAAATGTAACGGAGTACATGTAATGCGTTATTACCCACCTCTGCCTCTGATTTGTATAATTGTGGTTTTTGTTGAGACGTCTCATTGGTAAAATAGACGGCCACTGTTGGCATCTCTGGCAAAAATAAAGTAAATATGTAGAATAAAGAGGAAAAATGTAATGACTAATATAGCCCAAAGTACTTGAGTAAAAGTAGTGTTTCTTCTTCACAAATCTACTCAAGTAAAAGTAAAAAGTATTGTTTGGTAAAACTATTCTAATAAGTACATTATTCTCAAAAGTTACTCAAGTAAATGTCATGGAGTAAATGTAATGCTTTAGTACCCACCTCTGGAGAGCATCATTATCGTGAGCCTCCTATAGCAAATTATATTGTATCAGGAGGTTCCCACCTCTTGAGTTGACTGATATATATTTGAACCAAGACTGCATTGTGAATAAAACAGTTATAATATCTTAAACAGCTTCCGGCTGATGCCATAGTTGTACGCAGAAGAGCAAAAGCTCATGGCTCAGGCTTATGGCTACTCATGCCAGCATGAAGTCACACACACACTTTTAACATGTACTGTATGTAGCACACTGCCGTGAAAGTGGCAATTAGAAGGGCTTAGCTGGAACACCCCATGATGGCTGCACGCCAACGCGTTTTTGCTCACAAGCGTCGCAGCCCCTCTGCCATACGTTATAGGCTTGCTTTAATCTCTGCAGTGGTGTTGTTGGCTCAGAGGGACGACAGAACTGCTGACACCAGGGCTTCCGACGCCTCCTCACACTGTCAAACAAGAAATCTGCCTGCGTGTATGCGCGCGCATGCGGGGCTTTGGGGGTTTAAGAGGGGTGCCTGCGAACGTACTCGTTCGTTGCAGCACTTTGCTCAGCAGCTCGTGTGTGTAATTGATTTCCTTATTCATATCATGGAAAGGCAGAATGAGACAGTGCATGAATCACAAGAAGTGATGTGTAGTATTTGAAATTATGATTCAGCATGTCTTATTAATACTAAATCCCTGTCATCTTATGTCACTCTTGCCCTCTTGTAGAGCCATTCAGTGCATCAGTGTGGGTGATGATGTTTGTGATGCTCCTACTGGTGACTGCAATGGCTGTTTTCATGTTTGAATACATCAGTCCTCTCGGCTTCAACAGAAACCTGGCACAGGGAAAAGGTAAGTAAACAAACAAGCAAACAAAAAATCATGTTGCTGAATTGGGCACAACAAAAAAAAAAGTTTATAGCAATTTAAACACATTCATAATTACAGTAACCATATCTAATTACATACATACATTGTTTAACTAATAGCCTGTCATTGATAGTGCTCGACGTCCAATCCATTTTGACTGGGACGGTCGTTCATTCACCCCTCCATGTCCAAATGGATTGGACATCAAGTGCCTTCAATGGCACTGAAAGGCAAGGAAAGGCAGCCCAAATTTATTTGTGCAGCACAATTCAAAACAAGGCAATTCAAAATGCTTTACATCACATTAAGATCCACAAACAGATCAAAAATGATTCGTAGAAATTGCATTGAATCAAAAAAAAAGTTAAAAGCAAAGACAATTTAAACAAGAAACTAAATTATACATAAAAATCACATTAAATCATCAAGAGAATTAAAAAAATAATAATTTAAATCCTAAGTGGAAATAAAACCCTAAAAAAATTAATAAAAAGCAAATAACTTGAAATTTGAAATATAAAAAGAGTTATGAATAATCTGTGGTAAACAATAGTGTTTATAGCCCTGATTTAAAGGACTTTCAGGTAACTTGTTCAAGAGGTGAGGAGCATAGAAACTAAATGCTCCCTCACCCTGCTTGGTCCTTGTTCTTGGAACATACAGCAGACTGGTTCCAGACGACATTTGCGGTCTAGATGCTGCATAGGGGTCCAACAAATAAAACATGTATTTTGGTCCAAGGCCATTAAGTGTTTTGTAGACAAGCAGTAGTATATTGTAGTCTATCCTTTGACTCACTGGCAGTGAAACGGTTTCGTAACTGGTGTAATATGGTCCAGTTTCCTTGTACAGTGGAACCTCGACATACGATCGCTTCGACACACGATCTTTTCGACATCCGACATAAAATTTGACTCGCCATCTGTTTCTACATCCGACGACATGCTCGAAATACGACGATTTATTGCAACGCCACAGTTTTTTTGGTTTCCCGTAGGCCGATGCTCGGCGGATTTTCTTGTGAGAGAAATCAACATGTGTTCCAACAATGTTAGTGCAGGTGGTGAAAAAAAAGGAGAAAAGGTGAAGCTTACCATTGAAATGGATGAATGAATGAATGCTTTATTTGGATATGAGAAAATTAAATAATAGATTTGGATATGAGAAAATAAAAATAATAGACAAACAAAACAAACGAAAAACTAAATTAAAAAAATCAGACAGAACCAATGATATTCTAGAGATAGCAGCAACAATAGTTAAGACTAGAGATGTCCCGATCGATCAGGTCCAATCACGTCATTTTCAAAGTATTGGAATTAGCAAAAAAATATCGGACATGCCTTTTTTTTGTTATATATATATATATTTTTTTTATTTAAATAATTTTCTAATTGTATTTAACGTTACAAACATAATATGTTACACTCATCCAGAGTCTTTAGTTTAGGCTTAAGGTAGGGTTATCAAATGTATTCCGATAGCGGCGGTAATTAATTTTTTTTTTAAATGTATCACGTTAATATATTTAATGCAATTAATGCATGCGGTGCACGACCCTCTCTCGCATTGTCGCGCTCAATTTGTAATGGCGTCGTCATACCCATATAGAGAGATAAAAGGCAGCATATGACAAGTAGGGTGAATTTTGGCACTCTTTGAAGCCTTTGTTTAATTGGCTAAAGCCAAAATAATCCTTCTCCCTACGATTAGAATTATCATGAGAAGCAATGTGGGGAAGCAAGGTTGCAATTGATCTTTGACTTAACACCTTAAATTAATCCCTAACGCAGAGAAGATATATAAATTGGTAGCACTAGACACAGTCATGGGTGCACTTCCCATCATGCATTTGGGCAGAAGTTAAATGCCTGAATTATCATTTACTGAACGCTCATAAAAATCCACTAGATGGCAATATTTAGTCACAATTTACAAAGTCACATCTGTCCTTTAAGAATTACAAGTCTTTCTATCCGTGGCTCCCTCTCACAGAAAGAATGTTAATAATGTAAATGCCATCTTGAGGATTTATTGTCATAATGAACAAATACAGTACTTATGTACTGTATGTTGAATGTATATATTCGTCCGAGTTTTATTCATTTTTTTCTTAATGCATTGCCAAAATGTCTATGATCGGGAAAAATTATCGGAAATGATTGGAATTGAATCGGGAGCAAAAAAAAGCAATCGGATCGGGAAATATCGGGATCAGCAGATACTCAAACTAAAACGATCGGATCGGGAGCAAAAAAAACATAATCGGAACAACCCTAGTTAAGACAATAATGATAATGATAATAATAAACAAGATCAGAATTTATTCATTGTGTCCAAAAGGAGTAGGATGAGGCATTTGTTTATTAAAACCTACCCTCATTTCTATTCCTTAATTATATCTGTCCACCCTATGTAACTAGTCCTCATATTAACAAAGAAATAAACTAAATAACCATATACATAAGATGCAAGATAAACAAAAATAAACGAGACTTAGCCAATAACAGATATGTGAAAAAACCCCTATAATTAAACCCTTTGCTCTTCCCTATATGAAGATGGAAATGACAGAAAAATATGAGCGTGGGGTGGGCGTCCGTATACTGGCTCGACGATACGGCCGTAGAATGTCTATGATCTCCATGGTCCTCCTCCAACCTCCGTTCGCCAGTCTTTATAAGTTAAGGAGACAAATATTATTATTGTAACATCTAAAAAAAAAATCGCCAGCTTCGTCAGGTTTTCGATCTTTTTTTTTTTTTTTTTTTTTTTGAAAACTTGTGCAACACAACACGCCTACTGTCCGCTGCAGCTGAACATGAAAAATGAAAGTAAAAAGACCTCTCTCACTCTGTCACGTCAGCCACGCGGTGCGTTCAGGTACACCTCGCAAAACACATCCGCCACATTAGATCCCAATTCGTTACATTATTATCGGTAATATTATTAACAATAATAATATTATTATATTATTCAGATTTTTTTTTATTTGTTTTGCTCTGTGTAATTGCCATTTGCAATCGTACCAGCAGTGTTTATTAAGGATTTAGTCTAGGTTTTCGGGCTGTGGAACGAATTAATGGAATTCTAATGTATTCTTATGGGAAAATCCTGCTCTACATACGAACATTTCGACTTACAAACAAGGTCCTGGAATGAATTAACTTCGTATGTAGAGGTACCACTGTATTTGTAAGGACTCTGGCAGCAGCGTTCTGTGCTAGCTGCAGCTTCCTGACAGTTTTTTTTTTTTTTGGTAAACATACTGTTTCAATCAAGTCCAATCTACTAAAAATGAATGCCTGGAGTTTTATCATGTCTTATTTAGACAAGAGCTCCTTAATTATGGCTGTAGTTTTTAGGTGGTAATTGGAAGATTTAGTGACGAACTTTTGATGGCTGTCATATTTTAGGTCTGAGTTAATAATTTCGTCAATATTTCTGTCTTGATTTGTACCTTTAAGTGACATTGTGCCAAGGTGTGTGCTGATCTTGACCTTTTCTTTTTTGGCCCAAAAATGATCACCTCTGTCTTCCCCACATTTTATTAGAGAACATTTTGGCACATCCATTCATTGATTTGATGAATACATTTACTCAGGAAGACTAAGGGACTGTAATCATGTGGGGACACTAAAATATAGAGTTGTGTGTCATCTGCATGGATGTGATAGGAGATGTCATACTGTTGTTCCATGAGCTCAGCGAGAGGAAGCATTTATTTGTAAATAAAATTGGTCCGAGAATGGACCCTTGAAAGACGAGCAATGTGTTAGTAACAGTGCATTCATGACTGTTTCTATCATACTTTATTCGATGGTGATATTTTAAACTTTTATAAAACAAACTCATATGAAGTCCTGCATTTTACATTGTATCTCTTAAGAAAACATGACGTCATACAGAAACACTGAAAACAATTTTGGATTTTGTACCTAAAAATAAGTTAAAACAGCTGTCAGACCTAATTCAACAAAAATTGTGTTGCCGTGCAAACTTATATACCGTTCAACTTATACAGTGGGGCAAAAAAGTATTTAGTCAACCACTAATTGTGCAAGTTCTCCCTCTTGAAAATATTAGAGAGGCCTGTAATTGTCAACTTGGTTAAACCTCAACCATGAGAGACAGAATGTGGAAAAAAAAAAAAAAAAACAGAAAATCACATTGTTTGATTTTTAAATAATTTATTTGCAAATCATGGTGGAAAATAAGTATTTGGTCAATACCAAAAGTTCATCTCAATACTTTTTTATGTACCCTTTGTTTGCAATAACAGAGGCCAAACGTTTTCTGTAACTCTTCACAAGTTTTTCACACACTGTTGCTGGTATTTTGGCCCATTCCTCCATGCAGATCTCCTCTAGAGCAGTGATGTTTTAGGGCTGTCGTTGGGCAACATGGACTTTCAACTCCCTCTACAGATTTTCTATGGGGTTGAGAACTGGAGACTGGCTAGGCCACTCCAGGACCTTGAAATGCTTCTTACGAAGCCACTCCTTTGTTGCCCTGGCTGTGTGTTTGGGATCATTGTCATGCTGAAAGACCCAGCAATGTCTCATCTTCAATGCCCTTGCTGATGGAAGGAGATTTTCACTCAAAATCTTTCGATACATGGCCCCATTCTTTCTTTCCTTTACACAGATCAGTTGCCCTGGTCCCTTTGCAGAAAAACAGCCCCAAAGCATGATGTTTCCACCCCCATGCTTCACAGTGGGTATGGTGCAATTCAGTATTATTTTTCCTCCAAACAAGAGTACCTGTGTTTCTACCAAAAAGTTCTATTTTGGTTTCATCTGACCAAAACACATTCTCCTAGTCCTCTTCTGGATCATCCAAATGCTCTCTAGCGAACCGTAGACGGGCATGGACGTGAACTTTCTTCAGCAGGGGGACACGTCTGGCACTGCAGGATTTGAGTCCCTGGCGGCGCACTGTGTTACTGATTGATTGATTTGTTACTGTGGTCCCAGCTCTCTGTAGGTCATTCACTAGCCCCCCCCCCCCCCCCCCCCCCCCCGTGTGGTTCTGGGATTTTTGCTCCCCGTTCTTGTTATCATTTTGACGCCATGGGGTGAGGAGGGAGTTGAAAGTCCGTGTTGCCCAATGACAGCCCCAAAACATCACTGCTCTAGAGTAGATCCGCATGAAGGAATTGGCCAAAATACCAGCAACAGTGTGTGAAAAGCTTGTGAAGAGTTACAGAAAACGTTTGGCCTCCGTTATTGCCAACAAAGGGTACAAAACAAAGTATTGAGATGAACTTTTGGGATAGACCAAATACTGATTTTCCACCATGATTTGCAAATAAATTCTTTAAAAATCAAACAATGTGATTTTCTGTTTTTTTCCAGATTCTGTCTCTCATGGTTGAGGTTTACCCATGTTGACAATTAAAGGCCTCTCTAATATTTTCAAGTGGGAGAACTTGCACAATTAGTGGTTGACTAAATACTTATTTGCCCCGCTGTAACATGTAAAATTACGTACATCTTCGAGTTACATTACAAGAAATTCAGCAAAAATAATTACACAATAAACTCAGAGAAACTTGAGAAAGTACAGCATGTTTTTTTTAATGGATTACAAATGTTATAATTGTAATATAGTCAGACGCCAAACTCTTTTTTTCCATCTGCTTCATTTTTACAGCAACGTTGTTACGATCACAGGAATTATTGTAGGTCTATAAATTAATGTTCTGCTGCTAGAGACTGCCAAGTTGTAAAATCATGTTGCCTAAATTATGTCTCCATTGCTTGAAGATGAGGTGCGCTATGCCACTTAACAACCTTGATATAGGTGTTACTTTGATCCAATTAAACACTGATATTTTGATACTCGATGACGAATACAGTACATTTTTTAATCATGCCTGGACTCTTATTGTCATGTACGAAAATGATGCATCCGTCCGTCACTCTTACCAACCCTTTGTGTTCACCATCAGACCCCCATGGGCCCTCTTTCACCATGGGGAAAGCTGTGTGGCTACTCTGGGGTCTTGTCTTCAACAACTCTGTCCCGGTGCAAAATCCGAAGGGAACCACCAGCAAGTTCATCGTGTCTGTGTGGGCCTTCTTCGCTGTCATCTTCCTGGCTTCCTACACAGCTAACTTGGCCGCTTTCATGATCCAGGAGGAGTTTGTCGATCAAGTCACTGGGCTGTCTGACAACAAGGTAAAAGACAGTGAGCTGTGTTATCAAGCGAAAAAAAAAAAAAAAAAAAAGTGGCATAACCTATAATTTCCATGCAGACATAAACGAAACATCGATTCAAGTCACAGTTTTATTTGTAGAGCCCTTAATCACAACAACTTTAATGGCCTATATACCATTTGCAGAGGCAAGGTTTAAAGGAACTACACACTTTTGTACTCATGACTGCCACCTCTAGCCTAAAGCGTAACTGCATCCTGTGTTAATCTTTTGCACAGCACGCATGCTTGTACGAGAATGAACATAAAGCAATAAGTGTTTGGCCCATTACATCGGCACCAGAAATGTAAAAACATCAAATGTGATTGTTTTCTGTTAGTAGCTAGTGTTTTGGTCAAGCGCAGACTCGGCTCGGTTAAACAGTGCTGCTGCCGCAGGGACACGCGTGGACGTACACAGGTGCATTTTTGCCTGGACCAGGGTGTTCGACCCGAAACACTCTCTAATTGAAGGGAAGAAAAATCTTCTCAGGGCAGTATTAGTTAAAAAGTGTCAGGGCTTTGTGTAGTTATCAGGGCATTGGTGGCAAATGCATGGAATAGACAAGTATTTTAAATTACGTCTAAAAATCTTTATGTAGTATTGCGCCGACGTGTGTGTGATGCGTCGTGTGATATCGGCTAAAGCTAATACAGTAATTTTACGTTTTTTTAAAATACAGTGGTGACTCTACTTACGAACGTCTCAACATACCGAATTTTCAGGTTAAGACATGCCTCAATGGGAAAATATTGCGTCTTGTTATGAAAGAAATTTCTGGATACGAAAGCCAAAAATACAGTATGAATATGACTGGTATCACAGCTCCCAGAGTTTACTGAACGTAACATACTTATAGCTGCTCTGCCATTGGCTATTGCCTATCATCTTCCTGGCATCCAATTGGCTAAAAGATGTCTCTACTGCATGTGTATGTGTATGCAAAGCAACCTCTTCGCCCCTCTAGCCATGAGGTTTTCCGACAGCTTTACGTAGGTGTATTAACTTTTATTCTATACTCTAGTCTGTATGTTTTACGTAATGGACAACTCTCATTTTATTTTTATTGCGCAATAATCTAATCGTAACATGTATTTGTTACATGTTTTGATGAATTTTTATGCTTTATAAAATGATTTATGTCAGAAGTTTGGGGGGCTTGGAACGCATTAGGGCATTTACATGGAAAACTCATCTCTATTTACGGAATTTTCAGTTTAAGAAACTACTTCCAGAACCAATTAATTTCGTAACTAGAGGTACAGTACCACTGTATATATTTTTACTTATAATACTAAATTACTCTTAACTCACTTGACTTCAAAGTAATTGCTATCTTGGCTTGGTCAGACACTCAACTCATTGTCTGCCATTGCTGGCACTAGACGTCCAAGCCATCTGAAGTGGGAGGTGTAGTTGCGAATGAAACCTTCATTCACTGCCACCCTCCTGCTTCAAATTGATTGGATTTCTACTGGTGATAAACTAATTGGTGGGAGGGTTCATCTTGGCCAGTGGGAGAACAAGCTTTATTTTTGACCTCATTGGCTGTTATTGACAGCACTAGATGTCGAATCCATTTGAATTGGGAGGGCTAGCTACAAATGAACAAAGGTTCATTCGCTGCAACCGTCCCAATTCAAATTAAATGGACATCTACTAGTGCAGCCAAGGCTCATTGAACCAATCGCGATTGGATGTCTATCCTTATCCGGGGTAGGGCAACAAGTGCTCTTTTTTATGGCGGTGTGCATAGCTAGCAGCAATCTTGGGTCGGGAAAGTAGAGCTCAAACAAATTGCACAGCATCGGCACATTATTTATCAGTACTCCTTGATAATGATGACATCTTTTTAGTGTCGTATCGGTGCAACACTAACCTTAAAACAAGATCTAAACGAGGTCTCCCCAACCTATTCCACATCGGGCCACCGTGGGTGCTGGATTTCATTCCAACAAAACAGCACGACACCATTGCACCAATCAGTTGATTATCGTCAGGTGCTGCTTGTTTTGGCAGAAACCTCATTTGTTAAATGGTCTGTGCTCGATCGGTAGGAACAAAAACCAGGACCCACAGCGGCTCTTGAGGACCGGTTTGGACACCCCTGATGAAAACATTTACATCAGTACTTCTCAAATAGTCGGGCGCGCCCCCCCAGGGGTGGCGAATGTGACCTCGGGGAACATACATATTTGCCGTACCAGAATAAAATGTAATTGCACATCCATTCAGTGGGTGGCATTGGCGCTCTCATTATCTGAGTGTGTGCAGTGCTTTTTAACCGAACAAGAGCACACAGCAAAGATCACCGGAGATATGAATAGCTAAGATAAGGAAATATGACGAAGCATATGTCGCATTTTGCTTTTGGCTTTGACTTTTAATACAGTGGGAGATGAGGAAAGACCAGTCAGTTTATTGTGTCTAAAAATGTTTGTGGCGGATAGCAGGAAGCAAAATCAATTAAAACATCACTTAAAGACATTGTCCCCCAATCACATTGATAAGCCGCTTGATTTTTTTTTCAGCAAAAACGTGCCAAATATTGCCAACAATCATCCCGCTTTGTCAGTAAATCAGCGAGCACTGTCAGCATCATATAAGGTTGCATACCAAGTTGCTCAGAGCAAAATAACCCCACACCATAGCAAAGGAGCTGAAATTGTTTTTCTATTAATTTTTGTTTTTTCGTTGCAATTGTTTGGCATATTGTCCTCATGAGTTAATTTTGCTAATCAATTTGAATTCATTATTATGTATCAATTTTATTTTTTTGTCAGTATCAAATGGTCAAAAACATTTTCTTTTTTTTTTCAATTCAGGCAAATTGATGTGCTTTTAGTGTTTTCTGTTACAAACAAAACATTCTTAAAATAAGGTATATATTATTGTAAGTTGAAATATATTACTTTTTTCTGTAATATTAAAAAGGACACAATGTTATGCAGACGTGTACTTATAATAATATTTATTTTATAGACAAATGATATTATTTACAGTGGCGGCAGAGGGTTAAGGGGGAGCAAAATATTTACGTCCTCCTAGAGGGGGCATAGCAAAAAATAATTGAGAAGCACTGGGTTAAACAGTCTGTGCTCGATAGGTAGGAACAAAAACCAGGACCCACAGTGGCCCTTGAGGACCGGTTTGGGCACCCCTGATCTAAACATTGACATTGAGGTACATCCGTAGCAGCTATAATTTCCAAGGATAAAGGATTCCAGAGTACTACAGCTTGATGAGAGAATGTTCTCAAACCATGTTGTGAAGGAACATATGGTGTCACTAAGTTGACAATGTGGGAAAGTGCTAAATTATTGTTGTATTCCTTAGTTAGAAGCACGACCTTCAAATTGCAACTCAACTCAAATAGAGATTTAGACAGAACAAATCAGAAACTAAAACAAATTGAAAATTAGAAGAGACTGGTGCAGTCAACTGACAATGAAGCTTACGACATAACTCAAGTAGGACGTGCAGGGATATGGTACCACAAACCTGCAGGGCGCATCTGATGAATTTTCAATGTGTAACAGACACAAGAAGGTACACGACAGACTGGTAGACAGATATGGGCCATGTTTTGATGGTTGAGGTAAGGAGAAAGGAGAGGCAAATTGAGGGTGACAGTAAAGAACCTATAAACAGGAAGGAGAGGGTCAGCCAAAGAAGCAATAAAATAGAGGGTTAAAGCCTCTTAAGACGCATTTGCTGAGCAAGACTGGACAACAAACTCTGTTTGACCTGCAATACGACAAGCAAAATTCACCTTTGAGCCGCTGGTCATTGCTTCCCTCACCCACCTTAAAAATGCTCTTAGTATGAACCACTTGGGGATAAAAGGTCACACATCTACTCACCAGAAAATAAGTATCATACTGTTTTTTAAGGCTTACAAAGGTTACAGCAGAATGGACTCATTGTCTCTTCAAAACAATGTAAGTGTGTGGCTTGTGCAACATTTGTTTGTGTCAAATATTGACACACAAGAAAAATACAGAAGTATTATTTTTTTCCACAACATACGTGAATTGAAAAAATTACAGTTCTGTTCCTCAGGAATGACTGGCAGGTTACACCGATGGCACTGTTTTAGCGTAACGGTACACGCAAGTCACGTTTCAGTACACACCTCGGTACGGGGGTTAGGTTCAGTTCAGGTCAAGTACGCAGGAAAAAAAAAAAATTCATCACAGCAATTGAATATTTTGTTCTTTGTTCTATTGACTAAAACTTGAAAGCAGCTCTTTTATTGTTCTAACATTCTTTAAACATAAACTATGAATATCTTATGTGCAAAATTAAACATTATATCCTTTTTTTTTGTAGGTATCGACTGAGGTAACAGTTAAAGTCAAGTAGCATCGCCAGCTGGCAACCTTGGTAAAATTATTATAAAAATAAGATACTACTACATTCAGTGTTGGATTACACACATGTAAACCATTACCAGTGAAGATACACATATATCACATTTAGGGGTGTGCCATCTTAGGCACCCCACGATTCGATTCAGGGTGCTACGACTCGATTATTGAACGATGATCACGGTATTGACGATGGTCACGATTATCACGATTATCGATGCATCATACATTCCTAATTAATAATGTAGCCAAACAAATTTATGTCCATTATATATTTAAAATATCCTAATGATTCAACTAGAACGATGGAAACATGCCCATAAAACAAAAAGCTGCCCTTAAGCTGCTTTTTTTTTTTTTTTTTTTTTTTTGTACAAGAAAGTGCAAAAACATTAATTTTAAAGGTAGTACTTATTTCTCTCAACAATACAATAAAATTTACACAGGTGGAATGAATTCCACATTTTCTGGAAACAAAGTGTCTTTAGAAATAAGACTTCTTTGATCCAATATATTTTGTTTTCACAGATTTCTGTACTATTTCACATGTTTGTAATGCTATCGCTGTACTTAATCATGGTTTTACACATTCTACATATGAAATATACGTTAGCAAATTAGCTAATTAGCTTAGTGCTCCTATTAACATCTAAAAAACAACAACAAGAAAGGCTAAACAATACAAGAGGGTTCTTGTACTCACCTCTTGTAGACGCACACGGTTCTTAGCAGCACACTCAGGACATTTTTGAATTGACATGACTTGAAACTACTGCTGGACATCTGAAAAACAAGGAGCATTTAACTATCTCTCTTCCCCTCTCGGTCTAAAAAATAACTTGCGCACAGAAGCGCGACCGCCGGCTCCCTGCTTGTCTCATACACAAATTTATTTTCCCGTCTTTTTCGAAAAGGAAAAAATCTGTCGCTCAGTAACCGGCAGCATCCATCATAACGTTGTGTGTGCGTCCGCTAAAGGTGTCCCGGCAGCAGACTTGTCTTGAATTTCGTTCCGCTACGAGCAGCTGTCATAAAGTTATGAGGGAAAATCATCATTTTTGAACCTTTATGAATCGTAATTGTATCGTCACGTGTCGAATCACGATGCATCTAATAATCGATTTTTTGGAACTCTCTTACTCACATTATACACTGTATATTGGCTGATATAAAAAATGGAAACGCATCTCTTGAAATAGTGCAAAAATAAACACTCGGTACGCTTCGTCAGCAGCGACGGAGGTGCTGCGATTGACGTCATCACTCAAAATAAATATCTCAATATCTATTAACGATAGCAGCACAAATGAAAATTTTTACAGCACAAACGTAGCATTAACGAATGGCACCATTTCGGGTCAATTTTGGAATAAATAGGGGGCTGCGTGGGGTCATCACTCGAAATTAATTTCTCAATATCTCAGAAACAGTAGCAGAACAAACGAAACTTTTTACAGCATAAGCTAGCACAAACATAGCATAAAAATTGACACAATTTTTAGCCATTTTTAATCAAACTGGGGGGCTGGTTGACCTCAGATTAACTTATAAAACAATTCTAATATTTTAAAAATGATGGCAGCACAAAAAAAAAAAAAAAATCAGCACAAATGATCACAAACCTAGCACAGACAAATGGCAGAATTTTTCTTTGAATTTGCGTCTGATGGGGGTGGCAACTTCATGGGTGGTATTACCTCTACTGCCCCCTGGATTGAAGGAGAACCATTTCCAACATGTTTTTTTTTTTTTTTTTTTTTTTTTTTTAAATTTAGTTCAAACATATTCACCTGACTGCATGCACCGAACCTTGATGATACAGGATGAATACAAAAACCGTTACACTCTTAGTAACCACAGTTGTTTTATTCTCCCTTGTAAAAAAGGCAGCCGGTGATATTTGTTTATTCAGTTGAGTCAATAATGACTGTAAGATTTTATAGGGGGAAAAGAATTCATGTTTACTAGGCCGCTGGTATCCTCTGCAGGCTTTCTTATGAATGCCCTCCAGCTTGGCGCTGTTAACTTCCCTCCACGTTGTCTGCACCCAGGGATTGTAAAACGTGAAGACTGCATTGCTTCTGGTTATTGTAGATTTTTCACACTTTGAGGATCCTGATTCCTGTAAACAGTACAGATTTACTACACTTGATCTTAACCAAAATTTAGGTTTTTTGCTGGTCTAAAGTTAATCTTATGAAACAACAGTGGAGTGATAAGTGTTTTTAATCTTACTTTAAAAAACTAATTGTTACAGTCACAAATTACTTGTTGCAAAAAGTAACTAGGAACTGTTACCACATTGAAATAGTAATTAGTTACACAGCAACGTAACTGACATTACTTTTCGTGTTGTACACGTGATTAAATTATACATTCTATAAAAGATGTTCTTAACCTTGCAAAAGGTACTGAACCCCACGAGTTTCCACAGGTGCATCCACTGAACCCCTCGGAATATCATAGTAAAGCCATTATTTTACGAATTCGAAACCGAATAAGCTAACATCTAAGTGAATTCGTGTTCAAATTTCTACCAGATTTCGAATTTACCACAAATAGTTTTGCCTTTTGCTGTTGTTGATTTTCAAGTTGGTAAATGAAACTTGAAAATTTCATTTCACACTATTTTTCATGTCTACATTCTCATTTTATTGTCACATCCTTGCATCACATACTATTTTCATGGCGTAAAATGAAGCTTTTTTTTTATTTTTTTTAATTATCTACGCAGTTCACGTTGTCTGCATGTCTGTTATACTTCCTCATACCAAGTGCCAGTCAATCTCCTCCGATTAGATAGAGGGCTAGCAGTTGAAAGAAATGCAATAAAGCCTGTAAATTGAGGCCAAACCAGTACAAAACCTGGTCCAAAATGCCACTTTGCCTAGATTTGTCAGCGTACAAAATAGGCCTCTGCGTTTCTTAACCTTCACTCAACCCCTGAGGCTTACTCACCGAACCCCTGGGGTTCGATCGAACCCACTGTTCTATAATATACATCAAATATGTTTATATTTACTGATTAAATTAAACAGATTTTTTCATTCTAAAAAAAAAACATCGGTCACACTTTTTACTTTTTTTCAAATTTCACATATATTAGAATGTCACGGTATACAAACTTTCAAATGCTGTGAAAAAAAGCTTTTTTGTTTTTCCTGTTGTACCGTGACCCCCATACTGAGGTACGTACTGAATCGTGACTTGTATGTATCGTCACACCCCTAATATATATAGATTTAGTTTTCAATGTGTAGGTGAGGTGCTGAATCTCCTGCCTTTCCTGTTTTTGCTCTTGTTGTTTTGATTAAAAAAAATCACACAGGTTTCATGGATAGTCATTCAAGAAAAGTTTAGGGCAAGTGAAAAACATCACACAGGGTTCATGGATAGTCATATATATATATATATATATATATATATATATATATATATATATATATATATATATATATATATATATATATATACTGTATTAAATTGTAGTGTCTACAAGGGCAACACAAATTTGGTGATGATAATGCACACTCAGCAGGAAAACAGCACATTATTTTCAATTAATTGTACCCACCTGGACACCACAAACTGGATGTAAAAAAAAAGTTGCACGAGAGTTTAAGATGACGCTCACCACGCTAAATGCTAATGCTAACAAGAAAGGGAATGCCATACTAACGCTCCAACCTAGCCAATCATCATCGCGTTTGCAACGGTGTCACCACCCCCTTCCCTCCTCCCACTCTTTGACAAAATCAGACAACCCACGCTTCATTCGACCAAATTGTAGTAACGCAGTAATTGTAGTAACAAATTGTAGTAACGCGCCCCTTCACATCCACAGTAACAGTAATGGTGTTGCAAAGATGTGAAAAGTAATTAATTTGATTACTTACTACTGAAAAAAATAAAGCCATTAGACATGCTGTTATAATCTAAAGCCGTAATCAACAACGCTGGGGGTGATATAACTTAATTGGGCAAGGCAAGGCAATTTTATTTATACAGTACAGCACAATTCAACACAAGGCAATGCAAAGTGTTTTACATCACATGAAGATCATAAAAATCACATGAAATCAATATTCAGTCATTATAATAATATTAAATCATTTTTTTCCCTCAAACGCATGTTTGATTGGCTGATGACTAAAACCCCCACATTCACACAATCCTGACAGAAATGCATGTCAATATGAAGCCTCTTCCGCCCCCTTTGAAGAGGAGGGATATTAGAAGTTTTTTTCCGGCCAGCAGCAGCCACTGTAAGTAATATAAAAAGATGTCAATGTTGTGGAGGTGGGGAGCACACCATTAATAATTTTGCTACTAAAAGTCCAACCAGCATCAGAGTTTGCATAACATTAAACTGTGTGAACTTGCTAACCTGTAAAGCTCAAGTAGGAAGCTGATTAGAGAGGTGTCCTCCTGTATGTTTTTTACTGGTAATGTTAATTCAACTTAGCATTTTGTGCATTTATTCATCAATTAAAATGTATTTTCTACATCATTAAAAAAAAAAAAAAAGTTTTTATTTGCAGCACATATTACCGACCCCCCCCCCCCCCCAAAAAAAAAAAAAAAAACTTCAAAAGCACAACCACTCTAAATTTCCTTAATATGAAGCAGGCATTTTGAAAAATTACTTTTTCCCTCTGAAAATAATACTAACCTTTTTTTTAATGTAGGAACCAGCCATTTTTGAGAAATGTACCCAATCTGTTTGGTCTTATTAACCCTTTAAGGTCTGGGCCTATTTTGTCTGATTTTGCATGCGTTTGAAGTTGCCTTTGTATTTCAAAGAAAGAATTGTTTACGATGGCCTGGTTTGGTCCCTTTTTTGTGACACCTTGAACTTCATGTCCAAACTGTTGTTTCCTTCACTGACCAATTATAAATCATCACTTTGGGCCCAAAAAGACCAAAAATTCCAAAATCGTTTTGTTAAAATGTTTAATATTGATGTCCAATTGACAACCAAACATGCGTAACGAACCGTTTTGAAACTATGTAATATTAATTCAACATGTTAGGATGAACATTCAACCAAAAAAAATTTGAATAAATAGTCTTATATTTGACAATTCAACATAAACAACAGATATAGCCATAGGCGTTTTTTGCCTTTATACATGCTCTAGTCAAAACAGGTTATATACAGCAGACCAAACAGTGAAGAACAGTGAAAAAATATATACCATCTAACACAAAAAGTGTTTAGAGGCCATCTCTTTATAAGTTTAGGTATTGCGGCCCATCACCTGATGAAAACTATGTACACACAATCAAGCTTCTTGAACACACATTTATATACACAAATTGAGAAGACATTGTGAGGAAAAAAAATATATATAACATTGGAAAAAAAAGTAATTTCAAAAATATTTACAATAAACAAGTTACATTTTTTTTCAGGCATGCCAATCCAAAAAGCAGTTTCGTCCTGGAATTAGACACAAGGCTACATCACACAGCCCACACTTCCATGGGGTGTCGGTCCTCTTTCCACCCTTCCATTTTCATTTCACTTTACTTTCATTGTCACTATAAATGTACATGAAAAAAAGTCAGTATTTATGAAAATAATAAAGTATCAAATAAAAATATATACAGCAATAAATAATAATGGAAATCTATATGTATGACAATAGAAAGAATACCATAGCTGAATATGTGCTACATCCGTAATCTTCATATAGAAAGAAGAACACCACAAATTATAAATTCCTGCCTGGGATACACACAGTGCACGTACGACTTTGATCTGATATGCACATTTTATTATTATACACACAAACACACACTTATATTGCATCAAAATTAACTTTGTCTTGCAATATCAAAAGAAACTTTCAAAAGAAACTTTTTCAGCATAAAAAAAAAAGTGAGTTGGCTTACCTCTGCTCGTCGATGGTGTCACCCACGTGTTCAAATCCGTCACTATCTTCACTCGAGGACTCTTCCGAAGAAGACGATGATGACGAATTTGGACCATCCTCTTCCTCAAGTTGATCAAAAAGCACAATTGCTTGCGCTAAATTTAGTTTTCCGTTCATTCTCAAAGTCACACAAAGTCGCTCGCTTGATCCAAATGGCCGTCGCTCGCCACCTCGCTGCTTCAGAACACTCCTCCCTCTCGTTCGGTGGAACCTCGCACGGCAGTTATATTTATAAAAAAAACACATTTTGTGCTTCCACTGTATATTCGAAAGGGTTCGTTTGATTTGTGTTTTTTTCATGGAGCTTCCGTTTTGAAAAAGGACAAGAAATGATGGAAATATAGACATAAACAAATGATCCATGCAGCGTTTTAATGTTTTTTTGAGAGGACAATAAAACTATAAAACTTAAATGACAATATCTCACGTTTTAGTGGGTCGATTGACTTCAAATAATAACGAGAGTAAACCGCAACTTCCGCACTTTAAAACGAGACCAACCAACGGCATGTGGGTGACGTAATTAAAACGTGAGGGCGCTTCAAAGACGACGTGCGCTGAGGACGCGCCGGCGCTTCCTTCGACTCTCAAGGGTTAATGTCCCGTCCCAGCAAAAAGTGTACATGCAGGTTATGCTGTTATAGCGTCCCTACCAATTTTGAGACTACGCCCTTGCCTATAAATATACCGTTGCAATAGAAGCCAGTATAACGATTTCAAAACTGGTGTAATGTGGTCCAGTTTCCTTGTATTTGTGAGGACTCTGGCTGCAACATTCTGTACTAGCTGCAACTTCCTGACTGATTTTTTATAAAGACCTTTAAATATACTGTTGCAATAGTCCAATCTACTAAAAATGAATGCATGTATAAGTTTTTCCTTGTCTTGTTGAGTCAGAAGCCCCTTAATTCCGGCTATATTTTTTAGGTGGCAATTTAGTGATGGGAGATTTAGTGACGAACTTTAGATGGCTGTCAAATTTTAGGTCTGAGTCAATAATTACGCCAATATTTCTGACTTGATTTGTAGCTGTAAGTGACATTGAGCTAAGGTGCCTGCTTATCTTTGACCTTTCCTTTTTTGGCCCAAAAATGATCACTTCTGTCTTCTCCACATTTAGCTGGAGAAAGTTCTGGCACATCCATTCATTAATTTGATGAATGCATTTACTCAGGGAGACTAAGGGACTATAATCATGTGGGGACACAGAAATGTGGAGTTGTGTGTCATCTACATAGGTGTGATAGGAGATGTCATACTGTTCCATAATCTGAGCTAGGGGAAGCATATAGATGTTAAATAACAGTGGTCCAACAAAGGACCCTTGAGGGACTCCACGCGTGAATTTGGTTCGTTCTGACTAATGGTTTCCGATTGACACAAAGAAATCCCTGTCATGTAAATAAGTGTGTAATTAGTGTGTCTATATCTCATGTAGATTACAGTTTATACAGTTCTTTAAACCTATTTGCCACAACCTTATGTACACTCAACCAGAATGAGATTAGACACATTTGCAAGTCTTTTATTTTTCATAAAAAAATATTCTCATACATTAATGTTGAGAATGCACTTCAAATACAATATTTACAAAACGTGTCTTAATGACTATGTTTGGGTGGTGGTGGGTGGTGCTGAATGTAACTAAAACCAAATTTAGTGACTTTAGAAGTCAAGTTATACTTCAATTTCAAGGTAACTTTGTCATGTTAAACATCCATTCACCCAAATAAAGAAAAATATTTGGTCGAGTTTAGGTTTGTGGAGTATAAGAATGGCATTAACCCTTTGAGGGACAGTGGTCATTACGGTGGACAGCTATTCAAAAGTAGACACTTAAGACCTCTAACCCTTTATAGGGCAAGTGACTATTTTTGGTCATTTTAAAAGCACAGATATTTTTAAAAATTATATTACTTTTATAGAATTGTAAATACATTCATGAATTATTACAATGTTTATAAAAGCTAAATAATGAAATTAAAATCAATAAAACCAGAACTACACTCTGGTTACAGCCCAAAATAAACAACAATAAGCATTTTTTTTTTCATATTACTTTTATAGAATTATAAATACATTCATGAATTAATACAATGTTTATCAAAGCTAAATAATGAAATTAAAATCAATAAAATTAGAAGTACGGTCTGGTTACAGCCCAAAATAAACAAACAAGTAGATGTTTTTTTTTTTTTTTTTTCATAATATTTAACTCATTGCATGCAATTGACATCGATAGACATTCAATTGATTTACAAACTGGAAAGTCTGGCCATGAATATCCATCTTTCAGTACCACTGACTGGGAAACGTTGTCTAGCGCCATCACTGGCAGCCAATGAGTTAAATAGGTGCTCTGTATGGGTTTAAAAAGCCTTAAATAATGTTTGATACGATTAAAGATTATTTAATAAAACTTAATCTCTACTTTAATTAGAAGTGGTACACTCAAGGACAAGAAAGCTGTGCTGTCTTTCACGACACGGTCTCAGGATTGTTTATTTAATCATTGGAGGCATGAATGCAACAAATTACAACTCAGAACATGCCCAAATTAATCAATCTGAAATATTTCATATTTTGTTTTTCTCTACAGTTTCAGAACCCATATGCATACTCACCACCATTCCGCTTTGGCACGGTTCCAAACGGATCTACTGAGAGGAACATCAGAAAGAACTACCCTTCCATGCACCAGTACATGGTCAAGTATCACCAAACAGGAGTTCAGGATGCACTTGTCAGCCTAAAATCTGGGTATGGCGAGAATGTATGTGAGTGTTTGTGTGACTGCAAGGTGAGCTCACGTGATTTGTTTTAGGCAAGAGTTGTCATGCTAACTAATTCAAATCATGCTAATGGAAATGTTTTTTTTTCTGCAACACAAGTGTCATTAAACACACACATAAATCCCTAAACACTCATTATCAGAACTATATTAATTTTGGGACTATAACACTAGAAAACCCAGCAGAGACTGACCCAGCCTCTCCCAAAGACAAATACTCCTAATATTCCCAAGCAATGGCCTCTCCTCCTAAAAAACCCAGAAGTGGCCCAAATGACCCAAGTGCTTTTGAATTAGCAAGTCGTTGTCCGGCAATGTAAATGCAACAACTAAACATAAATTGTGTTAGGAGTCGGCCCAAACAGCGGGGAACACACCACGGTTGCACAATTCTTATGATAGTTTGTATCAGTTCAAGTCAAGCTACATTTATTCATTTACATTTAATTATTGAGTTTTACGCTTTTTACAAATTTTTAACTCACTTCTCCTATACTCCACACAGAAAAACCAAGGGGGGAAAAAAAAATGGCCCAAATGTGTACATTGTTTTGCAAAAAATGTGTTTTAGAACTGCAATTTGAGTTTAAAGCAGGATTGTGTCTATAGTTTAGAATTACCGAATCAGGGGCATGGAGCATGAATTGTGGTCATTTTGTCTGAAGTTAGTACAAGAAAATGTGTTAAAACCTTTGAGAAAAACAGAAACAGATAAAATTTGTGTCATGAGAGGGAAGAAGGGAGCGGCCCTGAACAGTTGATTTGAACACACTGATACGATGACTAGATGTCCTAATAGCCGTAATTATTATAAACGGGATATATCCTGCACAGTGTTGTTAATCTTACTTCAAAAAGTAATTAGTTACAAGTTACTAACTAAATCACTTTCTGGGAGAAGTAACTCAGTTACCTCACTGTACACTTTTTGCTTTTTCTACAGTATTTCATCGTTTTGACTTGATAGTTTTGATTTGCTGGGATTACTCTTTTTTGAATCCTGTGCATGAATAAATATCAGGAAGAAAAGGCAAACATAAACTTTGTCAGAATCTTACTTCAGTTTTAAATTTGATACTGATTCAGTGTTCTATTTTCTGCAGGCATCACAAACATACTGTTATAACAAATATTGCTAGCATATAAAGGTCCCACAAATACACTATCAGAAATATTTTTTCCGACAGTAAAATTGTAAAACAGCACACTTTAATGAAATGTGCAAAACCCCAGAAATGTAGCTTGACTTGAACTGACACAAACTATCACATGAATAGTACTACTGTTGTGTGTTCCCCTCCATTTGGGCCGCATAAAAACACAATGTATGTCTCGTGGTTGCATTTCCAGATGAACGGCTGTTGTCTGTCGGACAACGACTTGCTAATTCAAAAGCACTTGGGTCATTTGGGCCACCTCTGGGTTTTTTCGGAGGAGATGCCCAATCGGCTATTGCTTGGGACTATTAGGAGTACCAGAATTCTCTGGGACTTCTAGTGATAAGACGCTACTTCCCCCCTCTGCTTTTTACACTGAAGAGTGATTTTTACTGGTTAATGTTTTGGTGTAAAGATCCCATAATGCAATGTAAAACCGTGTGTTTTATAGTCCAGTGCAGCTTATTTATGAACAAGTACTGTGAAATTTGTTGGGTGTGCCTTATAGTTTGGTGAGTCTTATTACTGAAAATTACTGTATGTACTGTACATACAGTACATATACGTACATACTGTACTGTACTGTACGTACAGTACATACATACATACATACAGTACATACTACGGTACTCAAAAGTAAAAGTATTGAAGTATCAATACTGAAATGTGGAATGCTGAATTTTATGTTGTATTTGATAACTATTTCAAAAGTATCAGTACTCAGTTATTTGTTCAGTTATCCATGCTTAAATCCGAAATGAGCTTGTGCCATCTTCCGCTTTTAGCTTTTTTGGCTACTAAATGAAGCTCGGTCCCCTCTGATAAGGCGTCGCGCAAAGAATTACGAAGTGACACATCAATAGTGATAATGTCTATGAAACAGAATATGCTACACGAGCACTTTATTAGGCCTGTTGTTATCACTTGTGTATGTAAATCTGATGTTAGTAGATTGTTTTATTCTCGGAGATGCGTGTGTGGTTGCCTGGCAGGTTTTTAACATGGGGTTTGCCGTCATATTTTCGTGATCAAAGCACAGTTCCGCCCTGTTTCGGCCCTGAATCTTTTACAGTTCCAGCATGCCAGACCGTTCCAGCCCTGAATCTTTTACTGTTCCAGCGTATCGGACCGTTCTGGCCCACTTTCACCTCTGGCCAGACAGCCAATCCATTTGAAGGGGGGGGGGGGGTTAGTTGTAAATGAACAAACATTTTTTCGCTGCCATACTCCCAGTTCAATTGGATTGGACGTCTACTAGTGATAATTAAAACTCTTTAAATTAGTTTTAGTTTTTAGGATCACATGATTGGACATCTATCATTATCAAGAGTTCATAAATATGGTGGGGCCTATAGTCCGTAAATTACGGTTTTATTTGGTTTTCTATCAAGAAAAAAAAATCTTAAATTATCAGGTAGACCAGACTCGTGTAAATGCCCAAATCCCTCACAAATACAAAGGGTGTGTGTGTGTGTGGTGTTTGTCAATGTGTATGTGTGTAATTACATGTCTGGGATTGTGCTTGCTTGCTACGTGACAGCTCCTGTGAGACTGGGGATGAATGAGACTGCTCACTGGGAACAGCAGGATCTATTTTTAGTGCCTGGTCTCTATAATGGGACTTGCTGGTCTGTGTGTGTGTTTGTGTGTGTGTGGGGGGGTGTTAAGGGGTATAACACAGCAAACCAAGGACATATTGGAAGAGTGCAGTGGTCGAATGGCTAAAAGATTGGAGTTAAAGATGGGGAGGGTATAAAGAAAGAAAAAAATTGAGGGGTGAACTTGTCCCACCATCATTTGAAATAGGAAGACGGGGTGAAGGAGGTTATTGAAGGTTGAGGGCTAGAAGTCAAGCGTAACTTCTCTGATTGGAGGAAATAAAGGATTTGAGGAGGGCTGTGGGTTCAACAGTAGAAAGCAACCTGGAAATCAACCCATTTTAAAACACTGACTTTGTGGTGCTGTTGAGCTACTGTATTTTTGATTACAATGATGTCATTTTTAACTTATTGACTGCCTTAGACGGAGATAGACAAACAATAGTTATATTAAAATGAGCTGTTTTAACATTGACCACACATTAACTTTAGCATTTTATCTTGTACAACACTGCAATTAAGTAAACACATAAACAACCTTCCTACTCTTCTAACGCCTGCAATGTCATTTAATCAATTAACTCATTGGTTCCCATTGACGGTTATAGATGCCCAATCCCTATCACCATCAATTGCAATGAACATGATCATTCAGTGAATGAAGTCCCTTTTACACACTCTGAAACACAAATTTAACCGTCCAGTAGTTTTATGTAAAAACAATTTCCCGGGTTGACTGACACGGATATTTCATGGGTCTATGTATCATGTCCGCGACTTTCCCGGGAAGCGGTGTGCGTAAAAGCAGGCGTTAAATTCTCGGGTCATAGCACGATGGCTGATGACGTAAATATCATGGCGGGTCGATCGTCACCTCCTACCTCTTCACAGTAAGACGAAAAGCGGTAAACAAACATCAAACACAATACTAACAAGACAACAAAAAAAGCGGGATTTTTTTCTTCCCAAGCCAGCGGGATTCTTCCTTCCACCCTTCTCTTGGATCGCCTGGGTTTAAATTAGAAATAAGATCTTAAGCCCGAACCCGACATGATCGTTATTATGGTCAAGTCGGGCCAAGGTTCTCTCTCTCGCTCACTTTTTAAAATAAACATATATATGTGTACTAAAACAATTTATAGATGTTAAACTAAGGAATACTTGTTATAAAAGAAATAATTTGGATAGGAAAAAGAGAAGGCGCTGTATGGCAATAGCAAACAGGAGCTGCAGAGCCAGACCGTGCCATGCACTGTCTTTTTAATCTTCCCCTCTGCGAGTCCGCAAAACCGTATCTATTACATATTTTTGACCTAGTATTTCGATATGGAGCAGCAAAAAGTTAAAAACAAGCTAAAGACGGGGGAGTTGAAAAGACAAACACGCACCGGTAAGATTGGGGTGTGGAAAGGCTTCAAATTGTATGTGGCGCTTTGCTCTCATACGAGAAATATATTGAGCAAACTTTTCTAGCGTTATTTCATTGTGTAAATACATTTATAATGATCATAAAAATATGTAGACGATTCAAACATGAAGAAAACTTTTTTTTCTGCCAACTTAGAATTTGTTACAAAAGACAGGCTTTAAATTGTTATCATTATGCACAGGCATCGTCACAAATGTGATCACACAAAACTCAAACCAGTCCGTTTTTCCAAGCAGCAAGCAGTGCTCTGTCCAGGTCTGACTGCCGTATACCCTCCCTCTCCTCCTTCTCCTGAGTCCTCACAAATAAAACAAAATGTCGTTTATTTTTCGGGATCGGGCCTACAAATAAAACATCAAATTTCGTGGGGTTTTCAGGCTCAGGCCTGCAAATCAAGTTAATTGATCGGGCTCGGGCAAGTTTGGGCTTTAATACTCGCGGACCTGGTTCGGGTCGGGCTAGATTTTTTAGGCCCGGTCTTACCTCTAGCTTAAATATAGTCTTGATGAGCTGGAGTTAGCTGCAGTTACGACATCCCTCCGGAACAAAACACGATTTGACCAATATTGTGACAGCTGATGCAGACGAAAAATGACGTAATGTCTGGGTTATTAAACCGCGCCAGCAGCCCACCCCTAACAGAGAGCGCCAGTGGGCAACACGGGACAAGGGTGTGAAAGTGTCCAACCAACGTCATTCTCGGGACATCTCTACATCCGTGAAAGCAATGACGCGAATAAATCCCGCGTCACATTACACGGGAATTTCCCTGGATATGTGTGTGAAAAGGGCTTGAGTTAAAGATGTGGATAGATTATTAAGGAGATTATACTCGTAGAATAAAATTAAAAAATGAGTAGTGTTAAGTAAATACACATCACATTAATCCAAAGTGTTATTTTCTCTAATCTGTTTCATTACTTTTTCTTTTTTTCTATTGTTAATGAGTCATAAGTAAAACATGAGCTTCCTAGACATGAACTACTGCTATACTGGTGTCACACGCATCTTATTTTATTGCTTATACAGTGAGTATGCACCGGCAAAGCTCCAAGCAAAAGCCTTGACAAAGTAAACACGTATGCTCGTGTGTAGCTGCACTTGAACAGCTAACTGGCGGGTCTGCGTACACGGTAATTCCCTCATTGATAATTCTATTTGGCGGCATTAGCAGATGAGCAATGCTGCGGCATTCAGCTGTTTAAGGCTCGATGGCTGGATTAGCTCTGATCACACATAATGCTGACAGGCTTTACACACGCAATCTGCTACAGCCGCGAGAACCAAACTATTCACAAGGGGAGTTTTGAAGGAGCCATTTGTTAGATTGGTGGCCAACAATGGTACTGCAACCAGGATCAATATATCGAAGAGCACAACATCCCTTTCACCCTATATGGATTGGACGTCTAGCGATGCCAATGGTAGCCAATGAGTTGAGCAGTCTCTTACCTAGGCATGACAAAAAAACTTTATATTCAAGTGAGTATTAGTAGTAAAAGAATATATATATGTATGGTGGAAAACACTCAGGTGACTTGAAGTTCCGCTCTGTGACCCCCAATTTGGCCAAATTTCAAAATTGTCCTATATGCATGTGTGATACATCGTTGGAAATCTTAAAATCTCCATTTTCTGGGGGAAGAAACAGCAAAACCCTTTCTGGAGGCGAGAATACGCGAGAGCAGAATTACAGACGCCATGACTTTAAGGAGATATTATCACGTACTTACCTTGTTTCGATCCAAAAACTCCATGTAGCATGTATCACTGAGTGTCAAGAGAAAGTTCTGAATGCCCACAGCTGGATTTTTGGGGGATTTTATGGGTGAAACATGGCAATATAACAAGGGTCGCGATGCAGAAATCTTTTTCATATATTTACCCTTATAAACGTTTTTTTTTTTTCTTTCAATTATTGTTTGTTTGGATCAATTATTTATCATCTCAAATAACAGGGAAAATGCAACAGTTACAAAAAAAAAAAATACAAATCAGCGATAGTTATGAGGTAGATATCCGTGTCTTTTTGACAGACGCCAATTTTTTCATTGGGACTTGCTGGTCTGTGTGTGTGGATGGGACAGCATTTGTTTAAAAGTTTATAATAAGCGAGTGAATAATTTTTTTAAGTGTTTGTTTTTGTTTTGTTTTTTAAACGAAATATTAGACATCAATTAGTTAGTTAGTTAGTTAGTTAGTTAGTTAGTTAGTTAGTTAGTTAGTTAGTTAGTTAGTTAGTTAGTTAGTTAGTTAGTTAGTTAGTTTTATGGCTGGGTTAAAACAAAAGCGGTTGCGCGACATCTGTAAACGGGGGTTTTCGGGCTAAAACGGACAAAATAAAAATAGTTCGGGGGCTTAATGTGCCATGAATCTGCTATTGCAGCATATAGACATATTGTTCTATCAAACACAACAGTTGTTTTGGCTTAAAATACAGCAGTTTCTTTTAAAGAGGAGTGCAAGAGCAGAAACTGCTTTTTCCGTCTTGTCTGTGTTTTCCGCCGTGTATAGGTTAAGTTGTATGGTACCAGCATCGGTCACACACACAACATAGGCAGGTATCGGTATCAGTGCAACACTACTTGTAATAATGGTAGACCATTCAAAGAGCTGCAACCAGTGTGTATATACACAGTATGTATGTGTGTTTTGATCTAAGGCTTGTACAGTATGTCCTTGAGACATCAGCTCAATGGCATGGCAGCATATACGATTCTAAAATGTCCTCGTTTTTTGAATTCATTGTGAAATCACTGCTGTGGCAGTTACCTTTCCCAAGCAGACACAACCTGATGCCTGGACATCATAATACGAAAGTTACGTATGTAACTACGGTTCTATGAATCCCGAATGACCGCCAGAGGCGGTGCTGAAAGCACTGAATGATCCCTTCGCGCATGCGCAGTGCGAGTATTAATACCAAAAAAGTCACCTGTGACCCCAGGTTGACCTCCTGCCGGGGTATAAGTTCCGGCGTCAACCTCGTACCAGCCCCTACAGAACCTTCTCGCGTGTGGCACGAGGATTCTGAGTGACGGAACGCTCTGGCGGTCATTCGGGATTCATAGAACCGTAGTTACATACGTAACTTTCGTTCTATTTCATCCCTGCTAACCGCCAGAGGCGGTGCTGAAAGCACTGAATGACCAATACCAGCGGGGTCACGAAGAAACAGACACAAACCTCACAGGGAAGTCCCCTCCGATCCGAAGACCGCACCCAGCGGGTGGGGAGAGGTGACGTCCAAACAGTAGAACCTGAAGAAGGTGCCAGGCGCCGACCATGAGGCGGCGGCACAGATGTCCTCCAGAGGCACCCCTTTGAGGGCAGCCCAGGATGTGGCCACGCCCCTGGTAGAGTGACAGCGCACACCCGACGGCAGGGGGCGACAAGCCATCTGATAGGAGTAAGAAATAGTATCAACGACCCAATGAGAGAGGCGCTGCTTGGAGAGGGCAGAGCCCCGACCACGTGCCCCGTAGCAGACAAAAAGTTGGGACGACCTACGAAAACTTGCCGTGGAGTCCACATAAAGCCTCAGGGCCCTCACCGGGCACAACAGCTCCGGTCTGCTCCCACCCTCCCCAGGCGGGGGGCGGTAACGAGCAAGGCGTAAGGGACGATTGTAACGGGAGCCAGCCAACACCTTGGGCATAAACGCAACGTTAGGCCACAGTGTGACACCTGAACCCTCGGGGTGCCAAAACATGCACGACGGGCTAACCGAGAGTGCGTGCAGTTCGCCAACCCGCTTAGCAGAGGCAACGGCCAGCAGGAACGCCGCCTTGCGGGCGACCCACTGAGGCCCGGCCGCATCCATAGGCTCGAAGGGGGGGCGGCACAAGCTGTCAAGCACCAGCTGCAGATCCCAGACCGGGGCGCGAGGACACCTGCGGGGGTGGAGCCTCATAGCCCCCTTGAGGAATGTAGCGACCAGGCCGTGGTTCCCCACAGATCCACCAGAGACCTTGGCGTGATGAGCAGAGATGGCAGCGACGTAGACCTTGAGGGTGGACGGAGAGCGACCAATATCAAGGAGGGACTGTAGGAAGTCCAGAACAGTGGGGACAGAACAACTCACCGGGTCATCCCCACGGTCCCCGCACCACTTCACGAACAACCTCCACCGGCCAGCGTACTGCAGCCGGGGGTGGAGGGCGCCCGGGCGTTCAAAAGCGTCCGCCTGACTGAACTCGAGCAGGCGTCAAACAGCGAGTCGGTCCCCTCAGCGGCCAGACGTGCAGGCGGAGACGGCGAGGATCGGGATGCCATAACTGGCCCCCCAACTGGGACAGTAGATCCCGCCTCTCGGGGAGGAACCAAGGCTCGCCGACACACAGGCTGCGCAGCAGGGGAAACCATAGGGGAGCCGGCCAGAAGGGGGCCACCAGCAGCAATGAGTGCCCCTCCAAAGACACCCTCCGAAGCGTCAGCCAGATCAGAGGGAGCGGCGGGAAGGCGTAGAGCAGGACCCTCGGCCAGGGGTGGGCCAGCGCGTCCTGACCGAGAGGGCTGGAGCGCTCCCCCAGGGAAAACCAGAGAGGGCAATGGGCCGACTCCCGGGAGGCGAAGAGGTCCACCTCGGCTTGGCCGAAAACTCCCCAAATCGCGCGCACCACCTCGGGATGGAGGCGCCACTCCCCCGGCGGGAGGCGACGGCGGGACAAGGAGTCCGCCAGACGGTTCAACTGGCCGGGAAGATAGGCGGCCCGCAGACTCGCAAGACGAGGGGCCGCCCACACAAGAAGACGGCGGGAGGCCTCCAAGAGATGAGCGGACCTCGTGCCCCCCTGGTGGTTGATGTGGTACACGGCGGCAGCGTTGTCTGAACGCACCAGCACGTGCCTTCCCCGTAGGAAAGGGTAAAAGTGCCGGAGAGCCAGGTGAACCGCACGCAGCTCCAGGACGTTGATGTGGACAGCGTGGTCCCGCAGAGACCAGCTGCCCCGAGCAGCCCTGCGCTGCCAGACGGCACCCCATCCCAAGCGACTGGCGTCCGTAGTGACCACCTCGCGACGGACTGGGGCAACCCCCAATGGAACGCCCTCCAACAAGAAAGCCCCGTTCCTCCACGGCGCCAAGGCCACCGCGCACCGGCCGGAGACTCTCAGTAACCGTCGCCGGTGCCGCCTGGCGTCCAGGCGAAAGCCTTTCAGCCGCCGCTGCAGGGGGCGCAAGAAGAGAAGACCAAGGGGCACGACCGCGGTCAGGGACGTCAGCACGCCCAAAAGACGCAGAAACGTCAGATACGGACGTACCTGACCCACCGGAAAATGCGAGAGGAGGCGAAGAGCGGCCTCCACCCGACGGGACGACGGTCAAGCCAACATGGCCACCGAGTCCAGAGACACCCCGAGGAAGGTCGCCTGCTGGGAAGGAACCAGACATGACTTCCCCAAATTCACCCTGATGCCCAAGCGATCCACGTGGGCAAGAAGGACTGCCGTATCGCCGTACGCCTGAGCGCGCGACTGCGCACACAGCAGCCAGTCGTCGAGGTAGGGCAGAATCTTCATGCCCACCGACTGGAGGGGAGCCAGACCAGCCCGCACAACACGGGTGAACACCCTCGGGGAAAGGGAGAGCCCGAAGGGGAGCACCCTGAACTGCCAGTGGCGACCCCTGTAGGCGAAACGGAGAAACCGCCTGTGGCGAGGAGCGACCGGCACATGAAAGTAGGCGTCCTTCAGGTCCACGGAGGTGAACCACTCCCCCCGGGCAACCACCCCCAATACATCCGCGACGGTCAACATGCGGAACGGAAGTACCTTCAGGTACCGATTGAGGCCCCGCAAATCCAGAACCGGCCGAAAACCGCCGGTCTTCTTCGGAACCAGAAAATAAGTTGAGTAAAAACCCCGGGGGCAAGCCCGGGGATCCACAGGCTCGATGGCCCCCATGGCCAGGAGAGAAGACAGCTCCCGGCTCAGAGCCAGAGCCCTCGCCGGGTCCGAGACAGTAGTCACCCGGACCCGGCGGGACACGGGGGTCGGCGTCGGAACTGGAGCACGTACCCATGGGTCAAGGTGGATATCACCCAGGGGTCCGAAACTCGAGCAGCCCAGTACCTGAGCTGCTGGTGGGAAAAAAATCCGACGGCCGGCCCAACGGCCTCAGTCCCTGCCCCTCCGGCCCCGACGGGCCCTGGGGGGCTGGCGGGCGGGAGGCCCCGCCTGCGCCCGACGTGGAGGCAAGCGGGCGGGGTCACGAAAGGAATCGGCTGAATGCCGGGAGGCTGGCTGGGCACCATAGTCCCCATCAGGGGAAAGGTGCGCCGTACGGCGAGGACGAAAACCAGCAGAGGGAGCCCCCAGCCCACCTGCAGGAGCGGAGCCCCGACGCAGGCCCGACAGCTGTTGCCTGGTCGCACGGGCCGAAATAGTCCTCTCCAAGGCAGACACCGCCGCCGAGCCAAAAAGATGGCCGGGTTCAACCGGAACGTCACGGAGCATCCTCCGGGCAGGCTCAGTCAGGGGGGACTGAGCAAGCCACACCTGACGACGAGCCTGCACAAGATAGGACATCGTCCGCCCGAGCTCCCGCGTCACCAGGGCGAACGCGTGCAACGCCGCGTCGCAGAAGCCCACGGCAGAGGTGTCAGCACCGCTCTCGGGCAAGGACGCCGAGAGGGCCAACAAGAGGTGAGCCATGGAATTACCGATGCGCCCAGCACGCGCACCGGCACCATAGGCCCGGAGAATGAGTTCATCCGTCAGCCGACCCTGTGGCTGAGGGCACCGCACAACCGGGCGGAGAGACTCCTCAGGGGACACGATGAGGGATGCAATGGTGGGCTCAACACCCGGCATGCGGTCCAGGCCCACAGCGGCCGGATCATGCATGGCCGCCAGAGCCCGACCATCGGCCGAAAGACGAGAGAGAGCCGCCGGATCCCTCCAGCCCGCATGGAGCTCCCTAACAAAGTCGGCCGAAGCAGGGACCGCAAAATTCGGGGCGGACCGCTGGTGCCGAAAAAATGCGCTCGCCGGCGCCGAAGCGGGCCGTTGAGGCAAGTCCAGCTGTAGACGCGCCAACGCGCCGCGCAGCACCGTCAGTATGGAAGCGTCAGGGGAGCCGGCTGACGAGCCCAGCGCAGAGGACGAGGAGCCGAGCTCCGAAGGCACAAACGCCGACTCACCCACGTCATCATGGAACATGGAAGCCGAAGCCGCCAGCGAGACGGCATCGGCCTCCAGGTCAAGGTCGGGCATGCCAGGCGAACGCGGGTCAAAAGCAGCCGCTGAGTCACCCGGGGGACGGTCACCCAATAGAGACCGCAACTCAGCCACCTCCCTGCGCAGCCGCTCGACATCAGAGGCGAGCAGCTCGTCAACTTTCGATCTCTTCGGACGGGGGCCGGACGGAGGAGCCGAAGGACCGCGACGCTTCGAGCGCCTAAGCCCAGAAAGGGGCCGCGTCTCAGATGCGGACGGGCCCCCGAGCACGACGGGGGAGGGGGACGAACAAACATCCGCAAACCCCCCGCGTGGGTCGTCAGGTAGGCCACGGCAAGCCGCACACCGGTTCAGGGTGTCGGACGGCCCAAGGAGGGAACCGCAGGCCACACAGCAGTGAGAGCCCTCCATCGCGACGCGACCGTGAAAACAGCGAGCCGAGGGAAGGTGGCGCGAACGGCACCTACACGGCCAGCGCAGGCAAGCTAGCAAAGATGCTAACCACAGGTAAGCTAGCGAAAAAGGCTAACCACGGGTAAGCTAGCAAAAAAAGGCTAACCACAGGTAAGCTAGCGAAAAAGGTAGGCCAGCGACCGATCGCCCACAAGCGGCGGAAAAGCGACGCCACACGGCGAATGCCCGCGCGCGCCAAACAGGGCGGCACGGAAGCCGACGCGGCGGTCGAGCAACGCGCCGGCGGGGACAATCAAACGGGCGAACGGAGCCGGCGGCCGCGCAAACAGCGAGCCAGCCGTGATCACTCACCCAACACAGACGCCGCCGGCCGGGAGAGGGGTCGCGCACGAAGCCGTCACCGGCGCGGGTCGGCAGTAGTCCCAAGTCCGGAAAATGAAACAAGAAAAAAGCCCAAGACTTCCCGATTGCCAATAGAGTGACGCAGCCTTAGGAGGGCGAACCCGCAGCTCCGACTCAAAGTCAAACAAGGCTATACGCGACACAAGTAGCAACTGCCACGCGAGAAGAAAAAAGGGGCTGGTACGAGGTTGACGCCGGAACTTATACCCCGGCAGGAGGTCAACCTGGGGTCACAGGTGACTTTTTTGGTATTAATACTCGCACTGCGCATGCGCGAAGGGATCATTCAGTGCTTTCAGCACCGCCTCTGGCGGTTAGCAGGGATGAAATAGAACTAGTCTGGATGGTCTTTTTTTTTTCATCCGTGCTCTTGACCAGAAGCTATGAATCTGGCTATGGTTCGACTCAATTACACAATGGGAAAAGCCTCAAACTAAATATCTTTAAGCAAATATGTTTATCAAGCTTCTCTTATTATAATAATCCTCAATTGTAGGTTTGGTCCAGCTACACTGTCAATGAATGTTCTGTGGCCGTGGATCAACGCTATCATGGATGTAGTTAACCTAGTTACGGATCCTATGGCATATGGATTTTGCATACCTTAAATTACTTTACTCTTTTCTTTCAACTCAAAATATTGTCACTCTATCCACCAAATCAGGTATTCCGCAAGGCTTAGTGTTTAGCTACATCACCTTGGTCCTGTCATCCAGGTCCAGTGTTAAGTGGTAATTTGTAGATGTACATTTGAAATAGTTATTCTTCTTTAGTTTTATATACATTGATTCCTCATTTTTTGCCCCCCCCCCACCCCCCGCCCACGAAAATCTATAATCCGCGAAGTACAGGCGGTACTTTGTTTTCTTTTTTTTTTTCTTTTTTTTTTTTTTTTTTTTGTGAACAATGTATTTATTTATATTTAACAGCATTGGAAAGAGATATATAAAAGACAACATGTTTTTCTTTTTTTTCTCCAAGGTATAATTAAAAACAAAACAAATCAAAACAAAAAACAATCATTATATGTAAGTATATGTAGACTTTTACAAATGGTTTAAGCACTGCAAACATAATAATTGGAATATATATGAGAAATATAAAAGAAAATGATTTGTACATGCATGTGTGTATACATATATACATATATATCTTAACATTTTTAAATAAAATGCTATTTTTATTAATTTATTCATTTGTTTAATTGACAAAAAACCCGCGAGGAAGTTTGAAGCGTGAATAGCGAGGGATCACAGTATGGTGTCCTAGAAGTCTACTTGAAATTTATTAGTAATAATCATTCATTAAAGGGAACAACAAATAGAAAGACTTGTAGTTCTTGAAAGATAAATGTTATTATGAGTTAAAATAATTTGATATTAAAACCCCTCTTGATGTTTTCGTTTTAATACAATTTGTAAAATTAGTTTAACTCGTAGGTCACGATTGTTTTGACGGTGGAGGGCGGCGACGTCACTGGGTTACGCTGCCGGGCTTCCAGAGTATTAATCTAGGGACATATATATGTCATCTGTTCAGCCCTTTCGATTTGATCATGAGAGAAACATTAATGAGCATGATAGCATTGTCGATATTTCACAACACGAGCAGCAAAAGCGAAATAAACAGGAAAGACGGGATGAGACGAGACGAGAGTAGGTCAGAACCGGTGTTCTGGCAAAAAAATGCTACACCAGCGAAATGTCTATAAGAGGCAAATTTGACAACCAAAGTACTTCCGTGCAGAACAGACTACGAATGCCTTAAGAAAATACTTAAACGTAGTAATATACATTAAGGGTGGTTTAAATACGCTATGTCACTAATGTGGTCAACAGATCAACAATCTGCTCTAACGCTACCACAAGAAAACACAATGCTTAAAATACATGAAATCATAAAATAATACTCTGTATTCCTGCGTTTGTTTAAAACGTTGATAGTCGAACAGTCACATACCGACCCCCACATGTTAGACTCACTGTCTCCATGAGGATGGAACCGCTGCTGGCCTAAGCTAATTACAAAGCTTAACTATTGCCTGTGAGCCTTTGTTAAAGGCCTGATCTGACAATCCGTAAATGCCAGGCAGTCACTACACTATTAGCAGGGCTCCGTGTGGATGCGTACGTATGTGTGTTCGTGATGGCATCAGTTACACTGAAAATGTCAGGGCCCAGGCTTTGCGTGGATGTGTGTGTGTAAGCGAGAGGTCAAAGGCAGAGACAGAGAAAAAGATGGTGTGAATGTTTGTGTTTGTCTAAATTTGTTTGTCCAGGTGCCTCCAAGGCCCTATTATCAGTGAAGTGTGCGCATTGAACTGCAGCATCTCCTCTCTGTGTCCTCTATGAGTTGGGTAGCACTTTGGATTGAAGTCCTTTTGGGGATGATTTAGCACTGAATTGGTCTCTACAAAGAGAACATTCTTGGACAGGGTTTCTTTTGTCAGCAAGAACAATTTAATTCCCCACATATGTTGTGTTTATCCCCTCCCTTGTGTCTGATGCTCCTTCCTTGCAGTAAACTGGATGCCTTCATCTATGATGCCGCAGTGTTGAACTACATGGCAGGCAGAGATGAGGGATGTAAGCTGGTGACCATTGGAAGCGGGTAACTGCGTCTATATATACAGTATATGTTTTTCTGTCTGCTTGTTTTAACTAAGGCTGGCAATACTGATGCTAAAACTTCATTTGAGATCCATTTCAAATACAGTGACGTAGTAAAAATTTACTCTATTTTTGTCAAACTATATTTTTGCACACGTTAATTAAATCTTTACCTTCTTAATAAAGATATTATCGCCACTTATAAGGATATACAACAATCACCTGCAGCACAGAGATGGTATTCATTGAATATTTAGTCTGTGTTGCTGTTGTTGGAGCAGTCAATTTTCATTCTTGAGATTGATTATCAAGGCTGTGAAGCATCACTAACACGCACCCGAATGCAAATTCGCCAAACTCTTTTGACAAAAAGATTCATTTTTGCTCAGATAGCATAGGTCTTTATTCACATTTTAAATGCATTGTCAGTAGGCTAAAGACTAATAAAATGCATTTTAACTTTTACTTTACTTCTATTTTTTATCTGTTATCTGATAAACCCATACACTAGATAAATAGATAGTGTTGGATAGTTGTGTAGAGTTGGGTCCATATTGCCATCACTGGCTCTGATATGACATACACAGTGTGTTAAATGCTGTCTCAATAGCAACAATAATAATGTGAAATAATATTTTCAAGATTATTCTAGAGGTTTCAATGACGACAAGTAATCATACATTGGTGGTCTATATCACTGGTGGACTAGCTAGTCCATATATGTCTCACCCTGCTCCCCCTCCCCCAAACGTACTGTGCATTTACTGTTCTTAATTTGTACGACTCTAGAGGGAGCCCTGGAGCAAAACAGTACAGTATGTAATTCCCAATGCATGTTTATGTAACAATAATTCACTTGCATTGGTTAAACATACAATAAATATAGACATAATTTGGACAAACAAAGTCCAAGATGACTCTTAAAAAACTGTGTCTGTGTTCATGTGCGTACGTTTGGACCTTGTTACATTCAGGTACATCTTTGCCACCACTGGATATGGCATTGCGCTCCAAAAAGGCTCCTACTGGAAACGACAGGTGGATCTGGCTATTCTGGCAATTATTGGAGATGGTGAGAAACATTCAAAAGCACTATTCTCACGTGAAACGAATATGGTATTGAGGGAACGGATTGCACTTTTTCTTGCCAGCATTGTAATCCTTTGACACAAGAACACGCACGCATACACGCACATACCCACACACTTATCTATAGCCTTGTCTGCTGACAACACAAAAGCGAAGCAGTGAATTATAAATAGACTTTTGATGTTATTCTAACCACAAAAGGCTGCCTTAAAGAGAGCAAAGTGTGTAACGTTTCTAACAGATTCCTTCCTGCAGTCATAAAAGGTATATGTTTGTGTACATAAACTGAACTGCATTTTTGTATAGCCTTTGCCTTTGACCAAGACCATCAATGAATTTCATCAGTAGAGTAAATCAGAGAGAAATGATACGCATACATGACATCACACTTAATCCACATTTTTATTGAGTGGGGATTATCATCCTATGTTGGGAACCTGGTAGTCATAATATTCAGTGTTGAACGTGCATGAACGCATCATATTCCTCGTTCATGAGTCTAGAATTACAGCCTTTTAGACAACACTGCAGTTAAAGCCAAAGGCTAAAAACACTATAAAAAAACAAACCTTAAGGGCAGAAAACTATCCAACCTGGCAACCAAAGCTGCCTGTCACAGCTGTGTTGTTTTAGCCAATACGGCAGCATGGACACAGGAGACGACGGCACTTGTAACCCGGTGTTCTGACAGATTTTGCTCACGAAGCTTTAAAGGTGGCGAATAAACATTCTTTTACATTCAGTAGGACTCTTAATATTATCCAAAGGTGCTAAATAAACAAGTTACATCATAAACATACATTTACAATATGAATATGGTGTAAATAAATGTTTACCGGCACAGGGAAGACATTAAAGAACAAATGTGAAGCAAGGTTGGCCAACCATGTTTTTTAATAATATCAATGGCTAAACAATTATAAGCATATTTTCATTATTTTTTTTAACGCAACCCTTCCAGATTCTTTGTTTAACCCATAGCAACGGCCTTGACAACGAAAATGCTTTTCTTCGACAATCTTCGGAAATCTTCGGAAATTATGTCACACTGAGAACTGCGAGGGAAATCCGCCATACACACAGTATTGTTGCATTGCTTCTCGGTAAGATGTCACGGCGGTGTGTGGCGATATATTGTTCTCAATCTAAAGAAAAGTTGTATGAGTGGCTGAAGGATAGCAGGGCCATGCCCAATGGACATCTTTTGTTCGCACTAAGCGAATGAATTTCACGCCATCATCGAGTCGTGTTCTCTGCTACAAAGACTTCGAAGATGCCTGCTTCCTCAACCGGTCTGCTTATGATCAAGGAGTTGCAAAAAAGTAAGTGTGATTTTTGGATAGATGACTGATGACTTTGTGAAAGCAGAGCTGCCAACTGTTGTGGAACAGTGCTTAATTTGTAAATCATAAGGTGCCAGAACGCAAAGTACATATGACAGCGCAGGGATGACAGCACGTGGACAGGTCCCGGAACATATTGTAATAGCCGGAATAGGGAAATAGATAGGAGAGCAGTGAATGATGGCTTCCTTCACTTTATTGTGGCAACAGTTAGATAACAAATAACAAAAATAACAGCGGACTGCTGCAACATGCGACCGCCACCTTCGCTCTCACGCCACACTCTTCTCCTCACTTCCCGCTACGTCACCACTCTGCTGTCCGATGGCCCCTTCACGGGCCCGCACACAGTTAAGGGCATTATATTATGCAAAAAATGGTGCTGAAAACAAAACGCAAATGCCCACTTGCCATGCTGTGGGACTTTCCTTTTTTTCTTTCTTTTCTACAGTTGTGGTCAAAAGTTTACATACACTTGTGAAGAACATAATGTCATGGCTCTCTTGAGTTTCCAGTTATTTCTACAACTATGATTTTTCTCCGATAGAGTGATTGGAACAGATACTTCTTTGTCACAAAAAACATTCATGAAGTTTGGTTCTTTTATGACTTTAATATGGGTTAACAGAAAAAGTGATCAAATCTGCTGCGTCAAATATATACATATTTGGATCTGAAAAAGCGAATCATTGACTTGAACAAGTCAGGAAAGTCACTTGGAGCCATTTCAAAGCAGCTGCAGGTCCCAAGAGCAACAGTGCAAACAATTGTTTTTAAGTAAGTAAGTGCATGGTACTGTTTTGTCACTGCCACGATCAGGAAGAAAACGCAAGCTATCACCTGCTGCTGAGAGAAAATTGGTCAGGAGGGTGAAGATTCAACCGAGAATCACCAAAAAGCAGATCTGCCAAGAATTAGAAGCTGCTGGAACACAGCTGTCAGTGTCCACAGTCAAGCGTGTTTTGCATCTCCATGGACTGAGAGACTGCCGTGCTCCAAAAGCGGCACCTTAAGGCTCGACTGAAGTTTGCTGCTGATCACATGGACAAAGATAAGACCTTCTGGAGGAAAGTTCTGTGGTCAGACAAAACAAAAATCGAGCTGTTTGGCCACAATGCCCAGCAATATGTTTGGAGGAGAAAAGGTGAGGCCTTTAACCCCAAGTACACCATGCCTACCGTCAAGCACGGTGGTGGTAGTGTTATGCTGTGGGGCTGTTTTGCTGCCAATGGAACTGGTGCTTTACAGAGAGTAAATGGGATAATGAAGAAGGAGGATTACCTTCAAATTCTTCAAGATAACCTAACGTCATCAGCCCGAAGATTGGGTCTTGGGCGCAGTTGGGTGTTCCAACAGGACAATGACCCCAAACACACATCAAAAGTGGTAATGGAATGGCTAATAATTAAGGCTAGAATTAAGGTTTTCGAATGGCCTTCCCAAAGTCCTGACTTAAACCGCATTGAGAACTTGTGGACAATGCTGAAGAAACAAGTCCATGTCAGAAAACCATCCAATTTAACTGAAATGCACCAATTCTGTCAAGAGGAGTGGTCAAAGATTCAACCAGAAGCTTGCCAGAAGCTTGTGGATGGCTACCAAAAGCGCCTAATTGAAGTGAAAATGGCCAAGGGACATGTTACCAAATATAAGCGCTGCTGTATGTATATTTTTGACACAGCAGATTTGATCACTTTTTTCTGTTCACCCATAATGAAGTCATAAAAGAAACAAACTTCATGAATGTTTTTTGTGACAAAGAAGTATCTGTTCCAATCACTCTATCAGAGAAAAATCAGAGTTGTAGAAGTAACTGGAAACTCAAGAGAGCCATGACATTATGTTCTTCACAAGTGTATGTAAACTTTTGACCACAATTGTATGCGCTTTTCTGACTCGTTTTGAACCATCTTCCTTCTTTTTGAAAAAAGACAGTAAATGCAAGAGTCTTTTTGGCATGTTGAAATACCGTTTGATCCTGGCTGCTTGCTCCCAAGATGCCGCAAATTTCAAGTTTTTTTTTTTTTTTTTTAATGTCAGGAGTGTGATTTGTTGGTCCAGCTTCTCAGTGCACCAACAAATCTCCGACTCTTTCATATGATGTTAATTTTCATGAACTACATGCAATTCTTGGGATTTGTTGTGTAAATGAATTTATGCATATTATTATTTTTTTTATACTGTAATGTCCTAACTGCGTGTAATATTCTGATATAATGTTTTAACAGGCACCCTGAAGTGCACGCAACGTTACTCTTGTTTTGGTCACCTGACGCGGGAGTGTGGTAGAGAAGCACAGGCTCTATCTATTGCTCCGCACAGCCTGCCGAGAGCCCCAAGCTGTGTTTGTACTGTTAGCTCCATGTGTTAATAAAGAAACGAAGTTGTCTGCATGACGTGTGTTCGATACCTTTGTCAACAAAAAGCTCATAACAAGACACTGTGCACGATTCGTTTAAGAGACGCTGAGACTGGAGAGCTGTGAGTAGTAGGAGGCGAGGGGGAGATGAGCAAGAAGCAAAACTTTGCGGTCGAATGTGGCGGCAGTCCGCTATTATTTTGTTTTCTTATTGTTGCTACAATAAAGTGGAGAAAGCCATCAACGACTCATCTCCTTCTTTCCCCCCAAGGTTTTTATATTATTATTTTATATGCACGAGAGCTGCCAGATCTGCCAAAATGAACATGAAGTTTGATTATAATTTTTTTTAAACAATGTCATCAGATAGACAAAAACATGAAATTATGTGCAAATGCCTGCATCTTCAAATCATGAAATTAATAACACCCTGTATTTTACCAATCTTGTAATCTCGATGGGTCTTGTCTCCATTCCATGTAAAGTAGTCTAGGCACATTGTTTGCATCCTGATTAGCGTCTGGCTTATACATGTACGGTCCAACATAAAATTCCAACCTCCTCTTCTTCCTCCAACTCTTCAAAAACTTGGATCTCCTCCCTTGCGCTCGATCCATCGCTTATATCGCTGTTTGAATCATTGTTTGAAGGGCTTTGTATGGAGGCCGTATGGAGCGCTGCCATCGCTGTTCTCGGTGTGACGTATCACTTCCGGGTTCGTCCCCTTTCAGACTCGAACTTCAGAAACGCGATTATTTTGTCAAATATACAACATATAAATTATTTTTTCATGCTTTATTTGTTGGACAATGTTTAATTACTTTAATTGTGACCCTATTTGGCATGTTATGAAATTACTTCACATTTGGTCTTTTAACAGTGAGAGAGTGGTGTGCAGTCGTGTTGAGCACAGGCACATGGTAGGATGTGTATAAGTTATAGGAAGTTTATGGTGTTTACTTTGGAATTGCTGCATTCACGGCCATTTTAAATGTTTACGCGCATGCGTAGAACCGCAAATTTGCGATTTCTGATGTAATGCAAAATCTGGCAGAACACCAGCCCAGTACCAACATTTAAGCAAGTTTTATGAACAAGTTAGTACTAGACATGTGCCGATTACCGGTTCCAAGGTATACCGTGATATGAAAACGTCACGGTTTCAAAACCGCCAACATTTTCAGTCATGCCGTCACTACTGTATTAGCTATTTTTTATGTTCCAAAAATGCAGGGAGAAATCCCTAGGCTGGCGGCTGCAAGGCTCAATCCTCCCCCACCGGTTGTTGCTCAGTTTCAGTGAGACAGAACACGATGGCTGGAGGAGGTGAAACTCTTGAACTTTTTCCCCCATCGAAGAAAAGAAAATCGCTTGTATGGGAATACGTCGGCTACAGAAAAGTGACAGACGGCCGCAGCTGAGAGGAGGAGGGCAAACCGACATGTTAAACATGTTTGCGGAGGGTGGCTGCCGAGGAGTCAATACTGCCAATATGATTTCGCATTTAGACAAAATTAAAGGTCAGAAAACACTGTCATGAACGTTTCCCACCAGCTCCGAGAGTTTAATCCAGTGTTTAATGTGTCTAGCGGTGGTAAAACATGTGGTGTTTTTTATTTCTCTCTGGCAACTGTTTGTGTTGTGAAAGAGAGTGTGTGTATAATGTAAACATTATCCGAATCATACACACGTGCTTTTTGTGGAAAATGATTCAATTATTTTTGTTCTGATGTTAATAATGTCGAGCTGTGGGTACGGGTTTAGGCTCATCTAAAGGATGCATTTATTTTAATTTTCTTTGGAATATTTCAGTTATTTATTTTTTATTTATTTATTTATTTTTATTTTAACTTAACGTTATACTTATTTTCCAATTTGTTAATATGTTTTGAAAAATAAAAATCCTGTTCAAAGAATTTTTTTTTTAAACAGATATCTCAAAGTAAGACATTTGAGGGTTTTAATTGCAATACCGTGTGACCGGGAATTCATGATATTTTGGCAATCTGAATATTATATCGGCACATGCCTAGTGCCGACGTGGATTTGAAATTGAATATTAAGATAAATCTGAGCCAGTTTCAGTGTTAAAGTGGATAAAATAATCACTGTCTGTAGTTCCATATCAACTGTCAATAATTGCTTGCAGCAATTATTGGGGAGAAGAAAGAACAGAACTACAAAAGTTTTTTTTTTTTTTTTTTAAACTATGAACTTTAGTTCAAAATTTTCAATTAGGGACTATGAACTGTTCATTTTAAAATTTGTGACCTCCAATTTGAACTACTTCATGTAGAAATTAACTTTTCCAACACTGATAATAGTAAAGGGAAATTAAGTAAACACTAGCACATCACAAATCAGGCTGGCCTCTTCTGGCTGGCTGTAGGGAGTTTGGGGTCCATCTCTGGGCTATTGCAGCTTTCTGCGGCCCCTCTGTCAGTTGCCTCTGACCCAGCATCCTTTACCTGGCAGCGTTGGACAGCTCGTCTTCTGGCTCAATGGGCAGTGGGGTTTGGCTCCAGCCAATGGTCAACTGGTGAGAGTGTTTGTCGATGCAAGCTGGGTCAAACCCAACTGGACTCTGCTTCTCAAGCATATCGACCTCTTTCAGAAGCCCTTGGTATAGGTAAACAATGATACAATTTGACAGGTATTCCTAATTTCGCTTATGCTAGTGCATTGTTACCTTCCATAATTGTTTTGTGGGGCGACTACTTGATTGCTATACACTGCTCTAATGACTGTGAATTTCCTGGACTACCCTCTCACTCGCAGTGTCTGCCCCTGTCCCAATCTTATCCTGTCATGTCCCTGCCCTAAATCTATGCCATGTCCCTCCTTCAGAGGGTGCAGTATTGCTGACCCATATAAAATGGGGAAAATATGTACTGAATGCATCAACTTGGTTTTTCATTGCAATTATTTCCAAAGGTGAAATTCAAATTAAATGTCTAGCAAATGTTGGTATTAACTTAAATAATCCACTAGGGCTGCAGCTATCGAATACTTTGGTAATCTAGTGTTGGACTGAAAATTCTATCGATTAATCGAGTAATCGAATAAAACTTTTTTTTTTTTTTTTAGGTAACGATCAATTATAAATATACATGAGAAAACAATACATTTCACCAAATATTGATCCATTTTCAGACAGTCAAAAAACAACAACTTCTAGATCTTATTAAAAACAATCTTATTTCTTACCTCATTTCATTACCTCATTATGCTTGATAACACACATCACATAAAGGTTTTTCCCACGTATATCAATTGAATTTCCGTTTGTGTCAAGCTATTTTTAAGTTCTACAACCCCTAGCAAAAAATATGGAATCACCAGTTCACTCACTCAGACATTTTATTATGTAGAACAAACTCAGATAAAAAGCTTGAAAAAATAATGAATTAGTACAAAAGTGAAACTCTTTAGCGTTCAGAAACACTAAAAGAAATGAATAAAAAACATTTTGGTGGTCAGTAAATGTTAATTTTATAGAGCAAGTGCAGGGAAATATATATGGAATCAGTCCATTCTGAATAAAAAAATATGGAATCATGAGAAACAAAGAAATATAACATATCTCTAGTATTTAGTAGCACCACCTCTGGCTTTTATGACAGCTTGCAGTCTCTGAGGCATGGACTTGATGTGTATTCTTTATCAATTTGGTGCCAACTCTCTTTGATTGCAGTTGCCAGATCATCCTTGCAGGTCCGAGCCTTGCTGTGGACCATTTTTTTTTTTCAATTTCCACCACAGGTTATCAATGGGGTTGAGATCTGGGCTATTAGCAGGCCATGACATTGACTGCATGAGTATTTCTCCAAGGAATGCTTTAACAGTTTTAGCTCTGTGGCATGATGCATTGTCATCTTGGAAAATGACAAACATATTTTCAATTGAAGGGATAAGAAAGCTGTCCAAAATTTCATTGTAAACTTGTGCATTTATTGAGGATTTAACCACAGCCATCTCCCCAGTGCCATTGCCTGACATGCAGCCCCATATCATCAAGGACTGAGGGAATTTTGATGTCTTCTTCAGGCAGTCATCTTTGTAAATATCACTGGAACAGCACCAGACAAAAGTTCCAGCATCATCACCTTGTCCAATGCAGATTCCTGACTCTTGACACCTTGTCCAATGCAGATTCTGAAGTCTTGACAATTTTTATTTCTTTCTTTTAGTGTTTCTGAATGCTAAAGAGTTTTGAACTAATTCATTATTTTTTCAAGCTTTTTATCTGAGTTTGTTCTACATGATAAAATGTCTGAGTGACTGCTCGTCCGAGACTGGTGATTCCATACTTTTTGTAGCGGTTGTAGTTAAGTCAAAATTGTAAGTCCTGATAGGATTTTGAGTTTTTTGCAGTGTTTAAAATGTAATGATACCTGTTGTATACCTGCGCATTTTGTGTTTTTTTTTCACAGATTATAGAAAGCCTGTATGAAAGGAACGTTAGTAGTCATGATTAATAGAAACCTAGCACTCCGCAGGGCTAACGGCCCGTTAGTAAGGAACAGTAACATCTTATTTAATAGCGGTACGTTAACTTCATTTTATCTTGTCCTGAGTATCGCTCCGCCTTCGGTGGAGCGGGGGATAGGCTGGCGGGTTGTGCGGTGGCGCTCGATCCGGGTTTCGGGGGTGGTCATCAGTCGCGGGGTCCAGCCGGCGGTGGAGAAGTGTTGGTGGGGCCGCGGGTAGCCGGGGCCGGGTATTGTTATGCAAGCTCTGTATTACAGTGAATACATGAAACAGTGTTCCCCTTGGTCTCCAGCTCTAAATGCGCCCACACTTTTCACATTTTCTGCTATTTCTTCTTGCCGTTCTCTAAGCTTTCGTCAGCTCCTTCGTCGTTACCTCTACATTATTAAATTAATATTAATTATTATATATATAATTAAATCAAATATGTCCGCCGCCTCTGTCTGCTTCCTGTATGCATGTGACGTTGGCGCGTTTTCACGCATAAAAAGTCGTCCAGGCAAAATGTGACGCTTAGAGCTGGCAAAATTAAACGATTCCTCGAGGTGAATAAGAGGTGGATGGGGGTGGGGGTTTCTGTAAGCTAAGTGATTGAAAGGGGTAGAGTGTACACAAATCAGCTCTGTGATCTAGAACCCAGTAATCGTGTGAATCCTTTGTGAGTGTAAGCCCGTTGGCGAACGACCCTACCCCGCCCCATCACCAATCCCAACTATTACGCCAGTACTTCTCAAATAGTGGGGCGCGCCCGCCCAGGGGGGCGCAGAGCGATGCCAGGGGTGGAGCGTGTGACCTCGGGGAACATGCTTTTTTTTTTTTTTTTTTTTTTTTCTTGCCGTACTACAATAAAGTGTACTTGCACATCCACTCAGTGGGTGGCAGTGGCGCTCTCATTTTCAAAGTGCGCGCAGTATTTTTGAAGTAAGCAAGAGCACACAGAAGAGACTCATGAATGAAGAGCTGGAGAGCTGTGCGCCGTTTTCGAAAGCCGTTTTCCGGCCGGACTCACGCAGCGACCCACTGTCTTCCCGGTTCTCACGTGTCCGCCCGAAAAGTGCCATTGTCAGCTTAGGATCGTCACGACGACCGCCCTCACCTACGGTTCTCCCTCGGCCGCCGAGAATGCGCGTTTTCCGGGCCGTTTGCCTTTTGGCTTTGACATTTAATACAGTGGTAGACGAGGAAAGACCACTGTTTACTGTGTCTAAAAATGATTATAGCGGACAGCCGGAAGCCAAATCAATTAAGACGCCACTTAAAGACTTTAGACCCCAATCTCATTGATAAGCTGCTTGGTTGTTTTTCAGCGAAAACGTGCCGAATATTGCCAACAATCGTCCCGCTTTGTCAGTGATATATCAGTAAACCAGTGAGCACTGTTAGCATGCTCAGTGCAGTATAACCCCAAATCATTGCAAACTGGAGGTGATACTGGGAGCAGCTAGCAGCGAAAATAAAAACTGTCCTTCTGTCCAAAGACACTTTTTTTTCCTTCTTCTTCTATTCAGTTTTGTTTTTTTCATTTAATTTTTTGGGCATATTGTCCTCATGAGTTAATGTTTCTAATCAATTTGAATTTGTTAGTATTTACTGATTTTATTTTTCAGTATCAAATGGTCAAAAATGTACCTTGAGTGTATTTTTAGTTTGGATGTGATTTTTTTTTTTTTTAATTCAGGCAAATTGATGCGTGTTAAACATTTTCTGTTACAAACAAAACAATGTTAATAAAGTTATACTTTATAAGTTGATCTCAGTTATTTAATAGAAAAGGATACAATGTGAGGCAGAGGCGTACTTATAATAGTAATAGACAAATGATACTATTTACAATGGCGGCAGAGTTTGGGGGGGCGCGAAACATTTACGTCTTCCTTGGGGGGGGCGTAACAGAAAATAATTCAGAAGCACTGTATTACGCCAATAAATTTCTTAAATTAAAAACTCGATCCTTTGTACCTGATTCCGATCCTCTAAAAAATAGCGCGATCGGCCCGATTTCCGATCACATGATTGGACTGGTACATCCCTATTATATAGAATTAAGTGCAATAACACAGGAAAAACTATTTAACACACGATGGAAAGACTGTATACTTTGGGAAGGAAATGCACCATACCACCTGAAATCAGTCAGTAATTGTTACTTGCACATCCAATCAGTGCAAACCAACATTAGCTGGGTTAGAGCAAATTGATGGTCCTATAAACAAGTCGTTTTGTCTTCAAGAGGTCAAACAAGACAAAACATCTCATGATGGATAGTCAATACTTTTTTTCCTGTGTTATTCCACCAAATTCCATATGATCATTATTTATGGACCAAAATAATTTGAGTTATTACCTGCGTTTGGTAGAAATGTTATTTTTAATTGCAGCTTTGGACATAACTGTATTGAGCAAGCAGTTGACGCATTCAATACTTATTATTCCCATTGTACATGTTAAGCTCCAATCCAGTGTATCTTTGTGGTATTCATATAACGTTTTGTTCATTTTTTATTTTGTCTCTCTTATAGCTAGTCACTTTGACTGACTGTTTACTGGTCTAATATACTCCCGGTCCTCTCTATCTCACACCTCTCAAACCTTGTCCTGTCCAACTGCAATTTTCTATAAATATCCATCATAATAACCACAGAGGTGGTGTATAAAAATCATCTGTTGCAGGGTAAAAAATGCTCTAGCATAAAAAGGTATGCAGAACCGCCGTTCTGAATGACCAAGCAGCCAAGCACGCAAATTTTAAAATACTGTTAAATATTTAGGTATGTCAGTTTTTTGTTGTCGAGCTTTTCCTCAATTGTATTTACTGAGTATTTCATTCAAAACCATCAAGGACCCCTGACTTAGAGCACTAAAGCATTTCAAGGAATGTTTTAAATTGTGTTCTCTGTCTTTGCTTTTCAGGTGAAATGGAGGAATTGGAAGCTCAGTGGTTGACTGGCATTTGCCACAATGAGAAGAATGAGGTGATGTCCAGTCAGTTGGATGTGGACAACATGGCAGGGGTGTTCTACATGCTAGCCACTGCCATGGGACTATCACTCATCACGTTTGTCTCTGAGCATCTCTTCTACTGGAGGCTCAGATATTGCTTCACTGGGGTCTGCTCAGGCAGGCCTGGTCTTCTCTTCACCATTAGCAGGGTAAGAACATGATGATATGCATAAGTTATAGTTCTCTGACTCAATTGTGTTTGGACTCTTGATTTGATTGTGTGAACAGTTCTAAAATTTTTACTAACTACGTCTGCTACTATTTCGAAACTGATATGGGCCAAAGAGAATCCTAAAAGTCATTTTTATGACCCAACTAAATACCCATCGAGCTGGTAAATGTACAGTGTAAAATGTGTTTGCATATTTAATAGAAAATAGATATTGGCTAGCTTTTAGTATTGAGGATTATTTTTGTGCTTGCAGTGGGGCTGTATATTCTTTTGACATTTAACTCATTGGCTGCCATTTGCCCTCTCCCAAACAAAATGAATTGGCTGTCAATGACACTAAAATGTGAACATTCACAGCCAGTCCTCCTAGTTTAAATGAATTGGACATCTATCGTTGTCAATGGCAGTCAATGAGTTAATGATGCAATGTTAAAACCGCAATCATTTTTTGATGACTAACTCATTCACTATATAACAATAATATACAAACTGTAAAATAAATAATATATAATTTAATCCCTTACCCATGCCATATATTCATCAATCCATTGCCACGCAGGGTATCTGGAGTTGCATCCATGGAGTTCACATCGACATGAAGAAAAAGACAGATCTGGACTTTAGTCCGCAAGACAAGATGCTCAAGCTCATTAAGTCAGCCAAGCACATGACCAACATGTCTAACCTGGCTGGCTCTCACATGAACTCACCCAAACGTGAGTTCATGCACTCAGCCGGCCCCATGATAATGGACATGATGGCAGAAAAAGGCAACTTCATTTATGCTGACAACCGAAGCTATGCGCCCAAAGATATGATGTATGGCGATACAGGCGACTTGCAGTCTTATCTTGCTACCCGCCACAAGGACCACCTGAACAATTACATCTTCCAAGGTGGCCAGCATCCTCTCACCTTGAATGATGCCAATCCAAACTCTGTAGAGGTAGCAGTTAGTGCTGACACGGTCCAGACCAATGCCAAACCGCCTCGCACCCTGTGGAAGAAGTCTGTCGACACACTCCGCTCTGTGCCACCCGGATCCTCGCCCATGCCTGACATGCTAATGCCAGACCCACGAATGTCAATGAAGACGCAGCGCTACCTCCCCGAGGATACAGCTCACTCTGATATCTCTGACTGTTCCAGCAGAGCAGCTTCCTACAAGGACCCAGAAAACAACAAGCACCTGAAATCCAAGGACAATTTAAAAAAAAGACCCGTGACTTCCAAATATCCAAGAGACTGTAGTGAGGTGGAGCTTTCCTACTTAAAAACTAAGCAGGTCAGCGGTGGAACCAACCAACTTGGGCGAGCTGGAGGCGAGAAGATCTACACGATTGACTCTGACCGGGAGATGAGCTTGCACTCGGACCCCATACACTACCGTGAGAGTCGTGGCCTCGCTACGGATGATTTAGAATATCCTGAAATCTACTCTGACCACAGTGATAATTATCGAAAATGTGATCAGCCCATCATCCATTTGAACTCATCACCGCTGCATCACACAGATTCAGATCTTCTGCCGGACCCAACTTACTCCAAACACTACAGTTTGAAAGAGAAAAACCTTTCCCCGCATGAATCAATTGATCGCTACAAACAGACACATTGCCGTTCGTGTTTGTCAAAGGTTACTGCTGGCTATCCACCGGCAGGGACCTACACCCCAACAGGATCTGCCTCTGCTTCCTCTACACGCTCTCCGTATAACCGGTGTGAGGCATGTCTCCACACAGCCAACCTGTATGACATTAGTGAGGACCAGCTACTTGCAGATAATTTGGTCAGCCCCACCGTCCATCACCAACAGCAGCAGCAACCTGATGAGATGTTTGGTTTGTTTTGGCCGCAAACAGATGGGCCACATGTCCAGAAGAGAAACCGCTTGAGGCTTAACCGTCAGCACTCCTTTGACAACATATTGCTAGAAAAACCTAAGGATTCAGACCTTGGCAGACCGGCGCGCAGTGTCAGCCTCAAGGAGAAAGATCGCTTTCTGGACTCCACATCTGACTCCCACTATGCGAACCTCTTCAACATACGTCCCTACTCCGGCAGACTTTTTGGCACCGGATCCAAATCGATGATGTTTAATCACAACCTAGAGGAGAGCAAGAGGAGCAAGTCCCTGTACCCGGCCCATGGCTCGGAAAACCCTTTCCTCAGCCACTCACTGAGGGACGACACCAGCAGCAGACTGATCCACGGGCGTAGCTCCTCTGATATTTACAAACAGCTGGCAGTGGCTTCGCCAGCAGCGATCCTTGGAGCAGCCCCCATCAAAACGCGCAACGATGCGAACAATCTCCGCTCTTCCGTTAAATCCACCACCTCATACTGCTCACGGGATGGGCGGATAGCTAACGACATGTACAATAAGGAGCATGTAATGCCTTACTCTGCCAATAAGACTAGTGCATACCCAGCCTCACGTGGCGTCCTTAACTCAGCTCAATTCAGCAATAGACGGGTGTATAAAAAAATCCCTAGTCTGGAGTCAGATGTTTAGTCAGAAATTAATATGTTCTCCTCTCTGAGTTTGTATTATAATTTGTCATCCACTAAGGGATGTCATAGCCACACTTTTCTTCCCTTGACATTGCATTCTGATGGAACCATTACCCATTTGGGTGCAACTGTACAGTTTCTGTCTTTACAGGTGATATCATGATTTTTCTCCATTCTCTGCCATGTACTAATCAGTTGACAGTTTCAGAAAGTACTTTGCCATTATGTATTGTGCCATACCTAAGATTAATTATTGTGTCCATCAATGTTGGTGGTAAGAATGGTTCCAGAGAAGGCTTGCAAGTTTGAGTATAGGGATGATTTGTTGTGATTGAACAACTGGGGAAACCTCAAAGAGGATGGCAGTAATGTTGTGAAGAGGAGTCAACACAGGTTTGGATTTGTCTTTGAACCTATCCTCCTGATCTATATTTCTACTACTTGCTTACGTCACAATGAGCAAGCCCAGTGGTAAATGTGGCTAGCGTAAAGTTGGCAAACTACAATAAGAATAAGAGAAATGGATGTGAATGGGCTTAATGGCACAACAATTAGAATTTTAACATTTACAAGTAGTTGCTCACACCAAGTTTGGGAACAGGGAAAGTGCAAGCTCTACAAATGAAAAATGTTTACCGAATGATGAATATATGTAAAAAGACTGACTGACAACACTGTAGACGAGCAGGAAAGACTAAAGCAAAGCACCGCTTTAAGATTTATGAGAGATACTGACACGGTTATCCGCCTGAAAGCTTCAAGTGGTTGCTTAATTGTTAGCACAGCAACCATTAGTTTGAAACCTTTTTCTAATAATCAGTTTTAAAAAGCAATGCTTTCTAAAAAACAAAAAAAGGCAGTCGATTTTTTTTTGCATGAACAATTTTTCCTCATTGTAGACAAAGTATTTTGTTGTTTATATTTCTTTAAAAAAGTTAGACAGGGAGGGTGTGCTTTCTTGCCAAGTATAGTGGTTAGAACATTTGTACAATCGAAACTCTGACCTTAGTAAATCAGTGTCCTGTTCAGAAGCTGCTGCTACAATAGAGAACGAAAGGTGAATGAGAACATAGCAAATACTGTAGGTGGATAACAAGAGAGAAAATAATCAAATGCATCCGGGTTGGGGACTGGGTGCAGATGTCTTATTGTTCTGTGAACTCCATGCAGATGACATACAGGGTACTAGTCATTATTTGAAAAACAGGACTCCTCCCTCTCCCTCTAGTTTGATCACTTGGGTGTAAAATGGGTTTCCGTTAATTTTGTGGCTTCATTTTTACACACACTAGTCACTAGATAGTTTAGTGTACCACAGTTACCTCTTCTTGGTAATATTTTTAACCACAGACAAGCAGGGTTCCTGATTTTGTTTACCTTCATATGTTTGGATGTTTGAATGATGTGAGCCAGGTAAGATGGCATGGTAAGTATTGTGTGTGCATGGCAGTCCTTGGGTAAGCTTGAAGGAAAAAACAATCACTGTTTTCTTTTCCCCAGTTCTGTTAGGTTAATGAAATAGTGTGTACAATACTTTTGTAGCACTTTTACTGTGCTAAAGGTACAGTTGCAAAAGGTAAAATAGGGAAAAAAAGACATCTGACTCATTAATTTGAAATCACAGAGATAAATTGTATTAAATGAAATATCTCAGGATGATGATTCTGTGCATTTTGAGGGAAATTCAACCATAATAACACAAGAACACACTTTTTTTTTTAGAAAGCAAGCTAAAAATTAAAAAGAAAAAAAAAAAAAAAAAAGATATATATATATATCCATAGCGGTAGCAAAGAGAACCAAACCTTTTCTTCATTTGACATGTCAAGGTCATCCAGTTGAGGTGAAGGGCTGGGGTGCGCATGGACAAGGGTGTGACTCATGTGCAGTTTCACACCAGACCAAAATGTTCTCTATAATAGAATGAAGGATGTTGCTTGGAGTTCCCAAAATTGAGCCACCATTTTTATGAAAATGTCTGTTTCTTTGTTTTTTTTTTAAATTAAATGACTACATTTGACTGCATTTCAGTTGAAGCTCAACAACCACATCATATCACCCTTTCTTACTCTTGGAATAACCATTGCTTCAGCTTCACCCACTGACTGATGAGCAATATGTTGTCCATAATATTTTTTTTGCATCTTATCTGCATATTTATTGTTAACATATATATATCTCCACACACTGCTTGTGTGAGCTGATGAGTGAACAATGTTCACGTGTAAAAAAAAAATTATATATATATATATATATTATCAAAAAGCACCCATGCATTTTATTATAGACTCATGACAATTTGTTTGATTATTTCTACTTTTGCAAAACTGTCATATAAACTGAAGCTGTTTTATGTTGGAACACACAAGCACCCACATGCACCCTTGTGATGACAACCCTGCTCTTTTTAATGGCAAAAAATGTATTTTTAATTACATTTAATGATAAATAATGAGGTGATGGCATGCAACCCAGATGTAACTATGTTTTATGTTTGTTTTGTTTCATTTTGTCATGATTGTTATGATCACTAATGCTTTGTAACCAGGTGTGAGTAAATACATATTTGAGCGTGAGAGAGATGGGGGATTATCTACGTTTAACATAATGAAGACCCTGCTGCTGTTTTGGGGAGAGGAGGTGTATTCCGACTCACTCATTGGTGTGAAGGGTCATTATCAGGCCCTGTTAGGCCCAATGGGATTACAGGTCAGTGGTCAGGGCTTGGTTTGGTAGGGTGGGAAACCCATGCTCTTCCTCCATGGCAGGTGAGAGTTTGAAAATATATCACCAGCTCTCCTTCTCTCCTCCCACACCTTCAAGTAAAGGCAGGACTTCAACTGTCAAGAAGAAAAACAAAAGAAAAACAACCCTAGACTTTTGAATCTACTCTCCCTCCAAAGAAATGAGACCTCTTTCTTTATGGTTTGCTGTAAGAAAAGCTTTTTTTTTTATTGTTAATTTGGGTAAACTACAACTTCCTCAAAGACTTTTAAGGAACTATTTTGAATATACTTAGAAAATGACACCTGTAAACATCACTTGTAAATTCATACTGGAATACATCATCATGGAGAATTATAAATGATAAAGAGTAAAAACAATATTTTTTGTGTGAATTTCACAGAAGCTCTTCTGTGCACTCTCTTTATCTCTTTCTCTTTATCTCTTGCTAACTCTCTCTTTATGTAGAGCGACTAGAATAAAACTTCACCATTCACAAGATTTGCTGTCCTGTCACAATTCCAAAATGCACATGCTAACCTTGCAACTTCACTAGTAATAATAGTGGACAATAGCTGTCTTTGTCACTTGGTACCGATTCATTATCTTAGGGGAAACAAGGATCGAAAACAAGCAACAGCTGATTTATTTTCCCTAATTTTCACACACAAACCTTAGAAAAAAAGTTTATTTTAGTTTAAAGTGTTTTATTTGGGTCACTAATAATGCAGTTACTGCATTACATTTACTCTGTTACATTTACTTCAGTAACTTTTTGAGGAAAATGTACTTCTAAGTATGGGCGTAGGTTTGCATAGGGACCGTAGGGACATAACACTACCAACATTTCAGGATGCTAAAACTGTCCCCACCAACATTTAAGCAACCTTATTTGCATTATATAATGACTTTAGTTAATATAGGTAATTTAGAACGTCTTCCCAAATGTTGTAAGGATAGAATTGACCCTAACATTACTAAGTGATTTGCATTATGTTCAGACTTACATTTCAATCTTTTGACTTGCTGAATGTGCCAGTCAATTTTTTTTCCCTCAAACGCACGTTTGATTGGCTGATGATTTGACCCCCCAACACATGCACTCACATCCCTCACAAAACTGCAACATGTCGACAACATACCACCTCCTCCGCCCCCTTCGATTTTTTTTTCGACCACTAGCAGTAGCAGCCACTGTAAGTAATGTAAAAAGAAATCAATGTTGTGGAAGTGGGGAACAGACTACTAATTTTGCTGCTAAAAGTCCGACCACAACTTTAACATTAAACTGTGTGAATCTGCTAACCTCCAAAATACAAGTAGGAAGCTGTTAACATTTATCAAACTTACAAAATTTTTTGTTGACCCCTGACTACGAATTTTTTTTTCAGTTATATTTCATTTCTTATTTAGACACACAATGTTGAGTGGTCATAAGACAAATGTTTATTTTTTGCATTCCTGGATAGTTAAGAGATGATTAATACGTCCATGTTAATATAATTTATGTTCAAATATTGCAATCTAAATTTGCAAATAAAAAGTTTTCAAAATGTTTTAGTAGTTTTTCAAAACAAAGGTCTGAATTGAACTGTTTATCACCTGAACCATTACACATTAAAGTATAAGTCAATACAGATTTATTTTGTTCATCACCTGAACCAATACACATCAAAGTATAAGTCAATACAGATTTATTTTGCATTGATAATTTAGCCTATCAATTAAATAGGTTCATATTCATGAGAAATGTGGCCCTGACCCCCGTTCACCCAATCTGTTTGGTCTTAATCATGTCCCGTCCCCAGCAAAAAGTAGACATGTAGGTTATGCTGTTATATTGTCCCTACCAACGTTGAGACCAAACCTACGCCCTTGCTTCTAAGAGTAATTCTACTAAAGTAAGCCATAAATTTTATTTTTACTTGAGTAGATTTGTGAAGAAGAAACACTACTCTTACTCCGCTACTTTGGGCTACACGAGTCGTTACATTTTTCCTTTTTATTCTACATATTGGATTTTAGTTTTCTTTGTTTTTTTGTTTTTGTTTTGACAGACGCCAACAGTAGCGCTACCAGTTTCACCAATTAGACGTCGCAACAATAATGACATGACTTCATTATACCAATCACACTCAAGCTTGCCGCTATATCATCACGCTGGCCTGTTCAATCACGTGGCATCCTCAAAGAAATGTAAAAAAAATACTAATAATAAAAAGTATTTTACATAAAACTCTGTCATGATCATGATGATCATGACTCGAAAGTGCGGATTTTGACCTCTCTCCCAGTTTTTTTTTTTTTTTGGCACCGATTGACCATAGAAAACCAGAGCTATGATCCTTTTGGTTTCATAATAGGAGATGCATTTTCTCCACTAGAGGGCACTCATGCTCTTTCAATGAATTATGCTTCTTTTCAGTATTTTTTTTCTCTCACCAGATTTCGATGATGTTTTTTTTGTATTTCCTTTCTAATTGTGAATATTTAATAGGTTGTAGTGTTCTTCTTCAAAGTGTAATTATAACAGTTCATATACTAGTATGAAAAAAAAGTTTTTAAAAAAAATCAAACATGGTAAGTCGTCACTCACAATGTTACTCATTAATTGAGTATTCTTTTCACCAAATACTTTTTTACTCGTACCTGAGTACATTTTTTGGATGACTACTTTTACTTGAGTATTTTTATTTTGAAGTAACGCTACTCTTACTTTAGAAACCTTTAGCCAACTCTAACCACCTTTGGCTCTTACTGTAATAATTCAATTTAGTTAAAGCCATCATTACTGGCACCATCATTTCTTTCACATAATGTTAAATGTTTATCATTTTCAACAGAGTAAATAGAAACATGCCAGTTTAGTATCATCAGAGTATTAAAATGTAAATAAAGAAAATACACATTTGTAATTGAATGTCAATCAAGAACCAGAAAAGGCCCTCGACTGTCCAAATGACATAATTCCAAATTATTTCACTGTTTGCTACCTTCGACATTATTTATTTTTAACAGTAACTTATGAGATCCTTGCACTTGCGATGACATTTTTTTAGTTTTCAATTTGTGTATGTAAATGAATGTTGTCATGATTCCTTTAAAGTGCCAATGACACCAAAATCCATTTTTATTACATATTTCGTGTGGTATTTTATGCTCCTGAATGAAATGGATCACTTGGATGTGCGTGGAAGTGATCGTTTTATTTATTCAATTTTTGAATCCCGCGCCATGAAAATGAGTGGCTGTTTTATGTTGGAACACACAAGCACCCACATGCACCCTTGTGAGGACAACCCTGCTCTTTTTAATGGCAAAAAAATGTATTTTTAAATACATGTAATGATAAATAATGAAGAGATGGCATGTAACCACAAATGTAATATTGTTTTATTTTTTGTTTTGTTTCATTTTGTCATGATTTTTATGATCACTAATGCTTTGCAACGAGGTGTGAGTAAAAACATATTTGAGCCTGAGAGATGGGGGGATTATCTACGTTTACCATAATGAAGACCCTGCTGCTGCTGAGGAGAGGAGGTGTATTCCGACTCACTCATTGGTGTGAAGGGTCATTATCAGGCCCTGTTAGGCCCAATGGGATTAAAGGTCAGTGGTCAGGCTCCAGTCTCTGGTTGGGGAAGAATGCGAATGTGACGTCACCTGGGTCAGCATCTCACAATACAGCATTTTTTTATAGCATGCAGATGGACTGCGGATTCAGCTGATTTTGCGGATTAATTGGTTTATTTTTTGCATCATGCCAGCCAGATGTGCTGCAGGGATTTGTTGCTTCACCAGGGAGAGTCGTGTGTGCCTTTTTGGGTTTCAAAAAGTTCCTGTTCACCCTCTGAGAACGGCCAAAACAAGTCCGACAACTGTGGGACCATTGGACTTACGAGGAAGTGAGTAAACATCGTATTTTGTATTATGCCAAATACTGGGATCATGGCACACGTTCTAATATGAAGGTGGCTTGTATATTGTGGCTGACAATGCTCCTTGTCCACCGAGGATGCCACTCGGCCAACGACCAGCGGCTTGTCGCACACCCTCCTCGGTCCTTCGCGTGCCTGCCGGGAGAGCACTGTACTCGGCTTATTGCCCGTCTTTGTGTGACCAGTGTTCTTTCAAATTTTCCACCACATCAGGAATTGCAACTCTGTGTTAAAAATGGCCGCGGACACAGGGATTACAAAGTAAACACTACAAACTTTCTTTAAATAAAGGACTATTTACTTATGTTTGACCATGGACGGACATGTAAAAAAGTTCTCCTCAGACACATCTTGCCATGTTAGCTACACAACAACTGCACACCGTTCTCTTACTGTTTACGTATTCGCCGTGAAGTTAAGCATTAATTTCCGCCATATTCGTTTGACCATGTGGCAGCTACGCGCACCCCCAATGTTGGATGGTTTGTCCGCCGGTCATTCTCCAGCTGCTTCTCCGGCAAACGAGTTCTACTGCCCGCAGCAGGGGAACGACGAGCTGTAACTTGCTCGCCGCTGGGCAGGTTGTCGATCGGCAAAGACAACTGACAACCCTCCCACCATGTGAAATGGTCCAGGGTAGTTTTATGTGATTTTTCGCTTCGAAAGGCGAGAGAAACATGACTTTGAAACATGACTCGGTTTGGGTTAGCATGTTGGCTAGCTGTCACGCCTCCAGGTGTGTTTACGCTCTCCGAAGCCGGGGGAAGGAAATGACATAAGCCAGAATAACTCCGGTGGCATAAAATACCATTCAAAAAGTTGACAGTTTTGACCAATATGAAGTAATTTTGCCATGTCGTACTGAATAAATGCATTTGTAAAATTTCATATTCCATTTAGCACAAGACTGTTATTTGTCATGACCATACCATTTATTTAGCAATTGGAGAAAAATACTTCGATAAAAAGAATATCGTGTAAAAATATTGGAGAGACTGAAGCAATGACATTTTGTGGGTCTCCTCATTGCATTTTCCTCATTCTGAATAATTCCCCCTCAATGGGCTGAATTTTAAATCAGATGAAACCATGACCCGGCCGTCATCCTCCTGTTGGAGATGCTATAACGTTAATGTAATGACAGGTAGGTACTAAACGGCAGATTAAAAGGCTAATTTTTCGTCATCTGCGCTTTGCCAAATTGTTGTACATAGTCGAATCATCTCAAAATATGATTCTAATTCACATAATAATGCTATTAAAACTTTTTTTTAATCCTGTCATAGGCATTTTAACCCAATCTACTAAGTGTTGATTAAACTAGAGACGATCTACTGTACTTTGGAACCAGGTAACCAGTGTTTCCCATCTCGGCATAAATGAAGTCAGGGTTGACAGATGAACCCCGGGATTTGGTGATCCTGCTTTAACGAATACAGCCCAGAAATCTGTAGTCATGAGGTAAATTGTTAGGGTTTGTTTGGTGTTCCGTTCATGTTTTTTCTGTCTTTGGAGCCGTTTACATGGTGACACTCCGAGATTAGATGCATTTCATGTTTGCATTTGCACGGTGGCATCTTTGTACCGTCTCCATTCAATCTATGTTGCAATTCCGCGTGAAAACGATGTAGTATGGCCAGGCCCGAGGGGACACTGCAGTTTTACAAGGCACAGTCAATGATGCACTTCCTTGACAACTTCGTCAGCCTACCAGATTGCGACAGATTGCTACTGCATGTGAGAACCAACGCCATTTTCGCTCGAGTGATGATGGCGGAAATAGATATGTACGTGGTAGATTAAACAATGAAAAATACATTTTTATTTCTATGTTTTTGTGTGGGGTGAATATTCTTTTTTAAACCATCCAGTGATTATGCTGTAGATAGAAGTAAAAAGTGCCTTCAAATGTTGAAACAGTTTTAATGTTTTGAACATGAACTATACTCACATATTAAAATATAGGACTCTGAGGCCTTCGTACATTTTTACAATAAGACTTTCTTACATAAAGACTAAAAGGCTAGTTAAGCTATAGACCCCAATCACCGACGTCACACAATCACGTGATCGCTGGATTGTGCCGCCATATTGTCCGTCATTGTGTGTCCGTATTGTCATTGATCGTAGTTTCTAAAGGTGGATTCACTTGCAAATTATGGAAGCCCCAGTGCTTTCAAACGCTGTAAACTCATTGGATGAGTTGCATAAAAGCCGTTATTTGGAAAAGCTTCGGTCGATCCAGTCGCCAGATCCATATTTGATGCCCAAACTGATGTTTCCTCCCGTCCGGTCCGGTCCCATGCGTCAGAGCTCGTCCTGAGACCACAAAATTTCCAATCATACTCCAGTTTATGTCACGATGAGGAGTCGGGTACCCAAAATCGGCAATCGATTCGAATCGAATATAAATTGACATTTGGTCAGCTGAGCGTCACCGTTGTCATGATTGCAAAATGAAACTTATCGACAACGGGCCGGTGTGTGCTGAAAAATAGCTGTCCCGCGTGAAATGTCCCCCCTGACGGGAGCGCTTATTTATAACGCTTTATTGACGTGAAAGCATCAAATGTTTTCATGGACACATTACAGTAATGGATTTACGACGGTAAGATCACTTTTAAATAATTTACACAAAATAGTAGTACTGTATTTTAGTAACAAATCGTGGACTGGGCCACATAACAATCTTTCAACAGAAATGTATTAGTCTACAGGTTTTCACGACCATATCCCAATGACAATCACGCAGGTATGACATTTATTAGTTCAAGCAGAGTAAAAAAATACATATTTACGGTAAAAGAAAGTCGTTTTCGTGTGGGCGCTCCCGTCAGGGGGGACATTTCATGCAGAGCGGCTATCTTTCGGCACAACACCTGTTGTTGCGCTTACCTTCTTGCTGCGCGACCGTGGCGACGAGTTTCGTAGTCTCCGTCTGATGACGTCTGCGATCGCGTTGGCATCATATTGATGTTTTCACCGTTGTCTAACGGCTGTCGACACAAACGCATCACGGACCGAGATAAAGCAAACCGTGCTGCTTTCGAGATTTGCCCTTTTAACAATGGGCACACAGCAACTACTAAAATGACCGTTTATCTTCTCTGTTACTGCAACCAACCGCCACACATGCCTTCACAATTTTGATTAATCAACGTTAACGATTGTCAGGAAGGTTTCTGGGTTCGTTTACTCGGCGGTGTTTCCTTAGACAAGCAGAAAAACACGCAGTAATAGGAGGAATGTACGTAGCGGTAATACGTAAACACGATGAGTTGACGGACAATATGGCGGCACCAGTCAGGGGGGCGGAGTTGTGACGTCACGTGATTGGGGTCTATAGATATCTGAAAAACCTAGGGGCGGTTCCCCCTCTGTGCACTTGCGATGCCGCATTTATGACCGCTCAGTGTTCCTCTCCACCAATCCACCTAGCCAGGTGCTAACCAAGGCGTTTGGGAGCACCGGGGGGAGGGGGTTCAGACACGCTCGTCCTGCCACTGTCCCCCCAGTCCCAGCTGTCGTTTTAAACATTTTGTACATTAGGTGGTGGTATGCATCTGAAAATTGATTGCAAGAAGAATTTGAATGCACATGCACAGTACGGCTACCCAGTTGCGACCCTTGGGGACATCCGGCTCCTAAAAAAAAATCTTTTGATTAATGGCGGACTGCTAGCAACAACCACGACAATGCCCAACTTCATGTGGCTGTAGTTCCTAAAGGAAGAAGGAATTGATAACATTGACTGGCCCCCTCATTTGCCTGACCAAAATCCAATAGAACACCTCTGGGCCATTGTGTTTAGGTCCATCTGGCAGAGCCAGGTTGCTCCTCAGACTCTCCAGGAGCTCAGTGATGCCCTGGTCCAGATCTGGAAGGAGATTCCCCAGGACACCCTCTGTCATCTCATTAGCAGCATGACCAGGCATTGTAGGAAGGTCATCCAGGCACTTGGATGCCACACACACTACTGTGCCTCATTTTGACTTGTTTACATGAAATACTTGAATCACCCTGTCATGTGTTTTTTCACTTTAATTTTGAGTATAACTCCAAATCCAGACCTCCATGGGTTGATACATGTGATTTTCATTGATAGTTTTTGTGTGATTTTGTTGTCAGCAAATTAAACTATGGGACGAACAAAGTTTTTTAATAAAAATATTTCATTCACTTATATCTACTATGTGTTATGTTAGTGTTCCCTTTATTTTTTGAGCAGTGTTATGAAAACAGTCAATTAAAGCAGATATTCCACCATGTTTGCTGTTTTGAATGTTTAGCAGCAGCGACTGCTAAACTGATGTGTGTGAGTGCTGACGTCATCGGAGCGAGGGCGCTCCATTCATTTGGTTGTGGAGCAATCCCCGCAATCGAATTGCTCCGCTTTGGAGGCCGAAATCAAAAGTTTGCGTCTTTGCCTTCCGGTTTCGAAGTCACCGTGTAAAGGCGTGGCTATTCCGCAACACAATCGTTGCGTCTCGGTGTTGCAGTGTCACCATGTAAACTGCCCATTATTGGGCCTTGTCCTTGTGACCGCCCATTGATTTCACCCGTTAGTGCTTTCTCCTTGTGTGTCGACCAATCAGCTGCCTATTGTGTCACACACCTTTTCCTCATTGTCTTGGTGCATTTCTCTAGGAATACAGGTGAACTACATGTTGTTTGGTCACTGTGCAACTGGCACAAAAGCTTAAGAAAAACCTGTACATGGTGGATATTTGGTAATTAAAATTCCAAAAAAAAATAATGAAGAATTCCCAAACACCTGACTGTAATGATGAGTATGTACCACTGTCTTTCCATCAGTTTTGCTTGTCTGTGTGTGTAGGTGAGTGGTAAATACACACAGGGGCACACACATTAATTTTTAGAAACAAATCAAGATTTGTGTGACATCCTAAATGATCAAAATAAAATGAAAAAAAGGATGTCATTTACCACATCTCACAACCCTAGTATTTTGTTTCACAATATGTCATGAACGCTATACAGTCAATGTATGAGTACTGTTTTTGTTTTGTTTTTTGCTGCATACTCTTTGTGATAGCTAAATTGCTATTGTGATTACGAGGTAAACTATGCACTTATGAGTGTATGTACTACACAGCCAAGTACCCCTGCTGGGTCTTTTTGTGTAAGAATGGACTGTGGGATTGACAGGCACATGCAGTTGCTATAAATGACTAACGAGCTTTGCCAGAAAGCAATGCTCTCAATTTACTGGTCGTTTTAGTACTTTTCCACCATCACAAATTTTGGGTAATAGCTGGAGGGACAAGATCGCGGATCATTGATGCTGAAATGTACTTTTCTTCAGGGTGTCTGGGGTTGCCCTTACAGATAAAAGGATGAGTTCAGTCATCCAAAAGGGATTCAGGGTTTGTTCAGTGTTCTTCCGCGTTAGGAGTGACCACTTTAAGTGTCTTGACGATCAACTTACCCACTTGCTTTACCTCCACTCCAGCAAGGAGAACTTGAGGCACAACTAGGACTCAGTAGAAGGACGGCTGCTAGCTCGGGGAGACCTTTACCTGATGTGCCCTTGTGTCATCTCTTTGTTACCGTTGGGTGAAAAGCAAAACTCAAAATTGCTATATACAGTAGATAGTCCCCAGGTTATGACTTACGTGATTTCGACTTAACGACGCCGGAGTCTCGTCCGCCATTTTGTCTCCAGATGATTTTTTTTTCTTTTCTTTTAATAATGTTGACTTTTGTTTCGTGATGCATGTTTGTATTTTTCCGCAGGAAGAATAGAGCAGGTAGCACTTCCACATGCGAGTAAGAGCGCATGTACACACGAAGAAGAGAGTATTTGTGCACACACAAGGAAGAGCACATTTGCTCCCATGAAGAAGTTGCACAGCTGAGTGCGAGAGAGAGAGACAGAGAGAGACAGAGAGAGAGAGAGGGGAAGATTAAAGCTGCAAACCTGCACGCACATTTGTTGTTTGTGAAGCATCCACAGAGGCAACACCTGCATATAACACCTTTTGTACTGTTGTGCGTTTTCAGTTATGGTCAAATATTTGGGCAAGTTTATGAGATTGTTTTCGGTGATGTGCAGACACTATGCAGATTGTTATTCTGTATCAGTAGCTAGTTATAAACACAAATTTGAATTGCTGATATTGAAGATGAAACTGATTTATTTTTCTTTTCTTTTACTTTCATTCTGCAAGTGTTGAGCATCTGAATAAAGTCAGGAAACCACACGGACGTCTGACATCGTCATTTCGGAGCTTAGCTCGCTGTTTGGCAAGGACTTAGCTCCAATGTCTTGGTGAGGATGGTACAGTGAGGGATAATACATGTTTTTGGATTGATTTTTTTTAGATTTAGGGGTTGTTTAGGGGTACTTAAAGGGTTATTTCTTACGCGGAAATTCAGGTTAACGTCGCCAGCGTAGGAACGGAACTCGTTTGTAACCCGGGGACAGAGATGGGTAGAGTAGCCCAAAATTGTACTCAAGTAAGAGTAGCATTACTTCAAAATAATATTACTCAAGTAAGAGTAAAAGTAGTCATCCGAAATATGTACTCAAGTACAAGAAAAAAAAAAAGTATTTGGTGAAAAGAATACCCAAGTAAGGAGTAACATTGTGAGTAACTGCTTAATTTTTTATTTATTTATTTATTTATTTATTTTTTTTAACAATGGTATCATGTATAGTCAGGTATAATGGTATAAAGTTATCCATATGAACTGTTGTTACAATGATACTGTACTGTAATGTAATCCATAATGTAATGAAATGTAATGGTAATGTACTGTACTGTAATCCATTACATGGCCACATTAAACCAAAGAAATACAAAAAGAAAATTAAAAAAATCCTTGAATGTGATTATTGTTGCAACGTCTAATTGGTGAAATTGGTAGAGCTACTCTTGGCAATGCTGGAAAAAAATGAAATATAAAATGTAGAATAAAGAGGTAAATGTAACGACTCCTTTGTAGCCCAAAGTAATGGAGTAAGAGTCGCGTTTTTTCTTCTCAAATCTAATCAAGTAAAAGTAAAAAGTACGGCTTAGAAAAACTACTCTTACAAGTACTTAAGTAAATGTAACAGAGTACATGTAACGCGTTATTACCCATCTCTGCCCGGGGACTACCTGTATTGTTATTGATATTGGTGGAAGTCGTCCTCCAGTGCTGTGACCAACTATTAGCATTTTGTTCACGTTCATACGTATGTGTATTTCTATACGTTCTTTTTTTAATGTGTCTGTTTAACTGAGCATCATGTTGCCATTTGGGTAAAGCTACATTTACCATCTGTCTCATTTGTTCCTTCCTTTCCACAAGACTTTGATGTCTATCTTCCTCCCCATAAACCGTTAAATCCATCTGTTCCCCTTCTTCTGTGAAGCATTTTGCTCTTTAACAAACACAGTTCCTCTTTAATAATCTGTATACCCCCTATTGACTTTCCATTGACTGACTTACTCCTCTACAACCTTCACCCTTACTGCTTCTCTCCTAAATTAATAAACATCAGTGATTTCTACTCACCCAACGAATTGGTTGGTGTCAAGCACAGGGCCTGTCCACCAAGATTCCTGCTCATGGTCAGCTGGGATATGCTCCAGCACCAGCCCGACGAAAGTGACAATGAGAAGTACAGAAAATGAATGAACGGATAAAGAAAAAAAATGTTTAGAGCAATTTTTTTTTTAATTTATTTTTTTTTATGTTGGAGTCGCCATTTTAGTCTTTGTTTATGGATGTCTGCACTAGCTAGCTATATGACTCATTTTGGTAGCTCTGCCAAAGAGCAAAGTTATTTTAGGCCCAGGAGAGTCTTGATCCATTCCAACAGAAATAAGATAAATTTAATAATTCTTTGTGGGTAAAATTATGTCACTAGAATCTGTAATTTCTGGAGAAATGTAGATTTTCGGTAACTTGATATTAATTTTGGGGCATTTTCAGCAAGGGCAGTGTTTCCCACCAGTGTTTGCCCCCCCCCCTCCCCCCCGCCCCCAAGGCCGGGAAAAAAATAAAACTAATCAGATGCGTCAGTGAGCCGATTACACACCTGTAGCCTAGTGTTGTATCGGTCGCGAACGATTCGTTCTTTTTGAACGAATTGTTTTGGTGAACGAGACCGAACTAATCATCATCTGCACTGATTCGTTCTATGAAGGTGGTGCTTGTTCGCTGCGTGGGAGGGCGTTGAGCAAGCGGCAGCGTCTTCTGACATCGCACACGACCAATCAGACGCCAGCCTCATCGCGGGCAGGGGAGGGAGCGGAAACAGAATCAGGGCGTTTGTCACTCACGTCCACGTGTGGCCAATAAGCAGCCAGCGTGCAGGCAGGGGGGCAAGACTGAGTTTTGTCACTTCCCGTTCAGTGACTCGGTCCTCCGGTTCCTGACCTAGCTTGCTGCTAACTTGATTTTCCAGTAATGACTATGCGGTGAACGAATCACAAAATGAAAGGAAATGACTTTGTCACATATTTGTTAACGTGGAGCCTATCAAATGCTGCTCAAACAGACAAAAACACCACACAAATCTAGCGAGCATTGTTTAGAGTAGTACTTTTCTCAACAAACTCGTGACTGCCTATGACGACATACTATCAAATTTACAGTAATTTAAAACACGGGTAGCTACGAGGCAAGCAAAAGCTGAGCTGCGGTCGCGTGACGGCAGTGAAGCGGGCAGAGAACTGTCACTATATGGAGGCTTCATGGCAGCGATATTTACCTCATATGTGCACAGAAAAAAATATTTAGTATGATCACCATGATACTGATTTGCAATGAAACTGTATATACATGTCAATTTTTTCCCGAGTGTTTTATTTTTTTTTTTCGTGTCAGCGTGTCGGGTGTTGGTTGGTTTGACAATTTATGTCAATCCGTCCATCATGTGCTACTCAAGCGCCCAAAACAACGCACGCAGACACGGGAGATGTCGCAATATGTCTACATTTTTCTTAACAGACTAATGAGAGTAGAAAGGCGACATCGTAAAGAGCTAACAATTATTTCTCGTCAGCATTTGACGATCTGAGATGCGGGGACGACAGGGGAGCTGACCGGATTATTTTATTTATTAATACCAGTGCAAAAAAAACAATATGATCACCATAATACTGATTTGCAATGAAACTGTATATACATGTAATTTTTTTCCGAGTGTTTTTTTTTTTTTTCGTGTCAGGTGTTGGTTGGTTTGACAAATTATGTCAATCCGTCCATCATGTGCTACTCAAGCGCCCAAAAACAAAGCACGCGGACACGGGAGATGTCGCAATATGTCTACATTTTTCTTAACAGACTAATGAGAGTAGAAAGGCGACATCATAAAGAGCAAACAATTATTTCTCGTCAGCATTTGATGATCTGAGATGCGGGGACGACAGGGGAGCTGACCGGATTATTTTATTAATACCAGTGCAAAAATTCAACACGATCATCTTAATACTAAAAAACAAAAATACAACAGAGCGAGATGTAAATATGATGTGTTGGTCGTTCCATATTCAGAAATTAAACTTTCGATGTATTTTTATTTTCGTGACAGCAAACATGCTGTATATGTGATTGTATGTGTGATCAAGAACCTGCTAAAGAAAGTCCGTGCGCCCCCGCCCCCTACTCCCCTCACAAAAGGAAAATGTTTAACCGTGTCCTAAATCGAAATGCAAGCACGAGCCATGACTTTGAGCCCATAGAACTAGGACAGACGACGCAGAAGTTCTCCCTCGCTTTTGCAGCAGCAGGAGGGAGACGAGGCTGTCTGTGAAAGCAGAATGATACCGCCTGTCACTCATTTCTGAAACTACGACGAGTGGTCAATGTGGAAGAGAGGGAGGGACCAAGCAATGTCACTTCCCGTTCAGTTATACTGCGAAGCGGTCTTTGGTGATTCGTTCGGCAACGTCACTTCCCGTTCAGTAACCGAACGATTCGTTTGGGCGGGGGGGGAGATGAGGAGGGCGAACGATTCGTTGAACGATTTGTTTGAACGAATCTTTTTACTGAACGAACCGGAATGGATTCGTTTACTCAAGTGAACGACAAATCTCGTCACTACTGTAGCCCACTCCACTCTACTACCCGCGCGAGCGAGAGCAGCATTTTAGAGTAGTATTTTATTTATTTATTTATTTAAGAGACGCAAGGGGAACGAGTAGGAAGAATGGGAGAACGAGCGAGATAGCGAGAGATAGCGGTCTTCATGTCTTAGCAGCCCGCTGTTATTTTGTTATTGTTTTTCTTTATTATTGTTACCACAATCAAGTGGGTAAGCAAATACAGACTTCTCACCTTCTTCCCCATATCTGGGGCATTACAATAGTTTGGATCGGACTTTTCGGCAAAAGTGAGCGGTGGACGGCCGTCTTGGACAGAAAGCAAACTTTGATTGTACTTGCGCGGAGAGGCGGGGCCCAAAATAAAGCCTTGCTCTATTTTCAGAGTGTTGGTCACAGTAAAGTATTTATTAGTTCAAGCAGAGTAAAATGATACATATTCACGGTACAAGAACGTCGTTTCCGTGTCCATCGATTGGTAAGAAAAGGCTGTTTGTACGAGTGACGTGTGGGCGCTCCCGTCGGGGGAACATTTCGCGTGGAGTGGCTATTTTTCGGCACAACACCGACGCGCCAACTTCAGACAGGAGTTGGATAAATGCGCCCCCCCACCCCCCAATTTCGCGAGCTCTGGGACACTCGAAAAATGACTCTCATACCTCTCCTTGCTAAGTTAATGGTACCTCGATGTGCGTTTGTGTGGAAATTTAGTTCACGAACAACGGGGAAAAAACTATTCACCTTCTCACCGAATCAAGAAAAACTCTTTACACGGCCATTAGAATTCCCCCAGTCCTGTAAATGGGTCAGTTGACAGAAGGACTGTTATTGTTGTGGTAATGTAGTACTTATGAGGGTCAAATAAAAAGGAAAAAGGAGGGCTACGACGGCGGTCTGAAACCCGCGGCTCTTGGGCCGCATGCGGCTCTTTAGTGCTGCTTCGGAGCTTTTTTTTTTTTTTTTTTAATGGAAAAAGATGGGGGAGGGAAATATATTTTTTGTTTTAATAGGATTTCTAGGAGGACAAACATGATACAAACATTCTTTCAATTCATTAATATTGTAATGAAGTTAAACTTGTGGTGTCATCGTACAACAGAGTAGTCACGTGGTGCGCTATAGGATCCACTGCAGGGAAAATAAACATTTAATCATGAAGGCTAATTATGTATTGCTAGCCAACTTAGTCATTTTTATAGTAGGCTAATATAGCTAGTATTCATAATTATAAGGCTTGTACAAGGCTTTTAATTTTTTGCTGCTCCAGACATACTGTATCAGTTTGTTTTTTTTGGGGGGGGGGGGTCAAATATGGCGCTTTCAACAGTTTGGGTTGCCAACCCTGAGTCACTACGAGATGTAAGTCGTACTATTGCTACGAGAAAAAAAGTCGCATTATTACATAGGGTAACGTAGCTGTAATCAGCAACGCATTTTACATACATGTACCGTAGCTGAGAGCTATAACATTAGCCTAGCTAATTAAATATTTCAAATATATCTTTGTTATGGTTCTTGTTGGGGAAAAAAAATAATGAAAAAAAAAAAAAAAATCGCCGTGGCACGGCATGGTGTGGCTGTCCGACTCCGATGCAGCCCACCACCACAGTTTCAAAAAATCCTATGGTCAGAGACCCTCCCACCACAGTTTCCTAAAATCCTGTGGGAAACACTGAAGGGCAAAGGTTTGGTCTCAACATTGGTAGGGACGATATAAGAGCATAACCTGCATGCACTTTTTGATCAGGATGGGATATTAATAAGACAAAAGATTGGGTGAGGGGGGGTCAGGGGTACATTTCTCATGAATATGAACCTTATTAACTGATATGCTAAATAAAGGGTGCTCATTACGTCTGTCACGATTGACCAGTCGATCGCTATGGTAGTGTGGGCACCCCCCCCCACAAAAAAAAAATATATATTTTTAATGTACACTGTTAATTAGGATTATGTTGTGTGTATGTTGTGTTTTGTGAGCAACATATGAGGTTATTCTTCACCCCTCTCTCTCTAAGTAGCTTCTTTCTCACATTTTTCTAGTTCTATATTTTCCAACAGAGTTCACTATATTTCTTACAGTTTATTTAACATTACCAGCTGAAAAAACAAACAGAAAGATACTTCTAAGCAGTTTCCTACTTGAGTTTTGCAGGTTAGCAAGTTCACAGTTTAATGTTATGCTAATACTGATGCAGGTCGGACTTTCAGTAGCAAAGTTAGCGGTGTGTTTTCCAGCTCCGTAACATTGGCGTATTTTTAAATTACTTACAGTGGCTTCAGCTGATCGAAAAAAAAAAACTCAAATATCCTTCCTCTCCGAAGGGGTTGGAGGAGGCGGCATGTTGTCGACATGTATTTCTGGCGGGGCTGTGTGAGATTGAGTGTGCGTTTGTGTGTCGGGGGTGGGTCAAGTCATCAGTCAATCAAACGTGCGTTTGATGGGGGAATAAATGGACCGGCACATTCAGCAAGTAAAAATGGTTAAATGTAAGTCTGAACATGATAAAAATAATACACAGAAACCCTGTTCACACACATATCCAGGGAAATTTTCATTTAAGGTGTCGCGGGATTTACTCATGTCATTGCTTTCACGCATGTAGAGATGTCCCGAGAATGACGCGGGTAGGACAATTTCACACAATTTGTCTTGTGTGGCCCACTGGCGCTCTCTGTGCGGTGAGGGCTGCTGGCGCGATTTTATAACCAGGACAGTCATTTTTGGTCGGCATCCGCTGTCACAATGTTGGTCAAATTGTGTTTTTTGACAGAGCCGTTTGTGGGTGCGTTCCCGATGTCGTAACTGCAGCCAATTCAAGCTCATCAAGATATATTTAAGCAAAGGCGATCCAAGAGAAGGGTGTCGAGGTATTAACTTCCAAGCGCCATTCGACACCTCTGCTGCCCTTGTTTTGAAATCCCCTACGTTGTGCTGGTATTTGAGTGTATTTGTTTTATTGTCTTATCGGCTCTCTGCCTACCACTTAGGTTAGTATTATTGATCCCCGTCGACCTACCGTCACGGACCCATTGCGTTAGTCCCCCTTTTCCGCGAACAAGTGTGTTTTTGTTTGTATTTAATAAACCCTTGAACGCTTCCCTCCGTTGTTTTCTGCTTTGAAGTACAACCTTGTTTCCACAGTAGCGGACCCTAACATCGGCAACAAAATAAAACATTTCCAAAGATGGACGATGGACTCTCTTCCTCAGCTCTGTGATCCCGTAGCAATTTAATTTCGTGTTTTTTCAGTTTATTTACCCATAGATTTCATAACCTATTGAGATGACACGGGGCGGATATGTAGGGGGCCTATTTTCAAAAACTTCAAAACCAAAGCTGCTACCGACCTAAAACCAAAACAGGCACTTACCTTAGCCATATATGAGTCTCCATGAGCAGCGGCATCAAAAAATTTAAAGTTGTTCCCTTATAAAATCCCGATGAATTATTTTTTATATAATTATAACACAACTTAAAATGGCTATAAAAGTCTCAGATTTTACACTAGATGCACAAAAATCACCAAATGCAGAAATAATCACCTATATTTTCAGGATCAATAGCAATTTCTAACATATCATATATGTTTTTGAGCAAATTGGCAACTTTTTTAAAATTTATTTACTGTAAGTTTTCAACAGCTAATAAATCACTCAATTTAACATCAGAAACTTAATACTTGAGGAAAACATGCAGAATCAATTATAAATAATATGTAAATAGATAATTAATAAATTCTATATACAATCACATCTTATTATAGAATAGAACAGCCCTTTATTATCGTTATACACTATATACTGTTAGGGAATGAGGCTAGCGGCCGCCCAACATAAACAGAGCTTTTCCGGTGAAAATTATTGTGAATAAATGCTTAAATCCCCGAATTCTTCATAGACATTGTCACAGAAGGCGGACGGGCAGGTGGTGTGGACCCAAAAAGCAGTGAACAAATCCAAGGGAAGGCAGGGAGGCAAGGCCAGGTAGCAGTGAACTTAAAATTGGATTAATGATAATTGACAAAAGCACAAAGCACCAACAAAAAGCCGGGGATCAAATAAAAGGCATCAAAACTTACTCAAACAGGGAATGCAGGAACACTAGGGCTTCAGAAGTAGATATCGAGCACACTAGGATAGACATCAACACAACAAGGAGTGAAAAGAAACTGGGAGCTTATATACACACAAAGACAAGGGGTAACGAGACAGCGAGGGACAGGTGAGCGACACGGGAGGATGCAGGTTGGAGGATACACTAGGAGCAGGAACAACAGGTGAAATCAATGGGCAATCACAGGGACACTAGGAGGTAACCAACACAAAACCGATTAAAACAGATGTAGACATAAAACAGTCTCGATTCTTGGTTAAAAGCAAAGAAAGTGTGCAGTTACCGATTATTTTACGTATATACTGTATGTCGAAGTACAATGCAACTCTGATGGTGAATGAGGCTAGTGGCCGCCTGACATAAACAGAGGTTTTCTGGCGAAAATTCTTGTGAATAAATGCTTAAATCCCTGAATTCTTTATAGATATGGACGTAAAACAGTCTCGATTCTTGGTTAAAAGCAAAAAAACGTGCAAGTAGCATTTATTTCGCGTAAATATTGCCAACTATAAGACTAGTCAGTTACAAAAATTAGCCACCTTCATGTGTAAACACAGAAGAAAATTCGGTAACACTTTATAATAACTATCCATTTTACTAGTTAATAGATCATTAGTAAACTGTTGATAAATGATTTTTTGTTGATTTGTAAAGTATTTGTTAACAGTTTGTTAAGCATTTACAGGGTGTTCTTAACCTGAAACACAGTTTGTGTAGAAACGTCTCAAGTTTTTGTGTGTAACGTTTGGCATTTCTATCTTTTCAGGTTAAGATATGTCGTTCACTTCAAAAGAAAAGGCATTTTGATAAGGCATTTTGCATGCAGCGCTCATGTTGCAAATTTATGAAAATCTGCCATAGAACCATCAAATATTTATACTTTTTGTAAATTTAACCAATAAAACTTGTTACCTTCAACATAAAGTGTATATAGTTTTATTAAGATCCATCAACTAGCATGGGCATTTAGAATGGGGCCAACCATATTGGAACACCCTGTAAATGCTTAACAAACTGTTAACAAATACTTCACAAATCAACAATAAATCATTTATCAACAGTTTACTAATGATCTATTAACTAGTAAAACGGAGAGTTATTATAAAGTGTTACCGAAAATTCCTGCAAATATATGCTTAAATCACTGAATTCTTTGTAGATATTGTCGTAAAACTGTCTCGATTCTTTGTTAAAAGAGCAAAAAAATAGGCAGTTACGTATCTATTTTACATATATGTGTCGAAGAATGACGGCAATGCCGTAGCGGTTCCCATTCTCCCGTTGATTTTTTTCACAACGTTTCAAAATGCACGCATGGTACGAAAAATATAATAATTACCTTGAATCCTCGAATAAATCACTCCTGAGACAATCCTTCCTGCTTGTATGCGGTACAGCTTTCGTAGTTCTTCAAAAATACAAGCTTGAATCCAGTTTAGACATGAGCGTGTGCCGTCTTCGCCTGACTTTACTAAATGAAGCTCAGACCCCTCTGATAAGGCGTGACGCAAAGAATGACGAAGAGTCATGTCAATACTGTAGCTAATGAAGTCTATGATTTAGCTATTTCCAGCTTGCTATGTTGATAATTGCGATGTTTGTTTACAGCTTTTCATTTTACTGCGAAGAAAGAGGAAGTGACAAAGGGCCCGCCATGATATTTATGTCATCAGCCATCGTGCTGTGACCCGGGAATTTAACGCCTGCTTTCACGCACACAGCTTCCCGGGAAAGTCCCGGACATTATACTAAGACGCGACCCGTGAAATGTCCACGTCATCTCCGTGTCAGTCGACCCGGGAAATTATTTTCACATACAAGTGCTGCACGGTTAGATCCCGCGTTATTCCCGGTGTTTTGGAGTGTGTGAAAGGGGCTTTAATAATTGTAGGGTGAATTCTATCCCTACAACATATGAGAAGGACAATCTAAATTACCTATATAACTGAACTAAATATATAATCCATATAAGGTTGCTTAAAAGTTGGTGGAGACAATTTGAGCATCCTGAAAAGTTGGTAGTGTTAGGTCGCTAGCGCCCCTATACAAACCTACTTCCTTTATTTTCAGTTTAGTTTCTTATTAACTCATTGGCTGCCATTGACTGCACTAGATGTCCAATCCCTTTTGACATTTTTTTTTTAAAATAAATGTGACTCTACATTGCGCCTAATGGTGTTTAAAAAGTGAGCAACGACATTTCAAAGATTGTATAGATTGATGCTGCAGGATTAAAATTCTCCTGGTTTAACATTTTACAGTTCAAGAGAGAAAAAACGACTTCCCTTTTAAGCATTACTTTTCACCATTCTCTTTTGTTACAAGCACACATAGTATTTTCCTTTATTGGTGTGTCTGGGAGCAACATGCTGCACAGCCTGTTGTGAAGGATGACTGTAAACACCAAAACATAATTAATTTAGGCAGTTGTATTATGAAAGCCTTTTAGCCTTGTGAATATTTTCTTTTAAAAATCATTCAGTGATTGCGTGTGTATTTGTGGCAGTATTGTCACAGATTTCACTGAGCATACAGTTTTATAAATGTGATGTGACTGTATTGATTTGCTTTGCCTGTGTGTGACCCTCTAGCAAGTTCAAGCAGCACGGGATTGAATTCAACCCCCTGAGCAGAACCTCTGACCAATCTATATTTATTCCTTTCGTGAACATATTATGATTTGTTTATATAATTTTTTTTTTTAACCCTTAGAGGGTACTCATTGACTGCTATTGATGGCGCTAGATTGTAGGCCTGCACAATGTATCGTTTGAACATCGCTATCGCAATCTGCGCATGCGCAATACTCCCATCGCAGGACGTGAGACAGATGAACTTCCTTAGCCTGGATTAAACAGTATTAATATGTGGTCATGGTGAGTCAACCAAAGTCTTCCCAAACATAGCTAGTCCAGTCATCTAGTGAAAATTCTTCTAGTTTTAATATCGCAATATATATCGCAAGATGACAGACAGACAGACAGACAGACAGACGTAAACGGGGCCAAAGTCGAGGTCCCCGGTGCCAAGCCCCACGTCCTTAGTCAGATAAACAAATAATTCAAATCAAACTGGTAGTAGCGCCCATAGACTGCATACAAAGGTAAGGGTGTAACGTTACATGTATTCGTATTGAACTGTTTCGGTACTTGGTGGTCGGTTCGGAACGGAGGCGTACCGAACGAGTTTCTGACGTAATATAACCCTTACTTTTCGAGGATGCGAGTCGATCGGGTTACAGTTTCTTTGTGTAGATTATATTTACTCCGTATTCTCTACTATAATGAGGACCAACATGGTAGGACAGTAAGAAATGTCAACAGTGCGACAACGTGGCCGCCGCGAGAACGCAGTGAAACGTGGCCGTTAAAGTCAATCAGCCAATGCACACTAGTCGCAATGCGGCCGCGTGTTAGACGCGTCCCAGAAGCGTCTCAACGCGATGCATGCAAAAAGAACGGCAGAGTTTATTATTTGACGCGAGACGCAACCCTCCTACATCAATACTACTAGCTAGCAGACCGGAAGTCACTCATGTAAAAATACGGTGGATCCGGTCGATTTTCAAACTAATATGCAATCGTAACTTACTTTTTGAGTCCATCAGATCTCTTGAGTGGTAGATCGGGGCACAGTTGACTTGTCTTTGTTGATTTACAGTTGTCTTCTCTGCTATAATAATAACCAACACGGCCCCGTGTTCAATACAAAACCCGCCTACCACAACAAAACAAGTAGGAGTTAATATTCACATAGGTACTAAAGTTATACAACATAAAATATATAATATTTAAAAGAATACTACATCACATTTGTAAAATACAAACACATAATAAAATATATAATAGCCCATTTAAATAAAATAAATTGAAATGAGCTAAAACACCTGTAATTAAATAATAAGAATAAGAGACAGATCCTACTTATACAATTAAATTTATTAATTTCTGTGTGGCGCTTTAACTTGAGAAAATCCAAAAATAAAGCTTTTGAAAACCGTTCATTAGAAAAAAAAAATCATTGAGGCATTTCATTTGTAAAATACAGGTTAAAGTCTTTGTCAGCACAGGACTTCTTTTTTCTTCTTTCTTTCTGAAAGAAAGCTGACTAATACGCGAAGTTTAAAAGGCAAATTGTTGTTGGATTATTATCTTTAAATACCCACTACTTTTTTTAGCAGAATTCTAGCTTTGTATATGCTACTGTTCCTATTGTTGAAAGCACAAAAGTGTGTAATAAACAACTAGCACATTTATATTTTGCATTTTGTTCAGTTGCATTACTGTACCGAAAATGAACCGAACCGTGACCTCAAAACCGAGGTACGTACCGAACCGAGATTTTTGTGTACCGTTACACACCTATATAAAGGTAGTGACGCGGACTGCATATCATTTTCACATGCACACTCTCCATGGCTCACTCATATGTAAGTGCTGACATGCTGAACAAATCAGAGCGCACCATCACACCCTGCTGGCCCCGCCTTCACCCCCTGCTGGCCCCGCCTTCTTTAACACGCAGTATCTACTGAGTCAGTCAAACCACCAGTGTCTGTTTAAATAGTCCATGGTTTGAATACTTTTGTCGGAGTCTAAAACGGCCATTAAACCAAAGGAAGTGAATAACGGTAAATGTACTTAGATGTAGAAGTTCTGTAATATTCAATTCATCAGGCCACTAAAAAGAATTACATTTTTAAAATGGCTAGCTACTTTAGTTTATACGCCTTTTATAATGGCAAAATGTTAATGGTTATCTCAGTCATCTTAAATGTAGAGGATGTGGCTAGCTGGATTGTTATGAATGATATGAATATTTATATATGTCTCTTTCTTTTCCTTTTAGCTTTTCCCCTCAGGGGTTGCCACAGCGAATCAGTTGTCTCCATCTAAACCTGTCCTCTGCATCCTCTGCTCTCACAAAAACTACCTTCATGTCCTCATTAACTACATCCATAAACCTCATCTTTGGTTGTCCTGTAGACTTGCTGCCTAGGGTATGGAAATTCAGCATCCTTTTGCCAATATACTCACTAGATCTCCTCTGGACATGCCCAAACCATCTCAGTCTGGCCTCTCTGACTTTCTCTCCAAAATTCTTTAACATGCGCTGTCCCCCTTATATGCTCATTCCTGATCCTATACATCCTGATTACACCCAAAGAGAACTTCAGCATCTTCATCTCTGCCACCTCCAGCTCTGCCTCCTGTCTTTTCCCTATTGGTGCCATCTCCAGACCATACAACATCACTGGTCTCACCATAGTTTTATAAACCTTTCTTTTCATTTTAGCTGAAACACTTCTATCACACATCACATCTGACAGTTTTCACCACCCAATAGAGCCTGCCTGCACACACTTTTTCAACTCTTTTCCACTCTCTCCATTGCTCTGGACTGTAGAGCCTTAATACTTAAACTCCTCCACCTTCTTGGTCTCTTCTCCCTGTAGCCTCACTCTTCCACTTGGGTCCGTCTCATTTACATACAAATACCCCGTTTTGCTACGGCTAACCTTCATTCCCCTCCTCTCCAGGGCAAACCTTCGCACCTCTAGTTTCTCCTCCACCTCTTCCCTGCTCTTTCTACAGATCACAATGTCATCTGAAAAAATCATAGTCCATGGAGATTCCTGTCTAACCTCGTCTGTCATCCTGTCCATTACCATGGCGAACAAGAAGGGGATCAGACCTGATCCCTGATGTAGTCCCACCTCCACTTTGAAGTCCTCCGTCACACCAACAGCACACCTCACCACAGTCCTCATACATGTCCTGCACCACTTGAACATACTTCTCTGCCCCTCCAAACTTCCTTATACAAAACCACAGTTCCTCTCCGGGCAATCTGTCGTTAGCCTTCTCAAGATCTATAAAGACACAATGCAGCTCCTTCTGACTTTCTCAGCACTTCTCTATCAGCATCCTCAAAGCAAACATCTGTTGTACTATTTTTTTTTTTTGGCATGAAACCATACTGCTGCTCACAATTTTCACCTATTTCCTCAGTCGAGCTTCAACAACTCTTTCCCATAACTTCATTGTATGGCTCATCAGCTTTATTCATCTGTAGTTGCCACAACTCTGCACGTTTCCCTTGTTCTGCACTGGCACACTTCTCATCCATTCCTCAGCATACGCAGAGTTTTAGGGGGGGCCAAGGGTGTCCCCCATGGTGGCCGGAATGTGTCATTGCATGTAATTGACTTTCCTATGTATGATTTTTTTGAGTTTTCCGGTAAAATATTGTCTATATAAGTTGTAAAGCAGTAAAGCAAACAACAAAAATGAATGAAATGAACAAAAAAAATATTTTCATATTGGGTCAAAATTATTTTTCGAACAGAACATGTTACTAGCACCTTAGACGGTCATTTGCTTTGGTTAGCCAAAACCACCAGAGGACCGAAGAGGCAAGATGGATATACAGTGCCCTCCATAATTATTGGCACCCCTGAAAAAGATGTGTTTTTTAGCTTCTAATATATTTTTTATTCAAATAATATGGGACCTTAATGGAAAAAAAGAGAAAAATCCAACCTTCAATACAAGTGCATTCATTCAGTGGGGGAAAAAATCCCACATAAAGAAAAAAAAATATTTGACATCAAATAATGTGTGACATAATTATTAGCTCCCCTGGTGTTAATACTTTGTACAACCCCCTTTTGCCAACAAAACAAGGTCTGGGGACTGAGATGGCCATGAGAGGAGCTTGATTTTGTGTCTGGTGAACCATCTCTGTGTAGATTTGGCCATATGTTTAGGGTCATTGTCTTGCTGAAAGACCCAGTGACGACCCATCTTCAGGTTTCAGGAAGAGGGCAACAGTTTTTGATTTAAAATGTCTTGGTATTTCAAAGCATTCATGATGCCATGCACCCTAACAAGGTTCCCAGGGCCTTTGGAAGTGAAACAGCCCCACAGCATCACTGACCCACCCCCATACTTCACAGTGGGTATGAGGTGCTTTTCAGCATGCGCATCTTTCGTGGCACGCCAGACCCACTTAGAGTGTTTGTTGCCAAAAAGCTCAATCTTGGTCTCACACAAAAATACACACGGTCCCAGGCTTCAACTGGGACTGTGTGCTTTGGTCAGATGAGACCAAGATTGCCACTTTTCAGGGGTGCCAATAATTATGGGGGGCACTGTACTGGTACTTACTTTTTTCAAACCTAAGCTTTTAAAAGCGACAACAACTACTGAGCAAGAACCAAGGATTGAAAATATGGACCATGAAATGCCAGAGAGCACCACCAAAATGGTGAGCGGAGTTTAGATTTGCCCCACTGAAGACGCTAATTGTACAACAGAGTCACCACCGGCAGGCATACCATATTCAATGGATGACGATCTTAGCGAAAATTACAGTTGTCCTAAGCAGCTCGATTTAAAATTCCCCTAAAAATGATGGGAAACAAAATAAAAAGCTCATTTTGAACTTAATATTATAGATTTTCTTGTAAATTCATTTTAATGCTGACACTACATTTCGGGGTCATTAACATGTTGTGCCGTCCCGCTGCCCCAAAAGTCAAACTCTGCCTATCTTCCTCAGGCATCTTTCCACTAAGACCCTTTTGAACTGCTCGAAAACAATCTAAGTGTTAATATCTGATAATGTCGTTGTTAAAGATGGTGCAGCATGAAGAAAACAGAGGGCAAAAACAGTCTTGTTTCACTCGCCTGTGTATATGTAGATTTGGTTTACACTTAGTCTTTTTGTCCAGGTCACTCTGTTATGCTGTTAGTTTGCTGTTTCTTAGTGTTAGTTAGCCAGGTTAGATTTCTTGTTAATCCGGCCTATATTTCTCTTTTGAGAATACATGTAAGTAATTTTTCCTACTATGCTGTGACACTGAACTTTAGGGCTCCACCACCTGTCAAATCTCATTTTAACCAGTGGATACAGTGGTACCTCGAAATACGTAAGCCTCAGTACACGAAAAATCAATTTTACACTAATATGTGTAAATTTTTTTGCTTCATATTACAAAAAAATATTCGGTATATTAAAGATAATAGTTCATCTCGCCATAAACGTGCCACAAGTTACCACTGCCCTATTGGTCAGAATTTTCCCTATCATGCTCAGTACCATAATTCTGCTAACCTTTTGGTCAGGAACTTTCCCGTCATGCTCAGTACCACAATTCTGCTCTCCTACTTTCGTTTTCGGATATTGTCTAACTCGAAAAGTAGGGTTCTACATTTTTGTATGTTTTCTTTTTGCGTTATGTTCTCTTATGTACTTCATTACAGATATTAACAGTTAGGTTAGGTATATTGAATATTCAAATGTATTTGGCTCTTATTTCAATATGGTTTTACCCTTATTATGAAATTTAATGTGATGTTTTAGTAGAGCTTTGAACAAATTAGGCATTTTACATGTAAAACGCAATTCATTATGCGAAAAAATGATACGAAAGCCACTCTGGGACGAATTATTATTATTATTATTTTTTAAACCTGTCCCGTTCAGCTGTTTGACACGGAGAATGCAAGTACCCGGTTGGTCTGAAAAGTTTTAATGTTTCACATTGAGAGTATGACATACTCCCATTGTGATCATTCAACATACCTCGTTTATTATGATAAAGCAGCAAACAGGAAGGGGTTTTGGGGGAACAGAAGAAAAGGAACACAAGAGAAGAAAGAAAATAAACACAAACATCAACAAGAAATATATTGAACGTCTATACTAACTACTAATATGTTGGTGCTATCGCCAGCTAAATGTATTTCCGGTTGACACCATGTGGGGGGCCTGTTTACCAGGGAAAGAGGGCGACGGGGGTGGGGGAGTCTATAAGCTAAGTGACTGAAAGGGGTAGAGTGTACACAAATCAGCTCTGTGATCTAGAATCCAGTAATCGTGTGAATCCGTTGTGGGTCTAAGCCCGTTGGCGACCGACCCTACATTGCCCCATCGCCAATCCTGGCACCGGGACCCCACACCCGAGCGCGCCCTATCACATCCAGTCACACGCGAGCCTCATCAAGCGCGCAACAGCCACGCAGACTAGCGGAGACGCCACGCGGGCGCCAACCCAGGGCCACGGTCCCCACCCAGCCAGCCCGGGGAGGGAGGGCGGTCAGGGTGGTCCCCCGGGCCACCCGCGCATCCATCAAATGACCTTCCGGTTAATGGGTGCGCGGCCGGTTACGCCCACCCGGCCCATGAGCCACAGCCCCCCAACCGGCACGGCACGCCACGGGACCTTCAACGGCCCACCAAGCCCAGGGCATGGCAGGGTCCCCCACCGGAGCAGGCAACGTCCAACCGATACACCGGCGCCCAGCCAGCGACCCACGACAGAGCACAGGGTTGATACCCAGTCAGAGAAGAGAGGGGAAAGCGGAGGCAGGGGGACACCAAGGAGCCGCCACGGGGTGACGCGAGATCAGAGCCCCGACCTTCCTCAACTCCCGTGGCCGGCAGCCCAGGTAGAGGGGAGGCCACGCCCCGGGAGCCACATCATAGAAAAAAAGTGTGGGACCCACCTGTCGACCTATTACTGTGGCTGTCAGGTTCCCGACTGGCAGCCATTACCCAGCACCATGATGGGATTGTGAGGGGAGGGTAGTGCAATGTATGCATTAAAATAGGAGAGCTTGGCTTGGGGCAGTCGGACCGCAGCCTGGAATTTCTACCCAGCCGCCTGTCCCACTGCCCTTTGCCAGAGCTCTCCCTTGGAGTATGATGTGTGTGGTGCGTTAAAAAAGGTGCAGGGATGGCGGGGCCTGCCGTGAGGAAGCAACCGTGGGGGACCCCCCGCCCCCCCCAAACAGGTCCCAACCATCCCACAACCTTGGTGTGTGATGCATTAAAAACAGGGGGGAGCCAGGCCGGGACTGTATGACCCCGTTCCAATGAAATGAATTAGTATGTAAGTGCCAGGGTGAAAGATATTTAAAGTGCCGAAGTGAGAAGTGCGTGAGTTAAGAGGCAGGCTCCCGCGGGCGTGGCCCCGTCTCTAGAATGAATAAATCTCGTATCTTGAGGTACCACTGCATGTACGGTAGATATACTGCATTTGTACTAATAGTTACTATTGGTTTTAAAAGGCAGAAGATAATCACTTGAACTATAAAGGGTTAAAGATCTAAAGTGTCAAATAATATGTATATAAATGTTAATTATTAAATACCAAAATGTACTTTTCAATAGCTGTACACGTCAAAGTAATGTAGTCCACAGCTATTATTAAACTAATATGAATAATTTTTTTATTTATTCAATCATGGATTGTAGCACAATCTCCCTCAAAATAAATAAATAAAATAAAATATATATACATTTTTAGGAGACTCAAATGCAATTTCACATGAAAGACAATTCAATTTTACTAACCACTGAATTAAATACTTTGTGGTTATATAAGTTGCTTACGTAAGCTACGGAATAGATAGCCCATAACCAGGATTCTAATTGTTTGTTCAACAAAGCGATGTCTTAAAAAGTTGCTGAGCATAACATATTACCGGCAATGGACTGAGCGGTCTTATTTCTCACGTAAAGTCTATAAATAGCGGCAGGGTGTTGCCTGGGGACATAGACGTTGTTCCCCACACCTGCAGCCGTGTGTCCTGTTTAACACATCCTTGAGCAACATGCAGCAGCATCACAACAGTACCTGCTCCATTTTCAAAGTGAGTTTATTCATGTGTGGTGATGGCAAAGAGAAAGGGACTAAACTTGTAACAGTTATGGTCATTTTTGAATGACAAAAGTATTTTTCCAAAAGTACTTTTCATCTGTGAAACCTCTTTTTCTCTACGTCTCTCTCTCTCTCTCTCTCTCTCTCTCTCTGCCCCCTCCCTCACATGTACACACACACAAAGCCCCACACCCCACCACCACAACTGGCAATGAAGAGAACAGACGGACAAAAAAAGCCCATGGGCACAAGGCAACAAAAACACGAGAGAACAAAAAAAAAAAGCCTAGTGCAGTTGAGCATCTGCGTGTACAATGTCAATGCAGATTTGAATGAAGTAAACTGCAGCTGTTTTCATGGGGCTCAGTTTTAGATGGGGCGGGGGTATTCGTTCTTTGACCTCATCTGTCTTGTTCACTGAAACTAAATTTGACTCCAGTTTATCCTTTTTGGATTCCAGGCCACAGCTACTACATGATGCCCCCATATATCATGGTATTAGTCCCTAAGCTAGTTGTTGTGTGCTGTATCTATAGGTTCATTTATTCTCATGAGTAGCTCGAAAGCCTCTCAGCATTAACATTGCCGCACTTTTGCTAAGGTGGAATGATTTTGATCTCCATTATATTTTGGAAAAAAGGCAAAATATGTAATTTACCTATATGCAAACTACAAATGTTTTCATAAAAGTTATCCTCTCCTCCCAACTTACAGTGTATCACAAAAGTGAGTACACCCCTTGCATTTCTGCAGATATTTAAGTATATCTAACACTGACAAAATGACACTTTGACACAATGAAAAGTAGCCTGTTTGCAGCTTATACTGTATAATAGAGTTCATTTATTTTCCCCTAGCAATAACTCAAAATATAGCCATTAACGTCTAAACCCCTGGCAACAAAAGTAAGTACATCCCTTAGAAACTACGTACAAACCTATATGTCCAAATTGAGTACATTTTCCCTCCAAAATGTCAAGTGACTCATCTCATCAGACCATAGGACATGGTTCCAGTAATCGATGTGCTTTGTTGACATTTCTTCAGCAAACTGTTTGCTTTCTTGTGTACCATCTTCAGAAAAGGCTTCCTCCTGGGGTGACAGCCATGCACACCAATTTGATGTAGAGTGCGGCGTATGGTCTGAGCACTAACAGGCTGACCCCCACCTCTTCAATCTCTGCAGCAATGCTGACAGCACTCCTGTAACGAGTCACTTGACATTTTGGAGCGAAAATGACAAGCGGTACTCAATTTGGACATTAGGGATGTACGTAGTTTCTAAGGGGTGTACTCACTTGTTGCCAGGGGTTCAGATGTTAATGGCTATATTTTGAGCTATTTTGAGGGGAAAATAAATGAACTCTATTATATAAGCTGCACACAGACTACATTTCATTGTGTCAAAGTGTCATTTTGTCAGTGTTGTCCCATAAAAAGATATACTTAAATATCTGCAGAAATGCAAGGGGTGTACTCACTTTTGTGATACACTGTAAATTCATCAATAGATTTGTTGACTGATACAACAGATGAGGGTTGCCCATGTGAAAACAATTTTTGCAAAATGGTTAAAACAACAGTAAATTAATTACAAAACCTTTTAACTTCCTTTTAACTATGCAGTGCATAAATAGCCCAAAGTACTCATTAAAGTCATTACTTTCTTGTCTTTATAGCAATGGTATTGGTATGCAGTTATTGTCATACATTCACAAATTCATAATTTATAAGTAAAACTATGTAGTTTGCTGTCTAATGTAGAAATGCTAAAAGTTTGCCATATCCTAGCACGTCTATATCCAAAACTAAAATTAGCATCTTCAGAAAACGTTTTGGTGTTGAAAGTGTGAAAAACACTTAAGATTCTTGTTTGTTAGAAGACAGAAAAAATCATAGGTACCATTTTTTCACCGAATATTGCAGAAGTCAAAGAAAGCTCACCCTTAGAACAAGTCCTTAAAAAAGATTGAATCACCTCAAGGGGCCGCTGACCTTTTTTGCTAAGACGATGAAAAGATTACATAAACGCACACACACACACACATTAGAATTCCCTTTGAGCAGCAACCTTCTCCACAGCGGTCATGCTTAAACTTTTCAAAATCCCCTCTCCTATATTTATGTCATGCCCTGAGATGTACAATAAGGTTTTAAAATATTAAATATCGTGGCAGATGTTGCATTTTGGATCTGGTATTTCAAGTGAGCACATAAGTAACCTAATTGATACTAGCATTGTCACAATGCGATTTTACTAATGTGCAAAAAATGTGCAAAATTAGTTACAGTTACAAATTACTTGTCCCAAAAAGTGATTGAGTTAGTACCTCAGTTACCTGAATGTAAGAGTAATTACTTATTCCACAAGTAACTGATGTTACTTTTCATGTTCTAGACGTTATTACATGATCCATTCTATAATGTATTTCACATCAAAGATGTTCATATTAACTGATTGAATTGAACTGCCTTTTTCATTCCTAAAAGAAAAAAAAAAATGGGTCATACTTTTTACATTTTTTTAACCCTTAAAGACCTGCAACATGAAGCAACTATCAAAGAATCCCAAAATTTGAAAAATAAGGTCCTACTGAAACCTTTTTTTCAAATTTATAAAAAGAAATGTCAAAATGAATATGTGCAATAAGCGCTCTAATATGTATGACCCGAGCTAAATCCTGTTTTTTTTTTTTTCTCATGGAACCTGCAGATGCATGTGTTGACTTGCATCCATCATTTTTTTTTCAAAGAGAAATGTCAAAATTCTGAATTACTCTCAAAATCATGACATTTTAGGTGTATCAAATGTGATACATTTGGCAATAAAGGGTTAAATTTCACCTGTATAAGAGTGTAATGGTATACAAACTAACTTTCTAAAGCTGTGAGAAAAAAGCCTTTTTGTTTTTCCTGTTGTACTGAACCCGTTCCGAACCGTGACCCCCGTACTGAGGTACGTACTGAACCGTGAATTGTGTGTACCACCACACCTCTTTGCTCTAGTTGTTTTAATTTTTAAAAAATCACACCAGGTCTATAGATACGTCATTCAAGAAAAGTTTAGGGCAAGTGACTATTTTTGGTAATTAAAAACAAATTACTATTATATTGTACCACCGGCCTATTCAGCGTACCAGGGGGCCCGCCTGAGAGCCAGCCGCCGGCTCGATCCAGGGAAAAAGGCGACAGAGTGGTTAGCACGTCCGCCTCGCAGTTCTTAAATCAATAGTTTCAATATGTTTCTGAGTTCAATCCCCGGCTCAGGCGTCCTGTGTGGACTTTGCATGTTCTCCCCATGCCTGCGTGAGTTTTCATGCATGCATGGTAGGCTGATCGGACACTCTAAATCAGGGTTCCCCAACCTTTTTTGCACCACGGACAGGTGTGATTTAGGTTTTTCATGGACCGGTGTTGTCAAATTTTGCACCCTTATAAAATTTTGCTCCCAACGCTTTTGTGGCGGTGAAAAAAACCCTCTTTTATATTCAGTTGGACTCTCAATGTAATCCAACGGCGCTAAAAAACTATTTACATCATAAACATACATGTGCAACACGAAAATGGCGTAAATTAATGCTTAACGACACGGCAAAGTCATTAAGTGAGAGAGTTGCGTGCAGTTGTTGTGTGCAGCTGACATGGCAAACGTAAATTAATATTCCTTACTTAAAGAAAGTTTGTAGTGTGTACTTTGGAATTGCTGCATTCACGGTCATTTTTAACACTACGCGCATGCCAAATTTGTCAGAACACCGGCAATGTGTGGCAGAAAAATACAGCAAATATAAAATAACATTTGTTTTTAGCCCCGTCGTTTTAAGTGCATGGAAAATACAATTCACCCCCTGAATCAGTGGCGAATCTCCCGAGATGGGAGAGTGAGAGAAGACTGCTTCACAAAGATATGATGTTGGAAATTGTCGCACAGTTTTCAGTGTTCTCTTAGCAATGTCAGGATATTCCGAAATGACTTTAATCAAGAACCTCGGTAGAGTTGTTGTCTCAAATGTACGTCTAAGGTCGCCGTGATTTGCAATCTCTACAAGCTGATATTCCTGTTGCACAGACATGCTCAAATCACTCGGTTTATTCACATACAGGTCACGATTCCACTCCTTCACAGTTTGTGGGTCTTTAGCGATTGGGAAGTAGCATAGATTTTGTTTTCTTCGAAGTTGTAGGCTCATCTTCTGGCTTGTCAGGTTCCCTTTTCCCAGTAAAACAATCTGTCCAAAGGTGTCCGTTTTACAGTCATTCTAGTGTGGGGCTAATTATTTCCGGGAACAAATGTGATGGGCGAGGACCTACGTCATATGTTATTATCGAGGCCAAGCGCTTATAGATATACAAAACAAGATGTACTGCCAACAGTCCAATCAATGCATTTCTATGACGACCTCCTATCCTGTAGCTGTATATCGAGAGTAGACAGGGATATTGGTGTGTTAAGCAGCACAGGCCAAAGTCAATCGGCCAGAATGCAGTTGTTAATAAATTATTTATTATTTCTGTGCGGCCCGGTACCAAATGCGGACCAGTACCGGTCCGTGGCCCGGTCGTTGGGGACCCCTGCTCTAAATTGTCCATAGGTATGAGTTTTTGCACGGATGGTTGTTTGTCTCCTTGTGCCCTACGACTGGCTGGCAACCAATTGAGGGTGTACCCTGCCTGCTGCCCATAGTTGGCTTGGATTGGCTCCAGCACCCCCGTGACCATTGTGAGGGTAAGCGGCTCGGAAAATGAATGAATGAATATTATAATTGGTAGCATCGACAAGGAAACCGCCCACTTGGTGATGATAATGCATACTCAACAGGTAAACTGTCCATTATTTTCAATTAATTGTACCCACCTGAACGCCATGCACTGTATGTAAAAAAAAAAAAAAAAAAAAATGCTAGTGAGAACACGAATGCTATGCTAACACGCCGAGGTACCTAGCATCGCGTTTGCAATGGCGTCCCTCCTCCCGCTCTGCTGTCTCCGTGTCGCCCGCGTCATTCAACCAAATTGTAGTAACGCACGCCTTCACATATTCAGTAACGATAAGGGCATTGCAAAGATGGGAAAAGTAAATATTTAGATTACGCAACACTGACAAAAATAATGTCGTTAGTAACGCCGTTATCCTCTAACGCCATAATTAACAACACTGGTTGACAGTACCTTACTCTTCCTCACAGTATCTTTTTAAAGTGATCCTCTAACTGAAATACATGTAGGCTCTAATAAACCACAATGGTTCTATTGTACTAAAATATGTTGTTAGAAACACATAAAATGTTAAATCAATGACAATATTTTATAATATTTAGTCCATATTTTGACCGTTAGTTGGCGCCATGGTTTGCGGGCTCGCAGTGATGACGTAATTGGTATCTTTCCAAATGTGTAGCATGTTAAACAATTGCTTATTGCTGCCTAAACTCGCGAAGTAAAATGCCACGATGTGCTGCTTTTGGATGCAATTTCCAGTCAAATGGAAACAAGGGGAGTGAAGTAAGTGGTCAAGGTGGAATTATGATTTTTAGTGAATAAATGTGCATAAGTGGAAGCTTCTCCCCCTTTTTGGTCCCTGTATGCACGTACCCTACCCACCACACGCAGGGGCGGACTGGTAATCTGTGGGTTCTGGAGGATCACAGAACGGCCGGTGCCCTGGACAGCCGGCGGCCGCCATTCATTATACATCACTGTTTTTGTCCCCCCTAGCCTCTGATTATCTACAGTTCGCATCCAATCCAACAGGTGGCAGCAATGCGCCTGGCTGTTCATCGCCAGTCTGATAGAAGAACGAAAGAAGCACAAAGTTGCCTTCATTGGTTCCTTGTGGAAGCAAAATGGTGACGAGCGTTAATGCACAATATGGATGGTGGTGGCAAAAAAAGAAAAGAGAAGGGTGGCGCGGAGAAGGTTAGGAAGAAAAAAATTAAAGAAACTGGAGAGTGAAGCATCAAAATGTCATAAGTTGACAAATATTTTCGCAAGAAGTAGTCTGGCTGCAACGGCCACGTCGGGTAACAGCAGCCCAGCCCCGGCGTGAGAGGGGGAGCGGCAGCCGCTCTGACGTGCAGCCGGTACAGGGAGAGAGAAAAAAAGAGGGAGGGGGTAATGATAAGCTGGTGGAAGTTCGAGAGGGAAGTTCCCCAGACAAGCGCAGAGCAAGTAAAAATGGATGAAGAGGGTCACTTGCTCGGTATACTGGCAATTTTTATCCACCAGGTAGGTACATTTTAAATTAAATAAATGACAATTAAAGGGTTAGTGCCAGCTAGTCGATGTACCCGTTGGCAATCGTGTCAAGTTACAATATGCTAGTCCTACTATCACTCTCCTAAGAAAAAATATTTTAGCTGTAAGACAACGTATGCACACGCAGCAGCAATATTAATTCAGAAGAAATATAACAAAATATTAATAAAATGAATGGTTTTACTTTAAAGTTTAGGTACTTAAATTGATACATATTTTTAATCATTTATATATCGTTTTGTTTTCTGGTTAATACTTTCCAATGAAGGTTATGTATCCAGGATTTGTCTTGAAATGTTTATTGTATTTTCATTGAAATTTATTATTTGTATGGCAAGATTAATTATGGCAGGGGTCTCCAAACCGGTCCTCAAGGGCCACTGTGGGGCCTGGTTTTTCTTTCAACCGATCGAGTACCGACAGTTTAACCAATGAAGTTTCTGCTAAAACAAGCAGCACCTGACTGCAATCAACTGTTTACACTTGTAAGACACCAGATTGGTGCATAGGTGTTGTCTTGTTTTGTTGGAATGAAATCCTGTGCCCGCTGCGGCCCTATGTGGAATAGTTTGGAGACCACTGAATTATGGCATAAACAATGAAATCGTTTTATAGACAGAGATATATATATAATAATTAATCGGATACATGAATGAATGAATTTATTGTCATCATCATCATAATCATTGAAGGTTTCAGAATGTGGAATTTGCCCGAATACATAAAACTTGCTTTGAAAAATACATTCTTTCATTTGTTTATTCAGGTCTATCATAGAGCTAGTACAGAAAATAAACCCAACTCCAGTTCAGCCTTGCAGTACTTTGTTTGACCGCAAGTCAGACAGTGACAGTCTAGACATTGTTTCTTCATTTTCTCTTAAAGTGCAAGAAATTGATGCATTTTACAATAAAATGTAAAAAAAAAAAAAAAAATTCTCCCTGGGGTTGGGGGGTTGGGCGGTATGCGTCCGGACACCCCTAGGGGGTCTGTTTCCCTTCGTAAAGCGATTCTTGTGGGCTGGGCTGAGTCAAAGTCCAGGGCTGCTTTTTAGTCCCAGTCCGCCCCGACCACACGTTACAACTAGCGCCCAAACTTTTTTCCTGGATCCTCAGTCATGTAAGGGATCTGTCTATTTTCTGGATCCGACGGTCCCACCACGTCTGCAATATTGGTTTCGGATCCGTCCATTTTTTTGATTCGTCAGTCCCACAGCGGCTTTTCGGATCAGTCTATTTTGTGGAATCAACGGCCGCGACATTGCCATGGGATCAGTCTAATTCCTGGATCTTCGAGTGGGTAAAAAACGCTGATTTGGATTACTATTGCTATCTTTTATGTTGACTAGTCTTCGTGGGAGTTTTCCCAAAATCATACTAAATAATTACCGTATTTTTTGGACTACAAGTCACTCCTGAGTATAAGTCGATCCAGCCATAAAATGCCCAACGAAGAGAAAAAAAAACATATACAATTCGCACCGGAGTATAAGTCGAATTTTGGGGGGAAATTTACTTGATAAAATCCAACACATATACAGACATGTCATCTTGAAAGGCAATTTAATATAAAAATATAATAGAGAACAACATGCTAAATAAATGTACAGTGTACAGTGCATGAACAACAAAATGTGAATATACTGTCCTATGCTACGGCTCGGTCCTGGCTATACAGCGAACTCCCAAAAGACAATGCTGGACGTCCGTATAATTTGCTGAATCAATTTGGTACTCGATAGAAAACAGGTTCGCATCAACGTAAATAAATGATAATTAGGTACTATTAGTAATAAGTAACAGGTTAGCATGCGTTCGCTATCATTAGCACATCGTTCAAACAACCACACAACTGGCTTTAAGTGTCCGATCGCAGGTGGAAAACACACAACAACAGAAAAGATGATACACGCAGGCGTTGCCTCTGTAGAGATGATTTAAAAGCATAAACAATGAAAGTAGGTTCGCAGCCGTCTATTCTCTCTCGCTAACTCGCCCACTCACTCACTTAGAGCTACGTAGCTGTCCGTCTTCTTCTGGCGTGTGAGCACTCTTCTTCACGTAATCAAGTGCGAGTGCGCCCTCACGTGGGCGGGAAAGCGCCACAAACTAAATGCATCCATTTCAAGATAAAAAAGTCAATAATACAATTGAACATACTCAAGAGTTATTCAGATAACTATAGCATAAGAACATGCTAACAACTTTACAAAACCCTCAGTATCACTGCAAAACACCAAAATAACATGTGAAATTATATCATAATGTGTTAATAATTCCACACATAAGTCGCTCCTGAGTATAAGTCGTACCCCCAGCCAAAATATGAAAAAAAACGCGACTTATAGTCCGAAAAATACGGTAAAGCACTATGGCACGCTACAGTGACGACAATGACTCTGACATGGACCTCACAACAATGTTGGAGTTCGTCAGGGAACGCGTGTTTGCTTACTGCTGAGCTCCCGAGTGAAGAGTGGTCAGGGTGGAAATATTATTTTTTGTGAATAAATGTGCATAGTGGTAGCTTCTCCCCTTTTTGGTACTTTTATACACGTATTCTAGCTACCACGCGTTACAATGTACAAGACATGGATTACACAAGGTGTGCTCTTTGGCCTGTACTGTATGTAAAGCACACGACAGCTCTGGATGCTAACAATCTACATAATTATATTGGGATAAGTTTGAAAACGCAATATGCTTACCTTGAATATCTGCTAACAAAACCGGACAGCATACACTCTCGCTCCCAACCGAAGTTCCCAACAGGACTCTCTCGCATCACCAGTTATGCCCAACTTTTGTCTTATCAGGTATTTGCTGCACGCATTTTTCCCTGAAGCTCGTCTTGTGAACGACCGACAGTGCTGTCCTGCTCTTCACTTTTCAGATCTGGTTCAAATAGGAAGGGTAGAACTGACGACATGTTGGGAAAGCTAACGAGTGACACGCTGGAATTTCGGCAACGGGACCAGTGACGTCACGCACTGCGACGTAACAAGAATGGCGACCTATCACTTAAAATAATTTTACAAACTTTATTCAAACAAAAACATTAAGAGGGGTTTTAATATCAAATTATTATAACTCATATTAACATTTATCTTTTAAGAATTACTTGTCTTAAAAAGAGAGGATCCCTTTAACAGTACCTTATTGTTCCTCACAGTATCTTATTTCTTACCTTATTTTATTAATACAACTGTTCTGCCCGGTGATATGTTTATTTGAGTATTATTTTGACTTTGGTTTTGTGATGCATGCTTTTTATTTTGGCACAGAAAGCGTAGAGCAGGTAGTACTTTCGGACGTGACTAACAGCGCACGTGCTTACACAATGAAGAGCAGATTTCCTCTCATGAAGAAGTCACGCAGCCAAGTGAGAGAGATGGGAAAGATTACAGTTTAGCTCGCCGTCTAGTTAGGACTTAAGCCTGAGTTATACTCCCGCGTTGCGGTGACGGCGTAGCGACTACGGCGTCATTCGACATTCGATAGTTCTGCGGTGAGGAAACGCGTTGCTCTGTAATTCACTGCCAAGCCACTAGAGGGATGTGGCGTTATGTTTGTACGGTTTTGGGGCATGCTTGTTTACTTCCGCTAGTCGGAGAAAAAATAAACAATGCAAGATGGAACTCTTGAAAGTAAATATTCTGCTCATCAACACTGAATAAATATGGAACATACAAATGTTGACGGGCAGGCGACGCAGAAGACGGTTTCGAGGCGGTCTGGCCGACTTTTGATGCCGCACAGAGAGTTTTAGACTCGGGTGGATAGAGCTAGCTGTGGCGGCTAGCTTCAAACTGGCGTCGAGCACTGCGTTCAAGGTCTGCAAAGCCCTCCAGCCTGATTTGTTTGCCGTGTCCTACAACCAGCCAGTGGAAAGCCATAGCAGATTTCTGGCGTCTAGGGAACTTCCCAAACTGCGTTGGGAGGCTTGATTTTAAGGTTATCATAAAAAGCACCGAGGCACTCTCAATCAGTGATGATGTATTGTGTGTGTGAACTGTCTGTTATTGAAAATTAAAGATCAAAACAACTCTTTTGACACCAAATCTGTGCTTTATTCTTCATATACTTGAAACATATGTACACAGTAAATGATGAAGTGCACCAACCAAAAATACGACATAAAGTGATAAAAAGTTGGCAGTTTCTGGCCGACTGGGTCACCGCTTCATGTGGCCACTCGATTCCGACCACCCACGTCTCGGTGGTTCTTCCATTTATTTATTTTTTCGATCGCCGACCTTGCCATTTGGCAATCACAATAATAATTTCTTGACGAGACTTGCTCTTCGATGATACTCCCGTCGGCTTGGTCCATTTTTGCGTGTAGAAAACAATGTTTGATTCTATTGTACAATGGCGGTGTTTTCGTGGTAAACCGGAAACAACAGTCTGAGCGGACCAATCACAGTCCGTTTTCGCTACGTCATACGCGTCTACGCGACGCGAAGGTTACAAAAATCGAGAGGTGCGCGTCAGGCTACGGCGTAGGGTCGTAACTCGATTCTTCCTTGACGGCGTAGGTCTGACGCGGAAGTATAACTCAGGCTTCAGTTCCAATGTCGTGTCGATGACAGTGCAATGACAGATAAAACATATTTTTGGATAGTTATTTTGAAATTTAGGAGGTATTTAGGGGTACTTAAGGGGTTAATTCAAATGTATGCGGAAATTCGGGTTACGTTGCCAGCATAAGAACGGAACTCATTGGCAACCCAGGGACTACCTGTATATGTATTATTACACACAGAGACGGAGCGAAAGAGGCATTTTAAGTATTTCAGGAACAATACCAGCATTACTAAAATGTGAAAAATTTTATAATAATTAGCCTTGATGTTCCAATGCCATCCATTATTTGTTTTTGTATACTCACGAGGGTTGATAGGGCATATCCCACAACCTGAACCGATTGCCAGCCAGTGACAGGGCACAAATAAACAAACAACCTCGGATACTCACAATCACCTACTAGTACAGACAATTCATTGTGTTCAATTAAACCTAGCATGTATTCATCGTCTGCACTGCTTAACGAGGGTCGCGGGAGTGCTGAAGCCTAACCCAGCTATGTTCAGGAGGCGCAAGTACACCCTAAATTGGTTGACAGATATATAGACAACCTTTCACTTCCACAATCGTACCTATGGAGAATTTTCAGCATCCAATTAGCCTAGCATGCATACAGTATATGGAAAGGAAACTGGAGTACCCGGAAAAAACTCACAAAGCATGCGATATACAAACTTCAATTGAGATCACATCATTTCAGAACTATGAGACGAGTTTACCACCCCCAGTGATAATTTTTGCTGCAATATTCCACTGTTTCACTTCTATTCAACTCGAAAATTCTAAGCAAAATTATTTCGGTTCACAGTCAATATGTATCTAATATCATGACAAAAAAATAAATTAAAAAAAACTTTAATAGAATAGATTTTACTTATCAAAAATCCTACTTGGTCCTTCAGAGCTTGTGGTGGTTCTGCATGAATCATTTTCACTGTTGAGCCATGCCAGTTAGCTAACTTCTTATCAAGGACAGTTGATGTAAACATTCAAATTGTGTAATTGGTTGATATGGTTGTTAGAAATAATAGTAATGATACTCAATAAATAAAATAAAACAATAAATAAGTCAAACCTCCTCCGACCATTCTTGTGAAGAATAATGAACGTTCTGTTTTCTATATCTCTTTTCTGAAGAAAAAAAAAGTAAAAGGCACATGTTTTACCAAGAACAACTTCAACAATAATAAGTTAAAAAGGGAATTTGCAAATGGTTTGACCAGTTCCCTAAAAAAACGTGATAATTAATCACTTTTAACCCGAGGTCGACCGATATGGGATTTTGAAATGCTGAGGCTGATATATATTTTTAAAAAAAAAATCTTCAGCCAATTGCTGATCTCCAAAACCAATTTGGTAAGCCGATATTTGAGGCTGATATACTTTTTTTAAGCACATAGTTTATGAAAGGAAATTTAAAAGAAAACAAAAATGCTTAAACAGCTTCATAATTGACAATGATGACCTGACAATTAAAGGATTAATTCGGTCCAGTGGTATCAAACTAACAAACGTAGCATTTCTTGTTAAGATTATACACACTCAGAAAGAACAGTACATTATTTTCAAATAATGAAAACCACCAGGATGTCACGACAAGATGTAAACAAGTGAGAGCTTAAGAGGATGCTTGCCATGCTAAAGCTAATGCTAACGCCGATGCTACATTAATGCTACGAGTTGCATTTAAAGTGTAAGGGTCACTCAGTAAACACCTTAAAAGGCTAAAGCAACATTGCATATTCTCTCTTGCAAGATAAAAAAAAATCTTACAATATTTACAAAACGGGCAAGCCTGAAGCTTTCTGCAGCAGCCTGCCAAGGTGCTGCAGAGTAGTGTTGTATCGGTCGTGAACGATTCGTTCTTTTTGAACGAATTGTTTGGGTGAACGAGACCGAACTAATCTTCTGCACTGATTCGTTCTATGAAGTTTGGGCTTGCCTTGTTATCTGCGTGGGAGGCCGTTGAGCAAGCGGCAGCGTCTACTGACATAGCACACGACCAATCAGACGCCAGCTTCATCGCGGGCAGGGGAGGGAGCGGAAACAGAATCAGGGCGTCTGTCACTCACTTCCACGTGTGGCCAATAAGCAGCTAGCGTGCAGGCAGGGGGCAAGACTGAGTTATGTCACTTCCCGTTCACTGACTCTCCGTCCTACCGAGAATGCTTAGATGATTCGTTCTGCTAGACGGCTACGCTAATTTATAGTGCGCCTACACCGGCAGTCACGCAGCAGCGCTTTATCACATATTCTTTCATGTTGAGCCTATCATATGCTACTCAAATGCACAAAAATCACCACATAAACACAGTGAGCAAAGTTGACTGTGCTTTTATCAACAGACTCGAGACTACATATGACGACATTGTATCCACTTTACAGTACGTTAAAACTTTCGCCAGTAGCTACAAGGCGATAAGGCTGAGCTATGGATAAGTCGCGGGGGCGGTCGAGAAAGCTGTCAAGAGACTAGGTGGACTTCATGGCAGCGAAATTTATCTAATCTGTGCCCATGGAAAATGATTATTTAGTATGATCACCATAATACTGATTTGCTATGAAACGGTAGTTTCATGACATATTTTTCCGAGTTTTTTTTTTCTTTTTTTCCGTGTCACAGCTTGTCGGGTTGGGGCGCAAATTAATTAACGTTGAGTCCATCAGTCCATCCTGTGCGACTAAAGCGTCCAAAAATTAAACGCGGGGACGTAGGATGTATATATATATATATATATATATATATATATACATGTATGTCTCCATTTTCTTAACATACCAATGAGAGTGGAATGGTTACATTGTAAAGAGCAAACGATTCTCGTTTCGTCAGCATTTGGCGATCTGAGATCGGGAGGGGATGACTGCGTGGAGTTGATGGGATTATTTATATGTTAATACCAGTGCAAAAATGACATTTCAACACGATTTTTAGGTCATATTTTTTTTGAGTGTTGTTTTATTCATTTATTTTCGTGTCAGAGAAGCCAAATAATAATAATAATAATACATTTTATTTATAACGCTGATTTAATATTTATTAATATACATAATAAATTGATTATTTATTAATATTTTTTATATTTTCTTGTGTGCAATAAATCTCACTCAACCGGAAAAAATAGCCGAAGACAGTTTATTCAAATTCCACATTTATTTGTTCTTCAGCCGAAATGATTTGGTGGTTTATCAAATGGCTTTCACGAGCAGCCAGCTCACGTAAACACGCATTTAAACTACGAATACGGAAGGGAGCGTACACGTAATTTAGCGTGATTGGAAAAAGTTTGTGCTTAAAAAAAGGGGAAATGTTTAACCGTTTCCTATATTAAAGTGAAGCAAGCATAAGCCATGGCTTTGATCCCATAGAAATATGATAGACGCGGAAATTCTCATTGCTGCAGCAGCTGGGCTGCAGAGACGAGGCAGTGAAACAAAAAAAAGAGAGAAAAACAGTCTGTCACTCACTTCTGAATCTACGAAGAGAGCGGCCAATGAAAAGCCTGTGTACTGTGCAAGAGGGGGAGGGACCAAGCCTTCCTGTTCAGTTATATATGCTAAGCGGTCTTTTGGTGATTCGTTTGGCAACGTCACTTCCCGTTCACTGACCGAACGATTCATTTGGGCGGTTGTGGGTGGTGGGGATGAGGAGGGCAAACGATTCGTTGAACGATTTGTTTGAACGAATCTTTTTACTGAACGAACCGGAATTGATTCGTTTCCTCAGGTGAACGACTTTTCCCGTCACTACTGCAGAGTCCTTCCGGGGTCCTACCATCAGTCAGCGGCTGCCACATTTGCCCAAACAGATGCCTGATCAACATTCATTTTTATTAACTTATTCTTTTTGTTGATCGGCTGATGTTGGAAAAAGTCCCTACATTGGTAGACCTCTAATTTTATCCTCCTTTTTTGCATGTGCAGTGTGTAATGTATGTATGTATATACAGTATATATATTTGCTCACATCTGAGTTAATTCAATGCTCTACTGTTTCCGTATCAACGATATTCACTCATTCAATCTCGAACATTTCCTAAAATATAGAAGTGACCAATGAGCGTCAAAAAAATCTAAGGTTTTTTTTAACCTGATTCTTTGAAATCCTTTCTATAATATGAATTGTACACTCTTCTCTGATTCCTGCAAATGTGATGTAAATTGATCGACTCACTCATACATCATGGTTGCTTGTGACATTACTCCAACAAGCACATTGCTCATTAATTAGCAAAACCCAAGGCTAACATCTTTTTTAAACTCGAAGCTGCTTCTTCTGTGACTAGTTGAATGACCTTAACTTTATAACTGAAGTACATTTAATCTACATTTTTGTTTCCATTCAAGTTGTTTCTTTTGCGCCTTTTAGATTGCGTCATGCAATATGGATCATATGGGGGTAGAGGAATTCCAATGGAAAGTCCAAGGTGGGTGGACAGACTCTGTTTGGTGCAGCGTGTTTCATTTTAGTCAGAAAAAGTGTGATTTTCAAGAGCGTGCTGGAAGATTGTTCAAGTGACTGCACAAGTTTAAGCCACATGGGACAACTTTCATGAAGCCCCGGCTCTCTCAGCTGGGCTCTGTTCCATTTTAACACATCATTCCTTCCATTCCTCACTTCACATAAGTGAGCTCTCCTGTGAAGACTTTTCTGAGGGGAGGACGCCCCTCTGATCCTTTGGGTGCGAGCAATTCGTTCAGTGGAAGGAGCAAAGTAATTAGATGTGAATTGCTTCTCTCAGCTGGGACAGTCCTGCCAGTAGGGCCGACTGCTAATTTTGTCTGCTTAAAGTCCGTGCATAGTCCTAGCATTTTCAAAATACACTCTTACCATTTTCCTGTATGTAGCTTAACTCATTTCCTGCCATTGACAACAATAGTTGTTCAATACACTTTACCTTGGAAGATGGGCTGTGAATGCTCATGTTGTAAAGTGCCAATGATTTAACTGACCACTGTTAACGAAATGAATGAATGAAATATACATGCAAAATTGCATCGTGGGCTAGTTGTGTGTGTTCCTGACATTGGCTTTTCCCGTTTGATTTTTTTCTGCAGCCAATTTTTTATAGACAGCAGGAAAAATAGGCATTCCAACTGTGTGACGTGACTAGAAACCATATATCATTTTTCTGCATGCTGACTGAGCCACGCGGGCGTTAACACTCACATAATGTTACTACAGAGAGAAGTGCTGGATAATGAGGATCCTACAGCAGATAGCAGTAAAGCTTTGCCACTTCTTAATGCTTTATAAATATGAACAAACCAAACAAATTTTACAGTTGTGATTTATTTTCTCATCCCTTTATCTTAACACTTCCTCCATATTGATTTTTTTTAATTTTTTTTTTACGAGACCTAAAACATCATCAAATTCAGAAAAGCAAAGATATGGCAATTATATCATGATATGCATGAAGATCATAGCACTTACAAAAACACAGATTACTCTGATGTCATGCAAGTGTTGCCCAGAGCCTATATTAATATGGTAATTTGGTATTAGTGTGGAAACTCAGAGTGTGATGCCCCTGAATGGCCCTGAAAGCTGCTATTCTGAATTTGACTAGCAATTTTCGATAGTAAACACAGAAAACAGAAAACAGATATATGATATTGTTAACTTTACGATCTGCAAGGGAAGGTTAAAAAAAAAAAAAAAAAAGTGGTAGATTACATATCACAATTTTAAATCTCATGTACTGATGTACATGAGTAAATGCCCACCCACGGACACGCTCTGCCAACCCAAAGAAAACTGGATGTCGTACTAACGGCAGTCTGGGCACCGCGTATGGCAGGGGTGCTCAAGTCCAGTCCTCGAGAGCCCCTATCCAGCTTGTTTTCTATTTCTCCCTCCTCCAATACACCTGACTCAAATAATCATGATCATTATCAGGCTTCTGCAGAGGTTGCTGATGAGCTGATCATTTGATTCAGGTGTGTTCAAGGAGGGAGACATGGAAAACAAGCTGGATAGGGGCTCTTGAGGACCGGACTATGGCACCCCTGGCGTATGGTATCCCATTCATATAGTACTGATGTGTTCAAAGTTTTAACCTTTGCATTGTTACCTCCTCTTTCCCCTTTTCTTGTATACTGTATTTTATCAAAGTTTTCACCAGTGTTCACCTGGCTGTTGAGTTTGGTGAGTTTTGAAGCATTCTGGAGGGGTCAAAGTAGGGCTCAATGCGTCGGCGGGACAAAATGACTGCTAGGGGGCGCTTGGCGCTACATAGTGTATTTGGAATTTGTCTTGACACGGTATCAAAGATTGCACCTGTCTTGACCTGCCTCCCGATTTTGGTGCAGTTTTAAGCATTCTAAGGGGGTCAAGTTGAGCTCAAAGGAGCTGCGGAACAAAGAATAATAATCATAATAAAACCGAGGAACAACAATAGGTTACCTAAAAAAAAACATTGTCACCTGCATGTCCATACTGTACAGTTATGGATGTGTTCTAAGTCAAATAAAATCAACTTTTGTTTAGACCAAATCACAACAACAGTTATCTCAAGGAAAAAAAACATGTTTTAAGGTGCGGTAGTCCTACGTTGGACCTACTTGAGCATTGTAGCTTTCTCTCCCCCCCCAGGTAAAACTAATGTCCGCCCACACCTGGCATCCTGGTAACACCACTGATTTTGGCGTTCAAACAAGCGAGCAGTAAACAAATAAAGTACCGTAATTTTTCACACGATAAGGCACACCTGACTATAAGCCGACACCCACCAAATCTGACACGAAAACCAGATTTGTTCATAGATAAGCTGCACTGGACTATAAGCCGCAGCTGTCCTCACTGTATTATGGGATATTTACACCAAAAGATATTAACCGTTAGCACGGCATCATGCGACTGTCATAAGACTAAATTAACCACCATTAAGCTTTGAACCAATTGGCTACAAAGCTTCATTGCTTCAAGAAGTTTCATTTGGCCATCACTGCTCCTTTGGCGGAGACAATCAACCTCTCCTGCCACCTGTAGTCAACACCATTGTTGTCCAACATGCCTCCTAGCATGCATTGCAGCATTTATTTAGTGTTATTAGGCACATTTGCTCACTTTTGAATGGATGTAAAAGAACCGAGCTGGACATAAATGTCGTGAGTGACATAATTTGCCGCATGGCACCTAGTTCGTTAGTGTATCGTGTAGTGTATAAAATCGTCTAATATACTGTACATCCTCTTGGAAGGGGGCGTAGGAGGCGGCATGTTGTCGACATGTATTTCTGTCTAAGTGTGCGTGTCTGTGGGGTGGGTCAAGTCTTCAGCAAAACTAACGTACCTTTGAGTGGAAAAAATGGACCGGCACATTCCGCATTGAAAAGGGTTAAATGTAAGTCTGAACATCATGAAAATAATTCACTTAATAATAGTATGGTCAATTCTATCCTAAGAATATAAGGGAAGACAATCTAAATTACGTGCATACAGTAACTGACCCCATGATAATATGAAAATAAAGTTGCTTAAAAGCTGGTGGGGACAATTTGAGCATCCTGAAAAGTTGGTAGTGTTATGGCCCTACTGTCCCTATGCAAACAAACCTAGGCCCTTGGTTGCCTCTGTAGATGCTTTACAAGCAATGAATACACGCGCAGGCTTGCAGCTGTAACCCTCTGTCTCTCACCCACTTCTTCGTGGGCGTAAATGCGCTCTTCCTCGTGTGTGGCATGTGTTCTTCTTCGTGTGTACATGCGCTCTTACTCACATGCAGAAGTGCTACATAAAATAAAAGCATGCATCACAAAACAAAGTCAACATTATCATTTTTTTTTTAAACCGACTGGAGACAAAATAGCGTATGAGTAAAGTTGAAATCACGTAAGTCGGCTACATCGCAACCCGGGAACTACAGTATCTGTACTGGTTCTGGGCGGGTGCATATCAATAACCTATTGGGGTACAAACCATCACAATATATCACCATATCGATTTATTGTCACACCCCAAGTGTTTATTGCAAAGAAGAGCCAATCCCATAGAAACTATGCTCAAAGCACACAGCCCACAGCAAAAGGTTTGAATAAGGCAAATGTTCTGTCATGGATGTACACAGTAAACACTGTCAGTTTGTGTGAGAATCCCTTATCAGACAATGTTTGCCTTTAACCACGCTCATAGGACAGATATGTTTATGTTGTTTTTGCGTGCGAGTGTTTTCCAGCCTTGTCTGTGATCTACCTTAACGCAGGAGTTAGAAAGAGTGCAGGGTAAGCATATAGCCGCAAGCTACAATATGTCAGCATTAATCAGATCGCAATGGAAGAGAGGAGGCAACATACGATAAGTATGTGTTACTCAGATGCACACTGAGTAGCGTGCGTTAGGCATGGAGCTAATCAAGCACCGTAAGAATTTGGAAAAGATGAGTGCTGACCCTGATTCTTGCTCTTCATGCTCACTGTGCCTAAGAACATTCGCAGATGATTCTTTTTCACTTGACAGACTCATCAGTGTTTCCCACAGGATTTTAGGAGACTGTGGTGGGAGGGTCTCTGACCCTCGGGGTAGGGTGTGTGTGTACATTTTCAAGCCTGGTGTATCTCTTCAGGGCATTTTGAGACCACTGAATGTAATATAAATTGCTGTATGCGGTGTCGCCGGATCGCGCCAAATGCAGCAGAATGCAGCAGACAGTAGTCCCGTAGCCTGGTACACCAGACTCAGCGGCAATATGTTCCAATCCACGGTAAATTCGGTTTTACATGACCAAAAACACATCGAGTCGCTAAAACCAACAGTCTGTCTCGCGCTACCCATGTTGAATATGTTGAAATGTCTCTCGTTAGTTTCTTGTCGCTTTACCGACGTCGCGTCAGCCCGTCGCTGATTGGTCAGTTCCGCTGTCTATTTGCTGTGGCTGGCTCCGCCCTGGAAATGTTTTTCTGCTGAATGGTAGCCAGACTCATACTCTCATAGCCAGGCATGAAAATGGGTCAGGGGTTAAAAAGGTGAGAAAGGTGTGGAGGAAATATGTTCCAGTACACTGTACACCCCAACAAAATATTGAGCTCTGTCAACCCACACTGTGTTTCAGCAGGGCCGTGCAGAGACCGGTTTTCACTTATTGCGGCCAGTTCTGGTCCCCATTAACCGCGAAAAACGAGGGATCCCTGTATTTCTGAAAAGCTTTAAGAAGCAAGAGTCATTCCCACCACTCGTCGGGCCGGTGTTGTGCCGACACCGGCCGTCAGCTCAAGTCCCAGCCGAAAATAACGCGTCTCAGGTGGACGACGGGAGCGATACGAGGCGCCTTACAAATTAAGCATGCCGCTTAATTTGACTCAACAGTGTGTTTCTTCTTTTAATACTACTGCTAAATACACAAGCTTGACGCCAATTTCACGGGAGCTATTTTTTTTCATGGGAGATTTGGCTAGCTCTGGCAGTGTTCAACGCAAGCTGCAACGAATGGCAGTAACTTTTTTATACCACTTTGAAACGATTGAAACCAATACTCACCAAATTCAATCTGCTGGCAAATACAGGCAAGTGCAGGGATTCCCCTATATTCAACAGATTGTGGCGCACCGCCACACTAAAATGAAAGCCGCCACGCCTGGCAAATGAGATGTATTTTATTTATTTATTTATTTATTTATTTAAATAAAAAAATTTTTTTTAAGGCCGCTTCAAACTAGCGGCAGCCGAGTGGGAGGAGTTCAGCGGACACCTATTCATTGTGTATTGTAGCCTAATGTTCGTAACTATGCAGGCCCCCCCTTAAGAGACGCAAGGGGAACGAGTAGGAAGAATGGGAGAACGAGCGAGATAGCGAGAGATAGCGGTCGCATGTCGTAGCAGCCCGCTGTTATTTTGTTATTGTTTTTCTTTATTATTGTTACCACAATAAAGTGGGTAAGCAAATACAGACTTCTCTCCTTCTTGCCCATATCCGGGGCATTACAATAATTTGGATCGGACTTTTCGGCGAAAGTGAGCGGTGGACGGCCGTCTTGGACGGAAAGCAAACTTTGACTAACTTGCGCTGAGAGACTGCGGAGAGGCGGGGCCCAAAATAAAGCCTTGCTCTATTTTCAAGCGTTGGTCACAGTAAACGATTTATCAGTTCAAGCAGAGTAAAATGATACATATTCACGGTACAAGAACGTTTCTGGTTCCATCGATTGGTAAGAAAAGGCTGTTTGTACGAGTGACGTGTGGGCGCTCCCGTCAGGGGGGACATTTCACGTGGAGTGGCTATTTTTCGGCACAACACCGGCGCGCCAACTTCAGACAATTACGGCTGACGAAACTTTGATAAATGCGCCCCCCCACCCAAATTTCGCGAGCTCTGGGACACTCGAAAAATGACTCTCATACCTCTCCTTGCTAAGTTAATGGTACCTCGACGTGCCTTTGTGTGGAAATTTAGTTTACGAACAACGGGGAAAAAACTATTCACCTTCTCACCGAATCAAGTAAAACTCTTTACACGGCTATTAGAATTCCCCCAATGCTCTAAATGGGTCAGTTGACAGAAGGACTGTTATTGTTGTGGTAATGTAGTACTTATGAGGGTCAAATAAAAGGAAAAAGGAGGACTACGACGGTGGTCTGCAACCCGCGGCTCTCGGGCCGCATGCGGCTCTTTAGCGATGCTTCGGAGCTTTTTTTTTTTTTTTTTTTTTTTTTTTTTTAAATGGAAAAAGATGGGGGAGGGAAATATATTTTTTTGTTTTAATAGGATTTCTAGGAGGACAAACATGACACAAACATTCTTTCAATTCATTAATATTGTAATGAAGTTAAACTTGTGGTGGCATAGTACAACAGAGTAGTCACGTGGTGCGTCATTCTCTATAGGATCCACTGCAGGGAAAATAAACATTTAATCATGAAGGCTAATTACGTATTTCTAGCCAACTTAGTCATTTCTATAGTAGGCTAATATGGCTAGTATCGATAATTATAAGGCTTGTACAAGGCTTTTAATTTTTTGTGGCTCCAGACATACTGTATCAGTTTTTTGTTGTTGTTTTTTTTGGGGTCAAATATGGCTCTTTCATCAGTTTGGGTTGCCAACCCTGAGTCACTACGAGATGTAAGTCGTACTATTGCCACGAGAAAAAAAGTCGCATTAGTACATCGGGTAACGTAGCTGTAATCAGCTACGCATTTTACATACATGTACTGTAGCTGAGAGGTACAACATTAGCCTGGCTAATGAAATATTTCAAATATATCTTTGTTATGGTTCTTCTTGGGGGAAAAAATGAAGAAAAAAAAATTCGCTGTGGCACGACATGGTGAGGCTGTCCGACTCCGATGCAGCCCACCACCACAGCTTCAAAAAATCCTAGGGGAAACACTGAAGTGTGTATGCTGCGCTCTGGTCTGCCCCGGTGTGGGTAAGGCCTGCTTTTTGTTTTCGCAGCTCTGCAATGCAACCAAAGGCTCTCCGAGCACTCTCATGTACACATAAGGAGTGCGAGCGTTTGGAATAATGGAACGCAGCTTGAGCCGATGATTGGTTCTCGTCAGCGAAGCATCTAGAAGGATTTGCTGACTGTCCAAGTGTCACTTTTTTAAAGAATCGATTTCTTAAGTGCTCAGTTTACGTACTAAGTTAATCACATGATGATAATAATAATAATAATAATTAAATAAAACCTCCCGAAACCTTTTTCGGCGGGGGGGGGGGGGGGGGGGGGCAAACGAGACTGTGGCGGGCCGCTGTTCATTGGTGGGAAACACTGCTCATGCTTTGCTTTTACTCTGTTTTACTGCCACTTTGTCGAGATGTTTATCTCATCGTGAAGACTTGATCAGTAGCAAATTCTCATTGCAAACATAAAACACTGGCTGATCAAGTGAGCAAATTTTTGTTTGGATGGCCACAGAATGAGTTTGAATTAGAAATCCAAACTTAAGGTAGATTGCTCGATTGTAGCCAAGTCTTTAGAACGCACATTAACACTCTTTCAGCGACTCTGCTAATGGAGGGCAACATGCCCTGTGAGTTGTGAAATTATAAATCATTTAGGTCTTTTTTTTTTTTTTTGGAAACATTTTCAGTCCTTTTTACTCATCACATTTCCAATACAGCGGTACCTCTACATACTAATTTAATCAGTTCCAGGACCTGGTTTGTCAGTCGAAATGGTTGTCTGTCGAGCGGGATTCTCCCATAAGAATACATTATAATTAGGGCTTTCAAACGATTAAAATTTTTAATCGAGTTAATCACAGCTTAAAAATTAATTAATCGTAATTAATCGCAATTCAAACCATCTATAAAATATGCCATATTTTTCTGTAAATTATTGTTGGAATGGAAAGATAAGACACAAAAGGGATATATACATTCAACATACTGTACATAAGTTGTTTGTTTATTATAACAATAAATCATCAACAAGATGGCATTAACATTAACATTCTGTTAAAGCGATCCATGGATAGAAAGACTTTTATGTTCTTAAAAGATACATGTTAGTACAAGTTATAGAAATTTTATATTAAAACCCCTCTTAATGTTTTCGTTTTAATAAAATTTGTAAAATTTTCAATCAAAAAATAAACTAGTAGCTCGCCATTATTGATGTCAATAATTACACAATTCTCAAGGTGCTTAAACCTATAAAAACCAGTCGCACCAAAGCGCCAGCAGAGGGAGACAAAAAACACAAGTCACAAGGGGCCATGACACTGTGCTGTCATTTTAATCTTTTGGAGAGGGACATGTGCATCAACTGCGTCAAATATTTTAACGTGATTAATTTAAAAAATTAATTACCGCCCGTTAACACGATAATTTTGACAGCCTTAATTATAATTCAATTGATCCGTTCCACAGCCTAAAAACCTACGCTAAATCCTTCATAAATACTGTTCGTACAATTACAGATAGCAATGTCGTCGTCTAAATATTGTTAGGTTACGAATATACATACCAGTTTTCAGCAATTGTTTTACCTTATCTGACTCCAATTAACATTAATCCAATTAGTTATACTATACCTTTACCTTCTCGCACCTAACAATTTTGCGCATTCGTTCTGTCGCAGAAGAGACCAGGAATCAATCAGACCAGATTAGCAGAGGTAGATTTAATCTCCCAAGTAAAAGTATTACAGACGTCTGGGTTCTCAGCTGATCAAATGCAAAGGAACACTGCGGCTGAGAGACAATACCCAGGACAAGTACATGGTTTATATAGACATAATGATGACGATGCATGGATACATGATCATTTCTTTCTCTCATTGGTTGGTTCTTGTTCTTCCAGGAATTCTTCTTCTATCAAGATGGTTTCTTGTAATAGGTCTAGCACCTTGTAACTTTGTTTGCTTACTTCTTCAAAACACTTCCCTAAAACAAGCAACAAACTGGTTCCAACTAGTCAAACTGAGCCTTCAAACTGAATCTTTGATAAATATGCCCATATATAGAATTCATATCAGCCTGTACGTGCAAGCAAGCTATTGACTCATGGCTTCGTACATGGAAACTTAAGCTTATCTACAGACCCCCTTGGTATTGGCCTATTAATCATTACCAAAATGCCTAATCACCAAGGTCGATTGGTGTTGGCCTTCTATTCAATCTTTATTTTTTATTCATTTATTAAAATGCCTAATTACCAAGGGTGAGATGCCAGAGGGGGGCGAAAACCTGCACTTCAATATCATTTTGATTATTATTTGGGAGTATATATTTGCTGTTTTCGAAGCCAGGAAAAAATTCCCCTCTTACCTTCCGCTTGGAACGATAGCCTCCTGGCCTGGTCATCTCCAAACAATGTACATACAATAATCAGACAATTACTCATTGATATATGATAATACAGCATAGCACATTAGTAAAGTATACGCAGCACATAGTAAAATATACGCTCTTTCTTTTCTTCTGGATCCTCGGCTTCCGGCCCATTCCCAAACAGGCAGGATTAAGATGTTGTCGGCATTTTTTGCCGTGAGTCACCAGTCTTGTCCACTGTCCTGTAATGTCCATGATTCCTTCGTTGGTGCTTAGACATAGGCCTGCCTCGTGGTATTTTCCCGTCAACATGTCCCAAACACAGTGGCGGCCAGGTGATACGAACTAGGGCGCGCCTTAATCATGCATTGGCCTTCATTCCTCTCAGGTGCAATGTCAGTTGACTCAAAAGCAGCAAAGGTGCAATGTCAGTTGATTCAAAAGCAGCAAATAAGCAGCCTTAGCCCTTCAATATCCATGAGCAAGAGACATTGCTCCTGGTGCTGCGTCACCAGTCAGTGGATGGCGAAGTAGTGTAAAGCGCAAAGGGCCTTGAAAGGTGAAAAGGCACTATACAAGTATGACACCGTTTACCAAAACAAACAGATTATTAATACAAATCGGAATAATAATTTAATGATGGAACAAATCGGGTTCTAATGTGGCAGTTGTGTTTTGCATGTTGTTTCTGTATGCACCGTGTAACTGACGAGAGGGTGAGATATGTGCTGAAGAGAATGAACTTTAACTTTTTGTCATGTTCTGTTGCTGTTGCGGTCGACTACAGCGAATAGTAGCCATGTTGTGTTGCACAAGTTATGAAATAAATAATTAAAAACCTGACGAAGCTGGCGCCTTCCTTAATAATAATAATAGTAAATTGGAGATTAATCAGCGTTTTTTTCAATTTAACTTACAGAGGCTGCCAAACGAAGGTATTTTTTTGCCATACTAGAATAACGTGTAATTGCACATGCACTCAGTGGGTGGCAGTGACGCTCTAATTTTCAGAGTGTGCACAGTATTTTTGCTTTAAACGAGTACGCAACAAAGAAGGATATGTGAAGATTCCCGAAAGCTAAGACAAGGAAATAATACAAAGTGTACGTAGGGTTTGGCTTCATTTTTAATACAGTGGGAGATGAGGAAAGACCGGTATGTTTACTGTATCCAAAAATATTGGCCGTACAGCGTGAAATGAAACCAATGAAGACATGAATTAAAGACATTAGACCCCAACCACATTGATAAGCCACTTTTCAGCAAAAACGCACCGAATATTGCCAACAATCATCCCACTTTGTGAGTGGCGCATTAGTAAACTAGTGAGCAATGTTACCATCATACAAAGTAGCATATCAAGTTGTTCAGTGCAAAAAAAAAAAAAAAAAAAAAAAAGACATAGCATAGCAGAAGAGCTGATACTTCCTGCAGCATGAGACATGGTCTGGGTCATGCTAGACGATACCATTGCTGCAAAAATAAGAACTGTGTCTCTGTCCAATGACACTCGTTTTTGTTTATTAATTCTTGTATGGCATATTGTGCTCAGAGGTAATGCTGCTCATCAATTTGAATTTATGATCATTTAGCATTTTATTTTTCAGTATCAAAAAGTCATAAACTGTGCCCTGAGTGTTTTTTTTTTTTAAATTCAGGAATATTAATGCACTTTAAGTATTTTCTGTAACAAGCAAAAATGATGTTAATCAGGTTATACTTTTTTGTAAGTTGATCTATGTTTCTTTAATGTCAACAAGGAAAGAATGTTAAGCAGTTGTGTGGTTATAATAATTTTATAGGCAAATGATACCATTTACAGAGGCGGCAGAAAGTAAGGGGCGGGCAAAAAATGTCATTCTTTCTCGGGGGGCGTAACAGAAAATAATTGAGAAGCACTGGTGTAAGTAAACACGTCAAGCAAGAGGCTTTACTGGAATATTGGAGATGTCACTCATATCGTGAGTTGCTTGCATCATGAGACGAGTTTTCTCTCGTGACCAGTGTTGTTAATAACGGCGTTACAATATAACGGCGTTATTTTTTTTCAGTAGTGGGTAATCTAATTAATTACTTTTCTCATCTTGGCAACGCCGTTACCGTTACTGAGGACGGAAAGGCATGCGTTACTATGCATTACTATATTGGTCGAAAAGTCTGAGGGAGACGGACTCACCGAGACGACAGAGCAGAGCAGGAGTAGGGAGGAGGCCAGAAAGTTGTGACGCCGAGCAAACGCGATGCTAGGTAGCTCCAATAATACATGTTGTAGCCGATAGCCTACAAACTACGCCCGCATGTTATGGTAGATATGGTAGACATGGTAGATATCAAATGTACTGTATATAGATATAACTAGATGCAAAATGACAGACATGGCACTAAATGCGTTAGTAGACAGCCGCCATCTTAAAGCAGTAGACTTTTTAGGACGGCTCCGTTGTAGAGAACCTTCCCAGCGAACCTAAGTAACTTTTTATCTAAAATACTTCTAAATCGGCAAAATCTTGACTTGAATCTATCTTTAAATGATGAAACAGTTTTAAAACTTTCATATGTCGAAAGTAGAGAGAAAGGAACTAATGCAATAATGGGAGCAATTTTAAAAACTTTTAACAGTTGATTCAGGGTAAAGGGTAAATTAGGGTAAAGAATTGGGCTCGGGTCAATTGTACCAAAAACTTTCACAAAAAACTTCGCATGGTGTGGCCAATGTTTTTTTTTTTTTTTTTTTTTTTTTTGAGGAAAAAAAAAAGTAATTATCACCAATTACTTTGCCAAGTAACTAATTACTCTTACATTCAGGTAATTGAGTTACTAACGCAATTACTTTTTGGGAGAAGTAATTTGTAACTATAATTAATTACTTTTTTTCAGTAAAATTAACAACACTGCTCGTGACAATGCTCGTATCGTAAGGTGAGATGCTCATATCCTGAAGGTCCACTGTATAAAGCAAAATATATATTTAATTCTTTTAATGCTACATTTCTGCATTCCCAAAAAGAGGTGAACGAACAGTCAAAAGCAAAACTGTCTGGCACCGTCGATGGTAGCCATTGACTTCAGGAGGCGTGAGATGCATTGTTAAGCAATCTACTTTCATGTTTAATTTGTTGCTCTGTACTGTTTATTTCCTTCAAAGCGTTTGTCTTATTGTGTGTCACAAGTTTCAAAAATGCAGAGTGCAACATGGGGACACTTGAAATTTATTGTAGGTCTGCTTTAAACTTCAATGTGTGATTTCACGTTCCACTTCACCACGCCGTGCATATTCAGGTTCATGCACTATTTATATCTGTTGTTTCCTAACTTGACAGGCTTGTCCTTTTTTCTTACATCTCTTTGGACATTTGTTGTTTTTGACTCCTCATTCCTCTATTTCTTTTTCTCTTTCTCTCATTCTTGTAATTTTCAATTCCATCCAGCAGTTTCTGCACTTCAGCCCTCCACACTTGTCACTATATGACAGCCCCCCTCCCGAATCCCTCCTCAACACCCCCGTCTGCGTTCCTCCCATCGTTACAATCACATTTATTTCATTCCTTCCCTAGTCTCCTCTTCCCTTTTCTTGTTCCCTCAGTCTTTTTTCAGATGTATGATTCATGGTTCCACCACTATGACTGTGACATGAATATTTTAAATGCACCAAATATAAATTTTCAGCAGAAAAGAAAGTGCGTGTATGTGTGCGCGTGTGCGGTTGGGGATTGAGGTGGTAGGATGTTAGTTGAAAGGGAGAGGAGGAGGTAAGCCTAAAAATCAGGTAGGAAAAGGAAGGTGTGGATGGATTTTAATAGACCTTTACAAGATGCTTTTGTTGTGTTGTTGAACTGTGTTGGATGAGAATGGTCTCTATTTTCATTTTAAATTTGAATTAGAGTATGCCAACAATCGGATTTTTCTTTGGTAATTCGCAAACGTACAATGTACAACTTTGTCATATTTATAATTATATGTGCAGTAGTGTTGTACGATATGATAATATAAAACATCAAAACAATATGAAAATTGGCCCCCACATGGTGTAAACCGGAAATACATCTCGCTGACGATAGCACCAGCATATTAGTAACTAGTTTAGATGTTCAATGTATTTCTTGTTGTTGTTTGTGTTTCTTTTCTTTCTTCTCTTGTATTTCTTTTCTTCTGTCCCCCCATAATCCCTTCCTGTTCGCTGCTTTGTCATAATAAAAAGGTATTTTGAATGATCACAATGGGAGTATGTCAGACTCTCCATGTGAAACATTAAAACTGTTCAGAATCCGTTCAGAAACAGCTGAACAGGACAGGTTTAAAAAAAAAAAAAAAAAATTAAAAAAAATAATATGAAACTGTCTATCAAAATTTTACACATCTATTGCAAGGGCCTAGGTTTTGTCTCAACATTGGTAAGGACAATTCAAAAGCTTAAGCTACATGTTTAAGCACATTTGCTAGGGACAGGACATTAATAACAAACAGATTGGGTGAACGGGGGTCAGGGCTACATTTCTCATGAGTATAAAACTAATTATTGATACGTTAAATGATCAATACAAAATAAATCTGTTGTGACTTATGCTTTCAGGTGTGTTGGTTCAGGTGATTCACCGTTCGATTCAAGCCTTTGTTTTCAAAAACTACAAAAGAAACATTCTGAAAACTTCCAAAATAAATGTCTGGATTTTATTAGCAAATTTAAATCGCAATATTTGAACATAAATTATATTCACATACAAACGTAAATAAATACAAACGTGTTATTAACCTCTTAACTATCAAGGAGTGCAAAAATAAACATTTGTCTTAAGACCACTCAACATTGTCTAGCTAAATAAAAAAATATACGGTGTATCACAAAAGTGAGTACACCCCTCGCATTTCTGCAGATATTTACAGTGGGGCAAATAAGTATTTAGTCAACCACTAATTGTGCAAGTTCTCCCACTTGAAAATATTAGAGAGGCCTGTAATTGTCAACATGGGTAAACGTGAACCATGAGAGACAGAATGTGGAAAAAAACCCAGAAAATCACATTGTTTGATTTTTAAAGAATTTATTTGCAAATCATGTTGGAAAATACGTATTTGGTCAATACCAAAAGTTGATCTCAATACTTTGCTATGTACCCTTTGTTAGCAATAACGGAGGCCAAACGTTTTCTGTATCGCTTTACAAGCTTTTCACACACTGTTGCTGGCATTTTGACCCATTCCTCCATGCATATCTCCTCTAGAGCTGGGGCTGTTGTTGGGCAACACGGACTTTCAACTCCCTCCACAGATTTTCTATGGGGTTGAGATCTGGAGACGGGCTAGGCCACTCCAGGACCTTGAAATGCTTCTTACAAAGCCACTCCTTTGTTGCCCTAGCTGTGTGTTTGGGATCATTGTCATGGTGAAAGACACAGCCACATCTCATCTTCAATGCCCTTGCTGATGGAAGGAGATTTTCACTCAAAATCTCTCGATACATGGCCCCATTCATTCTTTCCTCTACACAGATCAGTCGTCCCGGTCCCTTTGCAGAAAAAAAGGCCCCAAAGTATGATGTTTCCACCCCCATGCTTCACAGTCGGTTATGTGTTCTTCGGATGCAATTGAGTATTCTTTCTCCTCCAAACACGCGAACCTGTGTTTCTACCAAAAAGTTCTATTTTGGTTTCATCTGACCATAACACATTCTCCCAGTCCTATTCTTGATCATCCAAATGCCCTCTAGCGAACCGCAGACGGGCCTGGACTAGTACTTCCTTCAACAGGGGGACACGTCTGGCAGTGTAGGATTTGAGTCCCTGGCGGCGCATTGTGTTACTGATAGTAGCCTTTGTTACTGTGGTCCCAGCTCTCTGTAGGTCATTCACTAGGTCCCCCCGTGTGGTTGTGGGATTTTCGCTCACCATTGTTGTTATCATTTTGAAGCCACGGGATGACATCTTGCATTGAGCCCCAAATCGAGGGAGATTATCATTGGTCTTGTATGTCTTTCACTCTCTAATAATTGCTCCCACAGTTTATTTCTTTACACCAAGCGTTTTACCTATTGCAGATTCATTTCAGTCTTCCCAGCCTGGTGCTGCAGCTCTACAATTTTGTCTCTGGTGTCCTTCGACAGCTCTTTGGTATTGGCTATAGTGGAGTTTGGAGTATGACTGACTGAGGTTGTGGCCAGGTGTCTTTTATACCGATAATGACTTAAAACAGGTGCCATTAATACAGGTAACGAGTGGAGCCTCGTTAGAAGAAGTTGGACCTCTTTGACAGCCAGAAATCTTGCTCGTTTGTAGGTGACCAAATACTTAAATACACTCTAATTTGGAAATAAATTCTTCAAAATCAAACAATGTGATTTTCTCTTTTTTTTCACATTCTGTCTCTTATGGTTGATGTTTGCCCATGTTGACAGTTACAGGCCTCTCTAATCTTTTCAAGTAGGAGAACTTGCACAATTGGTGGTTGACTAAATACTTATTTGCCCCACTGTATGTCCCTACCGTCCCTATGAAAACCTGCGCCCTCGATCTATTGTCATTATCGCCATAGAGCTGTTCCTACCTTGCACATTTTGGTCAGTACATGGCGCCCAATTTGCGCTGACTTGCTACATTGCTGGGATTCCATTTGCAAGAGTAGTACCAGCAATGACCTTCACCTCCGCAAAGTTGGCCCCGATCAGAAGCAAAGTTATGGAAAAATTATGTCGTTCGTTTACTAGGTTTTTGCTCATTTGTGCGGAAATTTTTTTTTCACAATTTATTATTTTATAGGCAATCTGAGGGCAATGGCTAAAAATGGTGTCATTTGTTTATGGTACCTTTGTGCTGTGAAAACTGTCGTTTGTGCGTCTATCGTTTTGAGATATTAATTTCGAGTGATTTCACGCAGCACCCCCCATTACAGTGGCTGCTGCTGGCTAAAAAAATCCTTCTAATATCCCTCCTCATCAAAGGGGGCGGAAGAGGCGATATGTTGTCGACATGAATCTGTCGAAGCTGTATAGGTGGGTGTGTGTGTCTGTGTGGCATTGGGTCAAGTCATCAGCCAATCAAACACGCGTATGAGGGAGAAAAAAATGGAATGGGTCATTCAGCAAGTGAAAAGGGATAAATGTATGTCTGAACATAATGAAAATAATTCACCTAAGAATGGTAGGGTCTATTCTATCCTTACAACATATGGTAAGACAATTTAAATGACCTTTATAATTTAAGTCATTATATAATGCATATAAGGTTGCTTAAAAGTTGGTAGGGACAATTTAAGCATCCTGAAAAATTGGTAGTGATATGTCCCTACTATTCCTATGCAAACCTACCTTGATCGTGGCATATTGATATGGTGATATTAAATATCCATATCCTGATAGGAGATATTTTCCTTATTGCACAGCACTAACATGCAGTCTAAAATACTATTTATTTATTTATTTATTTATTTATTTAAGAAAGTGGGCATTGGTGAAAGCTTTGTACAGAAAACTGGGCTAATCTCCAGAGATTAGGTAATCTATTGAGTAAAAAAAAACAAAAAAAAATTAATAATCAAGCAGAAAAGTACATGAAAATTACACTAACAAAATATTTTTATTTGCATCAGGTAAATTAAGGGTGAAGAAATAGGAAGCAAGCACAGCAAGAAGAAAGTAAATAAATCCAAACTTGTGATATCAACGTGTTAAACGCGTGTGAGGCATGTCATCCTAATGGCAAAGGTGACATTGTTTAGAGGACATTTACAAAGGATCCTCGTTATCAGTTCCTCTGTTCAATGTGGACAAGTGACCTTCGTAAAATCAGACACGCTGACAGGGATTGTTAAGACAGCAAGGTTGCCAACAAAGACCACAACAATGTGACCTTTACAGCTCTCTCGACTTGACCCTGATTTCTGGCAGTGTGAAGCACATTTATGTCTAAAGTTCGGATCATTTGACCTTTTAGAATTTTTGTACAAATTATTAATGAGTACAATATAGGGAGAAAAATTACAAGACTTTGGATTTGTTGCAGTCCAACGACGGGTATCTTGAGAACTGAAACGACAAAGAAAGGACGGAACATGAGAAATGGCTACTTGATAGAGAAGTGACAGGTGATTAACAGAAATAAAAAGGGTTGAAGGGTGTCAAAAATATAAAAGCATGAAATATGAGAAAGGGAATGTGTAATGGGACCGCAGAGGTGAATGGGGTAGGACAAAGATCTACAGTACAAAAAGACAAAAAAAATAGAACAGGAGATTGTGCTGGAGTAATTGAAAAGCATGAAAAATATCAAGATGACAAAGGCCTCTGCTTGAAAAGACACAAAAGAGAAAGGAAAATTGAATGTTAAACATCCCATCTCTTTCTTGTAAGGACACTGATATTCCATCTGGGTTCAGACAAAATTGTGGGATTCTGTTTTACTTCTATCTACAGTAAATAGTGGTTTCAATATAATTTCACAGACCAGTGACGTGCGGTGAGGTTCATGGTTGGTGAGGCACTGACTCCTTTAGTGTCAGATTTCCAAATATATAAACCGAAAAGGGTAGCTTATTCAATTGGCTACTGGTTATTTCATATCTCATCAGCATTCTTCACAAAACACGCACACACGGTACATATTATCAATATGTAAAAGTGAGAAAATAACATGCATTTGCGATAATTCATGCAACATAAATGAGGGTAAAGAGTTGTGTACGAAACCACAGAATTCTGACCTTTAGTGAAATATTCAGTTTTTCAAACTTGTAATTCTAATACTTTAATCAATTTATTACAGATTGCTAAACAAAAAGTGTGAAAAGAAAAACAAAGAATATTTTATTTAAGGCCAAAATTTAGTTTTTTAAATATTCTATTGTATTTTTCTTAGTCTAAGCTCTTTTTTAAATTTTTTTTTATAAGATTGAAATGAAAACTGTTTGTGGTCTTGCGCCTGTCCTTCACCACAAAAAACGCCGTTACTTTGGAAGAGCATAGGTTTGGTCTCAACATTCGTAGGGATGATATAACAGCATAACCTGCATGTAGGTACACTTTTTGCTGGGGACGGGACATTAATAAGACCAAACAGATTGGATGAAGGGGGCAAAGAGCCACATTTCTCATGTATACGAACCTAGTTAATTAATAGGCAAAATGATCAATGCAAAATAAATCCTTATCTACTGATAATAACTTTTATGTGCATTGGTTCAGATGATACACTGTTCGATTCAAACCTTTGTTTTCAAAAAATACTAAAACATTTTGAAAACTTCCTGAATAAATGTCTGGTTTTTATTAGCATAAACATAATGAAAAAAATTCACTTAATAATGGTAGGGTCAATTCTATCCTTACAACATATGGAACTATTGAAAGATCTAAATTCTCTATATAACTGAACATTATATCATGCAAAAAAGGTAAGGTTGCTTAAACGTTGGTGGGGACAATTTTAGCATCCTGAAAAGTTGGTAGTGTTGTGTCCCTACCGTCCCTATGCAAACCTACGCCCTTTTTGTAAAAGTCCTCCTTATTTTCCTTTACTTTAAAAAAAAATCTCTCCGCCTCAATGGAGAGGCTTGCTTCAATTAGATCGCTGTGTTCTATTTGACAAGCCAGAACACATAGTGGATGTGTCCAAATGTCTAGCTAACCTTTCATCTTTCTCAGCAAAACCATGTAATCGTTCTACATATATGCCACGTTTAGAAGAGCTTACACGCTCATCGTTACCACGAAATGCTAACTCCTGTTTAGCTAGGATGCAGGTTGCATTAATGAGGTATTTCAAACTCTTTACCTTAGCGTTCACGATGCTACCGTTGAGCTTCCGCTGTTCGTCAAAGCCAAATCGATCCTTGAGCTTCCAAAAGTTCTTAAAGCAATCAGGCTTTGAATGTGAGTGGTCGAGCTCTCGTGTTTGCTGAGGCTTCGTGGTAGTTTTTTAATGTCACAATATCTCGTGTTAGTCCAGACATTCGCACAAGTTGAGAAAAAAAGGCAGGGAAAGCAGCAAAGCCGATTTTTTCGAAGGACAGCCACATAGCCAGTCTTTTCGGGTGTACCAGTCCGTTTGAAAAGCGCGAGTTATCTTCTGTCCCGTAGTTTGAAGCAAACCTTTTAGCTCCGGTGTTGTTAATCGCGTCCACTTTTGACGGAAAGTCCAGTTTCACGTACGCCCCCTTTCAGTGCGGCAGAGTACTATCTGCCGCAGCCTGTGCCTTTTCATTGCGGTTTTATTTCCCATCAGCAAAACTAAATATGTCGCTAACAAACATTAAACTTTAAGGGTTAAAGACATTAGCCAGACTGTGGAAAATCAGGTCAAATAAACGTATCTGGAAACATTATAATGGCGACATGCAGATGTACGGCAACCAGCACGCTCCAATTCCATGTATCAACCCAGTTTGTTATGGATTGCGCAATCAGAGGTGAGGCTTTACTCGTTGCTGCCGCACCTCTCGTTTCATTTCGTTATTTGAACAGGAAATGGGCAAATTCAGCGATTTTGACAATAAAAAATGTTTGAAATGAGTCATACATAAAGAGCAATGGACAAATATTAATATAAATTTGATGCTATAATTATTTTTTTGTCATGATTGCAGGTGAGGCTCTGCCTCACCTGCCTCCCCTGACCGCACGTCACTGTCACAGACCTTCCTAAAATTAAATATTTCATAGTACATAACTTTGTGCATTAGGGAAGACAAACAGAAACAGTACATAAATTGGATGCAAAGAAAAAGGACTTTTTTTTTTCAAGAAATATATCAGGATCTAATAATACAGTACTTTGATTACACAACAACTCCTTCAGCATCCTTCTAACTCAGTGCTTCTTAATTATTTTCTGTTACGCCCCCCCCAAGGAAGACGTAAATGTTTCGTGCCCCCCCAAACTCTGTGTCGCCACTGTAAATAGTATCATTTGTCTATAAAATTACTATAAGTACGCCTCTGCCTAACATTGTGTCCTTTTTTTTTCTATTAAAGAAAAAAAAAGTAACATATATCAATTTATAATAAAGTATAACTTTATCAACATTGTTTTGTTAGTAACAGAAAATGCTTAACGCGCATCAATTTGCCTGAATTTTAAAAAAAAGTCACATCCAAACTGTAAAAATACACTCAAGGTACATTTTTGACCATTTTATACTGAAAAACAAAATCTAATAAAATCAGTAAATAACAAATTCAAATTGATTAGAAACATTAACTCATCAGGACAATATGCCAAAAAATTTGACCGAAAAAACAAAACTGAATAGAAGGGGGAAAAAAGTGTCTTTGGACAGAAGGACAGTTTTTATTTTCGCTGCTCACAGTATCACCTCCTTTGCAATGGTGGGGGGTTATTTCGCACTGAGCATGCTAACAGTGCTCACTGGTTTGCTGATATAACACGGACAAAGGGGGACGATTTTTGGCAATATTCGGCACGTTTTCGCTGAAAAACAATCAAGCGCCTTATCAATGAGATTGGGGTCTAATGTCTTTAAGTGGCGTCTTGATTGATTTGGCTTCCGGTGTTCTGACAAATTTTCCAACCCCTCAAAAACTGCTACCTTGCGGTTTTGCGCATGCGCGGAATGTTAAAAATGGCCGCAAATGCAGCAATTCCAAAGTAAACACTACAAACTTTCTTTAAAGAAAGGAATATTTACTTAAGTTTGACCATGTAAAGAGATGTAGAATAGTTCTCAAACACATCCTACCATGTTAGCTGCACACAGCAACTGCACCCTGCGCGCTCACCGTTAACGACTTCGCTGTTTCGTTAAGTATTAATTTACGCCATTTTCGTGTTGCACATGTATGCCTATGATGTATCTAGTTTAGTTAGCACCTTTGGATAACATTGAGAGTCCAACTGAATGTAAAAGACGGCTTTTTCAGCACCACAAAAGCTATGGGAGCAAAATTTTATAAGGGAGCAAATTTTGACAGAACACCAGATATCCGTTATAATCATTTTTAGACACAGTAAACAGTGGTCTTTCCTCATCTCCCACTGTATTAAAAGTCAAAGCCAAAAGGCAAACGGCCCGAAAAAAAGCGCATTCTCGGTGGTGAGGGCGGTCGTCGTGACGATCCCGAGCCAAAAATGGCACTTCTCGAGCGAACAAGTGAGAACCGGAGAAGACAGTGGGTCTCTGCGTGAGTCCGGACGGAAAACGGCTTTCGAAAACGGAGCACAGCTCTTCATATCTGTTTTCTGTGTGCTCTTGTTTAGTTCAAAAATACTGCGCACACTCTGAAAATGAGAGCGCCACTGCCACCCACTGAGTGGATGTGCAAGTACACGTTATTCTCCTACGGCAAAAAAAAAAAAAAAAAAAAAAGCATGTTTCCCGAGGTCACATGCGCCACCCATGGCATCGCTCTAGGCCCTCCCCCCCCCGGGGGGCGTGCCCCACTATTTGAGAAGTACTGTTCCAACCTAACATGTGCATATTTAACTACCGTAATTTCCCGAATATATGGCGCACCCATGTATAATGCGCACCCCAAATTTACTTGTAAAATCAAGGGAAAATTATAGTACCCGTTTATAACGCGCACCCTAATTTTAGCACCAATAAATCGAAGAATACAAGAAAACAGAGCTCGTGTACAGATACAGAAATGTCATTTTACTGACTGGTGAAACACAGCACAAGCATAGCATATTGGTAGTTCAAAACATTACCATTAACAGACAATGTTTACGGTAATAATATGATTTGACAACTTCTCAATCGTACCAGAATCTAGGAGAAAACAAAACAGATGTGACTTTTCTTTTAAAGGCTGCTGTATAACTTGGTCGTTTCATCATGATGAATAAATGTTTCTTCCATGGATTGATATGGTAAAATGAAAGTGAGAACGTAAGTCGGAAATCAAAGAGAGCTCATCGCTGTCGACACGACAGTAATCATAGGAACTATTGTTATTTGGGTTTGAGTTTCCCGAGGGACAGATATAGTTGACGGACACACACAGGAAGTCTTTGTTGTTTGTTATAGTCCGAGTTACGGAGCTGCAATAAACGTTGACTCAAATGAGTTCAAGAAACTAAATTCTGTGCTTTATGAAGAGTGAAAAAAGCAGCATTTAACAAAGACGAAATCATTCGGCCGATCAGAGTGAAGTATTACCAAAACAAAATGGTGACGTCACGTACCGTAATGGTCGGCAACGGATCGCCGCTTACGTTTCTTCAACACAACGTGGCCGTGTCAATAAAAAAAAAAATCGGTTTATATGTATATATAGAATATATATACAGTATATTTTTGTAATGCCCCAAAATCAACAGGAAGTAACTGAAAATCAACAGGTAAATGACCTTAAATGGCCAAAATTACCTCATTGCCTGGCATTGGCTGCCACTGACGGCCATAGACGTTCAATGGAGCGAATGAATGTTCATTCGCTGCCATCCCTCCCAGTTCAAATGGATTGGACATCTACTAGTGATAAACTCATTCCAATTCACAGCAGAAGCTTGTTTTTCTGTTGATTATTCTGTTTATTAGTTGTTTGTAGGAAATCCTAGAATGATTTCCTGACCAATGTATCGATAATTGTTGTATCACCATGTCGTCAGATCATCGTTATTGTGAGCTTTGTATCGCAAATCGTATCGTATCGTGAGGTACCAAGAGGTTCCCACTCCTACTGTCTTGTCACTGCCGCGATCAGGAAGAAGATGCAGGCTATCACCTGCTACTGAGAGACAATTGTTCAGGAGGGTGAAGAGTCAACCAAGGGTGAAGAGTGAACCGAGAACCACCAAAAAGCAAATCAACACATGTGTCAGTGTCCACAGTCAAGGATGTTTTGCATCGCAATGGTCTGAGGGGCTGCTGTTCGAGAAGGAAGCCCTTTCTCCAAAAGCGGCACCTTAAGGCTCGAATAAAGTTTACTGCTGATCACATGGACAAAAATAAGACCTTCTGTAGGAAAGTTCTGTGGTCAGACGAAACAAAAATTGAGCTGTTTGGCCACAATGCCCAGCAATATATTTGGAGGAGAAAAGGTGAAGCCTTTAACATCAACTATGTTGGTGGTAGTATCATGCTTTGGGGCTGTTTTGCTGCCAGTGGAGCTGGTGCTTTACAGATAAAAAAAGGGATAATGAAGAAGCAGGTTTACCTTCCAATTCTTCAAGATAACCTAAAATCATCAGCTCGAAGGTTGGGTCTTGGGTGCAATTGGGTGTTCTAATAGGATGTGGTGGCTACCACTACCACCACAATTTAGTGCTTCAAGATTTAGTTAATTATTTATGTGATATCTTTGGGGACATGTATTTTCTAATGGGTGCATACTTTAGTTAATATTTGTCTGAATGTTTACTGGATTTTATTTTCTAATTTGAGGTAACGACCACAGCTGTTTAAGATCTGGCACCTACCATTCTGGAGGGGGGATATTTCTCTTGATTTATTTATGACTGTTTGGGGTAAAGTTTTCACTGTTTGTTTAAATGCACATTATTTGATTATTGTTTGAAGTTAATATATGTAATTTTTCCATCAGCTGTTGTTTTAAGTTGAAAATGTTTGGTTAATTTGTTGTCATACCTCCCTCAGGTGGTCGTTAGTTGAGTCCGTCCTGATTTAAATGGCCACAGAGATGTGTTTGGGTGAAGCCTTTTGTTACGTTGGCCTCTTTTATGTTGGGCCAGAGATGTTTTGTTATATTGCTTTTCTTTTGTGACTTTATTAAATTGAATTTTCACCTACGTTGAAACATCTGTGTCTATGTGTATGTTTGGTCCACTACATTTGGTGGCAATGGTGGGGTCTTTCTAGTCGGACATTGGTGTTTTTTTTTTCCTTTCTGCTTTTCCCCTTTTTTGTTCATTTTTGTATCACTCACCCTCAACTATGCCTGGAAGGGGAAGAGGACGCAATGACCGTACCAGCCCAGAACCAGTTCATCTGGAAGTGGGAGAAATGACCATGAGGAGGAAGGGGCTGTTGGGGGACTTATGGAAAAGGAGGCAAGTGAACCAACATTAACTGAATTCACTAACCTTCTCAAAGCTTATATAAGCCAGCAGAAAGCCATAGAGGACGATTGGGACAAGGAGGCGGTTGGACAGGCAGGTAACTTTGGAGAACTAGAAGAGTAATTCACTTTACTCAAAATGGAAGTCGACTCAAGCCACGCCCAGAAAGCAGCGGCCATCATCATCAGAGCCTGAGGTGGCCACACTGGTGCAGAGGCCATCTGATGACTTCCCTCATGCTTCCTCACCTTTGCCTCAGTTGCCTAAACTGCAGAAGCTGAGTGAGGAAAATGATATTGAACATTTCCATTTAAGACCATCACAAACTGGCTAAGCCAGAAGCACCTTTGTTTATGTTGATGTTGACGTGTCAATGAATTATGAGAGAGTCAAAGCAGCCGTTTTGCAGAAATATGAGAGCAACAGCGAAACCGCAGGCTACGTTACGACCCAAATTACCTCAATGAGCTGAAACACACATCAGGCTAGAATCAAGGTTTTAGAATGGCCTGACTTAAACCCCATTGAGAACATGTGGACAATGCTGAAGAAACAAGTCCATCTTAGAAAGCCATCAAATTTAACTGAACTCCACCAATTATGTCAAGAGGAGTGGTCAGAGATTCAACCAAAAACTTGTACTGTAGATGTCTACCAAAAGCGCCTAATTTAAGTGAAAATGGCCAAGGGACATGTAACCAAATATTAGTGTTGCTGTATGTATATTATTGATCCAGCAGATTTAGTCACTTTTTGTGTAAAAGTCATAAAAGAACCAAACTTCATAAATTTTATTGTGACAAGAAAAATATCTGTTCCAATCACACAATCAGAGAAAAATCAGTGTTGTAGAAATAACTGGAAACTCAAGAGGGCCATTACGTTATGTTCTTTACAAGTGTATGTAAACTTTTGACCACAACTGTATATATAGTGGTATCTCTACTTATGAATTGGCTCTGAAAGTAGTCTCGTAACCTGAAAATTCAGTAAAGAGAGAGACGTTTTCCATGTAAATGTCTTAATCCGTTTCAAGCACTACTGAAACGCCACTTTAAATTTTCTATTCGGGATAAACCGGAATAAAAAAAGAGCCAAACAAATTTGTTTAATCAACCAAAACCTAACCAAACCGTTAATACATGTAATGAAGTAGAAAACAGAACATAATGCAAAGGAAGAAAGATAAAAAAAATCTTAACTTTTGAGTGAGGCGATGTCTTTTTTCATGAGATCAATGGTGCCTAACCGCGATCTCAATCTTCGTGACACAAATACGCGAGGAGACCTGCGCTCTAATCTGCTACTAATGTAGTGAACCGTGTGCAGGCTTAAAGAAACTCTGTGAGACAAAAACGCAAGGAGACTTATGCTCTTTTGGCGAAGACATCGAGCCCACTATAACAACAAAAACACCGTTGCCTTTGCACAGCATCATACTGCGACACCCAAATTGAAACATCATCAACAATAGGCCAATAGACCCCAATCACCAACGTCACACAATCACGTGATCGCTGTATTGTGCCGCCATATTGTCTGTCATTGTGTGTCCGTATTGTCATTGATCGTAGTTTCTAAAGGTGGATTCACTTGCAAATTATGGAAGCCATGGTGCTTTCAGACGCTGTAAACTCATTGGATGAGTTGCATAAAAGCCGTTATTTGGAAAAGCTTCAGTCGATCCAGTCGCCAGATCCATATTTGATGCCCAAATCGATGTTTCCTCCTGTCCGGTCCCGTCCCGTGCGTCAGAGCTCGTCCTGAGACCACAAAATTTCCAATCATACTCCAGTTTATGTCACGATGAGGAGTCGGGTACCCAAAATCGGCACCGGCCCGAATATAAACCGACATTTGGTCAGCTGAGCGTCACCGTTGTCACGATTGTAAAATGAAACTTGATCGACAACAGGCCGGTGTGTGCCGAAAAATAGCTGCCCCGCGTGAAATGTCCCTCCTGACGGGAGCGCTTATTTATAACGCTTTATTGAGGTGAAAACATCAAATGTTTTCATGGACGCATTACAGAAATGGATTTACGACTGAAGATCAGTTTTAAATAATTACATTACACAAAATATTAGTACTGTATTTTAGTAACAAACCGTGGACTGGGCCACATAACCATCTTTGAACAGAAATGTATTAGCCCACAGGTTTTCACGACCATATCCCAATGCCAATCACACAGGTATGACATTTATTAGTTCAAGCAGAGTAAAATAATACATATTCACGGTACAAGAAAGTCGTTTCCATGTGGGCGCTCCCGTCAGGCGGGACATTTCACGCAGGGCGGCTATTTTTAGGCTCAACACCTGTTGTTGCGCTCACCTTCCTGCTGTGCAACCGTGGCGATGAGCTTCGTAGTCTCCGTCTGATGATGTCTGCGATCGTGTTGGCATCATATTGATGTTTTCGCAGCTGTCTAACGGCTGTCGACACAAACGCATCATGGACCGAGATAAACAAACCATGCTGCTTTCGAGATTTGCCCTTTTAACAATGGGCACATAGCACCTACTAAAATGACTGTTTATCTTCTCTGTTACTGCAACCGATCGCCACACATGCCTTCACCATTTTTATTAATCAATGTTAACGGTTGTCAGGAAGGTTTTTGGGTTCGTTTACTAGGCGGTGATTCCTTAGACAAGCAGAAAAACGCAGTAATAAGAGGAATGTACGTAGCGGTAATATGTAAACACGATGAGCTGACGGACAATATGGCGGCACCAGTCAGGGGGGCGGAGTTGTGACGTCACGTGATTGGGGTCTATTGGAGAGCAGAATCACGTTACTAGGGCATAATGGGAAAGATTATGATCAGTAGGTCAGCAGGATTTTATGTCGTGACATTTAAAAGCAGTAAGCAAGAAGTACATACACATCTTTTACGGTACTGTACTGCATTTTTGCGTCTCGTATCCTGAAATTTCTTTCGTGACAAAAGGCAATATTTTACTATTGAGGCATGTCGAAACCTGAAAATTCTGTATTATAGAGACGTTCATAAGTAGTGGTACCACTTTACCTTTACATATTGTTTCCCTTGAATACTAAATTATTGCATTGTCACTTGAATGTAGTCATTGTTATCATGGATTGGCCAGTCACTGCTTAATTATTTGGCTGCCATTGATGGCGCTAGAGTTCCAATCCATTTGAAGTGGGAGCGGTGGCAGCGAATGAACAGACTTTCATTTGCTGCCACCCCTCCTATATTGGTGGTTAACTAATGATGAACTCATTTCAATTCACGGCAGAAGCATGAAAAGGCTCCTATCAAAATGGCCCCAGGGCAGCAATGTTGGTAGGGACAACGGGTCCCATCAAAGTCAATGCATTGACATTTAAGTCATAACGAGCTTATTTCTCAAATGAATTAAAAAAATATATATATTTTATCAATGTCAAAACCTCTGCTATTTACTCAGTAGCTGCCATTGACAATCGTTCAATTGCTGCCACTTCATTGTTGACGTCTAATCGTCAACAATTGAACATCTATCATCATGTGGTGAAGGGTGCCAAGTGCTCTTTTTTTATGGCACCGTGCGTAGCTGGCGGACATCTTTGGTAGGGCGACCGGTGGTTGGAAACTAGATCTTAAAGGGTACATATTGAGCAACAAGGAGTTAATTCCTGGTACTCCAGTATACCAATGATGTCATTTTAGTGCCATATTGGTACAATTGTGGGGTTTTTCTTTTTTTTCTTATTTAGGACGCCTCCCTGTCCTACTTAACATTGTAACTCCTTCTCATTCCCTTGCCTGTTACCCTTTCATTCACCTTTTCCGCAGCTCTTCTTATGTCTCACCGCATTCCACCACGTAGGAGTGTCATGGCATGCGTAGGACATGCGGAGAAAACGCGAAATGTATGTTCATTGCTTCTGGACGGAAAGTGGGTCATTTCAGGAGAGACCAGAAGCGAAACAAGATTTGACAAGAGGCAAACATAAAATGAAAAGGATTGTGGGCCTGAAAAGCATAACGTAGAAGAAGGTTGAAGAAAAGATGAGTACATCAGATAAGAAAGCGTGATAAGGGAACAGAAACATTTAAAAGGGAAAGTAGAGGGTGAGAGTGGATGACTACAAAGACAGATTAAAGCAATGCAGAGGCCAGTGATGACTGGGAAAAGAACAAAGTTCTCTTCAGTTGATGAGCAAATGTGCTCTCCAGGCAAATGTAACTAACCATAGATAAATTGACAACACAGTGATCCCTCGCTATATTGCTCTTCCATCTTCGCGCCCTCAGTCCATCACGGATTTTTTTTTTTCAATTAAAAAAATATAATAATAATAATAATAATACAGATGAGCCGTCCCGAACCAATCGCGTAGTCTCACTCTAACTCCCTCCCTCTCTCCCTGCTCTTTGTTAGTCAGGCAGTGAATGCACTGAAATTGCTGATTGTGGTAAAAAAGGATTGACAGATGTTTAATGTTTAAAGTTCACTTCTCTGGTAAGATCAAAGCGCCGCATGTGTCATCATCATCATTTAACTTGTTAAACAGTTGCCGTGGCAACTCATTGTGTGTAAGTGCTGCTCGCTTACATGAGCGGATTTGAGAGGACTCACTCAATGAAGCATTTAATTAAGCCAAACATTTTTTTGCTTTATTCTTGCTTAAAAATAATTCGGTGGGAGAGTAACATGTTTAAATCTTAATATAAGTATACTTACATTATTATTACATTTGAAGTGTAAAAATCATTTATTAATATATATTATATATATATATATATATATATATATATATATACATATTAGTGCTGTCAAATTTATCGCATTAACGGGCGGTAATTAATAATTTAAATCAATCACGTTGAAATATTTGATGCATTTAATGCATGCGCGGAATAACCCGCTCAGACATTGCCTCAAACAGATTACAATGACGCCGTTTTTTTGCACATTGAGAGCTAAGAGGCAGAGAAATGCGAGTGGACACAGGTGTTCATTGGACCGCGTCATTTATTGTCATTAGCTTCGGCAAATCTTTCACAACTAACATAACTATTGTGGCGAGCGACGTGGGGAAGAATGACAGGAGATGATTTTTTTTCTTAACAGACTTCACTGAGCACAATTCAGAACATACAGTATACCATTTGCAGCCACCACTGACAGTCATTGTTGCCCAACTTCCCATCATGCATTTGGCCGGAACAGTTAAGTCACTACAGTATCATTTAGTGAAAGCACAACAAAAATAATATTCCTATCTTTCAAAAAAATAATGTTCACGAAAAGAAAAGCGCTCTGTGCAAAGAGAACTGGCATTCCCAATCAAAATAGCTATGCAAAATATACATAACACTTACTCAGACTTTGGTCGAACTCTATTCAAGCATTTCCTTTTAGCTCAACAAATACACCAGATGACAATATTTAGTCACAATCAGAGGTTGCGCTAGACTTTTTCGTTGTCTGTCATTTTGACTGATGGTCATAAAAATCTGGTCATAATCTATTTTTACCCGTCACTTAATTTTTTAAAATGATGATAATGACATTGTGGTGACCCTTTGTTTGGCATAATTCACCTTCCGTACTTGTGTGTCCATTTGGCCGAGCGCGTTAGCGGCTACGACACTGCGTGACAGAGACACAGAGCCGCGCGCGTTCCGGCTTGAATATGAATCGAGACTTCACAGAGAGCAGAAGAGCTACAGCGGCTGGACACAGCAATTCGAGCTAACAAGACTCTTAACATTGCATACCGCTTCAACATATTCAATAGTATTTGGTTCTCATTCATTTTAAATTAATATTCTGTCCGAACAAGCTTAACAGAGAATCCACACCATGCCATCACACATCAAGCAGATGAATTTGTAACTTTTTCTCCGCAGTGACAAAAACAGTTCACAGTTCACCTGCTGTGGCCTGAACGGAGTCTTACACCTTCCTCCTGGTGCGCATGGACTTGAATTGCGTGCCCGCTTGTGCAGTCCCCGTTTTTTCACCTCTTTTATCAACACCATCATTGTTTTGGGGCTTTTTGAAGAAACTTCGGACACTCAGTTGCCTTGACATTTTTCAGAGTAAGGCCAACGACGTCATGCATCAAGAGAGACAATAGCTAATTAATATGCTCACTCGCCACCCTGTGGTCTGGGGTGTGAATTGCAACCTGTCAAAATGACAGATGGACTTCAGTTTTTTCCGTCACCGTTTTAAAAAATCGGTCAACGACGGAAAATATTCGGTTAACGCGACCCCTGGTCACAATATACAACCTATCAGCTGTCTTGTACGTTCGGTAGTTAAGACTCAAATGAACATAAGGTACAATGAACTAACTACGGCGTCAATCAAATGGCAAAACGCACTCGTTGGCTAGATCTCTAATTAAGTTAAAACTGGCCATTGATACCTTGTGGTGTATTTCAATCACTACTTACGTAGTTAAAGACACTGTGGAAGAACGGCAGGGAGCCCATGTGATGTCCCGCTCGGCGACGTCTACAATGGCTAGCTATTAGTTTATTTTTCGATTGAAAATTTTGCAAATTTCATTAAAACGACAGCATTAAGAGGGGTTTTAATATAAAATTACAATAACTTGTACTCACATTTATCTTTTAAGAAAAGTTTTTCTACCCGTGGATCCCTTTAACAGAAAGAATTTTAATAATGTTAATGCCATCTTGTGGATTTATTGTTTTAATAAACAAATACAGTACTTTTGTACAGTATGTTGAATGTATAAATCCGTCTTGTGTCTTAACTTTCCATTCCAACAATAATTTGCAAAAAAATATGAGATAATTTAGAGACTGTTTGAATTGCGATTGATTACGATTAATTTTTAAGCTGTGATTAACTCGATTAAAATTTTTAATCGTTTGACAGCCCTAATATAAATATATATATATATATATATTTTTTTTTTTTAATGTATATGTATATATATATATATATATACAGCGCCTTGCAAAAGTATTCGGCCCCCTTGAACCTTGCAACCTTTCGCCACATTCAGGCTTCAAACATAAAGATATAAAATTTAAATTTTTTGTCAAGAATCAACAACAAGTTGGACACAATCGTGAAGTGGAACAAAATTTATTGGATAATTTAAACTTTTTTAACAAATAAACTGAAAAGTGGGGCGTGCAATATTATTCGGCCCCCTTGCGTTAATACTTTGTAGCGCCACCTTTTGCTCCAATTACAGCTGCAAGTCGCTTGGGATATGTTTCTATCAGTTTTGCACATCGAGAGACTGACATTCTTGCCCATTCTTCTTTGCAAAACAGCTCGAGCTCAGTGTGGTTGGATGGAGAGTGTTTGTGAACAGCAGTCTTCAGCTCTTTCCACAGATTCTCGATTGGATTCAGGTCTGGACTTTGACTTGGCCATTCTAACACCTGGATACGTTTATTTTTGAACCATTCCATTGTAGATTTGGCTTTATGTTTTGGATCATTGTCCTGTTGGAAGATAAATCTCCGTCCCAGTCTCAGGTCTTGTGCAGATACCAACAGGTTTTCTTTCAGAATGTTCCTGTATTCGGCTGCATCCATCTTCCCGTCAATTTTAACCATCTTCCCTGTCCCTGCTGAAGAAAAGCAGGCCCAAGCCATGATGCTGCCACCACCATGTTTGACAGTGGGGATGGTGTGTTCAGGGTGATGAGCTGTGTTGCTTTTACGCCAAACATATCGTTTTGCATTGTGGCCAAAAAGTTCCATTTTGGTTTCATCTGACCAGAGCACCTTCTTCCACATGTTTGGTGTGTCTCCCAGGTGGCTTGTGGCAAACTTTAAACGAGACTTTTTATGGATATCTTTGAGAAATGGCTTTCTTCTTGCCAATCTTCCATAAAGGCCAGATTTGTGCAGTGTATGACTGATTGTTGTCCTATGGTCAGACTCTCCCACCTCAGCTGTAGATCTCTGCAGTTCATCCAGAGTGATCATGGGCCTCTTGGCTGCATCTCTGATCAGTTTTCTCCTTGTTTGAGAAGAAAGTTTGGAAGGACGGCCGGGTCTTGGTAGATTTGCAGTGGTCTGATGCTCCTTCCATTTCAATATGATGGCTTGCACAGTGCTCCTTGAGATGTTTAAAGCTTGGGAAATCTTTTTGTATCCAAATCCGGCTTTAAACGTCTCCACAACAGTATCTCGGACCTGCCTGGTGTGTTCCTTGGTTTTCATAATGCTCTCTGCACTTTAAACAGAACCCTGAGACTATCACAGAGCAGGTGCATTTATACGGAGACTTGATTACACACAGGTGGATTCTATTTATCATCATCGGTCATTTAGGACAACATTGGATCATTCAGAGATCCTCACTGAACTTCTGGAGTGAGTTTGCTGCACCGAAAGTAAAGGGGCCGAATAATATTGCACGCCCCACTTTTCAGTTTTTTATTTGTTAAAAAAGTTTAAATTATCCAATAAATGTTGTTCCACTTCACGATTGTGTCCCACTTGTTGTTGATTCTTGACAAAAAAATTACATTTCATATCTTTATGTTTGAAGCCTGAAATGTGGCGAAAGGTTGCAAGATTCAAGGGGGCCGAATACTTTTGCAAGGCACTGTATATATATATATATATATATATATATATATATATATATATATATATATATATATATATATATATATATATATATTATGTATATATATTATGTATATATATATATATATATATATACATATATATATATTATGTATATATATTATGTATATATAAAAGGTTTTTATTAGTTATGCCCTGGGGGAAAAAAATGATAAAACATCATATAAATCACTTTCCAATGCTAAATCTGAATAAATATAAACACCAAAAAAAATGGGGGCATGGGGGAGTGCTAATTCGCCTTTTTTTACTTATCGCGGGTTCTGGTCAACCTCAACTGCGAAAAACGAGGGATCACTGTACTCTGGAACTTGCTAATGTTGAGGTGGTATTAACCAAAAAAATTTTACTCAGGTAACAGTCGCGTTACTTCAAATAATATTACTCAAGTAAAAGTAGTCAATCATGAAATTTACTCAAGCACGACTAAAAAAGTTTGGTTAAAAGTAAACATAAGTAACTGCTGACAATGTCAGATTTTTAAAAACATTTTTTTTTTTTTTTTCTCATTTTTCTTCTCATCCATATAAACTGTTATAATTATAGTGTACTGTAACCTGTTACATGACCATCTTAACCCCCGCCCCACCCCCAAAAAAATACACAAAAATCGAATTTCGAAAAATCTAGGGAAATGAAACATTACCCGTCCATAGAGCATGAGTGCTCTCTCGTGGAGAAAACACATTTCCTACCATGAAATAAACAATGATATCTCAGGTTTTCTTGGTCTGCCAGTGCCAAATCAATAGAGAGATTGAAATAATCTCCTTCAAGTAGTGTTAACTTTTACGGCGCTTTAAGGACATCGTGATTGAACAGGACGGTGTAATCATAGGACTACAGACTGCAAGTTTGTGTTTAGTAATTTGACTGTATTGTTGCATCTGATTAGTTTACTGGAGTCATGTGATAATTACTGCAACATCTCATTGATGAAACTGGTAGAACGACTGTTGGAAAAAATAAGTAAAATTACCTAGATTTTATTTTCCTTATTTTATTAACTACAACAACACATACTCAGTAACCTGGGCTAGTGAATTAATTAAGATAGAAGTGTTCCCAATAAAACTCAAATTTAGGAGGAAAATATACTTAAAAGCAAAATCGGAAGGGTAATGATAAGGAAGTAGCTGTCAGTGTGAGTAAACTTTCTTTTTTAAAATCCTTTAAATATTTATGTCATATTATACAGTAATGTATAATCATCCTCCATTAAAAATACAACAATATTCTCAGCCAGTATGAAGAAAAACAATTGTGAATAGCTGCTTCATCATCAGATTGTCTCTATTTCCTAAATGGACCCTTCAGAGGGGAGCGCATGATGGAGCTTCCTGCGTCATTTGTGGAGGTCACACAAGACGCATCATCGATGTCATGTAAAATTAAAATGTCACTGTTGTCTGCCGACATATACAAATTCAATTTCTTACATAAAAAAAAAAAAAAAAAAAAAAAGACAAAGCCTCCCGCAGAATGAGACATTTTCAAATATCCCATTCCGCTGACGGATTACTGCAGGAGTGCGCCTGTCTAAATGTCCCCTCAGGCTTGATTCAGAGCAGCTGTGAGCATCCAAACACTTCATCTTCGCCGCCATTTCAATTGGCTTTTGAGATGATTGAATTTATACTTTAACCATTTCATGCACGAATTATGTTGGTGTATTTAAAAAAATTTTTTTTTTACCCTTACAGGGCACTCAATGGGTGCCATTGACGGCACTAGACATCCAATCCATTTTGATTGGGAGGGGCATTTCCGGCCAGTCTTCCCAGTTTAAATTAAATGGACGTCTGTTGCCGTCAAAGACACGCAATGAGTAAAATATGGGCACTGTGAAAATAAAAAACTACAGTGTTACCTGGGATCGAAACAAGGATGCATTTCTGTTTTTATTAATTTTAGTATACTGTATTTTCTGCACTATTAGGCGCACCAAACAGCCTTCAATTTTCTCAAAAGCCGATTGTGCGCCTTATAATGCAATGCACCTTATATATGAATCAATATTTGTTAATCACGGCATGACATTCCCTTTCATGAAGTTAAATCTAATGGATGCTTAATGCAACCCCAACAACTACTACTACTGTGCCTTATAATGCAGTGCGCTCTGTACTGTATGTCAAAACAGTTTTAAAATAATCCATTCATTGAACGTGCGCCTTATGTTCCGATGCTTTTATTTAGCTTTTATTAACATTATATTAATAAATGTATTATAATTCAACAACAATAATTGGTGACACGGTGCCAGAGTAGTTAGCATGTCCGCCTCACAGTTCTGACATCAAGGGTTCAATCCCGAGCTCCGGCCTTCCTGTGATGAGTTTTGCATGTTCTCCCCGTGCTTGCGTGGGTTTTATCTGGGTACTCCGGTTTCCTCCCACATCCCAAAAACATGCGTGGTAGTCTGATCGAACACTCTAAATTGTCCGTAAGTATGAGTGTGTGCACGAATGGTTGTTCGTCTCGTTGTGCCCTGCAGTTGGCTGGCAACCAATTCAGGGTGTACCCCGCCTACTCCCCATAGTTAGCTGGGATTGGCTCCATCTCCCCCGTGACCCCCGTGAGGATAAGCGACTCAGACAATGAATGAATTAATAATTCATTAAAATCTGTCCGTTAATCCAGTCTCGTCGTTAGACGTATTTGCTTGCTAATGGAAACTATTACCTTCAAACATGCAAGAATTGCAGCTGTGTCCTCAAGAGTCTCCATTTCATTGTTTTCCATTCTGATTAGTTTTTGTGGTTTTATTTTGTCAGAGGTTGGCGTGGCGAGTAAATAACGCGTCAGTGGCACAGACTAGAATTTCACAACGGTTCGTATCAGGCGTAGTACCCACGTTCGAACAAGACTGCCTGACGAAGGATATTTCCTTTAACTAGTGGCGAGGCTTATAGTTCTAGAACAGGGGTGTCCAAACTTTTTGCAAAGGGGGCCAGATTTGGTGTGGGAAAAATGTTGGGGGCCGACCTTGGCTGATGTCCCTTACGTAGAACAATATATTTAAGCAAATTTTAGCAAGCCATTCTGTGGGACACATTTGCTTTATAATTTTTTTTTTAATTAATAATTTCAACAATCTCGCAACTAGCCTTTGTAGCGTTCTCTTTCGACTCTTGCGAAATACTGCTGCTGTGAAATTAAACTAGCCTCAAGTTGCATCAATTTCTCAATATATATCTTCCCGGTAATCTTGTCATACATGTCAGCGTGTCTTGTTTGGTAATATGGCCTCACATTGAGCTCTTTAAAAACAACAACTGTCTCTTTGCAAATGAGGCAGACACAGTTGTTGTGTATTTTAGTAAAGAAATAGTCCAATTTCCACCTATCTTTGAAGCGCCAGCCATCGCAGTCAACTTTTTTTTTGTTAATTGTCTCCTAATTTTAGAAAATTAGGAGTAAAGTGTCACATGGGGTAATGTTGCTTAGAGTGCTGCTGCCTTCTAGTGGGTAAATAAGGAGCAGCATTTAGTGTGTAAGCTACTTCATATGCACGTAGCAGTACTGCTGACCAATTTATTAAGTCTGTGTGCGGGACAGACGTTATTGATTATATGACAGAGGCTGGGGGCCTGATGAAATCTGACCACGGGCCGCATTTGGCCCCCGGGCCGGACTTTGGACATGTCTGTTCTAGAAAGTACAGTGGGGAAAACAAGTATTTGATACACTGCCAATGGGTTTTCCCATTGGCAGTGTATCAAATACTTGTTCTCCCCACTGTATGTACTTAGGTTCCTACAATCTGAAAGTGGCGAATTTAACAGTGTATTGTTTCGTGAATTTAAAAACACATAAATTGAGTTAAGAGCTTGTTTGCAAAACTCATAAAACTTGTAATCATTGTAAGTGTAAGTATTTTCCACAAGATGTCTCAAAAATTTGTTGACTCATTATCTATGCAATATACAGGGTGAATCATGTTGAAAATATTGTTTAAAGATTTTACAATCGAATAAAATTGTTTTGTTTTAAGAAGTAGGTGTTTTTTTTTAACCATGTACCGTATTTTTTGGACTACAAGTCGCACCTGAGTAAAAGTCGCACAAGCCATAAAATGCCCAACGAAGAGAAAAAAAACAAGTCGCACTGGAGTATAAGTCGCATTTTTGGGGGAAATTTACTTGATAAAATCCAACACATAGAACAGATATGTCATCTTGAAAGGCAATTTAATATAAAAATACAATAGAGAAAAACATGCTGAATAAGTGTAGAGTGTACAGTGCATGAACAAAGAAATGCAAATATACTGTCCTCACCAGGACACTACGGCTTGGTCCTGGCTATACAGCAAGCTAAAGTCCCAAATGACGATGCTGGACGTCCGTATAATTTGCTGAATCAATTTCGTCCTCGATACCAAACAGGTACGCGTCAACGTAAATAAATAATTAGGTGCTATTACAGCAATGACACAAATGGTTAGCATGCGTTCGCTAGCATTAGCACATCGTTCAAACAACCACACAACTGGCTCTAAGTGTCCGATCGCGGGTGGAAAACACACAACAACAACAGAAAAGATGATGCACACAGGCGTTGCTGCTGTAGAGCTATTTTAGGAGCATAAACAATGAACGTAGGTTCGCAGCTGCGTTTCTCTCTCGCTAACTCGCCCACTCACTCAGAGCTGCGTAGCTGTCAGTCTTCTTCTGGCATGTGAGGGCGCTTCTTCACGTAAACAAGTGCGAGTGCGCCCCCACGTGGGCGTGAAAGCGTCATACACTAAAAGCATGGATTTCAATATAAAAAACTCAATAATACAATTGAACACACATTGCAAAAGGCAGAACGCAAACATGGCCATAGCTATTAAGAGTTATTCAGATAACTATGGCATAAAGAACATGCTAACAAGTTTACCAAACCATCAGTGTCACTCCAAAACACCAAAATAACATGTGAAATGATATCATAATGTGTTAATAATTTCACACATAAGTCGTTCCTGATTATAAGTCGCACCCCCAGCCAAACGATGAAAAAAAACCTGCCACTTATAGTCCGAAAAATACGGTACTGTACAAACTTTGGGTAAGACCCTGTACTGTTCACTATATTTAAGTGAAACTCCTGGGCATTAAAAGGGTGCTGAGTCCACACTGACAGGTGACCATTCTGGTTGTTTCATCAAAATACCATTTTTTAATGATGTCCCACTTCATTATTGATTATTTATCAAAGCTTTTAGCATGGAATTTGAGGCAAAAACTGACAATGACCAAGATCGACTTTATTATTAGTCTTATTTCTGTCTGGTGTGTACGGTTGTAGATGTGAAAATAGTGACAATTTATGATCAATTAAATTACTTTTGCTTTTATTTTTGCTACACTCTACCCCTTTCAATCACTTAGCCTATAGACTCTCCGAGCCCCATCCCCCTCTTTCCCTGGTCAACAGGCCCCCCACATGGTGTCAACCGGAAATACATCTAGCTGACGATAGCACGAACATATTAGTAGTTAGTGTAACATAGGTGCAGAAAGATTTGGCATCAAAGAACAACGGTCAACCAGACGTCCAGGAGAGCCAAACCGACGGGAGATGAAAATCAGCCAGCTGCGGCAGTAGCTTAAACTGCTTGGGCGGCAGTTTAAGGTGGCAAGGGAGGAGGACAAGGCTGGGCTAGCAGAGCTCCGTAGCATGGTGAGGAAAAAACTCACCACCCTCCGCCGAGCAGAGTGCCATAGAAGGAGAGGTAGGGAGAGAGCCAGGAGACAGGCAGCCTTCATCTCAAATCCCTATGGTTTAACCAAGAAGATCCTCGAGCAGAAAAGAAGCGGCCATCTCTCCTGCACCGAAAACGAGTTTAACAACTACCTCAATGCCTCCTACAGTGACAGTGCAATAGAGGAAAATCTAGGGCCATGCAGAACCTTGATAACCCCACCAGAACCCATCGAGACATTTAACACCAAAGAGCCAACTCTGAAAGAAGTTGAAGAGGTAGGTTGTCAAGGCAGCCATATCCAATTCAACACCAGGCCCTAGCGGAATGACATATGTAGTTTAAAAGAGGTGCCCCAGACTCTTAAAGAGGTTATGGAGGATCCTCGGGGTCATCTGGAGACGGGGGAAGGTTGCCCAGCAGTGGAGACACACAGAGGGTGTATGGATTCCAAAGGAGGAGAGCTCAACAACTATCGAGCAATTCAGAATCATCTCATTCCTCAGCGTTGAGAGCAAGATATTTTTCAGCGTTGTTGCCTAGCGCATGACTGAGTTCCTCCTGAGGAATACATACATCGACATTTCTGTGCATAAGGGAGGAGTTCCAAACGTCCCAGGATGCATTGAGCATACAGGAGTGGTCACCCAGCTGATCCGGGAGGCACGGGAGGGCAAAGGAGACCTGGCAGTCCTTTGGCTTGACCTCGCCAACGCCTATGGGTCTCTTCCACACAAGCTGGTGGAAGCCTCGCTTGATCGACACCAAAGTCCCAGACAAGATCAAGGACCTCATACTGGACTATTACAGCTGCTTCAGTTTGAGATTCACATCTGGAGCTGTGACTCTGCATTTCATCGCCTTGAGAAGGGCATCATTACAGGATGTACCATTTCCGTGGTGTTGTTTTCCTTGGCTATGAATATGCTGGTGAAGTCAGCAGAGCTGGAGTGTAGAGGACCACTAACCAACTCAGGTATGCGACAGCCACCCATTAGAGCTTTCATAGACGACCTAACTGTAACTACAACATCAGTCCCGGGCTATAGATGGATCCTCCAAGGCCTTGAGCATCTCATCAGCTGGGCCAGGATGAACTTCAAGCCAGCCAAGTCCAGGTCTCTGGTGGTGATGAAGGGGAAGGTCTCAGACAAGTTCCACTTCTCTATAGGAGACACCCAGATTCCGTCAGTGGGAGAGAGGACAGTCAAGAGTCTGGGGAAGATCTTCGACAGCACCTTAAAGGACACCACAGCACTCCATGCAACATCAGAGGAGTTGGGAGCTGAGCTTATAGCGGTGGATAAGTCAAGGCTACCAGGCAAGTTTAAAGCCTGGGTTTACCAAGATGGGATCTTGCCTCGACTCCTCTGGCCATTGCTGGTCTACGATGTGCCAATGACCACCGTCGAGTGCCTTGAGAGGAAGGTTAGCTCTTTCTTGAGGAAGTGGCTGGGCCTTCCCCGAAGCCTCAGCAGAATCGCACTGTACGGGAGAAACAACAAGTTGTGCTCAAGTGACAGCAGAGTCTCCTCAGATGGCATACAGGTGAGGACCGGCAGGAAGTGGTGCGCTCTAGAGGCAGTCAACCAGGCTGAGTCCCGCCTGCGGCACAGTGAGCTGGTGGGAACAGTGGCATGCGGACGAGCCGGACTTGGGAGTAACCAAAGACCTTCCTACAACAAGGCACAGGGGAAGGAAAGGTGTATGCTTATCCAGAAAGAGGTTCGGGCAGGGGTGGAGGAAGAGTGCTGCAGTATAACAATAGGACTGCGGCAGCAGGGGCCGTGGACCTGATGGGAAGAGATAGCTGGCCGGAAGATTTCGTGGACAGAGCTATGGCGATCTGAGCCACACCGGATCAAGTTCCTCATCCAGTCGGTCTACGACGTCCTATCAAGCCCATCCAACCTCCACCACTGGGGCCTGGCTGAGAACCCACTGTGCCCACTCTGTCAAAGGGACAGATCGCTGGAGCACATCCTGAGTTGCTGCCCACTGGGAGCACTGGGAGAGGGACATTACCGCTGGCGTCATGACCAAATGCTGCGAGTCATCGCTGAGGCCATCAACACAGGGATTTCCTCCAGCAAACACCAACAGCCAGTAAGACAGTCCATCGCCTTTGTCAGAGCTGGGGAGAAACAACAGCAGCACCAGGGTGAAGCAGGTGGTCTCCGGGCAACAGCCCAGGACTGGCAGTTGAAAGTCGACCTAGGGAAACAGCTCAAGTTCCCAGAGAACATTGCGGTGCCCACTCTCAGGCCTGACATCATCCTCGTGTCAGAAACAACAAGGCAAGTGGTCCTGCTGGAATTGACTGTTCCCTGGGAAGACAGGATGGAGGAGGCTTTTGAGAGAAAGAGAGCCAAGTATGAGGAACTGGCAAGCGAATGTCAAAGCAGGGGATGGAAGACCCGGTGCAATCCCATAGAAGTCGGGTGCAGAGGATTTACCGGTCAGTCACTCATCAGGGCACTCAAGATGCTGGGAGTGAAGGGACTGCACAACAGGTGAGCCATTAAGAATATCAGTGACACAGCAGAGAAGGTGTCCAGATGGCTGTGGATCAAGCGGGGTGACACGTGGTCACATGCTCTTAAGACACAAGCCGGGACTTGATCAACCCTGGCTGGGTCCCCTGGGCGAGGGTGTATGTTGTGAGACCCGAAACACCCAGTGAACCCAGGTGCCAACACTGATGGTGTGTCTTAAGTTGCACCAAAAAGTGTATATTAGAACAGTGTAGACGTTCAATGTATTTCTTGTTGTAGTATGTGTTTCTTTTCTTTCTTTGTGTTTTTCTTCTATTACCCCATAACTCCTTCCTGTTCGCTGCTTTGTCATAATAAACGAGGTATGTTGAATGATCACAATGGGAGTATGTCAGACACTCAATGTGAAACTATAAAACTGTTCAAACCATCCGGGTACTTAGACTTCCATTCTCCGTGTCAAACAGCTGAATAGGACAGGTTTAAAAAAAAAAAAAAAAAAAAATGCTTAGTATGAGAGTGTATTCTGTTCCCCCAAAAATGATGTATCTTCCATCATTAACGGTGCCTTCTGTGTATGTTAGACATGCCATGGGCACTAACATACAGCCATACCAGCTTTTGAACTTTACGCTAATAACAATTCAGATGGTCCTTTTCTTCTTTTGCCCAGAGGACGCGATGACCGTAAATTCCAAAAATAATTTGAAGTCTGGAGTTGTCAGACCACTGCACACATTTTTACTTTGTGTAAAATCATCTTAGATGGGTTTGAGCCCAGGAAAGAAAATTGTTGTTGTTTAGTTGTTTTTTTTATGCAGGAATTTTGCATTATTACTAACATACACATGTAAATGTATTGTTGCAAAACATTGTATTGAGATGTACTCTATATATTGGTTATACATGGAGATAATTTTCTTAACACACTGCTCAGTCAAGTGTTACAGGTGTCTTTGTGTGTGGCTCCATGTGCGTGTTTGCCTTCATGTGTGCTCCTGTCATAGAGACAATGGTCCCTGCTGAGGTCTTCTCTTGGCAGTTTGACAAAAAGAAGATGACAAGTGATTGGATAAACCAAGACAAGAAAAGACACACACGCACAGAGATGTTCAGACCATTACACACAATTTTGATGCACCCAACCAATATTGCAGTCTTGTTCAGTGAGTTTGGTTTTACACACACTTTTGTTCTTCTTGGACACAACACTCATGAGTATTTAAATGACTCATGCATATTAGCTCGAAATGAATGCGTGACCTGGATAAAGTTTGTAATTCGATTGTAATCACTTATATCAATGAAACTGTTGTGCAAATGAGCAGAACTGGCATGATCAAGTTAGGGGGAAAAATCAAGTATACATCTGAGTGTCACAAACGTAGTTTGTGTTTTCTCAGGTATTTGTCACACTGCACATGCTTTCATTTCTTTCACGATGGTAACACTTTTTCACTGCAGTTTTCCTGCTTACACAGTGTCGTTAAGTGCTAGAGACAACCCAACAAAAAGTCACCTTGCCAGCGTTGATGTGTCGCCTGTACTGTGCCGCTGTCGCTCAGCTGCTGGTGTTGATCTGTGTCCTCTAGCTGTCGTCATTGTCACCTGCATGGGTCTATGTCGTAGTCTAGTCACAAATATGACTAAAGGTCACATATGTGTGTGAGTGAGCGATTAGAATTGTTTTAAAGTAATTCCATTAAGCAACACAAGTTTCAAACTGCATAATTGCCAGAAAAACACAGTTTGTTGTCACTCCTACATTCATTTCATCCAACAATGTTCTGCTGCTTGGCTTTCACTGCTTTGCAAGAAGCAACAACAGAAAACCAAGTCCTAACAAAATAAATGCATGAGTGGGCCACGGGGGTCCATCCCAGCTGTCTATGGTGGCGTACACTCTAAACTGGTTGTGAGCCAATTGTGTGTGTGTGTGTGTGTGTGAGGGTGTGTGTGTATCTGGCGGGGAGGGGGTAATGTTTAATGTTGCTTGACCACACAGCATACTTGCTTACTTACATACTAGGGAAACGCGTCAAAAACCTTCCTACCTCTGGATCAGCTTTGATATTTTCATAAAATAACTATTGGTTGCCACTGAGCCAGTCCATTTGAACTGGGAGGGTTGCAATCAGTGCCACTCCGGTTGAAGGTGACTGTGCGCCGGATCTGGCGTCAGCTTGCCAGATTCACATGGCAATCACGCCTGCTGAACATCAGTGCACCAGATGCAACCGGGATCATCAATCTGACAGTCCAAATGATAGGTCATGCACTATTCTGGGGTGGACTATGAAGACCGGACGTGCTCTAAATATGAAATTTATTGGTCGATGTGAAACATCACAACAGTGCGCACCCAGAAGGCGGTCATTCGCGCTGCGACACTGAACAGGCGAATATGCAGGAGTCAGGACACAGCATCTCGGCAGACGGCAAATTTTTGTAAGTGGTTTATTCAAAGTCATAATGGTTATTCAGTAGAGCGTTAATACAATAACTGATTTATTCAAGTGATCTGCCATGTCTGCACGTTAAGTAATTAAAAAGTTGTTGCAGAACAACATAAGGAGTAAGAAAGCAATTACTACGTATTGCTGTAAATGGTTCAATGTTGGCAAACTGTTAGGGCCCGTGCCACCTGAGCCTTAAGGCCCAAGTACACTGCATGCGTGATCGTTGCGGTTCCGGTCCGGTTCAGTGTTGCCTGCGTGCCACGCAGTCCGTCAAAAACAGGCAAATCATACCGGCTGCTGCACGGCTGGGGTCCGCCAACCTCGTCCCCTCCGTGAGCTCTCGCGTGATCGCGCGCGATAATGTGCCATTTAAAACAACGAAAAACACACGGAGTCTATACTCATCAGAGAAGCAGAGAGAGAGCACATATTTTCTTTGCATATTGATATTTTAGTTAATCTGGAATTAAGAGACAGACATGACTGCATCATGATGAGATCAGGACAGAAAAACACACATAATAGGACACCTTGCAGCTTCCTTTTTTATATTGTCCTTATAGAAAGGATCTGCTGCATCATAAATGATTTTGTGGGTTTCCACCTCCATGATGAAGCGCTCATCATCCATCTTCGCTCGTGTTTAAACCGTAATTAGGCACTTGGGTTGTTACGTCCAGGCCCAGCTCCGCCCATTTTGCCGGATGCGTGTCCGGCAAAAATAGAAAATAGCCTATACCATCCGGCGGGCATGCGGCACGCCGGAGGTGGTTCGCAATCAAGCCAGAGCACTGACGCGGCCGGTATACGTTGAACAATAGGATATAATGGGAACGGATTGGCTCCGGCGCTATTTTTTACCGGAGTCGGACCGGAAACGCAACGATCACGCATGCGGTGTACTTGGGCCTTTACTCCTTCTCCTTGTGTTTGTGTATGTGTGTCACTGCCTTGATTGAAGGATTGGACGGATGGATGAGCCTGGGACCAGGTGCCGGTGATCATCGTCAGCAGTTTACCGGTCCTTGGACTCACATCAATGCCAGATCAACAACTCGACTACACAAGTTTTTGACTTGATCTTGTAATCATGATACTGAGCTAATTTTTTTTTTTTTTTTCACTGGATCTTGCACTGCTTGCCTGCCAGAATGCCTGCCTGCCAATTCACATATTCTATCACCAAACGATTCTTTGGACACTATCTGCTACTCTCTCTAACTGTCAATAAACTCTTGTTGCCACTGCCAGTTTGCCTTGCCTTCCCGTCTTTTCGCCTGGGTCCCCCGTTACCCCGGAACCTTTAATATGTTGTTTATGGTCTAAAAATTGGTCATATTTAATGTGGAGTTAAACTATTCCACTTGGAGCTGCTTGTTCCAATATTTTGTGAAAAAACAATGCTGGAATGTTATGGTGTATTATGTTAGCATTAATAAGTGGCATGAAAAAAGTGTTGTCATTATTGCTTTGAATAGACAAATTCACCTTGCAATATAAATATATTAAATTATGATATATTGAACAAAAATAGACCGCAAATCCAAGACTGAAAACAATTTCGATACAAATCTGGACATATCTGGGGCATACATTAACGTGGTTTCAGCTATTTTGGACCAGTTCTGGCCCAAAACTTTTTGCTGATCTGGCAAGTGAAGCCATACTGAGTTTGGCCCATTGTTCAAAAAGATACTGGGGCATATTCATTTTACAAAATTGGGATGAAATTTGCAGCACATGTGGACCATGTCCGCTCCTGTTAAATTTTGCTATGTGGGCAGCCGCTGACAGTATGGAAGTGGACGACAAATGGAGTGGACGTCTATGGCCGTCAAATGCACTGAAACATGATCATTCAATGCCAGCAGCCCAAATTAAAATGAAGTTGATGTATTTTGCTGTCAATGGCAGTGAATGGGATTGTTGTTGTATATTTATTTTGAATTTACTGTATACAGGGGAGTTGCCTCTGCGCCTGAAGGGCAACCGTTATACTGATGTGACTCTCCATGAAAATAAGTTTTACTGACCCATGATTGGGGAATTGTGTCTGAATATACAAGGAAAAACAGGTTAATAAGGGAGAAATGGAAGGGTGTTCGTTATTCAGTATTTCAGTTAGCTGAGTGAGATCAATAATGTGCTGTTTAATGGTTATTTACTCAAAAGGTGATCAATATTGTCTGGGATATGACCTCTTGGAGCAGAGACACATAGATTAAGTGACAACACTGACAACAATATTTGCAAACATAAACACTGGAGTACATGGCACTTGTGTAAATGTTGCTCCAAATATTAGTTAGATAACGTAAATCAATATTTAGAGATGATTTGTTTCAAGTACATGCATGCAAATTATTGTTTGTAAATGGGCAAACAATTAAAAACTACAAAGGGGATTTCTAATTTTTTGTTCTTTTCCCATCCACACTGGGTGATTTTTGAATGGCCACAATTGGCTCTGAAGCAAGTAAAAAGAGTTTTCCAAATTCCATTCCTAAACTAAATAAAACAGGAACATTTGGAATAAATCTAACTCCACATGTTGTTGATTGATCAAAAGATTTGATCTAAATGCACTTGTTCAGCCACACTGCAAAAAAATACCTCCTTGAAACTCGTTAAATCCCCTTGTTTTCAGTGTAAATCTATTAGAAAAAAGTGAAGTTAGATACTAGTGCTTCAAATAATTCTACCCACTTAGATTTATTGAAATAACAATAACAGTATCTGAAAATAAGCTTCAAACTTAATTTAAGCAATTAATTAGTAGATTTAATCTTAAAAATAAGCTTTGAAATGTTAAATATTCATAATTCAGGAATATATATTGGTCTAAACCGGAGGTTGCGCTAGATTTTTTCGTTGTCTGTCATTTTGACTGACAGGGTCATAAAAATCCGGTCATAATCTATTTTTACCCGTCACTTAAATTTTCAAAATGATAATAATGACATTTTCAATAGTATTTAGTTTTCATTCATTTTTAATTAATATTCTGTCCGAACAAGCTTAACAGAGAATCCACACCATGCCATCACACACCAAGCAGATGAATATGTAACTTTTTCTCCGCAGCGACAAAAACAGCTGACTGTGGCCCCAGTAGGTAGGCTACATATGGAACAATGAAATTAACAGTTCACCTGCTGTGGCCTGAACGCACTCTCACACCTTCCTCCTGGTGTGCATGGACTTGAATTGCGTGCCCGCTCTTTTTTCACCTTTTTTATCAACACCATCGTCATATTGGGGCTTTTTGAAGAAACTTCGGACACTCATTTGCCTTGACATTTTTCCGAGTAAGGCCAACGACGTCATGCATCAAGATAAAATAGCTAATTAATATGCTCACTCGCCACCCCGTGGTCTGGGGTGTGAATTGCGACCTGTCAAAATGACAGATGGACTTCAGTTTTTTCCGTCACCGTTTTAAAAAAACGGTCAAAGAGGGAAAATATTCGGTTAACGCGACCCCTGGTCTAAACATTGTCTGAAAGCAAATTATTATTGATTTAGGTGAAAAATGACCAACTTTTAGATGTATGAACAAATATTAATATTTACTAAAAGTGGAATAATCTGATGCAAATAATTTGTTATAGTGTTGCAACGATTAATCGATTAACTCGAGGATTCAATTAGAAAAAAATATTCAAATTAAATTTTGTTGCCTCGAGTAATCATTTATTACATTCGCAATGTTTTGTTTTGAAAGTGCTCATATTTAGTTATTGATTAGGGTGGATACATTGCCCTCTGGACTGTCTCATTTCACACTGCTGAATCCAACTGCTCCCTGTTAAGACCAACGTAAGCTAAGTTTTTCTTTGGGCTAATGTTTTTTAATGCATTCGTAATTTAGTTTATATGTATATTTAGCCGGTTTTTTGTGGAAATATGAGTCTTAACCATTTGTTAAAAGCATCGGAAAAAAAACGTTAAAATGATATAGCATTTAAGCTAGTGGACTTTTGCAATGTAAGTTAGCCAATTGTTCTTTTGTTGTACATTGATCCTCATTTATTTATTTTTAATACCGTTTGAGGCTCATCTTAGGTATTTTAAATGTTCATGTTCCTTTTCTGATTACTCGATTATTCAAACTAACTAGTTCATTGATTAATTGACGTCTAAAATAATCGATAGCTGCAGCCCTAATTTGTTAACTAGTCTTTAACACTCAAAACAAGTTGGAGAAAATTATTTGACTAGATTTAAGAAAAAAATAATCTGATTAAGATGTTATAAATTTGCAGTGCACATCATTAGCTCCTCTATGTGGGCTATATACAAGATGCTATTAAAAACCCTCATACAATTCTTATCTTACAATGTTACAATTACCATATGAATGCAATATCAGGTCTCATGATGCCAAATTGACAAAATACAGAACAAAGAATTTGTTAACTGCAATTTAATCTGTAATCATGTGTATCATCAAAGTGAAAGTTGCTAGTACCGAAAAGCCAATTAGAATTAATGTCAAACTTTATAGCTTAATGTAACTTCCAGCTTTTCTTTTCTGCAGCAACAGCATACTGTACTTGGAAATACTAGCACATCTTATTGGACAGCAGATCACAGCTCACACGCTCAATCAGGTCTTTTGTGCGTTACCTGGCCAGCAACAAGACACGGATCCAAAGTGAGCAAGTGGCTAGGAAGGAAAGCCAGACGGCTTGCCAGCTAAATTGACCCAGATATTTTCTAAGTACTTGGCAGACTAAAGTAGGGCTGAGCATTGTTGGACTCACATCTAACCTGATCGAATTTTAACATGCTGCCCATGTTAGCCTGGCTTGCCTCAACACGAAACTAACATCAAGTAGTCAAAATATGACGATTACTTTTTTTTTCCCCCAATCTAGCATGCAAACCTTGTCTGAGAACCAAAACAAAGTGCTATGTGTTGTGTGCCAGACATTTTGTAATTACAGCATCACGTCTGCATGAACAGTAGGAGTGAATTGTGTAGCCAGATTTACAATATATACAGTACTTTATTACAACATATGTATTAATAAATGTATTGGAAATATGTATGATTAAAACAAATGTTCAATCAGTTCCTGCTGATTATTTTTCACTTATAGTTATTATTTTAAGAAGATACTTGTAGCATATTGTTTTGATATTAGAATCAGGGCATTTAGGGTGTTCAATGCAATCACATTGACCATTTATTGGAGCCCTTCAGGAACAGTTGCTATTCACAAGTTAACACTTAGGACCTTTAACACTTTATAGGGCAAGTGACTATTTTTGGTCATTTAAAAACTTTTTTTTTTCCTCTTGACACGTAAGACCCTTAATATAGGCATGCTACTATTTTTGGTCATAAAAAACTTAAACATCACTAATTATTATCAAACTATATTGTAATTATTAATCATGATTGCATTTTTTTTTATATTTGTGTGCTTAAAGCCTATAATACAATGAGTAAAAAAAAAAAATTTGAACACCATGCAATTTTGCAAGTTCTACCACTTAGAAATGATGGGCGAATGGGTTTCCTTATAAAAAGAAAATAGACAACTTTATTATCTAACAATAACTCAAGTGCTAATATGCCTTTTTTTGAAAACACAACACAAACGGACGCTTGAGACATTGATTAGCATAATCGCTAACTAGTGAAGAAGAAAAAAAAAAGTAGATTTTCTCTTCTTACAGATTATTTTATTCTCTAACGAACATGAAATGACAACACACAATTCAGGATAAAAAGGAAAGTAATAATCACCTGAGATAAATACATTTATAAAAGAAAGAGTAATTAAAAGCTGGCCGGCCTTGACATACGTCCCCAGGAGCCCCACACAGGTGCCCCCAAGTAGATCTGTCCCAACCTTCGAGATTATACAGTGTAGATTTGTCGTTATAAAAACAGTGGGAAAACACTAGGAACGCATCAGGAAAGGGGCAGAGAACAGAAGCTCACTGCCCATATCTGTCAACAACCTTGAACAAAAGAAGACTCTTTGTAAGAAAAACAGTACTTGTCCACAAAGTAAAAAAAACACATTGCTATGGTGCAACAAATGATTGTGTGACGATGTGAAATGAACAGATATATGTTTATGTGAATCAAAGGACATATACACTAACCGGCCACTTTATTAGGTACACCATGCTAGTAACGGGTTGAACCCCCTTTTGCCTTTAGAACTGCCTCAATTCTCCGTGGCATAGATTCAACAAGGTGCTGACAGCATTCCTCAGAGAGTTTAGTCCATATTGACATGTTGACATCACACAGTTGGTGCGGATTTGTCGGCTGCACATCCATGATGCGAATCTCCCGTTCCACCACATCCCAAAGATGCTCTATTGGATTGAGATCTGGTGACTTTGGAGACCATTTGAGTACAGTGAACTCATTGTCATGTTCAAGAAACCATTCTGAGATGATTCCAGCTGTATGACATGGCGCATTATCCTGCTGAAAGTAGCCATCAGAAGTTGGGTACATTGTGGTCATGAAGGGATGGACATGGTCAGCAACAATACTCAGGTAGGCTGTGACGTTCCAACGATGCTCAATTGGTACCAAGGGGCCCAAAGAGTGCCAAGAAAATGTTCCCCACACCATTACACCACCACCACCAGCTGGAACCGTTGATACAAGGCAGGATGGATCCATGCTTTCATGTTGTTGACCCCAAATTCTGACCCTACCATCCGAATGTCGCAGCAGAAATCGAGACCCATCAAACCAGGCAACGTTTTTCCAATCTTCTATTGTCCAATTTCGATGAGCTTGTGCAAATTGTAGCCTCAGTTTCCTGTTCTTAGCTGAAAGGAGTGGCACCCGGCGTGGTCTCCTGCTACTGTAGCCCATCTGACTCAAAGTTTGAGGTACTGTGCGTTTAGAGATGCTCTTCTGCCTACCTTGGTTGTAACGGGTGGTTATTTGAGTCACTGTTGCCTTTCTATCAGCTCGAACCAGTCTGGCCATTCTCCTCTGACCTGTGGCAACGACAAGGCATTTCTGCCCACAGAACTGCCGCTCACTGGATATTTTTTCTTTTTCAGACCATTCTCTGTAAACCCTAGAGATGGTTGTGCGTGAAAATCCCAGTACATCTGAAATACTCAGACCAGCCCTTCTGGCACCAACAAACATGCCACGTTCAAAGTCACTCAAATCACCTTTTTTCCCCATACTGATGCTCTGTTTGAACTGCAGGAGATTGTCTTAAACCATGTCTACATGCCTAAATGCACTGAGTTGCTGCCATGTGGTTGGCTGATTAGAAATTAAGTGTTAACGAGCAGTTGGACAGGTGTACCTAATAAAGTGGCCGGTGAGTGTATATACAGTACAGTAGTGTAGCGCTCTCTACTAAGTAGTAACGTCTCCTCAACAAAGAATACAAGCAATACAATTGCTTTATTCACTCACCTCTGGCGGAGGCACACTGGATCTAACAACACAAAAGACAATCTAACTCTCGACACTTTGTAATAATATTGATCAGGGCCGTTCCTGACCAATTTGATACCCTACGGAACATATTTGTTGCCCCCCCCCCCCCCCCCCCTTATTTTCACCACATATATTTAAACACTCACACTGGAAAAGCACATTATCTCTTTGTAATGTATTATATGAAAAAAGACAAAAACGACCAAGTGCAGAAATTAAAAGCAAAATGCTCTAATAACTATACAAAAGCACCAATATAAAACATTTAAAAAATAAATGAATAAAATGAATTACAATTGTTATTACAATATGATTAACACCTACCCACACAAACCTATATAAAGACACACAGACCACTTTAAAATGCAACTTTTTTCTCACCTTGACCTATATCCTATAACCTTACTCACCTTGTCTTCACTGATGCAAAAGCATCTATTGCACTTTCATATGACAGTTGTTTTGGAAGGTGCACTTCTTTCCTGGACTTGATATATTTCAGAAGAGCATCTACAAAGAGAAGAAAGTGGAATGCTACATTATATTAGTCAAATAGCTGTTGATTGTGAAACCAGCATGACATAACCGTAATAGCGCCTAAATTCTTGCAGCCTACTGCAGGGGTTTTCAACCCAGTCCTCAAGGCACACTGTGGGTCCTGGTTTTTGTTCCAGCCGATCCAGCAGAGACAGTTGAACCAATGAGGCTTCTGCTAAAACAAGCCACACCTGACTGCAATCAACTGATTGCACTTGTAAAACACCAGATTGGGGAAAAAGTGTTGTCATCTTGTTTGGTAAGAATGAAATCCTGCACCCACAGTGTGCCTTAGTGGAATAGGTTGGGAACCCCTGGCCTACTGTACCTGTCTATTGGATCTGGCCACTAACTTCGATAGGCGTAGTTAAAAGAAAATAAATTCTTAAAGCACTGCAACTACACAGGACTATCCAATAATAATGAAATAAATAATATATGATAGCAAGGAATAAATAAATTGAATATTTTTTTACATGAGCGTGATCGCCATTTTAATGAAGACACATTTAATAACAAATGTTTGCATTTAAATCCGTGGCACTTTTAGTCCCCCATACCACAGAACTTTGAAATTATTAATTGCATATTTAATGGTGTATTTATTGAAATAACCTTGTCACTTTTAGGCAAGGCAAATTGATTTGAAAAGCACAATTTAACACAAGGTAAAAGTGGTTCACATCACATAAAAATAAGCAAAATAATTTTAGTCCCCCATACACTTTGTCCAAATTTCTCTAAAATGGGTCGGGGACTAAATTTAAGTGAAACTAATCCACCGCTGGCTGAATACTGAAAATATTTCTAAAACAACACCCTGGCCAATGATACAGTATACTTTTGCTTTAGCAGTAAGTCATATAAACTCTTTGTAAATAACCACTGGCTTACAGTTGCTTGCGCTAAGTCTAGGTGCTTATGCTGTTGAAATAAGTCATCACATCAAACCTCTGTTTTTCTTCACGTTTATGCTCTCTTCTTTCGTTTTCTTCTGACCCGGAGGGCTTTTGTCATTTCATGAAGTGGACTTGTCACCGTGACGTCGCTCAATTGCGTAGGCTAAAAATAGCACCTTCAGGTAGCTCGCTTGTCTGCTCACATCACAGGAAAGAGTGAAACGGGCAGAAGGAACACTAGAAAAATGATTTCATTATTGTTTAAAGATTTATTACGAACAGTTTTGTTGTTCTTTTGTTTTATTGTCTTCTATAATTTTTTTCTAATACTGCTATCATCAAATATTATTTGAATATTTTTCTTGACGCCCTTTTGGACACTGCTGCGCCCTTAGGCATTTGCCTAGCTCGCCTTATGGGCGGCACGGGTCTGATATTAATTCAGCAACCCAAACTGAGTGTAGCAGTAAACTATCGCTTACTTGCTTTAATCACTGGCGGGACATAAACGGGACTGCTGATAAGTGTCGGCACAAACTGCTTATTGAATTTATAATAATAATAATGATAATAATATTTATAATAATACTTTTTATTTGAAGGTGCCTTTCTGGCACTCAAGGTCGCCGTACAATCATTTAAACCATTTAAACATATTAAAATAGAGAAAATTAAAGTATAGAATATTTAGGCAGTAATAAGTAAAAAATAAAAAATAAAAAAACACACCAGAAATTAGTGGTTATTATAGATAGCCAAGTCTGAACAGGTGAGCTTTGAGTTTGGATTGAAAAAGGGGAAGGGAATCTGTGTTCCTGAGGTCGGGTGGGAGTGAATTCCAAAGCCATGGGGAGCCGAGCGTTCAGCCGCTCGGTGCTGAGGCGAGCGGGGGGGACAGACAGTTGTATGGAGGAGGAGGATCTAAGGGCATAGGAGGGAGTTGTAACATGAATGAGGTTGGACAGGTATGCAGAGACGAGGTTATAGGTGGCCTTGAATGTGAGGAGGAGAACTTTGAACCGTATTCGAAAGTGGACCGGGAGCCAATGAAGCTGTTGGAGGACTGGAGTGATGTGGTGGATGGAGGGGGTACGGGTTATTATGCGGGAAGCTGAATTCTGGACCAGTTGGAGTTTATGGAGAGTTTTTTGAGGGAGGCCGAAGAGGAGAGAGTTGCAGCAGTCCAGGCGGGAAGTGACAAGGCTGTGAACCAAAATTGCAGCAGAATGTGGGGTGAGGGAAGGGCAGAGGCGATTAATGGTGCATAGGTAAAAGGGGGCAATCTGGGTAATGTTAATGATGTGCGATTGAAATGAAAGGGTATTGTCCAGGATTACACCTCGGCTCTTGATTTGGGGGGTGGGTGTGAAACAGTTGTCAATGGTAAGGGATAGGCTATGTTTTTTTGAGATGGTGAATTTGGAGCCAAAGAGGAGCACCCTGTTTTATTGCTGTTGAGTGTCAGGAAATTGTGGGTAAACCAGATTTTTATTTCTGTGATACAGACAATCAGGGATGAGGGCAGGAGAGAGGAGGAGGGTTTGGAAGTGAGGTAGAGATGGGTTTCATCGGCATAGCAGTGAAAGTGGATGTTGAATTTACGAAAAATATTGCCGAGGGGAATTAGGTATATGATGAAGAGCAGGGGCCTGAGGACAGAACCCTGAGGCACACCAGAGGTAACTGGGGAGGGTGTAGAGTTGAATGACTTGAGTTGGATATATTGGGTGTGCTCAGAAAGGTAGGATGAGAACAAGTTAAATGGGGTGCGGGTGATGCCAGTAGTGGAAAGCCGGTGGAGGAGTGTGGTGTGACTAATGGTATCAAAGGCTGCAGATAGGTCCAGGAGGATGAGGCTGGAGAGCATTTCAGAATCAGCTGCCATGAGGAGGCCGTTGGTTATCTTAATGAGTGCTATTTCAGTACTGTGTAGTGGGCGAAAACCAGATTGGAACTGTTCATAAAGATTATTCTGGGATAGGTGAGAGTGGAGTTGGGAAGCGACTGTTCTTAGGAGGATTTTGGAGATGAAAGGGAGGTTGGATATGGGGCGGAAGTTATTGAAGTTGGAGTAGTCGTCACCAGTTTTTTTAAGAATTGGAGTGATAGCAGGAGTTTTGAAAGAAGTGGGTACAATTCCAGAGGTGAGAGATGAATGGATGATAGCAGAGATAAGCGGGACCAGGGAGGGGGAACAGAGTTTAACTAGTTGAGTGGGCATGGGGTCTAGATGGCAGGTGGGTGATCTGGATTTCCGGATGAGTTCAGCAATCTCGAAAGGGAGGGGTGGGGTGGGGGGGGGGGGGGGGGGTTGAAGGGACGGGTGCCACTCGGATGATATGCTGGGATGGGGGTTTGATGCAAGGTCGTGAAGGGAATAGTTACTTTTCTTGCACACACCATATAACTGTTTGTATTACTCTAACACACGTTATATAAGCAATCAGGGAATAGTATCCTTTCTCATATTTACTGTAGGAGTGTTTGTTTTACTTTAACACACCTAATATAAAATAAATAGCACTTACACCATAGTTTAATGAAAAGAAGCAGTATAGAGGGCATAAAACATACACAACGCCATCTTATCAGAGAAGCCTAACGCGTCATGCGCAAGATTGAGGCACCAACTCTTGCAATCAGTTCTCCCGGGCACTCCAGGACAAACAGCAGGGCGCTCTGTCCTAAAACAAGTAATATCGTAGAACACCCTCGCCCAACCAGGATAACAAGTTGATAGCGCGGGTGCCTTGGACGTCAAGACCTGCGTCGTCGCTGTGCAACCACGTCCCAGCCACGAAGGATGACGCACGAACCTGACCAGCCATAGAGGGATGATTTCAAGACAATACCCAGCCACGCCTTCGGCCCGTCCCACTCCACTGCAGTTTTCAAAAAGAACTGAACATTTAGATAACATGTTTGCTGCTCGGGGACATTTCTATGTAGCCATGTTTTGCCGACCCTGGATCCAGCAGGGTCTCTTCGTCATCTGTTTTTTCCTTGTTTTTTTTTACCATTGTCGACGAATAAATTGTCAACCTGTTTTCGGTAGGCCTTCTTCAAACTTTTGGAACATGGAGACAGTACAAAGGGTTAACACAGGAGTAAGTTTTGTCCCTTCCGGCCGACTTGCAGGAGCGACGCCAGCAGAACACCCATTTGGTTTGGCTGTCGCTGTTTCCTCGGCTTGGCCGGGAGGCCAAATTCTTTCAGTCGCCATGGATGTTCTAAACTTTTTCGGTGAAAAATATCATGCTAGAGCTGCAAAAGGAGGCACTGTAACAGTGAGGGACGAAGGGAGTCTTTGGGTTGGGTGATATTGTTGAGGAGTGAGAAGAGAGTTTTGGTGTTACCTTGACTGGTGGTGATTATTCTGGAATAGTGAAGAGTTTTGGTCTTGATAATTGAAGCCTTAGTGAGACCTGTTTTCCAGGAGAGGCGTTCCAGCCGACGACCCTTGGCTTTCATGAGACGTACGTAGAGTGGGAGTGAACCAAGAAGCAGAGATAGTGAAGCGGACAGATGGGGTTGTCAATGAGGCGAGGGTATTGAGAATGTTGGTAAGTCCTTTATTGTAGTGGGAAGCCAGATCTTCGGTTTTGGCTATGGAAGTTGGGAAGACAGGAGGAGTGGATGCTGGAGATGAGAGTAGCAGGAGTGATATTGTTCAAATTCCGGAAAGTGATGAGGCGTGACTTTTTAGGGATGGACAGGGTGAGACTGACTGTGAATGATATAAGAAAATGGTCAGTAATGGGGAATTGACTGGCTGTGAGGTTCAAGGGGGTGACACCTGAGCAGCAGATTAAGTCCAGAATGTGTCCCTTCCAGTGTGTGTGGAAATTTGTTGGCAACTAATTTATTACCGAAATTTTCGTCTTATAAGGCGCACCTGTCTATAAGCTGCCACCCACCAAATTTGACACGAAAACAACATTTGTTCGAAGATAAGTCACATCAGACTGTAAGCCACAGCTTTCCTCACTGTATTATGGGATATTTACACCAAAATGTATTAACCGGTAACACTTTGACAGTGGCATCATGCGACTGTCTTAAGATCAAATGAACTACCATGCTTCCAGAAGCTTCATTTGGCCATCACTGCTCCCTTAGGGGAGAAAGTCAACCTTTGCTGCCACCTGCTGTCAACACTGTTGTTGTCCAACATTCCTCCTAGCATGCATTGCGCCTATGGTATTTGGTAACACTTTATTTTACAGTGGCGCCATAAGACAATCATAATTATGACATGACGATTTCATGAGCATTAATGAATGCTTACAGTGGGGCAAATAAGTATTTAGTCAACCACCAGATGTGCAAGTTCTTCTAAGTGAAAATATTACAGAGGCCTGTAATTGTCAACATGGGTAAACCTCAACAATGAGAGACAGAATGTGAAAAAAAAACAGAAAATCACTTTGTTTGATTTTTAAAGAATTTATTTCCAAATTAGAGTGGAAAATAAGTATTTGGTCACCTACAAACAAGCAACGTTTCTGGCTGTCAAAGAGGTCTAACTTTTTCTAACGAGGTCTAACGAGGCTCCACTCATTACCTGTATTAATGGCACCTGTTTTAACCCATAATCGGTATAAAAGACACCTGTCCACAAGCTCAGTCAGTCACACTCCAAACTCCACTATGACCAAGACCAAAATGCTGTCGAAGGACATCAGAGACAAAATTGTAGACCTGCACCAGGCTGGGAAGACTGAATCTGCAATAGGTAAAACGCTTGGTGTAAAGAAATCAACTGTGGGAGCAATTGTTACTAAAATGGAAGACATACAAGACCACTGATATTCTCCCTTGAGCTGGGGCTCCATGCAAGATCTCACCCCGTGACGTCAAAATGATAACAAAAACAGTAAATAGAAATCCCAGAACCACACAGGGGGACCTAGTGAATGACCTACAGAGAGCTGGGACCACAGTAACAAAGGTTACTATCAGTAACACAATGCACCGCCAGGGACTCAAATCCTACACTGCCAGACGTGTCCCCCTGCTGAAGCCAGTACACGTCCAGGCCCATCTGCGGTTCGCTATAGAGCATTTGGATGATCCAGAAAAGGACTGGGAGAATGTGTTATGGTCAGATGAAACCAATATAGAACTTTTTGGTAGAAACACAGGTTCTCGTTTTTGGAGGAGATACCCACTGTAAAGCATGGGGGTGGAAAGATCATGCTTTGGGGCTGTTTTTCTGCTGTTTATCTGTGTAAAGGAAAGAATGAATGGGGCCATGTATCGAGAGATTTTGAGTGAAATTTTCCTTCCATCAGCAAGGGCATTGAAGATGAGACGTTGCTGGGTCTTTCAGCATGACAATGATCCCAAACACACCGCCAGTGCAACAAAGGAGTGGCTTCATAAGAAGGATTTCAAGGTCCTGGAGTGGCCTAGCCAGTCTCCAGATCTCAACCCCATAAAAAATCTGTGGAGGGAGTTGAAAGTCCATGTTGCCCAACGACAGCCCCAAAATATCACTCCTCTAGAGGAGATCTACATGGAGGAATGGGCCAAAATACCAGCAACGGCATGTGAAAAGCTTGTGAAGAGTTACAGAAAACATTTGGCCTCCGTTATTGCCAACAAAGGGTACATAACAAAGTATTGAGATGAACTTTTGGTTTTGACCAAATACTTATTTTCCACCATGATTTGCAAATAAATTCTTTCAAAATCAAAAAATATGATTTTTTTTTTTTTTTCCCACATTCTCATGGTTGAGGTTTACCCATGCTGACAATTACAGGCCTCTCTAATATTTTCAAGTGGGAAAACTTGCACAATTGGTGGTTGACTAAATACTTATTTGCCCCACTGTATTTGAGTGCTCATTTAGTTTAATCCAGCAAATTATCTCACTTTTAAATGGATGTAAAAGATCCAAGCTGGACTTAAATGGAGTTAGTGACATAATTTGCTGGATGACATTTAATGACATGCTCATGATAGTGTCATGTAATAATTACGGCGGTCTAATGAAAGTCTTGTGACGCCACTGTCAAATGTGTTACCTATGAACACAAATAAATCTACAAATAAACTGCATCAGACTATAAACCGCAGGACTCAAAATGAAAGAAAAAAGTAGCGGTTTATCGTCCGAAAATTACAGTAATCGATTTTAATCTATTTGATTAGTTGTTGCAGCCTTAATATATGGTATATAATGCTAAATGCATGAAAATAAAATGAATAAAAAATACAAATGCACTTAAGCTATGGCCTCAAGTAACATTTGAAAGTACACCCCAACCCCCCACCCCCTTCCACTTTTTAATTCGTAGCATGCCATTGACGGCGATAGATGTCCAATTCATTTATACTGGGAGGACTGCAGGTGAATGTTTATCATTCAGTGCCATTGCCGGCGCTGGTAGAGGTGAATGACCCTCCCAGTGAAACTGAATTGGGTATCTAGCGCAGTCAATGGCAGCCAATTAGTTAAATAAATGCCCTATAAGGGTAAAAAAAAAAAAAAAGTCATAATCCGTGCATGAAAGAGTTAACCCTTTGCCTCCAATATCTCCCACCTTTTCCAAATTTTACAATTAACTTATAAGGTCTCAAAAGAGTCTAAAAACTCGTAACAAATTTTGGTGGTTTCCTTCGCATTACAAATGTGCATGATAAATGTGGAAAATAATGGAAAACATCCTACATCTCTTTATTCTTATTTTGCTGCATCCACTTCTTCACTGCTGCCTTTCTCTTTAATGGAGCTACTTAGCATGTGCAGCATGTAAGCAGTGCAGAGAAGGTTTGATTCTGGATTCAATTAGCTATGTCTGCCTGTGGAACAAGTGAACACTCCCCCAGCCTGAGTCTTTATACTGACAAAGCTGGAGGGAATGTCGGGGGACAAATGACCAAATCTGTCCTTGTAAATCAATGGGTTTTTTTTGTTTGTTTGTTTGTTTTATTCGGTGCCATTTCTTTTAACATAGTCTCTCATTATGTCTTGATCAGCACACTTTTGTCTGTGTGCAGTCAATACACACATCTACATCATGACTCTCTATGGGATTGCTAGAGTAAGGGTGCATCGGTGTGTGCGATGCCTGAGTGGGAGCAGATAACTAAATCTTTATTTGTGATTAATTACACTGTCCCTCATTCTTTAGCACAAACAAACTCTCCTCCCTCCCACCCCATTGATATTTCTCCACGTCCTCTCCATCTTTTACAATCTATCTCTTTATTTCCTCAACAAAGCAAAGTTAATGCTTCTGGGACTGTTGAGTTTATTCAGTAGTTTTTAATCTGGTTTTGTAGATTTGCTGTTGCCTTTTTCACAGCTCCGTTTCAAATTCATAGAGAAGTTCTGTTTTGTTTTGTTTTGTTTTGTTTTGTTTTTTCCACATTTATTACTGTATGTATAGTAAATGACCAGCAGAGTTCAAGATCAACTTTTTTTTTTGTACTGCAAGCAACATGGCCCTGAATCAGAAAATTGTATGTATCGTATTTTCCGCACTTTTGGGCACACCTAAAAGCCTTCAATTTTCTCAAAACCCGATAGTCCGCCTTATAATCCGATGCGCCTTATATATGGATCAATATTGGTGAATCATGGCATGACATTCCCTTTAGCACAGCTTCATCTCGTGGATGCATAATGCAACCCCAACAACTACTACTACTGTACCTTATAAAGTGATGCACCCTATATATGAAAACAGTTTCAAAATAGGCCATTTATTGAAGGTGTGCCTTATACTGCGGAAAATACAGTTAATTAAATTAAAGTTAAAATTCAAGTAAATTACCGTAGCTTTCCAGTTTATGTATTTTTATTTATTTTGCTCTTCACATTTCTCACACTATCTGTTCATCAAGCTGGAAACGTTTTCAAGAGCAAACCTATTAATAATAGGCAAGGCAAGACAAGGCAAATGTATTTATATAGCACAATTCAACACAAGGCAATTCAAAGTGCTTTACATCACATGAAGATCATAAAAATCACATTTAAATCAATACAACGTAAAAACCAAGACAAAAGATCGCATTTAGAATAAAAATAAATAAATAAAAATAAAACAAAAATATAACAAAAACTACTACTAATAATAATAATTGAAAATAGCAATGGAGATAAGCACAAGAGGAATAGAAAGCAGGTAGATTGAAATATATAGCCAGTTATGGATATGCAGTGCTAAACAAAAGCGTTTTTAGCCCTGATTTAAAAGAGCTAAGAGTTTGAGCATACTTCAGACGTTCAGGTAACTTGTTCCAGAGGTGAGGAGCATAATAACTAAATGCTGCCTCACCCTGCTTGGTTCTTGTTCTTGGAATATGCAGAAGACCCGTTCCAGACGACCTTAGGGGTCTAGATGTCTCATAGGAATCTAACAAGTCAAGCATGTATTTTGGTCCAAGGCCATTAAGTGTTTTGTAGACGAGCAGTAGTATTTATAATACTCAAATTGTCAAACAACTTGCCTCAGAACATAATGCTTGGTCTACTGAAAATTAGACTGCGCTTAGTTTGAGAACACTGGTAATCAATTGAAAATCCATACTTTATGTCTGCTATCATCACCGTGATTGCAATGTCTGTTATTTTTCAATAAACCCTTTCATGCATTAATTGGCTGCCGTTGACGGCGATAGAGGTGAATGAATTTTTGCCTATACGCTCCTCCCAGTCACAATGGATTGCATACATGTCCAGCCCCGTTAGTGGCACTGAAACACGAGGCTGTCCTAGTTTATATGAATTATGTCGTTTGCCATCAATGGCGTACAATGAGTTAAATACCATGCCCCCCCCAAAAAAACATTTTAGAGTGTTACTTGGTTTGTTTCTGTTTTCATTCATTTCTATTTTTTTTTAATTAATATTGCATTAATTTATAATGATAAATAATATAATGAGTATAAATTTAATATACAGTTGTACCTCTACTTACGAGATTAATTGCATTTGGATTAGTTTTGTAATTTGAAAACTGTAAATAGAGACGTGCGTTCCATGTATATGTCCTAATCTGTTTCAAGCCCCTCAAAATTTAGACATAAATAAACAGACATAAATAGACATAAATTTAGACATCTGCACGTATCGTGTGCGTCGTGTCATACCACTGCTATGTTGTATGCTATACAGTATGTATGTCTTGCTCTGTAATTTCTGAAGAAGAGAGAGAAGTGGCGGCACGGAACAAATTCTGCAGCGGCCTGATGCTCACTCATCGAACGGAATTTTATTGCATCTTTTGTCATCTTGTGAGAGCTGGTGTCAATGACAATTAAAATCTCTGAATCTGAATAAAACATTTGTGTTCATTTTTGTTTTTTAATGCGGGTGTGGGGGGGGTGAAGTATTAAATTGTTGGATAGAAAGTTTGTTACCTTTCTTAAGACATACTTAAACATGGCGTCTCAACAGCTTTGCTTTTTGTTTAACCTTGCAATCGAAACTGCTACAAAGCTGCATCAGGACTTTCTCTCACCACTGTATTGCATCCTCTCAACACTGCAGCGTGCCTGTCTGCAGTATGCTATTGTCTTTTAAAAGTCTGTAAAGTGTGCGAGCCAAGAAGAGAGATAATTGGAAACAATCGGAGAGAAAGTAAAGGCACTGAGGCGAATACCTTTAGGAGATACGGGTGCATGGGGAAGTGTGGCTTTTATCACTGTGAGACAAAACAGCAATGTCACTCGTTATGATGCATGCACATGCTTCTATAGAGCTTCACCAGTGGTCTATATCACACACATCTGTATCCACACAAACACAAAGCTGCTTATCAGTTTTTCCCCACGAGCAAAGCAAGGCGACGAACAATAATGATGCTATTAAAAACCCAAATGTCATTTCCTCCTTTTATTTTACATGAGCTATGAAAGGGGGCTTGTCGAGGTCACAATTCCAGGAGGCAAAGCCAAGTCAAATGAAATGAGTTAGAAATGCGCAGTTTCATTTTATTTTGAGTGATTTCCCTTAATAGCTGTGCACTTTACAGTATGTTTTAACCAAAGCTGCTCACACGGGATGTCATAGCATTTTAGTCTGCTGCTGACTAATGCGCTTTGCTACACGAGTCAGAATTTAAAGGACTAGGTGGGGCTTACTCAAGGGGAAACCTCCGGTGAAGGTAAATAGGCACTAAAAAGCTACTAGAAGCTGCCCAGATAGCAAAATATAACTGGAGTGGACATGGGCCAGATGTACTGCAAATTTTGGCCCAACTTCATAAAGCAGATTCATCCCAGTGTCTTTTTTAACAATGGCCCAAACTCAGTAGGGAGTCAGCAACCGGTTTTGGGCCAGATCTGGTCCAAAGTAGCAGACACTACATTAATGTATGGCCCGGATATGGCACACATGTTACCCAACCTGGGCCAGATTTGTATTAAAACAGTGTCCAGTATTAAATTTGGGGTTCATTTTGTTCAATGTAGCATACTGTAATGTGTTCATATTGCAAATTAAATTTGTCTGTTAAAAGCAATAATGACAACACTTCTTTTTCGTGCTATTAATTAATGAGAACATACTGTATCAATGCAACATAAAATATAACAATACAATATTGTTTTTTCACAAAATATTTTAATTGGAACAAGCAACTACAGATTAAAGATGACACATTTTTAGACTGTAAACAAGATATCGTATTTGTTAAGGTTCTGGGGTAATGGGGGATCTAAGCGCAGAGACAGAGGCAAACTGGCAGTGGTAACAAGAGTTTATTGACGATGAGAGAGAGTGGCAGATAGTGTCCGGAGAATCCCGTGGGCAGTTTGGTGATAGAACAGGTGAACGGGCAGGGATACGTTCTGGCAGGCAAGCAGCACAGCATCTAAGGGGGCGGGGACAAAAATGAGCTCATTATCAGGATTACAAGATTCTTTGTTGGCTGAAAGTCACGTCGGTGAGTTGTTAATCTGGTGGTGATGTGAGGCCAGGGAAAGGTTTAAGTAAGCTGCTGACAATAATCAGCGGCACCTGGTCCCAGACTCACCCATCTGTGCAACCAAGCCAGTGACACAAATACAATAACACAATGAGGAGGGGCTCAGTTTGAATAATAGTATTGAAACATTTACAGCGACACAGACTAAATGCCTAGCTTGCAGACATGGCAGATCACTTTAGTATTCCGGCCATTTTATCAATGCTTGATTGAATAGCTTGTTTAGCAGTCAAGAAGTGACTTCAAAACGCAATTATGACTTTGAATAAAGCACTTACTATAAAAATTTCTGTACACCGAAATGACATGTCCTAAATCCTGAGTGTTCTCCTGTTAAGGCTGATTTATACCTCTGCGTAACAGTGACAGCGGACTTATACCGTTAACTCAGACCTCTATGCCTCACATCAATGCGCGTGACGAGAACGTCGAAGGACTCTGATTGGTCTGCTCAGAACGTTTCCGTTCAACACAACAAGACCACTGATTTCAAACATTCACAAATGTAGTCTGTGTCGCCTATGCTTCAACATTTGTATTAACAACATGTAACAACATTGTATGTTCAATATTGATTAGCTGCGGCTCCAAATACACACCATCTTCGTTGCCATTGACCAATGACCGGAGGAAAACTAAAGGAATTCGACATGTCCCTCAAAATCGTACAAAGCTACACCCCTTTAGTGGCGTGGCAGTGAATTACAGAGCAACGCGTTCCCTTGACGCAGAACTTAGAATGCTAAATGATGGTGTGGGGTATACGCCGTCACTCCGCTGTGTCGCAGCGGATGCCCACCTTTAGGGTGCACGCTATTGTGACGTTCACAGGGCGTGATTCCCATGCGAATCTGGCGAGCTGACGCTGGATCCGGTGCACTGTCACCTACTGTCAGGGTAGCTTCAAGGTAAAAAATGTACATTGAATGCAATGTAAATAAGTTCGAGCACCCCATAGGTTTTGGATGAATGGCAACATAATTGCTTTATGACAATTGTGCAGGGGTAGGGAGGAGGGTGGAATGTGTGGGGGAATTTTATTTATGTATTTATCTATTTATTATTTTTAAGTACCACAATCGTTCAAGTTGTAATCATGCTTTTAAAAAAATCACGGAGAGTGCTGGACTATGGTCAAGTGCATCATTGCGCTGATTCGTGTAACTTAAGCACTTTTTGTGGTGCCAGTCAGCCATAAGGTTTCAACAATGTTGGCATGTGAAGGCGCAGTTTCTTATCGATACCATTTTTTGCCCCCTGACACTAGCCACGTTTACATGCTGACTTTTATTCATACCGATTCAAATCATTCCGAATGGAAATTTCAGATCAGCTGTTTACATGTCACTTCATCTATTCCGATCCAGCGTTGACATGTGACCATCTTTATTCCGAAAGGACGTTTGACAACTGCCGTTTGACATGCGCAGATTAATCAAAACAAAGCGTCACGTTGCAATACATGGAGATCGATCGTCGAAGTGCTGCTGTTTTAACTTTAACCCACTTGTTGTGTTTGTGGGGTCGTATCCGCTTCTGCTGTCTTGCTCTTTTGCCTTGTAGTAGCCGGTTTTCCACCGGTTTCTAATCTGGTCAACGCTCCGGTCTATTCCGGCTTCGTGTAACCTCTCGTGAACTTTTTTAAATAGTTCAATGTTCCTCGTTTTACGCCCGTCTAAGCGAGCAATTATATTCAATTCTTTTAAAGTTTGAATTAAATACAATCTTTCCGCCGGACTCCAATTTGGTGCGCTGTGCTTGGAAGCCATGTTGCAAGTGACGTTACTTACGTCACAAAGTGACGTCACCATGTCAGTACGGAGCATGTGCAGAAAGAACGCAACCAGACACCATTCCGCTTCCCTGTTTACATGATATAATTTTACTTCTAATCAGTTTGGGAAAAGGAATATTCCACCCCTGTGAATCGGAATGAAATTCCATTTGGTTTGGGCCTGTTCATTCCGAATGAGGTGTTTATATGGAACACATTTATTCGGTTTGAACAAATATTCCGATTGTAATTGGAATATTTGGCTCCATGTAAACGTGGCAAATGATTCAGACACATACCAATGCTGTACAATGTTTTTTTTTTTAATATATACATACTGTATGTATATTGAAAAATCTTTTTAAAAAATGACTGCATACTCGTATATTAAGCAGCTTGGTTAGCACTGCTTAACTCACTGTCCGCCAGGAGGGCTAGTTGTGAATGAACAAAATTGGAAGGATAATTGAACACCACACAACTGACAACTGGAAGTCTATCGTCATCTTTATAAGGGTGACAAGCGCTCAGTACCATAAGACACCTGTTATGAAATTGTTACACTGGCTTTTGGTAAGACAGAGGATAGACTATAAAATACTACTGCTCGTCTACAAAACACTTAATGGCCTTGGACCAAAATACATGCTTGATTTGTTGAGCCCTATGAATCATCTGGACCCCCAAGGTCCTCTGGAACTGGTCTGCAAAATGTTCCAAGAACAAGAACCAAGCAGGACACGACAGCATTTAGTTACTATTCTCCTCACCTCTGGTTTACATGTAGTCTGAAGTGTCCTCAAACTGTGAGCTCCTTTAAATCATGGCTAAAACGCATTTGTTTACCACAGCATATTCATAACCGTCTATATGTTTCAATTTTCAAGCAATTAGATTTTTATTTATTTTCTGCTCTATTTCTATTTCTGATTTCAATTATTCTTATTTTTAATTATATTAATGATTAAATGTGATTTTTATGCATAATTTTATTTCCTGTTCCAATTGTCATTGTTTTAACTTTCTTTTGATTTAATGTAATTTTTACAAATCATTTTATCTCTGCTCGTGGATCTAGATGAGATGCATAGACTTCATAATGGTATTGACAGGTCAAATCGGGCAAATATTGCGCCAACCCTTCAAGCAGGGGGCCGCCCACATCAAGATATTCACATACACACGCACGCAGCATATGTAACGCTGGAGTTAGTTGAAAAAGTAAGAAAGCTGTACCGCATACCAACAGGAAGGATTGTCTCAGGAGGGATTTGTTCGAGGATTCAAGGTAATTATTATATAGCTAGCCCCTCTCCGCCACTCCACCTGTCTGTCGTCCAACCTGCAATCAATAAAAACACGCACACCTGCCGGAGGTGGCCAGGTCTCAGGAGGGAGTGGCAGAGGCCCTAACATTTATAAACAAAAATTTAAACGTAAAAAGCTCTTTGTTGTGGTATGACTTGAAGACAATCAGCACATTTGACATTTACTTAAAATAAATTAAATAAATTCTACCTGCACGTTTTTTTTGCTTTGAACCAATGATCTATACTGTTTTACTTCCATATCGATAAAGAATTGAGAGATTTAAGCATTTACTCACAAAAATATAATGTAAAAAGCTCTTTGTTGTGGTAAGGTGGCGCCACAGTGTGACTTTTTTTTTTTTTTTTTTGCTTTTAACCTATAATCGAGACTGTTTTACATCCATATCTATAAAGAATTCAGGAATTTAAGCATTTATTCTCAAGAATTTTCAACATAAAAAAAAAGCTCTTTGTCTGTGTTTTCACTCGGTCAGCTTTGACTGATATAGGCCCCCTATTAATCGGCCCTGCACCTTGTCAATACCATTATCAAGTCTATGTGTGATGTAAAGCACTTTCAATTGCCTAGTGCCTGATTGTGCTATACAAATGAATTTGCCTTGCCTTGTCTTACAATTGGATGGACTGTTGCATTAGTGTCTTTCTGCAAACCTTGTTTTTAGGGCTGTCAAAATCATCACGTTAAAGGGCAGTAATTCATTTTTTTAATTAATCACATTAAAATATTTGACGCATTCAACGCACATGCCCCGCTCAAACAGAATAAAATGACAGCACAGTGTAATGTCCTCTTGTGTTTTTCAGTGTTTTGTCGCCCTCTGCTGGCGACTTATACTCTGGTGCGACTTATAGTCCGAAAAATACGGTAGTAGAAATAATACTATGAACAAATATAAATACAACAAATAAATAAGAGTTCAAAAGTGGTCTTTAATTTCTTTCATCAATATTCAGTTGACTAATGGTTCACAGATAGAAGATGCTCTATACTCATGGTATCTTTTGAATCATAGCGTCAATTTGGATAAATCCCTGGAATTAAAGCACATGGAGTTTTTAGCTGAAACTTGTCAACTAACGGGAGAAGGGTTACAAGAGTTGGAGAAAAAATGGTTACGATACAGTGTGTTAGAAATATAATGTTGTTTCCTGTTGTTTTACAAATTTGATTTTTCTTATAAGTTCACTAACTAGAGTGCGTTTGTGGAAAGGAATCAACACAATCTAAATATAGAGCTGTATTCAACAGTGCATGAGTTGCACATTCAAGCAGGATATGATGATAACATTATGACACATTGTTTAGTCTGTTTGTGTGCATGTGCGCGAATATGTACAGTATGCGCGTGTGTTCCGTTGTCTCTTTGTGTATCTGTGTTGGAGTGATGTAATTACAGACGACACATTAAGCTGTGGGGAACTGGCAGAGTCGTGATGTGTGACCTTATACAGTATGGTAAGGAGATGATGTGACAGATTTCAAGGCATACAGTACATACTGCTGCACACATTTTGTACACCCATGCGATGTAAACAACATAATCATCCACGCGCTTGAACATTTACAGCACACATGCAATCCACTGCAAACATCCCAACCTAGATGACTGTCTTCGAGGATGGACATAATCAACTTAAAGATGCTATGAAATACTACAGCAAGTGACTGTAAAATGATGGCAAACTGTATTTTGGACAAATCCATCTGATAAAGTGACAGAAAAAGTGTAATAATAAAATTAGATCCTAATAAGTCTTTCTTTTTCAACTGCCTTGGCCCCGCCCACCAAAAATCTCCAAACAGAAGATGTCACACCCAGAATTTTTGCAGTCTAATAGAACACTATCCATTGGCTCTCTATTCTTTATTTGCCGTGCGACCGTTCTGTCATTCTGTCTACATGTACCAGGGGTGTCATAAGACCTAATACAATACTTGCTGCGTGAGCAAAAAAAAAGTTTTTAGCACTTATCTAGAATAAAAAGTCAGAAATAGGGCTTTGAACTATGTATAAGCAAACCAAAATACAAGTTTTGGTAAAAAAGCAACCTTTTTTGTTTTTCAGTTTTAAGTATTCAAGATCAAAATTGGGATATCTCTTGTTGATCATTATTCACCTCTGCTCATGCTCATCAACTTCCAACTCTTCTTCACCTCTTCCCACACTCTGTTGCTCTAATTTTTCTGGACAGAAATGGGGATATATTACTTTTCATGCAATTAATCAGTGTTTCTCAATTGGTGGGTTCTGACCTAAAAGTGGTTTATGTTGCTTTGGTGGGTTACCTAGCTTACCTCTCTCATTCCTCCTTGCCTATTTAGCCTTGCTACGAGCAAATAACGTTCTATTTGCAAGACTAATGCTGTTTGGGTCATATAGAAATAGAAATAATAATACATCTTGTTATAAATTATAAGGACTGCAGTAACAAATAATATGCTTGTAAAACAACTGGAAATTAGGATGCCACACATAAAAAATTGTTAGAGGTTATATCCCAAAGACAGGCAATTCATTCATACAGATATTCTATTCATTTTGGTCATATAAACAAATAGCAATAAGTAGCATCAGTAATGATACAGTTCAAATACCACATATAATTTTTACGATCATTCATTTTGCAACCAGCGTAGTTTACCTCAGTTAACTGCCTGATATGTAAAGAGTAAAGTTGAACAATTTAAATTAAAAATTAATGGGACTACGCGACCAAACAAACATCAACACAAGTTGAACAATTTAAATTCCAAATTCATGGGAATATGCGACCAAACAACCATCAACACAAAGGTAAAGATGAAAAAAAAAGGATGTGAAGTTTATCTGGCATTAACCTGTAAAGCAGGTGTGAAGATGTAATTTGCAACACTGACTACATGATGGACAAACACACCGTAATATTGATGCTGCATTCTCGTTTTGTTGGAGTAATCAAAAAAAAAAAAAAAAAAAAAAAATCTCTATTTCATGGCGTCTATAAAAGCGCCAAACAGTCACTCAACTTGTGATGTATCATTGGAGCATTAAAATAGGCTACTCTCCTTTGTAGCAACCATGTTTTCATCCCACATTACGACTTTACAACACATCAAAACGATTGCCAAGTTGGAAAACTTGGCAACTCAGATCTCCCGACATACATGAACACAGCACATCTCGCGGAAGTTTCAACTCATATGCCTATCACAGCCAAAGGTATGTGCATAAATTACCATATTAAGGAGCCATGTGCAAATTGTGTATATGGAGTGTGAGAGAATTTTATCATGCTTAAAACACAACCATTATACATCACATTATACATTTGGTATGCTTTTGTTATCCTTGCATGAGAACATTGTAGCATAGAGCATCATTGTTATATTAATCTGTTTGAGTGTGCCTTTCCATACCCTTGACTAATGTAGACTGTATCACAATATGCCCAAATATGGACTGTTATGCTCCTGTGTTTTCCAATATGCCCTGAATGAATACAAAGGAGGACTGTGGCTTATCAGCAGGCTGAGCTCATCATCTTTCTAGCCAGAGCCGGTGTTCAAGGTCTCAGCTCAAAGATGTTTTTGTATGGAAAAATACCCAGGTTTGTGAGATGAGTTTCGTTTCTTAGTAAGTTTCGTTTCACGGTGGGCTTCGGCACCGCCCTTTCAACAGTATAAATGTCCAGCCTCTATTGTACTTCTTTGTACTTCTGGGTGATCACAGCTCCTGGCTGAATCACATCATTTTGTTCCCGAGAGCTCTTGTTCATAAAGCTTTTAAAGCAAAGCAATCCATGGTTGGGGTCGTATTCATTTCTCTAATCGAGCTATCGAGGTAACACTTGTCTTGGAGTTCACACTTGAGCGTCCCTGACATGGAGACAATAGAGCAGGAGTGTCTAAACCGGTTCTCAAGGTCGCTGTGCGTCCTGTTTTTTGTTCCTACCAATCGAGCACTTACAGTTTAACCAATGAAGTTTCTGCTGAAATCAGCAGCACCTGACTGCAATCAACTGATTACACTTGTAAGACACCTGATTGGTGAAAAGGTGTCATCTTGTTTTGTTGGAATAAATCTTTAACAATGTTTTTTTTTTTTTTTTTTTTTTTTTTTTTTATCTGTTATAGGGCACTCATTCAACTCATTGGCTGCCACTGATGGTGCTGATGTCCAATCCATTTTGAGCGGGAAGGGCTGCTGTTGATGGCAGAGAAAAATGAGCATTCACAGCCAGTCCGCCAGGTTTAAATGAACTAGACATCTATTGCCATCAATGGCTTGCAATGAGTTAAATGCTATGAAAAAACAATAACAACAACGTAAGTTTTTCTTGGTGCCATGATCGATGCTTTTATTCGTTATAATTCCATTAATTTTGCTTTTAATAAAATTGTATTAATTTATGAATATATTTACAATACAAAAATTATTAGTTATACATATATAGCTTAGAAACTTTTTTTGAATGACCATAAATAGTGTCTTGCCCTATAAAGAGTTAAAGTTCTTAAGTGTCAACTTTTGAATAGCTGTCCCAGAAAGGGTTAAACCATTAAAGGATGCAATGCCACACCATTTTTAACTTTCAGTCATGCTGAGAGCCATTTGCAAAGTCAAATGTCACTTTTAACAAGTTTATACCAGCTTTGCTTCTAATGTGAAATATGTGTTGAAGCTTCTCAAACAAATATGTGTCTTGTATTTGAATATGGATGAAAAAGAGAGCTGCCCAAGGTGATGCACCAGGCAGGAAATATCATCACTGTGTAAATTGAAAATAGCTTATTTTACTGCACTCATTTCAAACTTACCCTGCTTGGGGCACTTTAAGCATCGAGAAACTCACAATAATGCAAAAAATGTCCATTTATTGAAGCATGTATCTACGATTTTTCCAACAAAATGTTTGGATCTAAAATAAATAATGAGTTTATTGGAAAATGAGAAAGTAATGCATATGGTTGCCAGGTTAATACGTATTCCAAACAGTAAGTTTAATCTGTAGAAATGTTGTTTTTATTATAGGTTCATGTTCTCTGAACACATTAACCTTATAAACTACATAGTCCTGCAATGCTGACTTTTATGGTTCATAATATAATTGCCAATCACACAAATGTTTGTTTGCATTTCCATAATCTAACATTATAAAGCAGGATCTTATTTCTCTGACTATCCCATTATTGTGCACTTTCTTTTCTGTTCCATCTTCCACTAATTTGCTCAAATTGCTTCCCTATTTTCACTAGCTTATTTAATTAAGTCTAATCAATTTTGCTCCTCTGGCAGAATTGAAATGCATGTTTGGAGAAATTATATTCTAATAGCCCGCTTCAATTCGGAATCAGTCTGTTCGTCAGCAGTAATGTAATGTTATTCTTCTTTTTTTATTTTGTTTGAGATCTGCAGTTTTTTTTTTTGTTTTTTTTTTTTTCTTTAAGTACATCCATAAACCTCCTCTTTGGTCGTCCACTAGACCTCCTGAATCATGTACCCAAGTCCAATTAAAAATGTATTTGGTCAAAAGAATACTCAAGTAATGAGTAACATTGTGAGTAACTGCTTAGGATGTTTGATATATTTTCTCAAACAATGGTATTTTTTTTTCTCATTAAATTATCTTTATGAACTGTTATTATTATACTGCAATATAACCTATTACATGACCACGTTAGGCCAAAGAAATACACATAAAAATCTTAGAATTCCGTTGAGAGGAAAAAAATCTACAGAATCTACAGAAATTAAGCATCAATCGTCCAAAGAGTAAGAGTGCCCTCCAGTAGAGAAAACATAATTCCTATTATGATGATGATGATGAAGCTTTTTTTATTTTGAGCATGCACAAAGAAACAGAAATACAGTTCAGCAAATGTCATTATACTGTGACCAGACCATATTTTTATACGACACTTAAATTTTGGGGATATTTTGACAATGCTTGAAGTGATTGTCTAAATTGTTCCAAAGTTTTACTCCACATATAGACACACAAAAACGTTTGCGAGTAGTTCGAAATCTGGGTAACAAAATCTCCAGAGCCTCGCAGACTATACATACGCTCACGAACCTTAAAAAGGTTTTGTATATTACATGGCAGTAATTTATTAGATGCTTTAAATAACAATATAGCTGTATGATAGTTGACAAGATCGTTGATTTTTAATAGTTATGAGTGAGCAAATAAATGATGGGATAGAATGATAATGATGATTCTGAAATTAAAAGGATCATATATCCAGTTTTCCTTTGTCAATCGGTGCCCAAAAAGGGAGGAGAGAGGTTAAAATCTGTGCTTTTGATTTATGTTGACAGCAGTGCTCTTTGTCAAATACTTCATGTTTTACGATGCTTTTAAGACGCTACATGGTTGTGACGTCTCATTGGTGAAACTGGTAGAGCCACTGGTGGCATCTCTGGCAAAAAAAAATAAAACTCTAATATTTAGAATAAAGAGGAAAAATGTAACGACAAGTGTAGCCAAATGTAGCGGAGTAAGAATAGCGTTTCTTTTTCAAAAATCTACTCAAGTAAAAGTAAAAAGTATGGCTTAGTAAAACTGCTCTTTGAGGTATATTCTTCTCAAAAAGTTACCGAAGTAAATGTAACGGGTTACTACCCACCTCTCGTCTTCGGCCTTCTTGTGTGAAGCATATTCTCTCCGTGCCTGTGTGGGTTACCTTCAGGTAATCTGATTTCCTCTGACATCCTAAGTAGTTTGAACTCTTCTAATTATCCTTGAGTGAGGGTCCTGCAACCCGGTGATGCTCATGAGTATAAGCAGTATGGGTAACGGATTAACGGACAGTATGCACGTATGACTGCCACTATTTACAAAGGTGGGTATATTCACAAATTTTACGCTAATAAGATTAGCATTACTTCAAAATGTTACTCGAGGTAGTCATTCAATGTCTGTTTTTTTTTTTTTTTTAACAATTATAAAAGATTTTCACAGCACAATGTCATTTATATGAACTGTTATTATATACATATATTACATATATACATTATATTATATACATATAAAGCCTAAATATAACCACACAAAAATCATTGAATTCCGACAACAAAAATCTACAGAAACGAAAGGTCACCTGTCCAAATAGCACAAGTACCCTCAATTGAAAAAAACATATTTCCTACCATAAAATTAAAACTAGTATTTCTCTGGTTTTCCATGGTCTATTGGTGCCAATTAAAAAAGAGAGGTTGAAATCCAAGCTTTGGAGTACTGTTGAGAGCAGCACTCCATGTGAAATTGTTTATTTTTCACGGTGCTTTAAGGAAGCCACGTGATTAAATAGGCCAGTATGATTATACAACCCCTAGTAAAAAGTGTGGAATCATCAGTCTCGGACGAGCACTCACTCAGACATTTTATTATGTAGAACAAACTCACATAAAAAGCTTGAAAAACATAATGAATTAGTTCAAAAGTGCAACTCTTTAACATTCAGAAACACAAAAAGAAATGAATAAAAAACATTGTGGTGGTCAGTAAATGTTACTTTTATAGAGCAAGTGTAGGGAAATATAGAATCACTCTATTCTGAGGAAAAATATATGGAATCATGAGAAACAAACAAAGAAATAACAATTAAAACACATCTCTAGTATTTAGTTGGACCGCCTCTGGCTTTTATGACAGCTTGCAGTCTCTGAGGCATTGACTTGATGAGTGTCAAACAGTATTCTTCATCAATTTGGTGCCAACTCTCTTTGATTGCAGTTGCCAGATCATCCTTGCAGGTCGGAGCCTTACTGTGGACCGTTTTTTTTCAATTTCCACCACAGGTTTTCAATATGGTTGAGATCTGGGCTATTTGCTGGCCATGACATTGACTGAATGAGTCTTTCTCCAAGGAGTGCTTCAACAATTTTAGCTCTGTGGCATGATGCATTGTCATCTTGGAAAATGATTTTATTACCCCCTAACATATTTTCAATTGAAGGGATAAAAAAGTTGTCTAAAATTTCAATGTAAACTTTGTAAATCTCTGTAAATCTCACCGGAACGGCACCAAATAAAAGTTCCAGCATCATCACCTTGTCCAAAGCAGATTCTTGATTCATCACCGAAAATAGCCTTCATCCAGTCATTCACAGTCTATGATTGCCTCTCCTTAGCCCGTTGCAGTCTTGTTCTTTTCTGTTTAAGTGTCAATGATGGTTTCCTTATGGCTTTCCTGTATGAAAATCCCATTTCCTTTAGGCGATTTTGCACAGTTCTGTCACATACCTTGACTATAGCATCCTCCCATTTCTTCTTCATTTGTCTTGTTGTACATCTTCTGTTTTCAAGACATATGGCCTTTAGTTGTTTGTCATAACGCTTGGATGTCTTCCTCAGTCTACCAGTACGCTTAACTTTAACAACCTTGCCATGCTGTTTGTACTTGGTCCAGATTTTTGATACAGCTGACTGTGAACAGCCCACATCTTTGGCAACCATACGTGTAGCGTTACCTTCTTCAAGAAGTTTGATAATCCTCTCCTTGGTCTCAAGAGACATCTCTCTTGTTGGAGCCATGATTCTTGTGAATCCGCTTGGCCCAGCAGCCCTCCAAGGTGTGATATCTGCACTGTTTTTAAATGCTGACTAACAAGCAGATCTAATCTGAGGCAGGGGGCCAATTAAGGTAAGGAAATTGACTGGGTGTGTCTGTATTTTCTACTCAAAATGAAGTGATTCCATTTTTTTTCTTCAGAATGGAGTGATTCTATATTAATTTCCCTGACCTTACTCTATAAAAGTAACATTTACTGACCAACACAAAGTTTTTTATTCATTTCTTTTAGTGTTTCTGAATGCAAAGGAGTTGCACTTTTGACCTTTCATTAATTTTTCATTTGTTTTATCTGAGTTTGTTCTACATAATAAAATCTCTGAGTGAGCGCTCGTCCAAGACTGGTGATGCCATACTTTTTTCTAGAGGTTGTAGGCCATCCAACTGCAAGCTTGTATGAGGTCATGTATTGTTACGTCTACTTGGTATAATGGACACATCTTTTGTTCCTAGGTTCTAAGTGGTATTTCATAGCGTGTTTCGTCGCATTGACAGATAAACACTTTTGTTTCCTAAAATGTTTGGGTTTGTGGTCAGGACCCTGAAATTAGATTTTCCACTTTTCTTTACTATTGTACTACACACACATATATGTACATTTTCCTCATTTTATAGACTTAGTTTGACCTTAAACACAAAGAAATGACATTTAACAAATATTTTCTGCATAAGGACGTAAAATTAAAAGTTTTGTATATAGCCTCTAATTTTAGCAAAACCAACCTTTTTACCTTTTTTAGTGGCACTTTTTCTATTAGCTTGGACCCAAGCAATGCAAATAAAATGAAAACAAGCCAGGAACAAAATGTTATCTTTTTTCTGTAACATGATGTGTTGTGACGTCTCATTGATGAAACTGGCTTAGCCATTATAGACATCTCTGGCAAAAATAAAGTCAAATCTAATATAGTATGTAGAATAAAGAGGAAAAATGTAATGACTCCAGTGCAGCCCTTCTTCTTCAAAAAGCTACTGAAGTAACTGTTAAAAAGTATGGTGTGATGAAACTACTCTTAGAAGTACATTTTTCTCAAAAAGTTACTCAGGTAAATTTAACGGCATAAATGTATCCACCTCTGAGTATTTACAATTGTGCTGATAAGTTGACATACTAGAAGCTGGAAAAATTGGTGAAATATTGGCTTATATTCAGTACTAATATATGTTTTGAATTTTCTACCCAGATAGCAAAATATAAGTAGAGCAGATATGGGCCAGATGTACTACTAATTTCGGCCCAACTTCGTAAAAGGGATCCGCTCCAGTGTATTTTTGAACAATGGCCCAAATGCAGTTGGGAGTCGCTTGCCAGATCAGCAACTAATTTTGGGCCAGAACTGGTCCAAAATAGCAGACACTACATTAACGTATGGCCCGGATATGGCACACATGTTACCCAATCTGGGCCAGATTTGTATCAAAACTGTCTTCAGTATTACATTTCGGGTCCATTTTGTTCAACGTATCATACAGTAATGTTTTTATACTGCAAATTAATTTTGTCTATTAAAAGCAATAATGACAACTATTCTTCTTCATGCCATTATTAATTTGAACATATTAATGCAACATACAACTATATAACTGTACAACATATTTTAAAATATATTATGTTGTATTGTTATATTGTTGTATGTTCTACAGTATGTAACAGAATATTTTAAGTGGAACAAGCAACTCCACATTAAAGATGACCAATTTTTGGACCGTAAAAATCATTGTATTTGTTAAGGTTCTTAGGTAACGGGGGACGTAAGCGCAGAGACAGAGGCAAAGTGGCGCTGGTAACAAGAGTTCATTGACGATGAGAGAGAGGGAGATTGTGTCCAAAAAATCTGGTGGGCAGTTTGGTGTTAGAACAGATGAACAGGTAGGCAGGCAGGCAGGCAGGCGTTCTGGCAGGCAAGCAGTACAGGAACTAGGGGGAGGAAAAAAATGAGCTCAGTATCAGGATTATAAGATTCTTTGTTAGCTGAATGATGTGAGGCCAAGGACCGGTTTAAGTAAGCTGCTGACGATGATCAGCGGCACCTGGTCCCAGGCTGACCCATCTGTATAGACCCTACCCACCGACGTCACAAAATCACGTGATTGCTGTATGGTTCCGCCCCCTTGTCTGTCATTTTGTGTCTGTATTATCAATGGTCTCAATTGATCGAGCAATTTATAATGCATTTCATGGAAGACCCGGTGCTTTCGGATGCCGTAAACTCACTTGATGCGTTGCATAAAAGGCGTTATGTGGAAAAGCTTCAGTTTATCCATTCGCCAGATCCATATTTCATGCCTAAATCGGTGTTTTTCGACCCGCTGTCTCCGCCATATTTGCCTGACATCTGCTAGCTACCCTGATATGTACAACTATCTTGTCCACACAAAATCAGCCTATTCTCACGAAAGTTTGAAAAACTTTAAGAGCTTGGAGGCTTATAAATACTTCGTTGCTGGTTGGGTGAAACAGGTCCTCGTCCACGAAAATTCGGCAGGAATATCTTGTGGTTGGAAAGGTGAGTTCCGAAATTTTCAATTCAAAATCTTTTGTTATTGCTAACATCCACTGTCAAGTCTAATGTATTTCATGTCGTTTGTCAATGGAGTTAGGGCTTTTAATGTTTATATGGTTTAGTGATAGCACTCTCACTACATACATACGTGTATGTTGTCGGCGATTAGCCTAGCAATGATCTTAATTGTGGTTGTCAGCCGAAAACCCTCTAAATATATATTAAATGCATCTTACCAGATATAAAATGACTACTACATAATCTGTGGTAATCGTTTGGAGCCCAGTTTTCTCGTCGAATTGCAGCAGCCCATCTCGCTCTCTTCTCTCCGGGTCTCTCGGAATCCGGTAGAACTTCAAGTCTCTCCGTCTATCTTCTCTGTTATTGCAACCGACCGCCACACACGCCTTCACCATTTTGATTATTAATGTTAAGGAGCAGAAAAACACGTCGCAAATAGGAGGAATGTACGTAGCCGTAACAGGTAAACACGATGTGTTGACGGACAATTGGGCGGCACCAGTCAGGAGGAAGGAGTTGTGACGTCACGTGGGTAGGGTCCATAATCAAGGCAGTGACACAAATACACAAACACAAGGAGGAGAGGCTCAGTTTGAATAATAGTATTCAAATATTAAAACATTTACAGCAAAACAGAGTGAATTCTTTCTCCCTCCACATGTTGTTATTGCAACACATTTTGAATTACTTAACTAGCAGACATAGCAGATCACTTTAATACGCTGGCCATTTTATTAACGCTCAATTGAAAAAGTTGTCTAGCAGTCTAGAAGTGACTTCAAAACGCAATTATGACTTTTAATAATGTAAATGTAATGATAAAAAAATTTTGGATGCCGAGATGACATGTCCTGAATCCTGTGTGTTCTCTCATTTGAGGCTGCAAAGTGGTGATGGAGGACGTACACCGTTAACGAAGACCAGATTACGACCCTACATCGTAGCTTGACGTGCACCTCCAAAAAATCCTGACTACGCGTCACGTCAACGCGCGTGATGTGAACATCGACGGAGTGTGATTGGTCCGCTCAGAAAGTTTCCGGTTCAGCACAACAACACCGCCGTTTTTGAACATTCGCAAACGTCTTCTGTGTCGCCTACACTCCAACATTTGTAGTAACAATATTTGTTTGCTCATTGTTGATTAGCTGCAGACGCAAATACACACTCTCCATCTTCGTTGCCATTGCTGTCAATGACCGGAGGAAAACTAAAGGAATTCGACAAGAGTCTCCCAAAATCATACAAAGAAAAAGCCACACCCCTCTAGTGGCATGGTGGTGAATTACAGAGCAATGCATTCCCTTGACGCAGAACTTTGAATGCTCAATGTAGGATTGGGTCGTGTTGCAGCGGATGGCTGCGCTGTTGTAACTTTAAATGCCGAACGGTTTTTAGCGCATCCTTTCGGCACGGTATGCCCCGAACCAGTGCGTAACCCAGCATTTGGACTGTCAGATTGATGATCCCTGTCACATCTGGCACACTGACGTTCAGCTGGGTGATGCTATGCATTATGTGACTGCTATGCGGTTCTGGCGAGCTGACGCCAAAATCTGGTGCACAGTCACCTGCTATTGGGGTAGTAGTAGGTTGTGACTGACGATGTGAAAGGCATCAATAACATTATTCAAGTATCAAGACTCTAGTTCTAATGAAAAATAATTGATTACTATGTAAAGGCTGCCTTAAACGCTGACTGACAAAGTTCAAACATTGCTGGAGGTTAGGTCTTTTGAGTAAGGGTCGAATAACAGCTGTTTTAGTCCGCAGCAACCGTGCCACCAGAGCAGGGCGATGAATGTAAAATATAAAAATTGGGAGGTCCTAAAATAAAAAACAGCTCTTATGTAATATTCCCCCGGAAGAGGGTAAAGTAAGCATGTTGTCTGATTAGCCCCACTGATGACCTTTGTGAGTGGTTCGAGGAGTACTTCCAGAAAACCAGAGAAGGTAGTCAAAATAGTATCGATAAGTGCTCTTATTAGTCTCGATTACAGAAAATTTAAACTGGCTTTTGGGTTTTGTATCATTAATCCACATCTTTAGGAGTTATATTTTTTGCCTAAAGAAGAAAGCATTGCTAGACTGCCATTGCATCAAATACAAATTTTGATTTATTGTTATTAAAATAAATAATAAGAAAAATAATTCATTTTAGCTGAAATAAAAGCTTGTTCGCATGTTATTGCTCCATGCCTAACAGAAAACATCAAATTGAGTTGTGTGCCATTTGTGATCAAGCTTGGTACACAACTATTTAATTGCTTGGGTTTCTTCTGTGAGCCAAGGAGTATATTTTGTGTTTTAAGTGACATTGGTGCTACGCTGTCATTAAAAAATTAAAAGGGCATAATGAAATGAGGTGCAGGATGCAGGAACGGTGGATTAAATCAGATAAATCCCCACTGAAGTTCTAGACAACAAATGCACGTCCTGCCAGTGATCAAAGTGACAGTACCAATTTATGAGAAGCAGCTTGTGTGACTTGCACTTTTAGACTGATGTTTAATTCCCGTCTTCTCTCACGGTTTGTACTTTGCCTTAATAGGCTACGTTTGCAGTCACTGTTAAAGAAATCAGCGTCTGGTCTGCTGAACATGTCGATCATTACTGTATGTGCAGTAAAATGGATTGGGTACAGCAAGGGTCACCAATGTATTACAAATTAGTAAATTACAAACTTGAGTAGCTTTTATTCTTCATACCCAACCCGCAGAGGGTTCAGTTATGTAAAATCTGATGTTTTGAGGTGTTATTTTGTTGAACCACACTTAACAATAGCACTTAGTTTTAGGGATGGGAATTGATAGGATTTTTACGATTTCAATTCCATTATCCATATTGCTCTTATCGATTCTAATTGGGGAAAAAGAAGAACGAACGTTTTGATTGGCATCGAGTTTGTTTAATCAGAAGTCACAACCTTACAAACTCACAACGAGGTCAAAAAAGGCCTAAAGCCTAAATGTTAACTGTGGCAATATGTGGCAAATACACAACGAGTAACATTTTACTGAAACATTTTTCTAATAGAAATAAAAAATATTGGTATATATTGGCATATTGGTCGTATTTCCTCCCGACGCAGTTATCTCCACCTCGCAATGCCCAGGCATGGAAATGGGTCAGGGGTTAAAAAGGTGACAAGTGTGTGGAGGAAATATGTTCCAGTAGGGCTGTCCCAAACGACTAATTATCTCCTGATTAGTCAGCCGACTATTTTTACATTTAGTCGACTAATAAATTTTTTTTTGTTTGTTTGTTTCTAATTTAGCAATGACATTTTTTTTTTTACGCTTATTGATTTACAAAAACATTTTGTACACTTAAATTCTTTATTGAAGTACAAATAAACATGTAAATAACCATAATTAATCACACATAAACAATGAGGTCAAATGCTCATAGCATTAACTAGTGCAATAGAATGGAATGTAAACAGATTCAGAACACTGACTGAGCCTTTCCAACATTTTTCAAAACAATTCTTAAAGAAAATCTAGCATTATTATTATAGTATACTACTATATATAATAGTATTATAATAATTATAATATTCATTGCCAATCATATTTTTGAAAAATGGTGTCATTTTAAAGCTATTCTTAGCGTAGAGTCTGAATTCTGTAGTATTATAGTATTTACATATTATAGTATTAATTCTGAAGTATGTGGGATTAACTCCAGAAATCGTTATTTATATGAACGTCGCCTGCTTTTATTTTGAAATTTACACCGGAAGTACGTTCGCTAAACCGCGAACAGCTTCACACTCCGCAAAAAATCACTTTTTTGTCATTGCTTGTCGTGTCACTGTCACTCATAGTTTTTTGTGTTTTTTTTTTTACCTCAATTTTTTCGTTTGCAAATTATGTTAACCAGCGATTTTTCATGTTTGAAGTGTCACCTTTTAACCGCAAGTTTGCCTTTTGGAAAGGACTGCCAATGTTTTATAGCAGGGTAAAGTAGGTTGTCTTTTTTTCCCCATTAGTCTCAATGTAGCAATGATAACACTTACAGTGTTTAATATACACGTGTGTCTTAGTCTAAAAGTCACATACACGCACACACAAATGTATGCATGCACGCACGCGTTGATAAAACACAGCCGTGAAAATTATCGCCCTCGTTTTTATTTATCTTGCGACAAATTGACTCATTTCATATCGCGACAGGCTTAGCAACTTTGATAAAACATGTTGTTAGTTAGATGGAATTACGACCCCCCTCGTAAAAATGTTCTCCTCGGATCTACACAATTCAAGTATGTCATAATGTCACCCTCTTTTACTTCAAAATGGCGTATTTAGCCGAAAGGTGAGTGATTTTCATGCCTGAATGACTGCAAGTTGCTTTGTTGTTATTTTTCCTCGTGAATTGAAGACACACTTACGAGCGTTTGAAGCTACGTGTTGTCATGATTATGTTTACGGCTGCACTGCTCGTGCTAAACCATCGTAACCTTTCATTTTCACCCTCTTTCATGGTGAAGTGTAGCCAAACTTTGGAGCGAGTGGTTCTTGGCGCCATGATAGTTTGATGCGTCCAGGATGCGTCTGGACAACAAGACGCATCACGTCACGTGATGACGCAGTACGCGTCTTTAGGAATTGTTAAAGGGATCGTTAAGGCTTTTTCATTGTGATGTCGAGGCCTCGAAACACTAGGAACCTGTTCGGAATTGGAATCGGATTTCGATTCCCATCCCTACTTAGAAAACATGGATACATGTGAGTATGTTTACATATTTGTGTGGATGCTTTGAAAAGTTAAAGCTCTCCACGTAGAGTGTTTGAATTGTTTTTTTCCTGTTCACTTTCAGCATGCGCACTTTGACGGATTCTCCCATTTCTGACTTAGAGAAGCTGGTTCTCTCTTGAGTTCGTCCCCTGACAATTACGGTTCTGGCAAAAAGGTGGGTTTTTCCACAAAAATAAAAGATCCATTCATTTCTAATAGTAAAAAACAATTAAAATGTCCAAATATTCTGGATCTCAATTTACATTTTTTAATTTACATATTTACACATCAAGAGAATTCAGGAAATCAAGGTGCAGAACAGTTCATTTCCAATGGAAGAAGAATTACCCAATATCTTCAAAATCTTCAGGAAGTGACCTGAGAATGCCCCAAAATGTGCAGAATGTGACCCAAAATCAACAGAAAGTGACCTTTGAGTCCCCTAAAATTACAAGGAAGTATAAGATCGTCTTTCTATTCATCTTTCAATACTAAACAATCCTATTGTAGAGCTATTCACTCTAACGAGGCCACCAAAATCATAACTTCCCACGTTCATTATGGTTAGAAAGTGCCGCTAAGCTCCAGACTGTATGAATGATACATTCATAAACCAGTGCACAAAACAAAATTCACACCTTCTAACTAAAATTATGAATGTGCAGAACATTCCATATGGGCATAACAAGCTGTGGTGGTTGCTGAAAATACAGGTAGTCCCCGGGTTTCTCTGCTGGCGTTGTAACCCGAATTTCCACGCAAATCGAAATGAACCCTTTAACACCTGGGCCTCTTTTGTCCGAATTTGCATGCCTTTGATGTTGCCTTTATATTTCAAAGAAAAAAATGTTCAGAATGGCCTGGTTGGGTCCCTTTTTTCAGGACACCATAACCTTCATGTACAAACTTGTTTTCTTCAATGACCGATTATAATCAACATTTTGGACCGAAAAAGACTTTTTCTGTCAAAATTTGTAATATTGATGTCCCACTGACAACCAATCATGTTTAACAAAACATTTTTAAGATTGATAATATTTTTTCAACTTGTTAGGATAAACATTCAACAGAAAATGATGAGACTGAACATTTTTATATTTGATAATTCAACAGAAACAGTAAGTATGGTAAGTATTCTGGTTAAAGCAGGTTTTATTATATGTATGGCGGAAAACACAGACCAGACTGAAAAAGCAGTTTTTGCTCTTGCACTCCTCTTTAAAAGAAACTGCTATATTTTAAGGCAAAACAACTGTTGTTTTTGATAGAACAATATGTCTATATGCTGCCATCGCAGATTCATAGCATATTAAGCCCCCGAACTATATTTAATTTGTCCGTTTTACCCTGAAAACCCTTGTTTACAGACTTCACGCAAACGCTTTTGTTTCAACCCAGCCATAAAACGAAGGTAATTAATTATATTTATCATTCAAAATGTCTGTCGTTTTTAGCTTAGAATCATTAATTGATGTCTAATATTTCATTTAAAAAAAACAAACGACTTTAAAAAATTATTCACTTGCAAATTTTAAACTTTTAAACAAAAAAAATGGCATTTGTAAAAAAATCTATCTACCTCATAACTACCGCCTAATTGTATTTTTTTTTTGCTACCGTTGCATTTTCTCCGATATGTTAGATGATAAATAATCGATCCAAACAAAGAAAAATTGAAGAAAAAAAAACGTTTAAAAGGGTAAATATATGAAAAAGAAAATCTCGACCACTCCTTGATGTCTGCGATTTCTGCATCGCGACCCTTGTTATATTACCATGTTTCACACATAAAATCCCCCAAAAATCCAGCTGTGGCCATTCACAGTTGTGTCTTGACACTCAGTGGTACATGCTACATGGATTTTTTTAATCGAAACAAGGTAAGTACGCGATAATATCTCGTTAAAGTCATGGAGTCTGTTATTCTGCTCTCGCGTGCTCTCACCTCCAGATAGTGTTTTGCTGTCTAAAAAACATTTAAATATATATATATATATATATATATATATATATATATATATATATATATATATATATATATATATATATATATATCCTCCTGTTCAAAATGTTTCACCCCCCAGAAAATTGAGATTTTAAGCTTTCCAATGATGTATCACACATGCATATCGGACAATTTTGAAAGTTGGCTAAATCGGGGTTCTCAGAGCGGATCTTCAAGTCACCCATATATATATATATATTAAGGGTGTAATGGTACATGTTTTTGTATTGAACCGTTTCAGTACGTGGTGCTTGGTTCGGAACGGAGGCGTACCGAACGAGTTTCTGACGTAATGTAACCCTTACTTTTCGAGGCTGTGAGTCGATCGGGTTACAGTTTCTTTGTGTAGATTATATTTACTCTGTCTTCTCTACTATAATGAGGACCAACACGGTTGGACAGTATAACCCAGAAACGTCAGTGGCACGACAACATGGCCACCGCGAGAACGCAGTGAAACGCGGTCGTTAAAGTCAATCAGCCAATGCACACCAGTCGCAGTGCGGCCGCGTGTTAGACGCGTCCCAGAAGCGGCTCAACATGACACACGCGATGAGAACGGCAGAGTTTATTAATTGACGCGAGACGCGACCCTCCTGCGTCAATACTACTACCGGTAGCTAGGATCGGGCCTGAAGTCACTCATGTAAAAATACGGTGGATCCGGTCGATTTTCAAACTAATATGCAATCGTAATCTACTTTTTGAGTCCATCACATCTCTTGAGTGGTAGATCGGGGCACAGTTGACTTGTTTTTGTTGATTTACTGCTGTCTTCTCCGCTATAATAATAACCAGTACGACCCTGTATTCAATACAAAACCCTCCTACCACAACAAAACAAATAGGAGCTAATATTCACATAGGAACTAAAGTTATACAACATAAAACATACAATATAAATGAATAGTACATCACATTCGTAAAACATAAACACATAATAAAATAGATAATAGCCCATTTAAATAAAATAAATTGAAATGAGCTAAAACAACTGTAATTAAATAATAAGAATAATACACAGATCCTGCTTACGCGAATAAATTTATTAATTTCTGTGTTGCGCTTTAACTTGAGAAAATCCACCAATAAAGCTTTTGAAAACCGTTCATAAGAAAAAAAATGATTCATTGAGGCATTTCATTTGTAAAATACATGTTAAAATCTTTGTCATTGGGATTGCTTTTCTCTTTAGCACAGGACTTCTTTTTTCGTCTTTCTTTCAGAAAGAAAGCTGACCAAGAAAGGCAAATTGTTGTTGGATTATCTTTAAATACCCGCTACTTTTTTAGAAGAATTCTAGCTTTGTATAGGCTAATGTTCCTATTGTTGAAAGCACAAAGGTGTGTAATAAACAACTAGCACAACTTTAAACCCTAACTCGAGGTGAGAGCATGAGAGAGCACCATTAAAGAAACCATGATTTTAAAGATATATTATCGCGTACTTATCTTGTTTCGACCCAAAAACTCCGACACGACACAGGAATGGCCACAGCCGGACTTTTGGGGGATTTTATGGGTGAAACATGATAATATAACAGGGCTTGTAATGCAGAAATCGCAGACATCAAATATTTACTTTTTTAAACGTTTTGTCAATTTTTTATCTGTTTGGATCGATTATTTATCATCTAAAATATCGGGAAAACCTATTTACAGACACTATTTTTTTTTTATTGTGATGTCATTTGTTTAAAAGTTTAAATATGTGAGTAAATAATTTCATGATTTTTTTTTTTAAACTAATATATCAATGATTCTATGCTAAAATGGACATATACACTCACCGGCCACGTTAATAGGTACGCCATGCTCGTAGCGGGTTGGACCCCCTTTTGCCTTCAGAACTGCCTCAATTCTTCCTGGCATAGATTCAACAAGGTGCTGGAAGCATTCCTCAGAGAGTTTGGTCCATATTGACATGATGGCATCACAAAGTTGGTGCAGATTTGTCGGCTGCACATCCATGATGCAAATCTCCCGTTCCACCACATCCCAAAGATGCTCTATTGGATTGAGATCTGGTGACTGTGGAGGCCATTTGAGCACAGTGAACTCATTGTCATGTTCAAGAAACCAGTCTGAGATGATTCCAGCTTTATGACATGGCGCATTATCCTGCTGAAAGTAGCCTTCAGAAGTTGGGTACACTGTGGTCATAAAGGGATGGACATGGTCAGCAACAATACTCAGGTAGGCTATGGCGTTCCAACGATGCTCAATTGGTACCATGGGGCCCAAAGAGTGCCAAGAAAATATTCCCCACAGCATTACACAACCACCACCAGCCTGAACCGTTGATACAAGGCAGGATAGATCCATGCTTTCATGTTGTTGACGCCAAATTCTGACCCTACCATCCGAATGTCGCAGCAGAACTCGAGACTCATCAGACCAGGCAACGTTTTTCCAATCTTCTATTGTCCAATTTCGATGAGCTTATGCAAATTGTAGCCTCAGTTTCCTGTTCTTAGCTGAAAGGAGTGGCACCCGGCATGGTCTTCTGCTGCTGTAGCCCATCTGTCTCAATGTTCGACGTACTGTGCGTTCAGAGATGCTCTTCTGCCTACCTTGGTTGTAACGGGTGGTTATTTGAGTCACTGTTGCCTTTCGATCAGCTCGAACCAGTCTGGCCATTCTCCTCTGACCTCTGGCATCAACAAGGCATTTCCGCCCACAGAACTGCCGCTCACTGGATATTTTTTCCTTTTCGGACCATTCTCTGTAAACCCTTGAGATGGTTGTGCGTGAAAATCCCAGTAGATCAGTAGTTTCTGAAATACTCAGACCAGCCCTTCTGGCACCAACAACCATGCCACGTTCAAAGTCACTCAAATCACCTTTCTTCCCCATACTGATGCTCGGTTTGAACTGCAGGAGATTAAGGAATGCTTCCAGCACCTTGTTGAATCTATGCCACGAAGAATTGAGGCAGTTCTGAAGGCAAAAGGGGGTCCAACCCATTACTAGCATGGCGTACCTAATAAAGTGGCCGGTGAGTGTGTATAATATATATATATATATATATATATATATATATATATATATATATACTGTATATATATATATATATATATATATATATATACTGTATATAACCTATCACAAAAAAGGTTTGGAGGACATCTCTTTAGGTATTGTTATTTAGGTATTGTTCCCATCAACTTATCAAAAGTATATGCATACAATCATGCTTCTCGAACACACACACATCTATAGTATATACAAATTGAAAACACTGATAGTGGAAAGAAATTGAAATATAACATTGAAAAAAAGTCTTCAAAAATAACAACAATAAATTAGTTCAGTTGAATTTTTTCAGGTATGCTACTTAGTTTCCCTTTATACAGGACACAGGCTATGTCACACACTACATCACACAGCCCACTCTTCCGCCGTTTGCGCACTGCTGTCACTTCTCACTCGCCGGCCACATCATTTTGTGTGGCTCACGAAAATAAATAGACTACATATTTTTGGCTAAAATAACATTTCAATAACATTTTTGGAAAATAACTAAAAAATATCCTACAATGAAAATTTACGACTCCTCCACGATTTTTAAGTGGGAGAACTTAATAGCTGGGTGTTCAAATACTTATTTTCTTCACTGTATATTAGCCCACTAATTTAAACTACACCAAACCAAACATATGACCAGTGACAATGGTGAGTTTGACACTGCTTTTCTATTTAATATTAATACATAAAGTATTAGTTCCTACAATTCATTGTTCTTCAGCTTTACTTAATCAACACATGGCATCATCCCTTATGAAGGAGGAAGGACGGTACTGAGAGTACCAGGGGATCAGGTGGGCTCAGTCACAGATGGCTTTCATGGCTCATGAGTCATGGAGGTCAGGACTCATTCTGATGTCCATTTTCTTTTCACAGCGGAGTTGAACTGAATGTGCAATTCTCGTGGTCATTTAAAAAACATATTAGTCATGGGATTTTTCTTTTGTGTGCACTCTAGTAACTCCTCTTTCAATGTGAGCACAATGGAATGAACCAGGCGATGTTGAAGTGAAATAATCTTATCAGTCTTCCCGGAATTACCTATGTACAGAATAAAATACTGTACAAATAAATTAGGGGTGGAGCAGATAAATAATGGTGACTTAGAAAAGGTTTAACAAGTGAATAAAATTAATGCATTTGAATTGCAGGTTACGTACCAAACATGCAACCTTTGTCAGCGGATACTTTTTGGTCCACTGACTAAATTGATGCACATGTTAGCTCAGTTAACGCCTACCAAACTAGAGAAACCGAATTGAATGAGAACATTTTGTCTAAAAATTATACCTTGATAAAATATGGGTCAATGCAAATATATACAGGGTGATTAAAAACGAATGACCCTATTTGATGATGAAATTAGGGCTATCAAATGATTGAAATTTTAAATTGAGTTAATCACAGCTTAAAAATTAATCAATCGTAATTAATTGCAATTCGAACCATCTCTAAAATATGACATCTTTTTCTGTAAAATTTTCTGTCTTTTCAGTAAATGGTGCGGACCAATGAACGCCTGTGTCCACTCGCCTTTCTCTGCCTCTAGTGCAAAAAATGGCGTCATTGTAATCTGTTTGAGGCAATGCATGAGCGCGTCATTCCGCGCATGCGTTAAATTCGTCAAATATTTTAAGGTGATTAATTTAAAAAATTAATTACCGCCCGTTAACGCAATAGATTTAACAGCACTAGAATAAATATTTCATGAAGGAAAAATAGCAAAAAATAAAACTTACAGCAGCGTCGTTTGACAATTATAGAAAACGGGGAAATCTGATCTTTCAAACACCCACTCCCTCAATCTGATTCATACTTTTACTTACAAAATATTTGATCATGAAATAGGGTCATTCTTTTTAAATCACCCTTTATATTGTTTTTCTCTTTATGTAATTTACCTACATAACTTTTGTTAAGGTTACTTGTTTCAGGCCTCTCAACCATTTATTCTGAGATGTGCACACTAATATATATTAATTTCTTATGCACATTCAAATGTTGGACTGTTCAAAGAAATCCTAAAATAGCAGTTTAACTACAGATCCTTTTGTTTTATTTCGTTTTTTTAACCACGTAATTGTTTTCGACTGTTTAGTAATGGAAATGCAATTACTAATTACCAATTAATTTTCTAGGATATATAATTGGATTCGTGTACAATGTATAAATAAACTTTTTGGGACAAATACTGTCTAAATATACTAAATAATACTAAAATATGATTAATCAAGATTAATTAATTACAAAGTATCAAATTAATTAGATTTATTTTTTTAGTCAAGCCCACCTCTAAACATGTACTTAACCTAAGTAGTGGAACCGTTCTGTCACTGCTTTTCAAATTGTAGGAGTAGACTTGACTTCTTACCTACTGTGAAAAAGCAGAAAACACCCCACGACACCTGTGTGCGTGTGTGTGTGTGCATGTGTGAAAGGGGAAAAAGAGAGTGACAGACACACAGCGGCTGCTGTCGGATGCATCTTTACCCTGGCTCCAAATCAAAAACACTTGTACTGTATCCCCTCCGGGAGCACGACAGACAGCAGCAGACTGACAGCAACCGAAAAATGGAGCAAGAAGGAAAGAGGGAGAACTGAAATAAGAGTAAAGGAAATGGATCAAAAAACAAAAGATGTATACATTTGTGAAGGTTTGAGACAGAAGACGTGCTACTTTTATTTAAAAGTTTAAGAACATTTGTGTGCTGAAAATTTGAATGCTCAATAGTTTTTTGTTTGTGTTTTCCTACAAAATGTTAACCCATTAGGGGGCACTCATTGGCCACCACTGACAGCTCGAGACGTCCAATTCATTTTGACTGGAAGGGGAAAATGTCCGAGAGAAATTGCTGTGAATTCTCATCTTTCAGTGCCATGTATGGCGCTAAATTCATTTATTCATCCCGTTGTGTTTTTTTATTTTTATTATTATTTTTTTTTCTATGTGATTTGATGTTGTGTTTTTGAATTTGTTGTTGTGTTTTTGATTTTTTTTTTTTTTTTTGTTATACGATTTGGAGTTTTGTTTTATAATTTGTTGGGTTTTTTTTGTTATATGATTTGCCGTTGTGTTTTTGAATGTGTTTTTTTGTTATGTTATTTGGCGTTTTGTTTTTGAATTTTTTTTTTTTTTTGTTATATGATTTGGCATTGTGTTTTTTGATTTACCATTGTGTTTTGCACTTCAGGGCCACCTTCAGATAGTATTAGTACATAGTGACATTTTTTCCCCCTACATGATTATAACGGCAACACTAATATACCAAATGTTAATATTGTGGCCTGCAGTTTTTTTTTGTTTTTTTTTTTAATTACAAAGAATTTAATTTGCCTTACAAAGGATAAAACGCTGCCACAAGAAATCTTTTGATTCACTCTTTCCACTCAAAAGGCTATGAATTTCTATGCTATTGAAGGCCATATTTGCCTCACTATGGCCAACAGTAACATTAGCGTTTTTGTCCTCGCATTGGTTTCTCAGACCAGGCCTAATTCAAGTAGCAAAACGTGTGTAGTCATCACTCAGTTATGCTGTACATTTATTAATCGGTATATCTGATCAATATGACATTTTTTTTTTCCGAGTGTTATTTGATTCATATTGATTTTGAATTGCTCCAGAAGATGGATTTGGCATTTGTTTTTTTATCTAGTTATTGTGTTTTTCCTAAAGGATGGATGGTTTCTGACAAGATGGGGGCAATATTAAAAAATTAATTTAGTCGAGTAAATCACCAGGTCCAGGTAACAAATGCATGACCCACCATTGAATATGAGGATTTCATTTTTGTAATTATTTGACCAGAAGCAAAATTAAACGTGATTTAAAATTTAAAATATATACCAATATCATCTGAATGAAGGCAACTTTATTGTCAAAATTTTACCTCTCTTTTCCATAAGACCTATAATGATAATATAAAAGGTGCATACAAAGCCTGTCCTTGATTTATTTGGCCTAAACAAAAAAGCCATTATGACTAACCAACTGAATGGGAGCATTGGTGAGAAAATTAAAGATTAAGGGTTTGTCTAACCTTATTACAATATGTTAAATGAACAAATAATTATAAAAAAAACTACCAATGTTCCTCGGTAGTTTAATATTATTACTATTTTTATTTTTTTAATCTTATACAGAAGCATCCCTATCCTCTAATTTTTATATAACCACATCTGTCTACTTAAACGCAAATGCACAGCTGGGCACATTTTTAAAAATGAACAAAATGCAACCCTCTGGAAATAAAAAATATATATATATCAGTCTTTGCACACTGCTTTCATTTGTTCATTTCCCCTCCCTCCGTTTTCCAATTACCTAACCTAATCTTTTTCGTAATGAATTCCCATTATTAATTTGTAAGGGAGGGGTGGAAAGATCACTGGATGGGCAAGTGAAAGATGAAAGAGAAGTGCAGCATCTTGTCATCTGCAACTCTCCCCAGAGGGCAGAAAGATGAGCTATTGTCTTTCTGAAGTAAACTGCATGAAAGTACTTTGTACTCTTTCATTTAGTGAAAGAGAGAAAGAAAGAAGGGATGAGCCTGACCCAAAACTAGTTTTCCTCTATTTTTACCTCTACACTTTGCATTTATGTACGTCACGTTATGTCCATCGTGGCCCTGACAGTCAAGGGACCAAAAATACTGTACATTCAGATAAAGGCTGACATGCTAAAAGGTATAAGAGGGGGACTACAGCTGACTGTACGAGAGAGCAATTGAACAAGAAGCCTATGAATGATTCAAAACACACACAGCCATAAATAGTGAAATCCATGAGTACATTTTACGATTACTGTACGTATGATGTTCTTGTAAAATTGTGCATCAGTACCTCAGACAAGTACAGTGATGAGGAAAAATTAACACGCATCTATCTCGAGGCTGTGACATTATAAATTATATCGTATAAATGTCAAATGACAAGGGTGTCAAACTCATTTTTGTCGCGGGCCACATCATTATGGTTTCCCTCAGAGAACCATCATGACTCTTATGAAAATGTATGAAATACACACAAGTTGAATGGTTGTCAAACCAGAAGACAGTTAAAAAGAAAAGAACATGATTTTTAAGGAGTAGGGAATAAATGCCTGCAATATTTGCAAAATACAAATGAGTTCCGTTCCTACGCTGGCGACAAAACCCAAACTTCCGCGTGAATCGGAATTAACCTTTTAAGTTTGCCTAAATAACCCTAAAATTAACTATCCAAAAACATGTATTATAAATTGCATTGATAATAGGACTGTCAAACGATTAAAATTTTTAATTGAGTTAACCACAGCTTAAAAATTAATTAATTGCAAAAGTGAAAAAAATTAACGTATTTGAATTGCAGGTTACATTCCAAGCATGCAACCTTTGTCAGCGGATGCTTCTTTGGTACACTGACTAAATTGATGCATATGTTAGCTCAGTTAATGGCTAGTAAACTAGAGAAACTGAACATTTTGTCTAAAAATTATACCTTGATAAAATATGGGTCAATAAAAATACAGCGTGATTAAAAACAAATGACCCTATTAGGGCTGTCAAATGATTACAATTTTTAATATCGTTAATCACAGCTTAAAAATTAATTAATTGTAATTAATTGCAATTCAAACCATCTCTAAAATATGCCATATTTTTCTGTAAATTATTGTTGGAATGGAAAGATAAGCCACAAGACGGGCTTTTGACATACTGTACGTAAGTACTGTATTTGTTTATTATAATAATAAATCCACAAGATGGCATTAACATTATTAACATTCTTTCTTTTAAATGGATCCACGGATGGAAAGCATGTAGTTCTTAAAAGATAAATGTTAGTACAAGTTATTGTAATTTTATATTAAAACTAGGCCTGTCAACAATAACGCGTTAACGTCCATGATTAATCTGGAAATTAACGCATTAAAAAAAAAATAACGCAATTTACCGCTCACACTAAGTTTGGCCACAACTGCCTCCCGTAGTCCCACACGGTGATGTTTACATTCTCCGCACGGCAATGCAGGACAAAATGCAGCCAGCCACGATGAGTGAGGATGATGACCCAGGACTGGTTCATGGCAAATTCCGTTTTAAAAAGCTGCCTAATGGAAATCTGGATACAACAAAGGTTGTGTGCACATACTGCTGTGATGAACTGTACATCGAAGCACAACCAGCCTAAAGTACCACCTTCGGGCAAAGCATATCTTTGCCAATGTTAGCAATGACGCTAACACCGCAAAAACAAGCCGCAGTCATCAAGCTACACTGGCAGAGTGCGGACTCGGACTTGTCAACAAAAGGACAACAAGTAGGTTGACTACTGCTATCGCTAGATGGGTAGCCAGAGACTGTAGACCCATTAACTTAGTCGAAGACAAGGGCCTTGAAAATCTCATCCAGATAGCATCGGGCACCCAACATACAGAGCACCATCACGGGCAACTATTGCCACAAAAATTCATGAACTTTTTGAAAATGAAAAGGCAACGAAGGTGGAGCAAATAGCCAGAGTTATGTTTGTTGCACTGACAGGAGACCACTGGACAAAAAAAAAAAGGTATGACTGGCTAACTTAAGCAGTGTTTCTAAACACCTTTACACATATTTTAGTGTAATGTTTTTTAGTTAAGTGTGTGAAAATTGACAATTTTTTTTTTTTTTTTTTTAATCTCACACAGCTTTCAGGCCATTTAGTGTAAAACTGCAAATGCTGCATTTATTTGTGTGAAATGTTTAATTTAAAAGACAAGTTGTTTACACATTTTTTGAAACACTAGCTATTGTTACTGTATTGTGCTTGTCTGCTCATTAAGTTGGCAGTTAATTTTGGGCAATATGCTAAATGGTACTTGAGCCACATTGTTAGTCTGAGGCACTTTAATCAGTTAAGCTCTTTTCTGTATAATACTGACATTTTATTTTATACGAGCTGAGTTGTTAAATAAAAATTTAAAACTCTATTTGGTTAAGTATTAATTCGTTCAAACATCATACATTTAATCTGAAAACAAATTTTAAGTCAATTATAGTATTTTCCTAGATTTTTTTTCCTGAAGAGCAACTTTATTCATCCCAAGGGAAATGTGATTAATCATGATTAATCACATAGTTGACATATGATTAACTAGATAAAAATGTTTTAATCATTTGACAGCACTAAATAAAACCCCTCTTAATGTTTTCGTTTCATTAAAATTTGTAAAATTTTCAATGAAAAATAAACTAGTAGCTCGCCATTGTTGACATTGCCGAGCGGTGACGTCACATAGGCTCCCTGCGGTTCTTCGACAGTGTCTTTAACTACGTAAGGTATTGATTGAAATACACCACATGGTGTCAATGGCGAGTTTTAAATTACTTAGAAATAAAGCCAATGAGTGTGTTTTGTCCCTTGACTGACAACGTAGTTCCCTGTTTACTGGTCAATCAACGGTCATTTGAGTATTTGTTGAGCTGAACAAAATGTTTGAATAAAGTTTGACCAAAGTCTGAATAAGTTTTATGTGTATTTTGCATTGCTATTTTGATAGGCAATGCCAGTTCTCTTTGCATTGAGCGCTTTTCTTTTTGTGAACATTATTTGTTTTGAGAGATATGAATATTATCTTTGTTGAGCTTTCACTAGAAAATACTTATGTTTGTTGTGAAGGAGTTGCCGAAGCTTATGCCAATAAACGGCGCGGTCCAATGATCGCCTGTGTCCACTTGCCTTTCTCTTCCTCTTAGCTCTCAATGTGCAAAAAACGGCATCATTGTAATCTGTTTGAGGCAATGCATGAGCAGGTCATTCCGCGCATGCGTTAAATGCGTCAAATATTTTAACGTGATTAATTAAAAAAAATAATTACCGCCCGTAATCGCCATAAATTTGGCAGCACTAATTAGTAAAATTAAGTACAAAATAAAATGTACATACCATCAATGCTGTGAGGTGTACTGTTACGGTTAAGCCCCTTTCAGACATACGCTGAATTCCGGTTAAGTCCCCGGATTTAAACGAGTAGCCCTTATGTCTGAAAACAATTTCCCGGGTCGACTGAGATGACATGGACATTAACCAGGTGCCGTCCTAGTATAATGTCCAGGATTTAACTGAGACGCAGCATGCATGCAAGCAGCTGGTTATTTCCCAGCTGATGTGAGTATCATGGTGGGCTGATCGTAATTTTCTCTTTCCTCCAGCGAAAATCTGTAAATAAACATTGCAATTACCAACACGACAAGCTGGAAAGAACGCAAAAACTGAACTGAAAATATAACGAAACTAAATTGCTACTGGATCTTGGAGCCGAGGAAGAGACACTCCATCGCCCATCTTTGGAAATGTTCGATTTATTTTGTTGCCGATGCCGACCAAAAATGACGTAATGTTCAGGTTAGAAAATCCCATCCCCTGCTCTCCCTGGACAGAGAGCGCCGAGTCGCCAACACAGGACAAGTCTGAAAGTGTCCAACCCGAGTAATTCCTGGTACACCTCTCCATGGGATGAAAAAAAAAAACGACTGGGGACAAAATAGCAGATGAGATTCCGGTGTCATAAACTCGAAATAATGTCAATCGGGTATGTCGTAAGTCAGGGACTACCTGTACTGCAATTTTGCTATTTTTGCAAGCAATTTGTATGACTCTGGGGTTTGCAAGTGGATTTGGGGGGTGGGGGGATTTGAAGATATGTGTGAGTGTGTCTTAATCATGCTGCTTTTTATTCATAGGGTTGCCGGGAGAAACGCAATTTAATCTTGTCTGTACAACACTCGTATGTACAGCAATGTGACTATAAAGTTTGATTTAATTTGAAAGATGAAGTCAATGCACATGACCTGCTTTTGCAGGCCTCATATAAAATGTGGTGGGACAGGTTTGGCCCCAGGGCCTTGACTTTGACACCTACGTCGTCTGAAGAAAACGAAAGACTGGCACCTACCATGCATGTTTTTGGAATATAGGAAGAAAACCAAAGCTTTCATTTTTGTAGGTATTTGGGGTGGGGTGAAGTATGCATTCAGTTATGATGAGGCAATTAGTAAGTATGAAAAAAATAATTGGCCCAGAGCATAATATAAAAAAGTTACTTTCAATGCAGGCTTTGTATGCCCCTGAAGGACACCTAAAGCATATCCTGAGACTGTTGGTGTGTTGTTACTAAAAGTCTCATCACTAAAGGGCAAAAAGGAGAAACAAATTTGGAGTGCAGAGATTGGTATTCATTGTCCGATTGTGGTTCAATCAGCATTGTCATACACTCTCTAGAAGCAAGTACACACAAACTGACACTTCCCAAATGAGAATGCCAAGCATGTGTGTGTGTGTGGTGTATATGGGGTGTGTGAGTGTGTGTGTGGATGCATGCATTCGAGCATCAAAACATCACATGCTCAGCACCATGTTGCTTCAGTTAATTGTGTTCCTTGATTGAGGGTTCCAGCAGATGTTAGCTTTTGTAATTCATGGAATTTTTCTATACCTGTCATTATTAGACATGAACAACTGGCTTAATTGTTTCTTGAGCGAAAAATGGGTGGCGCTATCTTGGACAATGTCTGCCTCAAACTTCTGGTTCAGAAAAAAACTATATGAATTACGGTTGAAGTAAGCAGTGTCAAAGTTAAAACTGCAAAATTCATTCATTCGTGGACAAAACTATAACAACTTGTCAGCCTGTGTTGACGTGAGGTATAGACTGACGCTCGCCACTTGAGTGACCAATATGAGATGAAATTACACATTATATTACATTTGCCAAATGCAGAAGGGCTGATACAGATTTTGTTGTTACAAGGAAATATTACAATTTATGTACATGTAACCCCTGTAGAGTCTACAGGAATTTTTCCAATTGGGCACGTGCGCTTAGGTCCGTCTCTTGAAGGAAAATTTTGGTGTAACAAGAAGAATTTCGAACACAATAAATAACTGGAGCCACGAAAGGGTTAAAATTCAAAATTATAATTAAAAGAGAAAACTATGTACAAATATTTACAATATATTCACAATGACTGCCTATTAGAGCCGGCTCTCTAATATACAACAGTTCAGATTGGTGCCAGAAAAATAATAAATTAAAGTGTCCCTTCAAAATAAGTGAAGAGTGTCTCAATTTGTATGAAAATAAAAGTGCACTGTTCAGTTTTTTTATCCTATCCACTGCAGAAGCAGTTCGCAATCCTACCACACTGGAGAGGTAGGAAGTGAAGATTGTGCTCCTTGGGAAAAGGAAGCAGCCAGGTCCGTCAATCAAGGGTTAGCTCGCCATCCCCCTCTTCAGGGAGAATCCAGAATCCAAATCCAATTTAATTCAAGGTCCTCAAAAACCTAGCCAAGATGCTTTCAAAGAGCTCCACAAACTCCAGGCTCAAGGAACTCCGGTTCCACTCCCTCCTCAAGGACGAGTAAACTGCCCTTTTGCCTCACGCACACCGTCTCCAACTCAGCCCACGCTGATAAGGAAGTGCTACAAAAGGGTAACTCGCTTTTTGGAGGGATTTTAACCATAAAATATCGAATAAATTCGTTCAGTGGCTCTCCTATGCAGCACCTCTGCTGGAGCAGCTCACACGCGGTCAATTGAAAAAAAAAAGGGTTGGTCTCATCGCGTTGCTGGTAATTTTCCACTGGCCCTGTGCTACAGCAGAGGGGTGGAGACCCGTTTAATCTATAATTCACATTTTGTGAATTAGGTCAATTTTAAACTAAAATAATTGAGATGCAAATATAAAATTTAAAATATTAAGTTCCATCAAGTTATTCAATTGAAAATATTTACTCAATTATCCATTGGGTTACATACATATAATAAAAAATAGTATGTCATTCTTTTTTATTGCAGATAATGATCGCAATAAAAAACATTTGGACAACACGATTCCATTTCTTGTTTTATTCAAAACAATTGGTGCATGTGCAAAACAGGTCAATAAATCACAATTTATAAAATGATTAGAAAAATATTAACGAACGGTAAGCATACGAGGAATGTGTTATCAGACAGCAGAGCTTAAGGGAGCCAAACCTTCACCCGACATGATGAGACACATTCAGACGGGCTTTCTCTCTCAAGGTCCTCGATAATTCCAGCTCCAATAGCATATCTTAAAGATGCTGCAGTTAAAAAATTCATAGTTGGATCCAGGCCAGCTTGGACAATCACCGTCTGTCCCAGCCTCTGCCTCTCGGCCAACCCCAGGAGTCAAGCCGTCTATCATCAAAGTAAAACGGACGTACAGTTGTGGTCAAAAGTTTACATACACTTGTAAAGAACATAATGTCATAGCTCTCTTGAGTTTCCAGTTATTTCTACAACTCTGATTTTTCTCTGATAGAGTGATTGGAACAGATACTTCTTTGTCACAAAAAACATTCATGAAGTTTGGTTCTTTTATGACTTTATTATGGGTGAACAGAAAAAAGTGATCAAATCTGCTGGGTCAAAAATATACATACAGCAGCGCTAATATTTGGTAACATGTTTCTTGGCCATTTTCACTTCAATTAGGCGCTTTTGGTAGCCATCCACAAGCTTCTGGCAAGCTTCTGGTTGAATCTTTGACCACTCCGCTTGACAGAATAGGTGCAGTTCAGTTAAATTTGATGGCTTTCTGACATGGACTTGTTTCTTCAGCATTGCCCACAAGTTCTCAATGGGGTTTAAGTCAGGACTTTGGAAAGGCCATTCGAAAACCTTAATTCTAGCCTGATTTAGCCATTCCATTACCACTTTTGATGTGTGTTTGGGGTCATTGTCCTGTTGGAATACCCAACTGCGCCCAAGACCCAATCTTCGGGCTGATGACGTTAGGTTATCTTGAAGAATTTGAAGGTAATCCTCCTTCTTCATTATCCCATTTACTCTCTGTAAAGCACCAGTTCCATTGGTAGCAAAACAGCCCCACAGCATAATACTACCACCACCGTGCTTGACGGTAGGCATGGAGTACTTGGGGTTAAAGGCCTCACCTTTTCTCCTCCAAACATATTGCTGGGCATTGTGGCCAAACAGCTCGATTTTTGTTTCGTCTGACCACAGAACTTTTAAGGCCATTATATGGCCTTATCTTTGTCCATATAATCAGCAGCAAACTTCAGTCGAGCCTTAAGGTGCCACTTTTGGAGCAAGGGCTTCCTTCTTGCACGGCAGCCTCTCAGTCCATGGAGATGCAAAACACGCTTGACTGTGGACACTGACACCTGTGTTCCAGCAGCTTATAATTCTTGGCAGATATGCTTTTTGGTGATTCTCGGTTGAATCTTCACCTTTCTGACCAATTTTCTCTCAGCAACAGGTGATAGCTTGCGTTTTCTTCCTGATCGTGGCAGTGACAAAACAGTGCCATGCACTTTATACTTACAATCAATTGTTTGCACTGTTGCTCTTGGGATCTGCAGCTGCTTTGAAATGGCTCCAAGTGACTTCCCTGACTTGTTCAAGTCAATGATTCGCTTTTTCAGATCCATGTATGTATATTTTTGACCCAGCAGAATTGATCACTTTTTCTGTTAACCCATAATAAAGTCATAAAAGAACCAAACTTCATTAATGTTTTTTTGACAAAGAAGTATCTGTTCCAATCACTCTATCGGAGAAAAGTTGTAGCAATAACTGGAAACTCAAGAGAGCCATGACATTATGTTCTTCACAAGTGTATGTAAACTTTTGACCACAACTGTAGTTTTGATATATGTCCATCAACGTGGATGTCAAGTTGTCTTCCTTTGCCTAATAGCGTTTTCCAGCTGTAAACAAAGGAACAAAATCTTAACACTTCAACACGTAACACTTGGATTTATGCAGTGCCATCAAACACATACTGATTAGCAACATGCTAGCAGCAGCAGTAGTTGTAGTAAAAATAACTAAACTTCATAATTACAATCATCATCGTAATATCAATAGCAAAGGCAACAAGTCGTTTCATGCGGCAGATTTCATTTTGTTTGTATTTTTGGAGCACTTACCTTCCATATGACCAGTGTTGTAAATCTTACTTTAAAAAAGTAATTAATTACAGTTACAAATTACTTCTCCCAAAAAGTAATTGTGTTAATAACTCAGTTACCTGAATGTAAGAATAATTAGTTACTTGGCAAAGTAACTGGAGATAATTTTTCTTTTTTTTCTCAAAAAAAAAAAAAAAATACAGGCCACACAATGTGAAGTTTAAAGGGTTTTTGGGAGAATTGGCCCTATCCCAATTCTTTACCCTAAACTTAACTAGACACAGGGGGTATTGTAGATATTGCGATAACTAGATAGTAACCTTTGCTATGTGTGGAAGTCATTTAATGTTGTGAATCCACCGTTACAATTGTTAAAATTGCTCCCGTTATTGCATTAGTTCCCTTCTGTCTATTTTCGACATGTGTATATTTTAAAACTGTTTCATTGTTTAAAGATATATTCAAGGCAAGATTTTGCCGATTTAGGAGTATTTTAGATAAAAAGTTACTTAGGTTTGCTAGGCAGGTTTTCTACAACAGAGCCTTCCTGAGAAGTCTACTGCTTTAAGATGGCGGCTGTTTACTAACACATCTAGTTCTTTATTATACATGTTGCTAATGCTGCCGTGTCTGTTATTTGCATCTAGTTCTGTATATATGTGATATCTACCGAAACATCATGTGGGCGTAGTTTGTAGGCTATCGGCTACATTCAGGTATTATTGGAGCCAGCTAGCATAGTAGCATCACGTTTGCAACGGCGTCACACTCAATTGCCTCCTCCCCACTCCTGCTCTGCTCTCTCGTCTCCATGAGTCCGTCTCTTTCAGACTTTTCAGTCAACCAACATCGTAACGCATAGTAACGCACGCCTTTCCCGCCTTAGTAACGGTAACGGCGTTGCCAAAATGAGCAAAGTAATTAATTAGATTACTCACTACTGAAGAAAATATCGCCGTTAGTAATGCCGTTATATTCTAACGCCGTTATTAACAACACTGCATATGACAGCGTCAGACACGAACGGCGTAACCCGCTGGACAGCCTGCAGTTTGGTATTACGAGCACCCATGGTTTGTGGTACGGAGCGTTGAGGCACTGGCTTGGTACTACATCCGCCTTCAAGAAGACAAAATTCCCGTGTTTGTGAATGAGGACATATCCAACTTTTTGGGTGTGCAACTGGTACTGGAATGCCTCGGAGCTTACTGATGGCGTTTCCATCGGCTGCCGTAAAGTCAATAAAATGTGATAATGTTTTACTTGTGGTCACCCTCGGCCACTTCTTTATGTTGTCTGCCCATGTCGAGATGGCAGAAGGATGCGGTATTTCCAAATCGTGGTTTTTCAGGGTTTTTAGTGAGTGATGCCACTGCAGCGCCATTGAAGTCGATGGGAAAAAAAGCGGAAACGGAAGTGGTAGGCAGACATAAGGAAGTAAAGCGGACGTACCTCGGAAACTTGGCTATAACCCAGAGGAAACACATCTACACTTTCCTCTGGCTGATTGTTGTGAAAAATGCAATTGTTCCTTTTAGTGTTCCTCTTTGTATTATCAGTCCCACTGTGGACTGTGGAGCCAGCCACAAAAAACAAACGAAAAAATGAATATGAAGTAGTATTTTACTAATGATCATCTGTATACTATCACAATACATTGGACTCATAGCAGTGAGTTAGACGCATTTTTATGACATGTTTGAAAAATGTTATTCAATATGTTGTCCTCTTGTCAGTAATTAAAATGTTTAAAAATGTGTTAATGTATGGAAATGTTGAAAATGTTTACCCTGTATCCTATCCACTTTGGATTTACGTTATTATTAACTGACTACATAGTGAACTGTGGAGCCAGCCACAAAAAGCCACAAAAAACAAACGAGGAAATGAATATGAAGTAATATTTTACTAATGATCATCTGTATACTATCACAATACATTGGACTCATAGCAGTGAGTTAGACACATTTTATGACATGTTTGAAAAATGTTATTTAATATGTTTTCCTCTTATCAGTAATTAAAATGTTAACAATTTTGTTAATGTTTGGAAATGTTGAAAATGTTTACTCTGTATCCTATCCATTTTGGATTTACGTTATTATTTACTGACTACAAAGTATTTGTGGCATGAGAGAAATCAAGGTATTTAAACATGGATATAGTTTTCTTTCTGTAAATTCGCTATGGTGAGAAGGTTACATTTCATTTGTTGGTAGGCATACACAAAAATAAATGCTTACCATGTGACTCAGTTTGTACACTATTAAATTTTTTTTATTATTATTATAACACCGTCCACCAAAGATGTGACTAAAAACACTAACTAGCCTAGGTAGAGCAGCATCTGTACTAGAAGTATATATCGGGACAATATATGGACTTTTTTCCAACGTCGGCCACCGCTCGATTAACAAAAACAATTAAGACGATAAAAAAGGATTTTGATCAGACACCTGTGTGGGCAACTGTGGCCGCCACTGACTGACGGTAGGACCCCGGAAGAACCCTGCAGCCAGGCTGCTACCGGAAACTTCAGGCTTGCCTATTTTGTAAATATTGTAATATTCTTTACATCTTTCATGACAGAATATGCAATGTTGCTTTAGCCCAGTGGTTCTCAACCTTGCTAAAGTCACCAAACCTCACTAGTTTCACATGTGCATTCACCCAACCCTTTGAAAGAACCGAAACAATATAACTAAGCAAGCAAGCAAGCTAATATTTAAGTAAATTCCTGTTCAAATTCCTTCAAATTTATTTCAAATAATTTTGCCTTTGGTGTTTGATTTTCATGTTGGAAAATGAAATGAAACTCATTTAAACCGTTCCTGTTTTTTGTTTTTATGTATATGGCAGAAAACACTCAGGTGACTTGAAGTTCCACTCTGAGACCCCCAATTTGGCCAAATTTCAAAATTGTCCTATATGCATGTGTGTTACATCATTGGAAAGCTTAAAATCTCAATTTTCTGGGGAAAGAAAAATTTTGAACAGGAGGGCATTTTTAAAAAAAGAAAGTTTTTTAAACAGCAAAACCCTATCTGGAGGTGAGAGCACAGGTGAGCAGAATTACAGACGCCACGACTTTAACAAGATATTATCGTATACTTACCTTGTTTCGATCCGAAAACTCAATGTAGCATGTATCACTGAGTGTCAAGACACAGCTGTGAATGGCCACAGCTGGATTTTTTGGGGGATTTTATTGGTGAAACATGGTAATATAACAAGGGTCGCGATTCAGAAATCGCAGACATCAAGGAGTGATTTTCTTTTTCATATATTTACCTTTTTAAATGTTTTTTTTTTTTTTTTCCAAATTGTCCTTGTTTGGATCGATTATTTATCATATAACATAATGGAGAAAATGCGACAGCAACATAAAAAATACAATTAGGCGATAGATATGAGGTATATATCCGTGACTCTTTTTTATTGTCACATAATTTGTTTAAAAGTTTAAAATATGCGAGTGAATTAGTTTTTAAAGTGTTTTTTTTTTTTTCAAACGAAATATGAGACATCAGTTAATGATTCTAATCTATACACAACAGACATTTTGAATGATTATTATAATTAATAACCTTCGTTTTATGGCTAGGTTGAAACAAAAGTGGTTGTGCGACGTCTGTAAATGGGGGTTTTCAGGGTAAAACATATATATTAAACATTTTTCGGGGGCTTAATGCGCCATGAATCTGCTATGGCAGCATATAGACATATTGTTCTATCAAACACAACAGTTGTTTTATCTTAAAATACAGCATTTTCTTTTAAATAGGAGTGCAAGAGCAGAAACTGCTTTTCCAGTCTTGTATGTGTTTTCCGCCATATACAGTATATTCTCATTTTATTGTTGCATCCTAGCATCACATACTATTTTCATGGCATAATATTTACCGGTCGATCTACAATCCTACCCTCACCTACGAGCTGTGGGTCGTGACCGAAAGAAGATCCCGAATATAAGCGGCCGAACTGAGTTTCCTCTGGATGGTGTCTGGGCTCGCCCTTAGAAATAAAGTGAGAAGCTCGGTCATCCGGGAGGAACTCGGAGCAGAGCTGCTGTTCCTCAGCATCGAGAGGATGAGGTGGCTCGGGCATCTGATTAGGATGCCTCCTGGACGCCTCCCTGGTGAGGTTGTTTTTTGTTTTTTCATTATCCGCACAGTCCATACTCCCTGCAGGTCTGTTATACCTCTACATACCAAGTACTAGTGAACCATTCACTGAGCAAACCAATTTCTCCACCCATTAGATAAGAAGACTAGCAGCTGAAAAGAAATGGAATCAAGCATCTGAAGTGGAGGCAAACCCGTCCAAAACCTAGTCTAAAATGACACTTTGACTTTGGTCTGTGTATGACAATTAGGCCCTTTGTGTCCTAACCTTCGCCGAACCCCTTAGACTTACTCATCGAACCCAGGTTAAGAACCACTGCTTTAACCTTTTAAGGTGTTTGCTGAGTGATCCACTACAATCTAAATGTAACTCGTCGCATTAGTGTTGCATTCACGTTAGCATTAGCTTTAGCATGGCGAGCATCGTCTTAAACTCTCTCACTTGTTTACATCTTGTCGTGACATCATGGTGGGTTTAACTATTTGAAAATACTGTACTGTTCTTGCTGAGTCTGTATAATCATAAAAAGAAGTGCTGCGTTTGTGGATTTTGTAGCACTAGACCAAATTAATCCTTTAAGTCTCGGGTCATCATTGTAAATTTGAAGCTGTTGAAGAATTTTTTTTTTTTAAATTGGCTTCCGTAATGTACGTGCTTTAAAAAAAGTATATCGGCCTCAAATATCGGCTTACAAAATCTGCTATTGATGTCGGCAATTTGCTGAAATTATTATTTTTTGATATCAGTATTGGCATCGGCATTTGAAAATTCTATATCAGTCGAACTTTAATCTACTGTACACAAAAGGTAAGACCGAAAAGGGTAACATGCACTGATTGTGCTACAGTTGCGTTTTCCTTGTTCCATTTTCCCCGTCTTGTCTTTTGTAATTATGTATGCAAATTAAGCTTGTGTGAAAATGTTCTTCTCCTTGGAAATTTCAATATTAATGAAGGTATGCACGTGCGTACGCGTGAGATGAGCAGTGACCGCAGTGACAGGGGCTCCTAACATGATAATTGCCTGCTGCCTAAGCAGAACGCAACCATCTGCAAGCCCGGCTTACTCTGAACCCTTGCTCTTTAAGATGCAGAAAGCTTAGTCTTCAGCAAGGTCACTGCTTGTTTTCTCTATTACTTTAGAGCAGAGCAACTAACTAATGTGACAAACTGCTCTTGATGCCTGATGACGTAGAACGTATTAGTGTGAGTGTGGGTGTGAGAGGAGTGGTGAGGGGGAATATGCACCAAAGGCAATAAGAAAAACACACGAGCAGTAAGAGCAGCGTTTCGCCAACCATCACAGCTTTATACTTCTCTGCTCACATCCGTGCGTTGAGAATGCCCAACATGAATGCAAGTGCACATGCACACTGATGATGGCCTTCAGTGATTGCTAGCAGAGACATTGACCTGGAAAGAGATGACCAGGCTGTAACTCCCAAATGAGCGTGTTGCTGTTTGTGTGTTCTCTTTTATTAGCCTCTTATTCACGGTCTCTACGTAAGGATTCATTCCAAATAGGTTTTTGTTTCACTTTCTTTGTGAATCCTAATTTCCCCCTGGAATTGAATAAAAGCCTTTGGCTGCCTTTCCACAAAGTCAGATGCAAATTATGTTCTTGTACACAATTTCCACTCATATCCTTTAGGCTTTCTTGGTGAGAAGGATTTCTAATGGATTGCCCGTCTTATGTGGATCATTCAAAGAAATGCAAATCAAATTTGTGATGCATTGATACCATTTTTTGACTCCCTATACTGATTCCAATACATGGCTGTGTGGTATCAATCGATGCCGATACTGTACCGATAGCATGTTTTTTGAAAAAGCATATACAGTATATACAATATATATATATATATATATATATATATATATATATATATATATATATATATATATATATATATATATATATATATATATATATATATATATATATATATATATACTCTCACTGGCCGCTTTATTAGGTACACCTGTCCAACTGCTCATTAACACTTAATTTCTAATCAGCCAATCACATGGCGGCAACTCAGTGCATTTAGGCATGTAGACATGGTTTAAGAATATCTCCTACAGTTCAAACCGAGCATCAGTATAGGGAAGAAAGGTCATTTGCGTGGCATGGTTGTTGGTGCCAGAAGGGCTGGTCTGAGTATTTCAGAAACTGCTTATCTACTGAGATTTTCACGCACAAACATCTCTAGGGTTTACAGAGAATGGTCCGAAAAAGAAAAAATATCCAGTGAGCGGCAGTTCTGTGGGCAGAAATGCCTTGTCGTTGCCACAGGTCAGAGGAGTATTGCCAGACTGATTCGAGCTGATAGAAAGGCAACAGTGACTCAAATAACCACCCGTTACAACCAAGGTAGGCAGAAGAGCATCTCTGAACACACAGTACTCGAACTTTGAGGCAGGTGGGCTACAGCAGCGGAAGACCACGCCGGGTGCCATTCCTTTCAGCTAAGAACAGGAAACTGAGGCTACAATTTGCACAAGCTCATCGAAATTGGACAATAGAAGATTGGAAAAACGTTGCCTGGTCTGATGAGTCTCGATTTCTGCTGCGACATTCGGATGGTAGGGTCAGAATATGGCGTCAACAACATGAAAGCATGGATCCATCCTGCCTTGTATCAACGCTTCAGGCTGGTGGTGGTGGTGTAATGGTGTGGGGAATATTTTCTTGGCACTCTTTGGGCCCCTTAGTACCAATTGAGCATCGTTGGAACGCCGCAGCCTACCTGAGTATTGTTGCTGATCATGTCCATCCCTTTATGACCACAATGTACCCAATTTCTGATGACTACTTTCAGCAGGATAATGCGGCATGTCATAAAGCTGGAATCATCTCAGACTGGTTTTTTGAACATGGCAATGAGCACTGTACTCAAATGGCCTCCACAGTCACCAGATCTCAATCCAATAGAGCATCTTTGGGATGTGGTGGCACGGGAGATTCGCATCATGGATGTGCAGCCGACAAATCTGCACCAACTCTATGAGGAATGCTTCCAGCACCTTGTCGAATCTATGCCACCAAGAATTTAGGCAGTTCTGAAGGCAAAAGGGGGTCCAACCCGTTACTAGCATGGTGTACCTAATAAAGTGGCCGGTGAGTGTATATATATATATATATATATGTATATATATATATATATATATATATATATATATATATATATATATATATATATATATATATATATATATATATATATATTAGGGCTGTCAAACGATTACAAATTTTAATCGAGTTAATCACAGCTTAAAAATTAATTAATTGCAATTCAAACCATCTATAAAATATGCCATATTTTTCTGTAAATTATTGTTGGAATGGAAAGATAAGACACAAGACGGATATATACATTCAACATACTATACATAAGTACTGTATTTGTTTATTATAACAATACATCCACAAGATGGCATTAACATTATTAACATTCTGTTAAAGTGATCCATGGATAGAAAGACTTGTAGTTCTTAAAAGATAAATGTTAGTACAAGTTATAGAAATTTTATATTAAAACCCCTCTTAATGTTTCCGTTTTAATGAAATTTGTAAAATTTTTAAACAAAAAATAAACTACTAGCTCGCCATTGTTGATGTCAATAATTACACAATGCACATGGTGCTGAAACCCATAAAATCAGTCGCACCCAAGCGCCAGCAGAGGGCGACAAAACACCAAAAAACACAAGTAACAAGTGGATATAACACTGTGCTGTCATTTTAATCTGTTTGTGCGGGGCATGTGCGTTATATGCGTCAAATATTTTAACGTGATTAATTTAAAAAATTAATTACCGCCCGTTAACGCGATCATTTTGACAGATATATATTTTTTAATATACTAAACTACTCACACATAATCTTTGATTGTGAAGTAATTTGATTTCATCGCTTGGTCAGACCAGTGCTGTTTTCGTCAACGATGACCATTACGAAAATATTTCTGCAACGAACAATTTTTTTCATGATGATAACGTGACGATGACGAGCTAAAATCGTAAACGTAATGGGGCGAAAGCCCGTTTTCGTCTGACAGGTCGACATTTTCTTATCATATGTGTAGTAGCAGTTTTTGGTCGTGTCATTCATGTAACATGCCTTTTGTGAAACAAATGTCAGGTGCTGCTTGGTAAGTTTTGTTTTCTTATCTTGGCTAGATAAGCCATGTTGCTTTAGCCTTTAAAGGTCTGTGCTAACCCTAAACCCTAACCCATCACACACAAAATGTAACTTTTAGCATAGCATTTGCGTTAGCATTAGCATTTAATGTGTTGAGTTTCGTCTTAAACTCTTGGAAAACTTTTTACATACAGTTCCTGGTGTCCAGGTGAGTTTAATTAATTGAAAATTATGTACTATTTTCCTGCTGCGTGTGGATTATCATCACGAAGATGGTGATGTCCTTGTAGACTCTACAATCATGTGCTCGTCTGTCAACGTTCATTCGATACTGTTGGAAACCTTTTATTTAATTATTTATTCATGGACTAAAGGTTTTGAAGTATACAGATGAAAACATTTTTGAGTAATTGTCAACTAAAACTAGATAACACATTTTGAAATGACTAAAATATGAAGACTAATACGTATTGACATCCAAAAGACTAAGAGAAAAATTAAAAGGGCTGCCAAAAACACAGACTCTCCTTAACCAATTGGCTGCTAGACATCCAATCCATTTGAGGTTGGAGGGGTGGCAAGGAATGTGCATTAATTTGCATCCACTCTCCCACTTAAATGGATTGAGGTCTACTAATGATAAAATCATTTCTATTCATGGAAGAAGAGTGAAATGACCTTTCATGGACTGCCATTTTGATAGGGGCAATGTTCGCATCAAAATCTGTGCATTGACATCAAAAGTAATCTCGCTTATATTACCAATTTGAAAAGATTATTTTAACAATGTCAAAACATCTGCTATTTCCTCATTGGCTGCCTTTTACATCACTAAGTATTCAAACCATTTGAAGTGGGAGGCGTGGCAGAGAATAAACAAACGATCATTCGCTGTCACCCTCCCACTTCAAATTGATTGGACATATACAAGTGATAAACTCATTTAAATGCTTGGGCACCACAAGTTTTGACATTTATCAAAGTCAATCTATCAAGGGCGACTAGCGGTGGGAAACTGGAGCTTGAGAAGTCAATATTGCACAGTATCGGCACATGATTTCTTAGTACTCCTCTATAGACATAGTCATTTTGATGTAATGTCAGTGATGATAGTGATACTACAACCCCTAGCAAAAAGCATGGAATCAAAAAGTTTGAAAAAATACTGAATTAGTTCAAAAGTGCAACTCTAGCATTCAGAAACACTAAAAAGAATGAATAAAAAACATTGTGGTGGTCAGTAAATGTTACCTTTATAATGCAAGTGCAGGGAAATAAATATAGAATCACTCCATTCTGAGCAAAAAATATATGGAATCATGAGAAACAAACAAAGAAATAACAATCAAAACACATCTCTAGTATTTAGTTGCACCACCTCTGGCTTTTATGACAGCTTGCAGTCTCTGAGGCATGGACTTGATGAGTATTCTTCATCAATTTGGTGCAACTCTCTTTGATTACAGTTGCCAGATCATCCTTGCAGGTAGGAGCCTTGCTGTGGACCATTTTTGTTTTTTTCAATTTCCACCACAGGTTTTCAATAGGGTTGAGATCTGGGCTATTTGCAGGCCAGGAAATTGACTGGATGAGTCTTTCTCCAAGGAATGCTTTAACAGTTTTAGCTCTGTGGCATGATGCATTGTCATCTTGGAAAATGATTTCATCATCCCCAAACATATTTTCAATTGAAGGGATAAGAAAGCTGTCTAAAATTTCAATGTAAACTTGCGCATTTATTGAAGATTTAACCACAGCCATCTTCCCTTTGCCTTAACCTGACATGCAGCCCCATATCATCAAGGACTGAGGGAATTTTGATGTTTTCTTCAGGCAGTCATCTTTCTAAATCTCACTGGAACAGCACCAAACAAAAGTTCCAGCATCATCACCTTGTCCAATGCAGATTCTTGACTCATCACTGAAAATAACCTTCATTCACTCATTCACAGTCCATGATTGCCTCTCTTTAGCCCAGTGCTTCTCAATTATTTTCTGTTACGCCCCCCCAAGGAAGACGTAAATGTTTCGCGCCCCCCCCAACTCTCTGCCGCCACTGTAAATAGTATCATTCGTCTATATTACTATTATAAGTACACCTCAGCCTAACATTGTGTCCTTTTTTTATATTAAAGAAAAAAAGTAACATAGATCAACTTATAATAAAGTATAACTTTTTTAACATTGTGTTGCTTGTAACAGAAAAGACTTAATGCGCATCAATTTGCCTGAAGTTAAAAAAAAAAAAAAAAAAAAAAAAAAAAAAAAGTCACATCCAAACTGTAAAAATACACTCAAGGTACATTTTTGACCATTTGATACTGAAAAATAAAATGTAATAAAATCAGTAAATAATAACAAATTCAAATTGATTAGAAACATTTACTCTTCAGGACAACATGCCAAAAAATTTGACCGAAAAAAAACAAAACTGAATAGAAGGGGGGAAAAAGGTCTCTGGACAGAAGGAAAGTTTTTATTTTCGCTGATTCACCACAGTGCTCACTGGTTTACTGATATAACACTGACAAAGCGGGACGATTGTGACAATTGGCAATATTCGGCACATTTTCGCTGAAAAACAATCAAGCGGCTTGTCAATGAGATTGAGGTCTAATGTCTTTAAGTGGCGTCTTAACTGATTTGGCTTCTCCGCTATAATCATTTTTAGACTCAGTAAACAGTGGTCTTTCCTCATTTCCCACTATATTAAAAGTCAAAGGCAAACGGCCCGAAAAAAGCGCATTATCGGCGGCCGAGGGAGAACCGTAGGTGAGGGCGGTGGTCGTGACGATCCCAAGCCGAAAACGGCACTTCTCGGCCGGACACGTGAGAAAGACAGTGGGTCGCTGCGTGAGTCCAGCTCTGCATGAGTCTCTTCCGTGTGCTCTTGCTTACTTCAAAAATACTGCACGCACTTTGAAAATGAGAGCGCCACTGCCACCCACGGAGTGGATGTGCAAGTACACTTTATTCTAGTACGGCAAAAAAAAAAAAAAAAAAGCATGTTCCCCGAGGTCACTCGCGCCCCCCCTGGCATCGCTCTGCGCCCCCCTGGGGGGGCGCGCCCCACCATTTGAGAAGTACTGCTTTAGCCCATTACAGTCTTGTTGTTTTCTGTTTTTTATCCGAGTTTGTTCTACATAATAAAATGTCTGAGTAAGTGCTCGTCCGAGACCGGTGATTCCATACTTTTTGCTCGGGGTTGTAGTATCAGCGTAGGTGCAACCTAGTTAAAATTAATCAAAAGTCCATATCCCAATCCTAGTTTATCCCTAGGAGCTCCTGGTCAACTTCATCTACTTTAGGTGACTAATAATTATTTATGGCATCACAGTTAAAGTATCTGCCACTTGACTGTAAATGGTTTTTTGATGCTGAATCCAAGGTCTCAAATGTTCATATGCTGCCACCCTCCCAATTCAAACTACTAGTGATGAACTCCTTTCAATTCACATGAAGGATGCCACATGATTGGACGTCTATCGCACTGAAAACGTTAAGTATCATTTTTAAGCAATTTAGTACCAAAATACAAATTAAATGAGAAAACTGTTACCAAATGCAGAACAAACAAGTAGCTGACAAACTTTTAAATTTTAAAGACTATTGGTTGTTTTGTGCTGCCTCAGACAGAGCACAGCAAAAAAAAAAAAGTAATGAAATTACAAAAAAATAAAAAAGAAAGAAAGAAAGAAAGAAAGAAAGAAAGAAAGAAAGAAAGAAAGAAAGAAAGAAAGAAAGAAAGAAAGAAAGAAAGAAAGAAAGAAAGAAAGAAAGAAAGAAAGAAAGAAAGAAAGAAAGAAAGAAAGAAAGAAAGAAAAAAAACATCTTGGACTGCTGCTGCCAAAGCTGCTGATTGCTCCACTTGGCCAGCACTAATGTATGGCTCACACTGCCCCTAATAGGGTTTAGGATGTATTGCAACTCAACCTGCCTCTGCCAAATGCAGCATCATCATCAACACTCGTGATTTCCCCAATGTGGGATGACGCAAAGCTCTTGTGGCGGGATTGAACAGCATTCCTCTAAGAGATCATCTGATGTTTTAATGATTGCGGTGGTATGCGTCTCAGAACTCGGTCCAAATGTGGCCCCGTAGTTGTTCGGTGATGGTTTAAGATCTAATGACAATCAATGCTGTTTGATTATGATTTTAATTTTCATCAAGCTTTTGAGGGACCTCTCTTAAGACGATGTTATATATTATTCTGAGTATCATAGTTAGATAGACATACTTTTTTTATATACAGTATATAAGTATTGGCACTTCTACTTTAAAGCAGTAATATAATTTCTTCACATGCCAAATAGGGTCACATGTAAAGTAATTAAACATTGTCCAACAAATAAAGCATGAAAAAAATAATTTATATGCTGTATATTTGACAAAATAATCGCGTTTCCGAAGTTCGAGCCTGAAAGGGGACGAACCCGGAAGTGATACGTCACACCGGGAACGCGATGGCACCTCCATACATACGGCCGCCATACAAAGCCCTTCAAACAATGATTCAAACAGCAATATAAGCGATAGATCAAGCGCAAGGGAGGAGATCCAAGTTTTTGAAGAGTTGGAGGAAGAAGAGGAGATTGGAATTTTATGTTATTAGCCAGACGCTAATCAGGATGCAAACACATGCCACGTTTACATGGAGCCAAATATTCCAATTACAATCGGAATATTTGTTCAAACCGAATAAATGTGTTCCATATAAACACCTCATACGGAATGAACAGGCCCAAACCGAATGGAATTTCATTCCGATTCACAGGGGTTGGAATATTCCTTTTCCCAAACCGATTAGAAGTAAAATTATATCATGTAAACAGGGAAGCGGAATGGTGTCTGGTTGCGTTCTTTCTGCACATGCTCCGTACTGACGTGGTGACGTCACTTTGTGACGTAAGTAACGTCACTTGCAACATGGCTTCCAAGCACAGCGCATCTAATTGGAGTCCGGTGGAAAGATTGTATTTAATTCAAACTTTAAAAGAATTGAATATAATTGCTCGCTTAGACGGGCGTAAAACGAGGAACAGTGAACTATTTAAAAAAGTTCACGAGAGGTTACACAAAGCCGGAATAGACCGGAGCGTTGACCAGATTAGAAACCGTGGAAAACCGGCTACTACAAGGCAAAAGAGCAAAACAGCAGAAGCGGATACGACCCCACAAACACAACAAGTGGGTTAAAGTTAAAACAGCAGCACTCCGACGATTGATCTCCATGTTTTGCAACGTGACGCTTTGTTTTGATTAATCTGCGCATGTCAGACGGCAGTTGTCAAACGTCCTTTCGGAATAAAGGCAGTCACATGTAAACGCTGGATCGGAATAGATGAAGTGACATGTAAACAGCTGATCTGAAATTTCCATTCGGAATGATTTGAATCGGTATGAATAAAAGTCAGCATGTAAACGTGGCTACTGTGCCTAGACTTCCTGACATGGAATGGATACAAGACCCATCGAGATTACAACACTGGTAAGATATAGGCTGTTATTATTTTCATGATTTGAAGATGCAGGCATTTGCAAATAATTTTATGTTTTTGTCTATCTTATGACATTGTTAAAAAAAATAATAATCAGACTTCATGTTCATTTTGGCAGATCCGGCAGCTCTCGTGCATATGAAATAATAATATAAAAACGTTGGGGGGAAAGAAGGAGATGAGACGTTGTTATATCTTGACCGAGTGACCCACACGACACCATTATTGGCTTTTACAACTTTACTCAACGTCTTGCCAAGTGACTCTGAACAACAACGTTTCTCTCTTTTAGTGAAGGAGTAAGGCACAAACAATAACACATCTAAATGACATGCGTACACTCTACTGGTGAACTCCCGTATTACAACTTAATAATATCCACTATATCACAGTAGCCGATGGCTTTCTCCACTTTATTGTGGCAACAATAAGAAAACAAGGTGGCGTCGAATGGCGTTAGGAAATGTAGTTTTTTCACACAAGCGAACAGATTACAAAGCACCACTTCAGTTTTGTCCCGAGACTACATTTCCCATGATTCACTGTGTGGCCTGCGTGCTCGCTGATTCGCTGCCAGACATTAAAAGCAACAGTTGTCACCTGTCAGTGGCTCTCGCGAAGCGGCGAAACACAAACTAGAAGGCTATCTGCAACGTGACCGTGAATTACCACGACGCCGACCCGCTTATGTGCACATCCACACCCTTTCCCGATTGACAGTGGATTAACCCTTTCGGACAAGATCGTAGATGACGCACAATTTAAACACGCTTAACCTAGCGAACGCAACAACAACAATGATCGGGGATAGCCTCGGCTAACGTCGCTAGCTTATACTGTTCATTCCACAACAGTTATCCAAAAATCACACACTTTTTGGCAAATCCTTGATCATAAGCAGACTGATTAAGGAAGCAGGCATCTTCGAAGTGTTTGCAGCAGAGAACACTACTCGATGATGGCATGAAATTCATTCGCTTCGTGTGAACGAAAGATGTCCATTTATGTGCCCTGCTATCCTTTGGCCACTCATACAACTTTTCGTTTGAGTGAGAACAAAACATTGCCACACACCGCCGTGGCATCTTACCGAGAAGCAATGCAACAAACAATACTGTTCTAAGGCGGACTTCCCTCGCACTTCCCGGTGTGACGTAATTTCCGAAGATTGCCGAAGAAAAGCATTTTCGTTGTCAAGGGTGTTGCTATGGGTTAAACAAAGAATCTGGAAGGGTTGCGTTAAAAAAAATAATGAAAATATGCTTATAATTGTTTAGACATTGATATTATTCAAAAACATGTTTGGCCAACCTTAGTTCACATTTCCCCTTTAAGACATGGCATGAGTATGTTTGCCACCTCTAAGAAACAGACACCAGATAAACTGTTCAGACTTACATGATTCAATATTGTAGATGAGCATAGAGTTTATCCAGTCATTTACTCATTTCATTGCAGTCAAATCCTGAGCACACTTGCACTGTGGAATGAAATTACCCCCACCAGAATTTTTTTCAATCATTCTTTATCATCATAGCTTTCATTCATTCACCCATTGGAGAGATGAAAGAGAGAGAGGCAGGCAGACAGACAGTGAAAGGGAGCGAATGGACGTGTTAATGTGATATGACTTGGCTGGCCTGGCTTACCACAAAGCAAACAGCCATGATCCATCAAAACACACACACGTGCGCACACACACATTTGCCATCTTTATCTGAATGCAATCCAGCAGAGTCTGCCAGCAGCAAAGGTCGAACTGCAATCACTAATTAGGCACACACACACACACACGCCATTACATATTTGCACTGGTGTACACCCACCAACTGTTATGCACCTCCTTCACGACATGTTATTGAAAGGTATCTGCAAATCTTTGAAACTAAAGTAGTCAAATTTATTAGTTTCCCATTTGTTGTATATGCAATACTTATTGGAACGTGAATCTAGCGTTGCTTCTTTTATTCCATCTTATTTGTTTTCCAAGACATTTTGAACAATTCTGTTGTTAAACCATGTGGAAAAAGAGTTATTATCAATTAGAGTTATAATCTGAGTTTTTGATGGGCAGGGCTAAATAACTAGAAGCCTGTTGTGTTAAAAAAGAGAAAGCGTGAAATTTTAACTTTTACAACACAAATTTGTTTGGCCTAAAAGTGAAATTTTGTGCTTAATATGTTATTTTCTATATTATTTGGCAAAGAGGAACTGTTGCAGACCAGTGGAGGCAGGCTGAGGGTGTTTGGATTCCTAAACAAGAAAATTCCACCAAGCTAGAGCAGTTTAGGACCATCTCACTGCTCAGCGTTGAGGGGAAAATCTTCTTCAGCATCCTTTCTCGAAGATTGACAGATCCTCAAGAATTCCTACATCGACACCTCTGTCCAGAAAGGTGGAATTCCAGGTGTGTCAGGATGCCTGGAACATACCAGAGTAGTTACCCGGTGAATCAGGAAGGCGCGGGAAGGTAAGGGAGACCTTGCGGTGCTTTGGCTCGACCTGGCCAATGCCTATGGCTCCATACCCCACAAGCTTGTGGAGACTACTCTGGACCGATACCATGTACTCAAGAAGTTCAAGGACCTTATCCTGAATTACTACGGGAACTTCAGGCTCAGGGTCACCTCTGGGAGCATAACATCAGATTGGCACAGGCTTGAAAAAGGCATTATAACTGGGTGCACAATCTCAGTTAGCCTTTTTTTCCTTAGCCCTGAACATGGTAGTCAAGGCAGCCGAAACTGAGTGCAGAGGCCCTCTGTGTAAGTCTGGTACCCGTCAGCCCCCCATCAGAGCCTTTATGGACGATCTCACGGTCACAACTACATCAGTGCCTGGCACAAAATGGATACTCCAGGGCATGGGAAGACTCATCTCCTGGGTAAGAATGAGCTTCAAACCAACTAAATCCAGGGCGATGGTTCTGAAGAAAGGAAGACTGACAGACAGGTTTCGCTTCTTCATGGATGGCACAGCAATTCTATTTATCACCGAGAAACCAGTCAAGAGCCTGGGGAAGGTCTTCGACTGTAGCCTCAGGGATACTGCAGCTATCCAAATAACCATCAAGGAGCTAGAGACGTGGTTATCGGCTGTAGACAAGTCTGGCCTACCTGGACGGTTTAAGGCGTGGATCTACCAGCATGGTGTCTTACCCCGAGTACTATGGCCCCTGTTGGTGTATGAGGTTCCTCTGTCAACAGTGCAGACTCTGGAGAGAAAGATTAGCAGCTACCTCCGCCGATGGATGGGCTTTCCGCGCATCCTTTGCACTGCGACACTATATGGGAAGACCAGCAAGCTCCAGCTCCCTTTCAGCAGCCTGGACGAGGAGTTCAGGGTCTGTCGTACCAGAGAGGCTTTGCTCTACCGCGACTCCTAGGACTCCAAATTGGCATCAGCAGGCATCGTGGTGCAAACTGGAAGGAAGTGGAGGGCTCAGGAAAGCCTTGAGGTAGCAGAGTCCCATTTGCGACATCGGGCCCTGGTAGGCGCAGTGGCAACCGGGTGTGCTAGGCTCGGAGCCCTTCCCCGACCTCGCTATGAGAGGGCATGCGCTAAGGACAAACGCTCGCTAGTCCTGAAGGAGGTGCATGCAGAGGTTGAGGAGGAACGAACCAGCAAGATGGTGGGCATGCAGCAGCAGGGAGCATGGACAAGGTGGGAGGGTACCCTGGAGAGGAAGGTGACCTGGTCTGAGATCAGGCAGGCAGAACCCCAGTGCATTAAGTTCATGGTCCAGGCTGTTTATGACGTCCTACCCAGCCCTGCCAATCTCCATCTCTGGGGCATGACCAGGTGCTGAAGACCATCGCTGAAGCCATAGCTAAAGCCGTGGCTAAAAACAACAGCAGCAAACAACAACCTGACAAGAGGAGGATCGCCTTTGTCAGGGTGGGAGAGCAGCTTCAGTCAAAGCCCAAACCAGCTGCTGGGCTCCTCACCTCAGCAGTGGACTGGGTTCTCCAAGTGGACGAAGACAAGCAACTCAAGCTTCCTGAACACATTTTAACAACTTCATTAAGACCAGACATTGTGCTTACGTCAGCATTGGCAAGACAGGTGCTACTGATAGAATTGACATTTCCCTGGGAGGACCGCATAGAGGAGGTGTTAGGGCTCCTGCTCCTCCCTCCTGAGCCCTGGCCCACCTCCTGCAGGTGTGCCTGTTTTTATTTTGATTACAGATTGCACGAGACGGGGTGAGCGGCCACAGGTGATGGTGATGATAATCAGCCCTCTTTAAAAGCAGTGGACGCCGCCACCTCGTCGCCCGATCAATGTGTCTGTTTGCTAAGTCAGTTGTATCTCGCATTATTTATTTATTTCTCTGATCACCGGCTCACGACATTTTTTGCTCTTGTCCCAGGTCCTGTTTTTTTGCGCGCCCCTTGTCGGATTTCACGCCTGCCTCCTTCCCGAGCTTCATCGCCTCACGTCCACTCGACTACCCCGATCAGGAAGTTCCACTGCTTTCGTGTTGGACACAAATAAAGCATTTTTAATCATTGCCACACCGTGCCGGTTTTTTGCTTAAGGATCCTCACCAACCCACGAATCCTAACAGGAGGCGAATGAGCGGAAGCTGTCAAAGTACCAGGAGCTCGTTGAGCAATGCCAGAGAGGAGGCTGGAGAGCACGCTGTGAGCCCATTGAGGTGGGGTGTAGAGGGTTTGCCGGTCACTCACTATGCAAGGTGCTCACACTTCTGGGAATCACAGGTGCTGAGAAAAGGAAGGTGATCAAAACCACTATTGGAGGCAGCAGAGAGAGCCTCTAGATGACTCTGGATGAGGAGGAGCGATCTGTGGGCAAATGCTACTGGGACACAAGCTGGGGTCTGATCAACCCTGGCTGGGTCACCTAAGGGAGGGGTATGATGTTGAAAGACCCGAAACCCCCAATGATCTCAGGAAAATCACTGATGATGTGTCCCAGTGCATCCTAAGATGTATCTTACAATCGGACTATCAGGTAGTCCCCCGCATAACTAACAAGTTCCGTTCCTACGCTGGCGACATATCCACGTAAAGGAATCTGGCCTTTTAGCCAGACTGTCGGAATTGCGCCAGCCGAACCGTTGGCGCAGCTCCAATGACCCAGGCCGGCGGGATCCAATCCAGCCAGAAGGCCAAACTCCCTGATTTCAGCTTAGTCTTAACCATTTGTACTGACTCCATTTTGAAAGGTTTAAAGAAGGCTCACCAAGAACAAGTTGACAATTTATTCGGGACGACAGCAATCAAACAGAAAGGCGAAACAGACTCCAAGGTCACCATATCACACGTCAACAAAAGGTTCCAGAGAAAAATGACAACGCTTAGTTAAACATTCAGTCTTAAGAAGGCTCTCGTGGGGCGGGCCGTGGGCAGGAAGAAGGGGGTGTTTCTGAATATTGTCTGTTTGTGGATTAGACAGGAGGATTCCGGAGTTTCTCTTGTCAGGGCAACGAGGGTTGTGGATTTAGTCGCCTTAGCGTCAAAGGGACTTATCAGTCATGTTATCCATTCGATATCGGGCTACCGGTGTTCTTTGTGTTGGGGCAGGGCGTCCCACCATTTGTTCTGGACTCTCTTCCGTGATATGAAGCCGTCATGTACAGTGGGGTAAATAAGTATTTAGTCAACTACTAATTGTGCAAGTTCTCCCACTTGAAAATATTATAGAGGCCTGTAATTGTCAACATGGGTAAACCTCAACCATGAGAGACAGAATGTAGAAAAAAAAAAACAGAAAATCACAGTTTTATTTTTAAAGAATTTATTTGCAAATCATGGTGGAAAATAAGTATTTGTTCAATACCAAAAGTTCATCTCAATACTTTGTTATGTAAACTTTGTTGGCAATAGCGGAGCCCAAACGTTTTCTGTAACTCTTCACAAACTTTTTACACACTGTTGCTGGTATTTTGGCCCATTCCTCCATGCAGATTTCGTCTAGAGCAGTAATGTTTTGGGGCGTGTTTTCCTGAAACTATGGTATAAATGCTATATATTTTATACTGGGTGTGTTTGAGTAATACAAACAGTCAAGCAGTAAATACGAGAAACAATACTATTCTCTGATTAGATTTAGTGTGTTAGAATAATGCAAACAGTTAGACGGTGCCTATGAGAAAAGGTACTATCTCCTTCACGTGTAGGTCGGAATTAACCCTTTAAGTACCCATAACTACCCCCTAAATCTCAAAATAACTATCCAAAAACATGAATTATACGTCATTCTACTGTCCTTGCCAAGACGTTGGAGGTAAGTCCTAGCTAAACAGCGAGCTAGGCTCTAAAATGACGATGTCAGACATCCGTGTGGTTTGCTGATTTTATTCAGCTGCTCAGGACATCATCACTTGCAGAATGAGACTAAAATAAAAATAAAATTAAATCAGTTTCATTTTAGCAATAACAATCAATAACAATATCAATAAGAGCAACTCAAACTTGTGTTTATAACTAGCTGCTGATATGGCAATAACAATCGACACAAACGATTAGCATCTATCAGATAGCGTCCACACATCATTAAAAACAATCACATATTTAACCAAGTATTTAACCACAATTACCTCAACCTTAACACACAATAAACAGTACAAAAGGTGTTGTATGCAAGTGTTGCCTCTGTTGATGCTTCACAAGCAACAAATGTGCGCGCATGCTTGCAGCTGTAGCTGTAGGAAATGCGCTCTTCCTCATGTGTGTGCGTGCGCTCGCCTTTGTGAGTGTAGATACGTTCTTCTTCGTGTGTGCATGCGCTCTTACTCACGGTTGTAAGTATTACCTGGTCTATGCCTCCTGCGCCAAAATAAAAGCATGCATCACAAAAGTAAAACACTGGAAACAAAACGGCAGACGAGACTCCGGAGTCGTAAAGTCAAAATCACGTAAGTCTGGTAGGTCGCAACCCAGGGACTACCTGTATAAGGCACATTAACTCATTCACTCCCAGACATTTTCACCAGTGCAACCCCCTTCGCTCCCGGCCATTTTACTGGATTTTGACTGATATTGCAAGGCCCACAGAAAATTCTGTTCTATTGCTATATAAACATGGAACCCACCAAAAGAAAGACTGGACTCTCTTCTTTCAGCAGGAAAAAAGTTCATAATTTTTTCCATTCTTCACAAATCAGCATTAGAAAAATAGCTTTGTTTGAGCAATTTTCCAATTTCTGATGAAAAAAACAGAGAAATTGAGCTTTTTGTGAAGGCATACATTTCAAACTTTGACTTTAACACAGCTATTTTTTGCTTTAGTTACATCCCGAACATCTGAATAATGTTTTCTTTTTACAAAATAACAAACAACAAGACAAATAGAGCTTTTGATAGCAAAGTAACAATTTATTTACACATCACTAACTGAGAGATGACGCTTTTGTGGCAGCGACAGCCGGGGTAAACTTTTCCTCCCCGCCACCTGTTTCTGCTTGGTGAGCAGCACGGACTCAATGGCATCGTCCGCTGCATTGGTGGTCCCGGTCGTTATGCTCAGTTGGCCAGCGCCTGGCATCCAGGGCGTCCTCCCGGTTGTTCTGCTCGGTCGTCTGGCGCCTGGCATCCTGGACGTCCGTTCGTTCGTCTTCCGCCGGCGCCACAGCCGTGCGGCCAGGCCATTCGTTCCGTTGAGTCGGGTTGCGGGTCTTACCAAATGTGCTAGTGCCCTCCAGTGGCCAGTTTTATTGCTTTAAAATGGATTTTCAGTATTATGCTTTGGAGCTAAGTTGAATCAGAACCCAGAGATGTCTTATGTGAAAAAAAAAATGTAAAATTGGGACACTGAAACAATTAAAAATAGAACGTATTCATACGTTTTGGGGAGCAAATGAGTTAAAAATGTTTTTTCCAAGAATTGAGTCCACGAATGATTGAATTCGTGCAATTGTATGAAATCTAGTTGTGCTTAATCACCTCGAATCTATTTTTTGGAGTATAACTGTATTATACTGTGTTAGTGAAGCCAGGGTCTCTGCAGGAATAAACAAGCCAAATTTAAGACAAAGACTTTTTTTAAGACCATAATGAAAAAAATTATGACCCATTTCACATCTGCAAAAAACGTACAAGATTTGAGGGAAAATTGGAGGCCCGGAATTACTTGCAAAGTATATGAATTTATTCGCAGCTGTCACACTGTGATACAAATGAGCCCAAAGTACTACTAGCAGTAGTAGTAGTAGTGAAGTTGTAAAGTAACGTCAATAGATTTTTAAGACCTTTGAATTTCAAAATTGTATTTGAGACCTTTTATGAGATTCTAGGAGATTTATTTTTATTTCATTTTCACTTTAAAGCCTTAAATTTAAATTATTGGATTTAAGACTTTTTGAGACTTTTTAAGACCCTGTTGATACCCTGGAAGTGGAAGAATCACATGCATCACTCATTGTTAGTGTGCGCCGGGAAGTGGACCCCAAAGCAGACAAGGGAGAATGTCAGTCATTATTTGCAAGATTTATTAACAGGAGCGTGCACGAGGGTCGCAGCAGCGCACGTGCACGCTGGATCGTAGCAGGCAAAAGTTGACAGACAGTCAATCGGGTGATGGTACAGCTCAGGGATCAGGCACGGAGAATCCTGGGAAGGAAAAGAAGTCAAATTAGCTGGGTGTGATATAATACAAGATCTACCTGAATGCTGGACGTGACTGATGCCAAAAGAGTTGGTCTGGCGACGAGCGGCAACGACGAGCAGGCTTATGAAGGCGGCTGATTGTGATGGCTCGTAGCTGTCGTTGTTCCCCCAGTCTGGTTTCCAGCCTGCAATCAAGGAGCCCTAACACTCATCAAATCAAGAGATAAATAAATAATCTACATGATAAAAAAAAATAATGAATAAAACAATTTTGAACAAATGCAGTACAGCGATGAACTGTGCACCTTTAAGTATGAAAACAAACTCATTCTTTGTTAGTTTAATTTTATAGTCTGAAAAATAATGTACTTGAAAAGCCAAAGCCACTAATATGTCTTATAAAAATGCTGGAACAACAAGTTAAAGGGTAGAAAGAAAATGATAGCCATCTTTCTGGCCAGTGTCAGCAAACCTAAAGTAAGATGAAGAAGTTCAAACTTGGGATGTTATCAGTATGAAGATTTAATGGTGCAGAGCAGTGATCAACGGCAAACTTCAATAACACAGTTTGACCGAGATGACCGCACCATGTTTATTTATTTGTTCCGCTAGTCTAACAGGGGACAAAAAGACAAAGGTGCTTGACAGCTTTGACTTCAAACCTATCAAACATCTTTGTGATGAACAGAGACTGTGAATCAGGCCTTGTCTCAGGTTCAGCATCAGTGACCTCTGGCATCACTAATGTTCTTCTGCATGAATACTGACATATTGAGAGAGGTAAAATTAGATTCATTAAAATGTGTTTTTCATCCATCCCTTTTCTTTTGCCTGTGTGCAGATAAATAATTGCAAGCCTATCCCAGGTAATTGATTTATTTAATTCATTGGCCGCCATTGACAATAATAGACGTCCAATCCACTTGAAGTGGGAGGGATTAGTTCATCCGCTGCAACCCTCCCAGTTCAAATGGATTGGACTTCTACTAGTGATAAAGTCATTTAAATGTAAATTCATAGTGAGAGGAAATAATTTTCAATAAAGAGCCGAGTTCTGTACGAAATATGTATACATCGCCAAATAATCTCACATTTGCACCACAATTATACAGTACATGCCTATCGTCATTATCACCATTAATAGACCTGTTTCTGCTCATTTTGGACAGCAGATGGCACCCAGTTTGCGCTGGCTTGCTGCATTGATGAAATTCCACAGACAGCACAAATCGTTTCTAATTATACTAATCTATTACTCATGTTATTATGCTAATTTAATGTACTGCAATCTTAAAAGTCAAAACCACAAGTCATAAGTAGATAATTGCATATCCTTACATTTGAGCAAAAATATGTATGCTACTCAGAGGTTTGTAGTAACATATTACATTTATGTTACATTTATGTGAGTAACGTTTGGAGAAAAATGTATTTTAGAGTTGGACTAGTTTTACCACGCAATACTTTTTACTTTTACTTGAGTAGATTTGGGAAGGAGAAACACTACTTTTACTCCGCTACTTTGGGCCACATTAAAGTTGTTACATTTGTCATCTTTATTCAACATATTGGCTTTATTTCTGCCAGAAATGCCGACAGTGGCTGTCTCACTTTCACCAAAATAACCACTTGACTCCACTACACTAATTAGAGTTAACAATGTTTTTCTCCACTAGAGTGGGCTCATGCGCGTTGGACATTTGGCGCACTTATCTGCATGGCTACCATGCCCAAAGCGCTTTACGTTTGCACACATTTACCCGTTTACGCACACATTCATAGCCGGGAATCAAACCACTGACCCTTCGGTCCAAGGACAACTCCAGCTACCAAACGCGCCACGGCCGTTTGATGTTTCAAGTGTTGTTCTGGTCTGAATTTGATTATTTTTGTGTAATCTTTTTGGCCTAATATGGTCATGGCATAGGTTATCGTAAAGTACAGTGATCCCTCGCTACTTCGCACTTCAAACTTCGCACCCTCAGTCCATCGCATTTTTTTAATTTAAAAAATAAATAAATAAATAAATGCAGATGAGCTGTTCCGAGCCGATCGCGCTCGCTACCTCCCTCCTTCTCTCTGCTCTTTGTTCGTAAGAGAGTGAACTGGAGTTGCTTATTAAAGTAAACGATGATTGACAGACGATTAAGCTTTGATCTTGCCATCGTTTAACTTGTTAAACAGTTGCTGTGGCAGCTCGTTGTGTGTAGGTGAGCAGCTGGAGCGGATTTAAGTGGGCACTCAATGAAGCATTTAATAAAGACAAGCATTTTTTTATTTTTTTACTTTTTTTTAAGTGCTTAAAACCCTCTCTCTCTCTCTCTCTCTCTCTCTCTATATATATATATATATATATATATATATACACATATATATATATATATATATATATATATACATATATATATATATATATATATATATACATATATATATATATATATATATATATATACATATATATATATATATATATACATATATATATACATATATATATATATATATATATATATAAATATGGTGGAAAACACTCAGGTGACTTGAAGTCCCGCTCTGAGACCCCCAATTTGGCCAAATTTCAAAATAGTCCTATATGCATGTGTGATACATCATTGGAAAGCTTAAAATCTCAAAAAGTTTAAAATATGCAAGTGAATTATTTTTTTAAAGTCGTGTTTTTTTTAATGACATATTAGACATCAATTAATTTTTCAAAGTTAAAAATGATATACATTTTGAATAATAAATATAATTGCTTACATTCTTTTTATGGCTGAGTTGAAACAAAAGCTGTTGCGTGACGTCTGTTAACGGGGGTTTCCAGGGTAAAACTTACAAATTAAAAACAGTTCGGGGGCTCAATGCGCCATGAATCTGCTATGACAGCAAATAGACATGTTGTTCTATCAAACACAACAGTTCTTTTGGCTTAAAATACAGCAGTTTATTTTAAAGAGGGGTGCAAGAGCAGGAACTGTTTTCAGTCTTGTCTGTGTTTTCCGCTATATATATATATATACTTTGGGGAAAAAGGTTAAAAAAAAAAAACGTCTTATCTGTATCTCTATCCACTGATAGATCTGTTTTTCACTTATCGAAGTGGTTTCTGGTCCCCTTTAACCCCGAAAAACGAGGGATCACTGAATAATAATAATAGTTCGTTTAGATTACGTGCTGATAAAAAAAAAAAAAAAAAAAAAAATTGAGCATTCTAATCAGTTACAATGTTACTCATTACTTGAGTATTCTTTTCGACAAATATTTTTTTACTTGGGGTGGCGTGGCTCAGTGGTAGATTAGTCATCCCCCAACCCAGAGGTTGTGGGTTCGATTCTTCGCCCTGATGAACTCGCCTAAGTATCCTTGAGCAAGATACTGAACCCCATGTTGCTCCTGGTGCTGCGTCACCAGTAGGTGAATGGTGCGATAGTGTAAAGCGCCTTGAAAGGTGGAAAAGCGCTATATAAGTGTAACACCATTTGTACCTGAATAAAATTTTGAATGGCTACTTTTACTTTGACTTGAGTAATATTATTTAGACGTAACAGTACTCTTACTTGAGTAAATTTTTCCTATGGGTTGGGGGTTCGATTCTTCGCCCTGATGAACTCGCCTAAGTATCCTTGAGCAAGATACTGAACCCCATGTTGCTCCTGGTGCTGCGTCACCAGTAAGTGAATGGTGCGATAGTGTAAACTGCCTTGAAAGGTGGAAAAGCGCTATATAAGTGTAACATCATTTACCATTTGTACCTGAATAAAATTTTGGATGGCTACTTTTACTTTGACTTGAGTAATATTATTTAGACGTAACAGTACTCTTACTTGAGTAAATTTTTCCTACTCTATTCGCCTCTGATTTTAATCATTTTTGATTGTTAAAATGGTTAATACGTGTTGTGTATGTAACAATGGTTAATACATGTTGTGTAAGAAATTGCTCCAACACTGCCGATATAAGCCTCCATTTTTTTCCATCCGACCAAACAGTGAGCTGAGTGGATTGAGCAAATAGATTGGGCCAGCCGATAAGTAAAACTGAAAACTGCTTCGACCAAGTGATAAATGACATGTTGCCAATGAAGAGTTGTTAACAATGATATTGGAACGATACAACAAGTTGGCCTCGGCATCTTCCTAGGGTACCAGTAAAAAAACCACACTTTTAATATTTTCAAATGATTAGATTATTAGTTTTTTTAATTGCTATCCATACTAATGTATAGCTAATGTGCTATGCTAATGTATGTAGTCTTGAAGCGTAAATTTAAGATATTTAACACTCATTTAAAACTGGGCCCCTCGCTCTCACTCACAGTTTTAGGGCAAATTTGTGCCTCCGGTTTAAACTTTTGTGGTAAAATTTCCTCGGAATCATGCTTTTCGGAACTTCCTCCTCTGATCCACTTTGAATTTCGTATTTGACCCATTTCACGATAAAGTCAACGAGTCTCGACTGCTGATTTCCATTGAGACCTATGCCTTATGCCGAAATCCTTGCCATTGACAGCATCATCATTTTCATTGATGAAAAAATGGTCAAAATCCTTGGTCATCAGGCCCCCCACATGGTTCTACCGTAAATACAATTACCTAACGATAGCAGTACTGTATTCATAGTTAGTGTTGGCGTTTAATGTATTCCTTGTTTTTGTTTGTTCTTCTTTTCTGTGTCTCTCTCCTATTCCATTTTCCTTTCTGTCCCCCCAAAACCCGTTCCTCCTCGCTGCTTTCTTCTTAATAAACGATACACAATGAATAATTACAATGGGAGTATATCATACTCCCATGTCCTACATTAACCTACATTAAAACTGTTCAATAGGACAGTCACATTGCCATTCTCCGTGTTAAGCAGCTGAACAAGACAGGTCAAAAAATAGGCAAACCATTATTAAAAAAAGAAATATCACACAATTTCAATAGTTATGGATCTGTGCGAGTCTTGATAATTGATTTCTTAATACTCTTTGACAAGTTTCAATCATTTTATTAGTGTGGGGGAAAAAACGTGATGGGGGACTTTAATGTCAATCAAAGAAATACAGTGTAGTAAAAACTGTCATCATTTGTGCATAATTTTTAGCCAAATTTTTAAAAACCAAACCTAGCAGCTGAAAAATGTAAGACAGACATGCCAACTTTTAGCCTTGCATCCACAATATAAAAGAAAATAAACAGACCGACCGAGAATGCAAAGAGGCAACAGCTGAGGCCAAAAGAAACTGTTGCAACGCAAGATTGCTTGCAAACATTTGCTGAGTCACAGGCAAGAAAAAAAGATTTGTCACGAGTGTGGCACAAACACAGCAAAACAGAAAGAAAATACTGGTCGGGAAAATACCAAGATAGATACGCGATTGAAGGGCTGTGCGTGTCTGTTTGCTGAGTCCTCTTGTTTCAGAGTGATTAGTCAAAGCACTGAGTTTGACACAATGAGATCAACCCAGCTGAGGGGAAGGCATACATTACTATTCTAGGCCATCACACACACGCCCGCACGCATTTAATGATGCCCACATAAAAGTATGTGTGCATAAAGAGATTTACAGTGACTCACAAGAAGGTACAAAAAGGTATGCAGGTGTTTTGTCATAAGCGTCCTTATGTATACACTTACATTGCTCTGTTTTACTTCGCCTTAATTTATTCTATACCTTTTATCTGCTTTGTTCAGCTCATCCCAGGCACATATTTGCTCTTTTACTGTATTACTTGCCTCCTTCTTACTCGTCATCTCTTTGTTTCCATCTAGGAGCAACAATTACCTTCAACCCTTCAGCCCTCTCTGCTCATTCTCCCGCCTTTGCACTGTAAAACAAAAAAGAAAAGAAAAAAAGTTTAATTTAAAGTAAAATACTGGCAGCTGCAGTTGCCAGAATTATACCATTTAAAAATAAATAAAATGAAATAAATAAACATGGAAACAGTAAAGCATTATCAAATTAACAACAAACTACCGTAAATAGAACTATATTTTATATATGGCGGAAAACACTCGGGTGACTTGAAGTTCCGCTCTGAGACCCCCAATTTGGCGAACTTTCAAAATTGTCAGATATGCATATGTGATACATCATTGGAAAGCTTAAAATCTCAATTTTCTGGGGGAAAATATTTGAACAGGAGGACATTTAAAAAAAAAAAAAAATTAAACAGCAAAACCCTATCTGGAGGTGAGAGCACGCAAGAGCAGAATTACAGACGCCATGACTTTAACGAGATATTATAGGGTACTTACCTTGTTTCGATCCAAAATCTCCATGTAGCATGTATCACTGAGTGACACGCCACAGCTGTGAATGGCCACAGCTAAATTTTTGTGGGATTTTATGTGTGAAACATGGTAATATAACAAGGGCTGCGATGCAGAAATCGCAGGCATTAAGGAGTGGTCGAGATGTTCTTTTTCATATATTTGCCCTTTTAAACATTTTTTTTTTTTCCAATTTTTCTTTGTTTGGATCGATTATTATCTCAAATAACGGGGAAAATGCGACAGTAACAAAAAAAAAAAAAAAAATACAATTAAGCGATAGTTATGAGGTATATATCCGTGACTTTTTTACAGAGGCCGTTTTTTTCATTGTGACGTTATTTGTTTAAAAGTTTCAAATATGCGAGGGAATAATTTTTTAAAGTCGTTTTTAGACATCAATTAATGATTCTAAACTAAAAATGACATACATTTTGAATAGTAAATATAATTAATTACCTTCGTTTTATGGGTTGAAACAAGAGCGGTTGCGCGACGTCTGTAAACGGGGGTTTCCAGGGTAAAATGGACAAATTAAAAATAGTTCGGGGGCTTAATGCGCCATGAATCTGCAATGGCAGCATATAGACATATTGTTCTATCAAACACAACAGTTGTTTTGGCTTAAAATACAGCAGTTTCCTTTACAGAGGAGTGCAAGAGCAGAAACTGCTTTTTCAGTCTTGTCTGTGTTTTCCGCCACATACTGTACGTACTATACAACTTGTTTTACATCAAAATATTTCTTGTAGAAAGTACAAATGTGTAACAAGCATGATAGTGGTGACATCACGGTGCTTCCTTTCTTGTTTTCTCCCTTTTGTTATTGTGGTTTGAACCCACTCTTTCACCGCTGCAGTCAGGTGCGGTCACTACTGAGCCAACAGGACAGTCTATAGCTTCAGCCGCCAGTACACTCTTCTAAGCTCTCAGTGAGTCATGTTTTTCTAATCTTCTACTGGCACAGCTCATCCTACAGCTGTTCTGCATTGGCTCAGTAGTTAGCATGTTTGACTGTCAAGATAATGATGGTGTGAGTTCAAATCCAGAATTGAAATTGGGACAGTTAGTACAAGTGCAACATGATGTAAAAGGATCCTTGGGTCCTTAAAATGTCTTCAATTTAACATTCGGATAATCAAGATCTTCAATTTAATGGAAAATTGCAGGAAGTATTACATTTCCAGACAATATGTTTAATGCCAGGGAAATCACTGTAGCCTGCTTTTGTTTTATTAATGGCCGTACACCAGTGTTGTTAATAATGGACCATGGACATATGCAATTATTGTGAAATACATTCATCAAATGTAAATTAGAGCCTCTTGTATATATGTTGTAATTCTACAACTCTGGCCCTTAGGTGGTCAAAATGACTATGGTGTAGGTTTACAAGTTACCTGGCTAAGTGTAGCCTAAATAGACATTTTGACAGGGACCTTCTATTTTTCACAATATATTTTAAAATTACACACATAGGCTTTATATTTATTTTTAATTTCCAAACCAGTGCTATTTGGAACCGACTTTACAAGAAGCTGTATTACCGAAACATATTGCAATAGCATACCACTTTCTACTGCTTATAATCGTAATCACCTACAATAGTTCAGTTTCTCATTCTGTTTATATATATGTGCCTATTATGTTGGCTCAATTCATCGCCTAAGCAGTTAGATCTGGGGGGATGCTGAAGGGTGTCTGTTGCATTGTTCCAGAAAAGGTGACAACGTTCGGAAATGCATTACCATTGCAGACATGATCATGTTTCACATTCATGAACATTCTCACCTGATAATCAGAGCACAATAAGTTGGCCAGACAGTATTGTTTGACTAGTGAGATGTGTAATAGGTTACTTTACCTCCCACCGATGTACTAATGTTATTTCCATTTAGTTTTTGTCATTTCAGAATGTCTTCAGCAAGGAGAAAAACCTTCTGCACTGAGCAGGAGGTCATCGATGCTGTCCAAAATGAAGAGAGTGATGTGGACATAAACTATGATGAAACTCATGAAGAGTCAGATGACGAAATCCATGAAGAAGTGGACAAAGAAAACCATCCACCCACTGACTGCCCAGCCCATGAGGACAGTGAGCCCCGGCCAGGCAAACATGCCATGCCCCGTGACAGATATTGCTGGCAGAAAAAAGTTTTCATCAGCCCTGATTTGGATATTTCTGGCCCAACTCTCACAAACGATGTTCTTTCCCTCCACATACCATTGGAATGCTTCCGACAATTTGTGTCTGAAGAGATGATTGAGTCACTTACAATAAACACAAATGAGTATAGCCTTCAAACACATGGAAGATCCATAAACACCAACAAAGAAGAAATAGAACGAATGATGGGCATGTATCTGAAGATGGGCCTGGTACAAATGGCTGGAGTGTGAATGTACAGGGAGACAGACACACGGCATGTTTCTAAATAAATATGCTATTCGTAAAAATATGACAACTGTTGAAATTATTACTCATACTATGTACTGTTCTGGGGCTATGTAACAAGCAGTCAACCAGTGCAAATTAACCCACAGTGTATTTTTTTTTACTGAGATATAAACATTTGTACCTTTCTGATTTGACAATGAGTACAACTAGGGTTAGAGTCAGGAAATTCTGCTACCCCATTTAGCCAGCGTTGTAAGATACAACATTCTCATAAAACTTTACAAAAACATTTTATTTTTGCAAACACTTCATTTTCATCTTCAAAGGCCTCCTACAACACCATATAAGTGGCTGTTTTTTTTTCTTTTATGTTTTTCTATGTCTGGCCACTATAGGGTTAAGTTAATAAATCCAGTTCAAATAGGAAGGTTAGCATACTGTATTTACTATGTTGTTGTAAACTGTCAGTGCTGTACTGGCATTTCTTCATTTCAACAGAAATCACAAGAGGAGCCTCCCAAATTCTATCAAACAATGCCACTACTCCATGGCTATTTGTATTGTATGCCTGCCATTGACAACAATAGACGTCCAATGCATTTAAAGTGGCAGGACTGGCTGTGAAGGCTCAAGTTTTAATGCCATTCTAGGTACAAGATGTCCAATCCATTTTCACTGTTAGAGGGCAATGAACATTCGTTAAACGCATTCTTTCTGGGCCAGGCTGAAAAATGCAGTGCTCCTTTACTGTATAGTTCCCTATGTTAGTTTTCATGCCTCTTGCACCAGCCGCCCCCCACCTTAAACCTGTTTGTAATTTTGCTTAAGTAAAGGTCATCAGAGTGTTTTAAGTTCACATTAAGTTCAAACCCTAGAGGAATAAAGGCCTTTTCACACTTCACTAAGCAACCCGCAGCACATTGTCCACAAACCCATTCATTGTGCCTGTACTGCAAGGGTGCTAGGACGGAACGCCATGCAATCACGATCAAGTAAAAAAAATGTTTAACTTCAGAGCAGCGAAATGAATGGCACCATCTTGGGTCCATTTTGCAATAAATGAGGGGTTGTGCGATGTCATCACTCGAAATTGATATCTCAGTATTTCAAAAAGGATGGCAGACAAACGAAACTTTTTACAGCACAAAACAGCACAAATGAAGCATAAATTATTAACACCATTTTTTAATCAAAATGGGGGACTGATTGACCTCAGATAGACCTATAGGAGAATTGTAAATATCTTAAAAACGATAGCTGTACAAACAAAACTATTTGAAGCACAAACGTAGCACAAAGGATTGACGATATTTTTATATATATTTGCTTCTGATGGGAGGCCAGTATACAAACACTTGCCATGAGGGACAGCAACAACATAGCAAAAGTGTGAGCCACCCGAGCTTATTCTTTTTACTCTTATTCTCTTTATTATTTTCCTCATTTTTTTTTTCTGACACTGGGCAATGGTCTCCAACCATTTCTTGGTGCTATTTGAGGTATGTTTTGGGTCAAACACCCATGACCGGCCCAAAACATTTTGATAGTCTCCATGTTTCATGACTCCTTGAAAACTGTAAAGGCACCCAGTGCCAGAAAAAGAATGAGGCCTACAAAGAAAAGAATAAAGTGTCTATAGTCAAATGTGGTGGAGGTCTATTGATGTTTTGGGGTTGTCTCTGTGGTGGTGATAAGTTGACAGCTCTGCTCCTCTCTTCACCCGAGTGCCCAAAACATGCGGCCGCAAGTCCGATGACACGACTACAGAGTCGATCATCGAACTGCGGCCTAGGGTGTCCTGGTGCCAAGGGCACATATGGACACCCCTATGTTTGAACATGGTGTTTGTTATGGACAATCCATGACGAGCACAGAAGTCCAATAACAGAAAATCACTCGTGTTCTGATCGGGGGGGCCGTTCCTCCCAATCACGCCCGAAATGACTGCAATGGGCTAAGGAGAGGCAATCATGGACTGTGAATCACTGGATGAAGGTTATTTTCCGTGATGAGTCAATAATCTGCATTGGACATGGTGATGATGCTGGAACTTTTGTTTTGTGCCAATCCAGTGAGATTTACAAAGATGACTGCCTGAAGAAAACATCAAAATTCCCTCAGCCCTTGATGATATGGGGCTGCATGTCAGGTAAAGGCACTGGGAGATGGCTGTGGTTAAATCTTCAATAAAGTTTACATTGAAAATTTTAGACAACTTTCTTATTCCTTCAATTAAAAATATGTTTGGGGATCATGAAATAATTTTCCAAGATGACAACGCATCATACCACAAAACTAAAACTGTTAAAGCATTCCTTGGAAAAAGACTCGTCCAGTCAATGTAATGGCCTGCAAAGAGCCCAGCTCTCAACCCTATTGAAAACCTGTGGCGGAAATTGAAAAAAAAAAAAAAGGTCCACAGCAAGGCTCTGACCAGCAATGATGATCTGGCAAGTGCAATCAAAGAGAGTTGGCACCAAATTGATGAAGAATACTGTTTGTCACTCATCAAGTCCATGCCTCAGAGACTGGAAGCTGTCATAAAAGCCAGAGGTGGTGCAACTAAAAACAAGAGATGTATTTTAATTGTTATTTCTGTGTTTGTTTCTTATGATTCAATACATTTTTCCTCAGAATAATTCTATATTTATTTCCCTGCACTTGATCTATAAAAGTAACATTTACTGACCGCCACAATGTTTTTATTCATTTCTTTTAGTGTTTCTGAATGCTAAAGAGTTGCACTTTTGAAATAATTCATTATTTTTTCAAGCTTTTTATCTGATTTTGTTCTACAAAATAAAATGTCTGAGTGAGTGCTCGTCCGAGACTGGTGATTCCATACTTTTTGCTAGGGGTTGTATATGTATGTGTGTGTGTATGTATGTATATTTAAATATACGTGTAATGAATGAACATTGAACCCATCGGTTTTGTTAGACACAATAACAAGTTCATTAACAGATAAACCAGACATATTATTTTTCTATTAGGACAAAGAAAAAAAAGACAAAGAGGGCTGAGGGATTGTAAATAACAGACATACAGTGACTGTGCAGCTGTGTTGATGCTGGCTCTGTCAGCTGTGTCATATATCCAAACCTTCCCAGAAGGCCCATTGCATCTCGAGACATAAGTGGTGATTTGAACATCAGCACCCTTCGGTTTGACCAAGGCATTTAATTCATCGAAGAAAAAAGGCTCCAGTCGAGTGAAAGCTTCATTGAGCCTCATTCAATTGAGCACGTTGTTCTCCCATGTGAGTGTACTATTATTCCGTGTGGTTTGAGAATCTTTTTAGTCTAGATTAATATCATTTTTATGAAACATTTTATTAACAATGTGAAAATCTCTTTCTAAAAGAGTGATTCCACTGCTCGTTTGTATCCCTTTGGAAAAAAGTTTCCTCGGGGTCCAATCCTTCAAATGTAATAGTTTTACAGGTTTGTATCCCAAAGCCATTTTCAATTAAATTGAACATTTAAAAAATACCATGCAAAAGTAATGCTAGTGTGCTACTTTGCTATTAGTGGGTAAAATACTAGAAGCTATACAGAAATTTTTTTTCAAGAGTGTCCAAGTTACTTTGATTGTTCTGTCTGCTTAAGTCATGTACTTTCTGTCATCTATGGTCTGGGCATAGAATTAACTCCAAACCAAGTAAGAACATGACAGAGTTTTGTTTTGAGGTTCTTCTATTTGTTTGTTTGCTTTTACAGACCAATGGATTGGATTTTTTTTTTTTTTTAATAATTTCCATTAACAGAGGCTCAACAGCTGACACAACTGTCAAGATGATAGCAATTTCGAATTTTGTAAGATCGTTGATCTCGCTATCATTAGTGTTGTCTTAGGTCAAGACCAGAGGACCATCATCTATTTTTACCCGTCACTTACATTTTTAAAATGATAATAATGACATATTCAATAGTATTTAGTTTTCATTCATTTTTAATTAATATTCTGTCCGAACAAGCTTAACAAGAGGCAGACAGACAGCGGAGTGCACCAATCAGCGACGGGCAGACGTGCCGTTAGCAAAGCGACGAGGGCAGGACGAGGGACTTGCGCGCGGAAGTAAACATACAAGGAGAACGGAGTTTATTCAACATTGCTAGCGCGAGACAGACTGTTGTCAATGTCTCGTGTCGATGTGTTTTAGCTCATTTAAAACTGAATTTACCGCGGATTGGAACATATTCTCGGCTCTCCCGCCATCCGTGTTGTTGTAGAGACGACTTTCCGCGCGCCAGAGTGACGTTGCTCGTGAAGAACACGTCACGCAAATAAACAAATCTGATTTGTCGATTGATTTTGTATCTACTCGAGAGGCTGTGTCCCAGACTTTTCTCTCAGTGTTTGAAAAATACAGGGAGAACAGTCTGGCCGTGCCAGGCAAACACTCAGTTGCCTTGACATTTTTCCGAGTAAGGCCAACGACGTCATGCATCAAGAGAGACAATAGCTAATTAATATGCTCACTCGCCACCCTGTGGTCTGGGGTGTGAATTGCAACCTGTCAAAATGACGGATGGACATCAGTTTTTTCCGTCACCGTTTTAAAAAACCAGTCAACGACGGAAAATATTCGGTTAACGCGACCCCTGGTCAAGACTAATGATGAAATCATATTTTATTTTCGAGTTTATATGCACTGTGAAGTGAATGGAAAACAGTAAATAACAGTCAATGCTAGTCAGGATAAAAAAATATTTTACATCCAGAAGAAGAAATTATGCACATACTGTATGCAAACAGTCAATTTGCGTTGAAGAAAAACGAACTAAATGCTGGAAAGAATGCGGCCACACATACAGACAGAGTGATTATAGCTATAACACTAGACTCAGCTAAATCACTCACTGGATACAAGAAGGGTGAGTCACATGCCAACACTCTCTTGCGTAGTATCACACAAACATGCACAATTTCAGGATGGGGTTGATTCCCTTGATATTAAACAGGAGGACATTAATCCTTATAATTATACTGTCAGTGAATACAAGATTCTCAAAATCTTTTGACAGGTACATCCAGTTTTGTGCGTACGTGTTTGTGTGTGTGGCTCACTGCAGTGCTTCATATTTATTTGGACATTGAAGAATTTTCCTGGGATCTAACCATGTTTCGCAGAATTTTTTCATTATAATTTTGTAGGATTTTTTCCCAAAGGTTGATAACAGCTTGAAAGACTGGTCATCAAGGTACAATATATATTTGGAATTCATAGGAGATACTATAAAAGGAAAACAAACAAATGCTAATTACTATATTATTAAATACCAACTATAAGCCACAGATAGATGAAACATCTGCTTTCGGCTGAGACAAATGACTAAATTACCCACAAGCAGATGCTGACAGGATGTTTTGAGCAGACTTCCATCTGCCATGGTGATGCATGCGTTTGGAGCTAAATTCTTGTACCTGCACATCCATAACATACTAGTAAAGTTGGTTTATGTCAGTGTGTCAAAATACATAAAAGTCGAAGGGGCAAAACACACAGGAGGGGACCTCGCTTGCGTTTAATACATTTTCTGGAGAACGAGCGCGACGGGGCAAAAATAGCCAATCCTCTTGTAATTTCACGCTCGTACACGTACACGTGCACATGCAGACCCGCAACGCAAAATAAGAAAATAGGAAATGGTTTTGGTCATCTTGGTCATCAGCCCCCCCACATGGTGTCAACCGAAAATACAACTGGCTAACGATTGCACCGACATATTCATAGTTAGTGGAGGCGTTCAATGTATTTCTTGTCGTTGTTTGTGCTTCTTCTGTCTCTTTCTCCTTCTCTTTTTTGTTTCTCTCACCCCATAACCCCTGCCTGTTCACTGCTTTCTTCCAATCAACGAAACACATTGAAAAATCACAATGGGAGTATGTAATACTCCAATCTGATACATTAAAACTGTTCAGACCAATAGGACGCTCTCCGTGTCAAATAGCTGAAAAGGACAGGTTAAAAAAAATAGAAATAATTAAAAAATAGGAAATGGTTCTTGTTGTCGTGACAGGCTAACGGATCGCGACTGATTGCAGCCGCGCATGCGTGAAATGACGCCATTTTCTCTTGAGTGATGACGGCAGATACAGTATGTACGTGTTAAATTAAAAGACAAGAAAATAAAACAGAAATGTCCTTCAATCCATCAGCAGGCGACCAGGAGATTGATTTTGTATTGATTGATGATTTTACGACACTGTGCGGGTGTACGGCGGTCCTCATGGGAAACGCAGTCTTCCTTAAGGCAAAATACTACCACTTTTGTCCACCGGTGTCACTAAAATTGACTAAAAAGGAAAAGTTACATAGTGTTGCTTTAATTGGGGTGAGGCTGGAAGAAGACAGTTAGGTATGAAAGGAAAGCACTTTTTAAATTCTTGAAAGACATTAAGTTGTAAAGATCATAAGGGTAGAGGGATGGGTGCTGCACATTTTGTACATTACGTGGCGGTATGCACCTGGAAATTGATTACAAGGAGAAGAAATTTTAACGCGCATACAGCTACCCAGTTGTGACCGGCTGTCAACATTATTACGCTTTAGCTTTATGCTTATAAACGTGAGAGATTTGGACCAAATTATTGTCCGAATGGTCTGGCAAGTGTGTTGAATAATAATGTTTTTCTATGTCTGCGGCATGGAAAATGAATGAATGAATGAATCTAAGACAACTTTCACGCGCATCTTTCCATCTAGTGTACAAGGATATGCAGCGCCAATGCCTTCCCCTTTACGATCCATACATAATGTCTTTCAAGAATTTAAACAGCGCAGTTTAAACAGTCCTCCTCTCCCCTCATCCCAAGTCCCCCCTCAGAGACCATTATCACCCAAAAAAAAAGAAAAAATGTCTATATTCATTGTTTAATCGGTCACGTACATATCTGCATTTCCCGTCATCCCTCTTGAGAAAATGGCGTTAGTTCTATTTTGTCGTTGTCGCCCAGCACTACAACCAATCAGCAACGGATTTATTGATAGACAAATCACCTGCGAGGACACTGGCCAACCCGGAAATTGACATCCACATGCAGCACTTTGAACACATGGGAGGGGGGGGGACATGGATATTTAATTTTTCTGTCGTAACTCTTGTACGTTTGCTGTTCTTTACATGTTTCAATGATTGTATAACATTGCTTGTCATTAAAAAGACAATAAAAAACTTCTCTTCATGGGGGAGCGTGTCATTTTAGCATTGTATGTGTGATCAGCACATACTTTATGATACCTCACGGCATGATTTCCAGGACATAAATAAAAGAGCAACAGTATGGGAAATTATTGGTGCTCAGAAAAGATTCGCCAAATTCCAGAGAGCGATGCCGTTGTTGTCGCTTGCCGCTGCAGTCGCATCGCTCCTCGTGTTTTGGCTTTCAATTCAACGCCGATGACTTTGGCATTTCGCAATCGCTCAACGCCGCCCATGTATTTTGCCCCTTACAGTGCTTTTGCAATATGTCAAGCTGCCTAATCAGGACAGGTCAAGCACATATCTACACTTTAACATAACCCTTTAATGCCCAAATTATGTTTTTTGTTTTTTTACTTATTGGCTGCCATTGACAGCACTAGACGTCTATTTTAACTGGATTGGACATCTAGTGCCGTCAATGGCACGGAAACATGAGCATTTACAGCTAGTCTTCCAGTTTAAAATAATTTGATGTCTATCGTCAAGCATGACATGCAATGAGTAGTATACTATGAACCAAATAATTTTTCAGAGTGTTACTTGGGGCCGTAACCATTGTGTATTAGTATATTGTTTTTTTTTTTATTAATTATAATTGTATTAATTTAGTTTTTATCAATATTGTATCAATTTTTAAATTTATACATATAAAACAAAACTGCTAATTTTTATTTTTTATGACAATAAATAGTCACTTGCACTGGTTAAAGCTGTAAATTGTCAAAAATACATATGTTTATATTTTTAAACTGCTATAGATACTTGTAACCAAGATATGTTTACCACTGCTGCCCATATAAAAGTGCTTCACCTCTAATCTTAGTGATTGCAAAATGATTTAGTGATGCTGCTGTCTTGTTTTCACATACTAATGTGGGATATGTGTTGGAGTTTGTGTTGTTAAGAGGCATTTGTGTGCAGGGGTGTATATGTGTGTGAGTGGAACTTGTGTGTATTTGTGTTGTACATGGCTTGAGGAACCAGCAGCCAGTGGCAGTGTCAGAAACGATCTCATCAGCAATGGGGTAAAAGAGAAGGAATGGAAGAGGAGCAAACAGAGTGGCTGATGAAGGAGGTGTTTCAGGCTGGATTTCATGGCACCATTTTGTCTCACACATTTGCATCTTGTCTTTTTGTTACACTTTAAAGGGAACCTAAGACATAAAGACTTGTAAGCTCTAATAAGCCACAACTGTTCTCTTTTACTAAAATATGTTATTAGAAACATAAAATATTGCCATTGATTTAAAAATCTATAATATTTAGTACATGTTTTGACCTATGGTGGGCGCCATGTTTTATGCGCGCAATCCACGCTCGGGGTAATGACGTAGTTTGTCACTGTCACTAGACGAACACGACCGGTGTTATGCAATTCCTTACACGGCGAGACGTCCAACACATGTGCACATCGGTTAAAAGCGGTGAGTACTTACTATTTGTCTTTTATTACTTTTTCATTGCCTCAAAATATTTTTTGCATGTGTTTCCCTCTCATACTTTTCAGCATTTTTTTTCTTGTGTTAGCTTTAAAATAGATTGTTGATCTGTTGACCACATTTGTCACGTAGTATATGTAAATCACCCTTATTTGATATTACTACATTGAAATATTTTCTTAAGGCGTCTTTAGTATGTTCTGTCTGTATGCATCTGAGCAAAACAAGCTGAAAGCGCACGCTAGTACTTTGGGTGTCAAATTCGCCTCTTGTAGATGTTTCGCTGGTGTGGTAGATTTTGCTGGAACACAGGTTTTGTACTACTCTTGTCTCGTCTCATCCCGTCTTTCCTGTTCGTTTAGCTTTTGCGCCTCGCTTTGTGAAATATCGACAGTGCTGTCATTTTCATTAATGTTCCTCTCGGGTTCAAATTGAAAGGGCTGAACAGACGACATGTTTATATCGCTTGTGTCATACTCCGGAAGCCCGACAGCGTAACCCAGTGATGTCCAACGTCAGCAACAATGGCGACCTGGTAGTTAGACTAATTTGCAAATTGTATGAAAACGAAAACATCAAAAGGTGTTTTAATATCAAATAATAATAATGTTTATCTTTTAAGAACCGTCTTTAAGAACCAAAGTATTTCTAACCGTGGAACCCAATTAAAAAAAACTACCCCTACAGTGCTGGCCAAAAGTACCGGCACCCCTGTAATTCTGTCAGACAATGTGCAATTTCTTCCAGAAAATGATTGCAATTACAAATGATTGGTAGTAATATCTTCATTCATTATGCTTGCAAAGAAAAAACACAAAACAGAAGGGAAAAAAATTAAATCATTATCATTTTACACAAAACTCAAAAATGGGCCGGACAAAAGTATTGGCACCCTTTGAAAAATCATGGGATGCTTCTCTAATTTGTGTAATTAACAGCAACTGTTACTCACCTGTGGCACATAACAGGTGATGGCAATAACTAAATCACACTTGCAGCCAGTTGATATGGATTAAAGTTGACTAAACCTCTGTCCTGTGTCCTTGCGTGTACCACATTGAGCATGGAGAAAATCCAGTCTAGCTGTCTCAATTGAATTGAAAACGAACACGCGGAGGACTTGAAGACTGCCTCCAATATAGGATACCCAGGAAGACCCCACTTCTGACCCAGACCAAACTGTATGAGGACTTGAGAAGCAAAATTGTGAGGAAGCATGGACAATCTCAAGGCTACAAGTCCATCTCCAGAGACCAGAATGTTCCTGTGCGCAGTGTCATCAATAAGTGTAAGCCCATGGCACTGTGGCTAACCTTCCTAGATGTGGACGGAAAAGAAACATTGATGAGAGATTTCAATGAAAGATTGTGCAGATGGTGGATAAAGAACCTCGACTAACATCCAAACATGTTCAAGCTGTCCTGAAGTCCGAGGGTACAACAGTGTCAACCCGTACTATCCATCGGCGTCTGAATGAAAAGGGACTCTATGGTAGGTGAAGTCAGTATACATCTCGCCTAATGCAATCTTCTGATATGCGTACAAGCATGAACAGTTGTTTTTCACTGAAACTGCTAATAGTTAGTTTTGCCTCAGATAATCATGGACTTTAACTGCCAAGAATTATCATGGACTTAACTGCCAACCACCAAGGCTCATGACCTATTTTGCATGATCAATTAATCACCAAACAGACACACCTTCTTTTAAGTACAGTATATAAGCAACGTCCAGCTCTCTGTTCGGCGTTCATTTTTTCCACACAGCTTTGTTCTGTTATTGAATGCACCCAGAAATTTCTGAAATTAAAACTGCGCAGTAATGATCTCTTGCCTCCAGTCAGTCTTTTACTCTGCAATCCAGTCTAGCTGTCTCAATTGAATTGAAAACGAACACGCGGAGGACTTGAAGACTGCCTCCAATATAGGATACCCAGGAAGACCCCACTTCTGACCCAGAGACACAAAAAAGCCAGGGTGGAGTTTGCCTAAACACACCTGAGAAAGCCAGAAACGCTTTTGAAGAATGTTCTCTGGTCAGATGAGACAAAAGTAGAGCTTTTTGGGAAAAAAAAAGCATAGAGTTTACAGGGGGAAAAAATGAGGCCTTCAAGAAAAGAACACGATCCCCACAGTCAAACATGGCGAAGGTTACCTGATGTTTTGGGGTTGCTTTGCTGCCACTGGCACTGGACTGCTTGACCGTGTGCATGGCATTATGAAGTCTGAAGACTACCAACAAATTTTGCAGCATAATGTAGGGGGTAGCTGGGTCTCCCACAGAGGGTATGGGCCTTCCAGCAGGACAATGACCCAAAATACACTTCACAAAGCACTAGAAAATGGTTTGAGAGAAAGCACTGGAGACATCTAAAATGGCCCGCAATGAGTCCAGACATGAATCCCATAGACCACCTGTGGAGAGATCTGAAAATGGCAGTTTGGATAAGGCCCCCTTCAAATCTCAGAGACCTAGAGCAGTTGGCCAAAGAAGAATGGTCTAAAATTTTAGCAGAGCACTGTAAAAACTCATTGATGGATACCGGAAGCAGTTGTTCGCAGTTGTTTTGTCTAAAGCTTGTGTTACCAAGTATTCGGCTGAGGGTGCCAATACTTTTGTCCGGCCCATTTTTGGAGTTTTGTGTAAAATGATATTTTTTTTTTTTTCCATTCTCTTTTGTATTTTTTCATTGCAAGCAAAATAAATGAAGATATTACTACCGAAGCATTTGTAATTGCAATCATTTTCTGGGAGAAATTGAGCATTATCTGACAGAATTTTAGGGGTGCCAATACTTTTGGCCAGCACTGTATATCCTAACCTGTTTGTGTTCCTCACTCTAGGAAAAGAAGTTTAATGTGTTGCACTTCTTCCTGGCACATTTCGTACAAGCCCAGTTTGTTTTTTTTTGTTTTTTTTAATTACATGTGCGTTCACTCAGTGGAAGAGGCTCGGGACGAATTTAAAATTGTAAATGTTTTTCGTCCATCGTCTTGTAATAACAGTGGACACATCTTCTGGCCCCTGGCTACGATTACGTTTTTTCAGGGGGAAGTGAAGCAAAACACGAGAGGTTTTTGTATCTCTGGATACTTGATGTGTGCATGCAGCTAGTTTTACTATGAGGCCTGCCCAAGCTGCTCACTTCTTCAACTCTCTAGAGAAACTTTGTTTGAGCAGCAGTTGGCCAAGGGGGAGATAGGAAATGGGGGAATGGAAAAGGTGGAGGATCAACAGAGATGAGAGGTTGAGACAAGAGGGGGGTGAGGCAGGAGAGCGCAAGCGGTGGGAACAATGCTGAGAGGTAGAGAAAGAGAAAGCAGATGAGGGATGACAAACACATGATAGGTCAATGTGACATCAAGGGATGGGGAAGGGGGAGCAACCTAAGAATAACTGCAGGCTGAAGGAGCGCAGAGGAAGCAAAGGTGATCTGGGTGGGTCGGTAAATAGATCAGTAAAGAGAATTTGTCTTTTTTTTTAGCTTTAATGAACAGAAAATTAAACTAAAGGGATCATTTAAATTTTCTCTGAAATAGTAGCTAGTATATGAGAAAGCTGAGCTCCGATGAAAATTGCATTTGGTATATTATTTCAGGTGAAAAAAATGTTCTGTAATATAATAGGACATATCGCAACAATCACCACATATAAAGTAATTATCCCCCCTCGGGTCTGAGAGTGGTTTAGAGGATAACATTTGCGCAGTTCCCCTGTTTAGCTCACAAAAGGGTGAAAATGTTAGCTCTCGGTGTTATGTCACGTAGTGAGACACAATTGCAACCACAATGGTACATTAAAAAGGAAGAAATTTGGGTGGGGATGCTTTGTTCTTCCATTGGTCATCTGAGCACATCCTAAAAATTTTGAACATTTTCAGGTCACTTCCTTGTTCACTCATTGGCTGCCAATGACGGCACTGGACGACCAATCTATTTTGCCTGGGAAGGGAGTTTGTTCACACCGTCATAGATTGGACATCTAGCGTCATCAATGGCACTGAAATGAAACCACTTTTGAAAAAATCTACTCTTGATCCTGATATTTTGGCCAATTATAGACCCATCTCTAATTTACCATTTCTCTCCAAATTCCTTGAAAGAGTGGTAATTAAACAGCTCTGTCAGCACCTACAGGACAATAGTTTATTTGAACATTTCCAGTCTGGCTTTCGAGCTCATCATAGCACTGAAACTGCATTAGTCAAAGTAACTAATGACTTGTTACTAGCCGCTGACGTTGGACTAGTCTCGATCCTGGTTCTGTTGGACCTGAGTGCAGCCTTTGACACAATCGACCATAATATCTTATTGCAGAGACTAGAATGTGACATAGGCATTAGAGGAGCAGCCCTCTGCTGGCTTAAATCATATTTATCTAATAGGTACCAGTTTGTCAATGTAAACCAACAATCATCACCGTACTCTAGAGTTAGTTATGGTGTGCCGCAAGGATCTGTCCTCGGGCCCATCTTGTTTACGCTGTATATGCTTCCTCTAGGTAATATCATCAGAAAACATAGCATTAACTTTCATTGTTACACGGACGACACACAACTGTATTTATCAATTAAACCTGAGCAGATCACGCAAGTGGACAAACTAAGCACCTGCGTCCGAGATATAAATACCTGGATGAGCACTAACTATCTTCTACTTAACCCTGAAAAGACAGAGGTCTTTATAATAGGCCCGAAAAGTGTGAGAGACAATGTAAGTGTAGCCTCCAGCACCACAGTTAAAAACCTAGGAGTTTTATTCAACCCTAACTTATCGTTTAAAGCTCACATTAAACAAACCTGCAGAACGGCCTTCTTTCACCTGCGCAACATAGCCAAAATTAGAAATATTTTATCTAAAAGCGATGCAGATTAATTAATTCACGAGTTCGTTACATTGAGATTGGATTACTGTAACTCCCTACTTGCAGCTTGTCCTAAAAGTTCTCTAAAAGGTCTTCAGCTTGTCCAAAACGCAGCAGCAAGACTTTTAACAGGAACGAATAGAAGAGAGCACATCACCCCTGTGCTCCAGGCCTTTCACTGGCTTCCAGTCGAGTTTAGAATTAAATTAAAAATCCTCCTTCTTACATTTAAGACCATTAATGGGTTGGGGGCATCTTATCTCACCGATGCTCTGGTTCCATACCGCCCTAGCAGAACACTCCGCTCTCAGAATGCAGGTCTATTGGTAGTTCCCAGGGTTTTTAAAAGTACTGTTGGAGCTAGAGCCTTTAGCCATCAAGCCCCTGTTTTATGGAATCAGCTTCCAGCTAATATTAAAAAAGCCGAGACAGTCTGCACATTTAAGATTAGATTTAAAACGTTCCTATTCAACAAAGCTTATGGTCAGGCTAGTTGAAGTCGGAGTAGACTCAGTTTAGTCTAAGCTGCACTAGAAGCTATAAAGCTGGGGGAAGTACAGCCAGTTCTATCTCCTTTTTCTCACTCTACCTACCACTTATCTTACTTTATTTCTATTTTCCAATGTTAATATCTAGTTGTATAGTCTCTTCATCACTAGTCACCCGGTGTCCCCTTTCCCCCCTCCCCAGAGGGGAGGGGCTATTTTTCAGCTGCAGCCTCCTGACTGTCCGGACCCCTGGCTGGATGGACGTCCTCGTTGCTACCCCCGTCTCATCTGGCTAAATGGACCTCTTCTTGTTCCTTTACTCCACTGCATCTTTACGGACTGTAACTTCGCCTGCTAATTCCCATTAGCGGTCCTGGGGCTTCCTGTCTATCCGTCCTGGGAGTGGATCTCTCCTGACTGTGGTACTCCCCAAGGTTTCTCATTTTCTCCCAAAGACTCTGGAGTTTTTGGAGTTTTTCCTTGCCGACATGGAGGGTCTAAGGATGGGGGATACCCAGGACTTGAATTTATTTATTCATCTTTGTTGCTTCATTTGCTGTTTCTGATTGTGTATCATATTGCCTCTGCAAAGCCCTTTGAGACAACGTTGTTGTGATACAGGGCTATACGAATTGAATTGAATTGAATTGAATTGAATTGAATTGAATTGAATTGAATTGAATTGAATTGAATTGAATTGAATTGAATTGAATTGAATTGAATTGAATTGAATTGAATTGAATTGAATTGAATTGAATTGAATTGAATTGAATTGAATTGAATTGAATTGAATTGAATTGAATTGAATTGAATTGAATTGAATTGAATTGAATTGAATTGAATTGAATTGAATTGAATTGAATTGAATTGAATTGAATTGAATTGAATTGAATTGAATTGAATTGAATTGAATTGAATTGAATTGAATTGAATTGAATTGAATTGAATTGAATTGAATTGAATTGAATTGAATTGAATTGAATTGAATTGAATTGAATTGAATTGAATTGAATTGAATTGAATTGAATTGAATTGAATTGAATTGAATTGAATTGAATTGAATTGAATTGAATTGAATTGAATTGAATTGAATTGAATTGAATTGAATTGAATTGAATTGAATTGAATTGAATTGAATTGAATTGAATTGAATTGAATTGAATTGAATTGAATTGAATTGAATTGAATTGAATTGAATTGAATTGAAAGATAAACATTCACTGCAGTAAAGCCAGTTAAAATGAAGTGGATTTCTATCACTGCCAGTTGTGGGCAATGAGTTAATTTTGGGTCACTTCCTTGTTCATTTTAGAGAGCTTACAGGTCATTTCCTGTCTGTATTAGGTCACTTCCTGCACATTTTGGGCAATATAGAGTCACTTTATGTACATTTTGGATCGTTTCCCCTTTGAATTTAAGGCATTTTTGGGTCACGTTCTATAGATTTAGGGTCTTTTAAGGTAACTTCCTGTTTATATCAGGTAAATATTTCCCTCCAAATTTTGGGCGTCTTGATTCCCTGAATTTTTTTGATGTGTAAATATTTTAATTGGATAAAAAATGTATGACGAGATGCATTTTTAAATTTGAAACGGTTTTGCCCATGAAAGTGAATGAGGCTTTATTTTGTTTAACAAAAAAAACTGTTTTTTTTTTTTTTTTGGGGGGGGGGGGTTGCAACAAGTGTAAACGTTAAGAGTAAAATCGAGTCTGTGTCACTGTCACAGTGAGAATTGGTCAAAGTTTGTGTGCGGCGTGGTGCTCTGAAAAAGTGGACAGGTAAAAAAAAATATGAATACTGCAAAGCCTTCCCCATTGAAGTGTCAATAAAAAATGATGGTTTTTATCAAAATAAAAGCAGCACCATTAAAAGAAATCACACCAAAATAACATTTTTACCATGAATTTTGACCTAGTTATATAACATACATTGGGGCAAATAAGTATTTAGTCATGCACCAATTGTGCAGGTTCTCCTTCTTGAAAAGATTAGAGAGGCCTGTAATTGTCAACATGGGTAAACCTCAACCATGAGAGACAGAATGTGGAAAAAAAAAAAACAGAAAATCACATTGTTCGATTTTTAAAGAATGTATTTCCAAATTAGAGTGGAAAATAAGTATTTGGTCACCTACAAACCAGCAAGATTTCTGGCTGTCAAAGAGGTCTAACCTCTTCTAACGAGGTCTAACAAGGTATAACGAGGCTCCACTCGTTACCTGTATTAATGGCACCTGTTCAAACTCATTATCGGTATAAAAGACACCTGTCCACAAACTCAGTCAGTCACATTCCAAACTCCACTATGGCCAAGACCAAAGAGCTGTCGAAGGACACCAGAGACAAAATTGTAGACCTGCACCAGGCTGGGAAGACTGAATCTGCAATAGGTAAAACACTTGGTGTAAAGAAATCAACTGGGGGAGCAATTATTAGAAAATGGAAGACATACAAGACCACTGATAATCCCCCTCGATCTGGGGCTCCATGCAAGATCTCACCCCGTGGCGTCAAAATGATAACAAGAACAGTGAGCAAAAATCCCAGAACCACACGGGGGGACCTAGTGAATGACCTACCGAGAGCTGGGACGACAGTAACAAAGGCTACTGTCAGTAACACAATGCGCCGCCAGGGACTCAAATCCTGCACTGCCAGATGTGTCCCCTGCTGAAGAAAGTACACGTCCAGGCCCCTCTGCGGTTCGCTAGAGAGCATTTGGATGATCCAGAAGAGGACTGGGAGAATGTGTTATGGTCAGATGAAACCAAAATAGAACTTTTTGGTTGAAACACAGGTTCTCGTGTTTGGAGGAGAAAGAATACTGAATTGCATCTGAAGAACACCATACCCACTGTGAAGCATCGGGGTGGAAACATCATGCTTTGGGGCTGTTTTTCTGCAAAGGGACCAGGACGAATGATCTGTGCAAAGGAAAGAATGAATGGGGCCATGTATCGAGAGATTTCGAGTGAAAATCTCCTTCCCTCAGCAAGGGCATTGAAGATGAGACGTGGCTGGGTCTTTCAGCATGACAATGATCCCAAACACACAGCCAGGGCAACAAAAGAGTGGCTTCGTAAGAAGCATTTTAAGGTCCTGGAGTGGCATAGCCAGTCTCCAGATCTCAACCCCATAGAAAATCTGAGGAGGGAGTTGAATGTCCGTGTTGCCCAACGACAGCCCCAAAACATCATTGCTCTAGAGGAGATCTGCATGGAAGAATGGGCCAAAATACCAGCAACAGTGTGTGAAAAGCTTGGGAAGAGTTACAGAAAACGTTTGGCCTCCGTTGTTGCCAACAAAGGGTGCAACACAAAGTATTGAGATGAACTTTTGGTATTGTCCAAATACTTATTTTCCACCATGATTTGCAAATAAATTCTTTAAAAATCAAACAATGTGATTTTCTGGGTTTTTTTCCCACATTCTGTCTCTCATGGTTGAAGTTTACCCATGTTGACAATTACAGGCCTCTCTAATATTTTCAAGTGGGAGAACTTGCACAATTAGTGGTTGACTAAATACTTATTTGCCCCACTGACTTATTTGCCCCACTGTATATGTATTCTCTCTGTTTGGAATTCTTCAAGTGGTTTAATAGTTTAGACATTTAATTAATTTACTTTCTATTTAGAATGGCACTTTTATTTTGTTAACTGCTTGTGCTTTTATTTCCAGTTCTGCATTTCCCGGTTTTCTGCCAATTTTTTTTTTTTACACGGCAAAACCAGTTCGCTTGTGCACGCATGCGCAGATCAGTTAAAACCAGCGAGTCTTTTTTTCAAATCAAATCCATTTCTTCAGCCCTTTACAAAAACCCGAAAGGTCCTCAAAGTGCTTTACAACAAAGACAAACATGGTTTATGATAAATAAAAGGGGGTAAAGTATTATACAAAAACTTTAGGTAAAAACAAAAACAAAAGAGTGCATCGCGATAAAAGTCAAAACAACAAATATAACAATAAAACAGATAAAATCCAAAAACATTAAAAACCTGAAGAAATAAAACAAGGCTACCTTAGTCTGGGGAAAAGGCTAATCTAAAAGATTGTGTCTTAAACGGAGATTTAAAAAGGCGTAGATTCGTAATGGTGCGGATCCAGGGGGAAGGGTATTCCACAACCTGAGGGCAGCAACCACAAAAGATCGGTCTCCCCACGGTTTAACTAACCATCATTTATGAACGGTTTTCCACGTTTTATTATGTCCGGGGTTGCAACAAAACTTGTAGCAGTAGTGGAGTTTGGAGATGCAATCCACTTTTTCTATCTATTTTTGCACTCCTCTAATTTCTCCAGAAGTAATGCAATCGCACTGACTGGGTACTCGGCTGCAAAAATAGTATGCCTTCCCTTGAGATGTCTTCCACATGACTCTTTTTGTGATTTGACAACTTCTCGCTACAAAGCAAACATTCAGAAAATCCTTCCGCATTGGCATGCAATTGATTCGGCCCAAGAAACGTTGAATCCACTGTTCTCAGTTTTTGTATTTTTTTTGTTTCCCCTTTGGGATCCATTCCATGGCCCATTATATAGCCGCCGGTTTGATTACAACAGCCGCCCTGCTGATAGAAATGTGCGTCGCAGGCTAAGACGCAAATCTTCGTTTACAGAAATGTTAAAATGTAATATTTATTGTACATATTTTTACATCATTGGAAAACATTTTGTTTGTGTCATGTTTGTCCTCTTACAGAAACCATGTTCAAACAAAAAATATATTTCCATTCCCCATCTTTTTCCATTTTCAAACATTTTTAAAATGCTCCAGGGAGCCACTAGGGCAGCACTAAATAGCCGCATGCGGCTCTCAAAACACGGGTTGCCAAACCCCGCCCTAAACCCGAACTCGAGTTGAGTAACACCTTTTAATTAAAATCCTGATTACCCACGATTCACTCGAAACTTAACTAATCTTCCTTATAAATAAAAAATTATATATTTTTGTAGTCCTAAACTTAACTAGACCTTGGAATATTATGATTTCTATGATCCTATCGAAAATTAAATGAATGACTTTAAAGGATTAAAATATCTAGTTCTATCCCGATCGAGTCCGATCACGTCATTTTCAAAGTATCGGAATCGGCAAAAAAATATCGGCCATGTCTTTTTTTAATTTTTTTTTTTTTTTTTAATTAAATCGTTTTCTAATTGTATTTAACGTTACAGACATAATATGTTACACTCTTCCAGAGTCTTTAGTTTAGGCTCAAGGTAGGGTTATCAAATTTATCCCAATAACGGCAGTAATTAATTTTTTTTAAAAATGTATCACGTTAAAATATTCAACACAATTAATGCATACGCTGCACGACCCACCCACTCACGCGTTGTCGCGCTCAATCTGTAATGCGCCGTTTTACCTATATAGAGAGATAAAAGGCAGCGTAAAATGAGTAGAGTGAATTTTGGCAGCCTTTGGAGCCTTTTTTTAATTGGCTAAAGCTTTACAATCCCTCTCCCTACTATTAGAAATATCATGGGAAGCAATGTGGGGAAGCAAGGTGACGATTGATCTTTGTCTTAACACCGTATGTTATTTCCCAACGCAGAGAAGATATATCAATTGGTAGCACTACGCACAGTCATGGTTCCACTTCCCATCATGCATTTGGGTATGGCTACAGTATCATTTACTGAAAGCTCAACAAATACACCAGATGGCAATATTTAGTCACAATATACAAAGTCACAAGTCTTTCTATCCGTGGATCCCTCTCACAGAAAGAATGTTAATAATGTAAATGCCATCTTGAGGATTTATTGTCATATTAAACAAATACAGTACTTATGTACTGTATGCTGAATGTATATATTCGTCCGAGTTTTATCTATTTATTTTTCTTAATGCATTGCCAAAATGTATATGATCGGGAAAAATTATTGGGAATGATTGTTATTGAATCGGGAGCAAAAAAAAGCAATCGGATCAGGAAATATTGGGATTGGCCGATACTCAAACTAAAACGATCGGATCGGGAGCAAAAAAACATGATCGGAACAACCCTAGCATTAATGGTTTTCATTACCTAATATTGGGCAAACGTAGTTTTGGGGCTTAATGCGCCATGAAACTGCTATGGCAGCATATAGACATATTGTTCTATCAAACACAACAGTTGTTTTGGCTTAAAATACAGCAGTTTATTTTAAAGGTGTGCAAGAGGAGAAACTGCTTATTCAGCCTTGTCTGTGTTTTCCGCCATATACGGTGGAACCTCATGATATGAGCACCTCACCTTGCGAGCGAGTTTTCACGAGCAGAGGTGGGTAGAGTAGCCAAAAATTGTAATTTACAAAATTTTACTTTTTGTGTCTGGGAGTGTCCTTAGATGGGTTGGATCTCTGTAGGCCTTCATTAAAATATCTAGTTCTAAAATGAATTAAATGCTGCAGTAAAGGCTTTGATTACCCAATACTCACTCTAATAGCTCAAACCCCTCTAATTTAACCAGTCCTCCTTATAACTTCCTTTACATAATCCAATCAAAAATTTAACCAATCAGGTCAAGTGTTCGTCATCCGCCAACCACGCCCCCTGCATGAGTACTGCGGGCCGCAGTAAACTATTCCACTTAGGGAATTCCGCAGTGGGTGCTGGATTTCATTCCAACAAAACAAGACGATACCTTTTCACCAATCTGGTGTCTTACGAGTGTAATCAGTTGATTGCAGTCAGGTAATGCTCATTTTAGCAGAAACCTCATTGGTTAAACTCTCTGTGCTCGATTGGTAGGAACAAAAACAGGATCCACAGCGGCCCTTGTGGACCAGTTTGGACATCCTTGCTCTAAAGTATTCTATTTTTTTCCCCCTTCGCTTATTTTTTAATTTTATCAAATTCAACTATTTGTATGCCATTGACGGCGATAGACATCCAATCCATTTAAACTGGGGGGTCTGGATTTGAATGCTCATCTTTCAGTGCCATTGATGCCGCTAGATGTTTGATGGAAATGGATTGGACTAGTGCCTTCAAGGGCAGCCGATGAGTTAAATGAGTGCACTGTAAGGGTAAAAAACAAACGAAAAAATCTCATAATTTGTGCATGAAAGGGTTTAGAGAACATAGAGCTCCCTCTTTATCTACAATTAAAAAATACATTATTATGTATTTCTATTTAATTTGAAGCTTTTGTATGCATGTGTATGCATGTGTCTGTCTGTGTGGGTTTCCTGACCTAATAGGCATATAAAAATGATTTATACTGACAGTTCTAGTTTCCTATTGCATCACAATGAACAATCATTTTGAAAAGGATCTTTAAGTGTGTGAATCTGCGCCAGTATTTGTGTGTCTAAATGCATGTGTGTTATGCGATAAGTAGTCGAGAATGAAAATGGATAGTGTAATTTGCTCTGCAGTTCAAGCTCTGTTGTTAACTGCTTATGATTATTACACTGCTGCTGTGTCTCATTAAATGATCTCTTAAGTGACACTTTGATTCTGCAATATTTATTTCTTTTAGATATACACATTGACGCTCATGGCTTCAAGAGACCTCACTAGTCCAGGTCTGTACAGAGAAACAATACTAAGCTTTTTTTTTTTTTTTTTTTCCCCCATGTATAATATTCATGTTTTCCTTGTCTATTTTTTCAGAGGCCCACACACATGACAGATTCTAACAGCTCCAACTTCGAAACGTACCAAAAATTCACACGACACAGGCTCTTTTAATTTTGCCTCTAACGTTTATGGTTGTGACAAAAACGAAAGTTTTTTTTGAAAAAAAAAAAAAAAAAAAAATCGCCGTTCATTTCTAAAAGCAAAAACATATAAATTTGCAAATTTCAAAATGTATCTCATCCTGCACTTTTAATCCAATTTACACATTTAAAAAAAAAAAATCTGAAAATCAAAGCACACAAAAATGGTGGTTTTAACCAAAAACGCACAGTTCCACCAAAATTTGACAAAAAATATTTATTTCCAATGGCCCCATTCATGTCCAATGGGAAAAAATGACTCCATATAAACAGGAAATGACCTGAAAAAGCCGCAAAATCTAAAGGAAGTGACCCCGACATGCCCTAAAAGTAATAGGAAATGACCCAAAATCAACTGGAAGTGACCTGTAAATTCCCTAAAATCAACAAAAAGTGACATAAAATTACCTCATTGCCGGTACGGACAAAGACGTCCGATTTGTTTAAACTGAGGGGGCTGGCTGTGAATTCTCATCTTTCAGTGCCATTGACTGTGCTAGATTCCCAATTTGTTTTCACTGTACAGTGGATAGCTACTGAAACGTACCTTTCTCTTTAATGCATTATTTTTTATGGTTGTACCGCATAGCAACCAAAAAAGTGCTCTCTACTGTCATACTCTATTGATGTCAGTGGTCAGTTGGTGTAACTGCAAGTAAATATCCTTTGAATTCAAGCTAGCCGACAACCTCCCACACGTGTCGACTAACCCTAACTTGTGTATAATATATAAAAATTTATAATTAACCATGTGTCCAATGAAATATACATCATGCACCCCCCAGTATATTTTTGAATGTTAAATAATTGTGCGAGTGCACATTTGCACGTTTGTATTACTATATGCATTTAATCTTATTTGTAGTTTGCATTACTATATGCACTTTATCTTATTTTGTAGACTTCAAAAGCAGCAAAGAATAAGGCAGTTTACAGAAAAGCCCAGGAAATTCAACCCAGCTTCAGTGATGGTGACTGTAGTGACAACAGTGATGATGAGTGGCTGCCAGACAACAACAGAGACATTCATGCTTCGGTGTATGAGTCACAACTCGAAGTTTCATTGCTTTTCTTATTCAGGCCTGTGCATTGTGCCTATAGTGTTGAAAGTGTTGAAAATCCCCCCCAAATTGTTGAAATGTATATCAAAGCATAAAAAGAATCAAGGGTTTCTATATTCACAATAGAACACAAGTTAATTCATTTTTTATTGTAAATATACATTGTTTTATGTTGCCTATGCATGTGCACGAGTCCACTGGAATGGACATGTCTGTAATTTCATGATAAAAATGATACTTTTGAAAAATAAGACACTGAACTTGAATTTTCAAGAATAAAAATACATCAGAAAAAAACTTGAAGAAGGATTTCAAAATTCATGCATCACAGGGTTAAAACGATATATCAATTATTGGGTTATAAAGTATCTTTATCACCGTATCGAATAATTCTCACAACCTTACTTAAAAGTGAACCTTGGATTTGTCCCATTTACATCAATTTCTCACCTACGGCACGTTAAGTGCATAGCCCACAGGAAAAAGATGAGAGAACAAAGCCTCAATGATGATGTCAGTGAAGAAGCCACTCGCTCTGTACACTTTTGAGTGAACTCACTTTCTCTTTTTGCTGCTTTTGTGTGTTTTTTTTTAAGTGAACACACAATCATTGATTTGCCTCTTCAAACAATTAACTCTGTTTAAAAGATCACCCATCATCCTGATGCCCGTCACATCAATTCCCTACGTGTCTTACACAGTTAGTTTAATGCATCGTTGAATACCCATATCCGAAAAAAAATATGGAGTGGGAGTAGAAAAGAGAGCTTTGCAAGAAAGGGAAGAAAAAGTGATGGGAGAGAGAGAGATTATCTTCTCATCCACAACCGTCCTCTTTATCAGAGATGCTTTGGAAGATAAAATGGTAGACATGATGGGATGCACAATTGGAGGACAAGACAATGAGGAGAAATGCACAATAGGTATGACAAACAGGAGATGGTGGTGGTCAGTGGCGTTAGCCTACACGGTGCCCTGGGCGATAAGATGCCTTGGAGCCCCCCCCCCCCCAAAAAAAAACAACAACAACAAAAAGAAAAACATTCGCCAAAAACCAACAACGGATGACCCACAAAATACAGCACATGAAGTATACTTAGCACAACCCAACAACCAAAATACATTATTTGCTAAGAATGTTACATTTATCAAACCAATTGAAATGGCAAATTTGTTCAGATGCATACAGGAAGAACTTAATGAAAATGCCTTAAGAAAATACTTAAACGTAATAATATCAAATAATGGTGGTTTGAATACACTACGTGACTAATGTGGTCAATAGATAAACAGATTTAAAGCTACCACAAGAAAACAGAATGCTTAAAAGCTATCAGAGGAAAACGCACACCAAAATTATTTTGAGGCAATGGAAAGGTAAAGAAAGAACGGTTAATGAAGCAGTCATTCATCCACATATCAGAACACCTATTTGCAGACTTCAAAAACAAAACCGAGATAATACAGAAAATCAAATGCATGGCTCTTGCACTAAGACAGTGAAGGAAAGGGCCATAAAAATGGCTGGCAGCATACCTGTGATGAGTCGTGTGATGTGATCGATATTTAACACCATGCGCTTTTATGCAGGTATGTGAACTCAGATTATGTACTTTACCTTTTCAAAAGGGTGCTGTTTTATTTTTTTTTAAATCAGGCTGCATTTTGTTGCACTATGTTTGTTGCCTAGATAAGGGGCACGTTAAGCATATAGTTTTTTTTTTTTTTTTTTAACAAATCTTCAAAATATAAAAGATATCAAAATTTGGATATCTTTAATGCATTTATTTAATTTTATCAAAGCAAAGGGGAACTTTAAAGTAAGGTTGGCCAACCATGTTTTTGAATAATGTCATTGGCTAAACAATTATAAGCATATTTTCATTATTTTTTTAACGCAACCCTTCCAGATTCTTTGTTTAACCCATAGCAACGCCCTTGACAACGAAAATGCTTTTCTTCGGCAATCTTCGGAAATCTTCGGAAATTACGTCACACCTAGACATGCGAGGGAAGGCCACCATAGAACAGTATTGTTTGTTGCATTGCTTCTCGGTAAGATGCCACAGCGGTGTGTGGCGATGTTTTGTTCTCGCTCAAACGAAAAGTTGTATGAGTGGCCAAAGGATAGCAGGGCACGTAAATGGACATCTTTCGTTCGCACGAAGCGAATGAATTTCACGCCATCATCGAGTAGTGTTCTCTGCTGCAAACACTTCGAAGATGCCTGCTTCCTTAACCGGTCTGCTCATGATCAAGGATTTGCCAAAAAGTAAGTGTGATTTTTGGATAGATGACTGATGACTTTGTCAAAGCATAGCTGCCTACTGTTGTGGAATTGAACAGTATACAGGACTGTCTCAAAAAATTAGAATATTGTGTATTCTAATTTTCTGAGACAGTCCAGTATATTTGTCTTTTGTTATTTTGGCCAAATATGGCTCTTTCAACATTTTGGGTTGCCGACCCCTGGCTTAGGGGTTTGATTTTTTTTTTTTTTTTTTTAATGCCCTCCAGTTCAAAATTTTTCTTCCCCCAGAATATTGAGATTTTAAGCTTTCCAATGATGTATCACTCATGCGTATAGGACAATTTTGAAATTTGGTTCAGATCCAAACTTCAAGTCACCTGAGTGTTTTCCACCACATATATTTTTCTTACAATATATAGCTATCTGCATTTTCAGTTGAATATAAAGCAATTCTATCATAAATCAGCTACAAGATGAATATCCAGCCAAAATAAATCCCTTACTAATATTCGGGAATATAGTGTTTTTTTTTGTTTTTGTTTCTTTTTTGTATTTTTTTTTTTACATCTAGCGTCTGGTTGCGGAGTACTCAACGCCACAAACTATCAGCAGAGCACATTTAATTTGCTACATGAAACCGTATAGTTTCAAAGCCTACTGCGACCTTGCAATTCCAAGAGACAGGTCTTTTTCCCAAAAGATGGTTGCCTGGCACGGCCAGACTGTTGTCCCTGTATTTTTCAAACACTGTGAGAATACACTGTGAGACCCAGCTCCTTAACCCTTTAACACCTAAGCCTATTTTGGCCGAATTTATATGCATTTGATGTTGCCTTTATATTTCAAAGAAAAATTTGTTTACAATGGCCAAGCTGGGTCCTTTTTTTCAGGTCACCTTGAACTTCATGTCCAAACTGTTGTTTTCTTCACTGACATTTTAATCCACATTTTGGACCCAAAAAGACAAAAAAAATCCCAAAATCTTTTTTCAAAATTTGTAATGTTGACGTCCTACTGACAACCAAACATGCTCGACCAACCGTTTTGAAGCTTGATCATATTTATTCAACTTGTTAGGTTAAACATTCAATAGAAAAAATAAGATTGAATAGTTCTATATTTGACAATTCAACACAAACAGCAGGTATGGTCATAGGCGTTTTTGGCCTTTACACATACTAAATGTCAAAACAGGTTATATACAGTGCAAAATAGTGAGAAAAAAAATTATATATATCATCTAACACAAAAAGGGTTTGGAGGATATCTCTTTGTGAAGTTAGGTGTTGTACCCATCACCTTATCAAAAGTATATACCTACATGCAATCAAGCTTCTCGAACACACATATACATAAAAATTGAAAAGATTATAGTAAAGAAAAAATATATATAACATTGAAAAAAAGTATTTTAAGAAATATTGACTAGTATTTCAGTTCTATTCAAAATTTACAGGCATGCGACCCAATAAATGTTTTTTTTTTTTTTTCTGCGCACTGACTAAAGCTTGAACAGGTCACGGAGCTGCGTCACACACAACGTCACACAGCCTACTCTTTCGCCGTTTGCGCGCTGCCGTCACTTCTATTTGCCGAGACGCCGACTCATGCAAAGAAAAAGACGACAAATACGGCTCATCTTCCTCCTTGAGTTAATGAAATAATGCATTAGCTTGCGCTAAATGTAGTCTTATATTCATTCTGCACGTTTCAAAGTCGCTCGCTCAAACCAACCGGCCGTTGCTTGCGTCGCATGCCTCCCTTTCATTAGTTGGGGCCTCGTTCGTAAATTTATTAAAAATGATCACATTCGGTTCATCCTTCTTGACATCACAACGGCTCTTGGGATATGTAGTCTTTTGTGCTGCTTTCGGTTTTGAAAAAGGACAAGAAATGATGGAAATATGGAGATAGATACATGTGGTCCATGCAGCGTTTGAATGCATATTTATGAGTGCAATAAAACTATAAACTCAAATGACATTATCTCCCGTTTTTCTTGGTCGATTGACTTCAAATAAAAACTGGTGTGGACATCAACTTCCGCACTTTCAAATGAGACAAACCAGCGGCACGTGGGTGACGTAATTACAGCGTGAAGAAGCTTCAAAGACGATATGCGTAAAAGCGTTGCTGCCGACACGTTCTGTGTTAAAGGGTTAATGACCTCTCGATGCGAACAAAACCATCCGTCCAATCAGATTCAATTATTTGTGTGACGTGTTCTTAACGAGCAACGTCACTCTTGTGCGTCGGAAGTCGTCTCCACAACAACACAGATGGCGAACGGGAGAGCCAAGAATATGTTCCAATCCACGGTAAAATCAGTTTTAAATGACCAAAAACACATCGACACAAGTCATTGACAGCAGTCTGTCTCGCGCGAGCCATGTTGAATAAACTTCTCTGCTCGCGCTAGTTTCTTGTCGCTTTACCAAAGTCACATCCGCCCGTCGCTGATTGGTCCACTCCGCTGTCTTTTTGCTGTGGCTTGCTCCGCCCTGGGAATTTGATCCGCCGGACAGTCGCCAGACTCAATTGCTGGAACATTGGTGAGTCTGGAGTTCCAGGTTAAAAAGATGGCACTGTCGCCTCCACAATCAGGTCGCACTTTCCATGCTAATTTTTTTTTTTCATGCTAATTAATTTTCCACACTAAATAAAATCCTACAGAAATCAATCCCATCTATGGACACTCCCAGACACATAAAGTAAAATTGTGTAAGTTTCTTCAAAATTCCATAGGGAACAAATACACACATCAACACACACGGACAAAGTTCAGTTTATATCTAAGTATAGATTAGTACCGATATAACACTAGTTCACAATATGTGTGACTGTGGTTTCCAAAAGAATCGTTTGTCCAAAAGTGTATTTCGTATTAAGTTTATTTAAGTTGTTCTGTCAAGGGGTTTTCATAAAGCGCAATTGTCTGCCTCCAAAATGTGCTTTTTGGATTACATGCATGAAATCATGCATTTTTGGGGAACAGTACTTTATCAGATGTTGAAAATGCCGCTTGGTTGGCTTCACATTATCCCGAAAATTGCTTCTTTAGTTTGTCAAATTGTAATACAAAGAACAGGAAGTAAAAGCAGAGGACAGAGAAGAAGAGTACATCACACAGATGTTGGAAATAAAGTTGTGGATGCAGCAAGGTGGAAAGTTATACCATCTTTTTTGGCAGATGCTGTCTTTAAAAGACATGGTCGGACACATTCAGCCGTGCAAAGTGAAAATGAATGTTTACATCACTTATTAATAATAAAATATGACATTTTTCTACTTGTTAAACACCATTGCTGTTTGACTTTTTTTCAGATAGTGCCGTTGTTTGAAAGCATATTAGCTTTTGTTATTACGGTTGGGTTTTCATATTATGCTTTTAGCAAGACATTCAACAAGGTGTCCTTCTTGTTGAATTGGTACGTTTTTGTGAATGTTGGTTTGTATCACGCAGCCGACCCAAAAATTCAACTGAAATTACAGTACATACTGCTGTACATACATGCTGCTGTGTACAAATACAGTAAATATAAAGCATGTCTATTATAATTTTATTATGTAATAATTTTTTATCAGTTAATTAATCAGTTTATTAGCACTGTTGTTATCCTAGTTATTTCCCAACCAGTCGGTAACCTGACATTACATTTTGTAGATGCAAATGACACTATTTGTGGTTGTAAAATGTTGAAAATAGTATTTACCGTAATTTTCGGACCAAAAGCCGCTCCTTTTTTCCATTTTGAATCCTGTGGCTTATAGACCCCAATCACATGATGTCACAACTCCGCCCCCCTGACTGGAGCCGCCATATTGTCCGTCAGCTCGTCGTGTTTACACATTACCGCTACGTGCATGCTTCCTATTGTGGCGTATTTTTCTTCTCGTTAACATTAATAATCAAATGGTGAAGGCGTGTGTGGCGGTTGGACTTGAAGTTCTACCGTATTCCGAGAGACCCGAATAGGAGAGCGAGATGGACTGCTGCAATTCGACGAGAAAACTGGGCACCAAACGATCACCACAGACTATGTAGTAGTCATTTTATACCTGGTAAGATGCATTTAATATATATTTAGAGGGTTTTGGGCTGACAACCACAATTAAGATCATTGCGAGGCTAATCGCCGACAACATACAGTTTCAAATTCAAGATGCTTATTTCTTCCGCCATCATTATTTTTTGAGCAATATTTAGCTTGTACCAAGTGAAAGAAGCTGGCCTCGTCTACGGATCATCAGTTAAACAGGGGTGTCCAAACTTTTTGCAAACGGGGCCAGATTTAGTGTGGTAAAAATGTGGGGGGCTACCTTGGCTGATTTACGTAGAACAATATATTTAAACAAATTTTAGCAAGCCCTTCTATGTGTCACAATTGCTTTAATAATAATAAATTGCACGAAAAATTGAGACCATTGAGAATACGGACACACAATGACGGACAATATGGCGGCTCAATACAGCGACACGTCCAGGGCCGGAGTGGGACTCATTTTCGGTCCTGGAATTTCATGCCTCAGACCGGCCCACTCATTTAAAATAATGTTATTATACATACACGTGTTAAGTTCAGTGTTCTCTAAAGCCGTGTACTGTAATTCTGTGTATATAAAATGTGTATAATATGTAATATAAATGTGTATGCATATGTAAAATATGCAGGTCAATTGCATCTAACATTTATCTATCACTTTCAAATGTATAGTTTGATTGCAATCTAATTTTTGATAAATAAATGAGCCACTATTATCATTTGGGCATAAAATGTGACCATATTAGAATTGAAGCTTGCTTGTTCACACTGTTACAATGCCTCACCTGTTTTTTCAACACTGACACCATCAATGGCAGCAATCCCATCCTCACCACTTCCCCCTGTGTCTGCCACTGACATTAAATCACATATTAAAGAAAGAGTCAATTTTGAACATGACAACAATGCATTCTGATCAATTCAAGTCAGATTTATGGAACTTTAAAAATGCCTCGTAATTGATTATATTAATTCTAATTTTCACTCACTGAACAACATGGCAATCCTACCTTCCAGCTCTGCACCTATTGTGTGTTCATTATGGCTAATGCTTTCTGCCACATATCCCTTGTGAGGTGCTACAAGAAGCCAAAGTTTCCACAATTACATATTGTCGTATCACACGGTGCAAGTTGCATTTTATTCGCCATCTGGCCTTACCACTTTCGTGGTAATCCTCTGTAGTTTGAGGCAGCGAGGTCGCTGCATGAAAAAAATTAGCTATTTTTGCGCATTTTGCAGATTCTTTCACGAGTGCTTTTCTCTTTTTAATTATTTTTTTCAGCGCCACCCTTGCTCTTTTTATCAATCCGAGCACCGATATAGCAGCTAATTTGGCTCAATACAGACTACAATTAGGGGGCGGAGTTGCATGCTGTATTTTTCGTCTGCACATGTGAGGATGCGTCTGGGAAAAAAAAAAAAATATATATATATATATATATATATATATATATTTTTTTTTTTTTTTTTTTTTTAAGACGGCCCACAGGGACAGCGGTAACAGAATGTAAGTTATACTCACTGACACTGTCATAAATAAATACCAAACAAAAAAACTATAACAGTGTAATTTTTTTTTTTTATATATAAAACCCGGACTGGCCCATCTGGCCGGCCGGCACATCGGGAATCGTCCAGAAGCTCCCGATTAGTCACTCCGGGCCTGGACACGTCATTGTGTGACGTTGGTGATTGGGGTCTATAGTCCTGTGTGCCTTATTTGTTGATTTATTTGGGTTGATAGGTAACACTTTATTTGTCAGCGGTGTCATAAGACTGTCATAAGACCTTGTCATGTCAAGTGTCATCAGGCAAATTTTGTCACTAACTCCATTTATGTCCAGCTAGGATCTTTTACATCCTTTCAAAAGTTAGATATTTTGCCAGACGACACTAAGGCCAGGTTCATACCGCAGGTCTTAATACACAATTCCGATTTTCTGTCATATGTTTTTTTGGCATGCCCGTTCAGACTGCCTTTATCCATTGAGCCCATTCAAGTATTACGCATGCGCGCTAACTCGCATCCAACACGTGCTGAGCACTGACCCCTCATGCGCAGAAGCATTAAAACAAATGACTACACATGCTGGCTTTACGTCATTCTAGGGTGATCATACTTTGATTTCCAATAAGAGGAAACAAATAACAGATACTGTATAAATAATCCCCTTTTAATATTGTATTCGAAGTTTCTAAGAGTTGATAGAATGCATGCACGCACAGTGCGTGCATGACACGCACACATAAGGTCAGTTTGGCCCACCCGACTCTAGGCCATGTAAGCAATATTGAAATATTGGTCATTTGGCGCACAGAAAGAAAACCGAGCATTCCCTTATCTATTTTTCCATTCTATTTTATTTATGACTGGTCAAGCCCGCCTTCTGCCTAAAAACGGAGTTCAAGCTAACAGTAATGCACAGCTCCATCACCGCCGTCCTCTCTAAATCCCCCGTTCTTTGCTGATGTAATTGCCGCATGAATTCCGATTTGGGAGACGAGAGTTCAGACTGCAGCCACATTCTGTAAAAAAAGGGGGCCCAAAATCAGATTTTAACCACATACGAAAGTGACCAAGATCGGATTTGAAATGGTCCACTTCTATTCATCTTATCCCTTTCAGACCGTCAAGTTAATGCCTTATTCGAGTCGGAAATACACGAAAAAATCGGATTCAGACATTAAGACCTGCGGTATGAACCTAGCCTAAATCTGCCATATGCATTCATTAATCCTTATGACAGTGTCATGTCATAATTATGAGTCTTATGACGCCACCGTCAAATAAAGTTTTACATATTAATATCTTTTGGTATAAATATCACATAATACAGAGAGGACAGCTGCTGCTTATAGTCTGGTGCGGCTTCAACAAATGCCATTTTCAAGTCAAATTTGGTGGGTGGCGGCTTATAGTCAGGTGCACCATATAGTCTGAAAATGACGGTACATCTACATGGATACATTAAATAATTCACAAAGGTACAGGACTAAAAGCCACAATCTTCTTGAAGAAAAATCCATTTGGTTACATTCAACACTAAATAACAAAATATGTATTGACTGGATAGCAATATTAGACAACTTTATGTGTACAGTAGCTACTGTATGCATGTGTATTATGCTTGTTTACCTTTCTCCGATATCTTTAGGCAAAGCCAACTCAACACTTTCGCTTGCACTTGCATACCAGTGTGTACAGGCTCATGTGGTCATCAATACTGAATGAATATGACAAGGCTGTAATTTTAGTTATGCTGACTCGATGGTGATCTCTACATCTCCCTCCTACCCGTCTGGCCTATGATCACAGGGTGGAGTACATCACCTCCTGCCCTCACTAAAGTCTGTTAGGGTATTTAGAATGCAGCTTCTTCTTGGCACAGGTCATAAGGTCTTCACATCATGCTTGAGATGTGAATACTTAATGTAGTCCCAACTCTCTTCACAACACATCATTGTGATTAAAACATCAGCCTGCTGCCTGCACATCACACAAAAATATCCTTTTGTTTTTTATTTTTTGCCATTTTGTGGTAAGCTGCCATTTCTGTTCAACGTGTTTTCTCCTGTTTTGTTTATTGTAGGAAACCAGAGTAGTGGCTGTCTTTTTGATCTGTCTTTTTTTACGATCAGGGTTTAGTTAGGGGGTGGGGTTGATGTGTAGATTCATTTTGTTTGTTGTTTTGGCCTGGGCTTACCCTGAAGCTTTGTCACAAGACTGTTATAAGACTGTCATAATTATGACATGACCCTGTCATGACATTTAATGAATGCGTATGACAGATGTCATTAAGTGTCCTAACCCTAATACCAGTGTTGTTTTCGTCAAAGATGACGATAACAAAAATATTTTGTCAACGAACAATTTTTTTGATGACACTGACATGATAAAAAAATGTCTTGGGAGACTAAAACATAACGAGATGGATGCCAGTTTTCATCTGACAAGAATGAGATGAAAATTCGCATAGTTTCAGTTAGTTAGTTAGTTTCAGTTAGTTAAGTTTACAATGTGTGACATTTTCAAATCGTATGTGTAGTTAAAACGCATTGTATCAGTGTTTGGTCGTGTGACTCATGTGAGGTGCTGGTGCTGCTTACCAGCCAGTGACTAAGCGTCTGTCCACTCTAGGCTCCTTTTGTGAAACACGTGTGTCAGGTGCTGCTTATTTTCTTATCTTGGCCAGATATGCCCTGTTGCTTTAGCCTTTAAAGGTCTGTGCTGAGTGATCATCACACACTAAATGTTACTTGTAGAGTTAGCATAGTTTTCACATTAGCATAGCGTTCGCATTAGCATTTAGCATGGGGAGTGCAGTCTTAAACCCTTGGAAAACGTTGTACATACAGTCCGTGAGGCCCAGTTGAATTTAAGTAACAGAAAATAATGTATTGCTTTATTGCTGAGTGTGTATTATTAACACGAAGATTTTGAAGTCCTTGTAGACTCTACATTCACAGTGTGTGCTCGTCTGTCAAAAACCATTCGAAATTCTTGGAAACCTTTATTTATTTATTCATAGACTAAAACTTTTGAAGTTACCGGCCAAAACATTTTGAGTAATCTTCTACTAAAACTTGACAAAATTTGTCTGAGTTTTTGTTGACTAAAATTAGACAAAGACAAACACATTTCTATATGACTAAAATATGACTAACACTTATAAGTATTTTCGTCCAAAAGAATAAGACAAAAATTAAAAGGGCTGCCAAAAACAACACTGTCTAACCCAGTTCTTAAAATATAATACCAAAGACATTTTTTTTTAAAAATGTCAATATTGCATCAAAAGTGGCATACATTTACTGAATGACACTCAGTGACATCGGTCATAAACCCCCATTCATTTTCATGATTTTATCATTATGAGTTTCTTACGACACAGAGTTCAAATAAAGTGTCATGTAAAGTTTATTTCCAGTTAAACATTGTAAATAGAATATTTGGTGACTAGAAATAAACCATTTGTTTTACACATTCTTACCCAGGGGTGAAAGTGAGTAGAATAACTTGCAGGAACTCCCTGACATAAAGGTCGCCACGAGTGAGAATTATTTATTTATTCATTTATTTATTTTTTAGTGTTGGTGTCGAACCTCCAAAAATCACTGAAATGCTAAGAAAACTGCTTTTGGCAGTTATACCTATAACACACACTAAAAACACAACGGGTTTTGCATTAGGCTACTGCATTACACTAACTGTAACAAAGCATACATGAGAAACTGATTTTCATTCAATTTTTTTTTTCACTGATGTGAAAAATAACAGTTAAAAAAAAATACCATAAAGTAACCCCAACCTCCATCTCCTAATTTTATTTCAATATTAACTACATAAGAACATAGCATGTACTGTACATTAAAATTGAAGATAATCTAAACATTGACCTATGTACTGTATTACTGAAAAAGAAAAGTAACATACATTAACAAAATAAGTACAAATGACTTACATTATGCACAGAGAAATTGAAAATATTTTGAAGATAACGCAAACATGGACTTTTTTATATTATAAGGAAATAAATAAGTAGCCTAACATAGGTAAATTAATAAAAATAAGTAAGAAAATAATAAGTGCACGTTAGCTATATTGCCAAATGTATCACATTTGAGACAAGCATTTCTGGGCCTGTTTGCAGTAAATTAAATAGTTTAAAACCTTATTGTGTTCAATCTCACTTTATTTCAACCAATCAGAGCTAACTAGCCATGCTAATCACATGTCAGTATGTCAACTAATTGAAGGACAACTGGAGTCCAGGCAGGGAGGTTTGCATACGCATATCGATGCAAGTCGAGTTTCTCGTTGGATTCATCAGATACACTCCCTGGGAGAACTCCGTGGCTTCCGTGGAATAAATAAATACTGTAATTTCCCGAATACAAGGCGCACCCGTGTATAACGCGCACCCCAAATTTACTTGTAAAATCTAGGGGAAATTATTGTACCCGTGTATAACGCGCACCCTAGCACCAATAAATAGAAGAATACAAGAAAAGAGAGCTCATGTACAGATACAGAAATGTCATTTTACTACGGTGGCCGAGAGGTGTCAGGCGAAATCCAAAGTCCAAACACTTTGCAAATAGAAAAAAAGCACGAACCCAAATTACAAACGCTTTGCAAAAGAAAAAAGCACGAATGCAAAATGCTAGAACACGATCCCCAATTCCTAAAGCGCGATTGCAAATTGGCAAAAGCACGAACCCCAATTCCTAAAGTGCGATTGCAAATTTGCAAAAGCACGAACCCCAATTGCCACAACACGACAGCAAATAGCTCGTAGCACAATAGCAAACGGCTATCAGCACAGCAGCAAAATCACGCAACACAACGGCAAGAGGATGACCCGGAAGTTTAAAAAAAATAAATAAATAAAAAAGGATGACACTTTATACACTTTAAATGTGCTTTGCGACCATCTATACAGACCTCCATGAAGTTGCCCCCCCCCCCCATCAGACGCAAATTTATATAAAAATGATGTCAATCGTTTGTGATGCAACGGTTTTGTTGATTAGGCTCGAGCGTTTACGTCACAGCAGCACGGGATCATGCGAGATTTGCGACAACGCAACCATTGCGGAAGCATCACGGGACATTTAAACTTAGCGGCAACCAAAGATGGAAAAAAGTAAGGAATACTTGCCAGTTCGATACAGAGACAAACTTGTTACCACGGCGAAGGACAGATATGTGAGCAATTTTAAGGATGTGAACAATGTTGACCCTCACGAGCAAGCCGAACACAAATGGAATAAAGATGTCGACAAGCTTCCACCACTACGCGAAATGGACATCATGCTGTATTTAGTGTTTGGTATATGTTACTACACTCATCAGCAATTCCGAAACTACAAATCGCTACAAAGCTACGAACAGTTTTGCTGGGGATGGGTGCAGGATCTTCACTTTATGACCATAGCAAACGGCAACACATCTTTCTAGCAAAGGTAGGCAATGTGTGTTTACATTAGTCTGTGACCACGGATGTACAAATCTTTTGCTGCATAAAATGTAGCCTGTGTACAAATTCTTTGCCACTCTCTCACGTCAAAATATTACAGCTTTTTCATTTAGCAACGACATGAATTATGTCTTATGAAGACAATGCACATGTATGCATGCTAGTTGTTTAGCTTTAGCAATAGCTAACAACAGGCCGACTTAGGGCGTAAAGTTACTGAAATTTGCGTAAACAAACGAAATTAACTTACCGGAGTGGAAGTGCATAGAGCAAACTCAGTGTGTAACTGGAGAATCAAACGTTATGCCCTTCCTTCTGATCGAGGCCACCCATGCCATTCTTCGACGTTTGGTAAGTTCAGATATGAGCTTTCCCTCGCCTTTTCTCCATGTAGGGATCCGGAAGAAACTCAGTGGTGTTCCGTCGAGCTGTACATTCTCCTTTCTATTCGATCGGTTGTTGCAATTCTTTACCGCACAATAATTTCCAACCATTTTTAAAGAGCGACCTGTGTTGAAATGCCTCATTGCTTATGTTTCTCGCTTCCACAATGGCGATAGCGGCGGAAACCTCGCGAGTGCCACGTCATACGCTCGAGCCTAATACAGTATTATGCTTTTATAGAGATATTAATTTCAAGTGGTGACGTCACTCGTAGCTTTTCCTCAGTTTAGCTCCCGCGGCTAATGGAGCGTACCAACTCTCTCAATCAGAGAGGGGTGTCCGAATAACTAGCACGATCATAACACAAATTTGGGTCAGTTTTGCAGTAAATTGGGGGGCTTGAAATATTGATTTCGAGTGATGACGTCCCTCTAAGTCCCTCATTTACTGCAAAATGTGTTATGATCGTGCTAGGTATTAGGACACCCCTCTGTTATTGAGAGAGTTGGTACGCTCCATTAGCCGCGGGAGCTAATCTGAGGAAAAGGTACGAGTGACGTCACCACACGAAATTAATATCTCAATAAAAGCATAATACTGTATCTATAAAACCGTTGCAGCACAAACGATTAACATCATTTTTATATAAATTTGCGGGGTGGGGGCAACTTCATGGAGGTCTGTATAGATGGTCACAAAGCACATTTAAAGTGTGTAAAGTGTCGTCCTTTTTTTTTTTTTTTTTTTTTTAACTTCCGGGTCATCCTCTTGCCGTTGTGTGGCGTGATTTTGCTGCTGTGCTGTGAGCCGTTTGCTGTTGTGCTATGAGCTATTTGCTGTCGTGTTGTGGTAGTTAGGATTCGTGGTTTTGCCAATTTGCAATCGCGGTTTAGGAATTGGGGATCGTGTTGTGGCAGTTTGCATTAGTGCTGCGAGCCATTTGCTGTCATGTTGTGGCAATTGGGGTTCATGCTTTTGCCAATTTGCAATCGTGCCTTAGGGATTGGGGATCGTGTTCTGGCAGGTTGCATTCGTGCTACGTTGGGGTTCGTGCTTTTGCCAATTTGCAATCGCGCTTTTGGGATTGGGGATCGTGTTCTGGCAGGTTGCATTCGTGCTTTTTTCTTTTGCAAAGCGTTTGTAATTTGGCTTCATGCTTTTTTCTATTTGCAAAGTGTTTGGACTTTGATTTCGCCTGACACCTCTCGGCCACCGTATTTTACTGACTGGTGAAACACAGCACAAGCATAGTACATTGGTAGTTCAAAACATTACCGTAAACTGACAATATGTACGGTAATAATATGATCTGATTACTTGAACTTACCAGAATCCAGGAGAAAACAAAACAGATGTGACTTTTCTTTTAAAGGCTGCTGTATAACTTGCTCGTTTCATCATGATGAATAAATGTTTCCTCCATGGATTGATACAGTAAAATAAAAGTTAGAACATAAGTCGGAAATCCGACAGAGCTCATCGCTGTCGACACTGCAGTAACAATAGGAACTATTGTTATTTGGGTTTGAGTTTCCCGAGGGACAGATATAGTTGACGGACACAGGAAGTCTGTGATATGTTACGTTTGTTATGGACCCAGTTGCGGAGCTGCAATAAACGTTGACTCAAATGAGTTCAAGAAACTAAATTCTGTGCTTTATGAAGAGTGAAAAAAGCAGAATTTAACACAGACGAAATCATTCAACCGAACAGAGTGAAGTATTACCGAAACAAAATGGTGACGTCACGTACCGTAACGGTCGGCAACGGATCGCCGCATACGTTTCTTCAACACAACGCGGCAGTGTCAATAAAAAACATAAATCTGTTTATATGTACAGTATATATATGATATATATATATATTAGGGCTGTCAAAATTATCGCGTTAACGCGCGGTAATTAATTTTTTTAATTAATCACGTTAAAATATTTGACGCAATTAACGCACATGTCCCACTCAGACAGTATTCTGCCTTTTGGTTAGTTTTACAGCAAGGTTTTTTGTGCTGTCTAACAGCGAACTCTTGTGGTCGCTTTGCGACATGGTTTATTGCTTTCTTGCCAGTTCAATATGGCTGCACGACGTCTCGGGCTGATGCCTACATTGTAATGTTGTGCTTATATGATCCTTGGACAAGATTTGTCCGTAAGTATGGTTGTTGTAAAGAATGTACGTATTATGTTAGTAAGCGAAATGTTATATTTTTTGTATGAGACGGTTTTTGTTTATGTTAAGTGAACCTGTATAGAGTGCTAAGCTAACGTTGTTGCTAATGCAATGCTTGTGTACTTTTTTGTAGTAGTTTCACTACGGTCTAAAGAGGACAATGGTTTGAGGCCATTTTATTAATAAATCAGATAAAAAAGGAAGAAGTCTGATTATTAAGGCGTCGTTCACTAGCTGTCTAGCTTTGGAAAAAGTAGACGCTTCGGAGTGAGGACAGCATAGATAGATTTAAATGACAGTAGAGTGAAATGCCCACTACAGTCCTTATGTACCGTATGTTAAATGTATATATCCATCTTGTGTCTTATCTTTCCATTCCAACAAATTATTTTACAGAATATATATATAATTTACAGAAAAATATGGCATATTTTATAGATGGTTTGAATTGCGATTAATTGCGATTAATTACGATTAATTAATTTTTAAGCTGTAATTAACTCGATTAAAAATTTTAATCGTTTGACAGCCCTAATATATATATTTCTGTCTCCATCCCTGTACCTGTGCATAATGCTCACCATGATTTTACAAGTTGATTTTAGGGGAAAAAAGTGTACGTTATATTCGGGAAATTATGGTAATTAGTACAGGTGGAAAAGGATGATGCTCCACAAGCACTTTATTAGACTTGTTATTAACACTTGTGTATGTAAAAATCTGACGATAGTAGATTGTTTTCTTCCTGGAGATGCGTGTGTGGCACCCTGGCAGGGTTTTTTTTTTTCATTGCGGTTTGACAGTAGCCGTCATATTTTCGAATCAAAGCACCATCCCACCTCCAAATTTTATACCGGACCGGCATTCTGGACCGTTCCAGCCCACTTTCACCCCTGGTCTTACCTTTTCCCAGAGGAGGGTAGTAAAACAATAAATTTACTTGAGTAACTTTTTGAGAAAAATGTACTTCTAAGAGTAGTTTTTTACAACGCCATACTTTTTAATTTTACTTGAGTAGATTTGTGAAGAAGAAACGCTACTCTTACTCCACTTCCACTATCTTGGGCTACACTGGTCGTTGCATTTTTCTTCTTTATTTTACATATTAGATTTGACTTCTTTTAATCGCATACTCCATTATACCAATCAGACTCAAGACTGCCGTTCTATGCTCATGCCAGCCTGTTCAATCATGTGGCGTCTTTAAAGCAAGTAAAAAATTAAGTATTCAACATACAGCACCGCCATCAACATGACTCGAAAGTATGGATTTTAATCTCTCTCACAGTTTTTATTTGGCACTGATTGAACACAGATAGTTCCATAATAAGAAATATGTTTTCTCCACGAGAGAGTGCTTATGCTGTTTGGACGAATAATGCTCAATTTCTGTAGATTTTTTTTTCTCTCGCTGGAATTCAATGTTTTTTGTATTTCTTTGGATTAATGTGGTTATGTAATATGTTATAGTACAGTATAATAATAACAGTTCATATAGATAACTTTGTGCTGAGGAAAAAAAAACAAGCATTTTTTTTTTTTTTTTTTTTTTTTAATAAACCTGTCCTGTTCAGCTGTTTGACACAGAGAATGGAAGTCTTAGTGCCCGGGTTGTCTGAACAGTTTTAATGTTTCACATTGAGAATCTGATATACTCCCATTGTGATCATTCAAACTCCCTTTTTATTATGACAAAGCAGCGAACAGGAAGGGATTATGGGGGGACAGAAGAAAAGCAACACAAGAGAAGAAAGAAAAGAAACACATACACAAACAACAACAAGAAATACATAGAACATCTAGACTAATGATTAATATGCTGGTGCCATCGTCAGCGAGATGTATTTCCGGTTTACACCATGTGGGGGCCTATTGGCCAGTGAAAGAGGGGGAGAGGGGTGGGGGTGTCTATAAGCTAAGTGATTGAAAGAGGTAGAGTGTACACAAATCAGTTCTGTGATCTAGAACCCAGTAATCATGTGAATCTCTTATGAATGTAAGCCCGTTGGCGATCAACCCTACGCCGCCCCATCGCCAATCCCGGCACCAAGACCCCCAACCCGAGCATGCACTACCGCATCCCGCAGCACGTGAGCCCCACCGGACGCGCGACAGCCACGCAGACGGGCGGAGAAGCCGCGCGGGAGCCAACCCAGGGCCACGGCCCCCACCCAGCTAGCCAGGGGAAGGAGGGTGGGCGGGGGGTCAAGCGCAGCCCATCCCTCCTCCCGCAGCCCAGCAAAGGAGCCATCGCCCCCCCCCCCCCCGGGATCCAGGGTGGTCCCCCGGGCCACCCGCACACCCATCAACCGGCCTTCAGGGATGGCAGGAGGGGACGCACCACCAACCCCACGTCTATCCCCACCCGCCCGCCCACCCGGGCCACGAGCCACAGCCGCAGCCCCCCAACCGGCACGCCACGGGAACCCCAGCGGCCCACTAAGCCCAAGGCAGGGCAGGGCCCCCCGCCGGTGCAGGCAACACCCCGCTGATACACCGGCGCCCAGCCAGCGACCCGCGACGGAGCGCAGGGCGGATGCCCAGTCAGAGAAGAGGGGAAGGCGGAGGCAGGAGAACGCCGAGGAACCGCCACGGGGCGATGCAAGATTGGAGCCCCGACCCCCCCACCCCACTCCCTGACAGCCCAGGCAGAGGGGAGGCCACACCCCAGGAGCCACACCATGAGGAAAAAGTGTGGGACCCACCTACCACCCTATTACTGTGGCTGCCAGGTTCCCGGCTGGCAGCCATCACCCAGCACCGTGATGGGATTGTGAGGGGAGGGTAGTGCAATGTATGCATTAAAATAGGAGAGCTTAAAAAACAAGCATATTAAGCAGTTACTCACAATGTTACTCATTACTTGAGTATTATTTTTACCCAATATTTTTTTATTCGAACTTGAGTAGATTTTTGGATGACTACTTTCACTTTTACTTGATTAATATATATATATATATATATATATATATATATATATATTATTTACTGTATATTTTGAAATAACGCTATTACTTGAGCAAAATATTTGGCTACTCTACCCACCTCTGCCTTTTCCATATTTAAAACTAGCTACGGACAAGCTAACAGACATGGGCATTGTTTGATGGCTTCTAATTGTAGCAGTAACAACATCCCTTTTTAAAACCTTGTAATTTAATATTGCAGTATCTTATCTGGATTTACATGAACTGCTCTGCTGAGGTATGAAATTGTTTTTTTGTTTTTTTTTCCCCCAGATATAAGGTCATCCTATAGAGAGATGCTAGATAAATCTCATTTGTGTCACATGTTGTCTTCACTACTAACACTAATATGATTTCATTTTTAGGATTAGAAAGTCTTGTCTCATGCAGTAGTTTTTTGGGGGGTCTTGACATTTGGCATAACTGCAAACCTCGTGAGATCCATTACAATAGTGTTGAAATATTCTGCTTCTGCAAAAATAATTACAAAAAATGGATTTTAATAATCTCAACATCCTCCACTTTCATGTATTTAAATACTGCATTAAAGTCGATGGACGTTTTTGTCACATGTGGGTAAACTAGATTAGGTGGAAGTGCCTTAGCAGGTCACGACGGTTCTCATTAAAATGCTGAATCTGTGGCGTATGTATGTAACATTTATGTCTGTGTGCAATTTGCATGTGTGCATGCAGTATAGTGTGTTTGCAATTGAGTGTCTGATCCTCCCTGCTAAGGCCATGGCTGTGTTTGTGTGGCTCTAAATAATGACTCTGTCTAAGCCACATGCCTTCTGGGCTCTCCTGTCCAACCCCTCTACCGCCCAATCCTAGCCCCTCAACAACCCCACACCCACGCACATACACAAATGCTTATGCTGACTGGGTATGGCTGGCTGATTCTTAAATGTCAGATGACTTCACTCCTGGAACAATATTTGTTGGCTCCAGTTTATTTATTTTTTTTCTCCTCTCGTCTTTTCTTTCCAAAGTAACCTGATTAAATCACTTGGTGGTCACTCTTTCCTGATAGATGGACTAAATGTGTTTAAATGAAATGATTTACCAAGACTTAAAAACGTATCTTAATTAATGTATAGTTCCTCTGTTTGTCTCAACTTTTCATGCCTTTTTACGAGCTAGGTCATTTAATCACAAACTCATTTTTTTCCCCTCTCACCTCTATCTGTACCATTCATCACTTCCACAGCCTTTCGCACATGGAAAATGACAGCTGCTATTCTTTTTACAAGCACATATTCACCTTCCACTACCCACAGTTCCTCAGTGACAGGCAGATAACATTATGGACACTGGATTACTTTCTTTATAGAGCCTCTCATCTCCTGCTGCACCTCCTGCTCTCCCACAGTCAGATAATAACTCCTGATAACTTTCATATTAAAGCTGCACTAGACACATATTGGTGTAGTCTAAATTGGGCGTACCACCTAGCTCGCCCATCATGATTTATATAAAAGGACACAGAAGGGCCAAGAATGACAAGTAGTATAATGGCTCGTGGCTATTTCAGCGCCTTACAGCTTACTAAATTGTGCATTTATATACACTGTATATGCCACTAAAAGATGATACAGGAAAAAAATAGTTTCATTTAACTGGCTGGTGTGTACCATCATTGCCGAGAGCCTATGACATTCTGCACATTACTTTCCAGAATGAAGAATATCTTTTTCTTTGACTTTTTTTTTTATACCACAGTATTTTATACTTAAGAAAAACGTATTTTGACCATTTTTAGTAATGTGATGGAGTATGTTTACACACCCGAGAAAAAGTGTCACAAAATGCTGTTTTGACCCCCACCTCATTAAAAAATTGAAAATGCTGAAAAACGTTTAACACAATAGCTCTGCGAGTCAATAAAATTCTTTGAGCAATTAATTATCTTCAAACATATGTAATCTATGAATTCACTTAACAAAATGGGGGTTTCAATGAAATGTATCAATAACAGTGTTGTTAATCTTATTTTAAAAAAGTAGTTACAGTTAGAAATGAATTCTTCCTAAAAGTAACTGAGTTAGTAACCTCATTGTAAGAGTAATTAGTTAAGCAGCAAAGTAACTGACGTTACTTTTCATGTTCTACTCATTATTGCATTATACATTCTGTAACATCCTTTACATTAAATATGTTTATAATTACTGATTGAATTGAATTGATTTTTTCCCTTTGAAAAAAAAATATTGGTCACACTTTTTACTTTTTTTTTTATTTTTTATTTCACCTGTACACAGTAAAAGTGAAATGTTATACAAACTTTAAAATGTGAGAAAAAAGCCATTATGTTTTTCTTGTTGTTCTGAACCCGCACCGAACCATGACCCCCGTACCGGCATACGTACTGACTTGTGTGTATAGTCACACCCCTAATACAGTGGGGCAAATAAGTATTTAGTCAACCACCAATTGTGCAAGTTCTCCTTCTTGAAAAGATTAGCGAGGCCTGTAATTGTCAACATGGGTAAACCTCAACCACGAGAGACAGAATGTGGAAAAAAAAAACAGAAAATCACATTGTTTGACTTTTAAAGAATTTATTTCCATATTAGGGTGGAAAAAAAGTATTTGATCACCAACAAACAAGCAAGATCTCTAGATGTCAAAGAGGTCTAACTTCTTCTAACGAGGTCTAACGAGGCTCCACTCGTTACCTGTATTAATGGCACCTGTTTTAACTCATCAGTATAAAAGACACCTGTCCACAAGCTCAGTCAGTCACACTCCAAACTCCACTATGACCAAGACCAAAGAGCTGTCGAAGGACACCAGAGACAAAATTGTAGACCTGCACCAGGCTGGGAAGACTGAATCTGCAATAAGTAAAACGCTTGGTGTAAAGAAATCAACTGTGGGACAATTATTAGAAAATGGAAGACATACAAGACCACTGATAATCTCCCTCGATCTGGGGCTCCATGCAAGATCTCAGCCCTTGGCGTCAAAATGGTAAGATCGGTGATCAAAAATCCCAGAACCACACGGGGGGACGTAATGAATGACCTACAGAGAGCTGGGATCATAGTAATAAAGGCTACTATCAGTAACATAATGTGCCGCCAGGGACTCAAATCCTACACTGCCAGACGTGTCCCCCTGCTGAAGCCAGTACACGTCCAGGCCCATCTGCGGTTTGCTAGAGAGCATTTGGATGATCCAGAAGAGGACTGGGAGAATGTGTTATGGTCAAATGAAACCAAAATGGAACTTTTTGGTAGAAACACAGGTTCTCGTGTTTGGAGGAGAAAGAATACTGAATTGCATCCGAAGAACACCGTACCCACTGTGAAGCATGGGCGTGGAAACATCCTGCTTTGGGGCTGTTTTTCTGCAAAGGGACCAGGACGACTGATCTGTGTAAAGGAAAGAATGAATGGGGCCATGTATCGAGAGATTTTGAGTGAAAATCTCCTTCCATCAGCAAGGGCATTGAGTATAAGACGTGGCTGGGTCTTTCAGCATGACAATGATCCCAAACACACAGCCACGGCAACAAAGGAGTGGCTTCGTAAGAAGCATTTCAAGGTCCTGGAGTGGCCTATACAGTCTCCAGATCTCAACCCCATAGAAAATCTGTGGAGGGAGTTGAAAGTCCGTGTTGCCCACCGACAGCCCCAAAACATCACTGATCTAGAGGGGATCTGCATGGAAGAATGGCTTGTGAAGAGTTACAGAGAATGTTTGGCCTCCGTTATTGCCAACAAAGGGTACATAACAAAGTATTGAGATGAACTTTTGGCACTGACCAAATACTTATTTTCCACCATGATTTGCAAATACATTCTTTAAAAATCAAACAATGTGATTTTCTGGGTTTTTTTCCACATTCTGTCTCTCATGGTTGAGGTTTACCCATGTTGACAATTACAGGCCTCTCTAATATTTTCAAGTGGGAAAACTTGCACAATTAGTGGTTGAATAAATACTTATTTTCCCCACTGTACATATACAGTGGGGCAAATAAGTATCTTTTCTGTTGCTGTGTGTGTGTGGGGGGGGGGGGGGTCGGGGGGGGGGGGGGGTTGGTGTGTGTGTTTGTGGTTAAGCGACACAGAGAAAGTCTTAAATATCATTCGTCTGTCTGTCAGTGTCGTCTTGGGTCACAACAATATGGCACAAGAGGACAAGAGAGGAGTAAAACTGACAAATGAACCTGTCGATCTCCCACACAAACTTACTCACACACACATGCAGGTGTCTCATACATCAGCCACCTGATGGAAAACTGACTTGCACAAACCAACTGGGAAAGTGACCCCCTGTTTTATGGAGTGGCAAGCACAATGAGAGGATGCAGCAACTGAGTAATGATGAGTGAGCAAAAAACAAAGTCAAATACCATTGGATAGCTAAGTAAAAGTATACCAGTGCAGTTTAGTTACTTTGTTATGAAGGTACCAAAACAACTGCCTCTAACACTTTTTACCCCAACATCCAATGCATTAAACTGCAATTGGTACCCAACTCTGTCAAAAGCTGAAAGGGCAACATTTCACTCACCTGCTGATATTGGAAACCAAATGATGAATGGATGAGTTTTTCTTGGATTATTAATGGTTGTTTTGTCGTCATCAGTATCGGGGAGTATAAAGATATAACGCGCCGATGCTGCGTAATATGTACTTTAGTCGCCAACAGTTGGTCAACCTACCGATAGCCGTTGGCTACGCAAGCCGCTGTGAAACAAGGAGTCCTGTCGACCTTCCCAACATGATGATAGACTTCCAATCATGTGGCGTCAAGTCATCTTCTGCTATGAATTTCAAAAAGTTTATCATTTGATGTCCAATTCATTTGAAGCGAGAGGGTGGCAGCAGATGAATGACCCTCTGTATCTGACCTAGCCATGATATCAATGACTTTATATTCAAGTGAGTATACAACAATTTAGTATTAAATAGTGGATATCTTTTTCAAAATCATGGTATCGGTACATTGTTGGCATTGGCCAATATCTCAAAGCCAGGGTTGGAATCGGTACCAATAGCTAAAAAATCGGTGTATCACTAATGGGTTACTTAGTCATTTGATGTCACACTATCCACAGAGTTGATGCCACTAATACCCCTTTGAGAAAAGTCAGATCAAATCAGGCTAAGAACTAGGGCTGGAACTAATGATTATTTTAATCATCAATTAATCGGACAATTATTTATTCCATTAATCAGTTAATCAGATAAAGGTCACTTTTTTCAATTACCTTTACATTTTAACCCTTGAGAGTCGAAGGACGCGCCGGCGCGTCCTCAGCGCACGTCGTCTTTGAAGCGCCCTCACGTTTTAATTACGTCACCCACATGGCGTTGGTTGGTCTCGTTTTAAAATGCGGAAGTTGCGGTTTACTCTCGTTATTATTTGAAGTCAATTGACCAACTAAAACGTGAGATATTGTCATTTAAGTTTGATAGTTTTATTGTCCTCTCAAAAAAACATTAAAACGCTGCATGGATCATTTGTTTATGTCTATATTTCCATCATTTCTTATCCTTTTTCAAAACGGAAGCTCCATGAAAAAAACACAAATCAAACGAACCCTTTCGAAGTCACAGTGGAAACACAAAATGTGTTTTTTTTTTTATAAATAAAACTGCCGTGCGAGGTTCCACCGAACGAGAGGGAGGAGTGTTCTGAAGCAGCGAGGTGGCGAGCGACGGCCGTTTGGATCAAGCAGCGACTTTGTGTGACTTTGAGAATGAACGGAAAACTAAATTTAGCGCAAGCAATTGTGCTTTTTGATCAACTTGAGGAAGAGGATGGTCTAAATTCGTCATCATCGTCTTCTTCGGAAGAGTCCTCGAGTGAAGATAGTGACGGATTTGAACACGTGGGTGACGCCATCGACGAGCAGAGGTAAGCCAACTCACTTTTTTTTTTTAATGCTGAAAAAGTTTCTTTTGAAAGTTTCTTTTGATATTGCAAGACAAAGTTAATTTTGATGTAATATAAGTGTGTGTTTGTGTATATAATAATAAAATGTGCATATCAGATCAAAGTCATACGTGCTCTGTGTGTATCCCAGGCAGGAATTTATAATTTGTGTTCTTTTTTCTATATGAAGATTAGGGATGTAGCACATATTCATCAGCTATGGTATTGCTATGGTATTCTTTTGTATTGTCATACATATAGATTTCCATTATTATTTATTGCTGTATATATTTTTATTTTATACTTTATTATTTTCATAAATACTGCCTTTTTTTTCATGTACATTTATAGTGACAATGAAAAATCTACATTCACTGCCCGAATAGAAAGAGGACGAGGGAGAAGGGGTCATCACGGAAGAGCGATGAGATGTTAGCGGAGGAGAGGCTGGAGAAGTCAGCGCGGCAAAAGCCGATCACCACTGGCTCAGCCTGCACCTGTGCCATGGAGCACAGAGCAAGACACAGACACTGCCCCACAGTGCAGCCGGTTCACACCCCAGAGACCACCAGGACCTCAGGTGAATCGTGACCATGCATACACCCCAAAAGAACTTTTTGACCTGTTCTTCACCTCATTGACAATGATCAATATGTGCAAACACACAAACCAGTATGGCAGAGTCCGAAAAGGGATTGGGAAAAAGTTTGTGTGGACAGACACTACAGTGGAGGAGCTTGAAAAATTTATTGGACTCGTCTTGTACATGTCTTTGGTTTCACTTCCAACTGTGCAAGATTATTGGAAGGCAAGGAATTCCAGGACGAAACAGCTTTTCGGAGTGGCATGCCTGAAAAAAATGTAACTTGTTTATTGTAAATATTTTTGAAAATACTTTTTTTTCCAATGCTATATCCCCCCCCCCCCCCCCCCCCCCCCAATCAGTCTTCTCAATTTGTGTATATAAATGTGTGTTCAAGATGCTTGATTGTGTGTACATAGTTTTCATCAGGTGATGGGCCGCAATACCTAAACTCATAAAGAGATGGCCTCTAAACACTTTTTGTGTTAGATGGTATATATTTTTTCACTGTTCTTCACTGTTTGGTCTGCTGTATATAACCTGTTTTGACTAGAGCATGTATAAAAGCAAAAAACGCCTATGGCTATACCTGTTGTTTATGTTGAATTGTCAAATATAAGACTATTTATTCTAATTTTTTTTGGTTGAATGTTCATCCTAACATGTTGAATAAATATTATAAAGTTTCAAAACGGTTCGTTACGCATGTTTGGTTGTCAATTGGACATCAATATTAAAAATGTTCACAAAACGATTTTGGAATTTTTGGTCTTTTTGGGCCCAAAATGATGATTTATAATTGGTCAGTGAAGGAAACAACAGTTTGGACATGAAGTTCAAGGTGTCACAAAAAAAGGGACCAAACCAGGCCATCGTAAACCATTCTTTCTTTGAAATATAAAGGCAACTTCAAAGGCATGCAAAATCAGACAAAATAGGCCCAGACCTTAAAGGGTTAATTTGAGGTTGCTTTAGGCATGTTGTAACACTGACCACAAAATGGATGACAATTTCCTTCAAAAATATTTTATTACAGCTTCCTGACTTTACTGTAGCCCACAACTGTACTGTTTTAAGTACATAAAATTAGTTAAAGTTTTTAATAAAGGTTCTGAGTATAAAACATAAAATGAATTTCTCTGTGAACAAATCAGACAAAGGTCCTATTTAGAGATGTCAGATCGGTCGGGTCCGATCACGTCATTTTCAAAGTATTGGAATCGGCAAAAAAATATCTATATATATATACTGTATATATATATATATATTTTTTTATTAAATCGTTTTCTAATTGTATTTAACGTTACAGACATAATATGTGTTGAGATAATTATCGGGGTTTGATTTATTAAATATTTGCTTGGTTGGTTGATTGAATATTTGCTTGTGCTCATATATACCATAAATAATACATATTGCCATATTTTTCTTACGTATATAACCAGTAAATGATTATTGCTTGCTATACCAGATTGTAGTATAATGCTTAAGTGTTACAAAGGGTAAAAGAGGGTCGGGGTGGCTTCATGGCCGCGTCGTTGCGTAACTAGACCTTCCAGGCATCCTCAGCACCTGGGGTTTGGACTTTCGCCTAGCCCTTCGAGGACAATTTTCCATCCGAGGACATCTTCCAGGGCCACAGCGGTGCATAACTGGAAGTGTTTGGACTATTTTGCTGATTGTTTAACGTTGCATAACTAAAAGTGTCTGCATTATTTTGACTGTTTATATATTATTTTGACTGTTTATATGATTGTTTTGGTTGTTTACATAAGCTCTTGCTCCACACACGTGTATCACTTAATTCCACCTACATGCGCACACATATCCAATAAAAACCCACATGGGTGTCGCCAGCTTGCTCTCCCTTCCCTGAGGGCGGCCCCAATCTTGTTTAGGGAAAACCCCTAAATAAAATACCAAGGAGGTTTTTTGTCCTTTAGATCAATCTTGGTGGCTCACGAGTCACATGTTTGACCTCCTTGGCCAAGAAAACTGAGTGTCTTCTCTCCTTATTTTTTGGTAATTTTACAATGTCTACCTAAGGATCTATTTTTGAACTTGACATATGTTACACTCATCCAGAGTCTAAGTTTAGGCATAAAGTAGGGTTATCAAATTTATCCCAATAACAGCGGCATTTAATTTATTAAAAAATGTGTCACGTTATATATTAATGTATGCGCTGGACGACCCTCTCACTCATTGTCGCGCTCAATCTGTACTGACACCGTTTTACCTATATAGAGAGATAAAAGGCAGCGCAACATGAGTAGAGTGAATTTTGGCAGCCTTTGGAGCTAAAGCCTTGCAATCTCTCTCCCTATGATTAGAAATATCATGGGATGCAAGGTGGGGAAGCAAGGTGGCAATTGATCTTTGTCTTAACACCTTAAAGAGCATATGACACGAGAAAAAAAGTCTTAAATGGCATTATTATGTGAATTAGAATCATATTTTGAGACCATTCGACTATATACAACAATTTAGAAAAGCACAGATGACGAGAAATTAGTCTTTTAATCTGCCGGTTAGCCATGCCTACCATTATAGGGCTTTAGCGTCCCCAACAGGTGGATGACGTCAGCGGTAGACTGGGCTCATCGGTTTTACTATTCAGCCCATTGAGGGGGAATTATTCAGAACGAGGAAAACGCGACGAAGAGAGCGGCAAAATGTCATTGTTTCTGTCTCTTTACTTCAATATTTTTACAGGATATTCTTTTTATCCAAGTATTTTCCCCAATTGCTAAATAAATGGCATGTTCATGACAAATAACAGTCTTGTGCTGAATGGAATATAAAATAATAAAGATGCATTTATTCAGGACGACATGGCAAAATTACTCCATAATGGTCAAAAATGTCGACTTCACCTTTACTGTCGCACCTCCCGAACGATATTTTATGACACCTAAATCGGACATATGTCATTTCCCTTCCCCGGCTTCGGAGAATGTAAACAAACCAGAAGCCGTGACAGCTAGCCGACATGCTAACCCGAACCGAGTGATGTTTCAAAGTCTTCGAAGTGGAAAATCACGCATAACTATCCTGGATTATTTGACATGACGACACGGTTGTCGATTGTCTTAGTGGATCGGCAAACCGCCCGGCGGAGAGCAATTTACAGTTTGTTCCCCGGAGGAGGGAGGCTGGATTTGTTGTGCAGCTAAGGTGCTGCTGCTAATGAGCATTAGGAGAGCTTTTTACATGCCTATCAATGATCAAACGTAAGTAGTCCTTCATTTAAAGGAAGTTTGTAGTGTTTACTTTGTAATCGCTCTATTCGTATTTGACATAATACAAAACAAGATGTTTACTCACTTCCTCGTCAGTCCAATGGTCCCACAGTAAATATCCACAGTGAATGGGAACCTTTTGAAACTCCAAAAAGTCGCATACGCCTCTCCCTCATACAGAATGATTTTTCTGCAGCCGTTTGGCTGGCGTGATGCGAAAAATAAACGTATTAATCCGCAAAATCAGCTGAATCCTTCGTCCTCATACACAACAGTACACTGTAGCGTGAAGAGGACGTCTTCTACCGTACACGTCACAGCGCCCTCCTCCTCAATGCAAGACCGAAGCCGGAAGTCACTCATTTTCATGGCGCGGGATTCAAAACACTAAATAAAAATAGCGATCGCTTCCACACACATCCAAGCGGCCCATATCATTCAGGGGCATAAAATACCGCGTGTATTATGAAATAAACATGCTTTTTCGTGTCACAGGCACTTTAAGTTATTTCCCAACGCAGAGAAGATATATCAATTGCTAGCACGACGCACAGTCATGGGTGCACTTCCCATCATGCATTTGGGATGGCCACAGTATCATTTACTGAAAGCTCAACAAATACACTAGCTGGCAATATTTAGTCACAATACACAAAGTCACAAGTCTTTCTATCTGTGGATCCCTCTCACAGAGAGAATGTTAATAATGTAAATGCCATCTTGAGGATTTATTGTCATAATAAACAAATACAGTACTTATGTACTGTATGTTTAATGTATATATTCGTCCGAGTTTTATTCATTTTTTTCTTAATGCATTGACAAATTGTATATGATCGGGAAAAGTTATCGGGAATGATTGGAATTGAATCGGGAGCAAAAAAAAGCAATCGGATCGGGAAATATCGGGATCGGCAGATACTCAAACTAAAACGATCGGGATCGGATCGGGAGCAAAAAAACATGATCGGAACAACCCTAGTCCTATTCGTTCAAATAAAAAGCCCACCTTCTTTTATAATAATTTACAGTCTAAATGGGAGTTTGTGTTGAAAGGAGATTCTAAACTGACACTTACACACTAAAGTGCATAATCACTAACTAGCTTAGCGCTCCTTGTTAAATAGTGGCATCCCATCAACAAAGAATAAAAACAATACAATTGGCTTCATTTACTCACCTCTGACGGAGGCACACTGGTTTTAACAACACAAAAGACAATCTAACTCACGATACTTTGTGATAATTTTGATTCAGCAACCCAACCTGATTGTCGCATTGAACTCTCTCTCTTGCCCTAATCACTGGCGAACGTGCGCACACACAAGCCAGGATCCAAACGGGACTGCTCATAGCTGCCGCCAAAATTCGATTATGAAATTCATTGGCAATTAATTTATTAATCGATTTTAATGGACTAGTTGTTGCAGCCTTACCAAGAATTAAGCATTGGTCAAACGGGACAGAATTGTAGCATTTCTACATATTATTTTGCATATTATTTAATCATCCTTAAAAGAAAATTCACTGCTCTTGCTTATTTGTACCTGCCACCATTAGGGAAAATGTAGATACTCCAAACAAAAAACTTAAACTCAGCAAGCTGGCTCAGTTTTGTGTATTTTTACCTAAAAGTACGGCATCGGCACACTTAACTGCTCCGATTCTACGAGGACAGACTGTAGCACATTCTGGCTTCGAGACAGCTGTCAAGAGCTCATTGCACCCACTCAAGACCACTAGCATCAGTTCATGTGCATTGAGCATATTCTTGTTGACGTAAAATCGCCTTACATGTTGAAAACCCAGGAAAAATCTTGGGTTACTCACCACAGTTATAAAAATCTCACTCCTGAATGGACAGTGAACATTTTAAGCCAAGTTTCTTTGTTCTGCCGGATAGTTAGATGGCTAGATATATATTGGATGGACATAGACTGATAAACTGATGAGTATACACATGAATATTAATAATAATAAACATTTTTTGAAGGTGCCTTTCTCAAGGTCGCCGTACAATCATTTAAAAAACAATTAGACAAATTAAAAACTAAAAACAGTAAAATAATTAAGTATAGAACGTTCAAAACAATAAAATACTAATCTATGAAAATAATTAGCAGAACAGTAAAACACAAAGAAATCAGGGTTTATTATGGATATGCGAGTCTGAACAGGTGAGTTTTGAGTTTCAATTGTAAAAGGGGGTGTGAGGCTGTGTTCCTGAGGTCGGGTGGTAGTGAATTCCAAAGCCGGGGAGCAGAGCATTCAGCCGCTCTGCTCCCCATGTTGCTGAGGCGAGCTGGGGGGGGGGGGGGGGGGGCAGACAAATGTATGGGGGTGGAGGACCTAAGGGCATGGGAGGGAGTTGTAATATGGAGGAGGTTGGACATAGGGAGGTGCAAGGTTTTCTGATGGCCTTGAATGTGAGGAGGAGAACTTTGAACTTGCTGTGGAAGTGGACCGGGAGCCAATGGAGCTGGCGGAGAACTGGAGTGATGAGATGGATGAATGGTGTACGAGTTATTATGCAAGCGGCTGATTTCTGGACCAGTTGCAGTTTATGGAGGGTCTTTTGAGGGAGGCCAAAGAGGAAGGAGTTGCAGTAAACCAGGCGGGAAGTGACAAGACTATGAACCAGGATGGCAGCAGAACGGGGGATGAGCAAGGGGCGGAGGCGGTTCATACTGCGAAGGTTGTAGTGGGCAATCCGGGTAAAATTATTGATGTGTGAATGAAAAGAGAGTGAATTTTACAGGATGACACCCAGGCTCTTAACTTGGGGGAAAAGGGTGAAACAGTGGAGATGTCGATGGTGAAGGGATGGCTATGGTATTTGGATATGGTGGATTTGGAGCCGATGAGGAGAACCTCGGTTTTACTGCTGTTGAGTTTGAGGAAATTTTGAGTGAGCCAGTTTTTTGTTTCGGCGATACAGTTAGTCAGGAAGGTGGGCGGGAGAGAGGTACCAGAGTTCGGAAGTAAGGTAGAGCTGGGTTTCATCTGCGTAACAGTGAAAGTTGATGTTGGATTTACGGAAAATATTGCCAATGGGAACGAGGTAGATGCTGAACAGTAGGGGCCCGAGGACAGTCTGGTCCTCAAGAGCACCTATCCAGTTTGTTTTCCTTTAACACACCTGAATCCAATGATCAGCTCATCAGCAAGTTCTGCAGGAGCCTGATAATGATCCTGATTATTTGATTGAGGTGTGTTGGAGGATGGAAACATAGAAAATAGACTGGATAGGTGCTCTCAAGGACCAGACTTGGGCACCCCTGCATTAGCCATGAATTGTAAAATACATATAATTAGGGATGGGAATTGATAGGATTTTTACGATTCCGATTCCATTATCGATATTGCTTAACGATTCGATTCTTTATCGATTCTCTTATCAATTCTAATTTGGGGGGAAAGAACAAACGTTTTGATTGGCATCGAGTTTGTTTAATCAGAAGTCACAACCTTACAAACTCACAACGAGATCAAAAGAGGCCCAAAGCCTCAATGTTAACTGTGGCAATAAGTGGCAAATACACAAGAATGTGTAACATTTTACTGAAACATTTATCTAATAGAAATAAAAAAATATTGGTATATATAGGCAGATAGGTTTTTGTTCTGCCTTTGGCAATATGTGTTAAAGCAGGGGTCCCCAAACTTTTTCCTGTGAGGGCCACATAACTTTTCCCTTCTCTGATGAGGGGCCGGGGTCAGTTTGTTACAGAAAAAGTGTGACGATTGCAGAAGTGCATAAATGTAAAAAATTATTGTTTTTCAGAAAGCCACAATCAAATAACCCTTTCTGGATTCTTTATAATAATAATAATAATAATTAATAATAAAAACACTATTAATTAAATAGATAATAACCAAATAACCCTCTCTGAATTCTTCAAGGAAAAGGCCAGAAAATAAATAACACGATTGAGAAAAAAAAACAAAAAAAAATCAAAATGGCCGGACCAAATGTGGGGGCGGGCCGTATTTGGGCCGCGGGCCGCGGGCCGCAGTTTGAGGACTGCTGGAGCGCGCATACACCCAAAGAAGAAATGCCGCATCCAAGTGAGTGAGAGAGCCTACGTTCTTTGTTAATGTTAATATCTACAGAGGCAACGCCTGTATGTATCATCTTTTGTGTTGTTGTTGTTGTGTTTCCACTCGCGATCGGACACTTAAATCCAGTTGTGTAGTGGTTTGAACGATGTGCTAATGCTAGCGAACGAATGCTAACCATACTGTTATTAGCAGCTAATCATCGCTGATTTACTTTGATGCAAACCTGTTTGTTATTGGGGACGAAATTGATTTGTTTCATTTCTATTCTTAGTTTCACTCTTCAAGTGATGGTTGAATAAAGTCAGCAAATTATACCAACGTCTTCTGCATCGTCATTTGGGAGTTTAGCTAGCTGTATAGCCGGGACTTTTTTTTTTTTTTTATAGCCAGGAATGAGCCTTAGCCTCTTTGTGAGGACAGCGCAATCGTATTCCCTCCCGATGCAGTTATCTCCACCTTACAATGACTGCAAGTCGCTTTGTTGTAATTTTTCCTCGTGAAGTGAAGACACACTTTCGAGCGTTTGAACCTACGTGCTGTCATTGTTATGTTTATGGCTGCAATGCTCGTGCTTACCCGTCGTAACCTTTCATTTTCACACTCTTTCCTGGTGAAGTGTAGTCAAACTTTGGAGCGAGTGGTTCTTGGCGCCATGCTAGTTTGATGCGTCTGGACAACAACTTACATGTCACGACGCAATACGCGTCTTTAGGAATCGTTAAAGGGATCGTTAAGGCTTTTTCATTGTGATGTCGAGGCCTCGAAACACTCGGAACCGGTTCCGAATTGGAATCGGATTTCGATTCCCATCCCTACATATAATGTATGTTACCATGATCATTGCTAGATACGTGCTCTCGAACACCTGAGTTGGGCACCCAACCACCCAATACCAAAGATTAAATGAGTACATGCTACAGTCTTCAAATGTGAGGGTTTCAAATTGCCCTGGTGTTATGTTTGCGCATGAAAAAATGCGGTAATCATTTTAGCGAGGTAGGTTAACATAAAAGGGCAGAATTCCGAGCTTCAGTTTAGTTTCATCCAGGGGCGCTTGATGTCACTCACAGACGGGGGTGTTGAAGATCATTTTTAGTTTTTCCCATCCTAAAACAGCTGTTTCAGTCCAATTTGTCATAGTGGCCCGTTTTCACCATACAAGGTGTGCACAATGGCAGTACATACGCATGCTGCAGAGTTTACAACAGTGCCTTGCAAAAGCATTCGGCCCCCTTGAACCTTGTAACCTTTCGCCACATTTCAGGCTTCAAACATAAAGATATAAAATTTTAATTTTTTGTCAAGAATCAACAACAAGTGGGACACAATCGTGAAGTGGAACAAAATTTATTGGATAATTTAGACTTTTTTAACAAATAAAAAAATGAAAAGTGGGGCGTGCAATATTATTCGGCCCCCCTTGCGTTAATACTTTGTAGCGCCACCTTTTGCTCCAATTACAGCTGCAAGTCGCTTGGGGTATGTTTCTATCAGTTTTGCACATTGAGAGACTGACATTCTTGCCCATTCTTCCTTGCAAAACAGCTCGAGCTCAGTGAGGTTGGATGGAGAGTGTTTGTGAACAGCAGTCTTCAGCTCTTTCCACAGATTCTCCATTGGATTCAGGTCTGGACTTTGACTTGGCCATTCTAACACCTGGATACGTTTATTTTTGAACCATTCCATTGTAGATTTGGCTTCATGTTTTGGAGCATTGTCCTGTTGGAAGATAAATCTCCGTCCCAGTCTCAGGTCTTGTGCAGATACCAACAGGTTTTCTTCCAGAATGTTCCTGTATTTGGCTGCATCCATCTTCCCGTCAATTTTAACCATCTTCCCTGTCCCTGCTGAAGAAAAGCAGGCCCAAACCATGATGCTGCCACCACCATGTTTGACAGTGGGGATGGTGTGTTCAGGGTGATGAGCTGTGTTGCTTTTACGCCAAACATATCGTTTTGCATTGTGGCCAAAAAGTTCAATTTTGGTTTCATCTGACCAGAGCACCTTCTTCCACATGTTTGGTGTATCTCCCAGGTGGCTTGTGGCAAACTTTAAACGAGACTTTTTATGGATATCATTGAGAAATGGCTTTCTTCTTGCCACTCTTCCATAAAGGCCGGATTTGTGCAGTGTACGACTGATTGTTGTCCTATGGACAGACTCTCCCACCTCAGCTGTAGATCTCTGCAGTTCATCCAGAGTGATCATGGGCCTCTTGGCTGCATCTCTGATCAGTTTTCTCCTTGTTTGAGAAGAAAGTTTGGAAGGACGGCCGGGTCTTGGTAGATTTGCAGTGGTCTGATACTCCTTCCATTTCACTATGATGGCTTGCACAGTGCTCCTTGAGATGTTTAAAGCTTGGGAAATCTTTTTGTATCCAAATCCGGCTTTAAATTTCTCCACAACAGTATCTCGGACCTGCCTGGTGTGTTCCTTGGTTTTCATAATGCTCTCTGCACTTTAAACAGAACCCTGAGACTATCACAGAGCAGGTGCATTTATATGGAGACTTGATTACACACAGGTGGATTCTATTTATCATCATCGGTCATTTAGGACAACACTGGATCATTCAGAGATCCTCACTGAACTTCTGGAGTGAGTTTGCTGCACTGAAAGTAAAGGGGCCGAATAATATTGCACGCCCCACTTTTCAGTTTTTTATTTGTTAAAAAAGTTTAAATTATCCAATAAATGTTGTTCCACTTCACAATTGTGTCCCAATTGTTGTTGATTCTTGACAAAAAAATTAAATTTCATATCTTTATGTTTGAAGCCTGAAATGTGGCGAAAGGTTGCAAGATTCAAGGGGGCCGAATACTTTTGCAAGGCACTGTATATACTACTAGCCTACTACAAAGACAGCGTTCTTTTCACCTACAGTGTGTGTTGTTTTTGTTGTTTTTTACAATGATTGAGTTTTTGTATTGGAAGTAAAAGCGTCTGTGTTTTCTAATACAAATCCTCGCAGCCGGACAACGCAATGACACACGAACACATTTGAAAACTAATAGGTCCAATAAGCCTCGGTTTAACACCCAGTTTTCACAATAAAAAAATTAATTGCTTTTGCAATTACAGCGAGCCCTCGTCAATCCGCGCTTCGAAATTTGCTGTTTCAGTATTATTTGTGGATTTTTGAGGTACTGTATATTGCTCCTTTCACACCTCTGCATTTTGTTATCTTCTTCATCTTCATGGAAGTGCACGTGTTTCTTCGTCATCATCGTCATTGTCAGTCAGGGAAGGAGTCGCCGAACTCCAACGTGTTATTTAAAAATGTTACGATATATGCATGTATACTAGTACATGTACAAATCATTGTTTTCTTCTATAGATACCGCATTTATATCATGATCTTTACATTTGTAGGGCTTAAAAACATTTATTAAAATATACATATAAATATATATATATATATTTTTTTTAATTATACTTTGGGGGGAAAGTGGGAAAGCGTGTCTTATATATAAATATATATATATCTTTCCAATTCTGTTAAATCTGAATAAATACATTGAACACACACGAACACACAAAAAAAAAAAAATGTTTGTAATGTAAATAGGCTGAGCCTCTACTTCACATATTTTCGCGGGAGGGTCCCATTAATCGCGAAAAACGAGGGATCACTATACTTTTCTCAACATATAAGAAATATCTGATTTGATAATTTGCTGTTGACAGCATCCACAAAGACAATTTAATTCCTCAATCCATTTTAATTTCAATTACCTACCAACATACGGACCCGGATAAAGACACAAACACAAGGCTCTGTGGGTTTTTAACATCTCATGAAACAGTTACCCTTCAGCAAAGCGTTTCCCTCCTCCTCTCAACACAACAAGTGACATCAAGGGCCCTCTACTGCTCAGAAAATGATATTTCAGCCCAACCCATCCCATAATTTTTTGAACAGACTTTGAAGCTTCAGGAAGCTGCATTTGGTAGAAATATGAAATAAACAAAAGAACCTTTATCCAGGCTCACTTAGTCTGTTTTAATGTGCAAATACACTCACAAGACACTTCATTTGATTAAACAGTATTCCCCCCCCCCCCCCCCCCCCCCCCCATTATTTCCAGAGCGGTGATAATTTAACTGTTTATTGGTTATTGTTAATCTACTTAATACTGCATTGTTCCGGGGGTGAATTTCTATTCCATTTACCTTCTATCGCTTCCTGAAGGGAGCAAAATATAGAAATAGATACATTTCATGCCATGTTGCACTGTATTGGACAATAGTTTAGACTATGACCACAATCATATTAAAAGTGGCAATAGTCGTCAAGTTTGGAAGTTTCTTTAGATATATGCACAAATACATTATTATTGCATGAATTACACGATTTTCACATTAGCCCATGACTAAAGTTGGTGCCGCCACATGCTAGGAAATGTACTATTATTGTTGCTGAAAGGTAATAGGTCACACCAAGGGTAATCTCTGCAATTGACAGGCTTGACTATGAAACTGTATTGATAAGGCCTCACCAAAGGTATCGAGTGCTCTAATGTAAAACATCAATCATGAATCAGGTTCAAAATTATGCTCAAACAACACTTTGGATGTTGTCTGTACTTGAAACCAAAGCACACGACTGCCTTTTTCCTTATGAAGACGAATGGATTGTTGCCTCAAGCAAAGAAGGAGAAAAACGGCTGTTCAGTTTGACATTGAGTTAGCGTCACTGGTTCAAGAGGGTAAACGTCTGCCAATGTCACCCTGCTCTCAAACTCCTTTTTCTAATTCATGAGCCCTCTAATGAGGTAATGCTATTGAGAGTGTCACCATTAGGACTGTCTGGGTAGCATAATATACGAAAGGGTCAGGGTAATGAGTTTTTCATGGACATTACTAATTGATTGTTTTCCAATGTAGAAAACACCAACATACGTTTAAGTTTTATGTTTTATATATACTGTTCGTATATGTGGTGTGTGTAGGTGTGAGTATTTGTGTGTATCTACTATATGTATAGACAGTCATGTGAAAAAATTAGGACACCCCTTTAAATATTCAGTTCTTTATTAAGACATGTTCACATATCAATGTCTGATCTTGCTTTTCTTTATCGCTGGAAAAGAACGATTTTATTGCAGGTAGACATAAAAAAATAACATTGTTTAACTCATTAAACCAAATATATCAACAAAAATGCACATTCTAACCGAGGAAAAAGTTAGGACACCCTACCACCTATTAGCTAGTGTTACCCCATTTCACCCCCTTAATTTCAGTAAGACTTTTTTAGCCATCTACCCGTCTTTAACATCTGTCTGAAGAAGTTTTCCCCACTTTCCAATGCAGAATACTTTCAGCTGCGAGATGTTTGAGGGGTTTCTTGCATGTACAGCCCGTTTCAAGTCACTCCACAACATCTCAAAGGGATTAAGATCTGGGCTTTGACTCGGCCATTCCAGGACTCTCCATTTCTTTTCAGCCAGTCCTTGGTGGATTTACTGGTATTTTTTTTTTTTTTTTTTTTTGGGGGGGGGGGGGGGGTCATTGTCATGTTGCAGAGTCCAGTTTCACCTCAGCTTTAATTTTTTCACAGATGATCTCACATGTTCCTCAAGCATCCTCTGATACACGATAGAATTCATAATGGATTATATGATGGTCAGCTGGCCAGGTCCTGCTATAGCAAAGCATCCACAAACCATGACACTTCCACCTCCATGCTTCACAGTTGGTATGAAGTTCTTTTCCTGGAATGCTGTATAACGCCAAACATGTCCTCTGTTCTGGAGTCCAAATAATACAGTTTTAGAAGAATCTGTCCAAAGAACATTATTCCAGAAGTCCTGGTCTTTGTCTACATCCACTCTGGCAAACTTCAGTCTGGCCTTCGTGTTCTTCTTGGAGAGCAAACGTTTCATCCTTGCACACCTCCCATGAATGTTAAATTTGTGTAGTCTCCTTCTGATTGTAGAGGCATGCACTTTCACATTAACAGTAGCAAGAGCCTGCTGTAGGTCCCGTGATGACATTTTAGGGTTTTTGGAGACTATTTTTGGCATCACGCGTTGTACTCTCGAGGTGAACTTAACTTGCTTGGACGGCATCCACTTATAGACTATTTTTCGGACAGTGGAATGGCTGATTTTATATTCTTTTGAGATCTTTTGTTTTTTTGAGATCTTTTGAAATCCCTTACCAGACTCATAAGCGTCTACAATCTTCTTTCTGAAGGTCTCAGACAGATCCTTTGCTCTCACTATGGTGTAGATGGCTACAAAAAGTGTCTCAGGTCTAGGGGGGGTAAAAGGGGGGGGGGGGTAACTTAGGTGGTAGTGTGTCCTAACTTTTTCCTCAGTTAGAATATGCATTTTTATATATATATTTGGCTTAATGAGTAAAACAATGTTATTTTTTGTTGTTTACCTGCAATTAAATCACTTTCTTTTGGAGAGATAAAGAAAAACAAGATCAGACATTGAAATGTAAATATTTCTAAATAAAGAACTGATTATTTAATGGGGTGTCCTAATTTTTTCATATGACAATATGTGAATATGTAGTGTAGGTACGTACAAGTATATGTATGTACAGTACAGGCCAAATGTTTGGACACACCCCATTATATGCAATACAAATGAAAGTCCCAACCCCACTGATAAAGCAATAAATTCCATTAATCAACCCTGAAAAAGCATACCTGTGAAGTCAAAAACCTCTGCCAGATGACACTTAATGACATCTGTCATAAGTATTCATGGATGCTCATAAAGGTGTCATGTCATAATTATGACAGTCTTATGACACCACTGTCAAGTAGTTTTACCAACATTGCTAACTACTAATCTACTATTCGTTAATTTGAATTCACTTCATTTTAAACTTGATGTAAAATTTTCAGTCAGTTCACCTAATTTTAGATATATGATTGCAAAACTGACGTGAGCTGTTCAATTGCGTGATGATATTTAGTGTGGTGTTATGTGTTGGTAATTGTGCGTGACTAGCATCTTCTTTCTTGACGCTCAAATAGCCACTTTGAAATCAAGGTGTGCAGTTTTCCATTCTACAGCTATTGCATGTGTTGTATATCATGTAATAATACTGAGGCAGCATACGTATGTGTCCCATTTGTATCATATGCTCAATAAATGGCTGTGAATGTTTGCTTCTTTGTTCTTTTTTTCCGAAAGTAGCGCTACTAATCTTTCTTGTGCATGAAGCATAATTGATAAAACATGCATTATCTCAGCAGGCAGAGTCACAGCAGACTACTGTAAACACACTTAAGCACTGGAAAATATCCAAATGAGTCAAATTTGGGAAGTGAAATGGAAGACTCTGCTAGTTACTCTTGCATGGGCACCCCTCCTCAGATCTTTTCATATATTATTCTACATTTATAGTTCACTTATTCAGTACAATCTCGTTTCCCAAGAGGTTTTTAAATGCAAGTCAAGTAAAAGCTTATGTGTGTACATCACTGACATTACAAGACAAGAAATAGCAAAGCAAATACATGCTTTTCTCATTTGTTTGTATATCTTGAGCCCCTAAAATAATAATGCATGACAGAAAAGAGATGGAGTGCTTCTATCAGCTATGCAGGAAGGGAAAACGGACAAGAAAAGAACATTTTTATCTCATCTCTCTTTTTTTATGGAACAAAATGGCCTTCAGACAGTCAAGCAATGGTGAGTTATTCTTAGGATTATTTTGATTTCGATAAGAAAACATTCAATAAATCCAGACATTAAATATTGACAGACTTTAAAGAATTAATAATTTACTTGACAGTTTCTGCTTTCTTCAGGCACAAGGCCTATGGGTACAGACAAGGCCTAGTTGCCTTGAGATTTTCCATAGAAGCCATTAGTGGGACTCAGTACTCAGCTCAAAGGTGCACAGTAAACACAAACGTGCATAGTAAATAAAACCACACATCCGCAATTGTGTGCACACCTCGTATGAGAACGGGGTGACATAAAGGTCTGGACATCTGTGAACATAAAAAAGTGTTACTTTTTCAGCGTGATGTAACAAGAGTACCCTCTGGAAAACATACACACATTTCACAAATTAACACAATGAAACAATGTCCCAAATGTATTCCTGCATTACGGAACAAACATTTTTACACACATCACGTCCTCCCTGCTCACTGATGCAGAATTCCTTTACTCTTATCACACCGTATGTGTGTATAGTTGTAGTGTCTTTGTATGTGTGTGTGTTTACGTGTAGACAGTCTTCTTCACTAGGGGTCTGAGAATATATTGATATGGTGATATATGGTCAGGGGTGCACATATTTTTTTGCCCAGGTTCTCAGAGGAGGAACTAGAGATGTGACTTGGTCCTCATTGAGCTTGAGAGCCGACCCGCCTGATGCGATAAAATTATGACAAGCTTTAGTTAGAGCCAAATACCTTTTATTAATTATATTAACAATTAATGCCTGATTAACATCAACTGGCACAACAAAATTGCCATTACTTTGAAGTGAAATGTAAAGAAATAAACATAAAAGCAGTGCTAATTCAAAATAAAGGGCATTATGCGGCTCCCACATTAACTCCAAGCCTTTGTAAAAGTGGGATGTCCTCCTCCTCATAAGAGCTCATTGAACGTGCATGTTTAGCTTTGTGAAATGCGAGCAAAAACACCTTTGTCAGTGCATGGCGCTGCTCTTCATTAAATTTATTCCGCCACTTGTCCATAGGGCGAGTGGGGTGCTGCCTGACATCGATAGTTTGCTTAATTGCCACATGCTCTGTTTTTTTCGTGCATTTCAAAGTTTGGATGGCTGAAATTCTTGGACCCAACATAAAATGCGCTGCCGTTATCAGTGATTCTCACGGCAAATTTTGTACCACATATCCGTGTGAGCATCATTTGCTTCTAGCTATGGTACCTCCTGCAGCCACTTTTCAGCAAAAGTCCTTTTTTCGGTAGCTCCGGTGACGTCTCTGTCGTCTGTCTGTCCTTTGACGGGGGTGGGGGAACACGGAAATAATTGCTCATTGGGGCCTGCCTCCGACATTTTGAGAAGGTATTATCTTGTGTCCGCCGCAAATACAGTGGTCAGCCATCAGTACGCAAAAGCGTATGGAAACCGTTGAGGGCCAGCGCGTTTGTATACGTCCAGTACGCATGCTCGCATGCGGACCACTTATGTGCACCCCTGTATATGGTGATACTTTGTATCCCAATAGTTTATCGATACCGTATATCATTTTAAATAGATGTCACTGCCTAATAAGGGAAACAACAGGTTACTACCAAAGAAAAAAATGTGTTTGAATGCAAAAATAAATTTGAAACTCAAAAAATGTATTTGAAAACTATTTTTCTTTGATTGAAAACTTTCAAGTTATTATAGCTATTCAAGTTAATTTTTTTTTGATTGAAACAACTTTTTTGATTGATGTAATTTTGCGTTTGGACCACATTTTGGCTAGGACATTTGTGTCTTTATTATTCAATCAAAATATAAGTTGCTTCAAACAAAAAAAAAATTTTTTTTTTCAAACGAAAAATCACTTCAATCAAAAAAAAAAAAAATTGTAGAAAAAAAGGTTTGAATGTGAAAAAATATTTGAGACTCAGAAATTCACATTTGAACACTATTTTTCAATGAAACTGTTTTCTTTGATTGAAGCAATCCTTTTTGTGTTTGAGCCATATTATGGGTAGGACATTTGTGTCTAAATCATTCAACCTGAATAAAAGTTGCTTCAATAAAAAACGTTTTATCAAAGAAAAAAAATTTGCAAAATATTTTTTTTGAAAATATTTTTTAAATTTGAAATATATATTTTTATTGAAGTGTCGCTTTTTTTGAAAAGCAAAAAGTTTTTGAACACACTTTTTTTAAGTGAAAAGTTTTGAAGGCACTCTTTTTCGATTGAATCATTTTGACACAACTCATTTTAACTTCAACGCTACTTCCGACATGTTTGAGTGGCAGGTGACTACACCAATGGCATAAAAGCATGAATTTTACTGGGTTTTGACTGATTTTGCAAGGCCCACAGAAATTTCTGTTCTATTGCTATATAAACATGGAACCCACCAAAAGAAAGATTACTTTCTTCTTTCAGCAGAAAAAAAGAGACCGTTACGCGACTGGAGACAAAACAGAGGACGAGACTCCGGCGTCACAACGTTGAAATCACGTAAGTCGGGTACGTCGTAAACCGAGGACTACCTATACTATGAAAATGAAATCTACTTTAGACTGCAGATTTATGATTTTTAAAAATGTAACATTTTCCTTTCACGGTTTTCAAATATCAGGGACTTGACAAGGATGCACCAAGGACCCAAACGCTCGATAGTTGTGCTCAAACAAAAGTGTTTATTCTCCAATTAGTAGAGTTAAAAAATGTTAACAAAAATTCACAGCAACAGCTGGACATCAATAAACTGAGTTAGTTCTTCAATAAACAAAAAGACATGGGTTCAAAAACATGAATCGTGATCAAAAAAGTTAACTCAAATGAGGCACGCCACTACCAAAATAAAAGAATCTGACATGATCCAACACAAAACATTAACAAGACTTCCGAGACGTGACAGTACCCCTCCTAGGGGCGGCTCCAGACGACCCATGAGACCGCTGTGCCTCAAAGTCTGATAAGGTCCTTGTCCTCAACGAAATTCTCATGAATCCAAGACCTCTCCTCCGGGCCGTACCCCTCCCAGTCCACCAGAAACTGTCGACCACGCCCACGTTTCCTCACATCCAGGAGCTGCCGGACCGTATAGAAAAGACCCCCATCCAGCAAGCGAGGTGGAGGCGGCGGCTTGACAGGTGGGGCGAGGGAACTCTCCTTCACCGGCTTAATCCTGGAGACATGGAAGGTGGGGTGAAACCGGAGGGACCTGGGAAGATGGAGTCGCACAGAGACAGGGTTAATCACTTTGGCAATCGGGTACGGGCCCACGAATCGAGGTGCCAACTTCCTGGAAGCCACCCGTAGGGGCAGATCCTTGGCACACAACCAGACTCTTTGCCCAGCCTTATAGTCTGGAGCGTGACACCGAGGACGATCCGCTACCCTCTTCATTCGCGCTGCGCTGCAGGTGAGAACCTTTCGTGTCGCAGCCCAGACCCGATGGCAGCGTCGAACGAGGGCATGAGCTGACGGAACCACCACTGCCCTTTCCCCCTCAGGAAACAGAGGAGGCTGGTAGCCGTAAGCACACTGGAAGGGAGACAGTCCCGTTGCTGCGGTCGGAAGGGTGTTGTGGGCAAGCTCCACCCAGGTAAGGTGAGTGCTCCACGAGGCAGGGTTCTGGGTTACGAGACACCGCAGGCTTGTCTCCAATTCTTGGTTGAGCCGTTCCGTCTGGCCATTGGACTGTGGGTGATATCCTGAAAAAAGGCTCGCAGAAGCACCAATGAGCGAGCAGAATTCTTTCCAGAAGCGTGAAATGAATTGTGGGCCATGGTCTGACACTATGTCCTTTGGGAACCCATGAATACGAAAAACATGATTCATCATGATCTCGGCCGTCTGTTTGGCCGATGGTAACTTGGGCAAAGCAATGAAATGTACCATTTTAGAGAAACGATCCACCACCGTCAGAACGGCAGTGTTACCTTGGGAAGACGGGAGTCCGGTAACGAAGTCCAGGGAGATATCTGACCAGGGTCTGGTGAGGATGGGAAGTGGATGCAGGAGTCCCCTAGGCGCTCTGGTGGAAGACTTGTTTCTACAACAAATAGTGCAGGCTGGCACATATTCCCCCACCTCTTTTTCCATGGATGGCCACCAGAATCTCTGTTTAATGACGTACATCGTGCGCTTCACCCCCGGATGACACGTAAGTAGAGACGTGTGAGCCCAATGAATGACCTTGGACCTCACACTCTCAGACACAAACAGACGATCCAACAGGCAGCCGCTGGGGGTAGGACACCCACTGTTGGCCTGCTTGACTATGGACTCGATCTGCCATTAACGGCCCCAACCACACGATTCAACGACAGGATGTGCTCAGGCTCTTTAGAATTGTCTGTAAGTGGAAACAGTCTAGACAAAGCATCAGGTTTAGCATTCTTGGAACCGGGTCAACCGGTTGAATTTGTTAAAAAACAATGTCCACCTGGCCTGACGTGCACTTAGCCTCTTAGCTTTTCTAATGTACTCTAAGTTTTTGTGGTCAGTCCAAACAATGAATGGGTGTTCAGCGCCCTCTAACCAGTGTCTCCATTCTTCTAGAGCCGCTTTAACAGCAAGGAGCTCGCGGTCCCCAACGTCATAGTTGCGCTCAGCTGACGTGAATTTGCGTGACAAAAAGGCACATGGATGAAGCTTCTCTGTGCCAGCAGAGCGTTGAGACAGAATGGCCCCTAAACCCTCGTTGGAGGCATCTACTTCGACAATGAACTGGCGCTGTGGATCTGGAACAGTGAGGACAGGAGCAGACGTGAACAACCCCTTAAGCCGTTGGAAGGCCATGTCAGCTTGAGGGTTCCACATGAAGTGAACTTTGGCTGAGGTCAGGGAATGGAGCGGTGCAGCCACAGAGCTGAAATTCCTGATGAAGCGCCTGTAGAAATTTGCAAAGCCCAGGAATTGCTGAACCTGCTTTCTGCTAGTGGATTTCGGCCAATTACTCACTGCGCTGATCTTGGCGGGGTCCATCTTTGATCTTGATCGATGATAAAACCAAGGAAAGAGATGGTTGTGACATGGAAGTCACATTTCTCGGCCTTAACAAATAGCTTATTTTGTAACAGCCTCCGCAATACCAGTCTAACGTGTTGTATGTGTGTCTTCTCATCTGGGGAAAATATAAGAATGTCATCCAAATACACAAAGACGAAAATGTTCAGGAAGTCTCTCAGGACATCATTGACTAGGCCCTGAAATACTGCGGGAGCATTTGTCAGCCCAAAAGGCATTACGAGGTACTTGTAATGTCCGTAGGTGTGTTGAACCCCGTTTTCCATTCATCCCCCTCACAGATTCTCACCAGGTGGTAGGCATTGCGCAAGTCCAGTTTCGTGACAATCTTGGCCCCCTGTAAGAGATCAAAGGCTTCATTCATGAGCGGAAGGGGATACCGGTTCTTTATGGTGATGTTGTTCAATTGGCTGTAGTCAATGCACGGGCATAGCGTTCCATCTTTCTTCTGCACAAAGAAGAAACCGGCCCCCGCGGGTGAAGATGAGGGCCTGATGAGGACTGCCTTTAGAGAAGATGTGATGTATTCATTCATGGCTTCTCTCTCAGGCCCGGAGATGACGTAGATGCGTCCCTTTGGGATGACGGCACCCGGATGGAGCTCAATGGCACAGTCACTGGGTCTGTGGGGTGGAAGAGAAGTGGCCTTGGCCTTGTTAAACACTTAAATCAAGATAGCAGTGAGGCACTTTGGAGAGATTTGGATAGAGGTCTTGATGACTAATGGTGTCAGATGGCGCTTTACCAATCTTGAAGCAGTTTTTCCTGCATTGTTCCCCCCATTCCAATACCGCACCCAGTCCCCAGTCCATGTGAGGGTTGTGTTTGACAAGCCAGGGAAAACCCAGAATGAGAGGGTATTGTGCCGATTGGAAAAGATGGAACCGGATTTCTTCAGAATGTCCTTCTGCCATTTTCAAGGTAACGGGTTCGGAAACATGCGTTACACTAAACAAGTGCTTGCCACCAAGCGCTCTGGCGTTTAGGGGTTGATCTAAGACCTCGCTTTGTAGGCCCCATTTTCTTGCTAATGTCCAATCCATTAGGCTTTCATCAGCCCCTGAATCAATCAATACACCGACAGACTTGTTACGACCCTGGAAGTGCAACATTGCTTGTGTCATGGTGTGTGAGGGGAGGACAGAAACACTTGAAGGGCTCACCGACGCTTTTCTCGTGCTTGAAGGGTCCGCTTTTGCTGAGCAGGTTGCCATGATATGTCCCGCTTCACCGCAGTAGAAACAGCGTCTCTCCTCGAAGCGGCGATGGCGTTCCTCTGGAGTCAGCTTTGCCCGTCCCAGTTGCATGGGTTCGCTTGAGGGCGCTGGTCTTCCAGAAGGGAAAAAAACTGCAGGTTGGACTCTAGTCGGCTGAACGTGGGAGCGCCTCCCTGGGGGAAATGGCAACTGTGTGTTCTGTTTTGTGTCTCTGATTCGGTCACGAATTCTGCTGTCAATCCGGGAAGCCATGGCCACTACAGAATCCAGGTCGGAGGGAAGGTCTAGAGGAGCAAGGTGATCCTTGATGGAATCAGAAAGTCCATGCAAAAAGGCATCTAGTAGGGCCATATCATTCCAACCGCTATCGGCCGCTAGTGTGCAAAACTCAATAGCATAATCTGAAACACTGCGATGGCCTTGCTTCAGCCCTACTAATGCCCGAGCCGCCTCCCTTCCTGGGGTGGTATGATCGAAATTTTTCTTCAGTGTTTGACTGAAGACCTGAGACGAGTTGCAAATCTCTGACTTACGTGACCACTCTGCGGTGGCCCAGGCTGCTGCTCTGCCCGTCATGTGGGATATCATGAAAGCCACTTTGGACTGTTCAGTCTGGTACATGGCAGGTTGGTGACTAAAATGCAGTTCACATTGTACCAAAAAGGGTCTGCCGTCCCCAGAAGCCCTGGAAAACTTTTCCGGAGCAGCCAGACGGATTGAAACGGTGTTTGCAGGTAAACCTGGTGACAAACGGGTGGCAGCTGTAGGTGATGACCCGGGAGGTGGGCCACTATCAGGGGTCAGAAGCTGTTGGAGTTGGTCTGTAAAAAGGTTTACCGTATTTTTCCGACTATAAGTCGCGTTTTTTTTCATATTTTGGCTGGGGGTACGACTTATACTCAGGAGTGACTTATGTGTGGAATTATTAACACATTATGATATAATTTCACATGTTATTTTGGTGTTTTGCAGTGACACTGATGGTTTTGTAAAGTTGTTAGCATGTTCTTATGCTATAGTTATCTGAATAACTCTTATAGCTATGGCCACGTTCGCGTTCTGCCTTTGGCAGTGTATGTTCAATTGCATTATTGACTTTATCTTGAAATGGATGCATTTAGTTTGTGGCGCTTTCACGCCCACGTGAGGGCGCACTCGCACTTGTTTGTGTGAAGAAGAGTGCTCACACGCCAGAAGAAGACGGACAGCTACGTAGCTCTGAGTGAGTGAGTGGGCGAGTTAGCGAGAGAGAAAAGACTGCTGCGAACCTACTTTCATTGTTTATGCTTTTAAATTATCTCTACAGAGGCAACGCCTGCGTGTATCATCTTTTCTGTTGTGTGTTTTCCACCAGCGATCGGACACTTAGAGCCAGTTGTGTGGTTGTTTGAACGATGTGCTAATGATAGCGAACGCATGCTAACCTGTTACTTATTACTGTAATAGTACCTAATTATCATTTATTTACGTTGATGCGAACCTGTTTGCTATTGAGGACCAAATTGATTCAGCAAATTATACGGACGTCCAGCATTGTCTTTTGGGAGTTCGCTGTATAGCCAGGACCGAGCCGTAGCGTAGGACTGTATATTCACATTTCGTTGTTCATGCACTGTACACTGTACATTTATTTAGCATGTTGTTCTCTATTGTATTTTTATATTAAATTGCCTTTCAAGATGACATGTCTGTTCTATGTGTTGGATTTTATCAAGTAAATTTCCCCCAAAAATTCGACTTATACTCCGGTGCGACTTGTATGTTTTTTTTCTTTGTTGGGCATTTTATGGCTGGATCGACTTATACTCAGGTGCGACTTGTAGTCCGAAAAATACGGTAATTGGTGGATGATCGAAGCATGGAAACCACTCTGTTGGCTGTGAAGCTCCCTGATGCCCTGGTTAACAGCACACCTCGTGTCGATTTAAACGGCCGCCTTGATGTTGCAAAGCATACTTGAGCTTTTCAGTATCGGCTGGGTCCATACTGGTCGGTTTGTACTGACAAGGATGCACCAAGGACCCAAATGCTCGATAGCTGTGCTCAAACAAAAGTGTTTATTCTCCAATTAGTAGAGTTCAAAAATGTTAACAAAAATTCACAGCAACAGCTGGACATCAATCAACAAAAATTCACAGCAACAGCTGGACATCAATAAACTGAGTTACTTCTTCAAGAAACAAAAAGACATGGGTTCAAAAACATGAATTGTGATCAAAAAAAGGGCTTACACAAGGATGTGGCATAGGACGTGGCAGGATAGCAGACAAACCGACACTGGGCAAGGTTACAAGCACGCTATTTATACAGAGGATCAAAGGTGGACAGAATCAGCCTGATTGGCAAGCGCAGGAAGTAAAGTTAACTCAAATGAGGCACGCCACTACCAAAATAAAAGAATCTGACATGATCCAACACAAAACATTAACAAGACTTCCGAGACGTGACAGGAATTTTGTAGATCTTATCAATCTTTTATTTTGTTGTTTTTTGCAGTTTTAATGCAAGATGGCACAAGAGACTAGATTTTTTTTTTTTTTTTTACAAATCTGCGTTTCTGGGGCATTTTCAAGTTTCATTTTCCAAGTATCTATGACACAGACACTACAACATTTGGGCGGGGGCGAATGAACGACTGTTCTCAGTCAAAATAAATTGGATGTCTAGCACCATCAACGGCAGTCAGACAAATATTTAAATCAAGTCCTCCCGGTTTAAATGAATTGGATGTCTATTGTTGTCAATGGCAGGCAATTATTTAAGAAACTCATTTTTTTACATCAACGTTGCATTCATATAGTGTTGCAGTCTGTGAGATGGACTATCATTTTTGACAGATTTTCTGCGACAGTGCAGTTTTTTTCATTTAGAAACATCTTTTTTTTTTCTCTTCTCTAATAGCTGTATCATATGATAGATTGATTTCCTGACCCAAGCATAGATATTTCTTTTTTGCAATTTTGGGACATAATCGTTATCATGGGTGCTGGGGGCATGCTGATGACCCCAAAACGCAGTGTCAGAATAAAATTCATTTACAGGAATATTTATAATTATAAGTTGAAAATTAGCTTTTTTTTTGTTTGTTTGTTTGTTTGTTTGTTTGTTTGTTTGTTTCTGACCACTCTCGAGGGCAATTCTAAATCAGGCTGCTTAGGACAGCTATACTCGCCAAGATCGTCATCCATTGAATATGGTACGCCTACCGGTGTCGTGCCAATGTAGTTACCCCGGTCAAAAATTGTATCCCCTGGGCGGAGCCATATGGAGCAAGATTTGTGACTTCATTATTCGATCAAAAAAAAAGTGATTGATTTCAGTCTTTTTTTTTTTTTAATGAAGCAACTTTTTTTATTGAACTAATGTTTTTTTGCATTTGGGCCACATTTTGGCTAGGACATTTGTGTCTTTATTATTCAATCAAAAAATAAGTTGCTTTAAACAAAAAATATATATTTTCAAACGAAAAATCACTTCAATTAAAAAACTAAATTTTTCAATCATAGAAAAAAAAAGTTTTGGAATGCCCAAAAAATATTTTACACTCAAATGTTTGCATTTGAACACTTGATTTTTAATTAAAAAAGTTTGATTTTAGCAATCTTTTTTTTTGTGTTTGGGCCATATTATGGGTAGGACATTTGTGTCTAAATCATTCAATCCCCAAAAAAAGTTCAAACAAAGAAAAAAATCATTTGAAAAATAAAATTGCCCTCTCCTATTTTTTTTTTTTTTTTGTAAGTAATATGCAAAGCAAATGACCGTCTAAGGTGCTAGTCACATGATCTGTTCGAAAAATAATTTTGACCCATAATAAACATATCTTTTTTTGTTCATTTAATTCATTTTTGTTGTTTGCTTTAATGCTTTACAACCTGTATATAGATACTGTATTTAGGATAGTCAATTACATGCAATGATACTTTTCGGCCACCAGGCCCCCCCCCCTTAAACTCCGCTTATGAGTGGCAGATAAACTGCTCATCCCTGTTGTTCGTTTTTACCTCTGTGATGTTGTTTGTTTAGTCGCCTATTACCAAATAAATTATGAATTTAAATGGATCAACTTTACTCCTTACGTATCAGGAAGTTAACTGCGGTATACTACTCTGGTCGCAAACTGAAGTAGCAGATTAGCTTTCATCTTTTAGCTTACTGGCTATGAATACATTGACAATTATATGAAATTTGAGTGAAAGACTCTTACTCAAGAGGTTGCTGTTATGGCCCGGAGTTATCAGAGTAAGGAAAAGTGGGCCCCTTCCACCATCATTGCTCAAACTGGGCCTGTTTCCTACAACGTTCAGACAGCTGATGGTGTTTGGTGTTGCCATGTGGATCAATTGTTGACAACACCAGACACTACTCCAGAACTATCTATTGATTGTGATGATGCTAGCAGTGTAATTATACCAGAAATGTCTAGCTTACCGGATGTGCCAAAAATACCAGAAATGTCTAGCTTACTGGATGTGTCAAACCCAAACAATCCTGCTGTAATTGTGTCTAATTCAACCAATGCACAAACGGAACCTGAAACGGTATCGGAACCTGTTTCCACAAGTGGAAAATCAGAAGTGACTGTTGAACGTCGTTATCCTGCACGCAACAGGTGACCGCCTGATAGATTGGATTTAAAGCGAATAAGTAATGGGGAAAAAACAGGAGGTATTTTTGTGTTTATTTCTGGGACATGTTATGTAAGGGGGGAGGAGATGTGACATATTTATGTCACACTGCTGTTGCCATAGTGTTCACTTCCTGTGGGTGTGGTATTACAGTATAAAAGGAATCTGTGATGTTTCGGTGACATATATGCTGAGAACCACCCTGAATAAAGAAGTGTTGTTCCATTCAAGTCTCGGCCTTACATGTACTTAGAATAAGGAAGTACAAAACAAATGGTCTAATATTGTGTTAATATGATATGTGGTATTTAAACTGTTTCAATACTGATGCTATTTATTGCTATTTGTTTATATGACCAAATGAATAGAATCAATCTGTTATGGCTCACTCAGCCTCGCCTTCACCTCCTCCTCCCACTCCTCACTGACTCTGCTGTGCACACCTGTCATCAATCACCACACCTGCCTTCACTTCACAATCAACAGCCTGCCACTACAAAAGACTGGTCTGCATGTCATTCAACGCCAGAGCTTCACCTAACCTCACATGGTAAAGTACAGGCCTCTCACGCAACCAAACTTTGACTTATTCATATCCCTTTTCTTCACAGCAACTCCAAGCCATCTCAGCCTTCCAACTCTGCAGTGCCTCCACCTCTCGTCATTCCTTTTTATTTTTTGTTTATTAAACACGCCCTCGGGCTCCTCGTCACCTCTGCCTCCTCATTGCTGCGCTTTTGGGTCGAATATTCCAGCCACCATAACAGTAAGCTCTGGCCTGCTCCGCCACTGGCAGGTCTCCATTCGAGGCCTCTCTGGGATACCAACCCCCATTGTTCTCAGTCCAGGAGACCAAGGCCTCTGTCCCCTCTATTCAAGCCCACCTTCGGCGTTGCCAACGAGTGTGGAGGGAAGTCCGCTCTGCCTTACTGCGTGCCAACATTCGCTCCTGCCGTGGGGCCAATCGCCACCGTACCCCTGCCCCGTTGTATCAGGCTGGGCAACGGGTTTACCTTTCCTCTGCTGACCTACCGCCACAAGTGTCATCCAAGAAGCTAGCTCCAAGGTATGTTGGTCCCTTCCCGATTGACAGTGTTCTGAGTCCCACAGCTGTTCGTCTGAAGCTTCCTGCCGCCATGAAGCAAGTGCATCCCGTGTTTCACGTCTCAAAAATCAAGCCTGTCTCTTCGAGCCCTCTCATGCCCTCTGCCCCAGCTCCGCCGCCGCCTCAGTTTGTTGACGGACATCCCCAATGGAAGGTCCGGCGTCTGCTGAAGGTCCGGCGCTGTGGTCGGGGTTTTCAATACCTGGCAGACTGGGAAGGTTACGGCCCAGAGGAACGCTGCTGGATCTCAAAGCGGCTCATCATGTGTCCCTCTCTCCTTCGAGATTTCTACGAGGCCAATCCTGAGGCCCCTGGTCGGCCGCCTGGGGGCGCCCCTCGGGGAGGGGGTACTGTTATGGCTCACTCAGCCTCGCCTTCACCTCCTCCTCCCACTCCTCACTGACTCTGCTGTGCACACCTGTCATCAATCACCACACCTGCCTTCACCTCACAAACAACAGCCTGCCACTACAAAAGACTGGTCTGCACGTCATTCAACGCCAGAGCTTCGCCTAACCTCACATGGTAAAGTACAGGCCTCTCACGCAACCAAACTTTGACTTATTCATATCCCTTTTCTTCACAGCAACTCCAAGCCATCTCAGCCTTCCAACTCTGCAGTGCCTCCACCTCTCGTCATTCCTTTTTATTTTTTGTTTATTAAACATGCCCTCGGGCTCCTCATCACCTCTGCCTCCTCATTGCTGCGCTTTTGGGTCGAATATTCCAGCCACCATAACACAATCAGTATGAATTGCCTATCTTTGGGATACAAGCTCTAACAATTTTGCACGTGTACTCATAATTTCCAGCTGTTTAACAAACATTTTAGTGGTTACTGCAGTCCCTGTGATCTGTAATAGTGTTGTATCGGTCGCGAACGATTCGTTCTTTTTGAACGAATTGTTTTGGTGAACGAGACCGAACTAATCATCATCTGCACTGATTCGTTCTATGAAGGTGGTGCTTGTTCGCTGCGTGGGAGGGCGTTGAGCAAGCGGCAGCGTCTTCTGACATCGCACACGACCAATCAGACGCCAGCCTCATCGCGGGCAGGGGAGGGACCGGAAACAGAATCAGGGCGTTTGTCACTCACGTCCACGTGTGGCCAATAAGCAGCCAGCGTGCAGGCAGGGGGGCAAGACTGAGTTTTGTCACTTCCCGTTCAGTGACTCGGTCCTCCGGTTCCTGACCTAGCTTGCTGCTAACTTGATTTTCCAGTAATGACTATGCGGTGAATGAATCAGAAAATGAAAGGAAATGACTTTGTCACATATTTGTTAACGTGGAGCCTATCAAATGCTACTCAAACAGACAAAAACACCACACAAATCTAGCGAGCATTGTTTAGAGTAGTACTTTTCTCAACAAACTCGTGACTGCCTATGACGACATACTATCAAATTTACAGTAATTTAAAACACGGGTAGCTACGAGGCAAGCAAAAGCTGAGCTGCGGTCGCGTGACGGCAGTGAAGCGGGCAGAGAACTGTCACTATATGGAGGCTTCATGGCAGCGATATTTACCTCATATGTGCACAGAAAAAAATATTTAGTATGATCACCATAATACTGATTTGCAATGAAACTGTATATACATGTAATTTTTTTCCGAGTGTTTTTTTTTTCTTTTTCTTCGTGTCAGCGTGTCGGGTGTTGGTTGGTTTGACAAATTATGTCAATCCGTCCATCATGTGCTACTCAAGCGCCCAAAAACAAAGCACGCGGACACGGGAGATGTCGCAATATGTCTACATTTTTCTTAACAGACTAATGAGAGTAGAAAGGCGACATCGTAAAGAGCCAACAATTATTTCTCGTCAGCATTTGACGATCTGAGATGCGGGGACGACAGGGGAGCTGACCGGATTATTTTATTTATTAATACCAGTGCAAAAATTCAACACGATCATCTTAATACTAAAAAACAAAAATACAACAGAGCGAGATGTAAATATGATGTGTTGGTCGTTCCATATTCAGAAATTAAACTTTCGATGTATTTTTATTTTCGTGACAGCAAACATGCTGTATATGTGATTGTATGTGTGATCAAGAACCTGCTAAAGAAAGTCCTTGCGCCCCCGCCCCCTACTCCCCTCACAAAAGGAAAATGTTTAACCGTGTCCTAAATCGAAATGCAAGCACGAGCCATGACTTTGAGCCCATAGAACTAGGACAGACGACGCGGAAGTTCTCCCTCGCTTTTGCAGCAGCAGGAGGGAGACGAGGCTGTCTGTGAAAGCAGAATGATACCGCCTGTCACTCATTTCTGAAACTACGACGAGTGGTGCCTGTGTGCAAGAGAGGGAGGGACCAAGCAATGTCACTTCCCGTTCAGTTATACTGCGAAGCGGTCTTTGGTGATTCGTTCGGCAACGTCACTTCCCGTTCAGTAACCGAACGATTCGTTTGGGCGGGGAGGGAGATGAGGGGGGCGAACGATTCGTTGAACGATTTGTTTGAACGAATCTTTTTACTGAACGAACCGGAATGGATTCGTTTGCTCAAGTGAACGACAAATCTCGTCACTAATCTGTAACAAGATCTATCATTTTTTTATTTCTTTTTGACCCAAAGATCATTACTCTTACAAATGGAAGAAATTCAGCCCCCCGGCCAAGCCGCCGGAACAGTGACAGCCGAACCAGAAGGCGACCCGCTGGCGCCTCTCCAGCAAGTCGGCCGGCGAGGCCAAACTCCGCGCGTCCACGCCGGTGTTAACCTTTTGTACTGACTCCATTTTGAACGGTTTCAAGAAGGCTCACCGAAAACAGGTTGACAATTTATCCGTCGACAATGGTCAAAAAACAAGGCAAAACAGACGACGGAGAGGCAATGCTGGATCCAGGGTCAGCAAAACAACGGATACATCGAAATGTCCCCAAGAAGCGACAGTTGTTAGTTAAATGTTCAGTCTTTTGAAAGCTGCGGTGGAGTGGGCCGGGCAGAAGGCGTGCCTTGGTGTTGTCTTGGGATCATCCTTCTGTGGCAGGTTTGGACGGTCCAGTTCATGTGTCATCTTTTGTGGCTGGGTCGTGGTTGCCACGGCAACTGACACATGTCTTGACGTCTCAGGCGCCGAGCTATCAACTTGTTATCCTGGTAGGGCGAGGGTGTTCTGACTCCACCGAGTCCCTGACATCTTCTCCTTACCTTATCAGGCAAGGGCTGATATGTTGGTCCCCTTTATTGTGTCAAGGGGCAAGGAGTAAAGTCTCCCTAAACTATGGTTAAATGCTTTACTATAATGAATGTGTTAGACAAATGCAAACGGTTATACAGTGTCTGCGAGAAAGGTAACTATCCACTTCAAAATGGATATTAGAAATGCTCGCAGCAAGAAGGAATGAGAGTGGTAACCTAGGTAACCCACCTAGGCAACATAAATCACTTTTAGGTCACAACCTACCAGTTGAGAAGCACTGATTAATTGCATAACAGTTACAGTGGTATGTACTGTATATCCCCATTTCTGTCCAAACAAAGTAGAGCAGCAGAGGGCAGGAAGAGGTGAAGGAGAAATGGAAGTTGATGAGCATGAGCAATTTTGATTTTAAATACTGATGGCTAAAAAATGTTGCTCGCTCGCCAGTTCGCTGACAGAAAGTATGAAATATGACTCAAATCCCAAATTTAAAAGTGAACAAGTCAGCAATTGCACAGAAACAAAGTTCTGATTTGAGTCAGGAAATGAAAGTGGTGTCCAGGGATCAAATCAGGGGGTGTTAAGAATTCGGATGGTAAGCAGGCTAAGTCTATTGAAAAACTTGGTGATACTGGAAAAAAACTCTTGCTAGAGACTAGTAAACTGAACAGTCCATGTTCTGGACGCATTGGATTCCTGATACAGTATCATGAGTGCTCTGGCCACTCGACGTTTGTCAGCAATGTCTTTAAATGAGGTAAAAGAAGTCCCAATTATTTCTCTGCAGTCCTCAGCATTCTCTGGAGAGCTTTACAGTCCCTGGCTTTGCATCTTGCAGACCAAACAGAGATGCAGCTGATCAGCACAATCTCAGTGGCTCCTGTTTAAAAAGTGCATGTACGATTCAATACAAAATTTTTATTTTTTTGTTGTTGTTTGTTTTCCCCAGGAGTACAATAAGACAGCAGAGTAAAAATAGACACCATAAACTTGTTTGAGGCCTCTTGGTGTCCCAGGGTTGCTGTATAGAGGATAATGTGGCTGCATGGTTGAGAAAATCACAGTAGAGTTGATGCAGCGATGCTGCTTTTGCACACATACCGCCCAACAAAATAAAGGATGTCTCACCATTAAATCTTAGTAAACCTCAAGAAGGGAATAATAACAGTATATATTATTACAATTTCTGTAAATGTAGATAATACGACAGGGAGCAGTTACCTGCATTTTAAACCTAACACTTTATAATCAACTTTCACTCACGTTTGAGAGGAGGGAATTACATTGTATGAAATGATATACAGTGATCCCTCATTTTTAGTGGTTAACCCCCGACCCCCGCGAAAAATTATTTTATATATATACTAGGGCTGTCAAACGATTAAAATGTTTAATCGAGTTAATTACAGCTTAAAAATTAATTAATCGTAATTAATCGCAATTAATCGCAATTCAAACCATCTTTAAAATATGCCATATTTTTCTGTAAATTATTGTTGGAATGGAAAGATAAGACACACGATGGATATATATATTCAACATGCGGTACATAAGGACTGTATTTGTTTATTATAACAATAAATCAACAAGATGGCATTAACATTATTAACATTCTGTTAAAGCGATCCATGGATAGAAAGACTTGTAGTTCTTAAAAGATAAATGTTAGTACAAGTTATAGAAATGTTATATTAAAACCCCTCAATGTTTTCGTTTTAATAAAATTTGTAAAATTTTCAATCAAAAAATAAACTAGCTATTAATAAACCATAGTTGATGTCAAGAATTACTTACACGATGCTCATGGGTGCTGAAGCCTATAAAATCAGTCGCACCCAAGCGCCAGCAGAGGGCAGCAAAACTCCACAAAACACAATTAACAAGTGGGGATTTCACTGTACTGTCATTTAAATCTGTGTAAGTGGGGCATGTGCGTTAATTGCGTCAAATATTTTAACGTGATTAATTTAAAAATTAATTACCGCCTGTTAACGCGATAATTTTGACAGCCCTAATATATATATATATATATATATATATATATATATATATATATATATATATTCATTTTATTTTATTTTATTGTTATCAATGTATTTATTCAGATTTAACAGCATGGAAAAGAGATACCTATAAAAGAGCTTCTCCCCCCAAAAATCAAAAACAAAAATGAACAAACAAAAAAAAAATTCTAAATGGGTTATAAGCACTGCAAATGTCATATTTATGATATCAATGAAATAAATACATATATAAAAGACAATGATTTGTACATGTATACATGCATATATTTTAATATTTCAAATCAAATAACGCTTACATTCGACTTCAGTGGCTCCTTCCATGACTGACAATATTGACGATGAAGAAACACCTGCGTACTTCAATGAAGATGATGAAGATGACACAATGCATAGGTGTCAAGGAAGCCCTAAGGCCAAGTTATACTTCCGCGTCAGACCTACGCCGTCAAGGAAGAACCGAGTTACGACCCTACGCCGTACCCTGACGCGCGCCTCTCAAATTTTCCAACCTTCGCGTCCCGTAGACGTGTATGACGTGGCGAAAACGGACTGTGATTGGTCCGCTCAGACTGTTGTTTCCGGTTTAGCGCCAAATCACCGCCATTGTAGAATAGAATTAAACATTATTTTCTACACGCAAAAATGGACCAAGCCGACGGGAGTATCATCGAAGAGCAAGTCTCGTCAAGACATTATTGTGATTGCCAAATGGTAAGGTCGGCGATTGAAAAAAAAAAATGGAAGAACCACCGAGACGTGTGTTCGGAATCGAGTGGCCACACGAAGCGGTGACCCAGTCGGCCAAAAACTGCCGACTTTTTATCACTTTATGTCGTATTTTTGGTTGGTGCACTTCATCATTTATTGTGTACATATGTTTGCTGTGAGTCTGTGACTTATTTACGTGTCACACTTCAAGTATATGAAGAATAAAGCACAGATTTGGTGTCAAAAGAGTTGTTTTGATCTTTAATTTTCAATAACACAGTTGCCACACGATACATCATCACTGATTGAGAGTGCCTCGGTGCTATTTATGATAACGTTAAAATCAAGGCTCCCAACGCAGTTTGGGAAGTTCCATAGACGCCAGAAATCTGCTATGGCTTCCCACTGGCTGGTTGTAGGACACGGCAAACAAATCGGGCTGGAGGGTTTTGCGGACCTTGAACACAGTGTTTGACGCCAGTTTAAAGCTAGCCGCCACAGCTAGCTCTCTCCACCCAAGTCTAAAACTCTCTGTGTGGCATCAAAAGTCGGCCAGACCACCTCGAAACAGTCTTCTGCGTCGCCTGCCCCTCAACATTTGTATGTTCAATATTTATTCAGTGTTGATGAGCAGAATATTTACTTTCAAGAGTTCCATTTTGCATTGTTTATTTTTTCTCCAACTAGCGGAAATCAACAAGCATGCCCCAAAACCGTACAAACATAACGCCACATCCCTCTAGTGGCTTGGCGGTGAATTACTGAGCAACGCGTTCCCTCACCGCAGAACTATCAAATTTCGAATGACGCCGTAGTCGCTGCGCCGTCACCGCAACGCGGGAGTATAACTCAGGGTTTAGGTTATGTCTACACTAGGACGGGTAATGGCCTTAAACGTGTAATTAGTTGGACTATACGGCATGTCGGCTACACTAGTATGCCTATTATCCGGATTAGTTGTTAGACGGATAATGTAGGCGGGTAATGTTATCCGCCGCCTATGCGCCGCCTAATATGAACTGCTGTCTCCGTACAACATTCGGATACTCTGGACATCATGTTGTCGCTGTTTTAGTGCGGCATGACAGTATCGTAAACAATGGGGCCGGACGATCACGAAGTGGCATTCCTGCTCCTCTTTTTTTTCACACATTTTTCTTGAACCTTCAAACTACGTCTCAATAATATGCTTCAATTCAGTGCCCATTTGGGGTCCTCCCACAGCGGATGACGAGGAAATGAGTTTTTTACAGAGCTCGTCTCCCAAGTTGTCTCTGATCAGCCAGCTGGCCCCTCCCAACTCAATGCCGACCAAACATGAGTCCTGTATATAATAATGGATAGAGGAAAATTAAACCCTGAAAAGTGACCTGCGTGGTAACCCCAGTCAAAGAGGCGCGCGATCAGTTATACCCCAACGAATCTTTGTCTGTCAAAACTGTCACCACCTCCAGGATCGCCACTTTAATGCACAAGCAGTCCTGGTTGCGGCTTCCAGGAAATATACGCAGCGCCACACCATATGCTTCTATTTCTTATTTTCCAAGTGGTGAGAGCGCAACTGAGCATCGATTTTAACATCCAAAGTAATTTTGTTGTTTTATAAAGATTTATTTCAATCACAGCTCTCCCTTCACTCTTGCACCTGTGTGATGCATTCAATTGCAATCACGAAAAAAAAACAGTGATCACAAAATAATGACAGTCTAGAAAGTGTAGTAATTTCGAAATTTGCAGCGGGCGAGTGATGAGTTTCCAGTTCAGAGGTAAACTGCGCGGGCGATGGCGTAACACATGAGGCTTCTCCTTTCCACGCATGCGTAGTTTGCGCAAATGCAGGCGTACCTTGTAAAAGCGGGGTGGGGGGGGCCTTAAACGCACCTCAAACAAAGTGTGGACAGGTATAAAAATAGTCGGCAAAATACCCTGGAGAAAATTATCTGTCCTAGTGTAGACGTAGCCTTATACAGTACCTCAAAAATCCGCGGATAACTGAAACCGCAAATTTTGAAGCACAAATTGGTAAGGTGTCGAGCCGCTACTCCTCCGCATTGAGAGGAGCCAGTTGAGGTGGCTCGGGCATCTGGTTCGGATGCCTCCTGGACGCCTCCCTGGAGAGGTGTTCCGGGCATGTCCCACCGGCAGGAGGCCCCGGGGTCGACCCAGGACACGCTGGAGACACTATGTCACTCGGCTAGCCTGGGAACGCCTTGGAATCCCGCCGGAGGAGCTGGCTGAAGTGGCTGGGGAGAGGGAAGTCTGGGCTTCCCTGCTAAAGCTGCTGCCCCCGCGACCGGACCCCGGAATAAGCGGAAGATAATGAATGGATGGATGGAAATTGGTAAGGGATGTCTGTACATCGTATCATCATCATCCTAGCTCTCTCATTGGGGCTGGTTTCACGTCCCATTGTGTAGACCTGACCAGGTGACCTAGGCCCCTCCACTACTGGCGGTCTTATGCCAGTAGATTTGCACCCTTCAAGGTAACTCTGTGTTGTTGGAGGTCTTCCGCGATGGTGTCAAGCCATCGAGTGCAAGGCTTTCCTCATGGTCGTCTCCAGCCTGCAGCCTTTGGGTCAAACTTCAGGATGGCTATTGTCGGGTGATCAGGAGGAAGACGGAGAACATGGCCAAGCCAGCGGATGCAGCCAGGCGGGAGGCTCTGGGCTGAGTACATCATATCAATACCACAAATTAATCATCTTGCTCTTACACAATAGAAATATTTTTTTGTACATTTGAAAGCCGATTTGTAATTGTATTTATTTATTTATTGTCATCATCATCGGTATCATTGACAGTGACAAGATGTGATATGATTAACCCGAAGGAAAAAAACGAAGAAAAAGACACGGGCTGAAGGGAGAAGCATATGCTTATCAAGTCCCGTCCCCTTCAACCAAGGTAATCACTAAGGGTTGAACCGATTGGTCGTTTGAGTGGATTTTTAACTACCTACATATGCTTGGCAGGTTCAGATACATTTAGTGGGAACATCTTCAAACAAATACCTTCATGTTATTAGATACTGCGGCTATAAAAAGTGTATACACCTGTGTTCGAATGCCATTTTTTGTGATATAGAAAAAATATTTCACAACATTTTCCACCATTCAGCTCTTCAACTCATGAGCTGGAGTTAATCTCAGCTTGTTACACCCTCCGAGTGTGTGTCAATAGCCTCAGCTACACCAAAGCGCTGTGCAGAACACATAACACAAAACAAATACAACAGGATAGCCATCAGTTATCCAACAAAGTAGGATTTGTGGGATCCTACTTCTTAAAATCTCCAGTGAATCATAAATGTCATGTTGTCACTCATGTCCACTCGCTAAGTTTAAAAGTATACAAGCACTTGTATCACACTTGGTAAGTATAGAGGTACAACAAACAAAAAACGAATCACAACGAAAAAAAATATCAAAAATATGACTAAAACAGCAAATGACCTGCACCTCAAAAGTGCTGTCGTAGAAGTCCAATCCAATTACGCTCACAATTCAGAACTTTATATTAATCTAAAATTAGCATCTATGGGAATATGGGAGGGAAGTCAGAATACAGTACTTTGGGGATTCCCTGGGCAGGGCCTTCTGTTCGTCTGGGATGTAGGTTGCCGGGGGTCAGGACTCCAGCCTGTCACCGCCACGGCCTTTCGTCGTTCTCCTGCTACCGACTTCATTTCTTTTCTACCCAGGCATCCTCCTTGGGCTCCAGTTCAGATCATCAGCTGCATGCCGGCGGGGCAGCCGGGTGTCACCCCCTCCGGGGATCCTTTCTGGGCTGGGGCTCCGGGTAAGTGGGCGTGGTGGGTGGTGGTGCATTCCCTCGTCCCTTCCCTGAGGGCTGGGTAATGGGAACGCGGATGGTCCGGGGGGACCGCCCTGGGTAGAATGACGGTGGCCCCTTTTCTAGAGCTGCAGGGTTCACTGCGTTCAATTAGACACACTCTGGTAGAGAAATTGTCAGTGCCAGGATTAGCGATCAGGTAGCATAGATTAGGATGTCAACATATCCACACTTACAGGTGATTTACATAATACATACATAGTAGAATTGCGTATGCTCCAATTGGTTAGCATTCGTTCGCTAGCATTAGCACATCGTTCAAACCACTACACAACTGGATTTAAGTGTCCGATCGCGAGTGGAAACACAACAACAACAACACAAAAGATGATACATACAGGCGTTGCCTCTGTAGATATTAACATTAACAAAGAACGTAGGCTCGTAGAAGTGTTTCCCTCTCTCACTAACTCGCTCACTCACTTGGATGCGGCATTTCTTCTTCGGGTGCAAGCGCGCTCTTCTTCACGTGAGCGCGTTCTTCTTCACGTGAGGAAGCGCAAGGGGGCCCCCACTTGAGTGTGTAAGCGCCACAAAAACTAAAAGGCATGCATTTCAATGTAATGGTAAATAATACACGTTAACCCAGCAGTCCACAAACTGCGGCCCGCGGCCCAAATACGGCCCGCCTCCTCATTTGGTCCGGCCATTTTGACTTTTTTTTTTTTCTCAATCGTGTTATTTATTTCCTGGCCTTTTCCTTGAAGAATTCAGAGAGGGTTATTTGGTTGTTATCTATTTAATTAATAGTGTTTTTATTATTAATTATTATTATTATTATTATTATTATATTTTATTGTTATTTTTATTTTATTTACTTTCCGTGAAGAATCCAGAAAGGCTTATTTGATTGTGGCTTTCTGAAAAACAATATTTTTTTACATTTATGCACTTCTGCAATCGTCACACTTTTTCTGTTACAAACTGACCCCGGCCCCTCATCAGAGAAGGGAAAAGTTATGTGGCCCTCACAGGAAAAAGTTTGGGGACCCCTGCTTTAACACATATTGCCAAAGGCAGAACAACAACCTATCTGCCAATATATACCAATATTTTTTATTTCTATTAGATAAATGTTTCAGTAAAATGTTACAAATTCTTGTGTATTTGCCACTTATTGCCACAGTTAACATTGAGGCTTTGGGCCTCTTTTGATCTCGTTGTGAGTTTGTAAGGTTGTGACTTCTGATTAAACAAACTCGATGTCAATCAAAACGTTTGTTCTTCTTTTTCCTCAAATTAGAATCGATAAGAGAATCGATAAAGAATCGAATCGTTAAGCAATATCGATAATGGAATCGGAATCGTAAAAATCCTATCAATTCTCATCCCTATGTTCACAGGTAGCATAGATGTCCAATAATGTATTTCTTTTTGTTGTTTGTTCCTTCTCTTCTGTCTGCTCCCTTTCTTTCTGTCCCCCATAACATATTCCTGTTTGCTGCTTCCTCCCAATAGAAAAAAAAAAAAATACCTGGACGGGCACTACACAAAATTCAATTAGGCAAGGCAAGGCAAATTTATTTGTACAGCACTATTCAACACAGGGTAATTCCAAGTTTTTTTTAAATGACATAAAAATCCAAAGCACAATAAAATCATACATAAAAATGACATTGAATCATCAAGAAAGTATGAACAAAAAAATTAAAACAGGAAATAGAAATAACACAAAGTAAAACAATGAAAAGAAAGCCCTTTTCTTTTCGGGTTGAACTGAATGTAAACACATATGAGTGCTGTCACGCCTGAAAAGGAAATAAATAAAGAAAGAAAAAGTCATATAACTTGAAATCGGAAGTGTACGGGCAGTTATGGATACGCTGTGGTAAATAGTAGCGTTTTTAGCCCTGATTTAAAGAATCTAACGGTTTTAGCGCATTTCAGAGCTTTAGGTAAACGTGTTCCAGAGGTGAGGAGCATAGTAGCTGAATGTGGCCTCCCCGTGCTTGACTCTTGTTCTTAGAACACAAAGCAGACTGGTTCCAGACAACCTGTCTGATGCTTCGTAGGGGTCAAACAAATCAAGTATGTACTTTGGTCCAAGGACAGTTTTTTTTGTTTTCAGACCAGCAGCAGTATTTTATGGTCTGTCTTTTTAATTCACAGAAAGCCAGTATAATGATTTCATAACCGGTGTAATATGTTTCCTTGAAGCAGCATTCTTTATTAGCTTAAGATTCCTGATTGATTTTTTGTTAAGACCTGTAAATATACTATTTCAATAGTCCAGCCCACTAAAAATAAATACATGGATAAGTTTTGCATGTCTCATTTCCCTTATTTCTGGCTATATTTTAAGGGGGATAATAGGCAGATTTACTGGCAAACTCTAGACGGCTGTCGAAATTTAGGTCTTAGTCAATAATTACGATAATTAGAGCCTTGAGCTAAGAATCCAACCCAGAATATTTTGACTGGGAGGCGAATGCTGAACACGATTGTACTAGGATGCCAATTCAGGAAAAAATAATATCAAATAAATCACATTGATATTAAATTAAAAACATCATTTGGGGGCATTTTGTAATACATTACACACATTTGTGCAAATGTTGGCAGGTCTCCAGTAACGGATATGTGAATGAGCTCAATCAGCTTTCATCACATTTGACTTTCTTCTCTTCACTCCTCAGTCTGTCTCGGCCCATCTGGTGTCAACCCGCTGTCAGCTTGTGAGGGTGAGACATACACACCAGAGAGACTGCAAAAATTGAGAGTGACAAGGAGGTTATGTTAGCAATGCATATACGAGATTTTACATGTAAAGGAAATGAACATCTCCCCTATTTGCATTGCATTTGAAATGTAATTCATTTTTTTAACTTTATAAAACTGTAATATCAAAGTATAAGATCCAAAAAGATGTCATTAGTAATCCTGCAGAGTCGAAAATTTCGCTGATTAGCTTTTTAAATTGATGAAATGAACTACATCTTCTGTATGAAAACAATGAAAGCTAGCTGCTTTAATAGAGATGCTGTATGTTTGCTTTCAGATAATATTTGTTTTGCTGCTATGAGCTCGATTTGTACACTGCTGTACATTATTATTGATCACGTATATGAAGACTTCTTTTACAAGGTGCTTTGCAACAGTGACTACAGTATACTACTCTTCTTCATTAACCTATATTTCTTTTTTATTCGATCTAAGAAAGATAAATATCTACCCGACATTGTGAGATTGACTCTCGGAGAAAAGTCCCGGTTGGTTTTATTCATCTTTGAATTAATGCACAAATAAGTCATAATAATCACAACGGTGAACAACACCACTCTCTGGGTGTGTTTTTATTCAGTGTCATTTGAGGACATAAATCATGTTTATTTAAGTACTGTAGTCATGTCATAGGGACCTCATGCAGGATGGGGAGCAAAAATGAAGTTCCAATAAGAGGAACCCATTTTGAAATGGAAGAGGAAATTTCAGGAGAACTTGCGTGGGGATGCTTTGCTCTCCCATGTGTCACTTCCTGTTGATTTTTGGTCATTTCTGATACATTTAGGTTTATTTACAGTTTATACCTTGTTAATCTTTGGCTGCCATTGACGACACTAGACATCCAATCCATTTTGGGCAGGAGTCACAGGGAACAGTACAAATGAATTGGACATCTAGTTACCGTATTTTTCAGACTATAAGTCACAGTTTTTTTCATAGTTTGGCTGGGGGTGCGACTTATGCTCAGGAGCAACTTATGTGTGAAATTATTAACACATTATGATATCATTTCACATGTTATTTTGGTGTTTTGGAGTGACACTGATGGTTTGGTAAACTTGTTAGCATGTTCTTTATGCTATAGTTATCTGAATAACTCTTAATAGCTATGGCCACGTTCGCGTTCTGCCTTTGGCAGTGTGTGTTCAATTGTATTATCAACTTCTTTATATTGAAATGCATGCTTTTAGTTTGTGGTATTTTCACGCCCACGTGGGGGCGCACTCGCACTTGTTTATACGAAGAATAGCGCTCACACGGCAGAAAAAGACTTGCCTGGTCCACCAGACTCACCGCTGTTCCAGCTATTGAGTCTGGCCACCATTCACGCGGATACAATTTCCAGGGCGGAGCAAGCCACAGCAAAACAGACAGCGGAGTGGACCAATCAGCGACGGGCAGACGTGACGTTAGTAAAATGAAGAGGGCAGGACGAGGGACTTGCGCGCGGAAGTAAACATACGAAGAGAGCGGAGTTTATTCAACATGGCTAGCGCGAGACAGACTGTTGTCAATGACTCGTGTCGATGTGTTTTTGGTAATGTAAAACTGATTTTACCGTGGATTGGAACATATTCTCGGCTCTCCCGTTCACCATCTGTGTTGTTGAGGAGACGACTTTCGACGCGCACGAGTGACGTTGCTCGTTAAGAACACGTCACGCAAATAAACGAATCTGATTTGTCGATTGATTTTGTACCTGCTCGAGCGGCCGTTAACGGGCTGGTTCCCAGACCTTTCTCTCAGTGTTTGAAAAATACAGGGAGAACAATCTGGGAGAGCCAAGCAAGAAAAAGACGGACAGCTACGCAGCATCTCTGAGCGAGTGGGAGAGAGAGAGAGAGAGAGAGAGAGAGAGAGAGAGAGAGCCCAATTCGTTCCATACTAATAATAATAATAATTAATAAAAATAATTAATATTATTATTATTATTATTTGTATTTATAATTTATTTGTTTTGCAATGTGTAATTGCTATTTGCAATTGTACCTGCAGTAAGTATTAAGGATTTAATAGTGGACTTGGACTGTGGAACGAATTCATAGAATTATAATGTATTCCTATCGGAAAATCCCGCTCGATATACGACCATTTCTACTGACAAACCACGTCCTGGAACGAATGAAATTCGTATGTAGAGGTACCACTATACTACTCACACCAGCACTGTTTGGTCCGTTTTAAACAGACGAGTTCTTTTTCTCAGATAGCATGCTTCGTTTTGTAAATTTGAACATTCATCCGAACTGCAGTTCGGACCAAACAAATGAACTCTGGTCCGTTTAAAAATCGTGGGTCTTGGTCCGCTTTAAGCGCACCCTGCTTTGCTTGTGAATGCAAGTGGACCAGGGTGCGTTCATGCTACATTATGTGCAGGGTCACACCACGCTCCCTCCACTCCGCTTCGATGGAGGCATTTCTTCTTCTAAATTTGTCCAATCAATGAGTGTGCCTTTCGTCCACGTGATACAGCTCGGAAAGTTCGGTTGCCACAGTGTGAATACTGAACCTTTTCAACAGGTCATTTGCAAGTGTTGTTGCAAGGTAGCGCTCCAACCGAACCCTAGTCCTCTTGGCCTAATATGAAAGTGCCCTTAGAAGTATATTTTTCTCAGTGAGTTACTCATGTAAATGTAACTGGTTAAATGTAACGCGCTACTACCCACCTCTGCTGACGATACTTTGAAAATGTACACTTGAATATCTCAACCATATGATAAATGAAAATGTAAAGTCCTCCTACTAGGCCTGGATACAGCTAGCAAGTATTGAGTTAAAATTACAATTTATTTAAACTTCTTTTACAAGCAATAATAAACTGGCTCTAACAGCCTGCTCTGCTGTCAATTCCAATGTGATTTGCAACTTTTGTTGGTCATCAAAGTGCGCAAGTGCAACTTTCAGTTTACTCTAGCGGTGTCCCTGAGGTCGTGTCAAACTAAGCAGGTACAGACAGAGCATGTGGCAAACTTCGCCTAACAGTCTTAAAGTGCTGGATTGGCGGTTCTAAAGCAGGAAATTAGTGGGGGATGGAGCAGAGGGATGAAGCAGAAGACTGAATAATTTCATTCCACACCCAGTGAGGAATAGGTCGGGTCAATTAGAACCACCTTTTCCTCTGACCCTGATTATTACTGCCTCTGTCTGGGACTGCAGCTGTCAGATATTTTGTTCTGGGACTGTAAATAAGCACGGAAGACCATGTCAGCCGCAGGTTGAGCTATGGCTGACCAATGTCCAAGTTAATCAGGATGGAAAGTCTCCCCAACAAGGCCACCAGTGGAGTAGGAGCATGTAATTAGAGCTGGGAGCAATAAACCCTCGCATATACACAATGAGTACAACACACAAAATAGGCACTCATCTGAGCCCTGGTAATTACTCTCTGATGACAAAAAGAGCCTGTCTATGCAGAACCTAGAGTTATTACCTGAAACAGTTATTTAAATAAGGAGGATGGTAACACTGGGATGTCGAGAGGGGGAGATTTGGGGAATGCAATCACATCTTAATGGCGGCGAGAATATTAACAGGGTGTGGACGGAGCCTCAAGGGTAAATGCAAATTTCATTCAAAATTCAACTGTAGGTGGTGAGATGTCCTCACCGTGTGTGTGAGTGTATGAAGAGTGTACTAGAGGTTTTTCCTTTCTTCAGTTCTTCAGTTGTATTCTTCTCTGTTTCATTCATTTCATTTGCACGGCTTCATGCAGAGCAAACCAGGGGGAAGGTACAGCTCTGTGGCCTCATCCGGCCTGTCCATAGTCTCTGACTGTCCCTTACAAAGACTATAAAGCAGGGGTGCCCAAGTCCAGTCCTCAAGAGCCCCTATCCAGCTTGTTTTCCATTGCTCCCTCCTCCAACACACCTGACTCAAATAATCAATAATTATCAGGCTCCTGCAGAGCTTGCTGACGAGCTGATCATTTGATTCAGGTGTCCAGATACAATTCAAAACACATGATATTTACTTTTGAAAACGGTGCTTTTATTTTGATGTGCATGAGTGAGTGTTGTTTTTGTCAATGATGACGATAACGAAAATATTTCGTCAACGAAGAATGTTTTTTTATGACGATAACGTCACGTGAAGAAACGTGTCTTGGGAAACTAAAACATAACGAGGTGGATGCCAGTTGTCGTCTGACGACACGAGAACGAGATGAAAATTTGCCATAGTTTCTGTCATACATTCACAATTTCTGATATTTTTTTATTGTACGTGTAGTTAGAACACATTTAGCAGTGTTTGGTCGTGTCACTCGCTGCGCCTCCTCCCCGGAGTGGATCTCTCCTGACTGTGGTACTCCCCAAGGTTTCTCATTTTCTCCCAAAGACTGGAGTTTTTGGAGTTTTTCCTTGCCGACATGGAGGGTCTAAGGATGGGGGATACCCAGGACTTGAATTTATTTATTCATCTTTGTTGCTTCATTTGCTGTTTCTGATTGTGTATCATATTGCCTCTGCAAAGCCCTTTGAGACAATGTTGTTGTGATCCAGGGCTATACAAATAAAATTGAATTGAATTGAAATTTAATCTAACTTGTAGCGTTAGCATAGCATTCGCATTAGCATTTAGCACAGTGAATCGATCTATTCTTAAACTCATTTTACATACAGTTCATGGCGTCCAGGTGAGAGTAATTAATTGCAAATAATGTGCTGTTTTCCTCCTGAGGGTGTATTATTATATATTATATAATTGTTTGAAACCATTTATTTATTATTCATGAGATAAAACTTTTGAAGTTTATAGACGAAAACATTTTGGGAATTGTCGACTAAAACTAGATGAAACTTGTCTGAGTTTTCGTTGACTAAAACTAGACGAAGACGAACACATTTTGAAATGACTAAAATATGACAAAGACTAATAAGTATTTTTGTCCAAAAGACGAAGACTAAGAAGAAAATTAGAGTTGCAAGACTTTGAATTTCCTTTAGTTTTAGTTGGCGTTTACTAAAAATGTTTTTGTAAAATTATTTTTTTCCATCTCGTTACGTTTTAGTCTCCCAAAACACTTTTTTTAGCTCGTTATCGCCTCATCATCATCATGAAAAAAGTGTTAGTTGACTAAATATTTTTGTTATTGTCATTATTGATGAAAACAACGCTGCCACGTAATGACAATTTCTGTATTTCTGTCGATTAAGCTATCTAGCAAATGATTTAAAATTCCAGACCAGGAATGAATCATGAGTTATGATTGGTGTTGAAAAGTGCATTTAAGAAGTATTGCACTTTGTACACCAGGTTAAAAGTTTTGAGATACTGTCTCATATAAATGAATAGTAAAATGTCTCAACATACGACCAAAGATGTAGAGAGGATTTTTGTGAATTTTGAAAAGTATTTTTTTATATTTCCTTTTAGAAAAAACTTGCTTTCCTCTTTAATAGTTGTACTGTAGAATGTTGTAGATTGAGTTCCTGACCCATGTATCGATTACACTGCTCTACAAGCAAAATGCTTCCTGGATAAAAGTAGTGAGACTTTACTAAATTTGGGTCACTAAAAAAGAAAAAATAGGTCAAATATGTCAACCAGCTATATACAGGTTTCCTGAGCGAAACATGGGTTTTGATCATTTCTGCTTCAACCTGTTTAAACAGAACAACATGAAGTTTGGTTGAAGTAAGCAGTGTGTTGACAAAGTTAAAACTGCAAAATAAAACTATAGGAACCTACGGAATCTCCAAAAATTGATTCAGCACGACGTAGATGAGACTCAGAGACTTTCTGTGCTGTGCTGTCCTGGAAGCGCCTATACATATGGTTGGAAGTGGAATGTTTTCAACAGCGTCCAGCTTTAAAGCGCCATTGTGGATCCCCCTAGCCATACGCCTTAAATCGAAACCAGCAGCAGACAATAAGGATGTGCTTTAAACCTAAGGATTTACTTAAAAGAGTATATGTTTGTTCTCATCACTTCGTTGATCATTTGTGGACAAAATTCTAACAATCTGTGCAGCCTCTGTTCACGTGAGGAGTAGATTGATAATCTGTGCAGCCTCTGTTAACGTGAGGAGTAGATTGATATGCCGGCCACATGAGTGACCAAAATGAGGTGAAATTACAAATAATATTACAGTTGCCGAATGCAGAAGGGCTGATATGGATTTTGTTGTTACGAGGAATGCTACAAGGAATGTACATATAAACAAAAATAGTATGTGATTCATTTATATTGCAGATATTGATCGCAATAAAAAATTTGGACAACATGATTCCATTTCTTGTCTTATTTAAAACGATTGTAGCATGTGCAAAACAGGTCAGTAAATTATAATTCATAAAAATTATTTAAAAAATAATTAAACATTTGCTCCAAAAACGTAGAAATACATTCTATTTTGAATTGTTTCAGTGTCCCAAAGATGTATTTATACTTCTTTTACGTCTTTTCATAAGAGACATCTCATGGTTCTGATTCAACTGAGCTCCAAAGCAGAAAGCTGAAAATCAATTTAAAGCAATAAAACTAGCCACTCGAGGGCAGTAGCGCAGTTGGTAAGACCCGCAACCCGATTCAACGGCAACGAACGGCCGAGCCGCACGGTCGGAGCACCGGCGGAAGAATACCAGGCGGGGGCCGACCGAGCAGAACAACCGAGAGGACGCCTGGGATGCCAGACACTGGACAACCAAGCAAAACGACCGGGATCATCAGTGCGGCAGAAGATGCCGTTGAGTCCGTGCTGCTCGCCAAGCAGACCCCGCAGCGACTCAAAAAAATCCATCTTTATGAGACAGGCGATGATGAGGGAGAAGTTTACCCGGCTGTCACGGCGACAACAGCGTCATCTCTCAGTTAGTTATGTGTAAATAAATTGTTACTTTGCTATCAAAAGCTCTATTTGTCTTGTTGTTTGTGTTATTTTGTAAAAGGAAAACATTCAGATGTTTGGGATGTAACTAAAGCAAAAAAAAAGCTGTGTTAAAGTCAAAGCTATGTTTGAAATGTATGCTTTCACAAAAAGCTCAATTTCTCTGTTTTTTTCATCAGAAATTGGAAAATTGCTCAAAGCTATTTTCTGATACTGATTTCTAAAGAATGGAAAAAGATATGAACTTACTTTTTTACCTGCTGAAAGAAGAGAGTCTAATCTTTCTTTTGGCGGGTTCCATGTTTATATAGCAATTGTTAGGTTTTGTGTTTGGTTTCTCCTTGTGTGACTTGTCCTGTGATTACCCATTGCTCTCACCTGTGTGTGTTTTCCCAGTGTATTCTGCAATCTGCATCCACCTGTGTTACCCAGCTGTTCCTTGTCTCGTTATCCCTTGTCTGCTTGTGTGTATATATGCTCCCATTTTCTGTTCACTCCTTGCTGCGTCATTGTCTATGTCTATGTCCGTCTCTGCCAAACTTCAAGTCCGTTCCAAGCCCTCGTGTACCAGTCCCTCTGATTTAAGTAAGTTTTGTTTTAATCTTGCCCTTTGATCCCCAGTGGTTTTGTTTGTACTTTGTGTTTTTGTTAGTTATAATTAAAACGTTTTTTGAGTTCATTGCCTTCTGCCTCCTGCCTTGCATTTTGTTTCCTGCGTTTGGGTCCACACACACCTGCCTGCCCAGCATTCCCTGACAGAATGACGCAGCCACTAGTGGACCCAGCGGGAAACAACCGGCACCGGCATGCTCGCCGACGGCTTTCTGCCCGTTCCCCCGATTTGGTGTTCCCTCGGCATATATTTTTGGACTCTGATTCTGACTCCGACCTGGATTTTGATTTCACGCCCTCTGTTTCCCCTGGTAATTTTTCTTTCCACCCGTCGCACTTGGTGTCCCGTTCTGAAATCTTGGCCAAAGACTCCTACCTGGGATCCCGTTGGGCCATCTATCGGGGACCCCCCCGGGGTGGTCTGCGGGGACGCCCAGGCTCACTGCGGCCTAATGGGGCTATTCTGCCGCCCCTGCCACCTGAAGGCACTCAGCAAAAGCCTCGGCGTGGCCGTCAACGCCGACGGCGCGCGGCAGTGCTGACGTCGTTGGTTCCCGAAGCTTCCGCGCCGGCTCCCCGCAGTCAAGTGGCTCCCGCGCCGACTCTCCGCAGTCAAGTGGCTCCCGCGCCGACTCTCCGCAGTCAAGTGGCTCCCGCGCCGACTCCCCGCAGTCAAGTGGCTCCCGCGCCGACTCCCCGCAGTCAAGTGGCTCCCGCGCCGACTCCCCGCAGTCAAGTGGCTCCCGCGCCGACTCCCCGCAGTCAAGTGGCTCCCGCGCCGACTCCCCGCAGTCAAGTGGCTCCCGCGCCGACTCCCCGCAGTCAAGTGGCTCCCGCGCCGACTCCCCGCAGTCAAGTGGCTCCCGCGCCGACTCCCCGCAGTCAAGTGGCTCCCGCGCCGACTCCCCGCAGTCAAGTGGCTCCCGCGCCGACTCCCCGCAGTCAAGTGGCTCCCGCGCCGACTCCCCGCAGTCAAGTGGCTCCCGCGCCGACTCTCCGCAGTCTTGTTCTCCCGCCAGCAGACGACTCCGCTGCTGTCCCGCCAGCAGACGACTCCGCTGCTGTCCCGCCAGCAGACGACTCCGCTGCTGTCCCGCCAGCAGACGACACCGCTGCTGTCCCGCCAGCAGACGACACCGCTGCTGTCCCGCCAGCAGACGACACCGCTGCTGTCCCGCCAGCAGACGACACCGCTGCTGTCCCGCCAGCAGACGACACCGCTGCTGTCCCGCCAGCAGACGACACCGCTGCTGTCCCGCCAGCAGACGACACCGCTGCTGTCCCGCCAGCAGACGACACCGCTGCTGTCCCGCCAGCAGACGACGACGACTCCGACTCCGACCCTGTTCCTGGTCCGCACGACGACTCCGACTCCGACTCTGTTCCTGGTCCGCACGACGACTCCGACTCCGACTCTGTTCCTGGTCCGCACGACGACTCCGACTCAGACTCTGTTCCTGGTCCGCACGACGACTCCGACTCAGACTCTGTTCCTGGTCCGCACGACGACTCCGACTCAGACTCTGTTCCTGGTCCGCACGACGACTCCGACTCAGACTCTGTTCCTGGTCCGCACGACGACTCCGACTCCGACTCTGTTCCTGGTCCGCACGACGACTCCGACTCCGACTCTGTTCCTGGTCCGCACGACGACTCCGACTCCGACTCTGTTCCTGGTCCGCACGACGACTCCGACTCCGACTCTGTTCCTGGTCCGCACGACGACTCCGACTCCGACTCTGTTCCTGGTCCGCACGACGACTCCGACTCCGACTCTGTTCCTGGTCCGCACGACGACTCCGACTCAGACTCTGTTCCTGGTCCGCACGACGACTCCGACTCCGACTCTGTTCCTGGTCCGCACGACGACTCCGACTCCGACTCTGTTCCTGGTCCGCACGACGACTCCGACTCCGACTCTGTTCCTGGTCCGCACGACGACTCCGACTCCGACTCTGTTCCTGGTCCGCACGACGACTCCGACTCCGACTCTGTTCCTGGTCCGCACGACGACTCCGACTCAGACTCTGTTCCTGGTCCGCACGACGACTCCGACTCAGACTCTGTTCCTGGTCCGCACGACGACTCCGACTCAGACTCTGTTCCTGGTCCGCACGACGACTCCGACTCAGACTCTGTTCCTGGTCCGCACGACGACTCCGACTCCGACTCTGTTCCTGGTCCGCACGACGACTCCGACTCCGACTCTGTTCCTGGTCCGCACGACGACTCCGACTCCGACTCTGTTCCTGGTCCGCACGACGACTCCGACTCCGACTCTGTTCCTGGTCCGCACGACGACTCCGACTCCGACTCTGTTCCTGGTCCGCACGACGACTCCGACTCCGACTCTGTTCCTGGTCCGCACGACGACTCCGACTCCGACTCTGTTCCTGGTCCGCACGACGACTCCGACTCAGACTCTGTTCCTGGTCCGCACGACGACTCCGACTCAGACTCTGTTCCTGGTCCGCACGACGACTCCGACTCCGACTCTGTTCCTGGTCCGCACGACGACTCCGACTCCGACTCTGTTCCTGGTCCGCACGACGACTCCGACTCCGACTCTGTTCCTGGTCCGCACGACGACTCCGACTCAGACTCTGTTCCTGGTCCGCACGACGACTCCGACTCAGACTCTGTTCCTGGTCCGCACGACGACTCCGACTCCGACTCTGTTCCTGGTCCGCACGACGACTCCGACTCCGACTCTGTTCCTGGTCCGCACGACGACTCCGACTCCGACTCTGTTCCTGGTCCGCACGACGACTCCGACTCCGACTCTGTTCCTGGTCCGCACGACGACTCCGACTCCGACTCTGTTCCTGGTCCGCACGACGACTCCGACTCCGTTCCTGGTCCGCACGACGACTCCGACTCCGTTCCTGGTCCGCACGACGACTCCGACTCCGTTCCTGGGCCGCACGACGACTCCGACTCCGTTCCTGGGCCGCACGACGACTCCGACTCCGTTCCTGGGCCGCACGACGACTCCGACTCCGTTCCTGGGCCGCACGACGACTCAGACTCCGTTCCTGGGCCGCACGACGACTCCGACTCTGTTCCTGACCCTCGCCCCGATGCTGCTGCTCCCCGTTTCCTGCCAAAACGTGGCGGTATGGACAACCGAGCACTACCTCGTCGGGGACGCCCGCCTGATCTGCCTGTGCGGTCGCCCAATGTCTGGCGCCCCGGGCGCCCTCCCGATCGACCCGTGCGATCGGCCCACGTCTGGCGTCCTGGACGCCCGCCTGACTGGCCGTGACGGGCTGGTGTTGCTCCCTCCTCCGAGCAACCTTCTGACTTTTTGTTTCCTCGGGACGTCTGGGATCCGTCCCTTGAGGGGGGGGTACTGTTAGGTTTTGTGTTTGGTTTCTCCTTGTGTGACTTGTCCTGTGATTACCCATTGCTCTCACCTGTGTGTGTTTTCCCAGTGTATTCTGCAATCTGCATCCACCTGTGTTACCCAGCTGTTCCTTGTCTCGTTATCCCTTGTCTGCTTGTGTGTATATATGCTCCCATTTTCTGTTCACTCCTTGCTGCGTCATTGTCTATGTCTATGTCCGTCTCTGCCAAACTTCAAGTCCGTTCCAAGCCCTCGTGTACCAGTCCCTCTGATTTAAGTAAGTTTTGTTTTAATCTTGCCCTTTGATCCCCAGTGGTTTTGTTTGTACTTTGTGTTTTTGTTAGTTATAATTAAAACGTTTTTTGAGTTCATTGCCTTCTGCCTCCTGCCTTGCATTTTGTTTCCTGCGTTTGGGTCCACACACACCTGCCTGCCCAGCATTCCCTGACAGCAATAGAACAGAATTTTATGTGGGTCTTGCAAAATCAGTCAAAATCCAGTAAAACGGCCAGGAGCGAAGGGCCTCCGGTGAAAATGGCAGGGAGTGAATGAGTTAACGAAGGTGGAGCAAAAGTCGAGCCTTCCATCATCAAAGTAGAACGCACATAGTCTTAATATACTGTATGACCATCGACGTACAGAAAGTGTTGTTGTGAGACACATCAATTTGTCTTCCCTTACCTAAAAGTGCTTTCAACCTGTAAACAAATGAACAAAAAACTTGTAACACTCGCATTTATGAGTTTACATAATTGTGTCATCCTACACGTTCTGATTAGCAACAGGCTAGCAGCAGATAGCATGTGTTGCAGCCACAGCATTACAGTAGTTATAGTAAATATTATTAAACATCATCTTAATTATAATCATCATTGTAATAACAATATCAAAGACAACAAGTCGTTTCATGCGGAAGATTTTAGCTTTAGTATTTTTGGAGCACTGGACACATGAAAATGCAAGGATAGGAAGAACATACCATCCATAGCACCAGCAGCAACATGGCTACATAAACACCCGGTTTTTGTAGTGGCACTGGTTTGGTTCCACATCTGCCTTCGTGAACATGTTGTCTTCCATGTCATGATGATGGCAGAGGGATGTGGTATTTCTAAATTGCCTTTTTTGAGGGATTTTGATGAGTAATGTTACTCCAGCTCCACTGTTGTTTTGGATGAAGAAAGTGTAAAATGGAAGTCTCGAGCAGAAATGCGGAAGTAAAGCAGTAGTCCCTCGGAATCTTGTGTGTTAAAATCCAAGCAATTTAGGCGAAATGTGTTGCATAAATCGTGGTGGTTTGGAATTGGAAAAAATGCATTAATGTGGACACATTTCATAAGCGGTGGCATATACTTTTATGTCCATCTCATGTCAGTTGTAGCAACTTGTAAAACTGATACTACATAATTAGACAATTTATCTTCAGAATAACTAACATACTGTAACATTGTAAAAAACATTTATATCGCCACATTGTGAGATAATCATTGGCGTGAGCCTTGTATCACAAATTGGATCGGATCGGGAGGTACTTAGAGGTTCCCACCCCTAACATCTACACAAACAGCAGAATATGATCATGTCAATGCATGTAATCAAAATGGAACACCATTGTGGTGGTGGTGTGGCCTTCGACAATGGTTCCTTTCCCAAATGGCCTCTTTGGAAAATGAATTGCCCACCACTAATGCAGACGGAAATGTGTCACCTTGAGGACATCAAGTGTTTAATTGCTGCAGTTGTTTACATTTAATTATTATTAATGATATATTTGGGTGGTTTGAGAAAGCTTCGTGCCCCCAGGAAAATAGTTGGGACAGCTTTTGTTTCCTTTCTGACCTCACTTGATTATTCGTCAGGAAAGACTATTGGGTCTGCTTCCAATCATGTTAAAATGGGGACGAGGGGTGATAAGAAATGCGACAGAAGTCTTTGATTGGGAGATTAAACTTTCATCAGCCTTGAAATGGGATCTCTTAATGATCGATAAATATTGATGGCTAAATCATCAATATTTTATTCTATCCTCGAGAAGTGATTATCAACTCAAAACTTTAGCGATGTTATTGATATATTTATTCCTGAAATGAGAAAAACTCCATTTGGACTCCAGTTTGGGCAAGTTTATCATTTCTTAATCACTTTGGTTAACATAGTGCAATATGCTGCCCATGATTTACTTTTAAACGTAAAATCAACCGAGTTGGCAAGTCTTTTAATCTTCTTGTGACAATGCTCGGTTTTGATTGACACTGGTGGTGTGTATTGCCTCATATCTGGTGATACGATTTGTATCACGATTCACAGGTCAGGATTTGATTCGGTCCCGATAAATCCCGATACTACACTGTGTTTTGCAATATTTGTATATCAAGTAAAAAACAACAGATCAAAATGGATATAGAAGTAAATCTATTCAATGTATCCTTTAAACCTCATCCAGCACTCAAGTTAACGTTTTTGTTTTATGTTTGAACAACATGTGGCTTTCATTATAACATTTTCTCTTTTGTAGTGCAAACCTGCTTTAGTGCAAACTAGCTCAAGTCCAAACTTTCTTAAATGGAGGGGAAACATTTTTAAAGGATGTATAGCATGTTAATAACAAACACTTATTATTTAAAAAAATGACTGGTCAAAACATTTTCTTGAACATCCAGGAATACCCCAGGGCCAAAAGACCAAAAATAACAGTGTTTCCGTAGTATTTCCTTATTGCATTGCACTGCTTGCATATGGTTTGGCGCTTGTCACACTCCATGCCTCCGAGTAGGCTTTTAATGTATTTCTTGTTTTTGTTTGTGCTTCTGTCTCTCTCTCCCTCTTTTCTTCTGTTCCCCCATAACCTCTTCATGTTCGCTGCTTTCTCCTAGTAAACGAGGTACATTGAAGGATCACAGTGGATGTATGTCATACTCCCACGTGATACATTAAAACTGTTCAGATCAATCGGACACTCAGATTTCCATTCTCCGTGTCAAGCAGCTGAACAGGACAGGTTGAAAAAAATAATAACAAGGCAAAATAAATAAAAAAACAAAAAGGTTTATTTTTCAGTCCATCATTTTTCGAAAAACAGACAACAAATAATCACAGCAATTGCCGGAGACCAAACAAACTGAGCAAAGTCAACAAAGTAAGGCATTTGTTCCAAACATAAATCTTGGTAAACAAAAAAACTTGGTGCGAGGTGGTGACATAGAACGTAGCAGGATACCAGATGAACCGACAAAGGGTAAGGGCACATGCAGACAGTTTATACACCGTGTCACAGGTAGAAACGATAAGCAAGGAGGAATGCCACTACCTAAATAAAAGCAGTGAATACAACATGAACAAACTCAAAACATTAACAGGAATTACGAGACATGACACCTACATATGAACTTTGATCTGGTTACAGTTCTCATTTTTGTGGTAATGTAACTCCACAATTCTGAATAGATCCTGGCCAAGGTTGGTAAATATTATTAGTGAAAGTCTCTGTCTACTCACAAATTCAAAACTATGCATTTTTACTGTAACAATATTTAGAAAATTTGAATTAAAAGTCCTACACGTGCAATTTGATCAGGTTACAGTTCTCTAAGCGTTTACTCATGCTATAGTTTATTGTATCAATGACCTGTTTGTGTCGTGTGTGTTCACAGTTCCTTTCTTTTCATTCAGCACCTGATTGCGCCGGATGGGCCATGCCACACCTGTGGCACATTAGGAATGCTTAATATTTAAGGACGACTACAACTATCTGCAAGTATCAGACTATTGTTTGCTACTTGCCTTTCTAACTGCTGTGCGTACCTCATCGTCCTTCCCGACGTTTCTACGGTCGTGTCCTGGTTTGATCATTTTTACTTTTGTGCTCTTTTGGACTTTGGAGTTAGATTTTTGTAGTCTGTGATATTTGCATCTTCTAGCATGCTCTCTTAGTTGTACTTTGTTATACTCTCATTTTTTTGCGTGCTCCCTTTGTTGTACTTATTAAATAAAAACATTCACTTATTCCTGGTGTTCAGGTCTGTGTTAGGATCCACATCAATGGCTTGCCGTTCATACCAGTTTGCTTTAAAATAACTATATGTTCAAAATCACTACACTGTTGTAATTATTTTACTTTAGGCATATTAAGGGCTTGGGTTATTGTATTGTACAATAGGATTTGTGTCCGAAACAACATCAAATGCTATTTTTTTTTCTCAAGGCACAGGTACAGGTACTTGTGTTGCCCATGGCACCAAATCCCGTGAGACTGCAGTGTAAAGAAACTAGGGCTGAAACAAATATTCGAGCAACTCGAGTTTAAAAACTGATCCAAGTAATTTTATTCGCCTCGAGGAATCGTTTAATTTTGCCAGCTCTAAGCATCATGTTTTGCCCGGAATACTTTTAATGCAGGACAACGCACTGATGTCACGTGCGTAGAGGAAGATGCAATAATACCTGACTGCAGCCAACAGCCGCTAAAAACTACGCCAACGTTGCTAAATTTCTAGTTTTTATGATGCTACAGTGGTAGCGGGTAGCGTCCTGATGCGTCTCATAGATATCACATGTATATAGAACTACTGTAGATACGAAATGACAGACTCGGCGGTGTTAGTAAACAGCCGCCATCTTAAAACAGTAGACTTCTCAGCACTAATAAATAAGATAAACATTACTGTCCCTTGCTCACGTAATGTTAGTCCTGCGGAGGGCTAGGTTTCTATTAATTATGACTACTGTCGATGCGTGGCTAACGTGTCTTATATAAAGGCTTTATTTATTCTGTAAAAAAAAATAGCACTGTAGAGTGATGAGTCTATAAAATAAAAAGCATAATAAAGGTAAATGTCAATTTTGGCTCAGTGGTCATTGCTGGATAAAACACCAAGTAGCACTATAAAGCAGGTATTATACATTTATTTTGAACACTGCAAAAACTATCAGGACTTACAGTTTAGACTAACTTAAAACTAGAACTTAAAAATAGCTTGACACTAATGGAAATTCAATTGAAACACGTGGGGAAAACACTTTTCAACTTTTTTGTGATGTGTGTTATCAAGCGTAATGACATTTTTAGGTAAGAAATAAGATTTTTATTCATTTTTTTTTTTTTTATAAGATCTAGAAGTTTTTAGAGTGAAAGGAGTGAATTAGCTTTTCTTTTTTTTTATAGTCACATCTGAGATGCAATTGTTGGCTGTTTTCAACAATGTACATCGAAAATAAAGACATTGATTGACTGAAAATGGTTCAGTATTAGATTAAATGTCTTCTCTTCTCATGTATATTTATAATTGCACTTTACTTAAAAAATATATATGTTTTATCCGTTACTGGATTAATCGATAGAATTTTCAGTCGAATACTTGTTTACTAAAATATACCGATCGCTGCAGCCCTAAAAGAAACCAGCCGAGATAACTCTCGCGAGATGTTTTGTTACCACAGCAGAGGGCAAGGAAAGGCAGCTTTGCGCTGCCAGCTAGTGGACGGGAGTAAAAGTGCAGCCACTATTGTTTATTTCCACCAAAAACTAACGTGTGAGGATAGATACAGATTTTGAATTGATTTGAGAATTGCATAGTTTCATATCATGATATATCACAGATTTTTTTTTTTTTTTTTTAACAACCTTCATTGACACTATCTTTAAGGTACTATTTTAACAATCTTTGCTGATGCTAATACTTTACACTTCTCAAGTTATTAAATAAGGTTACCAAAATATTAGAAACATCTCTTACTTTGGTCCAATGCAGTTTTATAGCTACTGCAAACACTATAAAATGGATATATACCGTAGATAGACTTTATTGACCTCCTGAGGTAAATTAAAGAGCAGAATGGGACTCATTATGAGAATGGGATACGAAAACTTAAGTGCTCCAATACCATCCCACCACTCGTGTTGTGGTCGTTTTAAACACAGACTTTTTCCTTTTGCAATTTTCAGGATAATTGTACCCATATCTCCTTTTTGTTTTATTAAAAAATGCCCTATTCAGATTGAGTGTGGCAATATTTGTTTGGACTAGGTATGGTGTGTTGTACAAGTTGAACAGGATGTGTGTAATGCCATCCTTTGGATCCACAATGCTACTTTGACATGCATGTTTCCACTGGAGCAGACTTGGGTCATCAGTGGAGACTTGAGTGTCATAGTTTACTCCTGACACTTTCATGAACAATTTTTTTTTAATTTATTTTTTAAACCCTGACAGGGCACTCATTGAACTCACTGGCTGCCATTGGCAGAGATAGACATACAATTTATTTTGACTGTGAGTGGCGAAAGAACATTCGCTCAGTGTATATTTGTTCTTGTTCATTTCAATATCATTAATTTAGTTTAGATTAAGATTGTATCAAATTATAAATGTATTATGAAAAAGTATATCTATATATGAAATACAATAATGATGAATATATATAGTAATGATTACTAGTAATTGAGTTGTTTAAGATGACCATAAATAGTCACTTAATGGTTGTAAATGCTTTTTTTTTTTTTTTAACAAACATTTTTTAATTAATTACCAAAAAATAGACATTTGCGCTAAAGAGTTCAGGTCTTAAGTGTCAACTTCTGCAAATTTTTAACAGCTGTATAATGTAATAGTGACCACTGTCCCTGAAAGTGTTGATATTACTACTCTTTTTAAAATAACAACACAATGACAATGACATTCTTCTGTTTCAACAATCTATCCTTTCCCACCATATGCCCTGTCTTTCTTATATATTATATCCTCTAGTTTTCTTAGGTCTCTGACCGCTGTTGAGGGCAATTTACATTGCTATTTGTATGCAGCAATCGCAAATGCAACTCAGTGACAGCCAATGAACACTTGTTTTTTTTTCATTAATAACTAATCTTAATTCTACAATTTATTTACACTTCCCCCTTGTTTTTTTTTTACAACAGAAAAGGTAATAGTGGCAATCAAAAACCATTTTAATTTTTTTTTAGGTCATTCATTGTCAGACAGAAGCAGCACAGCAAAACGCCACGCTAAAAAATAAGTAAAAATATCCAAACAGCTTTTCTCTTCATCCTCTGTAGGACCATGGCCCCCAACAAAATGTTTACAGCATATAAAATGTGAATTGCTTCACCTTGCTGGCGTTAAAATGGTCTTTTGGACGTCCGCGCAAGTTGATCCATTCTTCACATTTTTTCCTCCGACTTTTTGGTTTCGGGAAACGTACAAGAAAACATCCTTTATATGTCGTAATGTCTAGAGTCGTTTCTACAACTTCCATAGCAGCAGTGTTCAATCGGCATGTTCTTTTTTGAAAGATTACCGTAAAAAACAAGCAGAAATAACAGATTGTATGCGAGAGCGTGTCTATAACGGTTCACTTCCTTGTTACGATGGTGACGTCACGGACTAAAAATAGCATTCGAGCGGTACGCTATTGACCAAGACTATTTATCCCATTCAATAAGAGAAATGTAAATTGAAAGCAGAATTACTAAATAATTCAAAATTCCGAGCACCCTCTGAGACTGCATTAAGACCAGGAGTGGGGAAAACTGAAATGTGACTGGTTGGGAAGAAAAATCCATTCTTAAAATGTATAAAGTGCCAGCATATATGGCATTTAATGCCTCCGGCCAATTCCATAAAGATGGCAACAGTTTCAACAAAAAAAATCTAATTTATATTAGATAACTGGAAGCTAGGCAACCAATAGAATGGCTTTTAAATGAGGATAATAATCTGCTCAAAAATACATTAACACAAATGTGTTCAAGTTGTAAATGTACATCAGGACTTCTGATGTCGTTCAGGCCAGAAAAGCAGGCCTTGCAAAACCTCTTTCCATGCCCCTGGACTTCTTTGCTGTCAATGTGGTCTGCGTCATAAGCATACTTGATTTTAATGCAAAAGCAGAAGTGATCAGAGGGTTTGGTCCAGCATATGTATGTGTCAGGCGTGATACCGCCAACAGCAAGGTCATATTCTCCTATTTTACTTTTTTTTAATTCGATGACATATCTTCTGAAGTGATTTTCAGCATCCTGCAAAAGACAACGTGAAACATTTTGTTTGTGTAGGGTTCAAACTCCGCTAGAAATTACACACTCTAATTAGAAATACTGGAGAAAACAAACAAACAAAAAAAACGTTTAATAGGACATGTTGGACTTTTTAATTGCTTCCAAGGGAGATAGCTCCCCATAAAAGTTTAAAGGGACTCAGCTCGACTAAAATAAGTTATAAAACCAATGAACTCAAATGGACTGAGGATGTAAACTTATCAAATGTCTGCATTTCCAGTGAGTTCAAATATTAATCATGTTACTTGTCATATAATAGATCGTTTTTATTCTAAAGACTTTTTTTTCTTGGACACTGTAAAATATAAGTTGACTTTACTTAAAGGGTACCTCATACTTAAAGACTTGTAGCTCTCATAAGCCACAATTATTCTCTTTCACTAAAATATGATATTAGAAACATAAAATATTGCCAATGATTTAAAATTCTATAATATTTAGTACATGTTTTGACCTACGGAGGGCGCCATGATTTATGCGCGCAATGGACGATGGAGGTAATCGTTTGTGCTATGATTGTGCTCGTTTGTGCTGCAAAAAGTTTCGTTTGTGCCATCATCGTTTTGCAGTTATTAAACATTGTTTTTTAGGTCATCCAGAGTTCACCCAGCCCCCCATCTGTGGCGGAATGGAACCCCGGTGGTGTTAGTGCTGGATTGTGCTGAAAAAAGTTTTGTTTGAACTGCTACGGTTTTCGAGATATTCATAAAAATGTCTAGTGATGACGTCACGCGCAGCCCCCCATCTGCGGCGGAATGGAACGGCGATGATGCCATTTTTTTCTTCGTCGTTAGTGCTGGTTTGTGCTGCAAAAAGTTTCGTTTGTGCCATCATCGTTTTGCAGTTATTAAACATTGTTTTTTAGGTCATCCAGAGTTCACCCAGCCCCCCATCTGTGGCGGAATGGAACCCCGGTGGTGTCATTTGATTCTGCCTCGTTAGTGCTGGATTGTGCTGCAAAAAGTTTTGTTTGAACTGCTACGGTTTTTGAGATATTCATAAAAATGTCTAGTGATGACGTCACGCGCAGCCCCCCATCTGCGGCGGAATGGAACGGCGATGATGCCATTTTTTTCTTCATCGTTAGTGCTGGTTTGTGCTGCAAAAAGTTTCGTTTGTGCCATCATCGTTTTGCAGTTATTAAACATTGTTTTTTTAGGTCATCCAGAGTTCACCCAGCCCCCCATCTGCGGCGGAATGGAACCCCAGTGGTGTCATTTGATTCTGCCTCGTTAGTGCTGGATTGTGCTGCAAAAAGTTTTGTTTGAACTGCTACGGTTTTCGAGATATTCATAAAAATGTCTAGTGATGACGTCACGCGCAGCCCCCCATCTGCGGCGGAATAGAACGGCGATGATGCCATTTTTTTCTTCGTCGTTAGTGCTGGATTGTGCTGCAAAAAGTTTTGTTTGAACTGCTACGGTTTTCGAGATATTCATAAAAATGTCTAGTGATGACGTCACGCGCAGCCCCCCATCTGCGGTGGAATGGAACGGCGATGATGCCATTTTTTTCTTCGTCGTTAGTGCTGGATTGTGCTGCAAAAAATTTTGTTTGAACTGCTACGGTTTTCGAGATATTCATAATAATGTAAAGTGATGACCTCAGTTTTCAGCGCTGCGGGCCGCACAATAGATCAGGAATAAGATTGCGTCCACTGACAGGTTTCAGTGACGTTCTCCGCTGATCTATCGGTTGTTGTCTCCTACGTCATCACGACCACCTGAGCCGCCATCTTTCGTGTATCTCAGTGACCTGGACTACATCCGCCGCAGTCACGTTTGTTTTGTTGAGTTTTGCGGGGAAGCAGCCACGCGAATGTCACATCAAAATGGAAAAAAGCCTGAAGAACGACAAGACTCCTTATGTGGAGAAGCTTGAAAAGGAAGCGAGAGATCGGTATTTGTCAGTTATGACGTCAGTTGTGGTGCTTCTGCCGTGGTCTGAAGACCAAAGATGACTTGTTGCGTGTGATAATGAGAACTGCCCCATTACTATTTAACCTGTGTTGGTCTACACAACATGACACAGCTAAAGACATATGTCAGTTCTGCTCTCTGTGCTCCACTTAAGTTAGTGGTGATTGGTAGTTTGTGATTTGCTTTAACTGACAATTTGGCAACATTAAAAGTACCTGGCCAAAGTAGTAAACTGTCGTCCTTTGTATAAACATTATTATGCGTGTGTGTGTATTGAAGGTAAAGTAATTTCAAAATAAGAGAAAACAGTGTTTTACCATGCATAACTTTAATCAACAGTCAAATGTAATGGCAGAGGCATTCCTACAAGTGTCAGGAAATAACATAACAGATGTGTGTGAAGGCACAATTACAGGACTTGCAGAACAAGCCCACAGTTAACCACAACAAGGGGGGCAGACGCTCCCTTTTGTCTCAAAAGGCGGGAAAACAACCCGGCTGTCCCACATACTGAGAGGGAGCCCCCGGAGATAAAGAGAGAAGACCCCGCCATCCTGCAGGGGAATTTAAACCAATCAGAGCAAGCTAAGAGTAACTGCAGGTATCACATAGCCAATCAATAGTCGATAGGAACATGTATTTGCATATTGTGTAGTATGAATCATTCTTGAGCAACTCGGGGTGTGTGCTTCTCCTGATAGACACAGGGGAGTACGAGGCTGTACTGAGGGACCTGAGACCCAAGTGCTGTATTAGATTTCCTTGTTAGGAATAAATCCACTCGTGTGTGAAAATGCCGGCTTCCTGACGCCTTTCTTTTCAGAACGAATACGCGTAATTGTTGGAAGAGTGTTTGGTGATAAGGTAAAACTTATATAACACTAAAACGGAGTCAGGTAATTATTGCGTAATATTTTAAGGTATGAATGATTCCCAACAGTATATATATATATATATATATATATATATATATATATATATATATATATATATATATATATATATATATATATACATACATACATACATAAAATACAGTATTGACACAAATGCTGTACTTACAAAGAATAGGATTCAAGATGACTTAATATGTTTTATTAAGTACAATCAAGTCACAACAAAATACAAAAAATCAATAACAGCTAAATTTGAAAGGCTGAAACTGTTAGCATACTAAATGGTACCTTTCACGTATAACAGTACAAACTACAAAACAGTTGGGCAAAGGTTTGTAACGGCACCGCAAACATAAAACAATCTTTACAACAATGTGCAATCTTCGCCATCACATGGCAGAACCACGTTAATAGGTTTAGTTCCTGTTAGGATCTTATACTTCTGGCAAAGATTACCAATTACCTGTTCAACATGGATCCTCAAATGTGCCATCTTCCTAGTCTCCTCCACATCTCTACCAGCTAACTGACAGCGACCGTTTGTGAACGCAGGGAGTTGGACCTCTGCACATAACATACCCACGTGTTCTTGAATATCAAAACCTCTGTCAGCCAAGACAATGTCCCCAGGCAAAAGGTTAGTGAGCAAAGCACTGTTCAAGGTGATATGTTTGTCACTTGTGCAACCACCCCAACCTTTTGACATGAAACAAATTCCCCACTTTGGTGTGATTCCAATTAGGTATTTCATGGTGTACTTATGCTTATAACTAGAAAACATTTGCGCACGGGCCTTAATATTTGATGGTTTCTCTGTAATTTTTTTTTTTTTTTTTTAATCAATAATCACTGCAACTCTGCGTCTGAAGGACTCAACAAACTCGTGAGGCATTGTTTTATAGAGTGTTTCTCTGTTGGGCCAAACAATTGCTCGTCTCAAGTTAGCATGTAAAAAGGGCACCATGTCATTGAACACTCAGTACACAGTCTTACGGGAAACATGGAATATGTGTGCAATGTGTAGTGCAGACAGGTCCTAACGCAGGCGCATGAAGGTCAGAAGGAGCATCTGAAGGGCGCTGAAGGCTCCTCCTGTAGCGCACCAACGTCCTCCTCCATCCTCAATTTCTCATGCCTACTTCGTCTAGAAGAGCGGTCCACGTTGGTGGGTTGAACACATGTGTGTCCCAGGCGAAAGGATGGTGCCCAGTCAGGGTCTGCCTCATTTCTTTCATATGCTGGTTTTCCTGCAATTACAAAAGTCGTATCAGTCTTACAACAGGTTAACATTAGTTACTTAAAATGGATTTTAAAGCTTTGTAGTGTGTCTAAACTGGTGGGAACTACCTTCATATGGCACTGATGTGTATGCAACAGATTTTTTTAAATTTATTAATTATTTATTTTTTAAGTTTAACTGATCATTAGGCATAACAAACAAGCAGAAGATTTCTTCTGGTGATTTAGTAGATCTGTAGTCTCCTCCACAGACTGCTTGGTCAAGCATATCAGTAGCCTAAGCGGGAGGTAAATATAGCATTTTTTTCTAACACATCTCCCATACTTATAATCATTCATGGTGTGCTGTTACATCTTCATTAATACCCTTACTTTGTTACCTTTGAACTGTTTTTTTGTGTACTAGTATCATACGGTGAACGCCTGTGGTTTATGCACAGTTAGCCAGTAGGGCTACAGTTAGCCTCTCTTAGACACTAGCGTGGTTAGCCAAAGCAAGCAACACAACCACACGCCATAAGCGTTTAAATGCAGTCAGTATCAGCGTCCGAAGAACATTAACACTTCCAGTTACTTACCTTTATGGAAATGTAGGGAACAGACCGACATGTTTTCAGTTGATGAATGAAAAGCGATGGCCTTTCTTCTCACCGCTGCAACCATTCGAAGCCTCTTGGTCAACTCATCGGAGTTCCATATTTTCTCTTCCAGGCGGGAAATGCTAAAAAAAAAACGTATCCCATCCTTTTTGCATTCGTTTCTATCATGGGACCTAGAATGGCAGTCTTTCAAACAACACGAGTGTACCATTTTCAACGATTACCACGCAGAATGGATGCCGAGCAAAGGATCGCGTCACGGGCTTGTTGTTGTTGTACAATACACGAAAACCCACAATGCATTGCGCCAGAAACGTCACGAGACAAGAACCGATTGTGCGGCCCGCAGCGCTGAAAACTGAGGTCATCACTTTACATTATTATGAATATCTCGAAAACCGTAGCAGTTCAAACAAAACTTTTTGCAGCACAATCCAGCACTAACGACGAAGAAAAAAATGGCATCATCGCCATTCCATTCCGCCGCAGATGGGGGGCTGCGCGTGACGTCATCACTAGACATTTTTATGAATATCTCGAAAACCGTAGCAGTTCAAACAAAACTTTTTGCAGCACAATCCAGCACTAATGACGAAGAAAAAAATGGCATCATCGCCGTTCCATTCCGCCGCAGATGGGGGGCTGCGCGTGACGTCATCACTAGACATTTTTATGAATATCTCGAAAACCGTAGCAGTTCAAACAAAACTTTTTACAGCACAATCCAGCACTAACGACGAAGAAAAAAATGGCATCATCGCCGTTCCATTCCGCCACAGATGGGGGGCTGCGCATGACGTCATCACTAGACATTTTTATGAATATCTCGAAAACCGTAGCAGTTCAAACAAAACTTTTTGCAGCACAATCAGCACTAACGAGGCAGAATCAAATGACACCACTGGGGTTCCATTCCGCCGCAGATGGGGGGCTGGGTGAACTCTGGATGACCTAAAAAAACAATGTTTAATAACTGCAAAACGATGATGGCACAAACGAAACTTTTTGCAGCACAAACCAGCACTAACGATGAAGAAAAAAATGGCATCATCGCCGTTCCATTCCGCCGCAGATGGGGGGCTGCGCGTGACGTCATCACTAGACATTTTTATGAGTATCTCGAAAACCGTAGCAGTTCAAACAAAACTTTTTTCAGCACAATCCAGCACTAACGAGGCAGAATCAAATGACACCACCGGGGTTCCATTCCGCCACAGAGGGGGGGCTGGGTGAACTCTGGATGACCTAAAAAACAATGTTTAATAACTGCAAAACGATGATGGCACAAACGAAACTTTTTGCAGCACAAACCAGCACAATCATAGCACAAACGATTGACATAATTTTTATATAAATTTGCGTCTGATGGGGGGCCAACTTCACGGAGGTGCTCAAAACCTCACCTCGTATGATGATTGGCATGATTTTGGCACATTCTGCTGCTGGTCAGATTGTTTTGTAACAGAGCCGTGGGATGAGTTCCCGACGTTGTACCTGCATCGAAGTCCAGCTCATCAGCAGTGTTTTTAAACCAATCCTAGGCACGTTGCAGAGACCTTGACTTGCTGCCATTTGACAGTTTGTATATCCCACCATTGCTAGTTGCATCATTGCCTTGTTTTATACATCTGTCTGCCTCTCACCGCGGGTTTTCCCTCGTTTTTTTTTTTTTTTTTTTAATTGATCCTGACCAATTGTCACTGAAACTTTTTTTTGTCTCCCTTTTCGTGATGGCGTTTTTTGTGTGTTTAATAAACCCTTGGATGCTATCCATTTGTTATTGTTGTCTGCTATTTGGGGTCCTACCTTACTTCCGCATTTGCGGACCGTGCCAGATTTGTTGGTTTTCATCTGAGGACTTAAGTTACTGATTGCAGCTAATAGAACGATAAACAAAACACATACTATCGATGTAGAAAAAAAATAACATGGTCCTTGTGGTGTTAATGTTCTAAACAGTGTGCTCTTGAACGCTTCCTCTCTTTTTTTTTTCTCCTGCATGCAGCGACAGTGAGTCCGCATCTGTCATTGTCACTAGATGAACACTACCGGTGTTGTGCAATTCCTTCCTGCGCGACGAAACGTCTAACACATGCGCACATCATTTAAAAGCAGCGAGTACTTACTAATTGTGTTTTTATTGAGCCTTTAATTAACTTTTCAATGCCTCAAAATAATTTTTGCATTTGTTTTCCTCTCATACTTTTAAGCATTGTGTTTTCTTGTGGTAGCTTTAAAGCAGATTGTTGATCTGTTGACCACCTTAGTCATGTAGCGCAATTAAACCACCCTTATCTGACATTACTACGTTTAAGTATTTTCTTTAGGCATCTTTAGTCTCTTCACCCTGTATGCACCTAAACAAAACAAGCTGAAAGCGCATGGTAGTGTTTTGGATGTCAAATTCGCCTCATGTAGCACGCTTCGCCAGTGTAGCGTATTTTTGCGAAACACCGGTTTTGTCCTACTCTCGTCTCGTCTCATCCGGTCTCTGCGTTTCATTTTGCTTTTGCTGCTCGTTTTGTACAATATCGACAGTGTTGTCATATTCATTAGTTGCCCAGTTGCCTTAAAAGTAAAATATTTACCAAATTGATGTGACATGAGTAATTTAAGTGAAAGTGCTGAAGAGAGCTCTGGTTGAAGGCACAGTTAACCGTGGAAGCGTGCGGGAATGTTTTTGTCATGCCTTTGTGTTAAAAAGACAGAAATAATTCATAACTTAATAAGTTAGTGAAGACTAGAACTACCAAGGGTGGATCAGTTGATACAAATCATTTTTGTATCCAGAGAAGGGTCATCTGACTCTAATCAGCATATCTTTTGTAAGCGTTGAGGTCCTCATTAGTCACTCCCATTCACACTTGCAAAACCACACGGTTGGATTGCTCCAATTAGCATCTTGAGTCTTTGCAGGGCAGGGCTGCCTGTTTGCGGAGGACTGTCTGACATTACAGCTGTCTCGATCTCTCTGAATATCTAGTTGCACTGTTTCTTGTATGTATGGAGTTAGAATTGTCATATTGCTGATTATGAATGGCTGATGATGCACAGCACAAGTCATTTTTTGCACAAAAAAGCTTGTCATTCAATAAAGAAACTTATGTGAAAAAGACAACAAAAGAAACTGTATACTTTAAAGGGACGGTGTAATAAGAAACAAAAAGAACCGAAACATTATGTGGTGACATATGACACTTCACCCTTTTCCCGGGACTAGGTGTTGGAGGTTGTTGCCGAAGCAATTTTTTCTTCTTTGCGCCCACATGAGAGTGAGCCAATTCCTTTGCAAAACCCACCAAGAAGTCCACCCGTCTCTTTTGCCTTCCGGTGCATGCCTGATACAACACATATGCATTCAGTGTTGCCATGCCAATCATATTGTAGAACATGGCGACGGGCCATCTCCGTCTTCCTCCATGTTTAACAAAGCCAAGGTAGCCCTGGATTTGCAAATATTTAAGATGCTAAATGTAGCATCCAGAGTCCCCCCTTCACACCTAGGCTGTTTGATTGCTTGTTTGAGTAGTGTATTGTTTGACAAAGCCAAGTAGTCAGTTTGGTATCAGGGTCATTTGAAATCTTTCTGGTATTTCTTTGTGGCCCAAAAAAAACTGGGACTTCTAGTGTTAAAAAGGTATAAGTTAGTTAAACTTTAAATATTGTTGTCCAAAGGTTTCATCTGAAGCAGTGTTTTTTTACCTTTGAGTCACGGCACCTTTATACATTGGGAAAAAAATCTCGTGGCACACCACAAACCAAAGATCTTCCAAAATTACTTTCTGTACAGTACATCTAATTATATATATATATATATATATATATATATATATATATATATATATATATATATATATATATATATATATATATGTGTGTGTATACTTACGTAGTGTGAAACTTGAGCCTGCTTAGATGGACACAAAGCCAATATCCTGGCAGGAATTGAAGAGAGTCACACTTGAAGTTATTCTTCAACAGCTCTCAGTCTCTCTCTCTCTTTTTTTTTAATTTTTTTTTATAGGAGTTAGGCTTGAAAAACTCAAAATTATCAGACAGGTGGACTTTAGCAATGTCTTTAACCGCATCAGGGCCGAGCATCTCTCTGACAATGGCTTTGTAGGCAGGTAGTATTAATGTCTCTGCCACAGTGTGGGACTTTTTGGATTTAGCAACCAGTTCAGCAACAAGGCTTTTAGAGCTTTCTCATTTACCTTCGTAGCTTTTCTCAAAAGAGTTGCCTCTTTCTCTGTGTTTTCATGAAGACAGACAAAATAGTCCATAGACTTGATTTTAAGCGACGGGTGTTTTGTTTGGAGCTTTTGTTTAAGCTTGCTTGGCACCATGGCACTGTTGGATAGCTGCTCATGTCGTGTTCAAGATCTGCGCGGATTTCTAGCCATCAGCCACCTTGCTGTGCTCAACAATGTGATAGAATAAAACACAGGGGAAGGATTGACGGTCGTCACGTATGGATAAAATGGAAAGGACACTTTCGTGTAAATCGACACTTGACGAGTCTTATGAAATGATGTACAGTAGACGTGCTGGGGTCCACTTTGTCGCGGACAGCAAAGTGGCTGATTGCTAGAAATCCGAGCAGTTGTTTAACACGACACGAGCAATACCTCACTCATCTGCACAGGACCGAAACCTTACACTGACTCCTTCCTTCCATCCTACTGCATCTCCGTCCGACAACATAAGAAATAAATAAAATGCAATATTGGATAATTTCTCGCGATATTAGATAATTTCTCACGGCACACTAGACGATCTCTGATGGCACACCGGTTGAAACACACTGATCCAAAGAACATTGGGAGTGAGACCTCTCCTTTCCCAGCGAACGTGCATTTATGCTGAGGGCATCTGTTGTAGTTAGCGACTTTAACGCTATCCTTTTTATCCTGTATTCAAGCCTGTTTCTCAGTGCCTGTGAGGCTTAAAACCTCGACGAAGTTGCTCTCCCAGCTAAACCTAGCTAACATTTGTCTTTGTAAGTTTTTAATTATTTTGTATATTGAGTTTGAAAGAAAAATGTGTGTTTTGTTTTTAGCAAACTGTCCATTGATGTGACAGACATTCTGTTATTTTTGTGCTAAGCTACTCACACGTGGAGGGATGCAGTTGAATAGCATTTTGAATGCTTTCATTTGTATATATCAGTTACCACACACAATTTGAGACCTCCATAAATCCAAGAAAAGTACGCCTTGTGTTTGGAGAGTTTCTTTTTTGGGTCACTGGCTGTATAGAAGCACAAGCTTACATGTTGTGAGGACAGCACAGTTTTGGTTTCAGAAAAGTGAGACATAGACAAGGCAGATTTGTGCATGTCTGAAAGAAGGCCTAAAGAACACTGGGGACAAAAAATGATTTTTTCGAATTTGACTTAAGTGAGATACATCAAGTCCGTCATGTTTTCCAGCCTCAAATAACCAATTACTTAACAAATTATTAGCCGGTTAAACCCCTTGAAATGTTGCGTTACAGTACAGTGGGGCAAATAAGTATTTAGTCAACCAGCAATTGTGAAAGTTTTCCTACTTGAAAAGATTAGAGAGGCCTGTTATTGTCATCATGGGTAAACCTCAACCATGAGAGACAGAATGTGGGGAAAAAAACTGAAAATCACATTGTTTGATTTTTAAAGAATTTATTTCCAAATTAGAGTGAAAAATAAGTATTTGGTCACCTACAAACAAGCAAGATTTCTGGCTGTCAAAGAGGTCTAACTTCTTCTAACGAGTTCTAACGAGGTCTAACGAGGCTCCACTCGTTACCTGTATTAATGGCACCTGTTTTAACTCATTATCGGTATAAAAGACACCTGCCCACAATCTCAGTCAGTCACACTCCAAACTCCACTATGGCCAAGACCAAAGAGCTGTCAAAGGACACCAGAGACAAAATTGTTGACCTGCACCAGGCTGGGAAGACTGAATCTGCAATAGGTAAAACGCTTGGTGTAAAGAAATCAACTGTGGGAGCAATAGAAAATGGAAGATATACATGACCACTGACAATCTCCCTCGATCTGGGGTTCCATGCAAGATCTCACCCCGTGGCGTCAAAATGATAACAAGAACGGTGAGCAAAAATCCCAGAACCACACGGGGGGACCTAGTGAATGACCTACAGAGAGCTGGGACCACAGTAACAAAGGCTACTATCAGTAACACAATGCGTCGCAAGGGACTCAAATCCTTGCCTGGCACGACCAGACTGTTCTCCCTGTATTTTTCAAACACTGAGAGAATAGTGTGGGACCCAGCCCATTAGCGGCCTCTCGAGCAAGTACAAAATCAATCGTCAAATCTGATTCGATTATTTGCTTGACGTGTTCTTAAAGAGCAACGTCACTCTTCCGCGTTGGAAGTCGTCTCACAACAACACAGATGGCGAACAGGAGAGCCGAGAATATGTTCCAATCGACGGTAAAATCAATTTTAAATTACCAAAAACACATCGACACAAGTCATTGACAACAGTCTGTCTCGCGCTAGCCATGTTGAATAAACTCCGCTCTCCTCGTATGTTTACTTCCGTGCGCAAGTCCCTCGTCGCGGTTCTAACGTCATTGTTCCACTCCGCTGTCTGTTTGCTGTTGCTTGCTCCGCCCTGGAAATTTTATCCACTTAATGGTGGCCAGACTCAATAGCTGGAACAGCGGTGAGTCTGGAGTACCAGGCTACTCAAATCCTGCACTGCCAGACGTGTCCCCCTGCTAAAAAAAAGTACACGTCGAGGCCCGTCTGCAGTTCGCTAGAGAGCATTTGGATGATCCAGAAGAGGACTGGGAGAATGTGTTATGGTCAGATGAAACCAAAATAGAACTTTTTGGTAGAAACACAGGTTCTCGTGTTTGGAGGAGAATGAATACTGAATTGCATCTGAAGAACACCATACCCACTGTGAACAATGGGGTTGGAAACATCATGCTTTGGGGCTGTTTTTCTGCAAAGGGACCAGGACGACTAATCTGTGTAAAGGAAAGAATGAGTGGGGCCATGTATCAAGAGATTTTGAGCGAAAATCTCCTTCCATCAGCAAGGGCATTGAAGATGAGACGTGGCTGGGTCTTTCAGCATGACAATGATCCCAAACACACAGCCAGGGCAACAAAGGAGTGGCTTCGTAAGAAGCATTTCAAGTTCCTGGAGTGGCCTAGCCGCTCTCCAGATCACAACCCATAGAAAATCTGTGGAGGGAGTTGAATGTCCGTGTTGCCCAACGACTGCCCCAAAACATCACTGCTCTAGAGAAGATCTGCATGGAGGAATGGGCCAAAATACCAGCAACAGTGTGTGAAAATTTTGTGAAGAGTTACAGAAAATGTTTGGCCTCCGTTATTGCTAACAAAGTGTACATAACAAATATTGAGATATACTTTTGGTTTTGACCAAATACTTATTTTCCACCATGATTTGCAAATAAATTCTTTAAAAATCAAACAATGTGATTTTCAGTTTTTTTTCCCCACATTCTGTCTCTCATGGTTGAGGTTTACCCATGTTGACAATTACAGGCCTCGCTAATATTTTCAAGTGGGAGAACTTGCACAATTAGTGGTTGACTAAATACTTATTTGCCCCACTGTATATACATTTTACTGATACGCTGACAAAACGAACATCTAATAAAGTGAACTGAACTGAAACTATCCATTGCTGCGCGAACAGAAAAGCTGGAATCATAATTTTCGCTTTCCTGAACATTAACACAATAACTGTCATAAGCTGCGAGAAAAGAATGATGTCATTTTTCTCTCGCATCCCTGGGAGAGAGAACACATTTTTCTGCTCTTGTGGTTTATGTACAGACCTTTACTGGAGTGAAAGAAGGGTGTGATGAGAACAGAAGGGATACAACAAATGTTTGGAGAAGACAAAGAAGCAGACAAAAAAAGTTCATGCTTTAGTTCTTCCAAAAAAGACGGAGGAGTGGAAAGTCTAATTAAGGATGAGAGACTCCTACTGTCTCCCTCCTTTCTTTTGTTTGCCTCAGCAACTTTTACAGCTCCTACTTTTTCGCCCTCCTCCTCTTTTTTCCCCCCATTTACTGCAGTGGCAAGCACATTCCCCCACTCTGCTCAATGCCTGCAGCATAGAAGAGGGCTACAGTATATAGCCTCTGCTCACGGCCACACACACATTGGTAACTTCTGCATTTTGGGCACGAATAAGCATGCACATGCTTAATCATGTGTTAACGCAAAAAGGCGCAACACCCATACAGAATGTTGCACTGCGTAACGCTCTGCTGGGCAACAGCAGGGGTGCGGAGGACTTAAAGATGACGCTATTCCCTCCCTGATCTCCGCTAATGTGTTTGTTTCCGCAGAGAGATGAGAGAAAAATGAGCAGCAGAGAAAAGAAGGGAATTAAGGGGACAAAAAGAGAGCAGAGTCGGAGTGAGAAAGAGGACAAGTGGGGAGGGATGAAAGGGTTAGCAAAGGCAGTACGGAAAGAAGGAATGAGGTGAAATCTAAAGATCCCAGGATGCCTCAACAAGAACACTATTAGTATTCACATCCCGATCAAACTCATTCTCCCATCGCATCTCTGCTATCTTGTCCATCAGATTTCATCCAAGACTGGAGGGTACAAACGCTTTCCCTTTTTCTCTCTTGCACACACAAACAAGCATTTTGAGGAAATACTTTCCACAATACTTCCCAGGTTGGCTTACATTCTTTCCATAGGTGAATAAAATGAACTGTCTCTGGTGTCCAAACACAAAATCTCAGAAAGACTTACTGATGAATTGTTTTGAAACACACGTTGTGCTCCTTTCACATCCATTACACATCTCACACCTAAGGGGGGAAAAAATCTTGTATTGTAACTTAGCTAAGTTGAAAAAAATAATAACAGCAGAGAAGATACACTACAGAGGTGATTGAGGCTAAAAAAGATTATAAATGAAAAGGTTTAAAGAGCCCGTAGGAGAAATCAATGTTGATATAACGTTCTCTTATTCTACAACATTCATACCTTTTGGGCCTGCGTCTATAGATCGCGTACACACCAAACCAGTTGTGTGATAAAGTACACAAAGGACTACTACACCACTACAGCATGGTCCCAAAAAAAAAAGCAGGTCCCAAATTCGGATACTTGTCATTTCTTTCGTCTTTTTTTTTTAAATGACGCCAATCCAAACTGGGGGCCTGTTCTTTTTAGGGTCACCCTGTATATTAGAAAATGCAATTTCTAGAGAAATTGCATGGATATGCTTGGCTCTGCCTTGGGTCACTTCCTGTAGATTTACAGCCACCTACTATTGCTGAACTCATCCGGAAGTCCAGATCATCCACCTGCAATCTGGACCCCATGCCCAATCAACTAGTTAAACTCCACTCACCCTCCCTGGTCCCGCTAATCTCTGTTATCATCCATTCATCCCGCACCTCTGGAATTGTCCCCGCTTCTTATGAAAACTGCTGCCATCACTCCAATTCTCAGGAAACCTGGTGCTGACTATTCCAACTTCAATAACTTCCGCCCAATATCTAACCTACCTTTCATCTCCAAAATCCTCAAAAGAACAGTCGCCTCCCAACTCCACTCTCACCTATCCCAGAATAACCTCTATGAACAGTTCCAATCCGTTTGCCCACTACACAGCACTGAAACAGCACTTGTTAAAAAAAACAACGACCTCGCCATGGCAGCTGATTCTGGACTCCTCTCCATCCTCATCCTCGTGGACCTATCTGTAGCTTTTGATACCATTAGTCACACCACACTCCTCCACAGGCTATCCACTATTGGCATCACCCTCCTACCCCTCATCCCTGATTGACTGTATCACAGAAATAATATCTGGTTTACCCACAATTTCAACATCTCAAAAAAACATAGCCAATCCCTTACCATTGACAACTCCACTGTTTCACCCTCCCTCCAAGTCAAGAGCCTGGGAGTAATCCTGGACAACACACTTTTGTTTCAATCGCGCATCAATAACATTACCCGGATTGCGCACTTCTCCTTCCTTCACTCCACATTCTACTGCAATTCTGGTTCACAGCCTTGTCAGTTCCCGCCTGGACTGCTGCAACTCTCTCCTCTTCAGCCTCCCTCAAAAAACTCTCCATAAACTCCAACTGGTCCAGAATTCAGCTGCCCGCATCATAACCCGTACTCCCTCCATCCACCACATCACTCCAGTCCCCCACCAGCTTCATTGGCTCCCGGTCCACTTTGGAATCCAGTTCAAAGCCCTCCTCCTCACATTCAAGACCATCCACAACCTCGCCCTTCATACCTGTGCAACCTCATTCATGTTACAACTCCCTCCTGTGCCCTTAGATGCTCGCCTCAGCACCATGGGGAGCAGAGCGTTCAGCCGCTTGGATCCCCGGCTTTGGAGTTCACTCCCACCCGCAGAACCTCAGCCGCAGCGTCCTGACGATCCTGACCTCTGGCTGGATGGTCGTCCTCGTTAACCCCCCCCCCCACCCCCACCCCCGTCTCATGTGGCTAGATGGACCCCCTCTTGTTTCTTCACTCCATTGCATCTCTACAAACTGGACCTCCTGCTGCCAATACCCACCATCAGTCCTGGTGCATCTATAGCCTGTCCATCCTGGGAGTGGATCTCTCCTGACTGTGGTTCTCCCCAAGGTTTCTCATTTTTCCCGTAGGGTTTTTGGAGTTTTTCCTTGCCGCCATGGAGGGTCTAAGGATGGGGGATGCCCAGGACATGAACTTCATCTAATTCACCTACTGTTTCTGACTGTGTATCATATTGACTCTGCAAAGCCCTTTGAGACAACCTTGTTGTGATATAGACCCCAATCACGTGACGTCACAACTCCGCCCCCCTGACTGGTGCCACCATATTGTCCGTCAGCTCATCGTGTTTACATATTACTGCTACGTACATTCCTCCTATGACTGCGTGTTTTTCTGCTTGTCTAAGGAATCACCGCCTAGTAAACGAACCCAAAAACCTTCCTGACAATCATTAACATTGATTCATCTAAATGGTGAAGGCATGTGTGGTTGCAGTAACAGAGAAGATAAACGGTCATTTTAGTAGTTGCTGTGTGCCCATTGTTAAAAGGGCAAATCTCTAAAGCAGCACGGTTTATTTATCTCGGTCCATGATGCGTTTGTGTCGACAGCCGTCAGACAGCGGCGAAAACATCAATATGATGCCAACACGATCGCAGACATCACCAGACGGAGACTACGAAGCTCGTCGCCACGGTCGTGCAGCAAGAAGGTGAGCGCAACAACAGGTGTTGTGCCGAAAAATAGCCGCCCTGCGTGAAATGTCCCCCCTGACGGGAGCGCCCACATGGAAACGACTTTCTTGTTATTTTATTTTATTATTTTACTCTGCTTGAACTAATAAATGTCATACCTGTATGATTGTGATTGGGATATGGTCGTGAAAACCTGTAGACTAATACATTTCTGTTCAAAGATTATTAAGGTTATGTGGCCCAGTCCACGATTTGTTACTAAAATACAGTACTAATATTTTGTGTAATTTAATTATTTAAAACTGATTTTACAGTCGTAAATCCATTACTGTAATGCGTCCATGAAAACATTTGAAGTTTTCACGTCAATAAAGCGTTATAAATAAGCGCTCCCGTCAGGGGGGACATTTCAGGTGGGGCAGCTATTTTTCGGCACACACCGGCCCGTTGTCGATCAAGTTTCATTTTACAATCGTGACAACGGTGACGCTCAGCTGACCAAATGTCGGCTTATATTCGGGCCGGTGCCGATTTTGGGTACCCGACTCCTCATCGTGACATAAACTGGAGTATGATTGGAAATTTTGTGGTCTCAGGACGAGCTCTGATGCACGGGGTGGGACCGAACGGGAGGAAACCATAAAATATGGATCTGGCGACTGGATCGACCGAAGCTTTTCCAAATAACGGCTTTTATGCAACTCATCCAATGAGTTTACAGCGTCTGAAAACACCGGGGCTTCCATAATTTGTAAGTGAATCCACCTTTAGAAACTACGATCATTGAAAATACGGACACACAATGACGGACAATATGGCGGCACAATACAGCGATCATGTGATTGTGTGACGTTGGTGATTGGGGTCTATAGGGCTATACAAATAAAACTGAATTGAATTGAATTGAGGAACACCGACTCACTCCCCCTTTTTCAATCTAAACTCAAAACTCACCTGTTCAGACTTGCTTATCTCTAATAATCCCAAATGTTAGTGTTTTTTTTAATTATTTATTCCATTAGTATTTTTACTGCCATCTCTTTTAGTATTTTAAATTTGCCTTAAACATTCAAAACTTTATTTTATTTTCTCACTTTTTAATTTGTTTAAATGTTATATATGATTGTACGGCGACCTTGAATGCCAGAAAGGCGCCTTCAAGTAAAATGTATTATTATAATTAGTAGTAGCAGTATTAATTTTGGGGAATTTTTCGATCACTTCCATGTTAATTATTGATTGATGGCGCAAAACATTTGATTCCTTTTGACTGGGAGGAGCAAAGGGATAAATGTTTATTCACCTTCCCAGTCAAAATGGACGCAGACTCTCTTGCGATTTCACTTCTAAAGTTTATAGTTGTAAAAACGTAGGTTTTTTTCGACAAAAAAAAAATCCCTTTTTGTATCCAATAGCAAAATTTCAAAATGCATGTCATACATCGTATTTAAATGTAATTCATATAGACACATATCATTCACACATACCAAAATTCAAGAAATAAAGATGTATACGTTTTTTGCCAGAAATGTACAATTCCACTAAAATTTGATAATGCCACCAGTGGGGAAAAAAATGACTCGATATCAACAGGAACTAGAGCCGGGCGGCATACCGAAAATTCACTGTTGCGGAAATTCTTCACGATGATCGACGTAATTTTGACCATGTGGGTAAATTTGGTCATTTTATAAAACATGAAAATATAGTCTTTTCATCCTGCTTTCACTCCGTGTTGTTTGGCTATGTTCATTTTCTTCTAAGAAAGCAGTCAATGTGCTTAAACAAACAGAATATAATCCAACGGTGAAGCCAATAATACGACCATTTAATGACCACGGCTATTTTTCCGTATGTGCTTGCTTTATTCTGTCTCATTACTGTCATAACAAAATCTTAAATGTATCATTGGCAAAAGAGCAATATAGCTTTAATGCGGTTGTGTATGTGTGGGGGGTGCATGTATTAAAAAATGCTCTGGAAAAAAAAAATTGAAACCTTTAGCCATTAACAATAAGTTGTCTGTTTGAAGTGTACTGTTCAAGCTGTAAGTCATTTGTGTCACAATGACGTTTGCACAGTTGTCGTATTGATTTTTATATAATGTTGCATTGTTCAAGTCATACAAGCGGTTATAAATGTTCATTCTTGAATTCTTATTGTTTACAAGATTTTTTTATATACTTAAAGAGTTTTAAAACACCTGGGGAAATGCTAATATTCCATCATTTATCTGTAATCGCTATAATGCCTTTTGGATTCATATCATGCCACTTCGTGTAATTACACACATTTGGATCGATTCTCAAGCTAAAACAACCGGCGCCCGAGATCCCCGAAATCTAGCATAATGTGTGCGTGATGTCACAACTAGGAAAAACCCAGCTCAGTGCTTTGGTCCTGACAAAGTACTGAATGGCGGCGATGATGGCGTACAATTTTGTTTCTAGTTGCAGCGACGAATCCGACATAACGAACGTTCTTCTAATGATGACGAGGAGAGTTATGACCCTTTCTTTGGTGTTTTGGGTTATCAATTTGAGCCCAAACAAAAGCCAAAGCAGCCTAATGATACGATCATTGAGGGGAGCAATCACACTGATGAAACACAGGTGGGAAACACCGAATGGTTTGTTTTGCATTTCTTTTTGTGGAGCTGATACACCGTGACCGCAAAATAAAGTAATATATAGAATAATTATCATTTATTGTGATTTCATAGGTTTTCGCTCTGCCAACAGACACAAATATGAATGTGATTAAAGGATTTGTTCTAGATATTTTACGAGCGATAATTTATGCATGTGTCCAGTCCTATATCCAATGCGTGATATGTTTTTTATTATAAAAGAGTACTCACTCTGGCCATTTCGAGCTTGGCTGCTCCCCTCCTTTGCTTTGCCTGGGGTGGTGGGGTTGGTCTCATCAGTGCCAGTCATCGTACTCTTTCTTTATATATCAGGACATTTAGCTGGCTGCGCATGTATGGTGGGTAATGCATCTGCTTTCAGCAGCAATTTCTTAGCAAAACCTGATTTCATTTGTCCATAGTTCGAATAGCTTTCAGGTGTAAAATGCGCACCACACAAAACCGTGCCGGAGGCTGGGTCTGCAAAATTTGCCCTCTTTGCACGGACGAACTTTTACCCATTGTCTGCGTAGTCCAGCTCGTTTTCTCACATTCGGGTACTAATGAGTACTATATTGCGACAAATGGCTATTTGTACACCACATTGCACGACATGTTTGAACCATTTTAGCGATTTTTTGATAAAACACGAACGCAACTCTCTCGTCGATAAACAACGATGGCATCTGCCTCGACCTTTTGCTTCCTGGCTGTGACATCACAGCCCCATTCGGCTGTTTGCGGGCTACATTCGGAAATGTTCATAATGAATGTGATTAATTTTTTTGTTAACTTTATTAATATTTGTTATCTTGCCAGTTAATCAGAATTAACCCTTTAGGTACCACTAAAAAAAAAAAACTAAATTTAAAAATAACTATCAAAAAACATGTATTACATGTCATTGTACTTTCCTCGCCAAGACATTGGGGCTAAGACTGCTAGACAACGAGCTAAGCTTTAATCTACCCCCCCTCGCTCACTCAGCTGCGCGACTTCTTCGTGGGTGCAAATACGCTCTCCCACGTGTGTGCGCGTGTGCTCTTCTTCGTGTACACAAATACGTTCTTCATGTGTACATGTGCTCATACTCGCGTGCGTACTACCTGCTCTACAACTCCTGCGCCAAAATAAAAGCATGCATCACAAAACAAAGGTCAACAATATAATCAAATACAGGTGTCACCAAAGGGCCAAACTGTCAGGTATGAGACGAAGGAACCAGTTGCGTATCGCAGACACAGAATTTTATTGATGTTGACAGGCAAAGAAAACAATTAGGTCAAGCGGTAATGGCTAGTTGGCATGCAAACCTATGCTGAATCGCTGACGACCTGACACTGAATGCTATTTGTTTGTGCCTTATATACTGTTCTCAATTGTTCTTTGTCACATAATAAAGAGTACCCAGTCCATGTGACGAATGCTTTGTGATGCATTAGTGTGATGCAATATGCTAGTACAGTGATTCATGAGATATATGACAGAATACATGACAGAACCCCATTCTCAAGGGACGGCTCCTGAAGCCCCAAGGATTTAGCCCACCAAGGGCTACTAATCCACCGACCCGTCAAAGTCCATGGCCTCATCTACTGAGGGCATTGGCTCAATCTCCTTCTCGCCAGTGGAGGAATCAACTACCGATGGGAAAGGGTCGGTTTCACAGTCAGATGCAGGCATGGGCTGAGAGCAAGCCGCTTTAGGTCGTCCCCGCCAGACGGACGGCTGGTCCAGATGGAGGCTGTGAAAGTCTGATATTAGGGTCCGATCTACAATCCGCCCAGATGGAACCCACATCCTTTCTTCAGGACCATATCCTTTCCAGTCCACCAGATATTGGAGGCCCCTGCCCCGGCGGCGTGACGTGAGCAGGCAGCGAACTGTGCAGACAGGACCCCCGCCCACCAGGCGAGGAAGGGGAGGTGGTGCTGCATTGGGGACCAGGGGGCTTTCATGGACTGGCTTTAGTTTGGAGACATGGAAGGTTGGGTGAACCTTCATAGACCTGGGTAGTTTGAGCCGGACAGCTGATGGGCTGATGATCTTCTCGATGGGAAACGGACCAACGAACCTGGGTGCCAGTTTACGTGATTCCACTTAGAGTGGCAGGTCCCGGGAAGAAAGCCATACCTTCTGGCCCACTTGGTATGCAGGCGCTACAGTCCGTCGTCTGTTGGCTCTGATGGCATAACCGGAAACAGACTTTAAAAGAGCGGTACGGGCTTGAGACCAGATCCTACGACATCTCTGTACGCAGGCTTGGGCGGAATGGCAGGAAGTGTCTCCCTCTTGGCTGGCAAACAGGGGCGGTTGATAGCCGAAGACAGTGTGAAAAGGAGACAGGCCAGTGGCAGAGCTGGGAAGGGAGTTGTGAGCGTATTCCACCCACAGCAGATGTTGCACCCAAGAATGGAGGTTGCGTGAAGCCATGCAGCGGAGGGATCTCTCAAGCTCTTGGTTGAGCCTTTCCGACTGGCCGTTTGACTGGGGGTGATAGCCTGATGTGAGGCTCGCTGTGGCTCCCAGGAGGCGACAGAACTCCTTCCAGAAGGAGGATGCGAACTGCGGACCTTGGTCAGATACGACATCCCTTGGTTGTCCGTGAATTCGGAACACCTGCTCCATAACCACCTGTGCCGTCTTCTTAGCAGTGGGAAATCTTGGCAGCGGGATTAAATGGGCCATCTTGTTGAACCGGTCCACAACCGTGAGGATGACAGTGTTTCCTTCAGAAGGAGTGAGTCCGGTGACAAAGTCCATTGATATATGGCAGGGGTTGGAGCAAGCCGGCTGGGGAACGGCTGGTGGTCTTGTTCTGGCTACAAGTGGGGCAGGCTTTCATGAAGTCTTAAACATCTGTTCTCAACGATGGCCACCAGAATCGCTGGGAGAGCAGGTGGATGGTGCGTGGTGGTGTGGGTGACAAGCCAGGTGGGAGTTGTGGCCCCACTGGATCACCTGGGACCTCAGATTATCAGGAACAAAGAGACGATCAGTGGGGCAGGCGCTGGGGCCAGGCTGATCCCGGATGGCTTCTTTGACCTGCTCCTCAATGTCGTGCCAAAGGGCTGAACGGTCATATTAATAAGATACTGTGAGGAACCATAAGGTACTGTTTACACGACTAAATAAAAAAACGAGTGGAGACAAAATAGCGGACGAGACCCCGGCATTGTAAAGTCGAAATCACGTAAATTGGGTAACCTGGGGACTACCTGTATGTTGGGAGCTTTGCAAAGCATCCCCACAAACAGAATACATGCGATAGTTTGACATACTGTGTGTGCATATCTATTTTTTCCATTTTCTCCTTTCAAGCGCCTGTTTTTCGTGTTCCTTTTCCATTTCTTTTCCTCGCATCATACAGCCTTTACTCTCACCTTAGATTCTTTGCATACTCCTCTTTACAGTGCTTTTATGTTTACCTCTGATGTCTTGTAAGCGCCATGCCTTCTACAGGTGTCCTTCCTACCATGAGTTTAACAATTTACGCATGGCCCACTTCTCACCTGCACACATGTCTCACACATTTCGTGTTTTATTCATTTCAAACATGTTTGTTTTCTATGTGTACCGTTCATATTGCACATACACGGAATAGTGCATGCTTAATATGATAGGAATGCATGCAGCTAGTCACAGGTGTTGTTATAGGAACATGTTTTCTGCAGCGTTGCACAAAGAAAGTACAGTGCAATTTATGCAAAAGTAAGGCAACCTGGTGACTTTGGACCTACGGTATATGCAAATATATGCTAAGTGTAAAGTGTTCTAACAATTTTACTCCACTTAAATGCAGTATAATAACGAGGACAAATGAATCCAAGGGAGGAAATGGCTAATATAGCAAGAATGAATAATCTGACATTGTTTTTTAAAATGTCCTATTATTGCAAGGGATTCTGAACAAAAATGTTGTGTGGTTGTAGCTGCTCCAGCATTTTTGGTCCAGCTGTCATGGACAATATATTCTGTCATTTTCTTACCTGGGACTAGTACTGGGGGGAAAAAGTACAAATTACAGTGACATCAGTGACACATTGTGCAGGAGCAACATAGAGTCAGTGATTTGGGACAGGTATCTATAAATATTGTACTGTATACCCGTATATGCTGTAGCATAAACTTCTTAATGATATTGACGGGACACGGGGCGCGGGGCCAATTAATACGGGGCCTGCATTGTTGTGGAATCACAGACAAAGAGCTTTTTTCGTTGAAAATTCTTGTGAATAAATGCTTAAATCCTTGAATTATTTATAGATATTGACGTAAAATAGTCTCGATTCTTGGTTAAAAGCAAAACAAACAAACAAAAAACAAAAAGAACGTGCAGTAAGCATTTATTTTATGTAAATATTTTTAAGTACGATGCTAGTCTGTCAGTCAATGTGGCGGCTCCCATATGTAAACAGAGCTTTTCCGGTGAAATTTTTTGTGAATAAATGCCTAAATTCTTGAATTCTTTATAGATGTGGACGTAAAACAGCCTCGATTCTTGGTTAAAAGCGAAAAAAAAAACATGCAGTAAGCTTTTATTTTACGTAAATATGTCGAAGTACGATGCTAGTCTGTCGGTCAATGTGGCGGCGGCTATACAGTCTGTAATCAGAGCTTTTCCAGTGAAAATTCTTGTGAATAAATGCTTAATTCAATGAATTCTTTATAGATATAGATGTAAAACAGTCTTGATTCTTGTTTAAAAGCAAAAAAAAAAAAACGTGCAGGTATCATTTATTTGACGTAAATATTGCGAACTATGAGGCTAGTCAGTAAAGAAATTAGTGGCCGCCATATGTAAACAAAGAGCTCTTTACGTTGAAAATTCATGTGAATAAATGCTTAAATTCCTCAATTCTTTATAGATATGGGTGTAAAAGAGTCTCGATTCTTGGTTAAAAGCAAAAAAAAAAAAACGTGCGGGTTGCGTTTGTCTTTTCCAAGCACAAGTGGATCATCAGAGGTACCCATTCTTGAGAATGATTTACGTATATATTTCATGAGGATACGCTTCCTATGTCATTTTATTTTTGCAATTTTATAATTGCAATTGTGGCTTGTTTAGACACTGATTTACTCCTTGTCTGTCAGTGACGGCAATAGACGTCCAATCCATGTGAAGTGGGTGGGTTGGAACAATGCTGAATCAGTGTTATGATTTCCTTATTTTCAACCTTGGCGCTATTAATGCTTTCAAATATGCTCGTATTTAGACGCAGTCTGGGGCAAACCCTTAGTTAACGTCGGTCTGCTATCTGGGATTGTAGCGTCCACAAGGACAACAGCAACTTGGTGATAATGTACTGTTTCCTGCTGAGTGTGTATTATTTCCAATAGCGTATTGCTCGAATGATATTTTTAGACCGTGACGTTGCCGTCGTTACGCGGAAGTGGGACATTATCGACACGCCCTCGCAAAAAACTATGTTATTTCTGCTTATTTTCTCTGGTAATCTTTCAAAAAAAGAACATGCCGATCAAACACTTCTGCTATGGAACTATTTTATTTATTTATTTATTTATTTTTTTAACCTTTCCTGTTCAGGTGTTTGACACGGAGAATGGAAGTCTAAGTGTCCGGTTGGTCTGAACAGTTGTGATCCCATTGTGATCATTCAACATACCTCGTATATTATGACAAAGCAGAGAACAGGAAGGGGTTATGGGGGAACAGAAGAAAAAAAAAAAACACAAGAAAGAAAAGAAACACAGACAACAACCAGAAATTCATTGAACGCCTACACTATTTCCGTATTGGCCCGAATATAAGACGGCCCCCTCTTTTTCAAGTCTCAAGTTTGAAAAAAGACTTTTTGAACACCAAATTAATTTTTATACAGAAAATAATAACTGTACATCTGAAACAAATAATTATAACATTATATTTGAGAGGCAAAGCATGTTATTTTGCCTCATTCAAGTCTTAATATCTGAACATTTAAATATGTAAACTAAAGTGCAATCACATTCGTAAATGAATGGCTTCTGGTTTTTGAAATGTAAATAAACCAATCTATTGTGATAAAACAACAAAACTGCAATAACTGCATTAACCATCAAAGTGAAGTCTAACTGTAACTAGTCTTGAAACAAATCTGAATAAGGAAAAACATTGCAATAAAATAATGCAAACTGGTTAAACTTGAGAGTAGCTGAGATCTGTCATGACAGAACATCGCTTCAATGATATCTGGCGCCATCTAGCGTCGTGAATGGGTATAATGTCTAGACCGCGAATATAAGACGACACCTTCTTTTTTAGTCTTATTTCAATGCAAAAAACACAGTTTTATATTCGGGCCAATACGGTATTTGTCAACATTATTTCATCAGCTAAAAAACAATGTTAACCCTACCATCGCCTGACACAACATAGAACAACGTTGTTTCAACGTCACTGTCGGGTGTCATCGGTATTTGCAAAGTTAATTCAACACTGTTTATTATCGAAAATTTCAATGTCAACCATACTGATGATTTTGATGGAGAATCAACGTTTAGTTAACGTCGGTCTGCTATCTGGGATTGTAACGTCTACAAGGACAATGGCAACTTCGTGATGATACACACTCAGCAGGAAACGGTACATTATTTTCAGTAGCGTACCGCTCGAATGCTATTTTTAGATGGTGACGTTGTCGTCATAACGCGGAAGTGGGATATTATCAACACGCCCTCCAAATAAACCATGTTATTTCTGCTCATTTTCTCCGGTAATCTTTCAAAAAAAGAACATGCCGATCAAACACTGCTGCTATGGAACTTTTTTTTTTTAAACCTGTCCTGTTCAGCTGTTTGACACGGAGAATGGAAGTCTAAGTGTCCGGTTGGTCAGAACAGTTTTAATCAGGGATGGGAATCGAAATCCGATTCCAATTCGGAACCGGTTCCGAGTGTTTCGAGGCCTCGACATCACAATGAAAAAGCCTTAACGATCCCTCTAACGATCCCTAAAGACGCATATTGCATCGTGACGTGTCTTGTTGTCCAGACGCATCAAACTAGCATGGCGCCAAGAACCACTCGCTCCAAAGTTTGGCTACACTTCACCAGGAAAAAAGGGTGAAAATGAAAGGTTACGATAGTTTAGCACGAGCATTGCCGCTGTAAACATAACAATGACAGCACGTAGATTCGAACGCTCGAAAGTGTGTCTTCACTTCACGAGAAAAAATTACAACAAAGCGACTTGCAGTCATTGCGAGATGGAAATAACTGCATCGGGAGGGAATAGACTGCACTGTCCTCACAGAGACCTAAGGCTCAGTCCTGGCTATACAGCTAGCTAAACTCCCAAATGACGATGCAGAAGACGTTTGTATAATTTGCTGACTTTATTCAACCATCACTTGAAACTAAAAATAGAAATGAAACAAATCAATTTCATCCCCAATAACAAACAGGTTTGCATCAACGTAAATCAGCGATGATTAGCTGCTAACACAGTAATAACAAACAGTTAGCATGCGTTCGCTAGCATTAGCACATCGTTTAAACCACTACAACTGGATTTAAGTGTCCGATTGCGAGTGGAAACACACAGCAACAACACAGAAGATGATACATACAGGCGTTGGCTCTGTAGATATTTTACAAACATTAACAAAGAACGTAGGCTCGTGGCAGTGTTTCCCTTTCTCACTAACTCGCTCACTCACTTGGATACGGCATTTCTTCTCTTCGGTGTAAGCGCGCTCTTCTTCACGTGAGCGCGCTCTTCTTCGCGTGAGGAAGCGCAAGGGCGCCACCACTTGAGCGTGAAAGCACCATAAAAACTAAAAGGCATGCATGTAAATAAAAACAGGGGTCCCCAAACTACGGCCCGCGGCTCCATATTTGGTCCGGCCCCCTGAACAATTCCAGAGAGCATTTTGAATTTTTTTTTGTTTTTTTTTCTCCCTCAGTAGTGTTATTTATTTCCTGGCCTTTTTCAGTGAATAACTCAGAGAGGGTTATTTGATTATTATCTATTTAATTAATAGTGCTATTATTATTTATTATTATTATTATATTATTATTTTTATTTTATTTACTTTTGTTCCGGGAAGAATCCACAGAGGGTTATTTGATTGTGGCTTTCTGAAAAATAATATTTTTTTTACATTTACGCACTCCTGCAATCGTCACACTTTTTCTGTTACAAACTGACCACGGCCTCTCATCAGAGAAGGGAAAAGTTATTTGGCCCTCACAGGAAAAAGTTTGGGGACATTGCCAAAGGCAGAACAACGACCCATATGCCAAAATATACCAATATTTTTTATTTCTATTAGAAAAATGTTTCAGTAAAATGTTACACTTCTTGTGCATTTGCCACTTATTGCCACAGTTAACATTGAGGCTTTGGGCCTCTTTTGACCTCGTTGTGAGTTTGTAAGGTTGTGACTTCTGATTAAACAAACTTGATGCCAATCAAAATGTTTGTTTTTCTTTTTTCTGAAATTAGAATCGATAAGAGAATCGATAAAGAATCGAATCGTTAAGCAATATCGATAATGGAATCGGAATCGTAAAAATCGTATCAATTCCTATCCCTAGTTTTAATGTTTCATATTGAGAGTATGACATACTCCCATTGTGATCATTCAACATATCTCGCTTTTTATGACAAAGCAGCAAACAGGAAGGGGTTATGGGGGAACAGAAGAAACACAAGAAAAGAAAGAAAAAAAAACACAAACAACAACCAGAAATACATTGAACGCCTATACTAACTATTAATATATTGGTGTTATCGTCAGCTAGATGTATTTCTGGTTGACACCATGTGGGGGGCCTGTTGACCAGGGAAAGAAGATGAAGGGGGTGGGGAAGTCTACAGGCTAAGTGATTGGGAGCGGGAGAGTGTACACAAATCAGCTCTGTGATCTAGAACCCTGTAATCGTGTGAATCCCTTGTGAGTGTAAGCCCGTTGGCAACCGCACCTCACCGCCAATCCCGGCACCGGGACCCACCACCCGAGCGGGAAGAATGGATCAACTTGCGTGTATGTCCAAAAGACCAGTTTAACGCCAGCAAGGTGAAGCCATTCTCATTTCATATGCAGCAAACATTTTGTTGGGGGCCATGGTCCTTCAGAGGACGAAGAGGTAAGCCATTTTGATATTTTTACTTATTTTTTAGCGTGGCGCTATGTCGTGCTGCTTCTGACAATGAATGACCTGAAAAAAATTAAAATGGTATCTGACTGCCACTGTTACCTTTTCTGTTGTAATAAAACAACATTAGTAAGTGGGAAGTGTAAATAAATTCTAGAATTGAGATTTGTTATTAATGAAAATTTTGAAAGCGTTCGTTGGCTGTCACTGGGTAGCATTTCTGATCGTTACACAAAAATAGCAATGTAAATTTCCCCCAAGAATGGTCAGGGACATAAGACAACCAGAGGTTATAATATATAAGAAAGACAGGGCATATGGTGGTAAAGGATAGATTGTTGAAACAGGAGAATGTCATTGTCAGCGGCATAAGGCGATGCACAGAGAAAAAAGTTGTCAATAAAAAAGCTAACTTTGGATGAGGTTGGCTCGCCGCTTTTTCCCATCTTTTTCAGCCCTCGACACTAAAGCCATCTCTTTAACTGAACTTTTGTATGTTCTTCCACATCTTTATCTGTGAATTTGGCAACAGGAACATTTTCGGACAGAATTGGTAGGTTTAGCTCAGTAAACATCTTGTTCGTACACTATTTCCATTCATTTACTATTAGGGATAAACGGGAGGTTTACCCGCCTAGCCACAAATGCTAACGTCATGAATATTAATGAGCAAAAGTGCCGTCTTGCTTGTGGTACGCCAATAATCATACCCACCTGGACGCCACGATCTGTATGTAAAAAAAGCTGTTCGAGAGTTTGAGAGGACGCTAGCCATTAGCTTTTGCTTATTGTAAATGCTATGCTATGGCTATGATCCCTTAGCATAGACCTTTAAAGGCTAAAGCAACACTGTATATTCTCTCTCGCCAAGAAAACAAGTCTTACCGTGTGTGCAAGCCTTCATGTGGACTGGAGATGACACACTGGTGAGTAGGGAAGAAGGAGGGCGCACAGTACGTCATGAGTGACAGACACAACCAGACACTGCTAAGATGCAAGCTAACTAAACATAGTAAGTCACACATTGTGAACATCTGACGGAATCTATTGCACATTTTTGTCTCCTTCTCGTCTCGCATTCGTTTTAGTCTACCAAAATTTATTTTTTAGCTTGTTATTGTCTCGCCATCGTCATGAAAAAAAGTTCATTGACGAAATATTTTCGTTGTCGTCATCGTTGACGAAAAAAACACTGGTTGTCACCCCGCATCAAATAGATTGGACGTCTACTGGTGATAAAATAATTGGTGGGAGGCTGCCTAGAGGAAGAGTTTCGACAAATTTGGTCTGGACGCCTATACTCATTGAAATTCACAGCAGAAGGATGGTTGGACACCACACAATTGGACGTCTATCGTCATGTAGTGCTGCTTTTTCTACAATGGCATGCGTAGATGGCGCCCATCTTGGGTAGGGCAACCAGCGGTTGGAAACTACATCTCGAAATGTACATATTGCAAAGCCTCAATACGTTCTTAGTACACCGTGATATTGAGGTCATTTTAGTACTGTATCAAAACAGATGCTAGTATTGGTGTTGGTGGAAAGATACTTTTAAGAGCTTAGTTAGTAGCTGTTCACCAACTTCCCCAAAAATTAAAGACAGCAAAGTTTCTGAATGTTTTTGTTTTTATATTAGGACCTTTTTTAATCCATTAGCAGTGAAATTGGACTAAATAATAGTCGCTTGAAGCTCGCCTGGTTGACAGTATTGTGTGAGGCAAGCATCTGCGGCCCTTCTCTTGCATGTTTAAAGTTCTTTTAAGTGGAGCACTTGCCAGCTGAGCTGCTTGTTTGCCAACGGTAAGGTGCAGGTGTTCAATTGAGGGTATGTGTGCATGCAATGTTGCACATTGTGCACACTCAGCAATCCCGAGCTAGAAGAAATCAAATTTTATTATAGATGAAATTTTAAAAATACAGCAAAGAAATGTGTTTATTCAGCATTCATCAAATTCTTTATGAAGCTGAGTGTAGAAGAGAGACAATAATATCTTGAGGAAATTGCACAATCCTGCCACCACAGTCTGATGTCACATACCCTAGGGGTATTTGGACTCCAAAGATTTTTTGCATGTTTTCTCATATTTATTTATTTATTTTCCCTTCAGGCATCACAAATCCGAACATACAGCATTTATATGTGTTTACAATTACTTCAACCTGAAAAGAAAAGAAAAGAAAAATGATTACAGTATTCATACTGCACTTGTAAAAAAATAAATAAATAAATAAAAAGCATGTTAAAGCATCACCTACCATCCATATTTTATCCGTAGAAAGACCTGACAGAAATGAAGAAATGTGACTGACACCATCAGGACGTGACGGACAAGGAGGGAAAATACTGGCATCTGTAACAGGCCACGGGGCGAGGCATATTGAGCCTATGGGACTCTGTCAACCCAAAGATAGTAATAGGCGGAGAGAACATTTTGCATGACTTGAATGCGGAGGGGTAAAAAAAGCCAAAATCCCATAGGATTACTGTATGTCTTGGGCAAACTAGGTTGCTGTGGGCTTCACATCAGTGTTGTTTTTGTGCAGCCCTTTTAATTTTTGTATTTGTCTTTTTGACGAAAATACTTAGTAGTCTGAGTTATATTTTAGTCATTTCAAAATGTGTTCTTCGTCTAGTTTTAGGTAACAAAATCTCATACAAATTTTGTCTAGTATCAGTCGACAGTTACTCAACATATTTTCGTCTGTAAAATTCAAAAGTTTTTGTCCAAAAATAAATAAAAGTTTCCAACAATTTTGAATAAACATAGACAGACAAGCACAAAACTTCGTGATGATAGGCTAATACACACTCAGCAGGAAATGCAGTACATAATTTTCAATTAAACCCACCTAGATGCCACGAACTGAGTGTATAAAAAAATAAAATAAGTTGAGTGCTTAAGAGGATCCTCGCCATGCTAAAATTGATGCTAATGCTAACACAACAAGTTATATTTAGTGTGTGATGGTCACTTAGCACAGACCTTTAAAGGCTAAAGCAACATTGCATATTCTCACTTGCCAAGAGAACAAAACAAATTTACCATGTGTTTCCAAACTAGCAAGATGAGTGTAGCTTAGCCTTGAACACATCCAAAACTGATGCAGCACATCTCACTTGAGTAAACACACCCAAACACTGCTACTATGCAAGCTGATATACTCCACACACAATATGAAAATGTCCCACATTGTGAACATATGACGGAAAGTATGTCGCATTTTCATCTCGTCAGACGAAAACTGGCATTCGTTTCATTATGTTATAGTCTCCCAAGCCACCACGTTATTAGCATATCATCGTCACGTCATCGTCATGAAAAAAATTGTTAGTCGGCGAAATAATTTCGTTATCGTCATTTTTGACTAAAACAACACTGCTTCGCATAGAGCAAGGGGTTTGGTCTATAAAATATTGGCCATCTATACATGCAGCTAATAACCCTTTAAACATAAATACATTGGACACTCATGATATGAGCACAATAAGTTCCATGACCAAATTAATAACGTGGATTTGCTCGTATCATGAATTGATTTCCTTCAATTGACGTAATGGAATTACTGTTACTGCATGCAACACTTCCGGTGATGGCAGAGAACAGGAAGCCATACATACACTATAATTGCAATGTTCCCTCTGATTTTTCATGTGTCTGAGCAGCAGTGTTGGGCACGTTACTTTAAAAAAGTAATTAGTTATAGTTACTCACTACTTCTTCCAAAAAGTAACTGAGTTAGTAACTGAATTACTCTATAGTAAAAGTAACTAGTTACCAGGGAAAGTAACTATTTCCGTTACTTTAAAAAAAAGTTGTTGTATGTCAAAGAATTTGAAATTTTCTGAGCAGTATTTGAGTCAGTTGAATAGAGAAGAACAGACAGGAAGTTGTGTTATAGAACCTTGTAATATTTATTGCACCTCACCAGCAACAGATTTATCCTACACTTGAAGTGCAACAAAAATAAACAGATTTGAATTGCTTACCATAGATGTCGACAAAAGCTTTGCCCCGGGACATAAATTACGCTTTACATGCACGTTATTTCCTTTAATTTCGACCAACTTGAAATAATGTTTATATCTCCACCTCGTAAAGGACAAATTTTCCTCTGAATGCTCTGCCATCATACTCCTCTGCATCTGTTTTGCGTGTGTTTGTATGCCGCACATGCTGTTCCGGTTTGTGTGTGAAAACATCAGCTCTGAAGTTTGTTTAAAAAAAAAAATTTTTTTTTTAAACTTTAAAAAAAAAAAAAAAAAAAAAAACTTTATTAACAACAAATACACATATACAAACATAGGGCAAGACAATTCACATATAAACAACGGGCTCTGAAGTACGTGCGCTATTAGGTTCGAGCGTTTACGTCACAGAATGGGGGATCACGTGAGATTTGACAACATCGCAGCCATATGGGAAGCAGGTCTGACTTGCGGGATTAAACTTTAATTTGCCAGTTCGATAAAGAGACAAACTCGTTATTAAGGCAAAGAACAGATATGTGATCAAACTTAAGCATGTGAACAATGTTGACCCTTACGAGCAAGCCAAAGACAAATGGAGTAAAGATGTCAACGGGCTTCCACAATTGCGCGAAATGGACATTCTGCTGTGTTTATTGTTTGGTGTATGTTACTAAACCCATCGGTGATTCCGAAATCATAAATCGCTACAAAGCTAGGAACAGTTTTGCTGCGGATGGTTGCAGGACCTGCACATTATGACTGTATCAAACTGCAACTCCATCGTTCTTGCAAAGGTAGGCTATGTGTGTTTACTGTTTTCATTGGCATGAACCTGAACGCACCCCAAGTGTTGGATGACGAAAATCAGAGCACAGTAGACTCGCTACAGCTGGTAGTTTCTTCAATTTATTCTAATTTATTCAAAGTAATAAGAAAGTAAAAAAGCACCGCTTTTGACTGTCAGTAATGGTAACGGCGTTGTAACGGCGGAAAAAATAATTAGTTAGATTACCCCATTAGTGAAAAAATAACACCATTATGTAACGATGTTATTTATAACGGCGTTATTCCCAACACTGCTGAGCAGACACACAAGCTCCCTGAGCACGCTGCCGACCACGGTGAGCAACATCAGATGTGTACACGGTAGCTACACACCAGTAGCACGCCTGTTCAAAACCTTGGATCATAGCAAGTTACATGGCTTATTAAAAGAATGAAATTACAGCAGCAATTTGCATTAGTTTAATCTTTAAAAAGTCAAAAATGTTAATTCAAGAATAGATGTTGTGCAAAACATTATTTGTAAGCAATTTTTTCTTGATTTAGGTGAAAAATTACCAACTTCAGGATGTATGGTCTTAATAAGAACAAATAATATTTAAAGTTATAATCTGACGCATTAATATGTTATCTATTCTTTAGAAAATTATTTGACTACATTTAAGAAAAAATATCTGATTAAGACGTTATAAATTTGCAGTGTATACAGAACAGTTTAAATAAACACAGAAAAAAATCCCACTCAGTTTCATCGCTTGTTCTTCTGTTTGCACACACGGCGACAGCCATTCCATTTTAAAAGAACCGCATTTCTTTTTTACATTAGCTTTATGAGTGTAGTATTGCTGCCCGTTCCTTTCGCCATGATAAGGGCTTGGCATTTGCGTCTCTTAAGTCCACTGCACTGTTGCTAGCTAGCTAACTTGCATGGTGCGAATGGGCAGGGCACATATGCACAACACTGTCAATGCTACAATTGTCTGCGTAGTGAAAGTGAAGTGAACTGTATCATATTATTGGCCAGATACCTGTCGCTCATCGTGTTACGTTGCAAAATCTTACAGAAAACAATTTTGTTGGTCTAATTAACTAGATTATATCAGTTCTAAAATGAGATACTAATTAATACTGTAGCGCTTGCAAAGATTGGCAGCGGAATGTTTCTTCAGTAAATCAGCACGGGAGTGAGGCTCTCTTTTCTCCACCAATGGGAGCTTCAAGTTGCAAAATCGAACGCCCAAATAGAAGTGTCCCTTTGCAGTATCGGACGCACCGATCGGAGTGTCACGCTGACACATCGCAGCGGCGCCGACAATCGGCCTAGGCGCGTTGCCGAATCGAACGCACCAATAGGAGTGTCGAGCTGACATATCACACCAGTGCCGACAATTGGCGTAGTAGCGTTGCCGTTCTAATGCATTAATCGGACAGTCGCGCTGACACATGACTGCTGCGCTGGCAAGTAGTTGTCCTATTGACGCTACAATATGTTTCTGTTGAATCATAGACATCATTATTACTTGACGACTAACTTCGCCCTCACTCAGCCCGGGCCACTGCCATGGAGCGTAATTCTCATACTCTGCGTTCGGCTTTAGTTTGAAACAGGACAAAACTTTAGCCTTTGAAACGTGAACTGGCCTTTAAGAAGTGCAAAGCTCACTAGCTCTCTCCTCCTTAACAACAGTGTAGCCCTTCCCCAAGCTACCGTCATGTTTACTTACCATCCGAAAGTTGTGCATAAATGGGAGAAGTAAGTATAGTGTTGAAGTGTGCCTTAACAATGTATAAACACGTTTGGTTGATGACAGTTCCTCAGCTAATAATCTATTGCATTAGCTAGCTGCCGCGAGCTAACTGCTAGCCGCAACTGCAATGGCAGTATTTAGACATTTTGTTCTATCAAACACAACAGTTCTTTTGGCTTAAAATACAGCACTTTATTTTAAAGAGGGGTGCAAGAGCAGAAACTGCTTTTTCATTCTTGTATGTGTTTTCCGCCATATATAGGGCCTTCATGTATATACGCATATGGCAGAAAACACTCAGGTGACTTGAAGTTCTGCTCTGAGACCCCCAGTTTGGCCAGATTTCAAAATTGTCATATATGCATGTGTGATACATCATTGGAAAGCTTAAAATCTCAATTTTCTGGGAGAATTTTTTTGAACAGGAGGGCATTGAATTTTTTTTTTTTTTTTTTAAATTTAAACAGCAAAACCCGAACTGGAGGTGAGAGCACACGAGAGCAGATGTTAGGTTTTGTGTTGGTTTTCTCCTAGTGTGACTTGTCCCTGTGATTGCCCATTGATTTCACCTGTTGAACCTCCTAGTGTATCCTCCACCCTGCATCCTTCTGTGATCACCTGTTCCTCGTTGTGTCGTTACCCCTCGTCTCTGTGTGTATATAAGCTCCCAGTTTCTTTTCACTCCTTGTTGCATCATTGTCTATGTCAACATCGATGTCGAAGTCCTGTCCAAGCCCTCGTGTATTAGAGATCCTCCGATAAAGTTTTTTTTTTTAACCTTGCATTTTTGATCCCCAGTATTTTTGGTTGTACTTTGTGCTTTTGTTAGTTATTATTAAAACGTTTTTTGAGTTCACTGCCACCTGCGTTTTGTTTCCCTGCATTTGGGCCCACACCACCTGCCTACCCGGTTTCCCTGACAGCAGAATTAAAGACGCCATGATTTTAACGAGATATTATCGCATACTTACCTCTTTTATATCCAAAAACTCCATGTAGCATGTATCACCAAGTGTCAAGACACAGCTGTAAATGGCCACAGCCGGATTTTTGGCAGATTATATGGGTGAAACATGGTAATATAACATGGGTCGCGATGCAGAAATCGCAGACATCAAGGAGTGGTCGAGACGTTCTTTTTCGTATATTTACCCTTTTAAACTTTTTTGTTTTTGTTCTTTGTTTGGATCGATTATTTATCATCTAACATATCGGGGAAAATGTGACAGTAACAAAAAATAAATAAAATTAAGCCATAGTTACGAGGTAAATATCCGCGACTTGTTTACAGACACCCCTTTTTTCATTGTGACATAACTTAAAAGTTTAAAATATGCGAGTGAAAATTTTAAAGTCGTTGTTTTTTTTTTGTTTTTTTTTTAATGGAATATTAGACATCAATTAATGATTCTAAGCAAAAAATGACAGACATTTTGAATACGAAATATAATTAATTACCTTTTTTTTTATGGCTGGGGTAAAAACAAAAGCGGTAGCGCGACGTCTGTAAACGGGGGTTTCCAGGGTAAAACCGGCAAATTAAAAATAGTTCAGGGGCTTAATGGGCCATGAATCTGCTATGGCAGCATATAGACATATTGTTCTATCAAACACAACAGTTCATTTGGCCAAAAATACAGTAGTTTATTTTAAAGAAGAGTGCAAGAGCAGAAACTGCTTTTTCAGTCTTGTCTGTGTTTTCCTCCATATGTAAAATATACGTATGTACATACATACAGAGATCTGAGTCAATTTAGAAAGAATCAGAAAATTTATTGACTGCTCAGTTTTGTTTAAAACTGTGCAGAATGGGGGGGGGGGGGGGGGGGGAGCAATAAAATTTACCGGACTGTAAACAGAAGCTTAACAAGCTCAAAAACTCAAAAATTTAGCTTAATGGCAGATTGCAGGTGCATATCAAGTGCATACCGCCACCTACTGGACAAGGGTGTGCCGCACCCATATAAAAGGCGCGCTGCTACAATGTTGGTTTTTATTGTTCAATATCTTTTTCACCTCCCTAATCTTGCTTGTACTTGTGTTGCTACCTCCAACTGTGTAGTTGCACGGGGCTTATTGATTGCGCCAGAGGTATGAAAACGAAAATATCCATTCACAATGAGAAAAAAGAAAACAAATAAAAGTAATAGGTAATGCAGGTGGCAATTTGAAAAGTAGTGGAGTTAAAAGTACAGATACGTGCTGTAGAATGTAGTGAAGTAAAAGTAAAAAGTACCACTTCATATTTGCTCTAAGGCAGGGGTGTCCAAACTTTTTGCAAAGGGGGCCAGATTTGGGTTGGTAAAAATGTGGGGGGCCGACCTTGGCTGACGTCCTGTACGTAGAACAATATATTTAAGCAAAATTTAGCAAGCCATTCAGTGTGTCACATTTGCTTTATTATTTTTTTTTTAATGAATAATTTCAACAATCTCACAACTAGCCTTTGCGGCGTTCTCTTTCGACTCTCGGGCTCTTGCGAAATACTACTGCTGTGAAATTAAACTAGCTTCAAGTTGCTTCAATTTCTCGCTGCGTATCTTCCCTGTAATCTTGTCGTACATGTCAGCGTGTCTTGTTTGGTAATATCGCCTCACATTGAAGTCTTTAAAAACAGCGACTGTCTCTTTGCAAATGAGGCAAGACACAGTTGTTGCGTATTTTTGTGAAGAAATAGTCCAATTTCCACCTATCCTTGAAGAGTCGGCCGTCACAGTCAACTTTTTTTTGTTGATTGTCGCCATTTTGGAAAATTGGAAGTAGAGGGTCACACGGAGTAATGTTGCTTAGCCCTTAAATACATGTGTAATAAGCGCTCTAATATCTATAACCTATGCAAAATCATGTTTTTTTCTTAACCTGCAGGTGCATGTGTTGACTTGCATCCATCATTTTTTTTCCCAAAAAGAAATGTCAAAATTCTAAATTAGTCTGAAAATCATGAAATTTTAGGTGTATCAAATGTGATACATTTGGCAATAAAGGGTTAAAGTGCTGCTGCCTTTTAGTGGGTAAATGAGGAGCAGCATTTAGTGTGTAAGCTACTTCATATGCTGGTTGCAGTACTGCTGACCAATTTATTAAGTCTGTGTGTGGGCCAGATGTTATTGATTTTATGACAGAGGCTGGGGGCCGGATGACATTTGACCAAGGGCCGCATTTGGCCCCCGGGCCGGACTTTGGACATGCCTGCTCTAAGGTAATGTACAGACAACACAAAAATTTACTTTTTGAGAGAAAGACTTGAATAACGTGGCAATAGAAAGCACCAGAATCGTGTGATTTACAACAAAGTGAGCAAAAACAAAATACCTGTATTGGCCCGAATATAAGACTGTGTTTTTTGCATTGAAATAACACTGAAAAGGAGGGGGTCGTCTTATATTCGCGGTCTAGACATTATACCCATTCACGACGCTAGATGGCGCCAGATATCATTGAAGCGATGTTCTGTCATGACTGATCTCAGCTACTCTTTTTAGTTTAACCAGTTTGCATTATTTTATGGCAATGTTTTTCCTTATTCAGATTTGTTTCAAGACTACAGTTACAGTTAGAATTCAATTTGATGGTTAATGCAGTTATTGCAATTTTGTTGTTTTATCACAATAGATTGGTTTATTTACATTTCAAAAACCAGAAGCCATTCATTTATGAATGTGATTGCACTTTAGTTTACATTTTTAAATGTTCAGATATTAAGATTTGAATGAAGCAAAATAACATGCTTTTTCTCTCAAATATATTGTTATAATCATTTGTTTTGGATGTACTGTAATTATTTTCTGTATAATAATCTATAAAAATTATTTTTTCAAACTTGAGTCTTGAAAAAGAGGGGGTCATCTTACAATCAGGGCCGTCTTATATTCCGGCCAATACGGTATAAGTAAATAATGAAATATAACGGAAAGATTAAATTTGGCATCATCTCTGTGCGTGATGACGTTGCTGTGCGTAAGGGATGCGTCGATGGTTTTGCAACCCTCATGCATGTAAAAGGATAATTCCAAATATGTATTTAAACAAAAATGAGAGAATATTGACCAGCTGGCAAGCAGGTCAGGGTATACCCCGCCTCCTGCCTATAGTTAGCAGGGATTGGCTCCGGCACCCCCACGCCCCTTGGGAGGATAATTTTAATTTTATTGTGTATTAAGTGCTGTGATGTCATGTGTAGCTGACCAATTGATTTCCACAGTAAATGTGGTGACGATGTTTACAGTGACAATAAAGGATTTATATTCTGTTCTATAAGCGAAGATGAATAAATAAATATTGGACCTTAACCATGGCCATTGGGTGCTAAGAGGGGAAAGAAGGTAAGATTGAGTGAACAAAAACTGGTAAAATGCATGTTGAGTGGAGTCATTAATCTTTGTGATGCCAAGTACACTCCTGCTGCTATTTATAGGCTATAGCCTGGACTGCACTGGGCATCAACCATGTTCTCATTGGGAAAATGTGAGGTTACAGGTCAAATGATTTAATGTGCGTGCGTACATGTGTGTGAGGAGAGAGGGAAATTATTTAATTCTGCGCCGAATGTGCCTCTCCTGCGGCTTCATTATCCAAGCCTGAAAATAACGCACTGAGAAAGCAGAATTACCTTTTAATGGGACTTTTTCCAGCCAAACGGAAAGAAATGAGAGAAGGCGATGTGTACACACAAAATGTAAACACTCACGCCCTTAAGTGGAAATAGGGGACTTTTAATCAGCAGTTATACTCAGTGTTCTTTACATGGTCATCAGGGAATTCTTACATAAGTGTAATGTTGTAGCTAAAAAATCAATGAGAGTTGGGCAGGTTTCCTGTGCTGTCGAGGTGCAGGATGATGTACGGCCCTGAATTGGCTGCGTCATCTATCGAGATGTCAGTTGAGCAGATCTGTAGTCATTTAGTTCGAAGATTTCAGCTTTCTTGGGTACTGGAATTATGATGGTTGAAGATCTACAGTACATCAAGACTGGCGCTAGTTGGTCAGCGCGTGGTTTAAAGGCAGTAGAGAGAGACTCGATCAGTCACTGTGTCCGTATATTCATTCAAACTGACAGCTGAATTTTCAAAAATGTTCCAATCTGGGAAGTCCATATAATCCAGTTTCATCTTTGCCTTTTTGGTCCATATCTTCACTATTTTTACCACATGTTCAAGGAGGATTAATGACATAGTTGCAGTTAGACATTTGGTGGTGGCAAATGGCAAAGCTGTTAGATTTAAAAAAAAAAAAAAAAAAAAAAAAAAACTGAAGCAATGTCACTTTTTTGTGCTCCCTCTGAAATTCCGTAATTTTCAGACTATAAAACAATAAGTTTTTCCCTCGTTGTGAACCAGGCGGCATAAATTCCAGTGCATCTTATTTATGTCTTTTTATTATTGTATTATGTAAGTTTGCATGTGCTTTGGTGTAAAAAATGGAGGGTGGGACTTTCAATCAGGTGTACCTTTTAGTTCAGAGATCATGGTAAATTAAAAAACATAAATTAAAGGGAGGGAACCTTTTTCACCGAGAGAGCCAAAACACCCAACATATTTTAAAATATGATTCCACGAGAAACATACAGTTTGAGAGCATTCTGATCACATAATCGCGCCATTTTCTAGAGGATCGGAATCGGCTTAAAAGGATCCAGTTTTTAATTAAAATATTTTTTTTCTTGTTTGGTACTTAAAATTAACTATGATTGACAGATTTGTAGCTTTGATCTTGCTTGAGAAGTTTAGTAGCTCAACGATCAAAGTCACACGTGTCAATCAATCTTTAAACTTGCATAAGTGTGCTGTGTGTATTGTGTAAGTGAGAAGCTGAGGAGTGAGCATCAAAGCATGAGTGGATATGAGTTTCTATGTTCTTATTTCAAAATGATTCACTTATGAAGGTGGCACCATGGCAAATCTTTAGAAAACAACAACAAAAGCCTGACATCGTTACTTGGGATGTTACAATCATTGCCTTCACCATTTGGAAAGTAACCAATAGCAACATGGTGTGGCGCTGCGTATTTTTCTTGGAAAAGTAAAACCCAACCAGGCGGGCATGCATAATAGTGGCTGAGGCAGGTGGATCCTCTCAGATCCGGATCTGGAAGTGGCGACAATTTTAACAGGCGAAAAAGTCATGAAAGTGAAACTGGTCGCACGCTTCTGTGACTTGGGGTACCACGCAGTTCACTTTTGTGGTATAATTTTCCCCTACTCGTTTTTATATACTCCTGTTTCCTTCAGCATTGAGTTGGGAAGGGCCAGCCCCACTGTTGGCTGAGCGAAGACGTAACGCGTAAGACGAGCTCTGCAGTCAAGCCTATCTCCATGCAATCTGCCACGGGAGGACCACCAATGTGCCTGAATTGAAGCATAATAATACAACATACTTTTGAGGGTCCAAGAAAAATGTGTGAATGCACCATCAGCTCATCACAGCTTGTTCATGTCAAGTGAGCCGGCTGGTTCCACATTTAAAACTACGGGTTGGCGGAGAGCCAGGTGCACTAATCAAATATGGCTCCTGATACATCGGTTCCCGACCTCTGAATTAAAGGTTACCTGCTTCAGAAATATTGTACATAGGTTTGAAAGCCCTTGATGAGATAATTATCAAGATGCTTATTAAATATTTGCTCTTATTAATGATTGCTTATGTATTGTTATGGATTTCTGTGATTCCACTTGTTCACATCAGAAGGCACAATAGTGCCCCACCAGCTCATGCAGTGACTTTGAATAGCTGGCACATGAGGGTGCCAGTTTTATTTTGTCATCAGTAAAGGTGAGTTGGATTGCATTGCTAAGTTGCTACTAGCTTAGCGTCAGGGAGATAACCCATTTAATTATTCTTTAGCACGTTGTGGCGAGGCCTGTTAGACTGATAAGCTCGCATCGTGTGCGTGTGTTATGCAGGTACACTGCTGGCCAAAAGTATTAGCACCCCTGCAATTTTGTCAGATACTTACCTATGGCACATAACAGGTGGTGGAAATAACTAAATCACACTTGCAGCCAGTTCAAATGGATAACAGTTGACTCAACCTCTGTTCTGCTTCCTTGTGTGTACCACATTGAGCATGAAAAGAAAGAACACCAGAGAACTCTCTGAGGACTTGAGAAGCAAAATTGTGAGGAAGCATGAGCAATCTTAAGCCTACAAGTCCATCTCCTAAGACCTGAATTTTCCTGTGTCTACCGTGTGCAGTGTCATCAATAAGTGTAAAGCCCATGGCACTGTGGCTAACCTTCCAAGATGTGGACTGAAAAAAAAAATTGACGAGAGATTTCAACAAAAGACTGTGCAGATGGTGGATAAAGAACCTCGACTAACATCCAAACAAGTTCAAGCAGTGCCTCTGGCACTGGACTGCTCGACCGTGTGCATGGCATTATGAAGTCTGAAGACTACCAACAAATTTTGCCGCATAATGTAGGGACCAGTGTGAGAAAGCTGGGTCTCCCTAAGAGGTCATGGCTCTTCCTGCAGGACAATGACCCAAGGGACACTTCAAAAAGCACTAGAAAATGGTCTGAGAGAAAGCACTGGAGACTTCTAAAGTGGCCAGCTATGAGTCCAGATCTGAATCCCATAGAACACCTGTGGAGAGATCTGAAAATGGGAGTTTGGAGAAGGCACCCTTCAAATCTCAGAGACCTGGAGCAGTTGGCCAAAGAATGGTCTAAAATTCCAGCAGAGCATTGTAAGAAACTTACTGTTGGGTACCGGAAGCGGTTGTTCGCAGTTATTTTGTCTAATGGTTGTGCTACTAAGTATTAGGCTGGGGGTGCCAATACTTTTGTCCGGCCCATTTTTGGAGTTTTGTGTAAAATGATAATGATTTATTATTGATTAATGATTTTCTCATTCTCTTTTGTGTTTTTTCATTGCAAGCAAAATAAATGAATAGAGATGTCGATCCCGATCGATCGGGTCCGATCACGTCATTTTCAAAGTATCGGAATCGGCAAAAAAAATATCGGACATGCCTTTTTTTAATATGTATATACTTTTTAATTAATTTAATTAGTTACACTCATCTAGAGTCTTTAGTTTAGGCTTAAGGTAGGGTTATCAAATTTATCCCGTTAACGGCGGTAATTAATTTTTTTTTTTTAATTTATCACGTTAAAATATTTAACGCAATTAACGCATGCGCTGCACGACCCACTCACGCATTGTTGCGTTCAATCTGTAATGGTGCCGTTTTATCTATATATAGAGCTAAAAGGCAGCGTAAAATGAGTAGAGTGCATCTTGGCAGCCTTTGGAGCCTTTTTTTAATTGGCTAAAGCCTTACAATCCCTCTCCCTACAATTAGAAATATCGTGGGAAGCAATGTTGGGAAGAAAGGTAGTAATTGATCTTTTTCTTAACACACTATGTTATTTCCCAACGCAGAGAAGCTATATCAATTGGTACCACTACGCACAGTCATAGTTGCACTTCCCATCATGCATTTGGGTAGAACAGTTAAATGGCTCCAGTATCATTTACTGAAAGCTAAACAAATACACTAGATGGCAATATTTAGTCACAATATACAAAGTCACATTTATCCTTTGAGAATTACAAGTCTTTCTATCCGTGGATCCCTCTCACAGAAAGAATGTTAATAATGTAAATGTCATCTTGAGGATTTATTGTCATAATAAACAAATACAGTACTTATGTACTATATGTTGAATGTATATATTCGTCCGAGTTTTATTCATTTTTTTCTTAATGCATTGCCAAAATGTATATGATCGGGAAAAATTATCAGCAATGATTGGAATTGAATCGGGAGCAAAAAAAAAGCAATCGGATCGGGAAATATCGGCAGATACTCAAACTAAAACGATCAGGATCGGATCGGGAGCAAAAAAACATGATCGGAACAACCCTATAAATGAAGATATTATTACCGAAGCATTTGTAATTGCAATTATTTTCTAGGAGAAAATGAGCATTTTCTGAAGGAATTGCAGGGGTGTCAATACTTTCGCCCAGCAGTGTACAAATATTGTTTATTATTTTCCTGCTAGTTTTATTATGTCATCAGCAAAGCACGTTGTGGCGAGGCCTGTGAGACTGACCAGCTCTAATTGTGTGTGTGTCATGCAGGCAGAGACAATAAAAAAGTCAACCATCCACGTCTCCTGGAAATATTTTAAAACACAACGCAGAGTCCAGGAGTTCGAAGCTCCAAATCGCAGCAGATAAAAAAAAAAAAAAGGGTTACATTGGTGCTGTGAGGTTAAGGTTTAGAACAGTCTTGGATACTGTACTAGTATTGTGTAGTCTACTATTGCATTGTATAGTTCCCTCCCGTTCTCCTCGCAAGTTCCTCAAAAAGTTGGGTGCCTTATCTCCTTATTTTGTGTAATATTTATAAATAATATCCCAAGGATTTGTATTTGAACTTGACAGCCCTCTAAAACAAAATTTGATTCAATTATTATACATACAATACTATTCCCAACCTAAATATTTGTAATATTACTGTATAAAATATTAATTGCTGTCTGATGAAAATCCTCTTGTCAGGCCTAATGACTTTTTAAAATGGCTATGATAATTGTATTCTCTATGCTCTCTGCATGTACCTATAAAACAAAAGATGAAAGAAACATTGATGCAACATAAATATCAGTCCTTCATGGAGAGTCATTTATTGCTCGTGGTGTATTTTCATGAAATATGTTGCGATAAATTTCCTTGTTGCTCTTGAAAAGGATAACAATATAAAAATCCCATAGTTTTCATATATTATAGCTCACAATGATGAGAGCCCTGCACGATGGTCTCCTCTGGGAGTGACGCCTGGAGCCAGTAGTCATATTAAAACTGAGCAGACTTGAAATATGTGAATCACCTGGTGTGAAAAAGACTTGGTATCCCTTTTAATGTTCCTTTTTATGGCATATCATGGAGAGGAAGTTAAAAAAAAAAGCTTTCCAATGAAGTTAGTTGTTGTAATTTTTTTGTTTGTTTATCTAATGGGTATGCATGCAAACTGCTTATTTAAATTTTGTCAAAATAGCTTTCATAGTGATAATTATTGCAGAACGCTGGCGTAAAGACTATAAAGGAATGACAGACAAGCAATAAGGGTATCAGGGTACGTCTACAGTAGGACAGATAATTTTCTCCAGGGTATTTTGCCGACTCATTTTATACCTGTCCGCAAGTTTAAGGTGCGTTTAAGCCCCGCTCCCCCCCGCTTCTGCAAGGTACGTCTGCAAACTACGCACGCGTAGAAAGGAGCAGCCACATGTGTTACGTCATCGTCTGCGCGGTTTGCCTCTGAACAGGAAACTCATTATTCGCCGGCAGGAAATTTTGAAATTTGACATTTCTACACCTTCTAGACCAAGGGAAGTCAGGGAAGCTCAAGTTTGAACTCCAAGACAAGTGTTACCTCGGTAGCTCGGTTAGAGAAATGAATACGACCCCAACCATGGATTGCTTTGCTTCGAAGGCTTTATGAACAAGAGCTCTCGAGTACAAAATGATGTGACCCAGCCAGGAGCTGTGATCACCCAGAAGTACAAAGAAGTACAATAGAGGCTGGACATTTATACTGTTGAAAAGGTGATGCCGAAGCCCACCGTGAAACGAAACTTACTAAGAAACGAAACTCATCATCTCACAAACCTGAGTTTTTTTCCACACAAAAACATCTTTGAGCTGAGACCTTGAGCACTGGTCCCGGCTAGAACGATGATAAGCTCAGCCTGATAAGCCACAGTCGCTCATTGTATTCATTCAGGGCATAGTGGAAAATAAATACAGGAACATAACGGTCCATATTTGGGCATATTGTGAAGGCTATGAGGAGGCACACTCAAACAGATGAACCCATAGGTATGATGGTACATTCACAATGTTCTCATGCAAGAATAACAAAGCATACAAAATATAATGTATAATGGTCGTGTTTTGAGCATGAATAAAATTCTCTTACAGTCAGGAACTCCATATTGTGATCACTGTTTTTTGTTTTTTTTTCGCGAACACAATTGAGCGCATCACGCCGGAGCAAGTGTGAAGAGAGGGCACACTCGGCTTTTACGAGCAGTTGCCGAGTTGTGATTGAAATAAATCTTTAGAAAACCACAAAGAAAGCCTGACAATCATTACTTGGGATGTTACAATCGATGCTCAGTTGTGCACTCACCACTTGGAAAATAAGAAATAGAAACATATAGTGTGGCGCTACGTATATTTCCTGGAAGTGGAAACTGCAACCAGGGTTTGTGCCTAACAGTGGCTCTCCTGGAAGTGGTGACAGTTTTCACAGGTTGAAATGTCATCAAAATGAAACTGATCTAGCGTTTCTGTGACTGTTCAAAATTTTTGATTAGGCTTAGCGGGGGTTTAATTAGTCGTTTGAGTTGATTTGAACAAATTCTGTGCGGTTTGTTTGGTTTTTAGTTATTTTTAGTTTCAGGGCTACGGAGTGGCAAAGCTAGCGCTAGTCGATGGTGGTTGAAATCAACTCCATCGACTAATTAGACCCCCGCTAACTCGAAGATGAAGCCTTATGTCAAAAATTTAATTACCGTATTGGCCCGAATATAAGACGGTGTTTTTTGCATTGAAATAAGACTGAAAAAGTGGGGGTAGTCTTATATTCGCGGTCTAGACATTATACCCATTTATGATGCTAGATATCATTGAAGCGATGTTCTGTAATGACAGATCTCAGCTACTCTCGAGTTTAACCAGTTTGCATTATTTTATTGCAATATTTTTCCTTATTCAGATTTGTTTCAAGACTACAGTTACAGTTAGACTTCACTTTGATGGTTAATGCAGTTATTGCATTTTTTTTAATCACAATAGATTGGTTCATTTACATTTCAAAAACCAGAAGCCATTCTTTTACAAATGTGATTGCACTTTAGTTTAAATATTTAAATGTTGAGATATTAAGACTTGAATGAGGCAAAATAACATGCTTTTTCTTTCAAATGTATTTTCATAATCATTTGTTTCAAATGTACTGTAATTGTTTTCTGTATAAAAAATAATTTGGTGTTCAAAAAGTCTTTTTTCAAACTTAAGTCTTGAAAAAGAGGGGGTCGTCTTATAATCAGGGCCATCTTATATTCGGGCCAATACGGTACATGCGATGACATTTTTCTGTTTTAATTTTTATAGTGAGGCAGTAAAGGGAGAACAATTGGTAAAAAGTAAGTGATAAATAACTTTTACAGTAATTTAGTTACATTGGTAATAAAGTAATCAGTAACTAGATTACTTTTTTGCGGCCTAATCCGTGATCAGTAATTAAATTACTTTTTCAAGTAATCTGTGACAACACTGGCTGTCAGTGGCAGCCAATGAGTTAACAAAGATATCCTCCATTACTATTAAAATGTTTAGGGTTAGGAAAGTAAGGGGTCGTTTACATGGTGACTCTCCGAGAATATGAAAAATTTCAAATTTGCATTTGCATTTGCGTCTCCATTCGAACAATGTCGCAATTCTGCATGAAAACAATGTAGTATTCATGCCAGGCCCTAGGGGGCAGTGCAGATTTACAGGGCGACAGAGAATGATGCACTTTGACCCCACCAAGCTCCCTCAGCCCAAAAAAAAATAGGCCCGCCCACTCGAAGCAATGGCATTTTTCTTTTGGTCAAAAAGACATAAAAATGGAAACATTCAACATATTTAATTTAAAAAATATTATTAAAACAGTAAATTAAAGCCGACATTCCGCCAGATTTGCTGTTTAGCAGCACCGCTGCGCACGCCAAATGTGACGCGTACGAGTGCTGATCTTATCGGCGCGGTCTCGCCTCGGGAGCCTTTGATATGCATGCCGAGGAAGCCCCGCTCAATCCCCCGCAATCGGATTCTTCCACTTTGGAGGCAGGATTCAGAATTTTTCGTCTTCGCATTCCGTCTTCACCGACACCATATGCACGCGAGGCGAGTCCGCTACTCAGTCATTGCGTCTTTGTGTCGCAGAGTCACCCTGTAAACTGCCCCTGAGAAAGAAAGAAGTTTCTGGTGATCTGTGGTAGCACAAAAACAAATAAAGAACTGAGTATTGATACTTTTTCAGTAGGAATACTTTGATACTTTGGCATACGTTTGACACCCTAAATGACCATAGACCCTTGTTTGGCTTGACAATGTTAGATCAAATGTCAAAATAAATCAGGCTATAGCTATGAAGAGATACAATTGAGAAGGTGTTTTCAGATACTGAATCATTTGAATATACCTTTGCTTTATGATCTGAATGTTCTCTGCCCAATTATACAAACATACCATGTTTACACAGTTGAGTCTCCCCTGCAGAAATAATGAGTCCTCAGCCTGCAGGGTGTCCAACTCTGTTCACAGATTTACCCAAAACAAAGATTAAATGATGTGACAAAGCAATAATATCAGAGGGGGGAAAGTGAGCTTGAGAAGTTTTCCCACTCTCTCATCAGTGTCGCAGCTCGCTCCCATGCCGGGTTCAGGCCGCCGTTGTCCCACAGGGACAGCCGTCGTCCGGACAACCAGAATGCATCTGACGGCCAATCAGATGAAAACCCAAGCCCACGTCAGGTCCCATGATATCTGCCCTTCCCGAAGCTTGCGTGCGGGAGAGCGTGCATGCGTACGCGCGTGTACAAACAGACCTGCTGGCAGTTGTGTCCATCTTGGCTCTGTCACCAATACACTGACCCCTCTACAATGATGGTATGTGACACCCCCACTCTTCTGTGCCCTTGTTTGTTCTTTTCTTTAAATGACATCAACACTTAGCCAGACAGCACGCCTTTTAAGTAGGATACTTTTTATTGTACGCGGATAGTTTCTGGTCCATGCGTGTGTACTGTGTTCCCCACCAGCCCGCGGGCGAAAACTGGCGGCCAGTTTTTTGTGGCTGTCATTGATTATGTGGACGATGGTGTTGTGTTAATTGCATCTATGAAAATGTGTTCTGACAGCATGACCAATGTGATTTTAGAACATGAATTAATTGTGCTGTACTGAGTGCGTGTGTATAGGCGTGTGCTGTAGTAGTATGTGTGCGAGTGAGCCTGCGGGCCTGCGCCTGTGATTCTTCCTTCCCCGATGCAGAATATTTGCTCCTTATTTGACCTCAAAGAGTGCAAGGCAAAAACTAGGACACCAAAGCAAGTGCACACACACAGTAGTCAGCATATTCAAATCAACCTGGCTAATCTAATACGCATTGGGATGTGTTGTTTGATGTGACGTTCAAGTTTCTTGTTATGGTTCCCAAAGCGGCGGGGGGTGGGTTTCTCCAGTGCCCAGTTTGATATGATGTCCTTAAACTTTGCATGCTCATTTTGCCACATTCATGATACACTTTCTTTCCTAGAGTCTACAGCGAAAATAAATATATCTTTTATTCAAATGAATCACCCTAAAAAAGCATGAAGGTATTCCGGTGCATTTCACACTACACATCCTCGCTTAGTCGCTTTGGCAAAAAAAACAAAAAAAAAAAACAATCGCAAATAAACAACAACGGTTGACCCACTAAATACAGCTCATGAAGTATACTTCGTACAACATCCAAAGCACAATGCAGGTAGTCCCCGGGTTACAACGTAGCCGACTTACGTGATTTCTACTTTACAACGGCGGAGTCTCGTCCGTCATTTTGTCTCCAGTCGTTTTTTTGTAGTCGCGTGACAGTATCTTATTTTTTTACCTAATTTTATTAACTCATTTGCTCCCAAAAACGTATAAATACATTCTATTTTTAGTTGTTTCAGTGTCCCAAAGACGTATTTATACGTCTTTTCCGTTTTCTTTTTTTACAAGAGACATTTTTGGGTTCTGATTAAATTTAGCTCCAAAGCACAAAGCTGAAAATCCATTTTAAAGCAATAAAACTGGCCACTGGAGGGCAGTAGCGCATTCGGTAAGACCCGCAACCCGATTCAACGGCAACGAACGGCCGGGCCGCATGGCCGGGGCGCCGGCGGAAGACGACCGAATGGCGTCTAGGATGCCAAGTGGCGGACCACCGAGCAAAACAACCTATAGGGCGCCCGGGATGTCAGGCGCTAGACGACCGAGCAGAACGACCGGAACCACCAGTGGAGCGAACGATGCCGTTGAGTCTGCGCTGCTCGCCGAGCAGACCCCGCAGAGACTCAAAAAAATCCATCTTTATGAGACAGGTGGTGATGAGGGACAAGTTTACACGGCTGTCGCGGCAACAACAGCATAATCTCTCAGTTAGTTATGTGTAAATAAATTGTTACTTTGCTATCAAAACTCTATTTGTTTTGTTGTTTATGTTATTTTGTAAAAGGAAAACATTATTCAGATGCTTGGGATGTAACTAAAGCGAAAAATAGCTGTGTTAAAGTTATGTTTGAAATGTATGCTTTCACAAAAAGCTCAATTTCACTGTTTTTTCATCAAAAATTGCTCAAACTAAGCTATTTTCTAATGCTGATTTTTAAAGAATGGAAAAAGATATAAACTTAGTTTTTTTCCTGCTGTAAGAAAATAGTCTAATCTTTCTTTTGGTGGGTTTATATAGCAATAGAATAGAATTTTCTGTGGGCCTTGCAAAATCTGTCAAAATCCAGTAAAACGGCCGGGAGCAAAGGGCCTTGATCCGGTGAAAATGGCTGGTTAATATGACTGTTCTGCCCTTTGGAGAAATGTGTATCAGATTAAAATGTTGACTTTGCTTTGTTGGTCACACTTTTTACAGTTTCTTTTTTTAATTTCACCTAGAGGCTATATGTTTGTAACAGTATACAAACTTTTTAACTTTCAAATGCTGTGAGAAAAAAAGCTTTTTGTTTTTCCTGTTGTACTGAACTCCCACCGAACCGTGACCCCCGTACCGAGGTACGTACTGAACCGTGACTTGTGTGTATGGTTACACCCCTAATATATATAGATATATTTTTCAATATGCGGTCATGTCTTTGCTCTATAGTTGTTTTGATTTTTTAAAAAATCACTCAAGGCTCATGGATATGTCATTCAAAAAAGTCCAGGGGAAGTGACTATTTTTGGCAACAAAAAAAAAACCCTGGATTTTTATCATATTTTAGCATCTACAAGGACAACGCCAACTCGGTGATAATAATGCACACTCAGCAGGAAAACAGTACATTATTATGAATTAATTGTACCCACCTGGAAACGCCACGAATTGTATGAAAAAAAAAAAAAAAAAAGTTGCTCGAAAGTATATAATGACGATCGCCACGCTAAATGTAAATGCTAACGAGAACGTGAATGTAAATGCTAACGAGAACGTGAATGCTGTGCTAACGCTCCAAGGCACCTTGCCTATCATCATTACGTTTGCAACGGCGTCACCGTCCCCTTCCCTCCTCCCCACTCCGGCTCAGCTCTCCCACAGGAAGTTGTAACAAAATCAGACAACTCGTGCTTCATTCAATTAAATTGCATGATCACGCCCCTTTACATCCTCAGTAACGGTAACGGCGTAGCAAAGATGGGAAAAATAATTCATTAGATTACTCACTGCTGAAAAAAATAACGCTGTTAGAAACGCTGTTATACTCTAACGGCGATATTAACAACACTGATTTTAGCATTCGTATTTAAAGTAGTGGCATGATAAAATCTTAAATTAACTGCTCGTATTCCAGTAGTTCGACAGAAAAAGCTTGCACATAAGCCTGTCGCAATATGCAATAAGTCAAATTATCGCACGGTAAATATAAATGAGGGCGGTCATTTTCCCGGCTGCGATTTATCGCCGCACGCATACATATGTGCGTGCGTGCGTGTGCTTCATGCACTCGGAAAATGTGCGTGTTGATTACTTATGAGACTCCAGTAGCTTTCACAGATGTTTATTGTCCATCAACACGCCGAGGAATTAAAGTTCAGACATACAAAATAACGAAACACTTCGACATTAAACATTATAAAACGTTAGCATTGCTACATAGAGGCTAATGGAAAAAAGACAATGTACTATCCACTTTAGTCTGCTATAAAACATTTACAGTCTTCTCCACAACTCAAAATTGTGGTTAAAGGTGATACCTCAAACATGAAAACTCACTGGATTAAAGAATTTTCAAGCGATGCGAACAAAAGGAAAAAAAATGTATTACTGATACAACATGCATGATGAAACAGAAGTGCATTTTGATTTTGTTTCTTTTTACTAAGTGTAAAGCTTATGGTTAGTGGCTTAGCAAACGTACTTCCGGTGAACATTTCAAAATAAAAGCATGTTCAGATTTCTGGATGCAATCGCATATACTTCAGATTCTACACTACGAATAAATTTAAAATGACACCCATTATGAAAAATCTGTTGGGCAATGATAATGTGATGTAATAAATGATAATAATTTGGCTTCAAATTTGTTGCATACGCACTTTGCAGGACATAGATGACAGTCATTTTGGATCAAATTAACACTTTTAATGGGCTCTAAATTGGCAGACAACAAAAATGACACTGGGGTTCTCACCTATTTTATATTCTGCACCCAACTAGCTTTAAAATGACTCATTATGCATTGTGTTTTTTTTTTAATACTTATAAATTTTAATATAGGTTGAGTTTTATTTAAGAATAACAATGTATTGCATTTCAATAGGTGATTTATTGGGATGTATTGTCACTAAATTCGTGGTTGAATAGGTTAAAAAAAACAACAGGCAATAATATCGTATATCGCAATAATTTATGAGACAATATATCGCTAACTAAAATTTGTTATCGCAACAGGCCTACTTGCATATGCACAAAAACAATAAATCTCTCTAGGGCTAAGCATTAGCCCCTACTGAAAAATAGCAACCCATCCCCAACGAGATATTTGTTGCAACAGATGTAAATGCTATAGAAGTAACCTTCTGTGATTATTACTGTAGCTGTCAGGGGTCGCCACAGCAAGTCTCGCATAAATACTCGTGTATACAGTCATTACACCTTTATGATTCAAGACACCCATTTTTTATCAGCCTCTGTATGAGTTTTAGGGCACTAACAAGGTGGCGAACACAGGCCATTTACGAGTAATTATGAACATGTACTGTAAGCAACATGTACAGTACCACTAGCTCATGCTCCCTTGAGAAAGAAAATGTAACATACATGTCCCAAGTAAGTTTACAACCCGTTTTAGGAATCAATGTCTGGTTCCATGCAGGAACAGTCCAAACAATTTGTGTGTTCAAATCAGTATTGCACCTGCTAACGAACTGGTTCCGGCTGCGAGCCTTTTCTTTGTCACCCCTCCATTAGTCTTTTCAGCTTAACTTATTCTTGACCTTAACTCTCATACTTCCGCATTAAATTTCGACTGCCCCAAAGGATTGTAAATTCAGAAAGCAGTCAGACACACACACAGAATGTACAATGCTTCATATTCACAAACAAGGTCAGCATTTAATGACACACACACATTCAGAACCACCTCTGTTGCTGCTTCTGTTGATGCATGCTCTTGTAGTTGTTGTTTAGCTTTCATTTGGATGGAACCTTCTGGGGATGGTAAGCTGAATCAAATATTCATGATAGCAAAGAAAGGAGGCAACAAACTCTGTGAGACTGCTCCTTGCACTGGACTACACACAGGTCGGTAGGTACTGTAGGTAGGTAGGTAGGTAAAAACAGTTAGATAAAAAAATAGTGTTGCTTCGATAGCATTTTGGCTCCTGATGCACATTCCCATATGATTCCCTATATGGTATCAGCGTTTTTTTAATATACAAAACACAGTGGACCCTCATGATATGAGCACAATCCGTTCCACGACCAAACTAACATGAATGTGCTCGTAATCATTAATGTATTTTCTCCACAAGAAATAATTGAATGCCAGTTATTGTATGCAATGCAACTCTGGGCTGTTCTCATTTAGCAATGTAACAGAAGTGCGAGCCAGCCCAGCTTATACTAGGGTGACCAAACGTCCTCTTTTGCCCGGACAAGTCCTCTTATTACGTGCCCTCCAGAGCATCCGGCCGGGTTTCATAAATTCATGAAAATGTCCGTTTTTTATGACTTTTCACAGACCAATTTGAAGAGAATCCCTTTGGCCGCTAGGGGGCGGCGCCTGCCTGCGTTGACATGGCTCCTACTAGTAGGGGCAGGAGAAGGAGTAGATCTTCTTCTTCTTTTTTGTTGGCAGTTTACCCTTTGTTTCATGGGGAATCACCACCATCTACTGACCGTTTGGAGAGAGATCAGACTAAGGAGTTCAATAAGGAGTTCTAAAAGACGTAGCTCCATTCACCTTTCTGTAAGTTTAGGGTGACCAAACGTCCTCTTTTGCCCGGACAAGTCCTACTTTCACGTAGTGTCCTCGTGGTCCGGGTGGGTTTTATAAATTCATAAAAATGTCCGTTTTTTATGATTTTTCATGGGACCAATTTGAAGAGAATCCCTCCGGCCGCTGGGTGGCAGCGCCTGCCTGCGATGAGTCTTGACATGGCTCCTAGTAGTATGGAGGGAAGGAGTAGTTCTTCTTGTTTTTGTTGGCAGTTTACCCCTATCATGAGGCATTACCGCCATCTACTGGGTTGACGATTTGGCCACAACGCCTTAAGTTTTTTGCGATAAATACGTATATAATGGCAACTGTTGACTTCTGTCGGAGCTTTGACTGTAAAATCCCGTTTGGTGTCGGCATCGGTTTTGGCATTGTTGCGCTGCCGATGATTGTAAACTTTTATAGCAAAGTTTGATTTTTGCTTCAGCTAGCTATCAGTAAGCTAAACCGCGCTAGGCATTATGGGAAACGTAGTTTTTAACTGCTACATTTGGAAACATGCTGGTTGAATAGTTTGTCAGTTTATTTCGGTTTTTGTTTGTATGCAGTCTAGAACATTGAATTAGAATATCAGTTGAATGGGAATAACAATTTGCCAAAACAATTGTCGTGATAGTAATTTATAAAAATGTTTAGTTGGCACATAGCCTACTGTGTGTATGTGTATTGACTGGACTACATTTCTATGGGTCTGCATTATATATTATACGTATATACTGTATATATAGGTGTATATGTGTGTATATATATATATATATATATATATATATATATATATTAGGGCTGTCAAAATTATCGCGTTAACGCGCGGTAATTAATTTTTTAAATTAATCACGTTAAAATATTTGACACAATTAACGCACATGTCCCGCTCAGACAGTATTCTGCCTTTTGGTAAGTTTTACAGCAAGGCTTTTTGTGCTGCAGCACAACAGCGAACTCTTGTGGTCGCTTTGCGACATGGTTTATTTTTTTCTTGCCAGTTCATATGGCTGCACGACGTCTCGGGCTGAAGCCTACGTTGTAATGTTGTGCTTATATGATCCTTGGACAAGATTTGTCCGTAAGTATGGTTGTTGTAAAGAATGTACATATTATGTTAGTAAGCGAAATGTTCTATTTTTTGTATGAGACTCTTTTTGTTTATGTTTAGTGAACCTGTATAGCGTGCTAAGCTAACGTTGTTGCTAATGCAATGCTTGTGTACATTTTTTTTTTTTTGTAGTTTTATGACGGTCTAAAGAGGACAATGGTTTGAGGCTATTTTATTAATAAATCAGATGAAAAAGGAAGAAGTCTGATTATTAAGGCGTCGTTCACTAGCTGTCTAGCTTTGGAAGAAGTAGACGCTTCGGAGTGAGGACAGCAAAGACAGATTTAAATGACAGTAGAGTGAAATGCCCACTACAGTCCTTATGTACCATATGTTGAATGTACAGTGGGGAGAACAAGTATTTGATACACTGCCAATGGATTTTCCCATTGGCAGTGTGTCAAATACTTGTTCTCCCATTGTATATATCCATCTTGTGTCTTATCTTTCCATTCCAACAATTTATTTTACAGAATATATATAATTTACAGAAAAATATGGCATATTTTATAGATGGTTTGAATTGCGATTAATTGCGATTAATTACGATTAATTAATTTTTAAGCTGTAATTAACTCGATTAAAAATTGTAATCGTTTGACAGCCCTACTATATATATATATATATATATATATATATATATATATATATATATATATATATATATATATATATATATATATATATATATATATATATATTGTTTTTTTTTTTTTTTTTTTTTTTTTCAAAACTGCATTTTTTCATCCAGAGTGAGGGGGCACACTTTAAACATATTAAAGTGATATAGGCATCTTTGAGTGAACTTCGAGTAAAATTCAAGTATCTTGAGGCCGGGCTCAGTGTCCTCTTTTTTGGAAATCAAAATATGGTCACCCAGTGTAAGTTTATCTCCTGTTAATGTCGATCACGTGTCTACTGTTGTATATAGGGTTATATGTGTACACAGAGATGCAGTATATTGTATGAGTCATGTAATTGTTCTGCGTTAGTTTATTTGGTTGAATGCATTCTAAATAGCTGTGTTTCTTTTTTTTTTTTTACTATAGTTTTTTTTACGATAAATACGTATATAATGGCAAGTGTTGACTTCTGTTGGAGATTTGTACTCGTGTAATCTGTAAAATCCCGTTTGGTGTCGCATCTTTGCACTGCTGATGATTGTAAACTTTTATAGCAAAGTCTGATTTTGCTTCGGCTCCCGTACTCGCTAATAGGGTAGCATTCAGTGAGCTCAGCCGCGCTAGGCATTATGGGCAATGTAGTTTTGAACTGCTGCGTTTGGAAACATTCTGGTTGAATAGCTTGTCACTTTATTTCGGTTATTGTTTGCGTACAATTTAGAACATTGAATGAGAATAAAAATTGAGTGGGAATAACAATTTGTCACCGACAATTGGCGTGATAGTAATTTATAAAAATGTTGAGTTGGCACATAGCCTACTGTGTGTGTGTATTGACTGGACTGCATTTCCATGGGTCTGCATCATATATATATTTTTTATCATTATTCGTTTTTTTTTGTTTTTTTTTTAATTGTTTGATTTGTTTTGATTTGGTTTTTATAGGACGTCCAGTTGTGATAAACTAATTTAAATACAAAGCAAAAGGATGAGTGGACGCAACACATTTGGACGGATTTCATCATTTTGGGAAGGGCGACAAGCGCTCCTTTGTTTTTTATGGTGGCATGAGTAGCTAGCGGCAATCTTGGCTAGGGAGACCAGTAGTTTGAAATTAGATCTTGAAGAGTACATATTGCGCAACAATGGCACGTTATTTTTTTTAACATTTACCGATACCGTTGACATAATTTTAATTCGGTGTATATTAGGCTAGGTTCATACCGCAGGTCAAATCTAAAGCCACAAACATTTTTTGTCATGTCTGTTTTTTGGCGTGCTCGTTCAGACTACCTTTGCCCATTGAGACCGTTCAAGTATTACGCATGCGCACTAATTCGCAGTCCGACACACACTGAGCAAAAAGACCCATATGCGCAGAAGCATCAAAACACGTGACCCCACATGCTGGCAGTCATCCGTCATTCCAGGGAGATCATATTATGATTTCCAAAAAGAGGACACAAATAACAGACATAAAAAAATCCCTGTTTAGGTTTATATTTAAAGTTTACTAATATATCGATCGATAGCATGCACGCACTGTCCGTACATGAGGCACACACATACGGACAGTTAGCCCCGACTCTCGGCCGTGTAAGCAATCTTGAAATTTGCTCATATAGAGCAGAGAGAAAACCCAGCATTCTCCGGCTTATCCTCAACCCATGTTCAAGGCAAGCTAGGCGGTAACGCACAGCTGTACGCTACCGGAACGCCCTGTCTCTCTCGATCTTTGATGACGCAATTGCTGCATGAATTCCGATTTGAGAGTCTTGACAGTTCAGACCACCGCGACATTCTGGAAAAATGTGGCCCAGATCGGATTTAAACCACATACTTAAGTGACCCAAATCAGATTTGAAATGGTCCACTTCTATACGATGTGTCCCTTTCAGACCGTCAAGTTAATGCCTCACTTAAGTCAGAAAAACATGAAAAAATCGGATTCTTACATTAGGACCTGCGGTATGAACCTAGCCTTAGAGGTGGGCCGATATACGGAGTTTTCGGCAGATTAACAAACAAAAAAAAATCTGATAATGAAAATGATTTTGATCAGGCATATGTGTGGTCACCGTTGACTGACAGTAGGACCTCGGACAGACCTCGCAGAAGCTTGAAGGCCGGCTGCTACAGGAGGCTTCAGGCTTGCCTGTTTTTTAAATATTGTAAGATATTTTTTATCTTGCATTAGAATATGTAATGTTGCTGTAGCCTTTTAAGGTGTTTACTGAGTGATAGCAATAGCTTTTGCGTTGTAAATTTAAAGGTGTTGAAGCTACAAAATTGCAGTGATAATCTTCGTGCTTTAAAAAAAGTACATCGGCTTCCAAAATTGGCTTTGGATATTGGCAATCATCTGATTTATTTTTAGATATCAGCATTTGAAAATCCCACATCGGTCAACCTTTAGTATCTATACCGATACTAGTATTGGTATTGGTGTAACACCAGTATATATGTACATCACTATTTTGCTGCCACAACCCTTTCCTAAATGTTGTTTGAACTGGGTTTGGACTTCTCCCACTGTTGGGACGTTAGAAAAATTATTAAGCATAAACATTAGCTTGATTTATTCCATTTATTTATTTATTCCACACTAAGACCATTAACTGTATGAAGATTCCTGTTTGAGCAGAAGTTCCGGGCAATTATGTAATTCATATTTGGCATTCAAGTGTGTCTCTGTTCAATTCCCAAGCAGTAAAAGTTTTACTTGAAAAGGAAAAAATAAAATTGAATATAGAATTAAAGGGTGCATGCTTGTCTCAGTGAATGCGAAATGTGGCAAAAGTAGCCGCATCAAATGGAACGAGGGTGGGAGAGATAGATGCAACTTAAAAACACGAGCCATTAAAGATTGATGTGCTGCTAATTCGGCTGCAAGAAGCTCCTGGCCATCTCTCTTGAAGCATTTTTCTCGCTCTCTCTCTTCTCTCTCACTTGCTCTCTCTCTCACACAGGCACGCATACACCTACACATTAGCCAAATTGTTTTAAAATTTTAAAGACACAACTTAATAAAGAGGAATACATCTATGTTAGAAACAATCAACCATAAAACGGATGACTGATGTGTCACATCTAGTTTTCATAAAGAACCCATCTTTGCCTTGCCATCCAAACTTATGCTTCCCAGTCAACATCTGAAGAGAAGTATACAGATGAATATGGCACCTCAGCTCATTAACGTCATGTTCATTGCATATACAGTGTGACAAGTGAAGACGCATGTATTTTAACTAGCTAATAAATGTAACCAGTTGATGTTGCCCTGAGCAATCTGTGACGATTACAAAGTCCGCATGAATACTTAATTATTCTTACTGGTCACGTAGACTTAAAAGAAGCTTGGCGCTCATGTATGACAGGGGCAATGCTTTTGGAATGTGTTACCAAAACTGTCACGCGAGGACAAACATAAATCAGTACACATCCTGTGTGTTATCCGTTGATGCACTGAGCTGACAGTCAAGTTTAATATGCTGCTGTCTCCCATGAATCATCAGATGCATTAAATTTACGTGTACTGTAATTTTCGGACTACAAACCGCGCCCAACTATAAGTCGCACTCCACAAATTTGACACAAAAACGACATTTGTCCATAGACAAGCCGCACCGGACAATAACCTGCACATACCTTATTTGACAAGAAAACTATGTGTTCTAACAGTGTATCACAAAAGTGAGTACACCCCTCGCATTTCTGCAGATATTTAAGTATATCTTTTCATGGGACAACACTGACAAAATGATAATTTGACACAATGAAAAGTAGTCTTTGTGCAGCTTATATAATAGAGTTAATTTATTTTCCCCTCAAAATGACTCAAAATATGGTCATTAATATCTAAACCCCTGGCAACAAAAGTGAGTACACCTCTTAGAAACTACGTACATCCCTAAATGTCCAAATTGAGTACTGCTTGTCATTTTCCCTCCAAAATGTCATGTGACTCATTACAGGAGTGCTGTCAGCATTGCTGCAGAGATTGAAGAGGTGGGGGGTCAGCCTGTTAGTGCTCAGACTATACGCTGTACTCTACATCAAATTGGTGTGTATGGCTGTCACCCCAGGAGGAAGCCTCTTCCGAAGACGGTACACAAGAAAGCCTGCAAACAGTTTGCTGAAGACATGTCAACAAAGCACATGGATTATTGGAACCATGTCCTATGGTCTGATGAGACGAAGATTAATTTATTTGGTTCCGATGGTCTAAAGCAGTGGTCTCCAAACTATTCCACATAGGGCTGCAGTGGGTGCAGGATTTCACTCCAACAAAACAAGACCACACCTTTTCACCAATCTGGTGTTTTATAAATGTAATCACTTGATTGCAGTCAGGTACTGCTTGTTTTAGTAGAAACCACGTTGGTTAAAAGGTATGTGCCTGATCGGTCTGAACAAAAACCAGGACCCACAGTGGCCCTCGAGGACCGGTTTGGAGACCCCTGGTCTAAAGCATATGTGGCGGCGACCAGGTGAGGAGTCCAAAGATAAGTGTGTGATGCCTACATTCAAGTATAGTGGTGGGAATGACCCCCCCCCCACACACACACACACACACACACACCTCTTCAATCTCTGCAGCATTGCTGACAGCACTCTTGTAACGAGTCACGTGACAATTTGGAGGAAAAATCACAAGCAGTACTCAATTTGGACATTTAGGGATGCACGTAGTTCCCATGCGGTGTACTCACTTTTGTTGCCTGGGATTTAGATACTAATGGCTATATTTTTGAGTTATTTTGAGGGGAAATTAAATGAACTCTATTATATAAGCTGCACACAGACTACTTTTCATTGTGTCAGAGTGTCATTTTGTCAGTGTTGTCCCATGAAAAGATATACTTAAATATCTGCAGAAATGCAAGGGGTGTACTCACTTTTGTGATACACTGTATATTAGCCGCACTGGACGATAAGCCGCAAGGATAGTCACATCTAAAGACTACTGTTGTCACGATAATATATTTTCAATTTGATATCTATAGTCAAAAAAATACTCAATACCATTTTCGATACTACATAATACTACACAAACTACATAAATACTTTTTTTTTTTTTAAACGGAACTCTTTCAGTGCTATTGGACAATGATAAACATCCATTCTTTTTGCTCATGAAAAATTAAAACTCTTTAAAAGAGCTTATGACTATTAGACGTCAAATCCATTTGAACTGGGAGGGTGGCAGTGAATGAATGATCATTCGCGAGCAAACCTCCCACTTCAAATAGATTGGCATCCGGAGAGTTACCAAGGAAAAGCCGAAAATATTCTCCAAGAGTCGTGCAGAATTAAATTTACCCCATGACAACAAAATTATCTCAACCTGTGATAGCCCAAAAAGCAATAGATAACTGAGTAGTCGGCATCTGAATGAAAAGGGACTGTATGGTAGGATACCCAGGAAGACCCCACTTCTGACCCAGAGACATAAAAAAGCCAGGCAGGAGTTTTTCTAAAACTTACCTGAGAAAGCCACAAACGTTTTGAAAGAATGTTCTCTGGTCAGATGAGACAAAAGTAAATCTTTTTAGGGAAATAGGAATCAACATAGAGTTTGCAGGGGAAAAAAACGAGGCCTTCAAAGAAAAGACAATTATGCCCACAGTCAAACATGGCAGAGGTTTCCTGATGTTTTGGGGTTGCTTTGCTACCTCTGGCACTGGACTGCTTGACCGTGTGCATGGCATTATGAAGTCTGAAGACTACCAACAAATTTTGTAGCATAATGTAGGACCCAATGTGAGAAAACTGGGTCTCCCTCAGAGGTCATGGGTCTTCCAGCAGAACAACGACCCAAAACACACTTCAAAAAGCACTAGAAAATGGTTTGAGAGAAAGCACTGGTGACTTCTATGGTAGCCAGCGATGAGTCCAGACCTCAATCTCATACACCACCTGTGGAGAGATCTGAAAATGGCAGTTTGGAGAAGGCACCCTTCAAATCTCAGAGACCTGGAGCTGTTGGCCAAAGAAGAGTGACCTAAAATTCCAGCAGATCATTGTAAGAAACTCATTAATGGATACTGGAAGCAGGTGTTCACAGTTATTTTGTCTAAAAGTTGTTCTACCAAGTAGTAGGCTGATAGTGCCAGTACTTTTGTCCAGCCCATTTTTGGAGTTTTGTGTAAAATGATAATGATTTTTTTTTCTTTCTTTCTTTTTTTTTTAATTGCAAGCAAAATAAATGAAGATAATACCAAAGCATTCGTAATTGCAATCATTTTCTGGGAGAAATTTAGCATTATCTGACATTATTGCAGGGGTGCCAAAGCTTTTGGCCAGCACTGTATATGTTACATGTTTTGATGTATTTCTAAGCATTATGAAATATTTATGTCTGAATTTTGGTGGGCTTGGAAAGGATTAGGGCATTTACATGGAAAACGCGTCCTTACTAACAGAATTTTCCAAATTACAAAACTATTTCCACAACCAATTAATTTCGTAAATAGAGGTACCACTGTATTATACTTATTTAACCCAAGTTAAAAAGTTTTCTTTTTATCTAAAGTCGCTATGTGCAACTGAGCATGTTCCAAAAACCTCATTGACCTTCTTAGTTGTGTTGACAGCGCTTTGCGTAAAACAACAAGTTTTTTTATACTCTTACAGAAGTACGAAACCGCTCATTCTTACCCGTTTTTGTGAAAAAGGGCCAAATAACAAAGTTACTAGACCATTTTCTTCGTGTCTTTTATTTTATTTCTGAAGGCTTCTTATTCATCGACAACACTATATAATTAGTTTAAAGAGAGCGAAAAACCATTATATGGGGTCTTTAAAAAAGGCAGAAAATTTGACCCACCAAAAAAATCATGTCATTTAGTGCAGTTTTATAATTTTGTGGAATTAGGGTCAAAGGTGTACTGTTATACCTTGAAGGTATATTCGAAATTAGTGAGAGTCGACTATAGGTTTCCAGATTAAAAATGTAGACCTTTTTAAGGAGGATTACTGTGACAGACTGTACTGACGTCTGTGTATGCACCCAAGGGGATTAATCACAGTGACTTTGGTGATCCCTGGACCTTCCCAAACTTCAGGACACTTAATACTCCCTGACCTTTAAAACATATGGTTCGCAAAAGTGAGTCGAGATGTGGCTATGAATAAATAATTTGCATAACTCAAACAGGAGGTGAGTCATGCGTTCGAGGATTTAAGCCTGTCTTCTCAAGAGGATGTTTAGCTCTGTCAGTGCGTGCGTGTGCGTGTGTGTGCATGTTTCAAGGTCCTTTTAATATCCAGACAATAATGACAATGACAGTGCTTTTTAGAAAATGTTAGCGTTCACAATATTTTTATTTGGCTTTATTTCAAGGGGGAATTGATATGGAGGGTTGCCTATGTAGTTGTTTTTGTTTTTTGCTGATCAATAGGCAATTATGGTGAGAGTATGCTAAGAAATGTTATTAACTCTTTCAGTCTGACGATAATGTGGCTCTTTTCATCCTTCTGCTGTGACTTTAAATGATTTTATCACTAGTTTATCATTTGGAGATGCTTAATCTATTCCAAGCAGGAATGAAAAATTTTCTTTGTCTGCCAGCCCTTCCTACTTCAAATGAATTGGACGTCTAGCGCCGTCAATGGCAGTCAAAGAGTAAAAACAAAATATACACTCAATATTCTCTGCAATTGATTGCAGGAGCGCCATAGCATGGTATCCTGTTAAGCACCGTCATCTAGTGGTTAATATTTGAACTGCAGGTGCCATAAGGATGCACTGTGGTTCCGTTTTCTAATTTTAAAACAATATAGAAAAAGCAACAACAGACCAACTAGTTTACATCACGTTAAAAAAAAAAAATAAATAACAACTAAATATAATACATTAAATCAATTGAAATATTTACAATTTGACATTGCAAAATTGAAACAATGTTAGTAAATAAAAGATACATATTTGTTAAATATTTGGAATGAGCATCGTGTATGGACTTGCATTTTTGGGATTATAGTACTAGACATAAAATACAACTTCAATTCAATTCAGTGAATTTTTTTCCTAACAATAAATAAAGGACCAAAAAGTGATTGATTGTAAAAATTAACCGTAAAACAAATTGGTAATTTTTCCGACCTATTAGTTGTTAGTTAATTTGTCCGTGTCACTAATCTGAGTAAACTATTGATAGCACTGGGCTAACATTAATAGAGGCACCCTTTTCCGTTATTATATACATCCTTGGATTTGAATACAGTAATAGTTGTTTTCCCATAGTGATCCATCGTTTTTCGCGGATAATGGGGACCAGAACCCACTGTGAAAAAAAATATTTTTTATATTTATTTTGCTGTTGTTTTTGTTTTCCATATATTTATTCATCATGAACACTGGAAAGAGATACATATATGACGTTTTTTCATTTTTTCACAAAGTATAATTTTTAAAAAATGTATTCATGTTCTTTAAGAGGGCATTTAAAAAAATTAATCAATTTTAATCCCGAAACCCTAATTCTGGAGAGCATGTAAGCATAATTAAAGACACCATGATTTTAATGAGATATTATCGCGTACTTACCTTGTTTAAATCCAAAAACTCAGTGTAGCAAGTCTCACCAAGTGCTAAAACATGACTGTGAATGGCCACAGCCGGACTTTTGGGGGATTTTATGGGTGAAACACGGTAATATAACAAGGGTCGCAATGCAGAAATTGCAGACATCAAGGAGTGGTCGAGATTTTCTTATTCAAATATTTACCCTTTTAAACTTTTTTTTTTTTTTTTTTCTCAAATTTTCTTTGTTTGGGTCGATTATGTATCATCAAGTATCGGGGAGGAAATGCGACATTAACAAATAAAGAAAAAAAAAATACAAATAAGTGATAGTTATGAAGTAGATATCCGTGACCTATTTACAGACACTATTTTTTTCATTGTGACGTAATTTGTATAAAAGTTTAAAATATGTGAGTGAATAATTATATAAAGTCGTTTTTTTTTTTAACTTAATATTAGACATCGATTAATGATTCTAAGCTAAAAATTATAGACTTTTCAAAAAATAAATATTATTAATTACCTTTTTTTTTATGCATGGATTGAAACAAAAGCTGTTGCACGGTGTATGTAAACAGGGGTCTCCAGGGTAAAACGAACAAATTAAAAATAGTTCGGGGGCTTAATGCACCATGAAACTGCTATGGCAGCATATAGACATATTGTTCTATCAAACAAAACAGTTCTTTTGGCTTAAAATACAGCAGTTTATTTGAAGGAGGGGTGCAAGAGCAGAAACTGCTTTTTCAGCCTTGTCTGTTTTCCGCTATTTATATATTTTAATAAATGGTTTTTAAACACTTCAAATCTAATAATTATGATAAGTTTGAAACATGTTACTGTCCCACTGAATTTCTTTTTTTAACAAGAATAAAGTGGTAGAAAAATGCTTGGCTTTATTAAATGCTTCATTGAGTGAGTCCACTCAAATCCGCTCAAGCTGCTCACTTACACACAATGAGTTGCCACAGTAACTGTTTAACAAGTTAAATGATGATTGACGCATTCGGCGTTTTGAAGTTCGTGTCTTTGGCAACATCAAACCCAAACATCTGTCAATCATCGTTAACTTTAATAAGCAACTTCAGTGCACTGCCCGACGAACAAAAAGAAGAGAGGGCAAGAGGAAGGGAGGGAGAGTGAGATTACGCGATGGGCTCGGGACAGCTCATCTGTATTTTATTTTTTTTTTACGTGAAAAAAACTCAGCAGCCCGCCTCATCACACCAACCCTCACCACATCAACCCATCCTCCGTCAACTCCATTAGCTTCCAGTACAACAAAGATAAATTACAAGATCTTCCTCATCACCTTCAAAGTTCTTTACGGCCTGGCCCATCCTACACATCTAGCCTCCTTTGTATTGAGTCTATTGACACTCCTCCCAGCCCACTTCGCTTTGCCAATAACCTGACTTTTAATACTTTTCAGTTGGTTTCAGAAATGGCTCATAAACCCCCCCTAAATGATGTTGAATGTACAAAAATATATTTGTTTCATTGAAAAAAGATTTATCATTTAATGAAGACATAAAGGTCAAATGTTGGGAAGACAAAAGTTTTGTCGCCTACGGAAAGTAGTGTGAAAATTGAACAAAAAATGTACTTCAAATACAAAAATATGTTACTTAACATACACAAATTAAGTAGTGGTGCTGTGAGATCCAAATTTAATATTTTGTATGATTTCCATGGGCTTCAGCAAGGATTCATACAATTTATTAAGTTATCAGGAACATTAAAGAAAGCACTCTCACATGCCTCACAGAGTTCTTGGGTTTCGTCTTCCATGCTTCCTCTTTCATCCTACCCCAGACATGCTCAATGATGTTCATGTCTGGTGACTGGGCGGGTCAGTCCTGGAGGATCTTGATCTTCTTTGCCTTGAGGAACTTTGAGGTAGAGATTGAAGATGTACTCGGTGGAGTTGATTTCAACAAATTCCGTGCAGTTTGTTAGTTATTTGTTAGTTTAAGGGCTCCTGAGTGGCTAAGCTAGGGTGAGTCATAGGTGCCTGCTTAGTATACAAATAAAAAACAACATATGCACGCACGAGAATCACCGATGACCCATGCAATCAATAGTGTTGGCTATGTTTTCAGGATTAAGTTATCAAAAAAAAAATTTTTTTTAATGCATTTTTTGGGACATAAAAAATAGATAATACCGTAGGAACGGTATGACAGAAATTTTTTGCGGTTTTGAAACCTTGACGTTTTCATACCGTGGTATACCTTGAAACCTGTAATCGGCACATGTCTACTGACAAACTGCATGGAATTTATTGAAATCAACTCCACCACCTAATTAAACCACTGGCCGGTGTGTGTGTGTGGGGGTGGGGTGGGGGGGTGGGGGGTATGCGGCGACCAAAGTTCCCTCCCGGGTCGGCCCTGGACTTGGTGGGCCGTTGCAGCTCCCGTGGTGTGCCGGGCGGATTGGGAGGCTGCAGCTGTAGCTCGCGGGACAGGTGGGCGTGGAGGTTGGTGGTGCGTCCCCTGTTCCCATCCCTGAAGGCCGGTTGATGGGAGCGCCCGGGGGACCACCCTGGATCCCTGGGGGGTGACGATGGCTCCTTTGCTGGGCTGCGGGAGGAGGGATGGGCTGCTTTATTGCTGACGTTGCATTTCGCGGTCATCAACATATTTTGCCTCCCCTCCCACAAAAGTCAAACTCCGCCGATGATCTTACCCAGTGGTGGATGAAGTACACTTGTTTTTTTTAAACCTATATTATATATACACATATACAGAGATCTGGGTCAATAGTTTAAGAAAGAACCAGAAAATTCATTGACTGCTCAGTTTTATTTAAAATTGTTCAGAATGGACAAAACAAGCAATACAATTGACTGCACTGTAAACAGAAGCTTAACAAGCTCAAAAACTCCACAACTTAGCTTAATGCTATAACTTAGCAAGCAACTATCAGGTCCGACACCTACTGTACAAGAGTGTGGTGGTTTTTATCCTAAGCGGAGTTCAGGGGGTGGGGGGCAGGCCCCCCTGGTGGCCGTAAAGTATCATTGCATGTAATTGACTTTCATATGTATATATATTAGGGCTGTCAAAATTATCGCGTTAACGGGCGTTAATTAATTATTTTAATTAATCACGTTAAAATATTTGACGCAATTAACGCACTAGGCCCGCTCAGACAGATTTAAATGTCAGTACAGTGAAAGGCCAACTTGTTAATTGTGTTTTATGGAGTTTTTCCGCCCTCTGCTGGCGCTTGGGTGTGACTTGCATATGTTATGTGGCGTAATGTCACCCTCTGCTGGTGATTTAGTGCAGCTGATTATTTGGGTTTTGGCGCGCTTTTCTGACGTGATTATATGTCGACGCGAACTCACACTAATAGGCAGTGCTATTCAGACCAGCTAACGTCCGCATCCAGTATTCAGTGCCAGTTCTCATAGCCCCATCACACTGTTTGTGTCTAATACATGCATCGCTTGTGAGTTATATTCCTCCTTTGTTTATATTCATGAGCATTAGATAGTTATTGATGATGTGTATTTGAATTTGTTCACATAAATGGTGAAATGCAGTTACATTGTTAGATGCTTGTGAGCTAATTGGCTAGTGCTACTGCTCAAATGGACACGTGTGTGTACATTTTGTGATTTATGCAAGTTATTGACATATTGCCTTGTTATTTTCAGTTTTACAAAAACACAAGAAAAGTGCTCCTGTCAAAAAGAGATGACTTCAGTAAAGCCCATGCAACTTTGCCACACCGTCTGATTTCTTTTTGGAACTTATGTTTGCTATCTGTCAATTTGTGTACTCACACACATTGAGGACAGAATAGGGCTACTAGTTTATTTTTTGATTGAAAATTTTACAAATTTTATTAAAACGAAAACATTAAGAGGCATTTTAATATAACATTTCTATAACTTGTACTAATATTCATCTTTTAAGAACCACGAGTCTTTCTATCCATGGATCACTTTAACAGAATGTTAATAATGTTAATGCCATCTTGTTGATTTATTTTTATAATAAACAAATACAGTCCTTATGTACCGTATGTTGAATGTATATATCCATCTTGTCTTATCTTTCCATTCCAACAACAATTTACAGAAAAATATGGCATATTTTATAGATGGTTTGAATTGCGATTAATTGCGATTAATTACGATTAATTAATTTTTAAGCTGTAATTAACTCGATTAAAATTTTTTATCGTTTGACAGCCCTAATATATATATATATATATATATATATATATATATATATATATATATATATATTTATTAGAGCTGTCAAAATTATCGCGTTAACGGGCGGTAATTAATTTTTTAATCACGTTAAAATATTTGACGCAATTAACGCAGATGCCCCGCTCAGACAGATTTAAATGACAGCACAGTGAACTGCCCACTTGTTAATTGTGTTTTATGAAGTTTTGCTGCCCTCTGCTGGCGCTTGGGTGCGCCTGATTTTATAGGCTTCAGCACCCATGAGCACTGTGTAAGTAATTATTGACATCAACAATGGCGGGCTACTAGTTTATTTTTTGATTGAAAATTTTACAAATTTTATTAAAACGAAAACATGAAGAGGGGTTTTGATATAAAATTTCTATAACTTCTACTAACATTTATCTTTTAAGAACTACAAGTTTTTATATCCATGGATTGCTTTAACAGAATGTTAATAATGTTAATGCCATCTTGTTGATTTATTGTTATAATAAACAAATACAGTCCTGATGTACCGCATGTTGAATGTATATATCCATCTTGTGTCTTATCTTTCCATTCCAACAATAATTTACAGAAAAATATGGCATATTTTATAGATGGTTTAAATTGCGATTAATTGTGATTAATTAATTTTTAAGCTGCAATTAACTCGATTAAAAATTTTAATCGTCTGACAGCCCTAATATATATATATATATATATATATCCCTAACCTAAACCCTAACCCTAAGTTAGATATTTTATAAGATATTTTTATAATGGGTCTAAATTATATTTCGAACAGATGATGTTACTAGCACTTTAGACGGCCATCTGCTTTGCATATCATTTTCAAAAACAAAAAAAAAATGTGGAGGGCAATTTTATTTTTTATAAATGATTTTTTCTTTGAAAATGTTTTTTTGATTGATGCAACTTTTGGGGGGATTGAATGATTTAGACATAAATGCCCTACCCATAATATGGCCCAAACACAAAAAGGATTGCTAAAATCAAAGAAAACTTTTCTAAATGAAAAATTAGGTGTTCAAATGCAAAATTTTGAGTCTCAAATATTTTTTTGCATTCAAAAACTTTTTTCTATGACTAACATTTTTCTTTTTTTGATTGAAGTGATTTTTCTTTTGAAAATATTTTTTTTTTCATATGAAGCAACTTATTTTTTGATTGATTAATAATGACACAAATGTCCCAGCCAAAATGTGGCCCAAATGTAAAACAATATTACTTCAATCAAAAAAAATCACTTCAATCAAGAAATAAATGTCAAAAATAGCTTCCAAATGCATTTTTTGAATATCAAATGTATTTTTGCATTCAAACACATTTTCTTTTGATTGAAGTGACTTTTTTTTAATTGAAAATATATATTTTCATTGAAGCAACTTTTTTTTTGATTGAAGCAACTTTTTTTTTTTTTTGATCGAATCATAAAGACACAAATCTACCTCCATATGGCTCTGCTCAGGGGATACTATTTTTGACTAAGGTAATTACATTAGCACGACACTGGCAGGCGTACCATATTCAATGGATGATGATAATTCCCCACAAGAATGATGGTAAACAAAAAAATGCTCATTTTCAACTTATAATTATTCTTGTAAGTTGATTTTATTGCTGACATTGCGTTTCGGGGTCATCAACATGTTGTGCCCCCCCTGCCCCACAAGTCAAACTCCGCCTTTGGTTTTTATTGGTCGATATCTTGTCCATCTTGGATTGCGCCAGAGGCATGAAAAAGGAACCTATCAATTCACAATGAGAAAAAAAGAAAACAAGCAAAAGTAACGTGTAGTGTAGTAAAAAGTACCACTTCATATATTAATATAGGGATTATAGGGATCATAGGGATTTCTTTGTGTCAGTCGGAAACCATCAGTCAGAACGAACCAAACTCACGTGTGGAGTCCCTCAAGGGTCAACTTATGGACCACTCTTATTTAACATCTATATGCTTCCCCTAGCTCAGATTACGGAACAGTATGATATCTCCTATCACATCTATGCAGATGACACACAACTCTACATTTCTGTGTCCCCACATGATTATAGTCCCTTAGTCTCCCTGAGTAATTGCATTCATCAAATCAATGAATGGATGTGCCAGAATTTTCTCCTGTTAAATGTGGAGAAGACAGAAGTGATCATTTTTGGGCCAAAAAAGCACAGGTCAAAGATATGCAGGCACCTTAGCACAATGTCACTTACAGCTATAAATCAAGTCAGAAACCTTGGCGTAATTATTGACTCAGACCTAAAATTTGATAGCCATCTAAAGTCCGTCACTAAATCTGCTTAAATACAGCCAGAATTAAGGGTCTTCTGACTCAAAAACACATGGAAAAACCTATGCATGCATTCATTTTCAGCAGATTGGACTATTGCAACGTATATTTACAGGCCTTGATAAAAAAATCAGTCAGGAAGCTGCAGCTAGTACAGAATGCTGCAGCCAGAGTCCTCACAAATACAAGGAAACTGGACCACATTACACCGGTTTTGAAATCGTTACACTGGCGTCCAGTGAGTCAAAGGATAGATTATAAAATACTACTGCTCGTCTACAAAACACTTAATGGCCTTGGACCAAAATACATGCTTGACTTGTTAGATTCCTATGAAACATCTAGACCCCTAACGTCGTCTGGAACGGGTTTCCTGTATGTTCCAAGTACAAGAACCAAGCAGGGTGAGGCAGCATTTAGTTATTATGCTCCTCGCCTCTGGAACAAGTTACCTGAAGGTCTAAAGTATGCTCAAACTGTTAGCGCCTTTAAATCAGGGCTAAAAACGCTTTTGTTTAGCACTGCATATCCATAACTGTCGATATATTTTTTATATATTCTATCTATTTGCTTTCTATTCCTCTTGTGCATTATTATTATTTTCTCTTTATTTTTTTATTATATTCATGATTAAATGCGATTTTTATGTATAATTATATTTCCTATTTCGACTGTCTTTCTTTTTACGTCCTATTGATTTTAATGTGATTTTTATGACCTTCATGTGATGTAGAGCACTTTGAATTGCCTTGTGTTGAATTGTGCTATATAAACAGGGGTGCACATAATTTTTTTGCCCAGGTTCTCAGAGGAGGACCTGGAGATGTGACTTGGTCCTCATTGAGCTTGAGAGCCGACCCGCCTGATGCGATAAATTTATGACAAGCTTTACTTAGAGCCAATTAACTTCAATTAATTATATTAACAATTAATGCTTGATTAACATCAACTGGCACAACAAAATTGCCATTACTTTGAAGTGAAATGTAAAGAAATAAACATAAAAGCACCAATTCAAAATAAAGGGCATTATGCGGCTCCCACATTAACTCCAAGCCTTTTTAAAAGTGGGATGTCCTCCTCATAAGACCTCATTGAACGTGCATGTTTAGCTTTGTAAAATGCGAGCAAAAACACGTTTGTCAGTGCATGTCGCTGTTCATTACCTTTATTCCGCCCTATTCCGCCACATGTTCATAGGGCGAGTGGGGTCCGGTTTGACATCGATAGTTTGCTTAATTGCCACATGCTCTCTGTTTTTTTCGTGCTTTTCAAAGTTTGGATGGCTGAAATTCTTTGACCCTACATAAAATGCGCTGCTCTTATCGGCGACATTAGGATTCACACGGCACATTTTGTACCGCATTTCCGTGCGAGCATCATTTGCTTCTAGCCATGGTACCTCCTGTAGCCGCTTTTCAGCAGAAGTCCTTTTTTTTGGTAGCTCCGGTGACGTCTCTGTCGTCTGTCTGTCTTTTGACGGGGGTGGGGGAACACGGAAGTAATTACTCAGTGTGGCCTGCCTCTTCGACATTTTGAGAAGTTATTTTCACGTGTCCACCGCAAATACAGTGGTCAGCCATCGGTACGCAAAAGCATATGGAAGCCGTTGAGGGCCAGCGCGTTTGTCTACGTCCAGTACGCATGTGCGCATGCGGACCACTTATGTGCACCCCTGTATATAAATAAATTTGCCTTGCCTTGCCTCAAGTAAAGTACAGATACACAGAAATGTACTTAAGTACAGTAATGAAGTACTTTTACGTCGTTACTATCCACCATTGATCTTACCCATCTTGATCCTCAGCTCATTTTGTTGTGACTTCTTAATTTTCTTTTAATCGGTGATCGTTAACCTCAATTTGTTTTACTTGTACAGTGTCCTTAAATGTTTTAAATAAAGTTTATTATTATTATCAGCTGCAGGGTTCAAACTAAATTGAGAACTCTCAGTCTGAATTAGTGCCAAAACAGCCTGACCTGAGATGACCACCAGAATATCTGTTGTTGCTAAATATAGCGGTCTCACATTTCGGTCGATCAATGGGTTTGTAAAAGTTTTTGAGGACTATAATTCTATGAGTTTAAGGGTGCAGAGTTCAGTGCCGAGGCGCACAAGATTAAGATGACAAGTCTAAACCTCTTAAAGCGTACATTCACGCGAAGTCTAATATTCCATGGACATCATCCATTTTACAGGAGGGAAGGGACTAAAGAGGGAGGCTGCCATTCTGCCAGCGCTTCACTTTAAAACTTTAAAGAGCACATTTGTTCCCTAATCACTCATGCTGCTCCACCTCTGCTTTTTCTATCTGGCTACTCTGCACTATTTTTCGGCTCCCATCTTCTTCAGCCTTAAGCCCTGTCAGCTCTGATTAGGCTACAGTGTGTTTGTGTGTCAGTGTGGATGACTGTTTTAAGTGGTCTTAGGGGGCCGATCATTCTGCTCCGCTATTACACTTGCCCCACTCGACCGGGGGAAACGCACTATTGCTGATGCTTGTGTCAGGTAGACGTCCACAGTGGCTCTGATCAGAAGCGGAGCTTGGAGGGTGCTGGCAATGCAGTAGCACCCGGGCCTGGTTGGGAGAGGGCCCCAAAAGCAGCGGCTACATTTTGATGGACCGCAACATCTTAGCTGAGGTGTGCCCCCTGGCTGCTTGTTCGTGAGAGTGAACCAATTGTTTAAAGCAAGGGCGTAGGTTTGCATAGGGACAGTAGGGACATAACTACTGTGAGCAATGTAAAAAGACGTCATTGCTGTGGAGGTGGGAAACACGCCACTAATTTTGCTACTGAAAGTCCGACCTGCATCAGAGTTAGCATAACATTAAACTGTGTGAACATGCTAACCTGCAAACTCAAGTAGGAAGCTGTTTAGTGAGAAGTGTACTTCTCTTTGTGTTTTCTACTCTTAACGTTAATAAAACTGTGAGAAATGTAGTGAACTCTGCTGGAAACTAGAGAACCAGAGCATGTTGTGACTTCACACTTTTGAAACCAAATACTAGTTTATTTCATTCAATAATTAAAAAGGATTTATTCGTTTTCTACATTATTTATTTAGAAATATTAATCTTTGTAGCCTATGCAGATATTTTTTCAGATAGCCATACATTAATCTTAATTGAGATAAAGAGTTAAATTAATTCAGAGTTTGAATTTTTCTATAATTGCGCAAACCAAGGATGCACTTTAGAGATGGTTGTGGACAAAAGCAGTAGTGCTTTACCTGAAGGAAGGCTTTATTTTTGTTATTCCCGGGCTAAGAGGTTTTTTCAGTTATATTTATTTATTTATTTAGATCAGGGGCCTCCAAACCGGTCCTCGAGGGCCGCTGTTGGTCCTGGTTTTTGTTCATACCGATCAAGCACAGACCTTTTAACCAATGTGGTTTCTACTAAAACAAGCAGCACCTGACTGCAATCAACTAATTACACTTATAAAACACCAGATTGGTGAAAAGGTGTGGTCTTGTTTTGATGGAGTGAAATCCTGCACCCACTGTGGCCCTATGTGGAATAGTTTGGAGACCACCGATTTAAAATGGACAATGTTGAGTGGTCTTAAGACAAAGACGGGTTTGTATTTATTATGTATGTTTAATATAATTTACGTTCAAATGCTGCAATTTAAATTTGTTAATAAAATCCAGACATTTATTCTGTAAGTTTTTAAAAATGTTTTAGTTGTATTTGAAGACAAAGGTTTAAATCAAATGGTATATCACCTGAACCAATATAAAAGTTAGTAAAAGATAATACAGATTTATTTTGCATTGATCATTTAGCCTATCAATTAATAAGGTTAATATTTGTGAAAATTTTCACCCTGACCATGGTTGACCCAATCTGTTTGGTCTTATTAATGTCTCGTCCCCAGCAAAAAGTGTACATGAAGGTTAGGCTGTTATATCGCCCCTACCATAGTTGAGACCAAACCTACGCCTTTGTTTTACTAATGTTTCACTGGTTTTCATATATATATATATATATATATATATATATGTATGGCGGAAAACACTCGGGTGACTTGAAGTTCCGCTCTGAGACCCCCAATTTGGCCAACTTTCAAAATTATCTGATATGCATGTGAGATAAGTCATTGGAAAGCTTAAAATCTCAATTTTCTAGGGGAAGCAAAATTTTGAACAGGAGGGCATTTTTAAAACTTTGTTTTTTAAACAGCAAAACCCTAACTGGAGGCAAGAGAAGAATTAAAGACGCCACGATTTTAACGAGATATTATCGCTTACTTGTTTTGATCCAAAAACTCCATGTAGCATGTATCACCGAGTGTCAAGACACAGCTGTGAATGGCCACAGCTGGATTTTTGGGGAATTCATGGGTGAAAGATGGCGATATAACAAGGATCGCGATGCAGAAATCGCAGACAACGAGGAGTGGTCAAGATTTTTTTCATACATTTACCCTTCAAAACGTTTTTTTTTCTTTGTTTGGATCGATTATTTATGATCTAACATATCGGGGAAAATGCGACAGTAACAAAAAAATACAACTAAGTAAGTTATGAGGTAGATATCCGTGACTTACTTACAGACACCAATTTTTTCATTGTGACGTAATTTGTTTAAAAGTTTAAAATATGCGAGTGAATATTTTTTTTTTTTTTTTAAACTTAATACTAGACATCAATTAAGTTGTTAAAAAAAAAAAAACTAAATATTAGACATCAATTAATGATTCTAAGCCAAAAATGATAGACATTTTTAATAATAAATATAATTACTTCTTTTTATGGCTGGATTGAAACAAAAGCGGTTACGCGACGTCTGTAAATGGGGGTTTCCATGGTAAAACGGACAAATTAAAAATAGTTCAGAGATTTAGTGATCCATGAATCTGCTATGGCAGCAAATGGACTTATGGTTCTATTAACCACCACAGTTCTTTTGGCTTAAAATACAGCAGTTTATTTTAAAGAGGGGTGCAAGAGCAGAAACTGCTTTTTCAGCCTTGTCTATGTTTTCCGCCATATATATTTTAGGGCTGTCAAACGATTAAAATTTGTAATCAAGTTAATCACAACTTAAAAATTAATTAATCATAATTAATTGCAATTCAAACAGTCTCTAAAATATGCCATATTTTTCTGTAAATTGTTGGAATGGAAAGACACAAGACGGATATATACATTCAACATACTGTACATAAGTACTGTATTTGTTTATTATAACAACAAATCCACAAGATGGCATTAACATTCTTTCTGTTAAAGGAATCCACAGATAGAAAGACTTGTAGTTCTTAAAAGATAAATGTTAGTACAAGTTATAGTAATTTTATATTAGAACTCCTCTTAATGTTTTCGTTTTAATAAAATTTGTAAAATTTTCAACCAAAAAATAAACTCGTAGCTCGCCATTGTTGACGTCGCCGAGCAGTGATGTCACCTGGGCTCCCAGCCGTTCTTCCACAGTGTCTTTATCTAGTGATTGAAATACAATCAAGCGTCAATGGCGAGTTTTAAATTACTCAGAAATCAAGCAATTGAGCATGTTTTGTCCCTCGACTGACGCCGTAGTTCCCCGTTTACTGGTGCATCCACGGTCATTTGAGTGCTGGCTTCACAACGTACTAGACTCTGATAGTTTGTATATTGTGACTAAATATTGCCATCCAGTGTATTTGTTGAGCTAAATGAAATGTTTGAATAGTTTGACCAAAGTCTGAGTATGTATTTTACATAGCTATTTTGACTAGGAATGTCAGTTCTCTTTGCATTTAACGCTTTTCTTTTTGTGATTTTTTTTTTTTTTTTTTTTAGCGAGAGATAGGATTATTTTTTTTTGTGCTTTCACTAAATGACACTTATGTTTGTTGTGAAGGAGTTGCCAAAGCTTATGTCAATAAACGGCGCGGTCCAATGAACACCTGTGTCCACTCACCTTTCTCTGCCTCTTAGCTCTCAATGTGCAAAAAAGTGTCATTGCAATGCATAAGCGCGTCATTCCACGCATGCGTTAAATATTTTAATGTGAATAATTTAAAAAAATAATTACCGACCATTAACGGGATACATTTGACAGCACTAATAAATATACATATGTACCGTGAAGTAAACTATTTAAATAATACTTTCTGTATGACCGGCTTTATTTTTACTCTTACATTTCACTTTACAAGGTGGACATTTATTAAACACTCATTGTTTCCAAATCCATTTTGGGTAAAATCGTCAACATTCACTTGAATGGGGGGAAAGAAAAAAAACTTAACATGTTGGAGTAGCTCAGGGAACAGGTAACTTGTACAAACATAAAAGGAAAGCAGCACAGCGAAATCAAAGAGATGAATGAGAAGAAAACGATATATTGCCAAAAGTGGACACGCATAACAGTTTGTTTTTTTTTCCCCCCGCATCATTTGCAAATGCTGTAAACCAGTGAGTTCTCATGTTTGAAGTGTCACCTTGTAACTGCAAGTTTGCGTTTTGGAGAGGACTGCCAATGTTTTACAGCAGGCTGAATAAAGTACATTATCTTTTTTCCATTAGCCTCAATGTAGCCATGCTACCGTTTAACAATGTTAAGTATAGATGTGTTTCCTTATTTTACATGTCTGTACTTTAATTCTACACTGTGTTGATGACCAGTAAACATCTTTGAAAGGAACTGTAGTCTCATATGCAAACACACGCACTTACAAATGTATGCACGCAATCACACAGCGTTAAATCCCACCCGGGAAAATTACCAACCTCATTTTTATTTACCGTGCGGTTGACGTATTGCATATTGCGACAGGCTCACATATCAGGAAAGAAAATTTTTATTACAACAGAATGGAAAATAATGGACCAGTTGATGTGAGTCAAAGTTTATTTGCTTAGAACAGTTAAACAATAAGAAATATATAAAAAAATAATAACATTTGTGATGGACACCCCCCCCCCCCCCCCCCAAACCAGATGTTTGCTTTTGTGGGCTGTCATGTCAATAAAAATTCAAGACCTGTCAAAAAGGATCAGAAGTGCTGAGTGATATAACTGCAAAAAGAATATTTGCAAAGGGGCTTTCTACTGAACCAGGGGCATCCAACTGGCACCGTGGTTTTTAGAAACCTTACCCCCTTTTACGATTCTTCTTATGATTTCATACAAACCTTGCAACAATACGTATGAATATATTCCAAATAGAGTTGTCCTTCTTGGAACCAAAAAACGAACTAATTTGATAAAACTTTGAACTGCCGTCATTTATGGCTTATTAAGCCACCAATATACTGGTCCAGCCCGCTTGAGATCAAACTGGGATGACTGTGGCCCCTGGACTAAAACAGGTTTGACACATCTGCTTTAACCAATAGTGTTTAACATTTACCTTAAAAAGCAAGCTAGCTGGCAAAACAAAAAAACAAAACAGTCACACAATACTGATGGTAATAAATACTTCATCATATCCTGGCAGTCCGCACACAACAGACACAAGTAACTCAGATGTGGTGTATTTTGACTACATGCTGGTTTGGCTACAATTGAGGTAGGACTGCGTTTACAACATCACTATAGGGTCCATACCGTCCAAAACTGTCTTTGCCCACCACGGCAACACACAGCTTGTACCCTGGTTTGTACTTGGTGATGGTAATGTACTGAGGCAGAGATTTCGCAGCCACGTTGCCCAACAGTCTCCATTCTGGGAAAACTCCGCTTCCCTTGATTTTTTCCACGGTCAAGAAGACGCTAAAAAAATGAAGAGAATTAGAAAACGCAGAAGTAAGGATCTTCAAACAAAATCCAGTACTGTATCCACAAAGCCAAATGTGGACTGCACTTCAAATGCCTGGCTCAAAGTTAACCGATTGCTCGGGGATACAACGACCCCAATTCTAAGGCTGCAACAACTACCCTAATTTTCGGACTATAAGCCGCTAATATTTTTCCCTCATTTTGAATCCTGCGGCTTATAGTCCAGTGCGGCTTATTTGTTGATTTATTTGGGTTAATAGGTAACACTTTATTTGACAGCGGCATCATAAGACTGTCATAAGAACATCATAATTATGACATGACACTATCATGGGCATTACTGAATGCTTATGACAGATGTCAATATGTGTCATGTGGCATATTATTTCACGAACTCCATTTATGTCCAGCTCAGATCTTTTACGGCCATTCAAAAGTGAGATAATTTGCTGGATGACACTAACCGACCTCTATTATAAGCATTCATTAATGCTTATGACCTTGTCATGTAATAATTATGACAGTCATATGCCAGTATTATGGCACCACTATCCAAGAAAATGTTACCAAATACCATAACTAGCAATTAATGAAACAACTGGAACAGTAACTGAAGAAATAATCAGCACAGAACATGAATTTTGATTGCTATTTACATCTGTAGCACCGCAATGCATGCTAGGAGGAACGTTGGAAGACAACAGTGTTGAAAGCAGGTGGCAGCAGAGGTTGACTATCTCCCCCAAGGGAGCAGTGATGGCCAAATGAAGGTTTTAGAAACAATAAGGCTTTGCACCCAATTGGTTCAAAGCTTAATGGTGGTTCATTTGGTCTCGTGACAATCTTATGATGCCATTGTCAAATGAAGTGTTACCAGTTAATATCTTTTGGTGTAAATATCCCATAATACAATGAGGACAACTGCAGCTTATAGTCCAGTGCGGCTTATCTATGAACAAATGCCGTTTTCATGTCAAATTTGGTGGGTTGCGGCTTATAGTCAGGTGCGCCTTATAGTCCAGAAATTAGGGTAATTGATGGAATCGTTCAATAAATTAGTTACCAACTAATTTGATAATAGATTTTTGGCAGCAGCTATGAGCAGTCCTGTTTGGGTCTTCGTGTGTAATACGATGCTGCGCGCGTGCACTAGTGATTAAATCGAGAGAGAGTTCACTACTAGTCTGCCAAAGCCAGATTGGGTTGTTGAATCAATAACTTTACGAAGTGTCGAGAGTTAGATTGTCTTTTGTGTTGTTAGATCCAGTGTGCCTCTGTCAGGTGAGTAAATGAAGCCAATTGTATTGTTTGTACTTTTTGTTGATGAGACGTTAACACTAGGGCTGCAGCTATCGATTATTTTAGTAGTCGATTAATCGATGAACTAGTTAGCTTGAATAATCGAGTAATCGGATAAGGAACATGAAAAATTAAAATACCTGAGCTGAGCCTCAAACGGCATGAAAAAGTACGTAAATATGGACCTATGTACAACAAAAGAACAATTGGCTAACTTAAATAGCAAAATTCCGCTAGCTTAAATGCTATAAAACGCTAAGTTTTTCTAAATTAATTAATTCATTTATATTTTCTTAACAAATGGTTCAGACACATATTCCCACAAAAAACGGCTAAATATACCTATAAACTAAATTACGAATGCATTAAAAAAAATTGCTCAAACAAATCTTGGCTTATGTTGGTCTTAACATGGAGCAGCTCGACTCAGCCATGTGAAATGAGGCAGACTCGAGGGTAGTGTATCCACCCAAATCAATAACACTAAATGCAAACACTTTCAAAATAAACCATTAGAACGTCACTTTAATTAAACAAATACTGGAAGCAGCAAAATTTAATTCGAATCATTTTTTTCTAATTGAATACTCAAGTTATTGATTAATCGTTGCACCACTAGTTAACACTTAGCACGTAGCGCTAAGATGGTTAGCGATCATGCTAATCAGTGTCGTAAGTGCCAGTTTGTACTGTGTTTTGGCAAAGCATGTTAGCACTTGAGTTATTGTTGGATAGTAAAATAGTCTCATTTCTTTTTATAAAAAAACCACACACATAAAACCATTCGTACAACAGCTTTAAGTCTCCTTTCAACGCAAGGTCCCACTCAAACTGTAAATTGTCATACAACAGAGTGCTTTGAAATTGGATTTGGATTGTATTTATAAAGTTACTGTTTAACAGAGAACTGATTCAAGACAGTTTGCCTCCCCCCTATTCGATTTTGTTGTTTTGTTTGTTTAAAGAAAAATGAGTCATTTACACAAATTATATCATGATATGTCAATCGGGAGCACTTTTAAACATTTTAATGAGCATGACTTTTGTCTTATTTGTGTAGTGAGAATTTTTTTATGTTTTATACTCAGACCCTTGATTAAAAACTACCAAGTGCTAATTGAAAAAAGTGACATTTAACCGATTAATCATTTAATTAATTGTCTGATTAATCGGTTATAAAAATAATCGTTAGTTGCAGTCCTACCCAATTCCAGCGAAGTTGGGACATTGTGTTACTGTTGTCCCGATCACATAATTTTGCACCCGAGTTCGAGTCCAAATCACCTGATTTTGAGGATCTGCCGATACAGAGTTCCGATCCGATGCCTCGACAATTTATTAATTTGTCACAAAACATACATCTTTTTTTTGTTTCTTTTGGCAATATTCTTTTCCATCTTCGTCATTTTCTTGCTTTTTTCCCCATTAAAAAATAATCTTAAAAACACAATTTATTCTCACCCGATTCCGATCGTCTAAAAATGTTGCATCGAACAAAACATACAATTTTTTCTTCTGATATCTTTGCACATCTTTTGCTGCTCATTTATTCGTTGCAAGCCCTGCCACTTCCCAGCCAATGAGTTAAGCAGTGTCTGACCAAGCCATGATAGAATTCCTTTACTTTCAAGTAAGTACCGTATGCAGAAATGTAATAATAAAAAGAAAAATATATAAATATATTGCATTTATATAGCGCTTTTCAGGATACTCACACGCTTTAAATTGTATTGTTCTTTCACTCCACTAATGATGATTCCAATGAATTGACAAGGAAAATGCAAAAATACCCTCTATAATTATCAGCAGTGCAAAATCAAATTTACCCAATGACAACAAATTTCTGGTGACCTGCGGTGGTGCAAATATAAATAACAGAGTATCGTTACTTTGGCAATAAAACTGAAATATCGTATCCGGATACAACATTTCAATACCAATACTTTTGACAATGCTAGAGTTGACATAATAAAATAATGTAGCCATTAAATCTCTTGCCATACAGCACTTAAGTTTTACCTGTAGTTTTCCATTGGTGGTAGAGACAGCTCATTTTCATTTCCAGTCCACATCACTGAGAGACTCGGCGGCAGCTTGATGAGAGCCAGGGAGACGGTCAATTTTGGGGGGATGTTGTACGACAAAGCCTCCATGGGCAGGTTTGACGGGAAAGGGTTTATGGGTAGAGGAGGATACGAAGGTTCCTTCTATGGAGCACAAACAAAAAGATGTGGAAGGTGAGTGACAAAAATGACTCAGTTTGATTTCCATAATTTTCGGACTATACACCACAATTTTTTCCCCTCATTTTGAATCCTGCAGCTTGTAGTCCAGCGCAGCTTATTTGTTGAATTATTTGGGGTAATAGGTGACACTTTATTTGACAGCGGTGTCATAAGACTGTTATTAGAACGTCATAATAATGGCATAGGCATTAAAGAATGCTTATGACAGATGTCATTTAGTCTCATCCAGCAAAATTGGTCACCAACTCCATTTATGTCCAGCTTGGATCTTTTACAATAGTGTGTATATTAGCGGATTGCTTTATTTTAGGATGATTGTGATGTGTACTGTGTTAATATAGTTCAGAAATATATTAATCGTTAAGTATGTTTATGTATGACTGCAGATGTGCTCGCAATAGCTAAATAGTTAAATGTTTTGTCAAAAAAACTTGTTTATTAATATAATTATATTAGAATTTGCATTTTAGAGCGAATATGAAATGAGCCGTCTGTGTGCAGCAATGCGAGACTGACGTTTTTTTTTCTTCTTGTTTCAGCTGGACGAGAATAATGAAAATAAAACAAAATTAAATGTGTAGCAACAGACTGAAGCATTCACCGTATTTTTCGGACTATAAGTCGCAGTTTTTTTTCATAGTTTGGCTGGGGGTGCGACGTATACTCAAGAGCGACTTACGTGTGAAATTATTAACACATTATTATATAATTTTTTTTCACATTGAATTTGAAGGAGACGGAAAAAGCAGAAGCTTATCGGAATTTCACATATTATTTGGTGTTCTGGAGTGACACTGATGTTCTTTATGCTTTAGTTATCTGAATAACTCTTAATAGCTATGGCCACGTTCACGTTCTGCCTTTGGCAATGTGTGTTCAATTGTATTATTGACTTTTTTAATTGAAATGCATGCTTTTAGTTTGTGGCACTTGCATGCCCAAGTGGGGGCGCACTCGTACTTGTTTGTGCGAAGAAGAGCGCTCACACGCCAGAAGATGGGGGACAGCTATGCAGTGTCTGCGCGAGTGGGCGAGAGAGAGAGAAACACAGCTGCGAACCTAAGTTCATTGTTTATGCTTGTAAAATATCTGTTCAGATCAGTTGTTGTGTGTTTTCCAACCACGATCGGACAATTAGAGCCAGTTGTGTGGTTGTTTGAACGATGTGCTAATGCTAGCGAACACATGCTAACCGTTTGTGTCATTGCAGGAAAAGCAGCTAATTATCATTTATTTACGTTGATGCGAAACTGTTTGGTATCGAGGATGAAATGGATTTGTACGATTTCTATTTTTAGTTTCACTCTTCAAATGATGGTGTCATAACGATGGCCAAAATAAAGTCAGCAAATTATACGGATGTCCAGCATCGTCATTTGGGAGTTTAGCTCGCTGTATAGCCAGGACCGAGCCGTAGCATCCTGGTGAGGACAGTACATTCGCATTTCGTTGTTCATGCATCATGTAACATTATTATACTTTACACTTATTCAGCATGTTATTCTCCATTGTATTTTTATTTTAAACTGCCTTTCAAGATGACATATCTGTTCTATGTGTTGGATTGTATCAAGTAAATTTCCCTAATAATGCAATTTATACTCCGGTGCGACTAATCTGTTTTTTCCTCTTCGTTGGGCATTTTATGGCTAGTGTGACTTATACTCAGGTGCAACTTTTCGTCCAAAAAATACGGGTAATCTGTCTGCACCACGCTACAGATGCATAGCTATTATTTCAACCGACTGCCACACGCATCATCAGACTTTTCAGACGTTCTCCACTGCCACACCTGTCCTGAATGTGATCACTAGCTTGCCAATGAAAAAATGTGAGCATTACATAACAAAACTATTTTTCATCTCAGATGCAGCGGTCAAAAGAGCCATAGGTTCCAGACCCCTGCATTAGAGCCTACAACATACGCCGTCCGCTCCCTTTGGAACTCACTCCCTAAACCCAGCCGCACCTGTTCAGACATTCCGTCATTCAAGAAATTGCTAAAAACTCACCTTTTAAAACTGGCTTTTAAATTATAAGTTTTTTAATTATTTAAATTAATTATTTAATTAATACATTATTTAATTAATTTAAATTATGAATTTGTTTTGTCTCTTGTTCTTTTCAGCTCATGTTGTTTGCTGCTTTTCTTTGTTTAACCTTGTTTTTAACTGTAAAACATCTTTGAACGTCCGTAAAAGTAAGTGAAAAACCGCGAGGTGGCGCAAAACTGTTTTTTTTGTGTGTGTTCACTGTATTTATTCAGATTTAGCATTGGAAAGAGATAAGAATAAGGCTATTATATATACTGTATACCTATATATGGCAGAAAACACTCAGGTGACTTGAAGTTCCGCTCTGAGACCCCAATTTTGGCCAAATTTCAAAATTCTCAAATATGCATGTGTGTGATACATCATTGGAAAGCTTAAAATCTCACTTTTCTGGGGGAAGAAAAATTTTGAACAGGAGGGCATCTTAAAAAAAAAAAAAAATTAAATCAGCATAATTAAAGACGCCATGATTTTAACAAGATATCGCGTACTTGCTTCTTTTTGATCTAAAAACTCCATGTAGCATGTATCACCGAGTGTCAAGACACAGCTGTGAATGGCCACAGCCGGATTTTGGGGGGATTTTATGGGTGATACAAGGGTCGCGATGCAGAAATTGCAGAAAACAAGGAGTGGTCGAGATTTTCTTTTTCATATACAGTATTTACCCTTTTAGACGTTAGGTTTCAATTTTTCTTTGTTTGGATTGATTATTTATCATCTAACATATCGGGGAAAATGCGACAGTAACAAAAAAAAATACAATTAAGTGATAGTTGTGAGGTAGATATCCGTGACTTATTTACACATGGCAATTTTTTCATTGTGACGTAATTTGGTTAAAAGTTTAAAATATGCAAGTAAATAATCTTTTAAAGTCGTTATTTTTTTAAACTAAATATTAGAAATCAATTAATGATTCTAAGCTAAAAATGACAGACATTTCGAATAATAAATACGGTTACTTACCTTCTTTTTATAGCTAGGTTGAAACAAAAGCGGTTGAGCGACATCTGTAAACGGGGGTTTCCAGGGTAAAACGGACAAATTAAAAATTGTTTGGGGACTTAATGTGCCATGAATCTGCTATGGCAGGATATAGACATTAGTGTTGCACCGATACCTTTTTTTGGGCCCGATACCGATACAGATACCTGGCTGTGCAGTATCGGCCGATACCGATACCATTCCGATACCACTCTGTGTGCAAAAAAAAAAAAAAAAAACATAAATACATGTATATATATATATATATATATATATATATATATATATATGTGTGTGTGTGTGTGTGCGTATAACGGATGCAACGTTACAGTTAAGTCACGGTTCGGTACCATTTTCGATACAATTCAATACATTTAATGCTCTGAAACAGAAAATACAACTGTTATTATTATTATTATTTTTTTTTTTTTTTGCTAACAAGCAAAAACAGTGCCATCATATAAACAAGCATTTTAGTGCATAATATTTATGTGCTTACTTCTTACTGATCTGAAGAAAAATTTTGTATTTAAGTGCTGAGAACAATTTTTACTGTTTGAAAAGTGGGTCACACTGTTGATTGCTGCAGCTCTCTTAGTAGCTATATTTAAACATCCTATTCGTGGTCCGAGTCCATCTGTAACATATACTGAATTAACAGTATTTGCAGCATTATCTATAGTCACTGGTATGGGTTGATTTGGCCTGCTTAACTTCCATTCAGTCATGGCGGTTTCTATTTAATCAATGTAGTCTATGGACTACGCGTCGCTCTGGGCTCACGCAGCTAATGGCATGGGATCTAACTTGGGACATCTAGGTTACTATTTGATGATATCTAGTGTGTGAGCGCGAGAGTTGGCATGGGATCTAACATGGGTCATCTAGATTGCTATTTGATTATATCTAGTGTGCGCGCTGCGCCGCTTGAGTGTTTTCTGGCCACAGAAGTCACTTCTGCTCATTACTGCACAACACCAGCATGTTACAATCAACTTTCATAAACAGGACGAGTTTGAAGTACGGCGCTCTTAATTTGCCACTCATTGTTCATCATAAAACCATGAGTTTGCTGAGTCTCCCACGGTCTTAACCTTTCTGATCCCATCGGCGCTACAATAGCAAGCGTTAGGTTACGCATGCTAATTATTTGTGAATACCATGTTAATGAGCAGCACAACATCGCAGGTATGCGTTGTAGTGTACATCCGCAAAATTGAAGACGAAGGTGTATCTTTCGTGTGTTAACTTCGAGACAAAGACATACAGAGGTAATGATTTGGGAAGTTCGCTCACGTGGGGAGGACAGTATATTTGCTTTCAAATGATGCCAGTAGATGGTATCGGCGCCCTAAATGCTGGTACTCGTCGATACCGATACCACCAATTCAGGCCGGATCAGCGCCCCTGCCGATACTGGTATCGGTATCGGTGCAACTTTAATAGACATAACTTTTTATCAGACACAACACTTCTTTTGTCTTAAAATCCAGCAGTTTTTTTTAAAGAGGGGTGCAAGACCAGAAACTGCTTTTTCAGCCTTGTCTGTGTTTTCTGCCATATACACAAAATGTAATAATTATGATAAGTTTTAAACATGTTACTGTCCCACCAAATTAGTAGTAGTAGAAAAATGCTTGGCTTTATTAAATGCTTCACTGAGTGAGTCTCCTCAAATCCACTTGGAGCTGCTCACTTACAATGAGTTGCCACAGCAACTGTTTAGCAAGTTAAACTGATTGATGATTGACGCATGCGGCGCTTCATATGTTCGTGACTCAGGGAGAGGAAGGGAGCAAGGCGAAGACTGCATGATCGGAATGCGACAGCTCATCTTTTTTTTTTTTTTTTTAAATTGAAAAAAAAATCCACGATGGACTGAGGGTGCAAAGTTTGAAGCGCGTTGTAGCAAGGGATCACTGTATTATTATTATTATTATTATTAATACAATTTGTATTTATGATTTATTTGTTTTACTACAGTATGTGTCATGGTTATTTGTTATTGTACCAGGAGTATTTATGAAGGTTATTACGTTTTTGGGCTGTGGAACGAATTATTCGAATTATAATGTATTTTTATGGGAAAATCCTGCTCAAGATACGACCATTTTGACTTACAAACCAGGTCCTGGAACTAATTAAATCCGTATTTAGCGGTACCACGGTATGTGCTTTCTGCAGAAAATGTGTATATGTTCATCCCTCTATCAAAAATATTTCAATTTGGATAATTATTTTCAGGTTGTTGCTGCTAAGGATTCAAAGCTTTGTTTTCTTTGTTTATTCATAATTTTAAGAATTAATAATTGTTACGATAGTTTGTTTTCAATATATGAACTCACGAGTGTCATTTATTTGAAATATCACCCCAAAGGGTCACTTTTTTTATATACACAAGTTCTATTGTTTAGATTTTAAGAAATAAAAGCATATTTTTTGTACTTTTTTTTGGTCCCAAAAATAAACCACAAATACCGAACCGAAATTACATTTTAGTGTACTGTAACACTCATATTGGAATTTAGATGTGCATCATGCCTAAGTAGGGAAAAGACGAATCGTATTTGGTATGTCTTGGATTTATGCCAGTGTGAGTTTGATGCCAAATTACACAATCCCTAACTTATGCACATTACACACCAACAATTGTTTCTCGTATTCCTTCCCTTTAAGGGGTTTTGATCATGTAATGTCATCAGTTTTGTCAACGTTGGACCAATGAAGCTCTCATCATGATGATTACGTCTTTATGTCACTTAACACCATTTTCAATGACCTTTCAAGACCTGCCAAATATTATGTTTTGTGACATTAAAAACTACAGCCCTACTGTAGTTAATACATTACCTTCCGTGGATTTGCTTGCAGAGAGTCGTTGCTACAGCACTGAGAGACTGATTCTTTAATCTGCAAGGTGGCTGGCTTCTCACAGTGAATGCACATGCAAGAAAATGTTAATATATTGGTTGAGCATCATGTCATTTGTTCATCACAATAAAGTGGTATCATGCAAAAGTTTGGGCACCCTTGATAATTTTTTAAGATTTTCTTTTCACCGATCACGGATTGTCTCCAGCAGAATTTCAGTTCAATAAATAATATAGCAGATGAACACAGTAATATTTGAGAAGTGAAATGAAGTTTATTGGATAAGTGTGTAATAGTTAAAAATGGGCAGGCGCATAAATTTCGGCACCCTTGTGTTTTTATTGATTAGAAAATCTAGCACAAATATTTAGAACTCAAAATCTGTTTGATAAGCTGACTGACGTTGACCTTCATAAAGTGATGGCCAAAAGTATTGGCACCCCTGCAATTCTGTCAAATAATGCTCGATTTCGCCCATAAAATGATTGCAATTACAAGTGCTTTGGAAGTAATATCTTTATTTATTTTGATTGCAATGAAAAAACACAAAAGAGAATAGCAACCGCTTCCGATATCCATCAATGAGATTCTTACAATGCTCTGCTGGAATTTTAGACCATTCTTCTTTGGCCAACTGCTCCAAGTCTCTGAGGTTTGAAGGGTGCCTTCTCCAAACTGCCGTTTTCAGATCTCTCCACAGGTGTTCTATGGGATTCAGGTCTGGGCTCATTGCTACCCACTTTAGAAGTCTCCAGTGCTTTCTCTCAAACCCTTTTCTAGTGCTTTTTGAAGTGTGTTTTGTGTCATTGTCCTGCTAGAAGACCCATGACCTCTGAGGGAGACCCAACTTTCTCACACTGGGCCCTACATTATGCTGCAAGATTTGTTGGTAGTCTTCAGACTTCATAATTCCAGTGCCAGAGGCAGCAAAGCAACTCCAAAACATCAGGGAACCTCCGCCATGTTTGACTGTGGGGACCATGTTCTTGTCTTTGAAGGCCTCAGGTTTTTTTTCCTGTAAACTCTATGTTGATGCCTTTTCCCAAAAAGCTCTACTTTTGTCTCATCTGACCAGAGAACTAAATGTTTTTGGCTTTCTCAGATAAATTTTGGCAAACTCCTGCCTGGCTTTTATATGTCCCTGGGTCAGAAGTGGAGTCTTCCGGGGTATCCTACCATTGAGTCCCTTTTCATTCAGACGCCGACGGATAGTACGGGTTGACACTGTTGTACCCTCGGACTGCAGGACACCTTGAACTTGTTTGGATGTTAGTCGAGGTTCTTTATCCACCAGCCGCACAATCTTTCGTTGAAATCTCTCAACAATGTTTCTTTGCCGTCCACATATAGGAAGGTTAGCCACAGTGCCATGGGCTTTAAACTTATTGATGACACTGGGCACGGTAGACAGAGGAACATTCAGGCCTTAGGGGATGGAATTGTAGCCTTAAGATTGCCCATGCTTCCTCACAATTTTTCTTCTCAAGTCCTCAGACAGTTTTTTGGTCTTCTTTCTTTTCTCCATGCTCAATGTGGTGGTACACAAAAGGACACAGGACAGGTTGAGTCAACTTTAATCCATTTAAACTGGCTGAAAGTGTGATTTAGTTATTGCCACCACCTGTTACGTGCCACAGGTAAGTAACAGGTAAGCCTGTCGCAATATGCAATAATTCCATTTATCGCACGATAAATAAAAATGAAGGCGGTAATTTTTCCACTGCCATTTATCGCCTCGCGTGCACGTGCGGCAGACGTGCTGTTAAAAGTTCGGATTCCTTGTTACCAACTGCGCAAAATGTATCTCCGTTCCAGGTCTGGCAAAAAATAGCGCCGGAGCCAATCTTTCCCATTAAATCCTATTGTTCAACGTATACTGGCTGCGCCAGTGCTCCGGATTGACTGCGAACCATCTCCGGCGTGCCGGTGTTGTTGACGTATGGGCGCTCCCGTCAGGGGTAACATTTCACGCGGGGCGGCTATTTTTCGGCACAACACCGGATATTTACAACGAAGTCCGCCAAACATTGTTACCGACATCTGCTGCTACGAACAACCTCGCTTCAACAACGGACATTGAGTGGCAAATTAAAAGCGCTGTGCTTCAAACTCCTCCTGTTTATTAAAGTCGATTGTCATATGCTGGTGTTGTGCAGTCATGAGCAGACGTGACTTCTGTGGCGTTTGCTAACTTTTTTTAATGCGCGCACACACTAAATATCATGAAATAGCAAACTAGATGTGCTACGTCCCATGCCATTGGCTACGTGAGCCCAGAGTGATTATGGGACACGTAGTCCATATACTACATCGATGAATTACCGTATAAACCGCCACGACTGAATGGAAGGTAAGAAGGCCAAATCAATCCATACCAGTTACTATAGATAATGCTGCAAATATTGTTAATTCAGTACGTGACACAGATGGATTCGGACCACAAATAGGATGTCTTGCTCATGTAGTAAACCTAGCTGCTAAGAGAGCTGTAGCAATCAACAGTGTGCCCTGCCTCACTTTACAAACAGTAAAGATTGTTCTCCGCACTTTTATACAAAATTTCTTCAGATCAGTAAGAAGTAAGCATATAAATATTATGCACTAAAATGCATGTTTATATGATGGCAATTTAATTTTTGCTCGTTAGCAAAAAATTAAAAAAAAAAATACAATTGTTAATTTTTTTTCAGAGCATTTAATGTATTGAATCAGATTGAAAATTGTGTCCCCTGTATTGAAAATCGTATAGAAGCGTGACTTAACTGTATCGTTGCATCTCTATGGAACACCATTGCAGAAGCTATGAGGGGAAAAGTTTTCATTTGCCTAAATGCTTAAGTTATTAAGTGCAATTTTATTTTCTTTTTTTTCTTGAAAAACACATTTTATTTATTCTGTGTTTCTGTACGGTATTAATATTGTTGTCTTTTACTTAAGAGGGATGGTCTATTCTTTTTAGTTGTGATTCCTTATAGTATTCAAGTGTTTTTGAATTTAAAAGTAAATATTTATCGCGTTTAAATGAGTGTACTTCATCTATTCATAAATACTGTATTCTCACTGTGTTATTGTAAATTGGTTTGAAAATAATTGGGGAGTGGCGCAATAATATCGCATATCGCAATAATTTATGTGATAAATTATCGCACACTAAAATTTGTTATCGCGACAGGCCTAGTAACAGGTGGTGTTAATTACACAAATTAGAGAAGAATCACATAATTTTTCAAAGGGTGCAATACGTTTGTCTGGCCCATTTTTGGAGTTTTGTGTAAAATGATCCTGATTATTTTTTTTCCCATTGTCTTTTGTGTTTTTACATTGCAAGCAAAATACATTAAGATACTACGACCTGAGCATTTGTAATTGCAATCATTTATTGGGAGAAATTGAGCATTATCTGACAAAATTGCAGGGGTGCCAATACTTTTGGCCAGCACTGTCAAACACCTGTAAATTTGGACAAGGGGTTTTGTTAAACGAAAACTCAGTTAACTTCAAACAGCCTGACACATAACCCCATTGATGCCATAATTACAAAAATAAGATAATATAAAATTGTTTTTCACTTCTGTTTTTGCTTTCAAGTACAGTGATACCTCAGCTCACGAACATAATTGGTTCCCAGAAAGTGTGTGTAAGGCGAAAAGTTCGTCTTCCGAACATTTATTTCCCATAAGAAACCATTAAAATGAGAATAATCCGTTCCCAGGTCCCCATAAAACATAATTTTCTATTAAATAAGCCTTAAAACTACACAAAAATATACCTTATTTTATGTATAATAAATGTGCTATTGTATTATAATTAAAGAAATAAACTGTACTGTATAATAAAGTCGTTTTATTTACCTTTGTGATGGTAGTTGATGGCTTGATGGAATGGAGTGGGAGGAGGAGGGAGGGAGGGAGTTACTGTTTGGAAGGAGAGTGTTACCGGCAAAGTGCGCAGTTAGCGTAGACTCCACTGCTGTGCCCCCCCACATGCTTTTGGTTGTTAATAAAAGTGCCCAGAAAAAGCCATCCGACGCCTCTGGGTGTTTGTATGCACGCCGCCACCTTTCTGGAGAGGAAATCGGGCGAACCGAAGACAACCGACGACAACGAGCCAACGTGACTCGCCGGTCCACTTCTCACTACGGTGGGAAGCTGAAAGCACTGCCAATTACCAGTCGAGGGCGAATTGGTAACACGGGTCACCTTCCATAAGGACTGTAGGTAACTCTTTTTCGGTCCCATAATAGCAAAAGAACACTCAATATGGTCCAAAATGTCTATCAAACACAAACCACGTCCGCACTCAACGAAAGTGAGGGGACGAACTGGGACGCCGTGAGCGTGCGTCAGCTTCTCGTGGCGCTTTTCGACCGCGTGAATTGGTTCATCCGCCGAAAACTAGTTCGTCAGCAGAGACTATTTGCTCGCGAATTTAATGTTCTTGAGGCGAAAAGTTCGTGAGCTTAAGCGTTCGTGAGCTGAGGTATCACTGTACTTAATCAAGTTGAGAAAGTTAATAAATTCATTCACTGCCATTGACAGTGATAAGACATCAAATCTACAGGTAATCCCCGGGTTACGAACGAGTTTCTTTCCTACGCTGGCGTCGTAACCGGAATTTCTGCGTAAATCGGAATTAACCCTCTAAATTCCCCTAAATACCCCTAAATCTCAAAATAACCATCCAAAAACATGCATAATACGTCATATTTTAAAAAATAAAGTAACTATACTGGCGACAAAATGGTCCAGACTCCGGTGTCGTAAAGTCGAAATCACTTAAGTCGGGTATGTCGTAACCCGGGGACTACCTGTGTTTCAACTGGGATGACTGGCATTGAGTGATCATTGACGGCGATACACATCCAATCCATTTTGAAAAGGTTCATGGTCGCATTCACTGGTGCCAGTTCACAAAAATGTACACATACCTACAATATGTATGCCATGTGATGCGAGCATCCTACCTCACTGACAGGAGCAGGAAGTGGCTCGGTTTTACATATGTCAGCTGAGGTGCTCTTTACAGCTGGATTTTTGTGAGGAGGGCTGCTGCTATGGCAGGGAAAGACGGATTCTTTCATTTGTGTAGTCCGTGGCTTCAAACAGAGGTAAATATGCAAGCAAAAAAACATTAATAATTCACTTGTATCCTGTCATTTATTAGTTACAAAATGCTTGTTACTGCCATGTACTGATACAAGCATCCTACCTCACTCTCAGGAGTAAGAGGTCGAGGAGTAGGTGCCATCCTGCATAGGTTTTTTAAGGCATTCATTACAGCTAGAACACACACAAGGAAGTCAGGAAAAAAAGTGAAAAACAGGAAGAAAACAAAAGATCTAAAACAAAACACCATAATTTAACCATACCTTCTTTTTGTGCATTCAACTCCTCTATAGTAGCCTCTGTGATATCCTGTACAAGGGATGCATTTTACTTTTCACAAAGGGAACATATCAACCTACATTCCTTAATAAGAATCAATTGGAACAACAGGTTACACTAAAATAAACCCCGTAATAATGTCACTTCAGCACTTAAAAATTCATCTATTTGAGGATTTTGGGGCACAACCTATGCTCCATTATTCTTGTTATGGGTTAACAACTTCAGAGCTACTGGATCTGCATGAAATGAAAATCTACCTGCTGGCCTCGCACAGCCAGAACTCCAGAAAATATGGCAGCAGTAATAACATTAATTATATTTAATAAAAAATAACACAATATTCACAGATCCCATTTGACTGATATAATTTTTATAACCTAATGAAACAAAATGGCATTATACGTACTTTCCGGAAATAAAAACCTTGTTTCTTTACTTTATTTGGCTTTTATTAAACCTAAAAATGTGTCAGATCTTTTTGCCTGACCCTGTGTAAGTGAATGCAGATTTATTTTGCATTGATCATTTAGCCTATCCATTAATTAGGTTCATATTCGTGAGAAATGCAGCCCTGACCCCCGTCCACCCAATCAATTTAGTCGTATTAATGTTCCGTCCCCAGCAAAAAGTGTTTATGCTGGTTATGCAGTTATATCGTCCCTACTTATGTTGAGACCAAACCTACGCCCTTGATTGGATGTATCAATAATGGCAGCCAATGAGTAAATTTGGACAAGATTCCTACAAAAAATCTACGATATCAAATGATATAAATATAAACAAAAAAAGCATTTCCTCAGTATCTCTTGAGAGCAAAATGGAAAAGAATCAACATGAGAGAAAAATAGGACTCACCACATTTGTCTTACTTTTTCTTCTCTTATATTTTTCTGTGGATAAATAAACATGAAATGAATGGCTATCAACAAAAATCAAAAAATCCTGCTACGCTCTTACTCTGTGGCCTGGTTTCATCTTCACCATCTATGCTACAGAGAAGGAAACATTGATTCAAAATTAAAATTATGCTTCCAGAAAAAAACAGCTGTTGAATTAGGAGTTCGTCGACTTACATGACGACTTCGTCGTCGACAAAGGATGTCAGCAAACGACGACACTGTGGAGATTCATAGACTTGTCATATGTAGAAAAGTATTTTTAATTTGGCAGTTGTGCATGAAATTGTTATTCAAACCTTTTTCTCGGACTTCAAAGCAGAGAGCGCTCTTTCGGCTCTGTGTGTGATTTTCTCAACGCGTGCCTGAAGAACAAATTAAACATCTCTTCATCATATACAGCATACAGCATTTATAGTTGTTTGGCAGCTGACATTACTAGAGTAACCCCCAAGACACCTGGATATTTAGCTTTTTATTTGACAATAATTTGTCCCTATTGGAGACAAAACGTTCACCTCCTTTCATCAGCAAGAGTGGTGCCCTCAGGGTTCTTGCACCCTTTTAAGTCAAATTTGATGCTTTTTAAGACATTTTTGAGACCTTGAAAATCTAATTTAAGGGCAAAACATGCCACAACAATTTCTGATGAAGAAAAATGTATTTCACTTTAAACAGACATGCTGCCATAGACAGTTGTTTTTAGCCTTTCATGTGCGACTAGATGAAACTAAACGAAAAAGTCTTTTTGAAGACTGCACTAGGAGTGGGAACTACTGGGTACTTCACGACTTGCAATACAAGGCTCACGATAATGATGTTGTCTAGATATTAACAATTATTGATAAATAGGTCAAGAAATCATTCTAGGATATTCTACAAAACAACTACTATAAACAGAAGAACAAGCTCGTTTCAGCCTTCTGCTGTGAATTGGAATGAGTTTATCTTTAGTTGTCTATGGCCGTCAGTGGCAACCAATGCCAGACAAAGAGTTAATTTCGGTGAATTTCACGTCATTTTCAGTTGATTTTCGGTCAATTCCTTTTCCTGTTGGGGTATTTACGGGTCACTTCCTGTTGATTTTGGGTTACCGAAAAGGATGTGACTCAAGAATGTCCCCAAAGGAATAGGAAGTCACTCAAAATCAACAGGAACATCTGTTAACTCCCTGATAAGACTGACTGTGGAGGCTGTGGTTTCACTGCATTTGACGGTGCTAGACGTCCAATTCAACCAAGTTGATTGGGAGGTCTAGCGCCATCAGTGGCAGCCAGTGAGCTAACGTAGACACTATTCTAATGGAAGAATTTGGTAGCAATCTGTTTTTTTTTTGTTTTGTTTTTTTTTTTAAACAGTGACACCTATTTAAAATGATACTGTATATCGATTCTTGGTTTGACCATATTGATAACCTTTTCGTTAGTAGTCCCCGGGTTACAAACGAGTTCCATTCCTACGCTGGCGTTGCAACCCGAATTTCTGCGTAAATCGGAATTAACACCTTTAAAAATTCAAAATAACTATTAAAAAAAAGTATTTTGTTTAATGGTAATACATTGCCCTCTGGTGGCAGTGTTGGGTCTGGCTGGACTGTCATTCAATAATGCTTCCAATAGAGGTGTGCATCGGCACTGCCCTCATGATTCGATTCGATTACGATTCGGAGGGTCACGATTCCATTCGATTAGATTCAGAGGGTCACGATTCGATTCGGTTCGATTCGGCAATGCATCGCGATGCATTAAAGCCTGGGATGCATTAAAATTCTAAAGCAAAGCATATTTTTCGTGAATCATGAGGCAACACAAGCGGTCAGACATTAAACAACTTTTTATTGGCTCTTGTGTCACTCCTGGTTGAAGTCAAATTAAAATAGTATATTTAAAAAAAAAAAAAAAAAAAAACATCACAGCATTTAATTTGTGCTTTTAATGAGACCAGGGCTTTCTCTTTTTTTTTTTTTTTTTTACACACAATATGGTGTTATGGTGTTACACTTATATAGCGCTTTTCCACCTTTCAAGGCGCTCAAAGCGCTTTACACTATCTCACCATAGCACTCCCTCTTTCTCCGCTTCAGCCATTGTTATGTTATGTCCTATCTCTCTGCTCTGTCGATTGCAACTACGCATGTCTGCGACGTTACTCCGGTGAGGAAGCGGATTTCGGTTCCTCGTCCCCCCTGCATTGCTTTGAATGTAAAGTAGCTTCCTCTACAGGTAAACCTGAGAATAATAATACAAATGGGGAAACCAAATCCGTTGCATCACTGGAATTGCGCAGGGAAGATTTTTGAACGTACTTAAATAGAGCCCAGTTCGGGCCTAAAAAAATCCAGCCCGACCCGGCCCGAGCAATTAACTTACCTTGCAGGCCCGAGCCCGAAAAAACCCGAAATTTCATTTTTTATTCGTATGCCCGAGCCCGAAAAAACCCCAAAATTTTACGTTTCATTTGTAGGCCCGCTAATATCATCTTTTAGGCCAGTGCAGTTTTTAAAATGCCTGCTCAGCGTCAAGGTGCCAGTCTTTCTGCTCTTGTACGAGAGCAAAGCGCCAAAATAGTTGCATTCGGCAAGGCCGACACGGTTTTCTGTAGCATCTTCCACTATTTATTTAAATCCTTTCCACACACCACTCGTGGATTTTTGCCTTTTCAATCCCCCCATCTTTATTTTGCTTTTCACTTCTTGCTGCTCAATATCAAAATTCAAAAAGGAAATACGAGGATGTAGTTGCAGACTCGCGGAGAGGCCAAAGCGCGAGGGGAAGATTAAAAGGAGGGCGGGGCCACGGCGTTCATGTGCGCAAACAATGCACTGGCTCTGCTGCGGCTCATGTTTGGGATTACCAAAGCGCCTTCTCTCTGTTTTATCCAATTGATTTATTTTTATAACAAATATTCCTTAGTTTAACATCCATACATCGTTTTAGTATACAAATATATATTTATTTAAAAAAAAAAAAAAAAAAAGTCCGGCCCGACCCGACCCGAACGTAAATCATTGACATTTTGGGCCCGACTCGGCCCGAAATTCGGGTTGGGTTGGGTCGGGTTCAAGATCTAGGCTATTAGTCTTATATATTTTAAAATGCGCTGAATCGATTCGGCTTGTTGCCCGCATCGAATCGAATCATCCATGCCCCGCATCGGGATGCATCGCCGCAACGATTATTGTTGACACCAGTAGCTTCCATACAGGAGCACTCAGACATTTCACATGGATAATAGCAGATAGCTGCGTTCTGGTTTGGCCCACAGAAGACTAAGTTGCTTCAGCTAATATATGTTAGTGTATGCATTTGTCATTATGTTTAGAGCTACAATTTGTGGAGTTACGTGTGGGCAATTTGCTATGAATATCGTAAATATGTTAGCATTCGTAGTAATTAGGCTAGCGGACTTTTAGTCAAAGGTTCCCTTCCCAATGTTCTTTAGCCTAACGCACACACTCGAACTTTATAGCTACTGGGGGCACGCCCCCAACCACACGCAACCTTGTCCCTTTAAGGTTCTCATGCGTGTCTCACTTACGTCCGCCTTTTCAAAAATTGCTCAGTAAGACAGACCCATTTTAGTACTCAGTCCACACAATAGGCGCACCGCACTATTACGCGCACCGTCAATTTTGGAGATTTTTTTTTACTTTTAGGGGCACCTTATGCTCAATAAAATACGGTCATTGTGCTTTCTCACTACCCAGTGGCCAGTGTTACAAAAAGAAGAATTTTAAACTTCTTTTATACATTTATATAATGAGGGTTTAAATTGCCCAACAAATTGACATGCTTTTTAATAAATAAATAAATAAATAAATAAATAAGCATTAGTTCTAGACATCGGCAATTGGCTGATTTTTTTTAAATTTTTTTTATCTGTTTCGGCATCTGCCTTTGTAATTGCCATGTTGGTTAACCTCTCGTTCTCCATCAGAAGTCACTAACCAGCCTTTAAGGACAAAATTAGAAGCCCGGGAGGATCTGTTCTCAAATGGATTTCCATTAATGAGGAATTGTGATTTCCAAGGAATGTTGTAAATGTACCATAATTTCGGGACTATAAGCCGCTACTTTTTTCCCTCATTTTGAATCTTGCGATTTATAGTCCAGTGTGGCTTATTTGTTGATTAATAGGGAACACTTTATTTGACAAAGGCATCATAAGACTGCCATAAGACCGTGATAATTATGACATGACATTATCATGGGCATTAATGAATGCTTCTGACAGATGTCATTAAGTGTCATCTGGCTAATTATGTCACTAACTCCCATTTTTGTCCAGCTTGGATCTTTTAAATCCATTCAAAAGGGAGATAATTTGCCGGATGACACAAAATGACATCTGTCATATGCATTCATTAATGCTCATGGCAGTGTCATGTTATAATTATGATGTCTTATGACAGTCTAATGGCACCACCATAATATAAAGTAAAATAAAGTGTTAGCAAATTTCATAACTAGCAATTAATGAAACTAGAACAGTAACTGCAGAAATAATTTGCACAGACAATTTTGATTTGTTATTCACATCTCTAGTGCTGCAATGCATGCTAGGAGGCATGTTGGATGACAACAGCGTTGACAGCAGGTGGCAGCAGAGGTTTACTGTCTCCCCCAACAGTGATGGCCGAATTAAGCTTTTTGAGGCAATGAAGCTTTGCAACCAATTGGTTCAAAACTTTATGGTGGTTCATTTGGTCTTATGACAGTCTTATGATGCCGCTGTCAAGTGTTCCCGGTTGAGATCTTTTGGTGTAAATATCCCAGAATACAGTGGGGACAGCTGCGGCTTATAGTCCAGTGCAGCTTATCTATGAACAAATGACGTTTTCGTGTCAAATTTGGTGGGTGGCGGCTTATAGTCAGGTGCGTCTTATAGTGCAAAAATTACGGTAACCATTATAAATGCAAATATTTGCAGAGATTTATGCAAATACAACGTTGCATTATTTGTTTATATATATATATATATATATATATATATACATATATACATATATACATATTAGCGATGTCCCGATCCGATATTTGGATCGGATCGGACGCCGATATGGGCAAAAAAAATGCGCATCGGTATCGGATCGGCCAACACAGAAAAATTCCGATCCAGACTTCCGATCCAGTTTTTTCCTTAGTCCGGTCCGGGTTTTCCAGCGCACCGATTTACATAAGCCATTCCAGTTTTTTGCTTCGGTTTCCCTAAAATCCGGTCCGCATTTTACGGCACACCTTCAACACACTACATTTACATTACCGTCTCCCAATTTACCGAAAGGCTATCGGTAAAAATGTCAGCTGTGTGGGATCATTTCACCTTAAAGGACGACAAAGAAGAAGAGGCAGAGTGCAACATATGCCACAATAAAGTCAAGCGTGGTGGTTAAGCTGTAACAAGTTTTAATACAACCAACCTAATCAAGCATTTAGCGAAATACCACCACAAACAATATAAGAAGTATGTTAAGAAAACCAAAAACAAAAATAAAGGTCCTACGCAACTAACACTGCCAGAAACTTTTGCTATGCGTGACAAACTGGCACTCGACAGTCCCAAAGCCCAGGGAAAAACAAGAGTCATTGCCGAAGAATTCATTCTGGATGACGAACCATTATGTCTCATGAGTAAAGACACATCATCCAACACTTAGAACCACAGTACAACACACCCAGCCGTCATTACATCTTTGAGCGATTCGGCCGTGGAAGATTCGAGAACAATTCACAAACATCCAAATTCCGATTATTGAAATATAAAAATACTTTAAACTTTAACACATGCTCAGATAGGCCGGTATCAGTATCGGACAGTATCGGTATCGGATCGGAAGTGCAAAACAATATCGGTATCGGATCGGAAGTGCAAAAACCTGGATCGGGACATCCCTAATATGTATACATATATTTGTTTCCCATCTTGGTACATGGTTGCTGTTGTGAGAAATCATTAATATGCAGTCTTTGCATAGTTAAGCATAAGAAAATGTATTATTTTGGAAGTGAAATACATTTCAACTGGTAAACCTTAACATTAAGGCACTGGAGTAATGAAGAGCAGGGGCACAATAAAATATATAATTAAATTGAATAGTATTTGATGAGCCAATGCATTAACCACTCAAAACAATGATACACAATAAAACTGTTGAGAATGTCTTGGATAAATTAAATTGCAAAATAGTGCAGTTAAGCCAGCAGTTTACCAACCTCAAGTGTTTGGATGGAGCCTTCATAATCCATGTCACGTTGAAGCTGTTGAACAGTTTCGGCTAAAACCTGCAGCTTGGTATTATTCTGTTTCACTGCATTCTTGACCTCCTCCTTCACCAGCATCCTAAGCTGTACATAAATGTTGCACTCATAATACAACTGATGATGATAATAAAAACAATAAAAACTAGAAAATGCAATTTTTGGAGAAATTGCATGAGGATGCTTTGCTCTCCCAATGGTCACGTCATGTACTTTTCCATCACTTCCTATTTAATTTGGGGCAATTTCGGCTCACTTCCTTGTTAACTCATTGGCTGACACTGACGGCGCATACGTCCAATACATTTTGACTGAGAGCAGCAAATAAAGGTACAATTTCAGTTGCTTTGGGTCATTTTTTAATAATTTGGGGGCATTCCTGGGTCAATTCCTGTACTGTTGGGTCATTTCCTGTTAATCAGGAGGCAATTACAAACTGAGTTTTTTTTTTTTTTCTTACAAAAATGACGACCACCAATGGCGATTTTTGTGGGTGTTCCGTGAATTGTGCTATTTGCAAATGTATAGTGTTGTTTTTCTCAAATTTTGTCAAAACTGATAATGTTAGAGCGCCTTCAATGTGTACATTGGGTCAATTCCTTTTAAATTTTCGGGTATGTACAGGTCACTTCCTGTACATTTTGGATCATTTCTAGTTGATTTTTGGGCATTGCCAGGTCACCTGGTTATGGGCCCTTTTTCATTTTGGGGTATTTTAAGGCTACTTCCTATGGATTTCGGGTCACTCACTGGGACACTTATGTGTCATTTTCTGTTGATTACATGTCACTTTGTATTCTTTTGTGGCATTCACTTCCTGTAAATTTTGGGTCACTTCCTTTTAACTCATTTGCTCCCCAAAACGTATAAATACGTTGTATTTTTAATTGTTTCAGTGTCCCAAAGACGTATGCGTCGTTTACGCCCCCCCCCCCCAAAAAAAAGACATCTCTGGGTTCTGATTCAATTGCGCTCCAAAGCACAAAGCTGAAAATCAATTTTAAAGCAATAAAACTGGCCATTGGGGGGCAGTAGCGCATTTGGTAAGACCCGCAACCCTATTCAACGGCAACAAGAGGCCAAGCCGCTACGACGTCTCCGGCCCGGTGATCTCCGCCATCCATCCCACCTAAACACCTGACTCCACCACCTGTCTCAACTGCTCCTCGGCTACCTTTGCCTCACCCGGCTCTGCTCTACCCCCAGACGACGACTTTTGGCTAGTGCGTGGGGCCAGGCCAAAACGAGCGACCAAGAAGCCCACACTTATCCGCAACCCAAACCATAAAACCACAAATAGTTCTACTCCTTCCCAAAAATCTTCGTCCCCAGTCCAACCAAACCGTCCTGCACCCACGATTGAACTAAACAATAGATTCGACATCCTCAGTTCTGTCGATTTCCCCCCTCTTTCCATTACTCCAATCTGCCGTTCTCCACGCCGCACTGAAAATCCTACCTCCAATATTATTGACCAACCTCCAAACCCTCACAACACTCAGTTGATAACGTCCTCTGACGCGACATCTCCTCGCCCCAACAACGGGTACCCCACCTGGAGAAACAGCGCTCGCCTCCCTCTCGACCCCGCACACTTTTTCCGCCAACCACTGCTATCATTGGAGACTCTCTTATTAAACATACCCGTTTTCTTAACTCCACGACTTACTGCTAACCTGGCGCTAGTATCGCAAAAATAAACGAAGTCATACCAAACTTAACTCGTAGTCTCCCCCAATCCATTAGTCGCCTCATCCTGCACATCGGAAGCAATGACACAGATCGGGGCGCGTTCGATTCGCTCCGGCGAGACTATCGAGCTGTTCAATAACCTTAAAAACTGCGGTAAATCTATCTATATTAGCGGACCTATCCCCACTCTTGGACTCGGCGTGCAGCGTTTCAACAGACTTTTACAGCTGCACACATGGCTGCTAGCCGCTTGCACTTTTTATGACTTTATTTTTATTGACAATTTTAATACATTTCAAAACCGTCCCTCTTTTATCATTCCGATGGCCTACATTTGAGTACGCTGGGCACCGGCGTGCTCGCAGCGAATTTTCACTACCTCGTTCAGACCGCTAATCAGAAATGCCATCCTGACCATGCATGAAAATTGGCCAACTGTGTGCTCCACTGCCCCACCCATTTTTGCGGCTTTTCTCCCCCTCGCTCTCCTCCTCCCTCCTCTCAATGCGCTGCTGCCCCTGCCCCTCCCTCTCCGACCCCATTGCCTTCGCTTTCTCCCTCTCTCTCTTTTGCTGCACCGTCACAGCATACCACTGGCCCTAGCTCCCCCACCTGGAACTTTTCGCCATTACACTCCCACACTATTGTTTTTCCAATTCCAACCATTGTTAGTGTAAGACCCATGCGTTCGCATCCTACCCGCACAAGCGCAAACATCAACAACCTATTCCATATTAAATTAATGCCTCCGATCCTTCCTCATAAGCACACTGACACCAGTATTAAATTCGGCCTGCTCAACATTCGCTCTCTCTCAAATAAAGACCATCTTATTCACGACCTCATAAGTGACCATAAACTGGATATTCTCTCTCTAACTGAAACATGGCAGCAGCCCAAGGATTTCACCCCACTGAATCAGTCTACTCCACCTGGATTCACCTACACGTGTCAACCACGCAACTCTAGTCGTGGTGGCAGTATTGCATCCATCTACCGTGATAACGAGGTTGCTACCTGTACCTGATAGCCCCATTCTCACTTCTTTTGAATACTCCGCTTCACTCTTGCCTGGTCGTTCTCCCACAACAATTACCACTATATATCGGCCGCCTAAACCAAACAAGGATTTTCTAATTGATTTTTCACAACTGGTCATCCATCTTTCTTCCCTCTGTCAAACTATTATCATCCTTGGCGACTTCAACATTCATCTTGACAATCAAAATAATACCTTCACAAAAGATTTCATCTCCTGCCTTGACAGCCTCGGTTTAACACAATGCATCAACTTTCCCACTCACAACAAAGGACATATTTTGGACTTGGTTTGCTGCTCTGCTCCACCCCTTTTGACTGCAGGCCCACCCATTACTATACTCTGACCACTCCCTAGTTACTTTCACTCTCAAGTAGGGCTGTCCCAAACGATTAATTTTCTCCCGATTCGTCAGCCAACTATTTTTACGATTGGTCGACTAATCTTATAATTAAAAAAAAAAAAATGAAAAAATTGTTTTTTTTTTTTTTTTTTTTTTTTTTTTTTACTAATTTAGCAATGAAATTTTTGTTGATGCTTATCAATTCACAAAAACATTTTGGAACACTTAAATTCTTTAATGAAGTACAAATAAACAAATAACAATAATGAATCACAAATAAGCAATGACTTTAAATGCTGATAGAATTAACTTGTGCAAAAGAATGGAATGTAAACAGATTCAGAACACTGACTTCACCTTTCCAACATGATTCAAAGCAATTCTTAAAAAAATACCTAGCATTCACATTATAGTATACTGTCGTACTATATATAATAGTATGATAATAATTATTCATTGCCAATCAGACTTTTCAGAAAGTGTGTCATTATAAAGGTATTCTTAGTGTAGAATCTGAAGTATGTGGGATTAACTCCAGAAATCATTATTTATATGACGAACATGACATGCTTTTATTTTGAAATGCTCACCGGAAGTACGTTCACTAAACCGCTAATTTAAGCTTTACACTCCGCAAAAAAAGCACTTTTTGTGATTGCATGTGGTGTCAGTAATAGATTTTTTTCCTTTTGCAAATGCTGTTAAGCAGCGATTTTTCGTGTTTGAAGTGTCACCTTTTAACTGCAAGTTTTGGAGAAGGCTGCCTGTTTTATAGCCGGCTAAAGTAGGTCGTCTTTTTTCCCCATTCACCTCAATGTAGCAATGCTAACGTATATCGTGTTTAATATAGATGTATTTCCTTATTTTGTATGTCTGAACTTTAATTCTACAGCGTGTTGATGAGAGAAAAGAACTGGAGTCTCATATGCCATCAGTACGCACGCACAAATGGATGCGCGCGCGCAACAATAAAACCCAGCCGTGAAAATGACCGCCCTCATTTTTATTTACCATGCGATAAATGGACTCATTGCATATCGCGACAGGCTTAGCAACTTTAATAAAACATTTATTAGTTAGTTAGATGGACTTACAATCTCCTGTCGTTATCATTCACGGCTGACGTGCAGCCAAGCTTGGCATTGAAGAGACAGAACACAACAGTGTACCCTCCTTTGTTTCTTTAAAAATAAGTCAATGCTTTTGACTCTCTGGTGCGCTTTTTTTCGGCTTTGTGCCGCTATTCCCGCTTGCATACCAAGCATCCGACATTCTGAACTTTCCACGCATACATTTTTTTTAACCCTTCATTAACCGTCGATGGGATGTTGTGCTCGTCGACGGATTTACCTCATCGATGACGTCGACTATGTCGACTAGTCGGGACAGCTCTACTCTCAAAATCCCTTTTTCAAAGATTGTCCTCCCCAGATCAATTTTATTTCGCAAGACCGAGACCATTAACACCCAAGCACTCTCTTGTGACATTGACAACCTTCCCCCCACAAACTCGACCAGTTAACCTGCCGATTTAGTGTCCCATTACAATACCCATCTCCACTCACTCCTGAACTACCACGCCCCCCTAAAAACCCGTTCTGTTTCCTTCACCCAATCCGCGCCCTGGTTCACCCCTGCTCTCCTCCTGTTCAAGTCATGAAACCGTCAGCTCGAACGTCTGTACAAGAAAACTGGACTATCAATACACAAAGAAATGTACTGTTCAGAACTCACTTTATACAAGGACCAAATCAATGCAGCCAAATCAACTTACTATTCCAGTCTCATTTCAGCTAATCAACACAACTCTAAAAGCCTGTACACACTTCTAGCCAAACTCACTAAGCCTCCCGATCCACTCCCTCGTCACATATGTTCTGCTAATTTTTGTGAAGCCATCCTGACATTCTTCTCCACGAAAATCACTGACATTCACCAATCCCTGACTCACTACGGAGCTGCAGTTTCTGGGACTGACCCTGTTCCCTTTCATGTTCCTCTCATTATCACCCACTCCTCATTTACCCTTCCTTCAATCCCGGCTATCTCTGACATCATCACCAAATCCAAACCCACCACCTGTCACCTTGATCCTCTTCCCACTGCCCTCATCAAAACTTGTCTTCCCTCAAAAGCCCCCTCATCACTACTATCATTCACTCTTCACTTACATCCGGTACGGTCCCCCCATCCCTCAAAACTGCTTCCATCACACCCATTCTAAAGAAACCCAACCTGGATCCCACCAATTTCAATAACCTTCGCCCCATCTCCAACCTACCATTCATTTCCAAAATTCTTGAAAAAACCGTTGCATCCCAACTCCATAACCACCTAATTCCCAATGACATTTACGAGCACTTTCAATCGGTTTCCGCCCCCTCCAAAGCACCGAAACAGCCTTACTTAGAATTACAAACGACCTTCTCATAGCATCCGACTCCGGTTTATTATCAATTCTCGTCCTCCTTGACCTCACTGCCGCCTTCGACACAATTCCCCATACAATCCTTCTCGACCGACTCTCCTCCATTGGTATCACCCACACACCCCTTTCCTGGTTCACTTCCTACCTGTCCAACCGCACACAATTCATCAAACTTGGCCCCCATAAATCCAGTTCCCTCCCTGTTTCCGCTGGCGTGCCCCAGGGCTCTGTCCTGGGGCCGCTCCTCTTCATCATCTACATTCTCCCCCTCGGTTCCATCTTCCGCAAACACAACATTCACTTTCACTGCTACGCGGATGACACCCAGCTCTACATATCCTCAAAACCAACCGCCTCCCTCCCATCTTCCTCCCTCACCCTCTGCTTAGATGACATTAAGTCCTGGTTGTCCTCCAACTTCCTCCTACTTAACAGCTCCAAAACAGAAGTCCTCTTAGTTGGAACCACCGCAACGCTCTCTAATGTCCATAATTTCTCTATTACCATCAACAATTTACCGATCTCTCCTTCGTCTCAAGTTAAGAGTCTGGCTGTCATCCTCGACAGCACACTTTCCTTCCGGTCACATATCAACAGCATCACCAGATCAGCCTATTTCCACTTTCGCAACATTTCTCGTCTCCTCCCTTCTCTCACCCGCCATACCGCTTCCACCCTGGTCTCTAATCTAATAACCTCCCGGCTCAATTATTGCAACTCACTGCTCTTTGGTCTCCCTAACAAGTCCCTCCAGAAACTGCAGCTCCTCCAGAACTCAGCAGCATGCCTCATCACTCGAACCCCCGCAACACACCACATCACCCCCATCCTCCGTCAACTTCACTGGCTTCCCGTAAAACAAAGAATCATCTTCAAAATACTCCATGCCCTGGCCCCTCCCTACCTTCGCGATCTTCTCCGTCTAAACAATCCAACCCGTTCACTTAGCTCTACCACTATTCTTCCCCTCTCCGTCCCCCGTGTCCGCCTCTCCACCTTTGGTTCTAGAGCTTTTAGTCATTGCACCCCCCAGCTCTGGAACTCCCTACCCACTGATCTTCGCAGCATATCTACTCTATCACTTTTCAAATTTGGACTGAAAACACACCTGTTCACTCTTTCTTACCCACCATAACCCCTAGCTCTGTTATATTTTTGCTTTTTATTGTGCTTTTAATTTTTTATCCTTTTATTCTTTTATCCTTTTTATCGTACTATTATTCCATGTCTCTTGTGAAGCGTCTTTGTGTGTTTTGAAAAGCGCTCTAGAAATAAAATGTATTATTATTATTATTGTTAACAAAAAATATTTTGTCAATGAACATTTTTTTCATGACGATGACGAGTTGAAAACGTGTCTTGGGGACCAAAACATAACGAGACGAATGCCCGTTTTCGTCTGACGAGACAAGAACAAGATGAAAATTCGCCAAAGTTTCCATCATGAGTTCACCATGTGTGAAATTTTCTTAACCTATGTGTAGTTAGCACGAATCGTAGCAGTGTTTGGTCGTGTCACTCAGGTGACGTGCTGCACCCACCTCTGTGAAGTTGGCCCCTCATCAGACGCAAATTTATATAGAAATGATGTCAATCGTTTGTTTTATGTTTGTGCTGTAAAAAGTTTCGTTTGTGCAGCTATCGTTTTTGAGATTATTACAATTCTTTTATAGGTCAATTTGAGGTCAAACCACCAACACTTTTGATTAAAATTGGCTAAAAATTGTGTCGCCACGCACACACATACCCTTACTCGGTGTACTCCGTCTCCCAGCTCCAGACTTGCATTTTATGAAACACAAGTCAGGTGCTGCTTGGCAAGTTTTGTTTTCTCATCTTGGCTAGATATGCCATGTTCCTTTAGGCGTTAAAAGTCTGTGCTGAGTGATCATCACGCTAAATGTAACTTGTATTGTTACCATAGCGTCGTGTCGTCCTAAACTCTTGGAAAACTTTTAATACATACATTACAAAGTTTGTGGCGTCCAGGTAAGTTTAGGCAATTGATAATAATATACTGTTTTCCTTCTGAGTGTGTATGATCATCACGAAGATGGTGATGTCCTTGTAGACTCAACAATTATGTGTTCGTCAACGTTCATCTGAAATTGTTTGAAACCTTTTATTTATTCATGGACTAAAACTTTTGAATTTTACAGACGAAAACATTTTGAGACATTTTTTGACTAAAACTAGACAAACACATTTTGAAATGACTAAAATATGACTAAGATTAATAAGTGTTTTCATCGAAAAGACTAAGACGAATACAAAAATTAAAAGAGATGGCAAAAAACAGCACTGCCATACACAGTAACAGTCAAAGGTTTGGGCATTTCTTCACACCAATAATTTATGAAAACACAATTGTATAATAGAATGGTGTGACTTACTTCAGACAGGGGAAACTTGACCTTCTCAACACAGATTCCTGAAGAATCTGACTGGGGATGAGGCCGGTTCATTCTTTGAAGAAAAATAGATGAAAGAATTTGCACTCGAAACTGTCGCCAAACAAGCTGCACTTCAAGAGATAGTTCTTCTACCACTAGGTTAACCCTAACTCGAGGTGAGAGCACGCGAGAGCATTAATAAAGACGCCATGATTTTAACGATATTATCACGTACTTGCCTCTTTTCGATTCAAAAACTCCATGTAGCATGTATCACCGAGTGTCAAGACACAGCTGTGAATGGCCACAGCTAGATTTTTGGGGGATTTTATGGGTGAAAAATGGTAATATAACAAGGGTCGCAATGCAGAAATCGCAGACATCAAAGAGTAATCAAGATTTTCATTTTCATATATTTACCCTTTTAAACATTCTTTTTTTTGTTTGGATCAATTGTTTATCATCTAAAATATTGGGGAAAATGCGACAATAACAAAAAAAATACAATTAAGCGATAGTTATGAGGTAAATATCCGTGACTTTTTTACAGACGCCAATTTTTTATATTGTGATGTAATTTGTTTAAAAGTTAAAAATATGCGAGTGAATCAGTTTTTAAAGTCGTTTTTTTCTATTTTTTTTTTTTTTTTTATAAAACTAAATATTAGACATCAATTAATGATTCTAAGTTAAAATGACAGACATTTAAAATAATAAATATAATTACTTAGCTTCTTTTTATGGCTGGGTAGAAACAAAAGCATTTGCGCTGTGTTTGTAAACAGGGGTCTTCAAGGTAAAACGGACACATTAAAAATAGTTTGGGGGCTTAATGCCCCATGAAACTGCTTTGACAGCATATACTGTAGACATATTGTTCTATCAATAAACAGCAGTTTATTTTAAAGAGGGGTGCAAGAGCAGAAACTGCTTTTTCAGCCTTGTCTGTGTTTTCCGCCATATATTCATGTATCAGCCATACATTTACAATATATCAAGATATGAATACCTCATTGGCCTTAATAATTTTAGAAGGCACTAAATTAGCCTGTCACATAACAATGTTACTTGCAAAAATATTAAAATCCGTCAGATGTCACCGTTAGTTAACCCTTGAGAGTCGAAGGACGCGCCGGCGCGTCCTCAGCGCACGTCGTCTTTGAAGCGCCCTCGCGTTTTAATTACGTCACCCACATGCCGTTGGTTGGTCTCGTTTTAAAGTGCGGAAGTTGCGGTTTACTCTCGTTGTTATTTGAAGTCAATCGACCAACTAAAACGTGAGATATTGTCATTTAAGTTTTATAGTTTTATTGTCCTCTCAAAAAACATTAAAACGCTGCATGGATAATTTGTTTATGTCTATATTTCCATCATTTCTTGTCCTTTTTCAAAACAGAAGCTCCATGAAAAAAACACAAATCAAACGAACCCTTTCGAAGTCACAGTGAAAGCACAACATGCGTTTTTTTTTTGTTTTTTTTTTAAATAAATATAACTGCCGTGCGAGGTTCCACCGAACGAGAGGGAGGAGTGTTCTGAAGCAGTGAGGTGGCGACTGACGGCCGTTTGAATCGAGCGAGCGAGCGACTTTGTGTGACTTTGAGAATGAACGGATAACTAAATTTAGCGCAAGCAATTGTGCTTTTTGATCAACGTGAGGAAGAGGATGGTCCAAATTCGTCATCATCGTCTTCTTCGGAAGAGTCCTCGAGTGAAGATAGTGACGGATTTGAACACGTGGGTGACGCCATCGACGAGCAGAGGTAAGCCAACCCACTTTTTTTTTTTTTTTATGCTGCTGAAAAAGTTTCTTTTGAAAGTTTCTTTTGATATTGCAAGACAAAGTTAATTTTGATGCAATATAAGTGTGTGTTTGTGTATATAATAATAAAATGTGCATATCGGATCAAAGTATAATTTGTGGTCTTCCTTCTATATGAAGATTAGGGATGTAGCACATATTCAGCTATGGTATTCTTTCTATTGTCATACATATAGATTTCCATTATTATTTTTTTCTGTATATATTTTTATTTTATACTTTATTATTTTCATAAATACTGACTTTTTTTTCCATGTACATTTATAGTGACAATGAAAGTAAAGTGAAATGAAAATGGAAGGGTGGAAAGAGGACCGACACCCCATGGAAGTGTGGGCTGTGTGATGTCGCCCTGTGTCTAATTCCAGGACGAAACTGCTTTTCGGAGTGGCATGCCTGAAAAAAATTTAACTTATTTATTGTAAATATTTTTGAAAATACTTTTTTTCCCAATGTTATACATATATTTTTTTCCCACAATCAGTCTTCTCAATTTGTGTATATAAATGTGTGTTCAAGAAGCTTGATTGTGTGTACATAGTTTTCATCAGGTGATGGGCTGCAATACCTAAACTCATATAGAGATGGCCTCTAAACACTTTTTGTGTTAGATGGTATATTTTTTCACTGTTCTTCACTGTTTGGTCTGCTGTATATAACCTGTTTTGACTAGAGCATGTATAAAGGCAAAAAACGCCTATGGCTATACCTGTTGTTTATGTTGAATTGTCAAATATAAGACTATTTATTCTAAGTTTTTTTGGTTGAATGTTCATCCTAACATGTTGAATAAATATTACAAAGTTTCAAAACGGTTCGTTACGCATGTTTGGTTGTCAATTGGACATCAATATTAAAAATTTTAACAAAACGATTTTGGAATTTTTGGTCTTTTTGGGCCCAAAATGATGATTTATAATTGGTCAGTGAAGGAAACAACAGTTTGGACATGAAGTTCAAGGTGTCACAAAAAAAGGGACCAAACCAGGCCATCGTAAACAATTCTTTCTTTGAAATATAAAGGCAACTTCAAAGGCATGCAAAATAAGACAAAATAGGCCCAGACCTTAAAGGGTTAATAGTAACACTGTACCGACATGCATCGGTACATATCAGCTAATGTACCGAGCCCACTCTCGGTGCCTCGTAAACTCATCACTACCTGCAACCTACCTTTGCATTTGCAGTATGGGGCGATGAAAGAAGGCAAGATGGTACTGGCCAACAGAAAAACCTAGAAGGATAGCATTGCATTAGCATTTAGCAACACAGCACAGCACTGCTGAAAGGCTTCGCTCATAGAGTTTGCACAACAACAAAAAAAAAAAAAAAAAAAAAAAAGTAAGATATCCAACAACAAAGCAACAGTGATATCACTCAATGACACCCCAACTCTGACTAAACGAAGCCAGTAAACTTAGATTAGCTTATTCCACAAATGAATTTAGACAGTTTTGCCCACAGACATTTGAGACGTTACCTTTTGAACGAATCCACAACGACTGGTGGATGACGTCGCAGAATAGTGAGTTTCACTACTCACCACCTGATAGTGATGGGCTACCGTATCACTAGTTTGCTACTGCGCGTGCGCACAATAACGTCACTTCCTTTTTAGCGTTAACAGTAGGCACACGGGCTGTGTTTCAATCGCGGTTTAAATGAGCCCTCGCTCACTTGCCCTAGCCGCCGCCCCCCGGGGGAATCCCTGCCGCCATCTCATGGACCCTCAGAGGGCTCAGCGATCGAGTGAAAAACGATGGTCACTCCGGAGCTCCCTGTATCCCACAATGCATTGCAGTGGTACACGGAAAATATGTCCATGCGGTGGTAATAATGAAGCTTAAATACAGTTGGCTGCGGTCTATTTACCACCAGAGAAGAAAATGAATGGAGGCTCCAGCACGATGTTGGAATGTGATACCAAACTGCCTTTGGAGTTGTAAAATTTATCATTGTTGTTAATAAATAAAAATAAAAAATTAGACTGTATGTGGCAGTTATGGCAGGACGTGTGGAATCACAGGAGTGCCAAAACAAATAAATAAATAAAAATAAAGAGAAATAAGTGAATAAATAAAGAGTAAAGTTACTTTTTTTTATTGACTTTAACTTTTGTTAGTAAAGAAAAGGAAAAAAGAATGACAATTTTTGTCATTGATGTTTCTATTTTGCTTGCCTTTTCTATTTTGCTTTTAACGAAAGTAATGGTCTGCCAATCAAATGGCGTTGGGAGGGACTGAAACTAAACTTCAAATAGGTTAAATGTATTCAAACATCAAATAGTTTACAGATTGTAAGGTATACACAAAAAAATTAATTACTAATGAAATGCCAAATAATTAAGTAATGCTAATTAATTAATAATGAAATCCCAAATAAAATTTGATACAAAACTAATAATTCTGATAATTCCCTGGTACCAACGTATTGCCATCAAGCGCGGAATACTTCTCTGGTTTATTGACATGAGTCGCAGTATATTTTGTGCGATGTGGAATAATGCTGCCACCAGGGGGTGGCGAGGCCTGGCCACGGCTTCCCCCAATTAATTTGTTGGCTACCCCACTGGCCACCCCATTCGCCAGTATAATGTCAGATTGTAGTAGCTGGGGAACTCAAAATTTTGACTGGACTATTATGGACTATGTACATTAACACAATATAATAGTTTACAATATACAAAATTACAAATTACTTCTCCCAAAAAGTAATTGCGTTAGTAACTCAGTTGCCTGCATGTAAGAGTAATTACTTACTTGGCAAATTAACTGGTGATAATTTTCAGTTTTTTTTTTTTAATCTAAAAAAAAAAAAAAACAGGTCACACAATGTGAAGTTTAAAGGGTTTTTGGGATAATTGTCCCTTGCCCAATTCTTCACCCTAAACTTAACTAGACACAGGGGTATTGTGGATATTGCGATAACTAGATAGTAACCTTTGCTATGTTTGGAAGTCATTTAATGTCTTGAATCAACCGTTAAAGTTGTTAAAATTGCTCCCGTTATTGCATTAGTTCCCTTCTGTCAACTTTCGACATGTGTAAGTTTTAAAACTGTTTCATCATTTAAAGATAGATTTAAGTCAAGATTTTGCCGATTTAGGAGCATTTTAGATAAAAACACTATCGCTATGAAGGAACAGACCCCTTCTGAGAGGTCTACTGCTTTAAGATGGCGGCTGTTTACTAACGCATCTATATCTTTATACATGTTGCTAATGCCGCCGTGTCTGTCATTTGCATCTAGTTCTATATTATGTTATATCTACCGTAGCATCATGTGGGCGTAGTTTGTAGGCTATCGGCTACAGTCAAGTATTACTGGAGCCACTTAGCATCGCGTTTGGAACGCCGTCACAATTCCCTTGCCTCCTCTCCACTCCTGCTCAGCTCTCTCGTCTCCGTGAGTCCGTCTCTCTCAGACTTTTCTCGCGTCATTTAACCAACATAGTAACTCCCGCCTTTCCCGCCTCAGTAACGGTAATGGCGTTGCCAAGATGAAAAAAGTAATTAATCAAATTACTCACTACTGAAGAAAATAACACTGTTGGTAACGCCGTTATATTCTAACGCCGTTATTAACAACACTGGTCACGGCACGTTTATACTAAAGATGCACCGATCCTAGTATCGGCAGGGGGCGCCGATCCAGCCCAAAATGGTGGTATCGGTATCGGCAAGTACCAACAAAGACGGCGCCGATACCATTTACCGGTCCATTATTGTAACATTTGACCGCAGCCTTTTTTTCCTCCTGGCGCTCACTACACTCCGTCTCTGTGTTGTGTGATGACACGTGAACACCAAGTAGCTATTGCTATTGGCCTGCTCCAGACCAATGAGAGCGGGCCAATAGCCACTCCTAACCAATGACATGGCCGCTTTTCCATATGGAGAAACCAGGGGAAATGGCGGCGGTCGGGAAGTATTTCAAAATAGAAATCCCGTCGATTAAAATCAATGGCTGCATGCAAGATTTGCTGCCTGAAAGTTTCCAGATGTGGAGTTAAATCGGCCAAACTTCAATACCTCGAACCTGATAAAACATTTGAAGATGAAATGTGAACGAACACAACGAGTTTGAGCCTGCAAGAGCAGGACTGCTATCCAGAAGAAGGGCGCTGGATCGGAGCAACAATCTCTGGTCAGTTCACTACGTACGTCTACTTTACTTTTATTGTGTTTTACTGAAAGAAATGCTGCAGTAATTTGGGAACTGTTTCCAAAGTAGGGTTGCCACCTTTCAGAAATATAAATAAGGGACTCCCCCCTCCCGAAAAAAGGAGGCTAATAGAGAGACGGGATGCTGTGGTCAATTATTATTACTTATAATTGTTAGCGTCCGCAAATGCGGAAACAAAGTTGGAACTCGAAGTTGGAACAACAAGCGGGGGATACATACAAGGGTTTAATGATTGCAAAAAAAAAAATAATAACACGCGATCGCGGGATAGAAGAAATAACAAAAGGACCCCGTGACAGCAGGTCGACGGAGCTCAATACTACAAACTCGAAGGTTAACTAAGACGATAGACAGCGAGCCAAAAAGCCAAAATATAAATACTCAAATACCTGCACATGGTAGAGGTTACAAACGAGAGCAGCACACTAACAGAAAAAAAAAACCAATGCAGGGGCGTAACAAGCAAATGTAGTGAGACTCTAGTGCGAGATGTCAAATGGTGATCAGCAAGGCAAATATCTTTGAGACCACCCGTGTTTAAATACTGCGCTGATGAGCCTGCATTGGATTCAGGTGCGACGTCAGGAACGTCCCCACGACCAGCCCAGCAACAAAACACAGTCTAACCAGCAGCAGAATGTGACAATAATTTCATGAAAGTTGCACTGTTTGGCCTTTGAGAGGTTTAAAAAATGTTTATTCAGTTCATTCAGAGTTTATTGTTATGAATTTATTTTTACTTTCTTACTGTTGGGCTAGCATTATACATGTTTTATTAATTTCACAAATGTAGCACTATTTTGGCCTTTGAGAGCCAAAGCTTTATTCAACTATTGTCTACTAGGGTCTAGTAGACTATTCACCCTGTACTACCGGTAGTCTTTTTCCTATTTTGCAAAGGTAAGCAACAGCCTGACAAAGCCTTGATAGAATGATTTCACATCCAATTATGTAGCTCTTTGGGAAAAAAAAAAAAAAATATATATATATATATATATATTTATGTATATATATATATATATATAACGGGGTGGTATCGGTATGGTATCGGTATCGGCCGATACTGCACAGCCAGGTATCGGTATCGGGGCCAAAAAATGGTATCGGTGCTGTTATGTACTTCCCTGATCTAAGTACATGTAAGGCCGAGACTTGAATGGAACAACACTTCTTTATTCAGTGTGCTTCTCATCATATATGTCACAAAGACATAACAGAGATTCCTTTTTATACTGTAATACCACACCCACAGGAAGTGCACACTATGGCAACAGCAGTGTGACATAAATATGTCACAGGTGCAACACTAGTTTATACATTGGAAAAAATTTTGCGGCACACCACAAACCAAAAATGTTCCAAAATTACTTTTAGTATATTTAATCATAAAATGATGTATGAGTAGTTATACTTACTAAGTGTGAAACTTTAGTCTCTTTAGATGAACACAATGCCAGGGCCGGCCCAGGCCATTTGGGGGACCTAAGCAAAATAATGCCAAGGGGCCAAATTTTTGGCCCACCATTTCGTCACAGTGTAATGTGAAACCCATACATACAAACCAACCCATACATCCATATTTTGTATATTAATCAGATTTTGTTGCACTGCATACTTCGAACTGCTCACCCCAAATGATTGTCAGTACTTACAGTAGATGGCGCCAAACCTTTTTCTAAAAGAGGAAAAGAAAGAAGTTATGGAAGAACTTTATTTTTTAAGCTTGTAATCAAGTATCAAAACTCACTTAAGTCAAATAAAGCAAACTGTAGTAAACAGATGTTTGCATAGATAAACTGCAATGGTCGCCACATTATTCACGATGCTCTATTAACAACTTATAAAATGAGGTTGCCAGATTGGGGGCCCCCTAGTGGTCAGGGACACTAAGCAGCTGCATAGTCTGCGTATAGGCTGGGCCGGCCTTGCACAATGCCAATATCCTGACAGGAATCCTCTTCAACAGCTCTCAGTCGCTCTCCGTTTTTATTTTCTATTGCAGTTAGGCTTGAAAAGCTAAAAATGATCAGACAGGGGGACTTTAACAATGTCTTTAACCACGTCAGCACCGAGCATCTCGCTGACAATGGCTTTGCAGACAGGTAGTATTAATGTCCCTGTCACAGTGTGGGACTTTTTGAATTTAGCAACAAGTTCAGCAACAAGCTAACTGTCTATGAGGGATTTCTCATTTATCTTTGTAGTTTATCTGAAAAAGTTGCCTGTTTCTCTGTGTTTTGACAAAGGCGAACAAAATAGTCCATCGACATGTTTTGAAGCAACAGGTGTTTCGTTTGGTGATGACGTTTAAGCTTGCTTGGCACCATGGCGCTGTTTGGATAGCTGCTCGTGCCACATGAACTGCTTAGATTTCTAGCCATCAGCCTCCTTTCATTCCTCCACAATGTGTTGGAATAAAAGAGGTTGACTGTTGTCACATATGGATGGTCAAATATGGATAAAATGGAAAGGACATTTTTGTGTATATTGACACTCAACAAATCTAATCAGATGATGTAAAGTAGATGTGCTGGGGTCCACACTGTCGCAAGGTGGCTGATGGCTAGAAATCCGAGCCGTTTTCGAACACGACATAAGCAATACCTCGCTTATTTGCACACGACCTAGAACTTTTTACCTACGCCTTCCTTCCTACTGCAAAAAAATGCGTTATTCGTTAATTTCTCGCGGCACACCTGACGATCTCTCACGGCACACTGATGCGCCGCGGCACACGGGTTGAAAAACACTGGTCTAGCGTCCCCAACAGAAGGATGACGTCGGCAGGGTCATGGTTTCATCTGATTTAGAATTCAACCCAATGAGGGGGAATTATTCAGAACGAGGAAAATGTGATGAAGAGAGCCGCAAAATGTCATTGTTTCAGTCTCTCTTCTCCAATATTTTTACAGGATATTCTTTTTATCGAGGTATTTTCCCCCAATTGCTACATAAATGGTATGGTCATGACAAATAACAGTCTTGTGCTGAATGGAATATGAAATCATAAAAATGCATTTTATCAGTACGCCATGGCAAAATTACTCCATAATGGTCAAAACTGTCGACTTCACCTTTACTGTCGCACCTCCCGAACGATATTTTATGCCACCGTAGTGAGTCAGGTTTTAGTCATTTCCCTTCCCCGGCGACAAGCCGCCGGTCGTTGGCCAAGTGGCATTTTCGGTGGACAATCAGCCACAAAATGCAATCCACCTCCAATACAAAATAGCTGTTTACTCACGTCATCTTAAGTCCAATGGTCCCACAGTAGTAGGGTTAGTTTTGGCCAATTTCCGCGGTGAAGGGGAACCTTTTGAAACCCAAAAAGGCTCTCGCTTCTCTCCCTGGTGCAGCAACAATTTTCTGCAGAATGGCGTGTTGCAAAAAATAAACAAATTAATTTGCAAAATCAGCTGAATCCGCAGGTCCATCTGCATGCTATTAAGCAATGCTGTATTGGGAGATGCTGACCCGGGTGATGTCACATTCGCATCCATCCTAAACCCGAGACTGAAGCCGTAAGTCACTCATTTTCATGGCGCAGGATTAAAAAATTGAATATACAAAACGATCGCTTCCACACACATCGAAGCAGTCCATTTCATTCAGGAGCATAAAACACTGCGTGAAATATGAAATAATCCTGCTTTTTGGTGTAATATGAACTTTAAATGCTGAATCAGTTTTTAATGTACATGTGTAGAACATAAACCAAGCTGTTCTCATATATGCAAAAATAGGACTCTGAACCCTATGTACATTTTCACAACAACACTGTTTCTTCTCAAAGATCATATCCAAGACTTACTAAAAAGAATGGTTAATCTATAAATATTTGTAAAACCTTTTGAGAAACATTGTGGGTCATTTTTCTTATAGGGTGACATTTTTGTCCCCAGTATGAATTAAGTTGGACCAATACTCATTGAACTTATTATTTTGTGTATTATCAATTGCCATCTATTATAAAATCATGGGTACAGGCTCCTAAATTCTTTTTTTATTTTATTTTATTTACTTGTGGTAAGTGGTTGTTGTGGAATTTTGTAAAACATGAATGGTAGTCACTGAAATATGATTTCATATTATTTGCCTCAAAAAGAGTGACACACCAAAAATAAGAAAGTGGTGGCTCCTGTGCCATGGTTAATGGAGAGGCTCACCATAGAAGGGTATGCTGATTTTTGAATACTCGGCTATTGACTCTTGGATTGATATTTATTGAGATTTTTGTGTTTTAAAATTAAATGTAATTCCATGACACAGACATAGGCAGCAGATTGCCTTGCACAGAGGAGACTTTAAAGGCCACTGTACACTCTCCTGAAGCGTGTCCACACCAAACCCTTACAAACAGAACAGCCTGGATACGGTCCCATAACCTCTTGCAGCAAATGCACCTGCAGTTACATGACTCTGCCAAAAGACAGCATATTTAATTTTACAGGATTTTATGAACCTTATTAACTATGTTACACTAATAATTGAAACAAATATGCAAAAACATTCCTAATTCAAGTTTATGTTGTCATTTAAATCCAAAACATTACAGCATATCATTGGTTTGAGTGGTTCACCATTTCACCAACAGATGCAAAAGCATAGCAAAGACAACATGTTCAAATTCCATCACATCACTACACTTCTTATATGTTATGGTTAACATAATATCTTCTACTTTTTTTGTATTATTAGTATAGACATTAGTATATAGTCAGCAATTGTCTCGACTATACATACACAGCAAATACAGTGTATCACAAAAGTGAGTACACCCCTCGCATTTTTGCAGATATTTAAGTATATTTTTTTCATGGGAAAACACTGACAAAATGACACTTTGACTCAATGAAAAGTAGTCTGTGTGCAGTTTATATAATAGAGTTAATTTATTTTCCCCTCAAAATAACTAAAAATATAGCCATTAATATCTGAACCCCTGGCAACAAAAGTGAGTACACCCCTTAGAAACTACGTACATCCCTAAATGTCCAAATTGAGTACTGCTTGTCATTTTCCCTCCAAAATGTCATGTGACTCGTTACAGGAGTGCTGTCAGCATTGCTACAGAGAATGAAGAGGTGGGGGGTCAGCCTGTTAGTGCTCAGACCATACGCCGCACTCTACATCAAATTGGTGTGCATGGCTGTCACCCCAGGAGGAAGCCTCTTCTAAAGACGGTACACAAGAAAACCCAGACTATAGGACATGGTTCCAGTAATCCATGTGCTTTGTTGACATGTCTTCAGCAAACTGTTTGCGAGCAAACTGTTGGAAGATATACTGGTACTTAAATATCTGCAGAAATGCGAGGGGTGTACTCACTTTTGTGATACACTCTATGTACAACTTTTATTTGTTAATAATCTTTAAAAAAAAAAAAAAAAAAAGTGTGGTCCCAGCAAGACAAAGCCCCCCACCCCTTTTATTTTGTATTTAATCATGTTTCACACAAAGTGTTGCTCATGACAAACATATACACAAGGCATTAAAAAAGAAAAGAGGTAACGCAGATGTGGGGAGCCATCTGCCATTGGTTCAAGCATAAAAGGGTAAATAATGGCAAGTACTTCCTTGTATTTTAAAAGTTGGAAAATTTTCAACAACAAAAATTTCTAGTCATTTGTTTTTCAGATTTTAATAGCTTTGATGACCAGGATACAGTACACAAATTAAAGATATCTTCTCATGAACACAAGGGGGCATCGGTTACTAAAGATTTTCTTCCTCTGCTATAGTTGTGTAAAACAGATCATGATCATTTTCATGGAGATGCTCACCCAGATTTGATGCAAATAAACCTTTGTCGGAGCTGTAGGCAAATCGGGTAATACTTGTCCAACTTGAAATGCAAATTGAACAAATATGACTCTGCCTCACCACCATTAGTTTATGCTTCAAAATGTTTGCAGAATGTAATTCATCAGACAATCCAGTGAGATTTACTCCAGAAACAAATATTGCATTCCGAGAGGACGTTATAGCAATATTTTAATCTGCATGTGTGTTGAAGTGGTGGGGGATAATGGCATTTAAATTGCCTGTACATTGTATTTTTATATGAGTGTACAGCGCAATTGTCTTCTCGGGTATTAGTTGTACATCCAAGGATTTATGCTGATATACTGTATGCCCATTAGTTAACATCTACTTGCGTTTTCTAAGCACCAGATACATGAGGCCACTGATTAGAGTCATTGGGAAGCTGACCCAGGCCAAAATATAGGAGGATCCGTACGAGCCCTCGTGGAGACTGATATGGTGGAAGGACTTGTTCTGAGCTGTGTAAATGGAGGCTGCTATCATCACGCACACAGCTGGAGGGAGAAAAAAAATAAAGAGTGGGAATTAGTTTATATCACATTTGTTATGTCAATGTCAACATCATCATGTATCGGTTTTAGCCGTAATTGTGAGTATGCTTTACAACAACAAAATCAAGAAGCACAAACGTTTTTAGAAAAACGTTTTTCAAAAACCTCTCCATACATTTTGAGTGGCCCATTTCATTTTCAATTGCACATTAATCGCCCAGAAAAACATTTTATTCACTACTATTGATTTTCAACTCTGGCCTGCAAATAATTTCCATTGGTGGTCATTATTTTTGAAACAAAACAAAAAAAAAAATCTTCCACTAGCAGCCCCAAAATCGTCAGAAAGTGACGCAAAATCTACAGAAAGTACTCATTAGTGTTGAAAAGTTGTGCTTTGCCACATTTTTGGTATGTTGTGCTGTGTTAACCCTCTAAGGTCTGGGGATGCGCTGGCGGGTCCTGTGAGTACGCCGTCGTAAAAGCCTTGTAAATTGGTGATTACATCACCCACGCGCTTGCGGTACTCCTCATTCGAAAGTGCAGAAGTGGAGATTCACCCTCGTTTTTACTTGAAGTCAATAGACCACGTAAAACGGGATATAATGCCCTTTGAGTTTTATTGCCCTGATAAAGAAGCATTAAAACACTACATGGACCAGACTTGTAATTTTTAAAAGATAAATGTGAGTTTGTATATTGTGACTAAATATGGCCATCTAGTGTATTTGTTGAGCTAAACATAATGTTTGAATAGTTTGACCAAAGTCTGAGTATTATTTTGTATAGCTATTTTGATTGGGAATGCCAGTTCTCTTTGCATTGAGCGCTTTTCTTTTTGTGAACATTATTTTTTTTTAGTAAAAGGAATATTATTTTTGTTGTGCTTTCAGTAAATCACAGGTGTCAAACCGATTCCAGAAAGGGCCAAGTCGGTGCAGGTTTGCTTTCCAACCAATGAAGAGGACACCTTTTCACCAATCAGATCTTTTACATGTGAAATCAGTAACTTTGTCAGGTGCTGCTAGTTTCAGCAGGAAGTTCATTGGTTAAACTCTCTGTGCGGTATCAGTTGGAACAAAATCCAGCACCCACTTGGCCCTTTCTGGAATCGGTTTGACACCTGTGCAGTAAATGATACTGTAGCGACTTAACTGTTCGGCCCAAATGCATGATGGGAAGTTGGGTAACCATGACTGTCAGTGGTGACTGCAAATTGTATATCTTCTCTGTTTTGTGTTCAATACAGGGTGTTAAGAAAAAGATCATCTGTCACTTTTCCCCACGGCGTTCGCTACAATAGATATAATTGTTGTGGAAGAGATGCCAAAGCTTTTGCCAATAAATAACGCGGCCACAATGAATGCCTGTTTCCACTCCACTCGCTTGTCTCTGCCTCTTAGCTCTCAATATACATAAAACGGCGCCATTGTAGTCTATTTGCGGCAATGCGTGAGTGGGTCGTTCCGCGCATGCGTTAAATATTTTAACGTGATTAATTAAAAAAATTAATTACTGCCCGTTAACGCAATAAATTTGACAGCCCTAGTTTATTTCCATATTTTTGTCATTTCTTGTCCTTTTTCCTACCAGAAAGCACTGGGGAGAACTACATATCCCATGATTATATTCTGACGTCACACCGAAAATGATGACTGTTACAAATGAAGTCGATGGCGTGTGTTGAGAGAGAAGGAAGAGAAGAAGGCTTGCGTATAAATGACCGTGATTAGGAGTAATGCGCGTTTGCACGAGCGACTTTAAATTTTGCTTCATTTTAACAACTTGATGACTCAGATGTGTCATCTTCTTTGGATAAGCCGGAGAGTGACAACGGTTAAAAAAATATGTGTGTTCGAGAAGCTTGGATATCATTTTGAGGCCCAGAATAGAATAGGTGAGGGGAAAAAAAACAAACCTCACCAGAAAATTACCTCCACACATTTTTTGTGTTGGATGGCATAATTTTATATTATATTTTCACTATTTTCCATGGAGTCTATAGCAGCAAAAAAAAAAAAAAACGCCTCTGACCATACCTGGTGTTTCTGTTGAATCATCAAATATCACATTATTTGGTCTCATTTTTTTCTGTTGAATGTTCATCCTAACAAGTTGAATAAATATGATCAAGCTTCAAAACAGTTCGTTGAGCATGTTCGGTTGTCAATAAGACATCAATATATCAAATTTTGCCAAGCAAATTTCAGATTCTTTTGTCTCCATGAGCCCAAAATAATGATATAATTGGTCATCAGAGTGAAGAAAACAACCGTTTTGGAAGGTTATGTTGTCCTGAAAAAAAGGGACCCAGCTAGGCCATTGTGATCAATTATTTCCTTGAAATATAAAGGCACATCAAAGGCACGCAAAACTGATCGTATGTTACAATTTTCTAACAATGTCTTTGTTTTTTTGTTCACTTACAAGCTAACAGCTGAATAATGGCTGTAAAGACAAATCTCTCTCCTTGCTTGAGCCTGAAGAGCTGGAGAATGAAGACGAAGAAACTGATGCAGCACAAAATGGTGGCCAGGATCATGGTGGCCTGGACCGTCTGCAGGTAGGCTAAGGGCAGTAAGGAACCAAAAACGGTTTGTAAATTTCTCATTACATACACACGCACTAAATGCATACAGAGCAGTTTTCAACCTGCATCAGGAGTGTGGCTCCTTGCAATAGGAAAGCAAGTGTTGTTGCAAGTGTACCAGAGGTCCGAGTAGAGTACATCCCGTCCTGGTGGTGACACCAACCACCACGCCTGTAACACAGCAGTGAGTGTCAAATCAAAACAATCATTTATGCAATGATTTTTTCAAATTATGGTTTCTAAATCACTTATAGTGAAGTGGACATCCCTTCAATTTGGTGCAGGCAATGTGGGTTGACTTCCCATTCGGTATCAGTGTGAATGTGATTGTGATTGGTTGTTTGTCGCCATGTGCGTTATTATTGACTAGCGAGCAGTCAAAAGTTTCAAAGAGTACTGAAGTATCGATACTGAAATGTTACTTTCAGATATGATATTGCAAAAGTATCAATATTCTGTTATTGATTTGTTTTTGTACAAAAACAGGTCACCAGAAATTTCTTGTAAAAAAAAAATAGGAAAGAAAGAAATTTCTTGTCATAGGGTAAATTTAATTTTGCAAAACTCTTGATAGTAATTAGGGTTGCCGACTCCCTGGGAAAAAAATCAGAGAGACGTCATTGGTAGAGCCGGCTGGCCTGATAACCGTCACCCTTCAATTATTATTTTGTATGTTAAAAGTTTTTTTTAATTATTATTATTATAATTACAATATTATAATAATTTTACTCAAAGCTGAATTAATTGTGGACGTATTTGAGTGATATAAGCACGTGAAAAACAATAATTATCAGCAATGTATTTTTAATACAAAAAAATACTAGAATAAAATTAACCAATAGTATATGTCATTCTAAATTTCTCTATAATTTAACCTTATAGGTCATGGGTCTGCAAGTGAGGTCCTCGAGAGCTGCTATCCAGCTTGTTTTCCATGTCTCCCTTCTTGAACACACCTGAATCAAATGATCAGCTCATCAGCAAGCTCTGCAGGAGCCTGATAACGATCTTGATTATTTGATTCAGGTTTGTTAAGGGAGGGAGACATGGAAAAAGAGCTGGAAACCGGCTCTCGAGGGCCGGACTTGCAGACCCCTGATATAGGTTCTGAGTCTTTTCTGTGTGTGTGTAAGCGTTTTTGGCTGTCTTTAAGTACTTTCCTAAATGTGCAAACAAGCTCCAATGTTTTTTTTCTTTCTTTTTTTCTTTCTTTTAATCAATTTAGATGCGTTTGAAGTTCCCTCAGAAATAACGCTTTCGCAAATGATCACGCCAAATATAATGTGGAAATGCAAACGAAATTGCCAGAATACAAAAATCTAATTTGAATAGTCAAAATAAAGTACACAGAGAAGAACAAGAAAACAAATTTTGACCATACTTTTTAATCGCGCTTCACTCAAACCTCTTTTCTCCCACCCTGTCATGTTTTCTTCAGTTTTCCTCATGGCAGTTGCAGTACCTCCTCGACCAATGAGATGAGCGGGATTGTCATTGTTCTGTCAGCTCATTGGTCAGAAAGCAGGATAGGCGGGGGAATGCGTTCCCCTACATATTCTTGTAAAGCGCCATAACAGTATTTGTTCGTTCTACAAATAAAACACTATTTTCAATAATATGGGACAAAGCGTGTCCCTTGTAGGCTTAATATGGGATGCGTACTTTTGTTTTGAATACAGGATGATTCCGTTTTTAAAGGGATGGTTGGCAACCCTAATAGTAATAGCTAACCCTCTTCGTAACACTAACATCAACCACGCCCCTGTCCTCCTGGCAAGTGGTCTACAGCGTTCTATATTCACAACACTGACTGACCTTAAAGGGATCCTCTGTTTTTAAGCCAAGTAATTCTTAAAAGATACATGTTAGTATGAGTTATAATAAATTGATATTAAAACCCCTCTTAAAGTTTTTGTTTTAATAAAGTTTGTAAAATTATTTTAAGTGATAGGTCGCCATTCTTGTTACGTCGCAGTGCGTGACGTCACTGGTCCCGTTGCAGAAATCCCAGCGCGTCACTCGTTAGCTTTCCCAACATATCGTCAGTTCTAATCTTCCTATTTGAACCAGATCTGAAAAGTGAAGAGCAGGACAGCACTGTTGGTCGTTCACAAGACGAGCTTCAGCGAAAAATGCGTGCAGCAAATACCTGGTAAGACAAAAGCTGGGCAAAACTGGTGATGCGAGAGAGTCCTGTTGGGAAGTCCGGTTGGGAGCGAGAGTGTATGCTGTCCGGTTTTATTAGCAGATATTCAAGGTAAGCATATTGCGTTTTCAAACTTATCCCAATATAATTATATAGATTGTTAGCATCCAGAGCTGTCGTGTGCTTACAGTACAGGCCAAAGAGCACACCTTGTGTAATCCATGTCTTATACATTGTAACGCGTGGTAGCTAGGATACATGTATAAAAGTACCAAAAAGGGGAGAAGCTTCCACTTATGCACATTTATTCACAAAAAATAATATTTCCACCTTGACCACTTTTCACTCGGGAGCTCAGCAGTACGCAAACACGCGTTCTCTGACTAACTCTTAACATTGTTGTAAGGTCCACGTCAGAGTCACTGTCGTCACTGTAGCGTGCCATAGTGCTTTAATTATTTAGTATGATTTGGGGAAAACTCCCACGAAGAATAGTCAACAAAAAAGATAGCAATAGTAATCCAAATCTGCGTTTTTTTTTTTTACTCACTCGAAGATCCAGGAATTAGACCGATACCATGGCAATGTCGCAGCCGCGATCAGGCCGTCGATTCCACAAAATAGACTGATCCGAAAAGCCGCTGTGGGACCGACGAATCAAAAAAATGGACAGATCCGAAACCAATATTGCAGACGCGTCGGATCCAGAAAATAGACGGATCCCTTACCTGACTGAGGATCCAGGAAAAATGTTCGGGCGCTAGTTGTAACGCGTGGTGGGTAGGATGCGTGCATACAGGGACCAAAAAGGGGGAGAAGCTTCCACTTGTGCACATTTATTCAGTAAAAATAATATTTCCACCTTGACCACTCACTTCACTCCCCTTGTTTCCATTTGATTGGAAATTGCATCCAAAAGCAGCACATCGTGGCATTTTACTTTGCGAGTTTAGGCAGCAATAAGCAATAGTTGAACACGCAAGATACCAATGACGTCATCACTGCGAGCCCGCAAACCATGGCGCCAACTAACGGTCAAAATATGGACTAAATATTATAAAATATTGCCATTGAGTTAACATTTTATGTGTTTCTAACAACATATTTTAGTACAAGAGAACAATTGTGGTTTATTAGAGCCTACATTTAAGTTAGAGGATCACTTTAACAACGCCTCCGTTAACAAGGCGTCAAAATAAAGTTATTCAGCAAATGGTTTTTGAGCACCAGAATATAGTGGATATTGGGAAAGTGCAAATCTGCGAGATGTTTATGAAAATTATTACTCGTGTGTTATCATTTACAGTTTGTTGTAATATTTTTTAGGAACATGATCGTTAGCGCTTTGTTGTTACATATGTACACGCCCCTCACACACCCCGGTCTTGCAAGCCGCAGAGATTGGATATATTTGCATTTTCCTCGTTGAACATTTAGCGGCATCAATGACAGCTAGACTTCAAACTGATTGGACGTTTACTCGTAATGAACTCAGTTAGAGAGGTTTTGATTTCATATTTAAGATTCACATGATTGGACGTCTATCATCGTCAAAGGCACCGAAAAAGTTCATTTAAAAAATAACACTTAATTTTTTTTTTTTTAATGCGGTATTGAAAATGGTATCAAGTTATGCGTTTATTTGTTTTTTCAGTATCGTGACAGCAGTAGTCCAGAGTGGATGGATGGGTGTTTTGGAATTGTAGTTTGTGTTATTAAGCCAATAATAAAGAATAACATATCGTATATATAATAACATGTGTACATGTCTTCTGCTAGCACCTTGAATAAATGGCCCTGAGCTCTACAATGGAGTGGTACTTACGTTGTGTATGGTTGCAACAAAGAGGAGAACGGCTGCAGCCAAATGGAAAAGGATGATGAGGACTAAGATGATCAACATGTCTGCCCCCTCTCTTTGGCTAACTAGGTGATAGTGGCAGATAGTTGGCGGGACGCTTTTGTAACACTCGGTCCGACTGGTGGCGTTTTCCTCCGTTTATGCTGGAGGTCAAGTTTGTAGACTGGCAGTCAAGCTCGATCGAACCCTTACATTAAAGAAGTCTGGAACAACAAACATGCAACACAAACAAAACATGGTTAATCTTTTGATTGCATCACAGGTGACATAGAATATTATGTTCACATGAGTTCAGAATACAAGTTGATAATAATAATAATAATTAGTGTTGTCTAGATCACATATTTTTGCACCCGAATTCGACCCCATTAGAGCAAGAGAGAGGGAGTTTGCTGCTAGAATGAACCAATAACTTTACAAAGCGTCGAGAGTTAGATTGTTGTTGTTTTTTTTGTTAGATCCAGTGTGCCTCCATCAGAGGTTAGTAAATGAAGCAGACTGTATTGTTTGTTGATGAGACGTTACTACTTAGCAAAGAGCGCGAAGCTAGTTAGTGATTGTGCCAATCGGTTAATCAGGTTCTTAAGTGTCTGTTTGTATTGTGTTTTGGAGAAGCATATTAGCACTTGTGTTATTGTTAGATATTAAATTTGTCTCATTTCTTTTTATTACGAAACCACACACATAAACCCATTCATATAACAGTATTGCGCCTCCTTTCGACACAAGCTCCCATTTAAACTGTAAATTGTCATACAAGAGAGAGCGCTTTGAAATTGGATTTGAATTTTATTTATGAACAACTGTTTGATAAAGAAAACTGATTCATTACAGTCTGCCTCCTCCTTACTGGATTTTGTTATTTAATTTGTTCCAAGAAAATAAATAAGTCATTGACACAATTTATATCAGCGCTTTGCCCACAAGATAAAAAATTTCAATCAGCAGTACTTTTTTAAAAATTTGAATGCAGAGGACTTTTGTCTTATTTTTTCTACTGAGATTTTTTTTTAATGTTTTATACTCAGAACCTTTATTAAAAACAGTACAGTCTTAGACTACAGTTAGGTCAGGAAGCAATAATAAAACATTATTTTTGATGGAAATGGTCATCCATTTTGTCTTCATTGGTACTTACAACATGCCTAAAACAACTTCAATTTAAATTCTGAAGGTAATATAAAAAAGTTTATCCGACTAATCATTTAATTAATTGGCCACTTAATCGATTATAAAAATAATCGTTAGTTGCAGCCCCACTGTGACCGAGTATACAAGTGCAGAGGTACAAAAAGTATGTGCCTATTTTCTCATCTATTTTTTACCTGTTTTGAGAGCATCCGCTTTTATGTGGTCTGCGTGAGTGGAGTGACTGATGTCATATCAATCACATGACAGCTGCGCTTGTTTTTTGTGTTTAATTATTTTCCCCATTATCAGAGGTTTAACAAATATGTGATTTGCATACTTAATTACTTTGTGCAACCATCTTTCACATGATTCGTTTATACTATGTGTTGACTATTGCTTTAATTTTGATATACAAAACAATTGAAATAAAAGAAACACAAATGTTCACCTCCTGAAGGTTTAATGGCTTGGTGAAAAATTCTCAGTATATTCAACCCCTGTATGGTGTTCTGTGAGACCTGTTTTTCCCATTACAGACAACAGAGGTCAGGGCCCGAACACCCTACAAGGGTTAATAATTTTGTACATGCAGGAAATCGTATTTATACGCACATCTATCTTCCAATAAGCTATGTGAAAGTATTTACCGAATTTTTTTATGTGAGTTAAACACGCCCACCTCCATACTAATCTAGCTTCCACCTTTAAAGTAATTAAGTCTTAAAGTCTGGCGTTGAAGATCTATTCAAAATGCACAGTTGAAGTGTTTAAACGTCTGTGAACAATTACAAACGCAGCTTTCTATATAGAACTCTAGGAATTACAGGGTTGATGAGGAACTGAGTGAAATATGTGCAGGGGCCTGAGTCTCTCTTCAATGCATATAAATTATAATTTGAGTAAGCCTGTTGTGTTATTGTGAACGACTTTACACAAAGGCATTAGGATTTCAGTGTTTAAAAAAAAACAAGAGGGTACCTTTCATTCAAACCATAAAATAATGTAACAGGATACTAGCAAATAACACATTAAGGTAAATGGTTGTAAAGCTTGGTTGGATTGTGACTAATGGTGTTTTGGCCATCTGAAATTCGACAGCCATACCAGCCGATCTACCATTTGTCCCCTGCAGCTGACATGTTTTCAACTGACTCACATGAATTTGAGCATATTTCCCCTATTTTGTTCTCTCTGTAATGCCTGCCTCTACTCAGGTTACACTCTAAGGTGGCTTTATATGCTTTGAAAATTAAATGCTAAAACTCCTCACTGAACCTAAAACCAGCCTGAAGCCTTTGTTGCTGCTTAAATGTTTCCAATAACCCGCCTCAGGAAATCTGTCAAGCCAAATCTTTCCTGACCTATTTTCAATAATTTCTTATAACACATTTCATTTTCTTGGCCTTTTGACATATTGTGAGATGCTGACTTACAGTGCTGGCCCATAGTATTGGCACCCCTGCAAATCTGTCAGATCATGCTCAATTTCTCCCAGAAAATGATTGTGATTACAAATGTTTTGGTAGTAATATCTTCATTTATTTTGCTTGCAATGAAAAAAAAAAAAATCATTTCAGACAAAACTCCAATAATGGGCCGGACAAATATATTGGCACCTTCAGACTAATACTTGCTAGCACAACCTTTAGACAAAACAACTGGTAACAACAGCTTCCGGTATCCATCAATTAGTTTCTTATAATGCTCTGCTGGAATTTTAGACCATTCTTCTTTGGCCAACTGCTCCAGGTCTCTGAGATTTGAAGGGTGCCTTATCCAAACTGCCATTTTCAGATCTCTCCACAGGTGGTCTATGGGATTCAGGTGTGGACTCAGTGCTGCCCACTTTAGAAGTCTCTAGTGCTTTCTCTCAAACCATTTTCTAGTGCTTTTGGAAGTGTGTTGTGGGTCATTGTCCTGCTGGAAGACCCATGACCTCCAAGGGAGACCCAGCTTTCTCACACTGGGCCCAACATTATGCTGCAAAATTTGTTGGTAGTCTTCAGACTTCATATGCCATGCACACGGTCAAGCAGTCCAGTGCCAGAGGCAGCAAAGCAACCCCAAAACATCAGGGAATCTCCACCATGTTTGACTGTGGGGACCGTGTTTTCTTCAAAGGCCTGTTTATTTATTTTTTTTTTTTTGTAAACTCTATATTGATGCCTTTTCCCAAAAAGCTCTACTTTTGTCTCACCTGACCAAAGAACATTTTTCCAAAACGTTTTTGGCTTTCTCCGGTAAGTTTTGGCAAACTCCAGCCTAGCTTTTTTATGTCTCTGGGTCAGAAGTGGGGGTCTTCCTGGGTATCTTCCTGAGTCCCTTTTCATTCAGACGCCAACGGATAGTACAGGTTGACACTTTTGTAGCCTTGAAGTGCAGGACAGCTTGAACTTGCTTGGATGCTACTCGAGGTTCTTTATCCACCATCCGCACAATCTTTCGTTGATATCTCTCGTCAATTTTTCTTTTCTGTCCATGTTCAGGGAGGTTAGACACAGCCACGGGCTTTACACTTATTGATGACACTACGCACGATAGACCCAGGAACATTCATGTCTTTGGAGATGGACTTGTAGCTTTGAAATTGCCCATGCTTCCTCACAATTTTGGTTCTCAAGTCCTCAGACAGTTTTTTGGTCTTTTTTTGGTTTTTTTTTTTTGGGGGGGGGGTCTTTCTTTTACCCATGCTCAATGTGGTACACACAAGGACACAGGACAATGGTTGAGTCAACTTTAATCCATTTTAACTGGCTGCAAGTGTTATTTATTATTTTAGTTATTGCCACCACGTGTTATGTGTCACAGGTAAGTAACAGGTGCTGTTAATTACACAAATTGAGAAGAATCACGTGATTTTTCAAAGGGTGCCAATACTTTTGCCTGGCCCATTTTTGGAGTTTTGTGTGAAATGAAAAATTTTTTTTTTCCATTTTCTTTTGTCTTTTTTCGTTGCAAGCGGAAAAAATGAAGATATTACGACCAGAGCATTTGTAATTGCAATCATTTTCTGGGAGAAATTGAGCATTATCTGACAGAATTGCAGGGGTGCCAAGACATTTGGTTAGCGCTGTATTTTACTTTCTCATGTAATTTTGATTATTTCATTCTTACAGGTTTTATTGCTACTTTTGTGACCATCATTTGTTTTTTGTTAGTCTTTACTACTTTTGTCACGATACTAAAATTTTCTATACCACACAAATAAAAAACACAGAACTATTATCATTATTTTAATAAACTCTTTCAGTGCAATTTAATTAATTTAATTTAATTTAATAAAATAATCATGTGGCTCTTAAAAATTAAAACTTTTTAAATGAGTTTATCACTAGTTGATATCCAATCCATTTGAACTGGGATAGTTGCAGAGAGTAAACTGTTGTGCTACTCCCAACCCACTCACTTCAAATGAATGGGACGTCTAGCGCTGTGACTAGCAGCCAATGTGTTAAAAAGTAAAATGTGTTCTTTCACTGGCCAAAATGCACCGTGCCACTAATTAGCTTATCACTAGTATATATCCAATCCATATGAACTAACATTCGCTGTCAGCCTTCCTACTTCAAACTGACTGGACGTCTAGCGCCTTCAATGGTAGTCAATCAGTTAACAAAGAAACATTACTATCAATAGCAATATCAAATTTGCCCACGGACAAAAAATATCTGGTGTCTTGTGGTCATGCAAAAACAAAAAAAAAGTACTTTGGCAATAAAATATTGTGTCTAGATACAATGCTCCAGTGTCATTACTTTGATACTTTTGACAACCCAAGTAATTACTGACTTTGTGAGCTCCATGTAAACCGCTCTGCCTTTGCTTTTTTTTTTTTTTTTTAATACATCGCTTTGAACAGTCCTCTGTCTGTACTGTGGTTTAAAGTTAAAGTTAAAAAAATGTATTAGCTGGGAATCACAATTAACAAAACACAAGACTATAATACACGCACACATGATTTAAATTTTGGTAGCTGCCACCCAAAGCGAACATTAAAAGAAGCCGAGTTGGCAGAAACACAGTTCTACACACACACGCATATACGCACACACACAAGCAAGCCAGGCAGACAGCAAAGGAATTGGCCCATTCTGCCAAAATGGAATTGTAGTAAAAACAGACTCCTTCTGCCGACAGGAAACAGGCCGCAATTTGTGGGAGCACATGTGGCTGTGAAAGTGCTGCCAGGAGATGGACTGACCCTGTTTGAGGTGGCAAGGGCAGGAAAACAGAGGGTTTATCATGAAATGTTGGTGCTATTCGGCTCTGAATTACGTGACTCCAGGTTCAGGGTTTAGACAGGAATGTAAACACCAACAGCTTTTTCTGAATGCAACATGATCACACAATAAACTGAGACAAAATCTTCATAAATAACCACTAAAATTGTTTGCGGGAACTTAGTGTATAGACCCTACCCACCGACGTCACAAAATCAGGTGCTCGCTGTATGGTTCCGCCCACTTGTCCGTCATTTTGTGTCTGTATTATCAATGGTCTCAATTGATCGAGCAATTTATAATGCATTTCATGGAAGACCCGGTGCTTTCGGATGCCGTAAACTCACTTGATGCGTTGCATAAAAGGCGTTATGTGGAAAAGCTTCAGTTTATCCATTCGCCAGATCCATATTTGATGCCTAAATCGATGTTTTTCGACCCACTGTCTCCGCCGTATTTGCCTGACATCTGCTAGCTACCCTGAACTGTACAACTATCTTGTCCACACAAAATCAGCCTATTCTCATGAAAGTTGTAAAACTTTAAGAGCTTGGAGGCTTATAAATACTTCGTTGCTGGTTGGGTGAAACAGGTCCTCGTCCACGAAAATTCGGCAGGAATCTATGTTGTGCTTGGAAAGGTGAGTTACGAAATTATCAATTCAAAATCTTTTGTTATTGCTAACATCCACTGTCAAGTCTAATGTATTTCATGTCGTTTGTCAATGGAGTTAGGGCTTTTAATGTTTATATGGTTTAGCGATAGCACTCTCACTACATACATACGTGTATGTTGTCGGCGATTAGCCTAGCAATGATCTTAATTGTGGTTGTCAGCCCAAAACCCTCTAAATATATATTAAATGCATCTTACCAGATATAAAATGACTACTACATAATCTGTGGTAATCGTTTGGAGCCCAGTTTTCTCGTCGAATTGCAGCAGCCCATCTCGATCTCTTCTCTCCGGGTCTCTCGGAATCCGGTAGAACTTCAAGTCTCTCCGTCTTCTCCGTCTATCTTCTCTGTTATTGCAACCGACCGCCACACACGCCTTCACCATTTTGATTATTAATGTTAACGAGCAGAAAAACACGTCGTAAATAGGAGGAATGTACGTAGCCGTAACAGGGAAACATGATGTGTTGACGGACAATTGGGCGGCACCAGTCAGGAGGAAGGAGTTGTGACGTCACGTGGGTAGGGTCTATACGTATGTACTGTCGGGGTGTGACACTATGGTGATATATCACAATACTTTGTATCCCAATAAGGGTATTTACATGCTACCACCAAGAATCGATATACTGTATCATTTTAAAAAGACATCACTGTTTAATAAATGAACCAACAGGTTGCTCCCAAAATGTTCCACTACACCAGGGGTCAGGAACCTACGGCTCGCGAGCCAGATCTGGCTCTTTTGACGGCTGCATCTGGCTCACAGACAAATCTTTAATTATTTAAAAAAAAAAAAAAAGTTATACTCGCTATACTCCTTTGCGCACTGCGCGAAACAGCGACGGTCACTGGTCATATACTGGTGTTGCGCAGTTAGACGTGATTTTTGCGGCGTAACTTTTTTAATGCGCCGACAACACTCCCGCACTATGCACTAGATATCATTAAATAGCAACCTAGATGTGCTACGTTAGATCCCCCCAAGTCCCATGCCATTGGCTGCGTGAGCCCAGGGTGATCATGGGACACGTAGTCCAAATACTACAACCGACGAGTAAAAAGCCGGTTCGCAGTAATTTTAGTGGGAAAGTGGCAAAAATACATGTCGTTGTGTCTATCTATCTATTTTAGGGCTGTCAAACGATTAAAAATTTTAATAGAGTTAATTACAGCTTAAAAATTAATTAATCGGAATTAATCAGAACTCAAACCAGCTATAAAACATGCCATATTTTTCTGTAAATTATTGTTGGAATGGAAAGACACAAGACGGATATATACATTCAACATACTGTACATAAGTACTGTATTTGTTTATAAATCAACAAGTAGGCATTAACATTAACACTCTATTAAAGCGATCCATGGATAGAAAGACTTGTATTTCTTAAAAGATAAATGTTAGTACAAATTATAGAAATTTTAAATTAAAACCCCTCTGAATGTTTTCGTTTTAATAAAATTTTTACAATTTTCAATCAAAAATGAACTAGTAGCTCGCCATTGTTGATGTCAACAATTACACAATGATAAAGGTGCATAAAATTAGTCGCACCCAAGTGCCAGCAGAGGGCGACAAAACACAAAAAAACACAAGTAACAAGTGGCCATGGCACTGTGCTGTCATTTTAATATGTTTGAGCGGGGTGTGTGCGTTAATTGCGTCAAATATTTTAACTTAATTTAAAAAATTAATTACCGCCCGTTAACGCCATAATTTTGACAGCCCTAATCTATTTATTTATCTATCAATCACATAGGCAATGCAGATGAGGCAGAGACAGTGTTCAAGTGGGGTTGCCGTATTTCGCTGTCGAAAATAGCGGCCGATGTGCGCATAAGCGTGAGATCAGGAAGTAAACTTTCCTCGTTTTCAGTTGCGTTTTCTAATTTTAAAAATCCTTTTTAGAAGACGGCAAAAAGAAAAAAAGACGAGTATCGTACTTTTCAGCAGGATATAAGGACATAAATGCAGCATGTAAGCTATTTATCGCAGTTCAACGTGAATGCAAGGTTTTGACTATGAAAGGGACAACAAGAGGGGAGCATTTACTCAAGTCCTTCACTATGTTCGATAAAGAAAAAAACTCTACCGATGGATAAACTTGTTTCGGTGTGCACTGATGATGGTCTGTGCATAAGTTTCTCAACGCCTGCATGAAGCTTAACCCCACCAAGTATCAACCAGACTACAAAGCCATCAGCAAAACCATGCAGCACCAGAAGTCACATTACAGTAATGGTAAGAAATACTCACCATTGATTAGCAACAGCATAACTATGTTATTCAAAAGAATTCAGAGACCTATTGTACCGTATTTTTCAGACTATAAGTCGCAGTTTTTTTTTCATAGTTTGGCATGGGGTGCGACTTATGGCGGAAAACACAGACAAGACTGAAAAAGCAGTTTCTGCTCTTGCACTCCTCTTTAAAAGAAACTGCAGTATTTTAAGCCAAAACAACTGTTGTGTTTGAAAGAACAATATGTCTATATGCTGCCATAGTAGATTCGTGGCTCTATAAGCCCAAAAACTATTTTTAATTTGTCCGTTTTACCCTGAAAACCCCCGTTTACAGACATCGCGCAACCGCTTTTGTTTCAACCTAGCCATAATAAGAAGGTAAGTAATTATAATTATATTTATTATTCAAAATGTCTGTCATTTTTAGCTTAGAATAGTTAATTGATGTCTAATATTTAGTTAAAAAAAAAAGAAACGACTAAGAAAAATTATTCACTCGCATATTTTTAACTTTTAAACAAATTATGTCACAATGAAAAATTTGGCGTCTGTAAAAAAGTCAAGGCTATCTACCTCATAACCATCGCTTAATTGTATTTTTTTGTTGTTGTCACTTATACATTTTCCCCGTATGTTATATAATAAATAATCGATCCAAACAAAAAAAAAAAAAAAAAGAAAAAGGACGTTTAAAAGGGTAACTATATGAAAAACAAAATCTCAACCACTCCTTGTCGTCTGTGATTTCTGCATCGCGACCATGGTTATATCACCATGTTTCACCCGTAAAATCAATAAAAAATCTGGCTGTGGCCATTCACAGCTGTGTCTTGACCCTCGGTGATACATGCTACAAGTAGTTTTTGGATCGAAACAAGGTAAGTACGCGATAATGTCTCGTTAAAATCGTGGCGTCTTTAATTCTGCTCTCGCGTGCTCTCGCCTTCAGTGAGGGTTTTGCTGTTTAATTTTTTTTTATTTTTTTATTTTTTAAATGCCCTCCAGTTCAAAATTTTTCTTCCTTCAGAAAATTGAGATTTTAAGCTTTCCAATGATGCATCACACATACATATAGGACAATTTTGAAATTTAGCCAAATTGGGGGGTCTCAGAGCGGAACTTCAAGTCGCCTGAGAGTTTTCCGCCTTATAGTCTGAAGCGACTAATGTGTGAAATTATTAACACATTATTATATCATTTCACATGTTATTTTGGTGTTTTGGAGTGACACTGATGGTTTGGTAAATTTGTTAGCATGTTCTTTATGCTATAGTTATCTGAATAACTCTTAATAGCTATGTCACATTAACATACCGGCGACGTTCACATTTCTTTGTTCATGCATCATGTAACGTTATCATACTGTACACTTATTCAGCATGTTGTCCTCGATTGTATTTTTATTTTAAATTGCCTTTCAAGATGACATTAGATTTTATCAAGTAAATTTCCCCCAAAAATGCGACTTATAGTCCGGTTTCGACTCATATGTTTTTTTTCCCTCTCCTCTGAGCATTTTTGAGCTGGTACGACTTATTCTCAGGTGCGACTTATAGTCCAAAAATACGGTACTTTAAAGGTGTTGAAATTACACAAAATGCCCACATTACTTGTATTTTTAGTTTCAAACATATTGTATGACTCTCACGGAATTACATTTAAAAATATGTGGTGTTCTTGGCGCTCTCAGCCAAAAAGGTTCCCGACCCCTGCACTAGACATTTTCCATTTGAATAGTTTCGATGTAAACTAAGTAGCTGCCATTGACAGCGATAGACGATCAATTCATGTTGACTGGGAGGGGGTGAATTAACATTCATTCATTCCTATTTTTTGCACATAGTACAGTCGATCCATGTTCTCCTTTGCATTGCTAACTACAAGCACGATAATACATTTTAAAATAGTTAATTCCGCTCTTGTGTGAGCAGATTTACTACTGAACAGTGGGATAATTCCCATATGTTAAGTCGGTGGAACGGAATCATGGCAACTGATAACATAATATTGTGTTTTCTTAAAGATGTAAACAAAATTGGGCAATGTTGAAATGGAAATGCTGTATCTTCGCATTCAGCACATAAAAACATCGTAGCCACTAAAAGCTTTGTAAACTATGCATGTAAAATCTTATTCCAGGGCTGTCAACAGACTTGCAGGGGCCCGAGGACAAGAGACCATTTTAGGGCAACCCCCACCCAACCCCACCCCTGCCACCTGCTTGTCACGACAACATACGGAGTACTTTTAACGCTTAACACAGTTTAATTTAACATATCGTAATTTGATGTGACACAATATAAACAAACAATTTCCATCTCTTGTTCCATGTAGGCTACAATACAATACAACTGAGACTGACGGGGGTTATCAAGCCCTCAAACAGTGATGGGCCTAGATTTTTTGACAGCAAAGTCATTTATAACATCAGTGAAATCCAATTTTTGAACAAGCTAACGCTCAATGGAGAGCATGGCTAGGTTGTTAAGCCTGCCCTGTAATATGGTGGAGCGTAAGTAGTTTTTTTATTAATTTCATTTTACTGAGGGCTCGCTCTCCTCCAGCTACAGTCATTGGCAAAGACAAGAAAATGTGAAGCGGTGTGCAGAGATCAATATAAATACTTTGTAGACCCATGCTATAGATGTAAAACCCAAGATAAAATCTAGCCGCCGGACCAGAGTCTGTTCAGCCTCGCGCACCTGCTCCCCACAGACTAACATATATCCCTGATCTCCCATCACCTTCTCTTCCTCGGCTCAACGCGAGCAGCATGTCTTGTCATACCGTAGCTCAATAGGCTACAAGCGGCCGGTGACAGACTCGAATTGGGCTTTGGTCATGGTGATCGTGAATGTAAACATTCAATGTTAGCAGCTGTTGTTCACTTACTGACATCACCGTCCACAGCCAACTCTAGCCCTAATTCTCTGGCTTCTTGTCCCCCTTTCAAAAACTTTATCATTTTTTTCTCGTTCACCTCTATGATATTCATCTCTTTTTCTTTTTTCTTTTCTTTTCTGCGCACTGGATTTATGACGACTCGCCATGTTTAGAGTTTATAACAATGACAGATTTTAATTTCCCGCTTCAAGGCACGTACGTAGTGCAGCCTTGAGTGCGGCAGATCGGGGTCAAACCATTCTCTGCTAAGACAGAGGGGGTGGGAGGGGCGTTCTGCAAAAAAAGAGAATCATTTATATTTGAAATATTTAATATGTTAAAGTTTTTAAGTATATATCGAGGAGAACATAATATTTAATCAGACAATGATTTAAATAAAAAAGAAATACAGTATGTGAATGTAAAATAAAAATAAATTAAGGGTCATTCAGGGGCCTCTATGGTCCTGAGGCCCGGGACAACATACCCGGTGCCCCCATCCAAAGCCCTACACCCCCCGCTGTCAATGGGCTTGCTACAAACCCTCACCTCTCGACAATGTATGTCAAAACCAATGGCAGCAAGAAAATATATTGCTCATTTGTCCCTCCCAGTCGATATGGAATGGACATCTAGTGCTGTTATTGGCAGCCAAATCCAGATAAATATTTATACTAGTTGGCCCTCCGAAGGAAACCATAACTAAAATTGGGCCAACGACAAAGACGAGTTTGACACCCCTGCCATAGCATCTGCTTCCGTTGTGGGATGATGGCAGCCACCTCAACTGACACACAGACAAAGAGAAACTAAATACAACCATTCCTCCTTTCCACTCACCCTTATAATAGGAAGCTGGAGGACTCTACGCAAGTGTGTGTATGTGTGTGCGTGCGTATTTGTCGAGGGGATGAGAGATTGAGAGAGAAAGAAAGAGAGAGTGAGAGAGACTGTTGGAAAATGCTGACATTTAATGTCCTTTTCTTTCATAAAACACAAAGCCACAGACTTAACTGGGCCTCTGGATCTCACTCCCCTGTCTCCCTCTCACTGTTCCGCTCTCCAAACTCTTCTCTTGCTGGCTTTGAAAAAAAGCCTGAAAACTGATGAAGAGAAGAGGAAGTGGTCATGAACTCTCCAATGGAGCCCTGTGGTTGCAAATTAAGTTATACAAAATCTTCCCGCGAAACCACATACTAGAAAAACTACTTGTAGAAGCAAGCATTTTGTTTGCCACGCAATTTTTTCAATTATTTGGTGAAAAATTCTACAAAAATTACAACACTTTTTCCACTCACTTTATTTTTCAAGTGACATTGAACTGACCTGTCACTAATGTTAAATGTATCAAGTAGTGCTGCAACCTAAATCTATGCAAACAGATGGCTGCCAGGAGTAGGGGTGTGACAAAATATCAAAATGGTGATGTATCCCGATATTTTGTATCCCAAATGGTTATCGATATGCACCCACCAAGAATGGATATATCGTTTTAAAAAGGTGTCATTGTTTGAAAATACGGAAACAACAAGTGGCTACCAAAATCCATTACAACTGGGAGGGGCGAATGAATGTTCATTCATCCAAAAGCAGAGCAGTCGCAGCCCGTCTTTTCGATTTTTGGGGCGTTTACTGGTCACTTTTTGTTCATTTTAGGGTATTTACGGATCACTTCCTGTTGAGTTTGAGTCACTGCCTATTCATTTGGGGAGATGCCTGGTTCACTTCCTGTTCTGTAACCCAAAATCAACAGGAAGCGACCCATGAATGCCCCAAACTCAACCTGAAGAGACCCTGAAATGCTCCATAATCAACAGGGAATGACTGAAAATCACAAATTACCTGAAATGCCCCCAAATTAAACTCATTGGTTGCCACTGACCTCCATAGACGTCCAATCCATTTGAACTGGGAGGGTGGCAATCCTCCCACTTCAAACGGACCCACTTCAAACGGATTGGACGTTTATTAGTGATAAACTCATTCCAATTCACAGCAGAAGCTTGTTTTTCTGTTTGTTAGTTGTTTTGTAGAATATCGTAGAATGATTTCCTAACCAATGTATCGATAATTGTTGTATCACCCATACTATCTGCCCTTTTTTTTTTTTTTTTTTAGCTTTTAACCAAGAATCGAGACTGTTTTACGTCCATATCTATAAAGAATTCAGGGATTTAAGCATTTATTCACAATTTTCAACGAAAAAATTTCTTTGTCTGTGATTCCACTCGGTCAGCTTTGACGGCCTCGCCAACAATGCAGGCCCCGCGCTCCGCGTCCCGTCAATTATATTATGAAGTCTATGGTATCGCCATGTCGTGAGATCATCGTTATCGTGAGCTTTGTATTGTAAATTGTATCGTATGGTGAGGTACCACGAGGTCCTCACCCCTAGTCAGGAGCATACATATTTTTCTATCTAATTATCTACTAATACATTACTAGTGAGTAGTGGTTTTGACTTTTAAATAGGGCTGTCCCAAACGAAATTTTCTCCTGATTAGTCAGCCGACTATTTTTACAATTAGTCGACTAATCTACAATTTTATCGCCATTGTTGATGTCAATAATTACACAATGCTCATGGTGCTGAAACCCACAAAATCAGTCGCACCCAAGCACCAGCAGAGGGCAACAAAACACCAAAAAATACAAGTAACAAGTGGACATTACACTGTGCTGTTTGAGCGGGGCATGTGCGTTAAATGTGTCAAATATTTCAACGTGATTAATTTTAAAAATTAATTACCGCCCGTTAACGAGATCATTTTGATAGCCCTAATAAAAATCTAATACTGACACCAGATGCAATGACAGAAAGTGCTTTTTTTGCAGAGTGTAAAGCTTACGGTTAGTGGTTTAGCGAACATACTTCGGGTGATCATTTCAAAATAAAAGCACGGCATGTTCCTCATATAAATAACGATTCCTGGAGTTAATCCCACATACTTCAGAATTCAGATTCTACACTAAGAAGTGCTTTAAAATGACACCCTTTTTAAAAATTATGATTGGGAATTAATATAATTATTATAATACTATTATATATAGTAGTATACTATAATAATAATGCTAGACTTTTTTTTATAAGAATTGTTTTGAATAATGTTGGAAAGGCGAAGTCAGTGTTCTGAATCTATTTACATTCCATTTTTTTGCTCTAGTAAATTATATCAACTAAGCCTTGCACAATATATCGTTTGAACATCGCCATCGCAATGTGCGCATGCGGAATAGTCACATCGCAGGACGTGCAAATTTTTTTCTTTTTTTCAACATTTAAACTTTTGTTTTACTTTATGAATGCAGCAAGTGTGCATATCCTGGATTAAACTGAGTTATAAAAATTAGGGCCGATGGCGGCATTTTTCAAAGCATCGGAATTTAAAGACAACATACATTCATGTTTTTCTGCTTCATGCTCATACGGCACCAAAGTGTCTCACTCTCCCTCCTGCTAGGCAGCGCGATCAAACTGTTTTTCTTAGTCAACAGTGCAGCTGTCCTGAACGGAGCTATTCAAGTTATTTGGTTAAAATTGTGTCGTTTTAATATCGCAATATAATATCGCAAGCTCCCCAAAAATCGCAGTCGTTTGGGACAGCCCTACCGGAACATATTTCCTCCACACCCTTCTCACCTTTTTAACCCCTGACCCATTTTCATGCTTGCATATAGCATTGTTTATTTAGTATTAGGCCGTGTTCACACTTGGCACTTTTTTCCAGAAAAAAGCGCTGCCTCCTGCCCCTACTGAGCGCTTTCTGAGCGCCTTTTGAGCGAGTATTCTAAACGGGATTCTGTCTTAAACGTCACCATACATAACAGTTAGTAACGTTGGTCAACCAAATAGGCTAACGTAGTCCATCGTTAGCATTTTAATTCATGTATTAAATGTGTTTAATAAAATGCTACTCGTATTGGCTTTGATATTTGAAGAAGAGGAGGAGGCTCCTGAACCAGCAAGGCGCCGTTAATGGATGCATGACATCCTCTGCATAAGGGAGTTGCAGGGGCTTTCAATAACCTGGTCCGGGATCATTTGTGACTCATGTCATATAACTGTGTATTGTGAAATGGCAATGGCCAGTTATCCGACTGAGACTAATGCCCCACAAACCACCTGAAAGCAGGGCACAAACATGGGTACAATGCCAAATTAATTCTAATTCCCTGATACTTGAGCCACCAACTTGTGTGCCCGCGTGCGGGGCAAAATTTTGGTCACTCCTAACAAAATCTCACTCCAAGGTTTTTCTAAAAGTTGGCAGCTCTGACACACCCGCACTAATGTATGCACACACGCACTCGGCGATAGAACGAAGCCGTGAAAACTACCGTCCTCATTTTTATTTTAGGGCTGTCAAAATTAACACGTTAACGGGCGGTAATTAATTTTTTAAATTAATCACGTTAAAATATTTAAGGCAATTAACGCATGCGCGGAACGACCCACTCAAGCATTGCCGCAAACAGACTACAATGGCGCCGTTTGAAGTATATTGAGAGCTAAGGGCAGAGACAAGCAAGTGGAGTGGACACAGGTGTTACCGGCTCCCGCCAAGGGGGCCGCTGTTATTTTCAATGTGACCGGTATTGTCAGACTAAGCAGTGAGGAAGAAAGTGGTCAAGCGAGAGAGTAGAAAAAGTGCGCAGTTAGCGCAGGCTCAAGTGCTGCGTCCCCCACATGGTTTTGTTTTGTTAATAAAAGTACCCACAAAAAGCCATCCAACGCCTCTCAGTGTTTATATGTACGCCGCTGTCTTCCTCAGGAGGAAATCGGACAAACCGAGCCAACCAACAACGAGCCAACATGAATCGCCGGTCCATAGCACCGCCAATTATCAAGAAGGGCGAATTGGTAACGCAGGCATTTATTGGAGCTGCGCTAGTTAATGGAATAAGCGGTGGCATCTATTCCACAACTGTTATCACTATTGTGGGAAGCGACATGGGGAAGAATAACTGGAGATGATCTTTTTCTTAACACCATGTATTGTATTCAACGCAGAGAAGATATACCATTTGCAGCAACCACTGTGACTCATGGTTGCTCAAATTCCCATCATGCATTTGGGCAGTTAAGAACATTTAAGTCGCTACAGTATCATTTACTGAAAGCACAACAAAAATAATATTCCTATCTCTCAAAAATGAAATAATGTTCACAAAAATAAAAGCGCTCATTGCAAAGAGATCTGGCATTCACAATCAAAATAGCTCTGCAAAATAATACTCTATTCAAACATTAAGTTTAGCTCAACATATACACTAGATGGCAATATTTAGTCACAATATACAAACTATCAAAATTTCTATAACTTGTACTCACATTTATCTTTTAAGAATTACAAGTCAAATACAAATACAGTACTTATGTACAGTATGTTGAATGTATATATCCGTCTTATTTTTCCATTCCAACAATAATTTACAGAAAAATATGGCATATTTTAGAGATGGTTTGAATTGCGATTAATTGCGATTAATTACGATTAATTAATTTTTAAGCTGTGATTAACTCGATTAAAAATTTTAATCGTTTGACCTATTTTATTTACGTGCGAAAAACGGACTCATGGACTGGCTTAGCAACTTCAATAAAACATGTAGTTAGTTAGTTAAATTGACTTACGATCTGCCAGTTTGTTGTCTCCTGTCGTCTTCCCAAAATTACAACTGGGCGACGGCGCTTTAGGTGTTCATTTACTGACGGCGCTTTAGGAGCCTATGTGCAGCCTGGTATGCAAGCTTAGCATTGAAGAGACAAGACACAACAGTGGACCCGCCTTTGTTTCGTTGAAATAAGTCAATGCTTTGGCCACTCTGGTGCGCTTTTTTGGCTTTATGCAGCTTTTTTTGCTTGCATACCGAGCGTTTGACATTTTCAACTTTCCACGCATATATTTTTTTACCACTTCATTAACTGTCGACGGGATGTTGTGTTCGTCGACGCATTTACATCATCGATGACGTCGATTACGTCGACTTGTCGGGACAGCTCTACTTTTAAGAATGCTGTAAGTTAGTATAATACCATTAAAAATCAATTAATTAATATTGATATTGGAAGAATTGTGTTGTCTGTGTTCTATGTGAATTACATATGCTGCTATTTTCAATTGTTTTGTATGCATTACTCACGTATGGTTGGCAGGGGAAGCCTATTGGCTAACTATTGAGTGGGGATGGGGACATTTTGAAGCCGATTGGTAGTACTACCATGGCATATGGAATACAATTGTAATGTGGCAAGTAACCACAAATTGGGCGCCACCTGTTGGAAAAAATGTGTGTTGCAGAATCAAGTCTATTCATGGCAATAATGACGAAAGACATGCAAAATGACGATAGAAGGTTTTATATAATTTTGGCGATATATGTCATCTTATCGTACATATTGTAGCTACACTAAAGGATTATTGCCTTTAGTAGTAAGTAGTGAAATGAAATTTGTTTTTCCACTCTCAACCCTTCCATGAATTCTTCTATTGATACTGATTGGTAAACTGTGGTGTCGTCATGGCGAACTAGAAAAGGGGCTTCTCCAAACAGTTTACACACGAAAAAAAAACATTGATTAAATGATATTTTGTTTACAGTGTGTATCTGTGCACGTAAGCGTGGACAGGTTAGTGGAGGTGGTGAGTGTTTACACACAGCAACCTTAGGGCAAGGTCTATTTTTAGTGAAAACACAAAAGGCATACCTTCCCTTTCATTGAATCAATACAAAGCATAGTACATTTGCAAACATACTGTATTTTGTTAAGCCTGATTAGACTGTTTAGCAGGCTCGCACTACTAAGGATGGAAACAGATGCATTCAAGACTACTTATATCATTACTGCTCATGTGTTACCATCAGTCACAGTCCAAAACTGTGGGAGGTTGTAGTACTGAATTATAAAATAAATTTTTAGAAAAAGAAAGGAAAAAGAATCCGAAATGGTGATTTTGAAGGTGAGGACAGTTTTTTGCCAGGTGTTAAAGTGGATATAATTAAAAGTTTCTATGACAAATTAAGCCAAAGCTTCCTGATAGACTCCAGAATACAACTGACCCGTTTAAGGATTAACCGTACAGAAAATAGATGGACGCACAGCTGAGACTTGGTAAAATAGTATAATTCATATACATGGCCATATGCCAATGGACAGGTTGTATGTAAAGTATTTTAAGGCATGTTGTCTCCAGCTGGGCAGCAGGAAATTTGACGAAATCCCTCTGTTGGCAATAAAGTAAGCAACTCAGTCAGGCTAAAGTGAAATGATCCTGGAATTATGGGAAACATTACAACTCTTTATGACGAAACTTGGATTTCAGACAAAGGCCATATACTTTGTATGGGAAATGGCTGGCTTCACTTGTTCAGATCTTGCACTACCCTTGGAAGAAATGGCATATATTTTGGCATTTTTAATGTTTAATCATTGGCGGTACTATATGTACAAATAACTTTGACTGGGAGAGGCCGATGAATGTTCGTTCATTGAATGAATTCATGAATTGGATGTCTATCATTGTGAAAGGCAGGCATTGAGATTGGGTCACTTCCTTGTTACCGGTAATTTTTGTGTATTTATGGGTCAGTTCCTGCGGTTTTCTGGTCACTGCCAGTACATTTTGAGTATTCCCAGGTCACTTCCTGTTCATTGATCACTTCCTGTTGATTATGGGGCATTTCAAGGCAATTCTTGTTGATTTTGGGTCACTTTCTGTTGGTTTTTGGGCAGTTGCTGGTCACTTTATTATTCTGGGGCATTCACGGGTAATTTCCAATTCAGTGTGGGCCACTGGTCCTGTTATTTTATTTATTTTTAAATTTTAAAAAAAATGACCGCCAATGGAGAAACACTGAAAGAGTAAACATTTTATTTTATTCTTTTTATGTTGTATCGAAACTGGGATAGAGTATTGTTTCGGCATGTCCACATCGCATATTGTTGCACCCGAGTCCGTGTCACCAGGTTTTGAGTATCTGCTGATACAGACTCCAGATCCAATACCGAAATAAAAAGGTTTTTTTGTTTGTTTTTATTTGACCAAAAGCTCCCAACATGTTACAGTATTTTACTTTTTACAGTACATATTCTTCCTCTTTTCCCAGGAGTATAAAACGTATAAATTTTTGTATCTCATGGCAATGCCATTATATTTCTGGATTACTTTGTTACTTTTTAGCTCTTAAAAAGTAAAAAACAAATCAATTAGGCCTGCATGATATTGGTAAAAATTAGCATTGCGATATACTGTATATTGCCAAGCACTTTTTGCATTAGTTACACTGGTGCTTTCTTCTTAAAACTCATTTGCTCCCAAAAACGTATAAATACGTTCTATTTTTAATTGCTTCAGTGTCCCAAAAACGTATTTATACGTCTTTCGCGTTTTTTTCCAGTCGGCATGTATCGGTTCCCATGTATCTTGGATAGAAAACACAAAGCTCAAAACCCATTTTAAAGCAATAAAACTGGCCACTGGAGGGCAGTAGCGCATTTGGTAAGACCCCCCCAACCCTATTCAACCACTACAGCGTAGTTGTGACCGTGCTGCCCGCCTAGCAGAGCCCGCTCCGCAGGCTTGCCGCTCGCGTCCCCCGCACCCTCCAGTTTCCCGCACGGAAATGCGCACGGCCAAACCAGTTACCCCCCAGGAATACAAGTTCCCCAGCCGAACGAGGCAGTGGTCACCACAAAAGAAAGACTAAAAAAAAATCCATCTTAACAAGAAAGGCGGCATTGAGGGAAAAGTTTAACCCGCTGTTGCGTCCACCAAGCGTCATCTCTCAGTTAGGTATGTGTGAATAAATTGTTACTTTGCTATCAAAAGCTCTATTTGTCTGGTTGTTCATGTTATTTTGTAAAAGGAAAACGTTATTCAGCTGTTTGGGATGTAACTAAAGCAAAACATAGTTGTGTTAAAGTCAAAGTTATGTTTGAAATGTATGTGTTTACAAAAAGCTCATTTTCTCGATTTTTTCATCAGAAATTGGAAAATTGCTCAAACTAAGCTATTTTCTAATGCTGATTTCTAAAGAATGGAAAAAGATATGAACTTACTTTTTTTCTGCTGAAGGAAGAGAGTTTAATTTTTCTTTTGGTGGGTTCCATGTTTATATAGCAACAGAACAGAATTTTCTGCGGGCCTTGCAAAATCAGTCAAAATCCAGTTAAACGGCCAGGAGCGAAGGGCCTTGCTCCGGTGAAAATGGCTGGGAGTGAATGAGACATGTAGACACACCCATATTTTTCATTGCATCACTTTTGACGCCATAGTTTTAATCATCGTCCATAACATTCATATAATTCATCCCCGATTGGCACCGGTCATGTATCGAAACGACCGGAATTTTCACTCGACGCAGGTAATTTTTCAAACGGCACCGAAAAAATTTCCGTTCGCCTGTAAACGCCGATTTTTCTGAACAAAAAAAAAAGTTCCAAAATGTATGTAGTCCAACGATTTTTGACCAAAACACTTAACTTGGACATAAAAAATTCCGGGATGGCAAGGGGCATAAAAGTACAGAAATTGGAAAAAATTTATGGTTCCCCGGAAATTTGCCAAAAACTTTCACATTCATTTTTTATGGGAAATTTCCCATTCACTTCCAATGGAAGTTCCAATGGAATTTACATTGCATCGATGCCATTGCCGGCCATGTATGTCAAATCTATTGATGCTAATGTACTTGGATTCCATTGTCACCTATGTAACTCGATGCCATTGACGGCCATGGACGTCCAAAATTTTTCCAATTCATTTTCAATGGGAAAAAAGCAATGTCCCCGGATCAACAGGAAATGACCAGATATAAATAGGAAATGTCCCCCAAACTTCCCCGATTCCATTGACACTTATGAAGGGTGCTACCATTGACGGCAATGGATGTCCAAATTTCCCATTTATTTCTAATGGCATTTACTTTGTTTAATGCCATTGACGAGCATATTTGTCCATTCTATTAATACCAATGTACTTGGATTCCATTGGCGCCTATGTAAGTCGATGCCACTAACGGCCATGGACATCCAAATTTTTTCCCATTCATTTTGAATGGCAAAAAAAAAAAAAACAATGTCCCCAAATCAACAGGAAATGACAAGATATCAATAGGACGTGTCCGCCAAATGTCCACCATTCCATTGACGCTTATGGAGGGTGCTGCCAATGACGGCGACGGATGTCCAAATTTCCCATTTATTTCCAATGGCATTTACTTTGTTTGATGGCATTTACTTTGTTTGATGTCATTGACGGGCATGTTTGTCCATTCTATTTTTAGCCCTGGACGGGGCTAAGATCTGTATCCCCACACAGCAAAGACCCAGAGTAATTTCTCAAGAAACTGCAGTTTCTAGTTCATGAGTGAGTTCATTCACGCTTTGACACCCACGCTGCCGAGAACAGCCTCTAGACAACGAAGATTAACTAAAAGATGATTAACATACTGTATTTGTGCCTTTGATCATAGAGCTAAAGAGCCTTCACTCACCAGATCAAAGTTACAAACATTTCAGTCATCGTTAACTTTAATTAGCAAATTCCAGCTGCACTGCTGACCAAGAAAAGCAGCAGGAGTGAGAGGCTGTACAAGCATGAAGCAGAAAAACATAAATATATTTTTTAAGTTAAAAACCCGATTATTTTCACCCGATTCCGATTCTCTGAAAAATGGAGCGCACAGCCCAATTTCCAGTCATGTGATTGCCGCGAACAGCCCAATTTCCCGTCACTTATTTTCTTTTTTTATAATTCATATCAAGTTCAAAGTTTTCGTATTGTGGCTGCAGGAGTTCACGATTCAAAGGCTGACAAAATAAAAGCTGTAACTTCAATAGTTGGCGTATTGGTGGTACACTGAATAGTGCGTTAACACACACCCACCATGCCCATTGATATTTTTCATGAAGAGTTAAAAGACTTCCTTCTGACATTGGAATTCAGTTTTGTTGGACGCTGACATTTTTTAATATGTGTTTGAGTCAACACATGTGTTGTGTTCACAGACATTCCTAAAGTGACAGCCATGAGTAATGGCCCCCACATGGCGTAGAGGCGGGGGCACAAAAAAAATCTCTCCATCTTTTCTTGGTATCCATGTGTTGCACACTTAACTGTATTTTCAAGAGCAATTTTTATCAGTCAGCACCTTTCAAAAACCTTGTTCTAGCTTAGTATCAAATATCACACACCTTCCTGCTTGTGCTGACAGCAAATGTTGGAAAAACTAACACCGGCTTGCTGGCAAACATGAGGCAGTCTGTCAGTCTGTCAATATGCAAAATCCTAAAGTTTGAAATGGCCTTCTTGAGTAAAGCTCTACTATAGTATAGGGATGTGACAATATATCACTTTGGTCATATACCGCAATACTTTGCATCCCAATAGGATATTAAATCCCAATAGCCAAATAGGTTATTGATATGCTCATGCCAAGAATCGATATACAGTGATCCCTAGTTTTTCGCGGTTAATCGTTGAACACCAACAAAAATCTGCGATGTAGAGGCGGAGCTTATTTACACGAACACACATTTTTTTTTGTGCGTGTGTGCTCAATGTATTTATTCAAATTTAACAGCACTGGAAAGAGATACACACAAGACATGCCCCCCTTTTTTTCCCAAAGTATAATAAAAAAAATATATATATATATATATATATATATATATATCAGGGGTCACGTTAACCGAATATTTTCCGTCGTTGACCGATTTTTTAAAACGGTGACGGAAAAAACTGAAGTCCATCCGTCATTTTGACCGGTTGCAATTCACACCCCAGACCACAGGGTGGCGAGTGAGCATATTAATTAGCTATTGTCTCTCTTGATGCATGACGTCATTGGCCTTACTCTGAAAAAATGTCAAGGCAACTGAGTGTCCGAAGTTTCTTCAAAAAGCCCCAAAACAACAACAAGCGGGCACGCAATTCAAGTCCATGCGCACCAGGAGGAAAGTGTGAGACTACGTTCAGGCCACAGCAGGTGAACTGTTAATTTCATTGTTCCATATGCTACATATGGTAGGCTACCTACCTACTGGGGCCTCAGTGACGTTTCTTATTATCACTATATGATTATACAACTTTAACATTTGTCAATAATACGCTCTGTGTGTAGTATCATCCATCGCTTTTCCTTTTTAAATGGGCACTTATAAGCGAACGCAAGAAGTAACAACGGGAACATTTTTAAACAGGCATTTCACAGGAGAGCATTTCGACTCTTCGGCCAATCATATAGCGAGAGCGAGTGGATAGTGAGGGGACCGCGCGCGGCTCTTAAGTGTCTCTGTCACGTGACTGTCGTAGCGTAGTCGTAGACTGTAGGCGCTTGAACCTACACCGGTAACGCGCTCGGCCAAATGGACACACAAGTATGGAAGGTGAATTATGCCAAACAAAGGGTTACCACAATGTCATTATCATCATTTTAAAAATTTTAGTGACGGGTAAAAATAGATTATGACCAGATTTTTATGACCCTGTCAGTCAAAATGACAGACAAAGAAAAAGTCTAGCGCAACCTCTGATATATATATATATATATATATATATATATATATATATATATATATATATATATATATATATATATATATAAATAATGTGTATATTTTAATAAATGGTTTATAAGCACTGCAAATGTAATAATTACGATATGAAAGAAAACTGATTTGTACATTGATACATGCATATATCTTAACATTTTTAAATAAAATACTGTATTTTTTTTAATTGAAAAAAATCTGCAATGGACTGAGAACTCAAAGTTTGAAGCCCGAAGTAGCGAGTGATCACCAAATTGTTTTAAAAAGATGTCGCTGTTCAATAAAGCAACCAACAGGTTGCCACTAACTTTTTTCACAAGACCAATTTTTTTTCACTCGAATAGTGTCCATTATCTCACTGGCTGCCGTTGACGGCGCTAGGCGACCAGGTCAAAATGAGTTGGAGGTCAAGCACCTTCAATGGCACTCAGACATGTGCATTCAAAGCTCGTCCTCCAAGTTTAAATGAATTGGACATCTATAGTTGTCAATGGCAGGCAATGAGTTAAGAAAGACACTAATTTGCTTAAAAGAGTGTTGTAATAATACAGTGGTGGAATGTACTTAAGTACATTTTAGTGTATCTGTACTTTACTTGAGTACAAATATGAATCGGTACTTTTTACTTTTACATCACTACATTTTACAGCAGGCATTTGTACTTTTTAATCCACCTTTTCAAATTGTCGCCTGCGTTACACGTTACTTTTGTTTGTTTTCTTTTTTTCTCATTGTGAATTGATATTTTTGTTTTCATGCCTCTCACGCAATCAATAAGCCCCGTGCAACTATGCCGTAACTGAGCCCCAGCGGCAGCAATAGGAGTACAAGCAAGATTAGGCAGGTGAACCAGATATTGACCTATAAAAATCACCACACTCTTGTACAGGATGTGGCGGTATGCACCTGATAGTTGCTTGAAATCTAATCATTACGTTTTGGAGTTTTTAAACTTGTTAAGGTACTGTTTGCAGTGCAGTCAATTTTATTTCTTGTTTTTTTCTAGTTTGCACAGTTTTAAATACAACTGAGCAGTCATTGAATTTTCAGTTTCTTTGAATATTGACTCAGATCTCTGTATGTATATATGTATTTATACATAAGTGCAGTATTTAAAAAATATCTAGATATTTGAATAATATATGCGTATATTACATTTTTTTCATCTGGAGAAAATACTCTTATTTTTTACTTGTAAAGTTAATTTTAAAGCAAGTATTTTTGTAATTTTACTTTTTTTACTTTATTTTTTTTTTCTTAGATTCTTGTACTTTTCTTAAGTCATTTTTTGCACCTGTATCTGTACTTTCACAAAGGGAGTACTTCATCCACCCCTGAAATAATATAGTGTTGCTGTATTTATTTACAGACATGTTACACTGAAACTTGTCTGTGAGGAAGACAAAGGTTTTTGACATATTGTCTGCGGCAGTGCAAAAATTAAACATTGGTTATTCTTCCATTCGGTAAGTTTTTCTCTTTAACAGTTGTACCGTAGAATATTGTAGATTGATATCCTGACCCATGTATCAATAACTGTTGTATCGACATATTGTGAGATAATCGTTATCGGGAACCTTAATATTGTAAATTGTATTGGGAGGTACCGAGAAGCTCCCTCCCCGTTAGTGTTGTTATTTCAAGGGCGTAGGTTTGGTCTCAACATTGGTGAGGACGATATAACAGCATAACCTGCATGTACACTTTTTGGTGGGGACGTGACATTAATAAAAGCAAACAGTTTGGGTGACCATGAAATGTCAGGGCAACATTTCTCAAGAATATGAACCTAATTAATTGATAGGCTAAATGATCAATGCAAAATGAATCTGTATTGACTTACAGTAGCTGTCATTGGTTCAGGTGCTATACAGTTTGATTCAAACCTTTGTTTCAAAAACTACTAAAGAAACATTTTGAAACTTTCCAAAATAAATATTTGGATTTTATTAGCAAATTTAAATTGCAGTATTTGAACATAACTTCAATTACTTTAACATACACAATATATGGCAGAAAACACAGACAAGGCTGAAAAAGCCGTTTCTGCTCTTGCACCCCTCTTTAAAATAAACTGCTGTATTTTAAGTCAAAAGAACTGTTGTGTTTGATAGAACAATATGTCTATATACTGCCATAGCAGATTCATGGCATAATAAGCCTCCAAACTATTTTTAATTTGTCCGTTTTACCCTGGAAACCCCTGTTTACAGACGCCGTGCAAACGCTTTTGTTTCAACCTAGCCATAAAAAGAAAGTAATCGTATTTATTATTCGAAATGTCTGTCATTTATAGCTTAGAATCATTAATTGATGTCTAGTATTTAGTTTAAAAAAACAAATGACTTTAAAAAGTTATTCACTCGCATATTTTAAACTTTTAAACAAATTACATCCCAATGAAAAAATTGGCGTCTGTAAAAAAGTCACGGATATCTCCCTCATAACTATCACTTAAATGTATTTTTTTTCCGTTACTGTCGTATTTTCCCCAATATTTTAGGTGATAAATAATCGATCCAAACAAAGAAAAATTGGAGAAAAAAAAAGTTTAAAAGGGTAAATATATGAAAATGAAAATCTCGATTACTCCTTGATGTCTGCGATTTCTGCATCGCAACCCTTGTTATATTACCATGTTTCACCCATAAAATCCCCCCAAAATCCGGCTGTGGCCATTCACAGCTGTGTCTTGACACTCGGTGATACATGCTTCATGGACGGTTTGCATCGAAAAGAAGTAAGTACGCCAAAATATCTCGTTAAAATCATGGCGTCTTTGATTATGTTCTCGCGTGCTCTCAACTCCAGTTAAGGTTTTGCTGTTTAAAAAAATGTTTGTTTTTTAAATGCCCTTTTCTTCCCCCAGAAAATTGAGATTTTAAGCTTTCCAATGATGTACCACACATGCATATTGGACAATTTTGAAAGTTGGCTAAATTGGGGGTCTCAGAGCGGAACTTCAAGTCACCTGAGTGTTTTCCGCCATATACAAACTTTTATCCGGGCATGCAAAAAAAAAAAAAAAAAAAAATCTTAGGACTACTCAACATTGTCTGTCTAAATAAAAAAGTTAAATATCACTGATAAAATTTCTTTGTCAGGGAATAACGAAAAAAAAAATAAAAATGGAGCCTTTCTTCTCGTAAAACACTACTGCTTTTGTCCACAAACACAGCCAAACTCAACAAAAAAATGAACGCTCCTTTGGGTTGCTCTCTGACCACATAAATAAAATACAAGTGAAAATTGACTGACACACACAGACTTTGGTCCTCTCCTTCGAGGCAGCTTCTTGCTCACATTTTTCTGGTTCTATAGTTTCCAGCAGAGGTCACTACATTTCTCACAGTTTAATTAACGAGGGCACTTCTCTCTAAGCAGCTTCCTACTTGAGGTATGCTAACTCTGATACAGGTCGGACTTCCAGTACAAAAATTAGTGGTGGGTTCCCCATTTCCACAACATTGACGTCTTTTTACATTACTTACAGTAGCTGCTGCTGCTGCTGTTGCTGGTCTAAAAAAAAACTTATACTAATATCCCTCCTCTTCGAAGGGGGCAGAGAGTCCGCATGACATTATTGTGTCGGGGCTGTGCTTGTATGTGGGGGTGGGTCCAAGTCATCAGCCAATCAAACGTGCATTTTAGGGCTAAAAAATGGACCGGCACATTTAGCAAGTGAAAAGGGGTAAATGTAATCTGAACATAAGGAAAATAATTCACTCAACAATAGTAGGGTCAAATCTATCCTTAAAACATACAGTATGTGAAGACAATCTAAATTACCTATATAACTGAACTCATAATATAATGCAAATAAGGTTGCTTAAAAATTGGTGGGGACAATTTGAGTATCCTGAAAAGTTGGTCGTGTTATACCCTACAGTCCCTATGCAAACCCTTGTGTTATTTACAGTTGTTATTTATTAGAGGGCACAGTCTCGTCAAAACTATATCATTCATAAACGCATGGGAAATGTGAGCAAAGTCTTAAACAATATTCAAAAGCAATGCCGCAAAACTCACAAAAAAAATGCAAACTGAAAAGACAAGCTAAACTGGAAGAAAACAGAATGCCACGTGCATTATTTGCATGTAGAGTTGCCATATGGAAGATGAAAAATGAAGCTCGGGATGTTTCCAAACGATATAAAACGATTCAAATAAGATGGCGATTATATATGTCAAATTAACGCGTGGTGTGATCTCGTTTTCTGATATGGAAGTTGCATTTTGCCGCAAATATGAATCCATTCATTGGGTAAATTCAGCAAAAAATGAACCAGAAGCACACGAACGTGCACAAGTGTTCGACTACGCCCCTTTGGTCAGAAACTTGGAAGAAGTTGAAACCCAGATAAGATGTGCGTAAAATACGCTCAAGAAAATAAAATACACAATAAAGAAAACTAAAAACCGTACACAGTTAAACAATCAACATACAGTGCAGTTCTTTCAAGTATATCATGGCGACATATACAGTAAATTCAAACTACACGCATTTTACTCACCGAGTTTGGCGAATGTGGAATTAAACAATAAATTTTGTGCGCACCGCAGCTCCAGATGAGACAGCGTTTACGATTAGAAATAAATATTAAAAGCTGAAAATATTACAAGAAAAAGTCTCCAGGCGCGAGAGAGCTACAAAAACGCCACCAACTTACTCGGCTTCCCCAAAAAGTAAAAGTTGGAGGAGATGCACATTTGCTCTGTTGCTCCGCTGCTGTCGTGGGATTGGCTCTGGGTGTGGCTTCAGGGAGCGTGCATGCGAGTGCGCGTGCGTGCGTGTGTGTATGTGCGTGGAGGGGGGGGGTGGTACACGCAAAAAGTGTGGTGCAAGCGGAAGGTGGGTAGAAAATCATGGAGAACTGAAAGGGCGTTTAATGGTCGGTTTCATGTGGTAAACAGTTAACAGAGGCTGAGAAGAGGAAATTATATATTAGTACTTATAAAAAATAGCATATTGTGATAAAGTTCATTATTTTCTGTAATGTACTGTTAAACATAGGACATATATATATATATATATATATATATATATATATATATTAGATTCATTACACACAACTGAAGTAGTTCAAGCCTTTTACTGTTTTAATATTGATGGTTTTGGCAAAAAAGTCAAGAAAAACCAAATTTGCATATTTCATCCGACCAATTCAAAAAATTGTTTTTTAATACAAAAAAAGTCAACCTTCAATTCATTATATCAGCTATGCACTCAATACTTGGTCAGGAATCCTTTTGCAGAAATGACTGCTTCAATGCGGCGTGGCATGGAGGCAATCAGCCTGTGGCACTGCTGAGGTGTTATGAAGGCCCAGGATGCTTCAATAGTGGCCTTAAAGAGCATACGACAGGAGAAAAAAAGTCTTAAATGGCATTATTATGTGAATTAGAATCATATTTTGAGACGATTCGACTATATACAACAATTTAGCAAAGCGCAGATGACGAGAAATTAGTCTTTTAATCTGCCGGTTAGCCACGCCTACCATTATAGGGCTTTAGCGTCCCTAACAGGTGGATGACGTCAGCGGTAGACTGGGCTCATCGGTTTTACTATTCAGCCCATTTAGGGGGAATTGTTCAGAACGAGGAAAACGCGACGAAGAGAGCCGCAAAATGTCATTGTTTCAGTCTCTCTAGTCCAATATTTTTACAGGATATTCTTTTTATCCAAGTATTTTTCCCCAATAGCTAAATAAATGGCTTGAGAAGGACCAGTCAGCCCGTCGAGGGGGAACTATTCACAACGAGGAAAACGCGACGAAGAGAGCTGCAAAATGTCATTGTTTCTGTCTCTTTACTTCAATATTTTTACAGGATATTCTTTTTATCCAATTTTTTTCCCCAATTGCTAAATAAATGGCATGGTCATGACAAATAACAGTCTTGTGCTAAATGGAATATGAAATAATAAAAATGCATTTATTCAGGACGACATGGCAAAATTACTTCATAATGGTCAAAACTGTCGACTTCACCTTTACTGTCGCACCTCCCGAACGATATTTTATGACACCTAAATCGGACATATGTCATTTCCCTTCCCCGGCTTCGGAGAAAGTAAACAAACCAAAAGACGTGACAGCTAGCCGACATGCTAACCCGAACCGAGTGATGTTTCAAAGTCTTCGAAGCGGAAAATCACATACAACGAGCCTGGATTTATTGACATGACGACTGGGTTGCCGATTGTCTTTGTGGTACGGCAAACCGCAGGCGGAGAGTAATTTACAGTTCGTTCCCCGGAGGAGGGTGGCTGCAGTTGTTGTGCAGCTAACGTGCTGCTAATGTGCATGAGTAGAGCTTTTTACATGCCTATCAATGATCAAACGTAAGTAGTCCTTTATTTAAAGAAAGTTTGTAGTGTTTACTTTGTAATCGCTGTATTCATATTTGACATAATACAAAACAAGATGTTTACTCACTTCCTCGTAAGTCCAATGGTCCAACAGTAAATATCCACGGTGAATGGGAACCTTTGAAACTCCAAAAAGGCACATACGCCTCTACCTCATACAGAATGATTTTTCTGCAGCCGTTTGGCTGGCATAATGCGAAAAATAAACGTATTAATCCGCAAAATCAGCTGAATCCTCCGTCCTCATACACAACAGTACGCTGTATATTGAAGAGGACGTCTTCTACCGTACACGTCACAGCGCCCTCCTCCTCAATGCAAGACTGAAGCCGGAAGTCACTCATTTTCATGGCACGGGATTCAAAAAAACTAAATAAATATAGCGATCGCTTCCACACACATCCAAGCGGTCCAAATCATTCAGGAGCATAAAATACCGCGTGTATTATGAAATAAACATGCTTTTTCGTGTCACATGCACTTTAAGCTCATCCACAGTGTTGGGTCTGGTGTCCCTCAACTTCCTCTTCACAGTATCCCACCGATTCTCTGTTGGTTTCAGGTCAGGAGAGTTGGCAGGCCAATTGAGCAGAGTAATGCCATGGTCAGTAAACCATTTACCAGTGGTTTTGGCACTGTGAGCAGGTGCCAGGTCGTGCTGAAAAATGAAATCGTCATCTCCATTAAGCTTTTCAGCAGATGGAAGCAGGAAGTGCTCCAAAATCTCCTGATAGCTAGCTGCATTGACCCTGCCCTTGATAAAACACAGTAGACCAACACCTGCAGCTGACATGGCACCCCAGACCATCACTGACTGTGGGTACTTGACACTGGTGTTAGGGATCGCGGGACTGGGGGGAGGATCCCCACGCAGACAAAGGGGAAGCAGAGTAGGTTGATATCACGTTTATTTAGCACAAGGTTTTTTTTTCTCTCAGGCGGAAAGGAGGATTGTTGCGGTGAGCACCATTGATGCCAACGTGAGATGCCGGCGGTTGTCTGGTTTGGCGGTTCACCGGGGAAGCGGAGGTATCCGACGAGGGGTGCACTGATCAGGTCCTGAAGGCAAGGAAAAGAGGTCGTGAGACGGGTGTCAAAAGCAATATGTATAATAGGAGTGCGAGAACAACTGACTGGAAAACACGACAAAATTATCGGGCGATGTGGTGGTGCGTCCGCTGGGCTTTTAAAGCTGTCGATGGTAATTGCCCACAGCTGTGGCCGCTCCACGCATCTGACATGAGACCTGTAATCAGGCAAAATTCCCTCACCTGAGGCAGGGCTCAGGAAGGAGGAGCGGAGGCCCTAACAACTGGACTTCAAGCATTTTGGCATTTCCTTCTAACCAGTCTTCCTCCAAACTCTGGCTCCTTGATTTCCAAATGACATGCAAAATTTGCTTTCATCTGAAAAAAGTACTTTGGACCCCTGAGCAACAGTCCAGCGCTGCTTCTCTGTAGTGCAGGTCAGGCGCTTCTGCCGCTGCTTCAGTTTCAAAAGTGGCTTGACCGGGGGAATGCGGCTCCTGTAGCCAATTTCATGCACACACCTGTGCACGGTGGCTCTGGATGTTTCTACTACAGACTCAATCCACTGTTTCTACAGGTCCCCCAAGGTCTGGAATCGGTCCTTCCCCACAATCTTTCTCAGGGTGCGGTCACTTCTTCTGGTTGTGCAGCGTTTCCTGCCACACTTTTTCCTTCCCACAGTTTTCCCACTGATGTGCCTTGATACAGCACTCTGGGAACAGCCTATTCGCTCAGAAATTTCTTTCTGTGTCTTAGCCTCTTGCTTGAGGGTGTCAATGATGGCCTTCTGGACAGCAGTCAGGTCGGCAGTCTTGCCCATGATTGCAGTTTTGAGTAATGAACCAGGCTGGGAGTTTTTAAAAGCCTCAGGAATCTTTCGCAGGGGTTTTGGGTTAATTTGTTGATTCAGATGATTAGGTTAGTAGCTTCTTTAGAGTACATTTTCATGAGATGCAATTTTTTTGAGAGAGGGATTTTTGGGTTTTCTTGATTTTTTTTTTTTGCCAAAATCATCAATATTAAAACGATAAAAGGCTCGAACTACTTCAGTTGTGTGTAATGAATCTAAAATATATGAAAGTCTAATATTTATCAGTTCATTACAGAAAATAATTAACTTTATTACAATATGCTAATTTTTTTAGAAGGACTAGTAAAAAAAGATTGTTGCAGTCAAAGAAAATGCTGGATGGAAATGCTGCAAAAGAGCCGTAATTATAATTAAGAGCATTCATAGACTTCATAAGCAATTGACATGACACGGGAAACGGGGCCGATTCGTAGGGGGCCTATTTTCAAAAACTTCAAATTCAAATATTTACAAAACCAAACCTGCTACCGACCTAAAACCAAAACAGGCACCTACCTTAGCCATATATGAGTCTCCATGAGCAGCGGCATCAAAAAATTCAAAGTCATTCCCTTATAAAATCCCGATTAATTATTTTTAATATAAGTATAACACAACTTAAAATGGCTATAAAAGTCTCAGATTTTACACTAGATGCACAAAAATCACCAAATGCAGAGATAATCACCTATATTTTCAGGATCAATAGCAATATTTAACATATCATATAAGTTTTTGACCAAAATAGCAACTTTTTTTTTTTTTTTTACCGCAAGTTTTCAACAGCTAATAAATCACTCAGTTTAACATCAAAAACTTATACCTAAGGAAAACATGCAGAATCAATTATAAATAATATGTATATAGATTATTAATAAATTCTAAATGCAATCACAACTTATTATAGAATAGAATAGCCTTTTATTATCATTATACACTATATACTGTTAGCGAATGAGGCGAGCGGCCGCCTGGCGTAACATGAGCTTTTCTGCCAAAAAGTCTTGTAAATAAATGCTTAAATCCCCGAATTCTTCATAGATATGGATGTAAAACAGTCTCAATTCTTGGTTAAAAGCAAAGAAACCGTGCAGTTAGCGTGTATTTTAGGTATATTGACGAAGTACAATGGTACTATGTTAGCAAATGAGGCTAGCGGCCGCCTGGAGTAAACAGAGCTTTTGTGGCAAAAATTCTTGTGAATAAATGCTTAAATCCCTGAATTCTTTATAAATATGGACTTAAACAGTCTCGATTCTTGGTTAGAAGTAAACTATGAGGCTAGTCAGTTACAAAAATTAGCTGCCTCCATATGTAAACAAAGAAGAAAATTCCGGCGAATAAATGCTTCAATCACGCATGCATGGTACGAAAAATATAATATTTACCTTGAATCCTCAAGCAAATCACTCCTGAGAAAATCCTTCCTGTTTGTATGTGGTACAGCTTTCGTAGTTAAATCCAGTTGTAAGTAAATCCAAGCTTAATCCTTACATGAGCGTGTGCCGTCTTCGGCTATTACTAAATGAAGCTCGGCTCCCTCTGATAAGAAAAAAAAAATGATATTTTTTTATGGATCAAATATATACATTTATGAAGCAACCTCTGTACTGCAAACCTTTTTTTGTGTCAAGCTAACAATTACTAAGTAAATGGTGTTACACTTATATAGCACTTTTCCACCTTGCAAGGCGCTCAAAGCGCTTTACACTATCTCACCATCCACCTACTGGTGACGCAGCACCAGGAGGTTCAGTGTCTTGCTCAAGGACACTTAGACGTGTTCATCAGGGCGGAGAATCAAACCCACAACCTCTGGGTTGGGGGACAATTACTCTACCACTGAGCCACGCCACCCCCACAAGTGCTAATGTTTTAAATGTATTTTACGGTTTTGGTTCAATACATATATTAATACAATCAATAAACCCGTGCGGTTGGGACAGCGTCCCATCCCTGTGTGTTGAGCTAACCAAAATAAACCATTTTTTTCACCGCTGGCGATCTTAAGCCAGGAGTTCTGCATCCTCCAGAGTAACTCCATGGTGTTGGAGGTTGTGCACAAAGACATCAAGCTATCGAAAGCGAGGCCTGCCTCATGGTCGTTTCCAGCCAGCGACCTTTGGGTTGAACTGCAGAATGGCCTATCTGGGATGGTCGGGAGGAAGGCGGAGAACATGATATAACCAGCGGATGCAGCACTGTGCAGCCAGAATACATACTTTTAAGCAATGATGCCTTTTACTGTTGTATGAGTAATCATTTTCTTCTCTGTTTGAGTTTGAATCCTGTTCTTCTGCATGCGTTATTTCATGGCTTGGGAATTTTTTTCTTGAGTTACACCTTCCTGTACTGCACAGGGTGAGGCACACTTACAGAAACAGTTTGGTCATCATTAACAAAAAGGCCTGGTCTTTGTGGAAAAGTGTCATAAAGCATAACATGACAATAAAGTGGACTTAGTATTTATCAATTTACCTGCAGGTGTGTGGAAAACTAGTGTTTACTCTCCGACACACCCATCTCTAGAGGCATATCAGCTGTGGGGTGGAGCAAGTGTGCCATTAAGAGCTGTCATATGCAAATAATCGACTGAAAAATCAACACTGAAATAAAAACCTAGACAATAGTCCAAATTGTCTTACTAGTTTAATACGTGAACAAAAGTATGCATTGTGATGAAACTGGATTCATGTGTGGAGTCATAAGGACATCGTTAGCCAGGGCAGACATTGGGCAAAGAAGAGTGTATTGTCAAGGCTTGTCGTGCTGCGAATAACTCTTTACATTTCTGGGCGACCTCTACGTATGCTGCTATGTAGTAATGAATGTGAGTCATTCTGCTTGTTGTAGACTGTCAGAAAAAAAGTTTTTGAGATAAATGTCATACCTCCGTGAACTTGGCCCCTCATCAAATGCAAATTTATATAAAAGAGATGTACAGTAAATCATTTGTGCTACGTTTGTGCTTGTTTGTGCTGTAAAAAGTTTCATTTGAGCTGCTAACGTTTTTAAGAAATTTACAATTCTTTTGTAGGTCAACCAACCAGCCCCCCATTTTGATTAAAAATGGTGTCAGTCATTTATGGTTTGTTTGTGCTGTGAAAAGTTTCGTTTGTGCTGCTATCGTATTTGAGATGTTGAGATGTTAATTTTGAGTGACAACGTCCCGCAGCCCCCCATTTATTGCAAAATGAACCCATTGTGTCAGTGCCTTTTTTTATGCTACGTTTGTGCTCATTTGTGCTGTAAAACATTCGTTTGTGTTACTATCGTTTTAATAGATATTGAGGTATTTATGTGATGACGTCAATCGCGGCCCCTCCATTGCGGCTCACGGAGCATACCAACTCTCTCAGTAACAGAGTGGTGTCCCACCAACTAGCGCAAACGTAGATCAAACAAAGTTCCTTTTGCAGTAAATGGGTGGCTGCGAGTAACTTCATCACTCCAAATAAATATATCAAGCCCCCCATTTACTGCAAAATGGACTTTGTGCTACGTTTGCGCTACATGTTGGGACACCCCACTTTTTTGAGAGGGTTGGTACGCACCGTCACCCGCGATAGTTGGATACAGAAAAGACTCATACAGTGGGGCAAATAAGTATTTAGTCGACCACCAAATTGTGCAAGTTCTCCTACTTGAAAAGATTAGAGAGGCCTGTAATTGTCAACATGGGTAAACCTCAACCATGAGAGACAGAATGTGAAAAAAAACAGAAAATCACATTGTATGATTTTTTTAAGAATTTCTTTCCAAATTAGAGTAGAAAATAAGTATTTGGTCACATACAAACAAGCAAGATTTCTAGACACCTGTCCACAATCTCAGTCAGTCACACTCCAAACTCCAATATGGCCAAGAGCAAAGAGCTGTCGAAGGACACCAGAGGCAAAATTGTAGACCTGCACCAGGCTGGGAAGACTGAATCTGCAATAGGTAAAACGCTTCGTGTATAGAAATCAACTGTGGGAGCAATCATTAGAAAATGGAGGACACACAAGACCACTGATAATCTCCCTCGATCTAGGGCTCCAGGCAATATCTTACCCAGTGGCGTCAAAATGATAACAAGAACAGTGAGCAAAAATCCCAGAACCACACAGGGGGACCTAGTAAATGGTGTTACACTTATATAGCGCTTTTCCACCTTTCAAGGCGCTCAAAGCGCTTTACACTATCGCGCCATTCACCTACCGGTGACGCAGCACCAGGAGCAACATGGGGTTCAGTATCTTGCTCAAGGATACTTAGGCGAGTTCATCAGGGCGAAGAATCGAACCCACAACCTCTGGGTTGGGGGACGACTACTCTAACACTGAGCCACGCCACCCCTGGGCCACGCCACCCCCTAGTGAATGACCTACAGAGAGCTGGGACCACAGTAACAAAGGCTACTATCAGTTGCCACGTTTACATGGAGCCAAATATTCCAATTACAATCGGAATACAGTATTTGTTCAAACCGAATAAATGTGTTCCATATAAACACCTGATTCGGAATGAACAGGCCCAAACCGAATGGAATTTCATTCCGATACACAGGGGTGGAATATTCCTTTTCCCAAACCGATTAGAAGTAAAATTATATCATGTAAACAGGGAAGCGGAATGGTGTCTGGTTGCGTTCTTTCTGCACATGCTCCGTACTGACGTGGTGACGTCACTTGGTGACGTAAGTAACGTCACTTGCAACATGGCTTCCAAGCACAGCGCACCTAATTGGAGTCCGGCGGAAAGATTGTATTTAATTCAAACTTTAAAAGAATTGAATATAATTGCTCGCTTAGATGGGCGTAAAACGAGGAACAGTGAACTATTTTAAAAAGTTCACGAGAGGTTACACGAAGCCGGAATAGACCGGAGCGTTGACCAGATCAGAAATCGGTGGAAAACGCTGACAACCGGCTACTACAAGGCAAAAGAGCAAAATAGCAGAAGCGGATACGACCCCACAAACACAACAAGTGGGTTAAAGTTAAAACAGCAGCACTCTGACGATCGATCTCCATGTTTTGCAACGTGACGCTTTGTTTTGATTAATCTGCGCATGTCAGACGGCAGCTGTCAAACGTCCTTTCGGAATAAAGGCAGACACATGTAAACGATGGATCGGAATAGATAAAGTGACATGTAAACAGCTGATCTGAAATTTCCATTCGGAATGATTTGAATCGGTATGAATAAAGGCCCAAGTACACTGCATGCGTGATCGTTGCGGTTCCGGTCCGGTTCAGTGTTGCCTGCGTGTCACGCAGTCCGTCAAAAACAGGCAAATCATACCGGCTGCTGCACGGCTGCGGTCCGCCAACTCCGTCCCCTCGTGAGCTCTCGCGTGATCGCGCGCGATAATGTGCCATTTAAATCAACGACAAACACACGGAGTCTGTAGTATGTACTCATCAGAGAAGCAGAGAGAGAACACATTTTTTTCCTTGCATATTGATAATGTAACGTTTGCTAAGCGGAAGTTTGGCCGCGAAAACAACACACGAGCTTCAACGCCTTTTTCCTCTTTTTCTTTATTAACTTCCCGCCACCTCACCAATGCAAAAACAACAACTACAGTGGGGAGAACAAGTATTTGATACACTGCCAATGGGTTTTCCCATTGTCAGTGTATCAAATACTTGTTCTCCCCACTGTATTTACACTGACGCTATCTAGTCCACCAATCGGAGCGTCGCGCTGGTGCACCGGCACACCAATGACAGCCCCGCTTTGGTAAATAAATTAACCCACCGATGACAGCCCCGGCGACGCTACAATATTTTAGTTGTGTCTGTCTCTTAATTCCAGATTGACTGCATCATGTTGAGATCAGGGCTCCATGTGTGGAGGGAAGGGGGGCTATTATGCCCTTGGTTGTGTCGGTGCGTTTATATCTTTGTGCACATTTAAAATTTATGGCACATAACATCTCATAGAGCTGTTATAAACAACTGATAAATAATCTGTCATATTTATAAAATGGATAGCGAATTATATTCGACACGAACTAAAAAACAGCGTACTTGGAATTGGTGTCTCAACACTGCAGATTCATGTGGCCAGCGCAAACTGTTGTTTTTTCTATGAAGAGTCAAGTGAAATGTAGGAAAGAAAGAGAAATGTCTTGAATAGACCACCAGGTCGAAACTTGTGGGTGTCTCTTTTTTCTCTTTCGTCTCTTTTTTCTCTTTCGTACTTTTCCCCCTCGACTCTGTATACAAATCGAGATTGTTTGTGCGCGGGGGCACGAGAATTTCTGCAGTGGAACCACTTCCAGATACGCTCTTTTTTTTTTTTTTTTTTTTGCTTAGCACGTCGTGTTTGATATCATTGCCAGAAAAACACACATAATAGGACACTTTGCAGTTTCGCTTTTAATGGTGTCCTTATAGTAACGATCTGCTGCATCATAAATGATTTTGTGGGTTTCCACCTCCATGATGAAGCGCTCATCATCCATCTTCGCTCGTGTTTAAAGCGTGATTAGGCACCTGGGTTGTTACGTCCAGGCCCAGCTCCGCCCATTTTGCCGGATGCGTGTCCGGCAAAAATAGAAAATAGCCTATACCATCCGGCGGGCATGCGGCACGCCGGAGGTGGTTCGCAGTCAAGCCGGAGCACTGACGCAGCCGGTATACGTTGAACAATAGGATATAATGGGAACGGATGGACTCCGGCGCTATTTTTTACCGGACTCGGACCGGAAACGCAACGATCACGCATGCGGTGTACTTGGGCCTTAAAGGTCAGCATGTAAACGTGGCTAGTAACTGTTAGGTCCTCTTCCCCTTCCTTCTGAGACCTGCCCACCTCCAGCAGGTGTGCATGTTTTTAGTTGATTACAGGTCAGACGAGTGGAGCGGCCACAGCTGAGGGCAATGAACATCAGCCAGCTTTAAAGGCCAAGCAGACGCTCCACCTCGTCGACCGATCAACTCGTGTGGTTTCGCCGTCAGTTGCTTCTCGCATTCTTTATATGATATCACTGATTCCCGGCTCACGACTACTTTGCTCTCGCCCCAGGTCCTGTCCTCTGCGCGCTCCTTGTCGGATTCTACGCCTGCCTCCTTCCGAGCTTCCACGCCTGCCTCCTCCCAAGCTCCCACGTCTCACGCCGGCTCAATTACCCCACACGAAGCAACCTCCACCCGCCACGCTATCTCTGGTGTCTGCAAATAAATATTACTCACCGCAACCACCGTGTGTTTGCATTTAGATCCCTCCTCGTCGCACACCCTAACAGTTTGATCGGGCCATAATGGATCTCGCAGACAAACCCGCCGGCTCGCCCTCGTCACTCCGAGACCACCACCAAGCCATTGACTTCCTCTTCCATAAGGTAACGGACATTTCCCACTCACTCCAGGCCATACAAGCACAACTCTCCCCGCCTCCCCTTCACCACGCCGCCGCCTCGCCAAGCCACGTTCCCGTAACTAACCTAGTGTCATCAGCTGCAGACCGGGAGCCGCACGTTCCCGCACCGGCGCCTTACGATGGAAACCTCGGTACGTGTCGGGCTTTTTTTGGTCCAATGCAGCCTTGTTTTCGAGCTACAGCCGTCCATGTATCAAGGGGACCGTACAAAGATTGCTTACCTCATTGGTTGCCTTCGCGGAGCGGCTTTGGACTGGGCCTCTTCAATGTGGGAGCTGAGTTCTTCCGTGTGTGTGTCGTACTCCCGCTTCACGAAGGAAATGCGCAAAATCTTCGATCATCCAGTCCGTGGCAAAGAGGCAGCCAAGCGGCTAATGTCAATTCGCCAGGGGCCTCGGAGCATCGCCGAATTCTCGGTGGAGTTCCGGACGTTGGCCGCGGAAAGCCGGTTTAATGACGCAGCGCTCCAAGAAGTGTTCACCCGCGCCTTGAACGAATCCCTCAAGGATGAATTGGCCAGGCAGGACGAGCCCAGTTCTTTGGAAAACCTGGTCCTTTTGGCAATAAATATTGACAATCGCTTACGCGAGCGAGAAAGACAACGCAGAGAAGAGCCGGGCGCCACACGCAAAGTCTTCCCTGCCCTTCCACTACCACCGCCACTTCCTGCCCAGGCAGCTGACGCTGTGCAGGCGAGGTCGCCCCCTTCTGACAAAACCGAGCCATTGCAGTTGGGCCGCACCAGGCTGTCCCAGGAGGAGCACACACGCAGGTATAAGGCTCAGTTATGCATTTACTGTGGTCAGGGAGGGCACTTTATTCGTGGTTGTCCGGTGCGTCCAGGAAACGGCTCGCCAATAGAGGAGGGACTATTGGGGAGCCACATGTCTCACAATTCTTCATGCCGACTCCAGCTCACAGCCACCCTCTCCAGCAAGGGCCAGTCTCGCACAGTCACTACCCTAGTCGATTGTGGTTCGGACGAGAATTTTATTGATGAAGGCCTGGCGAACCAGTTGGGGCTGTGCACGCACCCACTTCCTGCCCCGTTAAGGACCACAGCACTGGACGGACAGCCCCTGTTTAATGTGAACCGACAGACTGAGGCCATCGACGTCATCCTGTCAGGCAACGACCGAGAGGTGAGCTCCTTTTTGGTTTTTAGTAGTCCTCGAACACCGCTGGTCCTTGGTCTCCCATGGCTTAAAACTCATAACCCCTCCATAGACTGGACACACCCTAAGGTAACTGCATGGAGTGACTACTGCCATACTCACTGTCTTAAATCTGCTCTAGTGCTGTCCGGTCCGGTCCGGGAACTGGGGCCGCCCGACCTGTCTGCGGTGCCAGAGTGCTACCATGACCTTGGGCGGGTATTTAGTAAGGATCACGCACTGTCGCTTCCTCCCCACTGTCCTTACGACTGCGCCATCAACCTTCTTTCTGGAGCGACTCTCCCCAAAGGTCGTCTTTATAACATCTCTCTTCCAGAGAGGGAGGCGATGAAGTCGTACATCACAGAGTCCCTAGCCTCAGGTATTATTCGCCCGTCCTCCTCCCCCGTTGGTGCGGGGTTCTTTTTTGTGGGTAAAAAAGATGGAGGCCTAAGACCCTGCATAGACTTCCGTGGCCTGAATGAGATCACCATTAAAAACAAATACCCTCTTCCACCGATGGATTCTGTGTTCACCCCCCTCCAGGGCGCTACGATTTTCATGAAGCTAGACCTACGTAGTGCCTACCACCTCGTCCGTGTTAAGGAGGGCGATGAGTGGAAGACTGGCTTCAACACACCCATCGGCCATTATGAATATTTGGTTATGCCATTTGGGCTCACCAATGCCCCTGCTGTCTTCCAGAATTTGGTTAATGATGTACTCGGTGACATGATTAATAAGTTTGTGGTGGTCTACTTGGACGATATCCTGGTGTTCTCTCCCACACCACACGAGCATGAGAACCATGTTCGTCTAGTGCTCCAGCGGCTCCTCGAGAACAGACTGTATGTAAAGGCTGGAAAATGTGAGTTTCATGTTCCAGAAACTGCCTTTCTTGGCTACATTGTGGGGCGTGGGAAGCTACGGATGGACCCGGCAAAAGTGACTGCTGTTCTGGACTGGACTCGCCCCTCTGACAGGGAGCAACTACAACGCTTTCTCGGTTTCGCCAACTTTTATAGGAGATTCATTCGCAATTACAGCCGGATCGCAGCACCCCTCACGGCCCTCACCTCCACCGCAAAACCGTTCCTCTGGTCCGACGCTGCAGACGCCGCTTTCAGCGACCTCAAGAGTCGATTCACCTCAGATCCGGTGCTGGTCCACCCCGACCAGTCACGGCAGTTCATTGTGGAGGTTGATGCCTCAGAGTCGGGGGTGGGCGCGGTGCTCTCCCAACGCCAGCCCGCTGATGGCAAAATCCACCCATGTGCGTTTTTCTCCCGCAGGCTCTCACCCGCTGAACGCAATTACAGTATCGGGGACAGAGAGCTCCTAGCAGTAAAACTGGCTCTGGAAGAATGGCGTCACCACCTGGAAGGCACACCACAGCCATTCCTCGTGCTCACTGACCATAAGAACCTGGAGTACCTCAAGGTGGCTAGGAGACTGAATCCACGATAGGCCAGGTGGGCTTTGTTTTTCTGCCGTTTTGACTTTGTGCTTTCTTACATCCCAGGCTCCAAAAACACAAAGCCCGACACCCTGTCGCGTCAATTCCAAACCATTGAACCTAAGGAGGAACCCGTGCCGATTCTTCCTCAAACCCGCTTCCTGGCCTCCGTGGAATGGGAGATCGAGCGCAAAGTAAAGGATTCCCATGGTGAGCACCCAGATCCTCGAGCCGGTCCCCAGTCTAACCTGTTTGTGCCCCAGGGTCTCCGTTCCCAGGTCTTGGAGTGGGCTCACTCATCCCGGCTGTTCTGCCACCCCGGCATCCATAAGACATTGGCTGTACTACACCAGCGGTTCTGGTGGCCCTCCATGCCAGAAGATACTAGATCCTATGTCCTAGCCTGTACAGTATGTGCGCGTAGCAAAACGTCAACCAAGCCCAGCTCTGGACTCCTTCGCCCACTACCTGACCCAAGCCGACCCTGGTCCCACATAGCCCTGGATTTCGTCACTGGTTTGCCTCCCTCCAAAGGAAACACTGTAATTCTCACTATTGTGGATAGGTTCTCCAAAGCCGCTCATTTCATTCCCCTTCGTAAACTTCCATCAGCCACGGAAACTACAACCCTGCTCACTAACCATGTCTTCCGTTTGCATGGCATCCCGTCAGATATAGTCTCCGACAGGGGACCCCAGTTTACTTCCCAGGTCTGGAGGGCTTTCTGTGCGGCCCTGGGCGTTGGAGTGAGCCTCTCCTCCGGTTACCACCCCCAGACGAATGGACAGTGTGAGCGTACAAACCAACAGCTCGAAGCAGCCCTCCGCTGCACCACTCAAGCTCACCCCAACACCTGGAGTGATCAACTGCCCTGGATTGAATATGCGCACAACTCCCTGCAGAATGCCTCTTCAGGTATGTCACCATTCCTGTGTTCCTTGGGTTACCAACCCCCATTATTCCCATCCCAAGAAAGTGACATCGCCGTCCCGTCTGTTCAAGACCACATCGACCGTTGCTCCGGAATCTGGGAACAAGCACGCGCCGCGCTCCTCCGTGCCTCCGGGAGATCCCGTGCCCAGTCTGACCGTCACCGCTCGCCCGCGCCGGCTTACACTGTCGGCCAAAAGGTATGGCTCTTGTCAAAGTCCTTGCCTTTGAAGACTGAGTCAGTGAAGCTTTCCCCGCGGTTCGTTGGGCCCTTCGAAATCACCAAAATAGTGAACCCCGCCGCTGTGCGTCTCCGGCTCCCGGCGCATTACAGGGTCCACCCCACGTTCCACGTGTCCCTCATCAAACCGGTGTCCTCTAGTCCCTTGGCCCCCCCTATTCCGCCCCCTCCGCCCTCTCTGTCGGTCGACGGGGATCCGGCCTACCGGGTGGAGCGGCTTCTGGATGTCCGCCGCTGTGGCCGTGGGCTCCAGTACCTTGTTGACTGGGAGGGCTATGGCCCGGAGGAGCGGTCCTGGATCCCTGCCCGGTGGGTGCTGTCGCGGGCGCTCATCCGGGACTTCCATCGCACCCATCCTGGGCGTCTCCGTCGGGCGCCTGGTGGCGCCCGTAGGGGGAGAGGTCCTGTTAGGTCCTCTTCCCCTTCCTTCTGAGACCAGCCCACCTCCAGCAGGTGTGCATGTTTTTAGTTGATTACAGGTCAGACGAGTGGAGCGGCCACAGCTGAGGGCAATGAACATCAGCCAGCTTTAAAGGCCAAGCAGACGCTCCACCTCGTCGACCGATCAACTCGTCTGGTTTCGCCGTCAGTTGCTTCTCGCATTCTTTATATGATATCATTGATTCCCGGCTCACGACTACTTTGCTCTCGCCCCAGGTCCTGTCCTCTGCGCACTCCTTGTCGGATTCTACGCCTGCCTCCTTCCGAGCTTCCACGCCTACCTCCTCCCAAGCTCCCACGTCTCACGCCGGCTCAGTTACCCTACACGAAGCAACCCCCACCCACCACGCTATCTCTGGTGTCTGCAAATAAATATTACTCACCGCAACCACCGTGTGTTTGCATTTAGATCCCTCCTCGTCGCACACCCTAATAGTAACACAATGCGCCGCCAGGGACTCAAATCCTGCACTGCCAGACGTGTCCCCCTGCTGAAGCCAGTACACATCCAGGCCCGTCTGTGGTTCGCTAGAGAGCATTTGGATGATCCAGAAGAGGACTGGGAGAATGTGTTATGGTCAGATGTACCCAAAATAGAACTTTTTGGTAGAAACACAGGTTCTCGTGTTTGGAGGAGAAAGAATACTGTGTAACACTTTATAATAAATATCCGTTTTACTAGTTAATAGATCATTAGTAAACTGTTAATAAACGATTTATTGTTGATTTGTGAAGTATTTGTTAACAGTTTGTTAAGCATTTGCAGGCTGTTCCAATATGTTTGACCCCATTCTAAATGCCCATGCTAGTTGATGGATCTTAATAAAACTATATACACTTTATGTTGAAGGTCATATGTTTTATTGGTTAAATATACAAAGAAAAGACCAAATATTTGTTGGTTCTATGGCAGATTTTCATAAATGTGCAACATGAGCGCTGCCTGCAAAATGCCTTTTCTTATGAAGTGAACGGCATTTCTTAACCTGAAAAGATAGAAATGCCAAATGTTACACACAAAAACTTAAACTTTTCTACACAAACTGTGTTTCAGGTTAAGAACACCCTGTAAATGCTTAACAAACTGTTAACAAATACTTCACAAATCAACAATAAATCATTTATCAACAGTTTACTAATGATCTATTAACTAGTAAAACGGATAGTTATCATAAAGTGTTACCGAATACTGAATTGCATCCGAAGAACACCATACCCACTGTGAAGCATGGAGGTGGAAACATCATGCTTTGGGGCTGTTTTTCTGCAAAGGGACCAGGACGACTGATCTGTGTAAAGGAAAAAATGAATGGGGCCATGTATCGAGAGATTTTGAGTTAAAAACTCATTCCATCAGCAAGGGCATTGAAGATGAGACGTGGCTGGGTCTTTCAGCATGACAATGATTCCAAAAACACAGCCAGGGCAACAAAGGAGTGGCTTCGTAAGAAGCATTTCAAGGTCCTGGATTGGCCTAGCCAGTCTCCAGATCTTAACTCCATAGAAAATCTGTGGAGGGAGTTGAAAGTCCATGTTGCCCAATGAGAGCCCCAAAACATCACTGCTCTAGAGGAGATCTGCATGGAGGAATGGGCCAAAATACCAGCAACAGTGTGTGAAAAGTTTGTGAAGAGTTACAGAAAACATTTGGCCTCCGTTATTGCCGACAAAGGGTACATAACAAAGTATTGAGATGAACTTTTGGTATTGACCAGATACACACAAATTGCACATTCTGTCTCTCATGGTTGAGGTTTACCCATGTTGACAATTACAGGCTTCTCTATGATTTTCAAGTGGGAGAACCTGCAAAATTAGTGGTTGACTAAATACTTATTTGCCCCACTGTATCTTAATATCAGTAAAACGATAGCTGCATAAACACTTTTTTTTTTCTACAGCACAAACGTAGCAGAGACAAATGGCACCATTTCAGGTCCATTTTGCAATAAAGGGCTGCATGACGTTGTCACTCAAAATGAATATCTCAATATCTCAAAAACAAATGCAGCACAAACAAAAAATTTTACAGCAAAAACTACCACAAACGATTGACACAATTTTTAGCCATTTTTAACCAAAATGGGGGTCTGGTTGACCTCATATTGACCTATAAAAGAATTGTTAATATCTCAAAAATAATAGCAGCATAAACGGGAAAAAAAAAAAAAATCAGCACAAATATAGCAGAAACGAATGGCACCTTTTCAGTTTCATTTTAGAATAAACGGAAGACTGCATGATGTCATAACTCAAAAAAAAAAAAAATCTGCACAAATGACATAATTTTTCCATGAATTTCCATCTGATGGGGTTGAGGATGAGGTGTTACTTCATGTAGATTTTTGGTCACTTTCTATTCATTTTGGGGCATTTTCGGGTCACTTTCTTGTTCACTCGCTGGTTACCATTGACGGCGATAGACGTCCAATCAATTTGGACTGGGATGTTTGAATGAACGAATTCACAGTCAGTCCTCTGAATTTGATGTCTCCCATTATCAAAGACGGGCATCAGTTAAAGGTACAATACAGATTTTTTTGTGTTAATTTAGAATACTTTTCTACCCCATGCATCATGCTTCATCATTGCCATGATGAATACACAGAGCCCAGATATTTTAACTGAGACTGCCCCCAAAAGCCCCTTTTCTTCCCTTCAATAGTGTTTGGGTCGAACGAATATGCGCCTTTGCACATCCACGTGTGTACCCGCGGTAGTAGTGCTGTTTCATCGAGCCTCCGCCTATTCGCCACATGGCAAAAAAACTTTTCTAACCCAATTTTCTTACCCACTTAAGACTCGCTACTAACATTAAACAATCTCGTTTTCTGTTTTTACGTTCATGGTGGTGATTAGATGGACCAAATCCTCGTTGCTTTGTGTTCGTGTTCGTACAAGCATGCGCGCCATGCTTGTAAAACAGAGTAAAACAGTAGTAAAACAGAGACTCCATATTGCACCTTTAATTTTGGGTCACTTTTTTGTTAATTTTAGTGTACTTACCGAATGTACTTCATGCACATTTTGGATGATATCCTGTTCTTTTTCTATATTTTTCCAACTGGAAATGAATGGGGCCGATGTTTTGTCAAAATTTGGGTGCAACTGTACACTTTTGTGTGTCTTGATTTCCTGAATTTCCTTTGTGTAAATTATGTAAATAGGAAAATAAATTGTAGGAGAAGATACATTTTAATTTGAAAATGTCAATGTTTTTGTCATTGGAAATTAATGGGTCTTCTTTTGTCAAAAAGCCCGATCATAGAACATTTGAATCATGAAAAAATACAATGTTGTCTTTGTTTTGATTGAAGCGCAGGACAGAGCTCCAAAGGTACCAGACAATTTACTCCATTTTGGACAGTTTTCTGTTCATTTAGATTTTGTTTTGGAAGAACTTCAGATCTTAAGTGTGTTATTCTAACTACAACCGATAGTGAGTAAGACATTATGTGTTTTTTCCTTAAAATTTAACAGACAAAGTTTCAATAATGCTCTGCAAATTCTTGTCAAAAGTAGATGAAAATGTTTTAAAAGATTTTATATTTGTAATAATACTTGGTCTATTTAGTGTATTTTTCTCCTAAATGTTTTTTTTTTCTTTTTTTTTTTTTTTACAATCAAGTTTCTTTAGTGGAAACAGCAGGCAAACAACGACTTGGGAAGATGGTATTTGCCTTGACAGATGTGACTGGAGTCTTTTTAAATGAATGTTGCTGTGTAATAACAGCAGGTAACCATGGACAAAAATTTACTCTCAGAATGTTTAAATCTTAGTAATAGTAATAGTAGTAGTGTGTACTTATTACTCACAAACGTGCATAACCCGTTAAAATGTATGGTTAGGAACAGTCGCACAGGAAAGTTCAAATAGAATTTTTGTGTCTGCCAATGATTACAACGAAATACATTGTTTATATTGTCCTTCTCATAAAGACGTTGACACAGACACACGTGAAAACGATTAGGTCAGAAACACTAGTGAGTTTGGTCAATTTGCAAGAAAAAAAAAAAGGACAATTATGTGTAGCTGAACTCTGGTTTAGGCTTGTCAGAGTGGAGTTCTCATTTTGTCGTTGCCTAAGTAGCCGTGCTGAGTCCACAAATATGCAAGTTAGATATAATGGTGTCTCTAAATTGATTGTGACTGTGAGTTGGAAGGGTTTTCTGTGTATCAGCCCTGTGACTGAAAGATAATAAGTCTCAGTTAGGACCCCTCGTCACCCTGAATTTTGATGACAGTAATTTTAGATAAACTCAACCTACATTTTCAGGGAAGTCATCATTAACACTGACAAAGACGACACTAAAACCAATAATCACAATATAATTACAAAGAATCTGTTTTATACCTGTTTGGCTTTACATTTGTCTTGTTTACCCTTTCACGCAAATTATGATTTTTTTTTTTTTCATTTATTTATTTAACCCGTACAGGGCACTCATTTGCCCCTCCCATTCTAAATGGATTGGACGTCTACCGCCATCAGTGGCACTAAATATGTGCATTCACAGCCAGTCTTCCCCGTTTAAATGAATTGGACGTCTATTGCCACCAATGGCATGCAATGAGTTAATCATTAAGAAAATTAATCTACTCTAGCGCGTTATTTGAGGATGTAACAGATGTGTGATGTGTATTTCTGTTTTTATTCGTTTTAATTTCATTAATTTAGTTTTATCAAAATCAAATCAAATTTATTTCTATTCTAGTCCTTTACAAAAATCTGAAAGGCCCTCAAAGTGCTTTTCAACAAAGACAAACATGGTTCATGATAGATAAAAGGAAGGAAAGTACTATATTATGACATTAAGAAAAACAAAACACTGCATCACGATAAAAGTCAAAACAAGTAAAACGATAAAACAGATAAAATCCGAAAACATTAAAATATAATAAATAAAACTGGGCTATTCTCGTCAGGGAAAAAAATGAGTCTAAAAAAATGTGTCTTTAACTGAGATTTAAAAAGGCCTTGATTGGTAATGGTGGTTTCAGGGGGTAGGTTATGACACAACCTGGGGACAGCAACTGCAAAAGATCGGTCCCCCCACTGTATAAGTTTTGACCTTGGAACTTCAAAAGAAGCTGGCCCATAGAACGAAGAGCCCTGCCAAAGTTACGGAGGGTTAAAATTTCCAATAAATAAGAAGGAGGCTGGCCATTGATCGAATTAAAACCAAACAGTAAAAGTTTTAAATCAATCCTAAAATGGACTGGAAGCCAGTGGAGCGATGATAGAATGGAGGTAATATGTTCACGTCTAGGTGTACCGGTTAAAAACAAGCAGCAGCATTTTGAACAAGTTGAAGACTTGGGAAGACCAACATAAAGTGCATTGCAGTAGTCCAGCCTTGAACCTATAAAAAACGTGAATTGCTTTATCAAGGTCGTGGCGACTAAGAAAAGGCTTCACTTTGGCCAAAAGACGGAGCTGGGAAAAACTTGCTGTTACAGCAGAACTAATCTGTTTTCCAAAGATGAGCCGGTTATCGAATATTACTCCGAGATTTTTAACGTCTGTCTTAAAAAGGGGAGTCATGGCATCAGTGTTGGGCTCAAGAGTATTCATCATGGAAGGTGTGCCAAAAGTAATGTATTCAGTTTTGCTCTCATTAAGATGTAAGACATTTCGTGCTGGCCACTGCTTCATATCGTATATGCACTCCATCAATTTAGTGAGAGCAGTTTGTTCGTTGGGTCTCAGCAGACCCGTGCCGTCCATAAGGCTAGCTAGGCAAATGCCTAGGGGCATTGCAGCGTGCAAAAGTACATCAAGAAAAATGTTCAAATAATATTTGATGATAGCAGTATTCAAAAAAATTATACAAGACAATAAAACAAAAGAACAACAAAATATTGTAATAAGTCTTTAAATAATAATGAAATCATTTTTGTAGTGTGCCTTCTGCCCCTGTGTTGCGATAATTTCACCACAGACTTTAGTCTCCCAAATTGTGCTTTTCAAATCAAATTTGCCTTGCCTAAAGTGCCAAGGTTAATTAAATAAATATGCAATTAATAATTTCACAGTTATGTGGTATGGGGGACTAAAGGTGCCATGGATTTAAATGAAAACATTTGTTATTAAATGTGTCATTGATTCATTAAAATGGCAAAAAAATATTCAATTTTTTTTTTTTTGCTAATATATATTATTTAATTCCTTATTATGGGCTAGTCCTGTGTAGTTGCAGTGCTTCAAGAATTTATTTTCTTTTAAATACGCCTGTCAAGGATAGTGGCCAGATCCAGTAGACAGGTACAGTAGGCTGCAAGAATTTAGGCGCTATTATGGTTATGTCATGCTGGTTTCACAATCAACAACTATTTGACTAATATAATGTTACATTCCACTTTCTTCTCTTTGTAGATGCTCTTCTGAAATATTTTACTTCCACCTCTGTACATCCCTGGCCATCTTTTACAGCCAACTTATCCACATCAGCACCTAGTCCAGTACCTTCCCGCACACAAACTGCCTCTGGAGAAAGAAGTGAACCTTCCAAAACAGCTGTCATATGATAGGGCAATAGATGCGTTTCCATCAGTAAAGACACGGCCAGTAAGGTTATAGGTCAAGGTAAAAAAATTAAAATAAAAAGTAAAGTTGCATTTTAAAGTTTTCTGTGTGTCTTAATGTAGGTTTGTGCGGGTGGGTGTTAATCATATTGTAATAGCAAATGTAATTTATTTTATTTATTTATGTTTTTGAAGTGTTTTTGATTGGTGTTTTTGAATAGTTATTAGAGCATTTTGCTTCTAATTTCTGCATTTGGTCATTGTTGTCTTTTTTATTATTTGGTCGTTGTTGTCTTTTTTATATAATAAATTACAAAGCGATAATATGCTTTTTCAGTGTAAGTGTTTAAATATGTGTGGTGAAAATAGCTATGGTAGCTATGGGGGGGGGCAACAAATTTGTTGCCTATGGTACCAAATTGGTCAGGAATGGCCATGGGTCGCAGAGGCAGATACAGCTGCAGGTCGTCAGCATAAAAATGAAAAGGGATATAATGTTTCTTTATAATTGGTGATTGAAAGTGCAAATAGCACAGGCCCTAAAATAGAGCCTTGTGGCACCCCGCAAGACAGAGAAGTTCGTGAGGAGGAAAATTCCCCAATCATTACCGAGAAGGTCCTATATTCCAGGTACGATTTAAACCATTGTAGAGCGTTACAACGGATACCTATGAAGTGCTCTAAGCGAGATACAAGGACTGTATGGTCGACTGTATCGAAGGCTGCTGTGAGGTCTAATAAAACAAGGATAGCTGTGTTTCCATTATCCACAGAAAGGGCAATGTCCGTTCTATGTCTGGATCTGAAGCCTGATTGAAACTTATCAAGGGTGGAGTTTGTCTCCAAGAATGTTTTCAATTGAATAAAAACAACTTTTTCTAAAACTTTAGAAAGGAAAGTCAAGTGGGAAACGGGTCTAAAATAGGACATCACAGAGGGGTCGAGATGGGTTTTTTAAAGAAGTGGTATGACTACAGCCTGTTTAAAGGCAGCTGGTACAGAACCAGAACTGAGAGAGGTATTTATATGTATTAACATTGTATTTAATTGTAATATTTAATTATAAACACAAGTTTTGAATAGCTGCCTACTGTAATGACTACTGTCCCTAAAAGGGTTAAAGTTAACCTAACGATATTTATTTATTATTATTACTACGTTATTATTATTATTATTATTGTTATTATTATTTTTTAAATATAGCAGTAATTGTAACGCTGTTCTGAGCTCTCAGTGTTCATTTTTCCAGTTTTATAATCATGCCTAGTAAATATAGACTGTATTTTTAGATTTATCTTTGTGCCCTCTTCTGAAAGAGTCAGAGGAACGGGGAGAGGAAGAGTTCTAGGAAGTAGTTTCACTGCCGGCATTGTTCCACAATCATATCTTTCACATGTTGACTCTGTTGTTATCATAATTATCAATGTGTATATATTTACATCTTCAATATTTTGCTCATTTTTCATTTCTTCAGTCTATATTTTCTCTGTGTGTTGATTTTCTGCTGTGCAGTTCAACGTGCCTCCTGCTGATTGCCTACAGTAGTAGGCCTCTCTATACACGCATTTGTACACATATGTAAATAAACACTCTGTGAGGAGCAGGAATAGCAGAGGTGGGGGCTGTTTCCTGTCTGCCTTTAGATAAGTATGCTTGAGAGTGTGCTTGTCTGGCACACTTCCAGATGTTAAAGCTGCTGGGGATGTGGTTTAATGGTCATGCAGGAGGCCGATAGTGCATGAAAAGAGAAGAGCGCAAGCATCAATTATCAATGACATAAACTTTCATAAGTATGTAGATTTTCTGAATATGTTCAATCCAAAAAGGTACTGAAACACCTTAAGAAAGAGTTTAGGCGTGTTCCTCTTTCGGTGTCCTTCTGTTCATCTATAACAATACCAGGTAAATGATATGTGTCAATAGTAACGTACAGTATGTGACACCTGATATAAGGCAGAGAGGTTGAACCTGTTAGTGAGAGTGATAGTAAGGTTTTGTTGCCTGAAGGGTGAAGAATGATGGGACTGCTTTGTTGTTTCAACAAACCTTGACCTCAGACCTGTGTGTGTGGGGGGGGGGTTGGTGTGTACGTGTGCATGCATCTGTGTGCCACCGAGTGAACAGAAATAGTCTGCAAGTCCGCCTAATCTTCCTTCCTTCGCACAAACAGTCACACACAAAAGGACGCACAGACAAAAGGCTTCCCTTCCTTACAACCAAGATCATTTTTACCATCAGCCAACTGCCGCCACACAGAGGCACGCATGCACGCACGTACACAGAATCAGAGCAGGGGTATTGCCTCCCATCCACCAACACATAACAGTTGACGCATCCAGTACATGCAGGCTCTCCAACCTCAACATTGTGATGGTGGTTTCTGGAACTGTGAAGTTTTCAGGAAGCCAGAGGTCAATTCAGGCTGGGTCTCCATACATGCGTAGAGTGGCTTAATGTTACCAACCATATACATTTGCGAGCGCTCATAGATTCCCGTCAATTGTTAAAAGATGGTGTTTAGCAACTGGGAATGGTTGTACAATAAATTAAACATACAATTTTATAATATCACATACATTTTCATTGCCCACACCAGAACATTACATAAGCTAATGGATGAATCAATGCTTTAATTGAAACATGCAAGAATAACAAGTAAAGAAAAGAAATAAAGATAGAAATTGTAGCTAATGTTAAATTTAAAAAAAGTAAAATAGAACAATGTGAAGAAGTAAACTTACTTGAACGTATTTACTCCTAGTCCTTTCTTAAAACCTAGTCTAAGTATTAATTTATAAGAGCATCATACATTAATAGTATTAACAAACTAGAAACTAAACTAGTACTAGCTGATTATTGATAGGAAAAATATACACCACCTTAAAATGTATGCTAAATGTTGATTCATGATGTTGAGTCATCATTGCAACTTTCATTCTTAGTGCTCATTGGAATAACATTATCAAAACGTGGCTTTTATAAAACCAATGAGCTTCAGTTTCAATAAAATATTTGTGTTTATAGTTTACCGCTCTGATAAGATCACCAAAAGGTTTAAGGGGAAAAAAAGCAGTTACAGTCCTGGCCAAAAGTATTGGCACCCCTGCAATTTTGTCAGATAATGCTCAATTTCCCCCAGAAAATGATTGCAATTACAAATGCTTTCGTAGTAATATCTTCATTTATTTTGCTTGCAATGAAAAAACACAAACGAGAATGAAAATAAATAAATAAATAATTATCATTTTACACAAAATTCCAAAAACGGGCCAGTATTGGCACTCTCAGCCTAATACTTGGTAACACAACCTTTAGACAAAATAACAGCGAACACCCACCTCCGGTATCCATCAATAAGTTTCTTAAAATACTCTGCTGGAATTTTAGACCATTCTTCTATGGCCAACTGCTCCAGGTCTCTGAGATTTGAAGGGTGCCTTCTCCAAACTGCCATTTTCAGACCTCTCCACAGGTGTTCTATGGAATTCAGGTCTGAACTCATTGCTGGCCACGTTAGAAGTCTCCGGTGCTATCTCTCAAACCATTTTCTAGTGCTTTTTGATGTGTGTTTTTTGGTCATTGTCCTGCTGGAAGACCCATTACCTCTGAGGGATACCCAGCTTTCTCACACTGGGACCTACATTATGCTGCAAAATTTGTTGGTAGTCTCCAGACTTCATAATGCCATGCAAACGGTCAAGCAGTCCAGTACCAGAGATAGCAAAGCAACCCCAAAACATCATGGAACCTCAGCCATGTTTGACTGTGGGGGCCGTGTTATTTTCTTTAAAGTCCTCGTTTTTTTCTTGTAAACTCTATGTTGATGCCTTTTCCCAAAAAGCTCTACTTTTGTCTCATCTGACCGGAGAACATATTTCCAAAACATTTTTGGCTTTCACAGGTATGTTTTTACGAATTCCAGTCTGGCTTTTTTATGTCTCTGGGTCAGAAGTGCGGTCTTCCTGGGTATCCTACAATAGAGTCCCTTTTCATTCAGACGCCAACGGATAGTATGGGTTGACACTGTTGTACCCTTGGACTGCAGGACAGCTTGAATTTGTTTAGATGTTAGTCGATGTTTTTTATCCACCATCTGCACAATCTTTTGTTGAAATCTCTCGTCAATTTTTCTTTTCCGTCCACATCTAGGGAGGTTAGCCACAGTGCCATGGGCTTTACACTTATTGATGACACTGCGCACGGTAAACACAGGAACATATAAGTCTTTGGAGATTGACTTGTAGCCTTGAGATTGCCCATGCTTTCTCACAAGTTTTCTTCTCAAGTCCTCAGACAGTTCTTTCTCCATGCTCAACAGGACAGTGGTTGAGTCAACTTTAATCCATTTTAACTGGCTGCAAGTGTGATTTAGTTATTACCACCACCTGAAATGTGCCACATGTAAGTAACAGATGCTGTTAATTACACAAATTAGAGAGGAATCAAATGATTTTTCATAGGGTGCCAATACATTTGTCCAGCCCATTTTTGGAAATGTGTGTAAAATGATGATTTTTTTCCCCCCATTCTCTTTTGTGTTTTTTCATCGCAAACAAAATAAATGAAGATATTACTACCAAAGCATTTGTCATTGCAATCATTTTCTGGGTGAAATTGAGCATTATCCGACAGAATTGCTGAGGTGCCAGTACTTTTGGCCAGAACTGTATAGTGTTCTATATGACTGAAATACTATAGAACTAAAATAATAAACAAATATTCAAATCAATGTCTTATACAATGACTGTTGATTTGGATTTCATTACATTGTTTAAGTGTACTAGTGGTTAAGTAAGCACAGGTGGGTAGTAAAACGTTACATTTACTCTGTTACATTTACTTGAGTAACATATTGAGGAAAATGTACATCAAAGAGTATTTTTACCATGCCATACTTTACTTACTTGAGTAGATTTGTGAGGAACAAACAATAGTCTTACTCCGTTACTTTGGACGACTACACTAGAGTCATTTCATTTTTCCTCTTTATGCTACATATTGACTTTATTTTTGCCAGAGATGCTGACAGCGGCTGTTTTATTTTAACCAATGATGCGTCTTAACAATAGCCACATGACACCATGATACCATTTAGAGGTAACAATGTTTTTTTCTCCACTAGAGGGCACTCATGCTGTGTTGTTCTGGCCTGATTTCAATATTTTTGTGTCATTTTTTGGCCTTACATGGTCATATAAGAGGTTGTAGTACAGTATAATAATAACAGTTCATATAGATGAAGTTGTGCTGAGACAAAAAAGTACCAATATTTGAAAAATCAATTCATGGTAAGCAGTTACTTACAATGTTACTCATTACTTGAGTATTCTTTTCAATGAACATTTTTTTACTTGTACTTTAGTAAATTTTTGGATGGCTACTTGTACTTAAGTAATATTTAGAAGTGACGCTATACTCTTGAGTAAAATCTTTGGTGACTTTCCCCACCTACGGAAGTAAGTATATGTTACATATGTAAAGATCTCGACTGGTAACAGTATTGTGAGTTGTGCTTTATGTGAGTTGTGCTTTATAAATTGTGAACATGAGTATGCATCACAAAAAAAGCTTTTATTGCAGAAAAGATTCCTGACCAAAACAACTGTGAGAAGCACATAATACCCCTTTCCGACCAAGCTGGTGTGCCAGAGTGGTTTGGAGCTAGCGGAAAGTTTCAAATTTCAACGAGTGCACCTCCCGTTACCAGTTTGTTGGCAGAGACACATCTCAAAAAAGCTACGTCATTATTTCATTTTATTGGTCAGCATGTGTTTACAAAGCAGTGCACAACTACAATTTACTGCCTCCTCGTCATAAAATGGCAGTTGAATGTTCTCACCAAGAACCTGTGGTCAACGCCCTTGGCTGCTGACAAATAAGAGCTGTCCCTCCATACCAGTAGAGTTATTAGTGTTAGTCTGGCAACTGTTTTTTAAGCAGCCAGTAGGTGCCTTCGTATTTACTCACAATGTTACTCATTACTTGATTACTCTTTTCAACATTTTTTTTTTACTTGTACTTGAGTAAAATTTTGGATGGCTACCTTTACTTGTACTTGAGTAATATTATTTCGAAGTAACACTCCTCTTACTTGAGTAAAATGTTTGGCTACTCTACCCACCTCTGGTTGCCAGCCCTCCCTGTTTGAATGGATAAGACATCTAGCACTGTCAATGTCAGCCAATAAGTTAGTGTCTGAACAAGCCACGATAGCAATGACTTTGCATTCAAGCGAATATGCAGTAATTTAGTATGAAAAGAACAAAAAATGTTTTTTTTTCCCTTTTTGTTTTTTTTCAATAAACTTGATCAGTTATGTTATCAGAATCAGTATCATGAGCCAAAAATGGTATCGTGCAACACTAGTTTTAAGTGAATTACAGTATGTCCATCAATCTTTGTACATGGCAAGTGAAGACAGCCTCTCTTACAGTGATGGAAAACATGCCCAAATACCTTTGTCACTCTTTCAGACACAGAAACATAAGTGTTGTAAGACACTAGAGTGTGTGGCAACAAGGTGAAGTTAAAAAACAGTTAAAATTATCTCAAAGGGCATGAACCCACAGGTGAGAATTTCACTAGCGTGAAAGAGGAATGGAACTAGAACGGTAGCTGGAGAAGGATGAGTGTCTCTAAATGCACTGATATGGAGAGCTATTCAAATGTTGCTTTTTCATATATGAATGTAACATAGACCCTTAAGAACTTTAAGCCTTTATAAGGCTATTGACAATTTTTATCATTTAAAAAAACTTAAATATTAACAATTAGAATTTTATATTTTTTCAAATATCAATCATTATTCTATGTTTAAATTATTTTTATATACAGAGATCCCTTTCCAATTGGCGCTTGGAAAATTGAACTTTCAATTGTTCGTGGATTTTTTAGGTAATGTATAAGGCTCCCTTTGACACATTGTGTCATTTTCATCATCTTCATCAAAGTGCACAGGTGGCTGTTCTTCATCATTATCATTATCATTGTCAGTCAAGGAAGAGCCGTTGAAGTCTAATGTAAGCATGCAGTCATTGACGGCAAAATATTTCCAATTTAAAATAGGAAGACTGGCTGTGAATGCTCATCTTTCAGTGCCATTAACGGCACTAGACATCCTATTCATATTGACTGGGAGGGGCGAATGAATTGGACGTCTAGTGCCTTAAATGGCAGCCAATGAGTTAAATGAGTGCGCTGTAAGGCTTTAAAGCAAATCATCATTATTTGTGTGTGAAAGAGTTAAATAGCACTGAATATGTGCAATCTTCAAAATATTTAAACCTAAGCGCACACAATTATTTTCAAATCTTTTCAAGAACTGCAGAACACACTGTTAACCCTCTGGTGCATAGTGGTCACTACAGTGGACAGCGACTGAAACGTACCGTTCTCTTTAATACATTAGTTTCTATAGTTCTGGGGTCCTCAATCAGCGGACCGCTGTCCATGACCGGACCACGACACTCCTCTGCGGGGTGAGAAAAAAAAAAAACATTTAAAAGCGTTAATATACTGTATAAAAATGAAAATCTCGGCCACTCCTTGATGTCTGCGATTTCTGCATCGTGACTTTTGTTATATTACCACGTTTCACCCATAAAATCCCCCCAAAATACGGCTGTGGCCACTCACAGCTGTGTCTTGACACTCGGTGATACATGCTACATGGAGTTTTTGATTCGAAAAGAGGCAAGTATGCGATAAAATCTCGTTCAAATCATGGCATCTTTAATTATGCTCTCGTGTGCTCTCACCTCCAGTTAGGGTTTTGCTGTTTAAAATGTTTTTTGTTTTTTTTTTAAATGCCCTCCTGTTTTAATTTTTTCTTCTCCCAGAAAATTGAGATTTTAAGCTTTCCAATGATGTATCACACATGCATGTTGGATAATTTTGAAATTTGGCCAAATTGGGGGTGTCCGAGCGGAACGTCATCTGAGTGTTTTCCACCATATATATGTATATGTAGTAACATCTAGGGAAAAATTATATCTGTTTGGAATATGAAATATTCGTGCATAATATATAGAAATGTATGATTAACCATGTGTCCAATGATCCCCCGGTATATTTTTCAGCACATGTTCAATAACTGTGTCACTGTTTCTATGATTTTTTTGGTTATAGGTTAGTAGTAGTACAGTATGTAATTGTTATATTTATATGCAGTTAATTTAAAATATATTTATATATTTTTTTGTGCAGATTAGCTGTAGTTTGCATTACTATATGCATTTGATCTTATTTTGCAGACTTCAAAAGCAGCAAAAAAATAAGGCAGTATATAGAATAGCCCAAGATATTCCATCCAGCTTCAGTGATGATGACTGCAATGACAGCAGTGATGATGAGTGGCTGCAAGACAACAACAGAGACATTAGTTCTTAGGTGTTTCTTTGTTTTGTTAATCAGGCCTATACATTAAGCCTATTGTGTTGAAATTCCCCCAAAAATTGTTGAAATGTTAATCAAAGCATAATAGAATAGTTAATTCATTTTTGATAGTAAATTCTCATTGTTTTATGTTGAGTGCGCAGATGCATGGACTCCACTGGATTGGCTATAAATGTAACTTCATTTTAAAAAATCATATTTTTGAAAATAAAGAAATTGAACGTTATTTTTATGTCGTCAGAAAAATAAAAACACATCGGAAAAAAATCTTGACCAAGGATTTCATAATTCATGCATAAGAGGGTCAAGGGCTCTTTGACAGTGTCTGACTGACTGTGGCTGTTGGGCAATGTACAGAGAAATAATCTTAAACCAAAAATCTGTTACAATTGAGCTAGTAAAAGTTGCCTCACAATTTGTGACATGGTCATGGAATGTGTAACATAGGTAAAAGACATTCGGACTACATTTTCTATCATTCTAAATGTAATTTAATTCATTCTCTACATTATAAAAACAAAAATAAGCTTTAATATCAAGCTTGTTAAACTAGCCCACATTGGAATGTACTGTGAATACCAAAGTGAATATTTTAAAATATGTTTTAAATTCCTTATTTTTATTGTTGACATAATCCAAATAAAATGAAGAGATTACATATTGCAATATAACACAGAAATTGCCCAAGTTCCTCTTTTTTCCCCTCAGTCACTCAGAGTGACTTCTCAACCAAGTCACTCTTTCCCCAGAAAATGTGCCCACAGAGTCCCCCTGTTCAGCCTTACAGATATAAAATGGACAATGTGAGTGTGTCTGCCTGCATACATGCATGTGTGTGGCATTGTTCCTAGTGTGATGACTGCTCGTGCAACCAAGGCTTAACTTTTTGCTGAGTAACCCTGTGACCAAAGTCTGTCCTGAGTCCAATAGGATGTGCGAGTGTGGCCCACTTGCTGAATTGACAGAATGTGTCTTCATTGACTTCATTGAGAGGTTATCAGCTCAACTAAACTATGCGACACTGAATATTTAAAGAATGGATTCATGATAACGTGGCTCTATGGTGTAAGATACAGTATAACAGTGTTTTTCCAACATTTTTTTTTTTTAGTCAAGGCACACTTAACTGCCAAAAAAAGGCAAGGGCACACCACCAGCAAAAAATATTTTAAAAAATATTTCTCTGTAGCCTATAGTTACAATATAAAGTAGTGTTGGCTTGCAACAATGCCATTGTCACCTTAACCTGATGCATCATGAAATAAAGTAATTATCTACCTACAAAGATGGGTAGAGTCGCCAATAATATTACTCAAGAAAGAGTAGCATTATTTCAAAATAATTTTCCAAAGTAAAAGTAGTTACCCAAAAAATGTACTTAAGTGCAAGTAAAAAAGTATCCGTTGAAAAGGAATACTGAAATAAAGATTAACTGCTTACAATGTAAGATTTTTTTTTAAATGGAAAAAAAGAAATTCCATCACAGCGTCATCTGTATGAAAAGTTATCATGATACTGTACTATAACATATTACATGACCAAATTAGGCCCAAAAAATGCACAGAAATCATCGAATTCCGACTGAAAAAAACAGAAAGAAACATCACGCGCCCAAAGAGCATAAGTTCCCTTTAGCGGAGAAAAATATTTCCCACCAGAAAATGAAAACGATCATATTGCCAGTATTCCATGGTCTATCAATGCTATATAAAAACTGCGGGAATGGTTGAAGTCCATGCTTTCGAGTAATGTTGACGGCAACGCTCTATATGAAAGATTTTGTTTTTTACAGCCCATTGAAGACTCCACGTAATTGAACAGGCCGGACTTCAGACTGCAAGCTTATTTGTGGTCATGTTATGTCTGATTGGTATAATGAAGTCATGTGATTATTGTTGCGACGTCTCATTGGAGGAACTAGTAGAGCAACTGTGGGCATCTCTCGAAAAATATAAAGTCAAATCTAATTTATAGAATGATGAGGAAAAATGTAACAGCTATAGTGTAGTCCAAAGTAGCAGCGTAAGTGTAGCGTTTCTTCTTCACAAATCTACTCCAGTAAAAGTAAAAAGTATAGCATGGTAAAAATACTCTTTGAAGTACATTTTTCTCCAAAAGTTACTCAAGTAAATGCTAGGACGTAGGTTTGGTCTCAATATTAGTCGGGACGATATTACCGTAATGCAGTGACGTGCGGTCAGGGGAGGCAGGTGAGGCAGAGTCTCACCTGTCATCATGACAAAAAAATAATTATAGCATCAAATTTATATGAATATTTGTCCATTGCTCTTAATGTATGACTCATTTCAAACATTTTTTATAGTCAAAATCGCTGAATTTGCACATTTCCTGTTCAAATAACGAAATGAAACGAGAGGTGCGGCAGCAACGAGTAAAGCCTCACCTCTGATTGCGCAATCCATAACAAACTGGGTTGATACATGGAATTGGAGCGTGCTGGTTGCCGTACATCTGCATGTTGCCATTATAATGTTTCCAGATACGTTTATTTGACCTGATTTTCCACAGTCTGGCTAATGTCTTTAACCCTTAAAGTTTAATTTTTGTTAGCGACATATTTAGTTTTGCTGATGGGAAATAAAACTGCAGTGAAAAGGCACAGGTTGCGGCAGATAGTACTCTGCCGCACTGAAAGGGGGCGTACGTGAAACTGGACTTTCCGTCAAAAGTGGACGCGATTAACAACACCGGAGCTAAAAGGTTTGCTTCAAACTACGGGACAGGAGATAACTCGCGCTTTTCAAACGGACTGGTACACCCGAAAAGACTGGCTATGTGGCTGTCCTTCGAAAAATCGCCTTTGCTGCTTTCCCTGCCTTTTCTTCTCAACTTGTGCCAATGTCTGGACTAACACGAGATATTGTGACATTAAAAAACTACCACGAAGCCTTAGCAAACATGAGAGCTCAACCACTCACATTTAAAGCCTGATTGCTTTAAAAACTTTTGGAAGCTCAAGGATCGATTTGGCTTTGACGAACAGCGGAAGCTCAACGGTAGCATCCAGAATGCTAAGGTAAAGGAAAACCGAAAGAGTTTGAAAGACCTCATTAATGCAACCTGCATCCTAGCTAAACAGGAGTTAACATTTCGTGGTAACGATGAGCGTGTAAGCTCTTCTTAACGTGGCATATATGTAGAACGATTACATGGTTTTGCTGAGAAAGATGAAAGGTTAGCTAGACATTTGGACACATCCACTGTGTTTTCTGGCTTTTCTGGATTGTCAAAGAGAACACAGAACAATCTAATTGAAGCAATCCTCTCCACTGAGGCGGAGAGATTTTTTAAAGTAAAGGAAAATGAGGAGGACTTTTACAAAAAGGGCGTAGGTTTGCATAGGGACGGTAGGGACATAACACTACCAACTTTTCAGGATGCTAAAACTGTCCCCACCAACTTTTAAGCAACCTTACCGTTTTTGCTTGATATAATGTTCAGTTATATAGAGAATTTAGATCTTTCAATAGTTCCATATGTTGTAAGGATAGAATTGACCCTACCATTATTAAGTGAATTATTTTCATTATGTTTATGTTTGCTAATAAAAACCAGACATTTATTCAGGAAGTTTTCAAAATGTTTCTCTTAATATTTTTTTAAAACAAAGGTTTTAATCGAACAGTGTATCATCTGAACCAATGCACGTAAAAGTTATTATCAGTAGATAAGGATTTATTTTGCATTGATCATTTTTGCCTATTAATTAATTAGGTTCATATACATGAGAAATGTGGCCCTTTGCCCCCTTTATCCAATCTGTTTGGTCTTATTAATGTCTCGTCCCCAGCAAAAAGTAGCAATCTGTAATAAATTGATTAAAGTATCAGAATTAAAAGTTTTAAAAACAACTGAATATTTCACTGAAGGTCAGAATTGAATTCTGTGGTTTTGTACACCACTCATTTATGTTGCATGAATTATAGAATTGCTACGGCCAACACATTGAGGGTGTAGAGCAAATGCATGTTATTTTCTTACTTTTACGTATCGATAATATGTACCGTGTGTGCGTGTTTTGTGAAGAATGCTGATGAGATATGAAATAACCAGTAGCCAATTGAATAAGCTACCCTTTTTGGTTTATATATTTGGAAATCTGACACTAAAGGAGTCAGTGCTGTTGAGTGACGATCAGGAAATGCCGAGGACCCAAATGCAGAGGTGGTTAAGTGTTTATTCAAAAAACAAAGTGTCAAACGAAAAGTCACTCTAAAGGGGAAAAATGTGCTACAAAAGGCATATTCAGGAAACACGGTCTTCTCAGGAGTGAGGCTTCTGAGTGCTTGTGCTGGAATCTTCTGGCAACTGGTTTGTGTCAGGCCTGCACTTAAAAAGGCTTAATCAATAAACCACAGGTGTTGCCAGTTAGCCTCGCCCCTGAGGAGACCGGTCCCTCTTGCACCCGTGCAGCCTGCAAACAGGGAGAATGACATCAGCATGGAAACAAAAGGGCAGGATCATAACAGTACCCCCCCCCCCCCTTAAAGGGAGCCACCGGGCGACCTACCAGGCTTGTTCGGGTACCTTGCATAAAAATCGCGTAGCAGTTGTGGATCGAGGATGAGGGCGCGCCCAATCCATGAGCGCTCCTCGGGGCCATACCCCTCCCAGTCGACGAGGTACTGAAAACCTCGGCCTCGCCTGCGGACATCCAGGATCCGGTTGACTGTGTAGGCTGGGTGTCCGTCGACGAGACGTGGGGGAGGCGGTGGAGGCGCTGGAGGCTGAAGGGGACTCTCAGTGACCGGCTTTAGAAGGGAAACGTGGAAGACCGGGTGGATGTTGAGAGAGGCAGGGAGAGTAAGGCGGATGGCACTGGGGTTCAGGATCTTCTCAATGGGATATGGACCGATGAATCTGGGAGTCAGCTTTCTGGAATCTGTTTGTAGAGCGAGGTCTTTTGTGGAGAGCCAGACCTGTTGGCCAACCTTGTAATCGGGAGCTGGAATGCGGTGCCGATCCGCCCAACGCCGGTTCCGCTCTGCTGTCCGGCCCAAAGCAGCCCTCGTCTCCCGCCACACACGTCGGACCCTCCTGAATTGGGCCTGAACAGAGGGCACTGCTGTATCTGACTCCTGCGTGGGGAATAAAGGGGGCTGGAAGCCATGGTTTACCATGAATGGTGACAGGCCCGTAGCTGTGCTTACCAGGGTGTTATGGGCGTACTCCACCCATGGTAAATGGGAGGCCCAGGAGGAGGGGAGCTGGGAAGCGACGCAGCGCAGGGAGGCCTCCAGGTCCTGGTTGGTGCGCTCTGCTTGCCCATTGGATTGAGGGTGGTAACCTGACGACAGGCTGGTTGTGGTGCCAAGAGCCCGACAGAACGCCTTCCACACCTGGGACACGAACTGGGGCCCCCGGTCGGAAACAATGTCTTGAGGGATTCCATGTAGTCTTATCACGTGTTTCACCAGGTGGTTGGCGGTCTCCCAGGCAGTGGGGAGTTTAGGGAGTGGAACAAAGTGGGCTGCTTTGGAGAATCGGTCTACAATGGTCAATATGGTATCGTTTCCTTCAGAGGGGGGCAGTCCGGTAACAAAGTCCATGGCAATATGAGACCAGGGTCGTGGGGGAATGGGCAAAGGATGAAGGAGGCCTGCCGGGGGTCTGTGCGAGCATTTATTGCGGGCGCACACCGTGCATGCAGCGACGAATGTTGGAGTGTCAACTGCCATGGAGGGCCACCAGAATCGCTGCTGAATCAGGGTGAGCGTGCGATTGACCCCTGGGTGACACGCTATCCGAGAGGCGTGACCCCATGTGAGCACTGAGGACCTGGCTGCCAAGGGAACAAACAGGCGGCCGGGAGGGCAGCTATCTGGCACCTGCTGGTCATGAAGGGCCTCGAGGACTTCCTGTTCAACCCGCCAATGCACTGCCCCCACCACACAGTCAGGGGCCAGTATGGTCTCACGGGGAGGCTCCCCCTCCTCAAGGGCGAACTGCCGGGAGAGGGCGTCGGGCTTGACATTCCTGGAGCCCGGCCTGTAGGTGAGCGTGAACTGGAAGCGGCCCAGGAAGAGCGCCCAGCGAGCTTGTCGGGAGTTCAAACGACGGGCAGAGCGGAGGTAAGAGAGGTTTTTGTGATCCGTCCATACGACGAATGGTTGAGACGCGCCCTCCAGCCAGTGCCTCCATTCCTGTAGCGCCAGAACCACCGCCAACAGCTCCCGGTTCCCCACGTCATAATTTCGTTCTGCTGGAGAGAGGCGTCGGGAGAAGAAGGCGCAGGGGTGGAGTTTGTTGTCCGCAGAGGCACGCTGGGAGAGGATGGCCCCGACCCCGGTGTCCGAGGCATCAACCTCGACCACAAACTGCCGTTCGGTGTCTGGGTGAACAAGAACAGGTGCGTTAACAAACATGTGCTTCAGTTTCTCAAAAGCAGTCTGTGCTTCAGAAGACCAGGCAAAACTGACCTTGGTGGATGTGAGCCGAGTGAGAGGGGCTGCCAGAAGGCTATAATTTCGGATGAATCTGCGATGAAAATTTGCGAAACCGAGGAAGCGTTGCAACTGTTTGCGAGTGGAGGGAACAGGCCATTCCCTAACCGCCTCCACCTTGGAGGGGTCAGCCCGGAGCTGTCCTTTTTCCACCACGTAGCCTAAGAAGTTGACCGAGGGTACATGAAATTCACACTTCTCTGCCTTGACATACAAATTGTTCCGCAGGAGCCGTGACAATACATCTCTGACATTAGCCACATGTTCTTCGAGTGAGCGAGAGAAAATAAGGATATCATCCAAGTATACAAAAACAACACGATTCAGTAGGTCTCGTAACACATCATTCACTAGAGCCTGAAATACAGTGGGTGCATTTGTGAGGCAAAATGGCATGACTAAGTATTCAAAATGTCCCAAATGTGTATTAAACGCTGTTTTCCACTCATCCCCTTCGCGAATACGGACAAGGTGGTAAGCATTTCGAAGATCTAGTTTGGAAAAAATGCATGCTTCATGTAATGGGCTGAATGCAGAATCCAGGAGGGGCAGAGGATATTTATTCTTAACAGTTATATCATTTAGCCCTGTGTAGTCTATACATGGTCGGAGTGTCTTGTCTTTTTTCTCCACAAAGAAAAAACCAGCCCCCACGGGAGACGAGGATGGCCGGATAAGACCGGCCGCTAGAGATTCGGTGATGTAGGTTTCCATGGCTTCTCGTTCCGGTTTAGAGAGATTGTACAGTCGTTTAGTGGGAAGTGGTGCACCAGGGAGCAAGTCTATTGCGCAGTCATATGGGCGGTGGGGGGGTAAAGTGCCGGCAGAGTCTTTACTGAAAACCTCTTGTAGGTCGTGATACTCAGGCGGAACATTAGTCAAATTTATTACCTTAGGCAAGTGGTCAGGGCCGCAGGTCCTGACAGGAACAGCTGATCGGAGGCAGTAGGCGTGGCAGTGCTGACTCCAGCTGCGGATCGTGGCAGTCGTCCAGTCAATGTGAGGGTTGTGCATTTTGAGCCAAGAGATACCCAAAATAACAGGGCTTAGTGGTGAGGCAATCACAAAAAATTCAATATATTCGTGGTGATTACTGGACAGGACGAGCTTCAGAGGTCCAGTCTTGTGCGTGACCACTTCCAGAAGGTGGCCATCTACAGCGTGCACCTCCTTGGGGTTGGTCAATTGGTGAATTGGGAGGCAATGCTTTTTCACATAATTCAAGTCAATAAAATTGTCGTCTGCCCCCGAGTCAATGAGGACTTGGACTGAGAGAGTACGTTCGGGCCCGTGGATCATACCTGTCAACTGGATGCGAGATGTAGGCGATGAGGACACGTGGCTCATCAGAAACCTCCTAGCCTGGTCTCTTGGTGTCTCGGGACAGTGGTTGATGTAATGTCCTGGTTGTCCACAGTAAAGGCACAGCCTCTCCCGAATCCGCTTCTGCCGTTCAGTTTGTGTGAGCCGGGTTCGCCCTAATTGGAGGGCTCCCTTCAACGGTGTCTGTAGTAACTGGCATGCAGTGGGGGCGTTGTCGTGACTTGGGGACGTGGGCTCTGGGCAGCTCAGCTGGGGTGTGGTGGTTGGTTGCCATTCCCTGGCTTGCTTCCGTTCTCTGCTCCTTTCTCTCAACCTATTATCCAGGCGTATAGCAAGTTCAATAAGAGAATTAAGAGAGGAACTCTCCTCTCGTACTGCCAGTTCATCCTTGATTTCTTCAGCTAGCCCCCTGATGAAGATAGTCTGTAATGCTGAGTCCCCCCACCCAGTTTCTGCTGCCAGGATGCGAAAATTGATTGCATACTGGGAAACAGGTTGGTTTCCCTGAGTGAGGTCGAGTAATTGGCCAGCTGCCTGCCTGCCCTTGACGGGGTGATCAAACACTCGCCTCATCTCATCCGTAAAAAGTCTATAGTCATTAATAATATCTTGCCGTGACGAAATGGCTAGCGACCAAGCTGCCGCTTGCCCGGTGAGCAAACTCATAATAAAGGCAATCTTTGACTGTACAGTGGAATAGGTGGCAGGCTGTTGACTAAAAACTAAGGAACACTGGTGAAGAAATTGTGAACATGTACCTAAATCCCCCGAGTACCTGGCTGGAATGGGAATGTATGGTTCCCTGGCTTGTGGAGCAGGGGTAGAAATCTGGTTAGTTGCTGGGTCAGGTGGAGAGGGAGCGGCAGGTGGTGTGGGAAGCTCGCTCATTGAAGACAATTGGTTGCCCAGTTGTGCCACACTTGACGTGAGTTGTTGCAGGTGCTCCATTACTTGAGTCAGGCAGGTCTTATGGCGAGTCATTTTGGCAGCTTGACGGGATAGCGCTAATTTCAGTTCTTTCGTCTCTGCTGGGTCCATTATGTGGCCAGAAGATTCTGTTGAGTGACGATCAGGAAATGCCGAGGACCCAAATGCAGAGGTGGTTAAGTGTTTATTCAAAAAACAAAGTGTCAAACGAAAAGTCACTCTAAAGGGGAAAAACGTGCTACAAAAGGCATATTCAGGAAACACGGTCTTCTCAGGAGTGAGGCTTCTGAGTGCTTGTGCTGGAATCTTCTGGCAACTGGTTTGTGTCAGGCCTGCACTTAAAAAGGCTTAATCAATAAACCACAGGTGTTGCCAGTTAGCCTCGCCCCTGAGGAGACCGGTCCCTCTTGCACCCGTGCAGCCTGCAAACAGGGAGAATGTCATCAGCATGGAAACAAAAGGGCAGGATCATAACAAGTGCCTCACCAACCATGAACCTTACCGCACGTCACTGCCGTAATGCACATAATGCAAACAATGATTCAAGTAAGGGATGGCTAGCTTGACTTTGTTGTTACTTATGGAGGCCGGCCTGACCACAGTAGTTTTGCAGGTTAGCAAGTTTAATGTTATGCTAACTATGATGCCGGGGTGGGAGTTTCACTCACAAAATTAGTGGTGTTTCCCCCATTTCCAGAACAATGATGTCTTTTTACATGACTTACAGTGGCTGCTGCTGGCCGAAAAAAAAACTTCTAATATCCCTCCTCTCCGAGGGGTGCGGAGGAGGCGGGATGTTGTCGACATGAATCTGTTGGAGCTGTGTGAGTATGTGTGTCTGTGTTGTGTAGGGGGGGGCGTGGACCGGCACATTCAGCAAGTGAAAAGGGATAAATTTAAGTCTGAATATAATGAAAATAATTCACTTAATAATGGTAGGGTTTGTTCTATCATTACAACATATGGGAAGACAATCTAAATTACCTATGTAACTGAACTCTTTATATAATGCAAATAAAGTTGCTTAAAATTGGGTGGGGACAATTTTGAGCATCCTGAAAAGTTGGTAGTGTTATGTCCCTACCGTCCCGACGCAAACCTACGCCCCTTGAGTAAATGTAACACAGCAACCTCTGTCTACCTGTTGCCACCTATTGATAAGGAAGAGTATTACGTGATTACTCTACTCACTAACTATTGGATAGCAAAACAACAGCACATTTGCGGATTCATCCCCCCCGATTTTTTTTTTTTTTTTTTTTTGACAAAAATTAAGCGAAAAGTGGATGATTTTCCACGCACAACACTACGCCATGGCACAAAGTGGTTGAGACACAATGCAAAATAGCACAATTTGGAAGGATAGACATGAAGGATGACTGGACAACAATATTACATTTTAAGGTACAGACAGCTTTTAAGTATGTATAAATCCCCACTTTTTTTCACCAAAGTTTTTGGCTGCTTTTGAATATCCGTTATATGCCTACGCCCACATATTTATACAAATAGGTGAGACCAATGCCAGTGGCATTTATGGCCTTTAATGCAGGATACTCAGTATTGTTGGGAGTTGAGGGGTTTGGATTTTTGTTTTTAAATACAAGATTAGATGATATATAATAGAGAGATATATAAATATATAAATTAAAACAGTCTGAAGATGAGTCAGAGCTTGGACTAGGATGAGTAGGGAAGCCGCTAAGGATGGACTAGGCGGCCCATAAAATGCTTTAAAAAAGAAAAAGTACTAGTTTTGAATAATTGTACGTTGGATTTGGGTAAATAGGAATGGTCCAAGAATGGATCCCACTCAATCTTTCTTTTAATCGTCAAGGTATGTAATATAGCGAGTTATAACTCATACCAATACCATAGAATGTATTCCAGGTGTGTGCTTTGTAGTGTCAACACTTGCACCCCTTCCTTTAAGGGGATTTTAACATTTACTTTTGTACCTCACTAATCAGGTTTTCCCCCTTTAATCTAACATAGTTCCATTCAATTAAGTAGCGCTCTAATTAGGGCCCGAGCACTAGGCGTGCAAAGGCCCTATTGTTTTGCAAAGGATTTTTTTTTTTTTTTTTCAGGGCAAATGAAAACGGCCAATTTGGAGGCCTGAACATGCACGAAAAGTCACCAAAGTTTGCACATACGTGCGGAAAATTGTAAATTTCGATAATTTTGCAACGTTGAAAAAAAATGTAACAAAATGGCTCAGTGGCGCCCCCTTGAAATTTTAAAATTGGCCTATAACATTAGGGTCTGTCAACGTAGAGCAATGAAATTTGGGGAGTCTATACCTTGTCCAAAACCGCTCCAAAAAAGCATTGGCACCCATATTCCAAACCCAACAGGAAATCGGTTATTTTGGATCGAATATGAAATTTTTATCGATTTACAGGGTGCACATTTGAGGCCTTTTCGCCGAGGGGGTTAGTTGGATCATCTTCAAAATTGGTAAGACTGTTCAGGAGACATATGAGGTCTTAGGTTTTTAAAATGGTGCGTTTTCATTCACGGGTCTGACCTGGGCGTAGTGCCAAAGTCGGCCATTTTTTCGGCAAAATGACAAATTCAGTAAATGACTAATAGTTCCTTCACACAACGTTCAATCTTTTTCATATCTGGCATGTATGTGCGACATCCCACCCTTAACACGAGTGCATTGAAATATTACCCATTAGGCCTAGCGCCCCCTAGTGAGAACAGGAAATGCCTTTTTTTACGAGACAGGTTCTTCCTCCAAGGAAAAAAAATCTGTTGACCTCAAACCTGCATCAGGGGAGCCTTAAAACCTGTGTTCAGGTGCCTGATGAAAAATATTGAGGTTTCGTTGAAGCGGAGGGGTCCAAACAGGAAAGTAAAAATGACCATCAACAATCAGTCTCGCAAAAGACTTTGAACAGTCATAACTCGGCAGATATACAACATATCTGCGCCAAACTTCCCGTGTTTGTTGAGAGTCATACCTTGAAGGTTCTTGTAGGGGTCATTTGCATCAACTCTACAGTGCCAACTAGTGGCGACAGAAAGAAGTTTTAAAAAAGGCCTTTCCTATTGGGTTTTTTCAACATAGAGCGAGGAAATTTGGGGAGTAGATACCTTATGCAAAACTGCTCCAAAAAGTCTATGCACCCATATTCCAAATCCAACAGGAAATTGGGTATTTTGGATCAAATGTGAAATTTTTATCGATTCACAGTAGGAGTTTACATTTGGAGGCTTGAACATGCACGAAAACTCACAAAAACTTGGACATACATGTGGCTTTGCATAACGTTCAATAATTTTGCAACGTTACGAAAACATGTAACAAAATGGCTCAGTGGCGCCCCCTTGAAATTTTCAAAAAGGCCTCTCCATTTAGGTTTTTTCAACGTAGAGGGATGAAATTCGGAGTGTCAATACCTTGTACAAAACTGCTCCAAAAAGTCTCTTGCATGCGTATTCCAAACCCAACAGGAAATCAGGTATTTTGGATTGAATGTGAATTTTTTTTATCGATTTACAGTGTGCAAATTTTACACCTTGGCACCTAGGGAATTAGTTTGATCATTCTCAAAATTGGCGAGACTGTTCATGAGGCATATGAAATCTTAAGTTATCAAAATGATGTGTTTTCATTCACGGGCCTGACCTGGGCGGGGTGCCAAAGTCGGCCATTTTTTCGCCAAAACACCGAATTCGGAAAATGACTGATAACTCCCTCATACAACGTTCAATCTATTTTAAATCTGGCATGTGTGTGAGGTATACCAGCCTGAGCACGACTGGATTGAAAATTTACCATTTTTGCCTGGCGCCTCCTAGTGGGAACAGGAAATGCCCTTTTTTACGGGACACACTCCTCCTCTAAAGGGAAAAAAATCAATCTACCTCAAACATGCTTAAGGGAAGCCTTAAGACCTGTCTTCAGGTGCCTGATGAAAAATATTGAAGTTTCGTTGAAGCGGAGGGGTCCAAACAGGAAAGTGAAAATGACTGTCAACAATTTTTCTCTCCAAAAACTTTGAACAGTCATAACTCGGCAGATATACAACATATCTGCGCCAAACTTCCCTTGCTTGTTGAGAGTCATACCCTGAAGGGCCTTGTAGGGGTCATTTGCATCAACCCTACAGCGCCAACTAGTGGCAATAGAAAGTCACTCGTTTTTCCAAAACATGTCCAGTTCTTTTCAGGTTGGTCATTGTAGTTTCAAGACCTATTAAAATACTTATTTACGGCCCATGTTCACGTGTCTCTGTCTGTTGCCGTGACGACTCTTTGTTCGCCACTTAAAGGAAATATTTTTTTTCAGAGACTCAGGCAGCTTATAGAGGCACAATATTTGGCACACTTGGTCGAATTGGTCCAGTTAGAAGATTAATTTTGGTTTTGAATAAGGGCTTGGCTGCACAGCTCAGTAGTGGCTCCTTTTTTGTAGTACTCTCTCCAATAGGGGTTTTTATCTCTTGGGTGTGGGAATGTAAATAGGCGACTTTCGAGCATATTAGGTTCTAATGAGATGATTAGAGAGGAGGATCTGCCACCACCCTGACCTGCACACAGTCCGAGTTGCGTGACGTCCGAGTTGCGCTAGATTGCGAGGGCCCGTTCAGTCCTGCTTGCAGGCCTAGTTAGTCTTGATTCACAAGAACAGGACTTTTATTCACTTTTTTTGGATTCATACAATTTCGTTTATGTAGCAGTCAGAACAATCATGATAGATTTAGCATTTTTGCATGTTTTGGGACATCAAAGCAATCATTAATGATTTAACTGGAATATTACCGTAATTTTTGGACTATAAGACGCTACTTTTTTCCTTCATTTTAAATCCTGCGGCTCAAAGTACAGTGCGGTTTATTTGTTGATTTATTGGGTTAATAGGTTAAACTTTTTTAATATTATTATTATTTTATTATTACTATTTGACAGCGGCGTCATAAGACTGTCATAAGACCGTCATTATTATGACATGACACTATCATAGGCATTACTGAATACTTATGACAGATGTCATTCAGTGCCATCCGGCAAAATTATGTCACCAACTCCATTTATGTCCAGCTTGAATCTTTTACATCCATTCAAAAGTGAGATAATTTGCCGGATAACACTATGACATCTGATATAAGCATTCATTAATGCTCATGACAGTGTCATGTCATAATTATGATTGTCTAATGACAGTCTTATGGCACCACTGTCAAATAAAGTGTTAGCAAATACCATAACTAGCAATTAATGAAACAACTGGAACAGTAACTGAAGAATTAAATACCACTGAATTTTGATTGTTATTTAAATCTGTAGCGCTGCAATGCGTGCTAGAAGGCATGTTGGACGACAACAGTGTTGACAGCAGGTAGCAGCAGAGGTTGACTGTCTCCCGCAAGGGAGCAGTGATGGCCAAATGACGCTTCTTGAAGCAATGAAGTCCATGAAGCTTTGAACCAATTGGCTGCAAAGCTTCATGGTGGTTCATTTGGTCTTATGACAGTCGTATGATGCCGCTGTCAAATAAAGTGTTACCGGTGAATATATTTGGTGTAAATATCCCATAATACAGTGAGGACAACCACGGCTTGTAGTCCAGTGCGGCTCATCTATGGACAAATGCCGTTTTCAAGCCAGATTTGGTGGGTGCGGCTTATAGTCAAGTGTGCCTTATAGTGCGAAAATTACGGTAATCATGCTAAACATGATAAATGAAATCTCGGGACCCCATGCAACTGCCTGTCTTTGTCCAAACAACCTTTCATTTCAGTATGTCTAGACTCTTTACAGATGGATACGAGGCATTTGCATGAAGCATGTTCACCATGTTTGATGAGTGTGTTGCAGTCAGACTGGACTTTGACAAACTGCTGCAAAACGCAAGTGTTCCACTCATGTCGATAGAGGTCTTATTTGTAATTGAGTTAAGACTGTAAATTGCAACAACATGGGAAATTTACTTGGTTTGATCAAATAAACTGCCCTTGAGCTTCGGGTTTACAGTCGAAGGTTAAATCGTACTGTTTGTACTTCAACGGCCTGAAATAATCTTTACACACACCTTTGTTAGCATACACCGCAATAAAACAATTGATTACTCACATAACTTTTTAATATTTATGTCCATTGTTCCGAAGAATGGGATACATTTGTGATGTATCAGATTACCGGTACATTTCACTTTGACAAATAATAAAGTCAGAAATCCCTCACATTCAACAATCTACTGTTTTATATCACTCTGAGACACAATATAAAAGTTGAGTAATGACAATTAAAACTTAAACACTACAATTATGAGCAAATTTTGACACCACACTTTACACAGACACACAAACAAGTGTCACGCTATTGTATTTGCATGACAACATTTTTATTTATGAAAAAACTCTGGAAAATGAATAGAGGAAAACATTCATTAGTGTACCGATGAGACAACAATAATGAGGATCAGAATAAGGATGGTTATTAAATCTTGTTTGTGACATTTAGAATGGTGGTTTTCAGTTAGAGTTGCCATTATTGCTTACCATAAGTATTTAAGATGTCTCAAGAATGTTAGCAAGTGATTGAAAAGTTTCAGTTAAAGAAACAAAATACCGGTACGTGATCTCGTTATGCTGCGTTTTCGTGGCACAGCATAGAAGCAACACTGTCGCCATCTAGTGGAGAGATGATGTCAAATACTGTCGTTATCCTAAATTCAATGCACACCACACAGGTGTGCGCAGTGATTTATTGCATAATTTTTGCTATAAAACAAAACAAAACAAAACAAAACAAAAAAAAGCATGTCCATCATTTTGTTGTTGTTTTTGTTTTAAAATATCACTTATTCTTGCTCAAGTGATTTGCGTCAGCCTGATATAACATCCGGAACCTTCAATGGGGGGAACTTTTAATAGTCGGACACAAAAAGAATGGACGACGTACCAGCGAACGCAAATGAGCGTAAGTTTTTACACTTATATCAACATTTAAATCAAACTTTAACTACAAAAAGTGAAAACACGAAGTTTAATTTTATGTTTGATTTCTATGTAGTGATATGTAAATTTTTACTGGCCTTACTGCGTCATACCCTGACGCACCTGACTTTCCAGTGAATTGAGTTGTCTATGCAGACGCGATGTTCAAATAAAATCATTTTAGAGGCAACTATTAACGTTATAACCTTAACCGTGTGTAGGGTATTTGTTTGTTGACCAAGAAGAACATAGTAAAATTGCTGAGTCACAGTGACACAACTTTCCGTTTGATAAGGAGATATGGAGATATTAAATATGTGCATTTAATACGTAAAACAAGCTACCTCAATTTCAAAACGAACACTCCGTGTAGGTTATAAATTGCTATTTTTTTCCCTTAATGTATACATGGCTGTAACTATTTCAGGATGTCGTGACCGACCAGTAATATTTTCAACTTGATATGAATGCAAAAATAACAATAACCCAACTCGATGGCATTTTCGATACATTTGCTTTTTCAAAGTTATTTTTTATTAACTCTTTCAGTGTCATTGACGGCAATAGACGTATAGTCATGTAGCGCTTAATTCAAATAATTAAATTTTAACTCTTTAAATGAGTATATAACTAATAGACGGCCAGTCCATTAGAACGGGAAGGGTTGGCAGAGAATGAACAAACGTGCCGCCAATGACAGCCAATGAGTTAACAAAGAAACGTCCTCCAATATTAACAAGAGTAGTGCAAAATCAAATTCACTCCGCAAGAATACATTTCTGGTGACTGGTGGTCGTGCAAAAACAAATAACTGAGTATCGTTACTTTTGCAATCAAATATGGTATCCAGATACATTTCAGTATCAATACTTTGATACTTTTGAAAGTTCTAGTCGTGACTTGTATTTACAGTGCTGGCCAAAAGTATTGGCACCCCTGCAATTCTGTCGGATAATGCTCAATTTCTCCCAGAAAATGATTGCAGTTACAAATGCTTTTGTTGAAATATCCTCATTTATTTTGCTTACAATGAAAAAAAATACAAAAGAGAATGAAAAAAAAATTAAATCATTATCATTATACACAAAACTCTAAAAATGGGCCCGAGTATTGGCACCCTCAGCCTAATACTAGGTAGCACAACCTTTAGACGAAATAAATGCGAACAACCTTCCGGTATCCATCAATGACATTCTTACTAGAGGTGTGCAAAATTTCCGATTCTTAGATTATTCGCGATTCGGCCGTGGAAGATTCGAGAACGATTCACAAACATCCAAATTCCGATTATTGAAATATGCCAAGTAAAGCGGAAGTACAACACACTCAGCGCGCCGCGCGGTCAATGAGGAACGGCGCGAGAGTAGCTAAACATCATGCTTCTCTCTCTCGGGTAATGCCAATGCTCAACTCACGCCACGAGATAAAAAAAAAACACAACAACATACCTGACTGCTGCCAAAAAGCTGCTGCAAAGTACATCCACATAATGTTACGGTAGATATCATTTATATAGGACTAGATGCATTACAGATTCGGTAGCGTTAGCAGCACACCTACAAAAAGCTAGATGCGGGCGTTAGTAAGTGGCCGCCATCTTAAAGCAGTACACTTCCCTGCAAGGCTGTTGAGCGAACCTTCCAAACAAACCTAATTAACTTTTTATCTAAAATACTCCTAAATCGGTAAAATATTGACTTGAATCTATCTTTAAAATTGTTTTAAAACTTTCACATGTCAAAAGTAGACAAAAGGGAAATTATGGAATAAAGGGAGCAATTTTAACAACTTTAACGGTTGATTCACAACATTAAATTAATTGAATGTAGTTTAAAGCTGCTGATACAGAATGGGAACTGGAGTTTTTTATTTACTGTTATTTTTGTATATTTGTTTACTGCTATATGTTAACTTGATACTGAAATAGTAGTTTGGCTGAGAGTATTTTTGAACAATTTTGGAACTAATGTACAAAACATTTTTTTTTTTAATTTAAAAAAAAGGAGGGGGGTGCATCAATAATCATTTTATAATCGAATCGGAGCCTCTGAATCGTAATCGAATCGTTAGGTGCCCAAAGATTCCCAGCTCTAATTCTTACTATGCTCTGCTGGAATTTTAGACCATTCTTCTTTGGCCAACTGCTCCAGGTCTCTGAGATTTGAAGGGTGCCTTCTCCAAACTGCCATTTTCAGATCTCGCCACAGGTGGTCTATGGGATTCAGGTCTGGACTCATTGCTGGCCACTTTAGAAGTCTCCAGTGCTTTCACTCAAACCATTTCCTTGTGCTTTTTGAAGTGTGTTTTGGTTCATTGTCCTGCTGGAAGACCCATGACCTCTGAGGTAGACCTAGCTTTCTCACACTGGCCCCTACATTATGCTGCAAAATTTGTTGGTAGTCTTCAGACTTCATAATGCCGTGCACACGGTCAAGTAGTCCAGTGCCAGACGCAGCAAAGCAACCCCAAAACATAAGGGAAAACTACAACATGTTTGACTGTGGGGACTGTTGTTTTTTTCTTTGAAGGCCTTATTTTTTTCTGTCAACTCTTATGTTGATGCCTTTTCCCAAAAAGCTCTACTTATGTCTCATCTGACCGGAGAACATTCTTCCAAAACATTTTTGGCTTTCTCAGGTAAGTTTTGGCAAACTCCAGCCTGGCTTTTTTATGTCTCTGGGTCACAAGTGGGGTCTTTCTGGGTATCCTACCAGTCCCTTTTCATTCAGACGCCGACGGATAGTACGGGTTGACACTGTAATACCCTCGGACTGCAGGGCAGCTTGAACGGGTTTGGATGTTAATCGAGGTTCTTTATCCACCCTCCGCACAATCTTTCGTTGAAATCTCTCGTCAATTTTTTTTCTGTCCACATCTACGGAGGTTAGCCACAGTGCCATGGGCTTTACACTTATTGATGACTCTGCGTACGGTAGACACAGGAACATCCTGGTCTTTGGAGATGGACTTGTAGCCTTGAGATTGCCTATGCTTCCTCACAATTTTGCTTCTCAAGTCCTCGGACAGTTCTTTGGTCTTCTTTCTTTTCTCCATGCTCAATGTGGTACCACACAAGGACACAGGACAGAGGTTGAGGCAACTTAATCCATATTAACTGGCTGAAAGTCTGATTTAGTTATCGCCACCACCTGTTATAAGCCACAGGTAAGTAACAGGTGCTGGTTATTACACAAATTAGAGAACCATCACATGATTTTTCATAGGATGCCAATAGACCCTACTCACGTGACTTCACAGCCACGCCCCCGCGCCATGATGTCCGCATACTCGCCATAGAAATGCATTAGCGCTTCGTAAATTCTTCCTATTATTGCACGTTTTACTGCTCGTCAACATTAATACTCAAAATGGTGAAGTCGTGTGTGGCGGTCGGTTGCAAAAACAGAGAAGATAGACGGAGAGACTTGAATTTTTACCGTATTCCGAGAGACACGAAGAGGAGGCCGCGATTGACTGCTGCAATTCGACGAGACAACTGGGCTCCAAACGACTACCACAGATTATGTAGTAGTCATTTTATATCTGGTAAGATGCATTTAATATATATTTAGAGGGTTTCGGGCTGACAACCACAATTAAGATCATTGCTAGGCTAATCGCCGACAACATACACGTATGTATGTAGTGAGAGTGCTATCGCTAAACCATATAAACATTAAAAGCCCTAGCTCCATTGACAAATGACATGAAATACATTAGACTTGACAGTGGATGTTAGCAAGAACAAAAGATTTTCAATTGAAAATTTCGTAACTCACCTTCCGAGCACAAGATTCCTGCCGAATTTTCGTGTACGAGGACGTGTTTCACCTAACCAGCAACGTAGCATTTATAAGCCTCCAAGCTCTTAAAGTTTTTCAAACTTTCGTGAGAATAGGCTGATTTTGTGTGGGTATCAGATGTCAGGCGAAGCCAGCGGGTCGAAAAACATCGCTTTAGGCATCAAATACGGATCTGGCGAATGGATAAACTAAAGCTTTTCCACGTAACTCCTTTTATGCAACGGATCCAATGAGTTTACAGCGTCAGATAACACCGGGGCTTCCATGAATTGCTCTATAACTTGCTCGACTAATAGAAAACAATGAGAATAGGTCTGAAAAAGAGGTACAATATGGCGGCCGGAAACAGCGACACGCCCATTTTGTGACGTAGGTGAGTAGGGTCTATACCTTTGTCCGGTCCATTTTTGGAGTTTTTTTAAAAAAATGATAATGAGTTAATTTTTTTTCCCCCATTCCCTTTTGTGTTTTTTAATTGCAAGCAAAATAAATGAGGATATTACTACTGAAGCATTTGTAATTGCAATCATTTTCGGAGAGAAATTGAACATTATCTGACAGAATTGCAGGGGGGCTATACTTTTGGCCAGCACTGTATGACTTTCCTGCTGTGAATTTTCAATAATTGACAATGGGTTATGACTTTGTCGTTCTGATTAGAGAGTTTGCATTTTTCCCCAGATAATGTGGCAGTTTTCTGTTGGTCTAAAAAGAAACTCATGCATAAGGAGACTCATGACATGTTTTTAATCTTTCAGACTGTCCAGGTACCAGGAGTGAGCAGGCTGGGAAGTCTTCATCATGTCAGGGTTGTCCTAATCAGAAACTGTGTGCATCTGGCGCTACCAAGGCCCCAGATCCAGGTGCGGTCTGTTTTTTTTTTTTTTTTTTTTTAATATTCATCACCTCTGCTTTCTAATATGCATATGTGTGCTAAGGGAGTTCTAAAAAATCGATTATTCGATGCATTGCGATTCGAGACGTGACGATTCGATCATGATTCAGAAAGTTTAAAAAACGATGATTTTCTCTAATAACTTTATGACAGCCGCTTGTCGCCGAACGAAATTCAAGACACGTCTGCCGCCCGGATGCACGCACAACGTTATGATGGATGCTGCCGGTTACTGAGCGAGAGATATACTCCTTTTCAAAAGACTTGAAAATAAATTTGTGTATGAGACGGGCAGGGTCCTGGCGGTCGCGCTTCTGTGCGCAAGTTATTTTTTAGAGCGAGAGGGGAAGAGAGATGGTTCGTTGCTCCTTGTCTTTCAGTTGTCCAGCAGTAGGTTCAAGTTGTGTTAATTGGAAAAAGCCCTTAGTGTTTTGCTAAGTCCCGTGTCCGTCTATCAGAGATGAGTAGACCCTCTTGTACTGTTTAGCCTTTATTGTATAACACCATTTACCATTTGAGATGTTACTAGTTAGCGCCAAGCGCTATGCTAATTAGCCACTTCGCTAACATATATTTCAATGTCAAGTTGTTCGTTGTGTGGTAGGCCTGTTGCGATAACAAATTTTATTGGGTGATAAATTCTCTCATAAATTATTGCGATATGCAATATTATTGCGCCCTCCCCCCAAATTTTTTTAACCAATTTACAATAACGCAGTAAAAAAACAGTATATATTAATAATACTAAGTAATATTAAGTACGCCCATTTAAACGCAATAAACGTTAACTCTTAAATTAAAAAATACTTTTTAAGAAATCCCAACTAAAAACAATAGACCATGCCTCTTTTTAGTAAAAGACAACAATATCAATACTGCACAGAAACGCAGAATTAATAAAATGTCTTTTTCAAGGAAAGATAAAATTGCACTTCAATAAGTTAAGCATTTAGGCACAGAGGTATAAAGTTGTAGTAACAAAAAAACAATTGCACTTCAATAGCAGAGAAAAATAGATTAATTAAGTCGCAGTAACAAAAATTTGGCTTCAACAAGGCTAGGTTCATACTGCAGGTCTTAATGCACAAATCCGATTTTTTGTCACGTCTGGTTTTTTGGCGTGCCCTTTCCGACTGCCTTTGTCCATGGAGCCCGTTCAAGTATCACGCATACGCACTAATTCGCAGTCCGAGATGCGCTCAGCAAAGTGACCATATGCGCAGAAGCATAAAAACAAATGACACATGCTAGCTTTATGTCATTCCAGGGTGATCATATTTTGATTTCCAAAAAGAGGACACAAATAACAGACATTAATAATCCCCGTTTAGTCCTATATTCAAAGTAGTGCTGCAACGATTAATCGATTAACTCGAGTATTCGATTAGAAAAAAATATTCAAAAATAAATACAAAATACATTTTGCTGCTTCGAGTATTCGTTTAATTAAAGTGATGTTATAATGGTTTATTTTGAAAGTGTTTGCATTTAGTTTAATTGATTTGGGTGGATACACTGCCTTCTAGTCGGCCTCAATTCACATGGCTGAATCCAGGTGCTCCCTGTTAAGACCAACATAAATTTTTTTTGAGCTAATGTTTTTTTTTTTTTTTTTTTTTTTTTATGCATTTGTAATTTAGTTTAACCCTTGAGAGTCGAAGGACGCGCCGGCGCGTCCTCAGCGCACGTCGTCTTTGAAGCGCCCTCACGTTTTAATTACGTCACCCACATGCCGATGGTTGGTCTCTTTTTAAAGTGCGGAAGTTGCGGTTTACTCTCGTTATTATTTGAAGTCAATCGACCAACTAAAACGTGAAATATTGTCATTTAAGTTTTATAGTTTTATTGTCCTCTCAAAAAAACATTAAAACGCTGCATGGATCATTTGTTTATGTCTATATTTCCATCATTTCTTGTCCTTTTTCAAAACGGAAGCTCCATAAAAAAAACACAAATCAAACGAACCCTTTCGAAGTCACGGTGGAAGCACAAAATGCGTTTTTTTAATAAATATAACTGCCGTGCGAGGTTCCACCGAACGAGAGGGAGGAGTGTTCTGAAGCAGCGAGGTGGCGAGCGACGGCCGTTTGGATCGAGTAGCGACTTTGTGTGACTTTGAGAATGAACGGAAAACTAAATTTAGCGCAAGCAATTGTGCTTTTTGATCAACTTGAGGAAGAGGATGGTCCAAATTCGTCATCGTCTTCTTCGGAAGAGTCCTCGAGTGAAGATAGTGACGGATTTGAACACGTGGGTGACGCCATCGACGAGCAGAGGTAAGCAAACGCACTTTTTTTTTTAATGCTGAAAAAGTTTCTTTTGATATTGCAAGACAAAGTTAATTTTGATGCAATATAAGTGTGTGTTTGTGTATATAATAATAAAATGTGCATATCAGATCAAAGTCGTACGTGCACTGTGTGTATCCAAGGCAGGAATTTATAATTGTGGTGATCTTCTTTCTATAGACCCTACCCACGTGACGTCACAACTCCGCTCTCCTGACTGGTGCCGCCCAATTGTCCGTCAACACATCGTGTTGACCTGTTACGGCTACGTACATACCTCCTATTTACGGCGTGTTTTTCTGCTCGTTAACATTAATAATCAAAATGGTGAAGGCGTGTGTGGCGGTCGGTTGCAATAACAGAGAAGATAGACGGAGAGACTTGAAGTTCTACCGGATTCCGAGAGACACTGAGAGGAGAGAGCGAGATGGGCTGCTGCAATTCGACGAGAAAACTGGGCTCCAAACGATTACCACAGATTATGTAGAAGTCATTTTATATCTGGTAAGATGCATTTAATATATATTTAGAGGGTTTTGGGCTGACAACCACAATTAAGATCATTGCTAGGCTAATCGCCGACAACATACACGTATGTATGTAGTGAGAGTGCTATCGCTAAACCATATAAACATTAAAAGCCCTAGCTCCATTGACAAATGACATGAAATACATTAGACTTGACAGTGGATGTTAGCAAGAACAAAAGATTTTGAATTGTAAATTTCGTAACTCACCTTTCCAAGCACAAGATAGATTCCTGCCGAATTTTCATGGACGAGGACCTGTTTCACCCAACCAGCAACGAAGTATTTATAAGCCTCCAAGCTCTTAAAGTTTTTCAAACTTTCGTGAGAATAGGCTGATTTTGTGTGGACAAGATAATTGTAAATATCAGCGTAGCAGATGTCAGGCAGACAGGGCGAAGACAGTGGGTCGAAAAACATCGATTTGGGCATCAAATATGGATCTGGCGACTGTATAGAACGGAGCTTTTCCACATAACGCCTTTTATGCAACACATCCAGTGAGTTTACGGCATCAGAAAGCACCGGGTCTTCCATGAAATGCATTTTAAATTCCTCGATCAATTGAAACCAATGCTAATACAGAGACAAAATGACGGACAAGTGGGCGGAACCATACAGCGAGCACGTGGTTTTGTGACGTCGGTGGGTAGGGTATATATGAAGATTAGGGATGTAGCACATATTCAGCTATGGTATTCTTTCTATTGTCATACATATAGATTTGCATTATTATTTATTGCTGTATGTATTTTTATTTTATACTTTATCATTTTCATAAATACTGACTTTTTTTTCATGTACATTTATAGTGACAATGGAAGTAAAGTGAAATGAAAATGGAAGGGTGGAAAGAGGACCGACACCCCATGGAAGTGTGGGCTGTGTGATGTCGCCCTGTGTCGAATTCCAGGACGAAACTGCTTTTCGGAGTGGCATGCCTGAAAAAAATTTAACTTGTTTATTGTAAATATTTTTGAAAATACTTTTTTTCCCCCAATGTTATATATATATTTTTTTTCCCACAATCAGTCTTCTCAATTTGTGTATATAAATGTGTGTTCAAGAAGCTTGATTGTGTGTACATAGTTTTCATCGGGTGATGGGCCGCAATACCTAAACTCATAAAGAGATGGCCTCTAAACACTTTTTGTGTTAGATGGTATATATTTTTTCACTGTTCGGTCTGCTGTATATAACCTGTTTTGACTAGAGCATGTATAAAGGCAAAAAAACGCCTATGGCTATATCTGTTGTTAATGTTGAATTGTCAAATATAAGACTATTTATTCTAAATTTTTTTGGTTGAATGTTCATCCTAACATGTTGAATAAATATTACAAAGTTTCAAAACGGTTCGTTACGCATGTTTGGTTGTCAATTGGACATCAATATTAAAAATTTTGACAAAACGATTTTGGAATTTTTGGTCTTTTTGGGCCCAAAATGTTGATTTATAATTGGTCAGTGAAGGAAACAACAGTTTGGACATGAAGTTCAAGGTGTCACAAAAAAAGGGACCAAACCAGGCCATCGTAAACAATTCTTTCTTTGAGATATAAAGGCAACTTCAAAGGCATGCAAAATCAGACAAAATAGGCCCAGACCTTAAAGGGTTAAAGGTATATTTAGCCTATTTTTGTGGGAATATGTGTCTGAGCCATTGGGAATATGTGTCTGAGCCATTTATTAAGAGCATTGTAAAAAAGTTTATAGCATTTTATAGAATTTAAACCAGCGGACTTTTGCGATGTAAATTAACCAATTTTTGCAAATTTTGTTGTACGTAGATCCTCATTGATTTTTTTTTTTTTTTTTTTAAATATCGTTTGAGGCTCAGCTCAGGTAATTCAATTTTTCATGTTGCTTATCCGATTATTCGATTATTCGAACTAATGGTTTATCGATTTATCGATTACTAAAATAATCGATAGCTGCAGCCCTAATTCAAAGTTTATATGGACTGATAGAACGCATACACGCACACACATAAGCCTTGACTTTTGTGCGTGACATGTCGTGGGTGTGTCAATTTGCCCCGTCTCGGCCATGTAAGCAATACTGAAATATTGCTCATTCTGCGCATAGAATTAAAATGAAAAAAAAATTTTATGACCGTGTTCAAGCCCGTTTCGTGCATAAAAGCAGAGTTCAAGCTAGAAGCTAATGCACAGCTACATCGGGTGGGGACGGGATTTAATAAACCCAAGCTTCTCCTGTCAGCCCTTGTCTTTTCTTCGGGTTAACTAATCTTATCGCAATGCTATCTTGTAACTGTCAATGATACCGATGATGATGACAATAAACAACAACATCGCTCCCGTCCTGCCTGCCGCTTTCGCTTTGCTGATATCATTGCTGCATGAATTCCGATTCGGGAGACTTTTCTGGGAAAATGTGATCCAGATCGGATTTAGACCACATACGAAAGTGACCCATATTGGATTTGGAATGGTCCACTTCTATGCGAGTTGTCAAGTTCAGGCCGTCAAGCTAATGCCTCGCTCGAGTCGGAAAAACACAAAAAAATCTCATTCATTCATTAAGACCTGTAGTATGAACATAGCCTTAGGCTAGGTTCAAATGTGTAAAACGAACATACCCAGAAGTCAATAAAACGGAGTGAATCCTCATCACAGCATATTGCTCTGTTGGTAACAAGGAAGCTGAACTTTTAAGAGCATGTGCTCCACACATCCGCTGCACGCGCACGCACGTACGCACGCACGTGAGGCGATAGATCGCAGTGGGAAAATTACCGCCTTCATTTTCATTTACCGTGCGATAAATGGAATTATTGCATATTGTGACAGGCTTATTGTTTGGTGGTGTACGTAAATTACTCCAGATAGAGAACGTTTAAAACCAGGATTAAGTACAGAGGTAACACTACAAACATGTGAAATAGTACAGAAATCTGTGAAAACAAAGTATATTGGTTATGGTCTTATTTTTAAAGCCACTTTGTTTCCAGAAAATATGGAATTCATTCCACCAGTGTAAATTTTATTGTATTGTTGAGAGAAATAAGTACTGCCTTTGAAACAGCTAATGTTTTTGCACCTTCTTGTGAAAAAGAGTATCTCAAGGTCAGCTGTCTGTTGTATGGGCATGTTGAGAAATAAGTACTGCCTTTAAAATGGTTAATGTTTTTGCACTTTCTTGTGAGAAAAAAAAGCCGTTTAAGGGGATTTTTTGTTGTTGTATGGGCATGTTTCCATTGTTCCTGTTGAATCATTAGGGTATTTTAAATAAATAATAGACATAAATGTATTTGGCTACTTTATTAATTAGTAATGTACGATGCCTCGATAATTGTGATAACTGTGATCATCGTCAACACCGTGATCATCGTTTAATAATCGAATCGTAGCATTCTGAATTGTAATCGAATCATGAGGTGCCTAAGATGGAACACCCCTAATGTGTACACTGTGTGTGCATTACATTTAAGCTTGATACAAAATATATTTCAACTAACCAAACGTATCTTGTTTTCTTCCATTCACACCTTTTGGCCTCTGTAGCAATTAAAGAAATAGGATCAAAACTGTCCATGGTCAAACACAAGATCCTGGTGCTGTCTGGGAAAGGAGGCGTGGGGAAGAGTACGTTCAGTGCTCACCTGGCACACGCCTTGGCAAATGATGAGACCAAGGAGGTAATGTTTATTTTTGGACCTTGCATAGCTAAGCAAAAATTATGGAAAAGATGTGACGGTGTTCTCTGCCTTCTTGGATTGTAGGTTGCTCTTTTGGATGTCGACATTTGTGGTCCATCCATTCCTAGAATCATGGGTTTGGAGGGAGAGCAAGTAAGTAATGATTAGTTTTACCAAGAATGCAAATACTATAGCATGAAGAAATTCTTTGCTTTGAATGTCGATAATATTTTGGTATTGATCCAAATCGGTATTAATTTGTATTATTTTCCATTAGGGCCAGTAAGTGATTTATTTCCCTGTCCTTAGGTACACCAGAGCGGATCGGGCTGGTCCCCTGTGGTGAGTCACTTTAGACAACGAGTACAATTCAATATAGTCACTGCTGTTTAATTCAGTACATTGGGCTCCTCTGAGATCCAATACAAGAGGTTATATCACATTTTCTGCCTTTACAAACATAGTCATAATTAGTTAGTAATGTTGGGAATCATACTTTAAAAAAAATAATTAGTTACAGTTACAAATTACCTCTCCCAAAAGTAATAGTTATTAACTCGGTTACCTCATTTTAAGAGTAATTAGTTACTCAGCAAAGTAACTGACTTTACTTTTCATCTTTTAAACATTATTACATTACACAGTCTAAATAACATCTTTCACATTAAAGATGTTGATATTAACTGATAGACGAATAAAAACTACAAACAGTATTTTAGAGCATTTGTTAATTATTTGGATCAAATATATTGTACTCTGTTGACCCTTTAACACCTAAGCCTATTTTGGCCGAATTTGCATGCATTTGATGTTGCCTTTATATTTCAAAGGAAAAAAAGTTTACAATGGCCAAGTTGGGTCCCTTTTTTCAGGACACCTTTAACTTCATGTCCAAACTGTTGTTTTCTTCACTGACCAATTATAATCCACATTTTGGACCCAAAAAGACAAAAAATCCCAAAACCTTTTTCAAAATTTGTAATGTTGTTGTCCCATTGACAACCAAACATGCTCGTCCAACCGTTTTGAAGTTGAATATCTATTCAACTTGTTAGGATAAACATTCAATAGAAAAAAATAACATTGAATAGTTTTATGTGGGCAATTCAACACAAACAGCAGGTATGGTCATAGGCGTTTTTGGCCTTTACACATACTATGGTCAAAACAGGTTATATACAGTGCAAAATAGTGAGAAAAAAGATTATATATATCATCTAACCAACAAAGGGTTTGGAGGATATCTTTTTTTTAAGTTAGGTGTTGTACCCATCACCTTATCAAAAGTATATACGTACATGCAATCAAGCTTCTCAAACAAAGCTTCACGAACACACATCTACATAAAATTGAAAAGATTATAGTGAAGAAAAAATATATATAACATTGAAAAAAAGTATTTTAAAAAATATTGACAAGTAGTTCAGTTCAATTGCAGGCATGCGACCCAATAAAGTTTTTTTTTTTTTTTTTTGCGCACTCAATAAAGCTGCTTCTTGAACAGGTCACGGAGCTGCGTCACACACAATGTTACACAGCCTACTCTTTTGCCGTTTGCGCGCTGCTGTCACTTCTACTCGCCGAGATGGCGACTCATCCAAAGAAAACAACGACAAATACGGCTCATCTTCTTCCTTGAGTTAAAGAAATAATGCATTATCTTGCGCTAAATGTGGTTTTAGATTCATTCTGCACGTTTCAAAGGCACTCGCTCAAACCAACGGGGCGTTGCTTGCTTCGTATGCCTCGCGTTCATTCGGAAATTTATTAAAAATGATCACATTCGGTTCGTCCTTCTTGACATCACAACGGCTCATGGGATATGTAGTCTTTTTTGCTGCTTTCGGTTTTGAAAAAGGACAAGAAATGGAAATATGGAGATAGATACATGGTCCATGCAGCGTTTTAATGCATATTTATGAGTGCAATAAAAATATAAAAATCAAATGACATTATCTCCCGTTTTTCTTGGTCGATTGACTTCAAATAAAAACTGGTGTAGACATCAACTTCCGCACTTTCAAATGAGACCAACCAGAGGCACGTGGGTGACGTAATTACAGCGTGACGAAGCTTCAAAGATGATATGCGTAAACGCGTCGCTGCCGACACGTTCGGTGTTAAAGGGTTAAGAAAACACAAATGTAAACTGACCAATAACCCGTGTAAATCTCTGAAACTGTATGTAAGGCCTACTGCACAATAAGCAAAACACTATCCCTAAATATCCCGTAAAGTAACAATATTAAATACAATTAAAGTATGAGAACGCTACCTTTGAAATTCCCTGGCCCGTCACCATTATCACTGTCTTGTTGTGTTTGCCAGAGCATGCAGTAAAGCAGGGCATGATCCGCTCACCAAGCCAATCATCATCACGTTTGCAACGGCGTCAACACCCCCTTCTCTCCTCCCCCCTCCCGTTCTGCTCTCTCCAGGCAGGCAGCTGATATGTGACAAAATCAGACAACTCGTGCTTCATTCAACCAAATTGTAGTAATGCGCCCCTTCACATTCTCAGGAACGGTAACGGCATTGCAAAGATGGGAAAGTAATTAATTAGATTACCCACTACTGAAAAAAATAACGCCGTTAGAAACGCTGTTATACTCTTACAACACTGGTATAATGAATTAAGACCTCCCCATCAGTGTCAACTGTCAACCAAACTTTTAGATTGAGCTCTTCTCCCAGTTCTCATTTGATTAGATCGTCCAGCCGAACCTGATTGTTTCTGTCTTGTGCCCATGTCTCAGTATGTGGAAGACAACCTAGCTGTCATGTCTATTGGCTTCCTCCTCAGCAGTCCTGATGATGCTGTAATCTGGAGAGGCCCCAAGAAAAATGGTACATTCTACATACCGTGTATACTGTATATATGCAACAGGGATGTGAATATTAGTTTTTATGTAATGTATTATATAAAGGATCAAAGGGGTACTTTATGAGTGTTACAGTAGGTCTGATTTGCAATTCCAGGAATGATCAAACAGTTTCTGAGGGATGTGGATTGGGGGGAACTGGATTACCTGGTAATTGACACACCCCCTGGCACTTCTGACGAGCACCTGTCAGTTGTACAGTACCTAAGCTCAACCCATGTGGACGGAGCTGTCATAATCACCACACCACAGGTAAAAACAAGGACAGTACACTACCACTGATAAGAGCTGTCTTAGAAAGTAAACATGCAGTATAATGTGCAAAAATGCCGCTACTTACTACTGTTGTAACAATACTAAAATTTTCAACTCTATATATCAAAACAAAAAAAAAATGCTCGATACCGTTTTCCACACTACATAAATAAAACCCCCAAATGAAATGTCATTTTTTTATAACTCTTCTAGTGCTACTGACGATTATAGACTTCCAATCACGTGGCATCCGATCATCCTTCTGCTGTGAATTGAAGTGAGTTTGTCACTAGTAGACGTCCAATCCATTTGAAGCGGAAAGGCTTGCAGCAAATGAACATTTGTGCCTTCATTCGTTGCTAGCCCTTCCACTTCAAATGGATTGGATCTCTAGCGCTGTTAATGTCAACCAATGAATTAAAACAGCATTTGTTGCTCGTCTCATCCATTTGGACTGGGAGGGGCGGATTAATAAATTTTCAATTCATCAGAAGTGATCCGTAAATGCCCAAAAGCCAACAGAAATTACCTGAAATGAAAAGGAAATGATCCAAAATGTACAGGAAGTGACCCCAAAATCAATACGAAGTGATGCGTAAGTACCCCAAAATTAACAAGAAAGTGGCCGAAAAAATTACTCATTTGCCATTAGGGGTGTGACAAAATATCGAAATGGTGATATATCGTGATACTTTGTATCCCAAAAGGTTATCGATATGCTCCTGCAAGAATCGAGATATCGTTTTAAAAAGGTGTCAATGTCTTAAAAAAAAAAAAAAAAAAAAAAAAAAGAGGAACCAACCATACCATAATAGTGTTTCAGTTAACTCTAAGGCTGCCTTGACGGTGCTTAACACCCAATCCGTTTAGAAACCAGAGCATTCACAGTCATTCTGTCAGATTTTCAGGGCATTCATAGGTCACATGCTGTTCATTTTAGGGCATTTCCAGGTCATTTCCTGTTGCGTTTGAGTCACTGCCTATTCATTTGGGTGATTCCCAGGTCACTTCCTGTTCTGAAACACAAAATGAACAGGAAGTGAACCATAAAATACCCCAAAATCAACAGGAAGTACCGTATTTTTTGGACTATAAGTCGCAATTTTTTTTCATAGTTTGGCTGGGGGTGCGACTTGTACTCTGGAGCGATTTATGTGTGAAATTATTAACACATTATCATATCATTTCACATGTGTTTTGGAGTGACACAGATGGTTTTTTAAACTTGTTAGCATGTTCTTTCTGCTATAGTTATTTGAATAACTCTTGATACCAGTACGTACCGGCCACGTTCGCATTCCGCTGTTCATGCATCATGTAACATTATTATACTGTACACTTATTCAGCTTGTTGTTCTCTATTGTATTTGTAATTTAAATTGCCTTTTAAAACGACATTTCTGTTCTATGTGTTGTACTTTATCAAGTTAATTTTCCCCAAAAATACGATTTATACTCCGGTGCGACTTATATATGTTTTTTTCCTCTTCGTTGGGCATTTTATGGCTGTTGCGACTTATACTCAGGTGCGACTTATAGTCCCAAAAATACGGTAACTGAAAATCAACAGGTAAATGACCTAAAATGGCCCAAGATTACCTCATTGCCTGACATTGGCTGCTACTGACGGCCATAGACGTTCAATCCGTTTGAAGTGGGAGGGATGGCAGCAAATGTTCATTCGCTGCTACCCACCCAGTTCAAATGGATTGGATGTCTACTAGTGATAAACTCATTCCAATTCACAGCAGAAGCTCGTTTTTCTCTTTATTAGTTGTTTTTAGAATATCCTAGAATGATTTCCTGCTCAATGTATCGATAATCGTTGTATCGCTGTATCGTCAGATCGTTATCGTGAGCTTTGTATCGCAAACCGTATCGTATCGTGAGATATCAAGGGGTTCCCACTCCTATTTGCCATTGACAATTATAGATATTCAATTCATTTAAACTGGGTCAACTGGCTGTGAAAGCTCATTTTTGATGGAGCTAGACGTCCAGTTAATTCGTCCTCTCCCAGTCAAAATGAATGGGATGTTTAGCGTCGTCAATGGCAGTCACTGAGTACATACTACGTACACCTAGCAGGGTTTTTTTTTTTTTTAAACCGAGGATCCTGTCATAATACGTCGGGGAATTCATTTAAACTGGGACGACTAGCTGTGAAAGCTCGTTTTTGATGGCGCTAGACGTCTATGGAGGTAGATTTGTGTCTTTATTATTAAATTTAAAAAAAAAAAAGTTGCTTCAGTCAAATAAAAAGTTGCTTCAATCAAAATATACATTTTCAATCGAAGAAAACGTCACTTCAATAAAAAAAAATGTGAATGCAAAAATAAAATTGAAACTCAAAAAAATATATTTGAAAACTATTTTTGATTGAATTTTTTTTGGGGGGGGGGGTTTAAGTCGGGTTTTTTTTTATTGAAACACCATTTTTGATTGAAGTCATGTAATTTTGCGTTTGGACCACATTTTGGCTAGGACGTTTGTGTCTTCATTATTCAATCAAAAAATAAGTTGCTTCAAACAAAAAAATATATATTTTCAAAAGAAAAATCACTTCAATCAAAAATTTTAAAAAATTCAATCGTAGAAAAAAAGGTTTGAATGTGAAAAAATATTTGAGACTCAGAAATTCGCATTTGAACACTTTATTTTTCATTCAAACTGTTTTCTTTGATTGAAACAATCCTTTTTGTGTTTGAGCCATATTAGGGGTAGGGCATTTGTGTCTAAATCATTCAATCGCAATAAAAGTTGCTTTAATCAAAAAACTTACTTTTAATCAAAGAAAAAAATCATTTGCAAAAATATATATTTTTTATTTGAAATATATATATTTTTTATTGAAGTGTCCCTTTTTTTGAAAAGCAAAAAGTTTTAAACTTTTTTTTTGTTTTTTGTTTTTTGAAGTGGAAAAAGTTTTTAAGGCACTTTTTTTCGATTGAATCATTTTGACACAAAGATTCAACTTCAACACTAGTTCCGGTGTGTTTGAGTGGCAGCTGATTACGCCAATGGCATAAAAGTATGAAGCAAGAATAATGGCCACCAGGGCTCCATCCAGCCATCGGAGTGTCCTGGAGTCCAAGCCGAATATAGGGCACCGGTACGGGGGTGTGACATCGGCATTTCACCGGAGTACCCGCGACGGCATTAAGACCTGTAGTATGAACGTAGCCTTAAAGAGCATATGACACGAGAAAAAAAGTCTAAAATGTCATTATTATGTGAATTAGAATCATATTTTGAGACGATTCGACTATATACAACAATTTAGCAAAGCACAGATGACGAGAAATTAGTCTTTTAATCTGCTGGTTAGCCACGCCTACCATTATAGGGCTTTAGCGTCCCCAACAGGTGGATGACGTCAGCGGTAGACTTGGCTCATCGATTTTACTATTCAGCCCATTGAGGGGAAATTATTCAGAACGAGGAAAACGCGACGAAGAAAGCCGCAAAATGTCATTGTTTCAGTCTCTCTACTCCAATATTTTTACAGGATATTCTTTTTACCCAAGTATTTTTCCCCAATAGCTATATAAATGGCTTGAGAAGGACCAGTCAGCCCGTTGAGGGGGAACTATTCACAACGAGGAAACCGCGACGAAGAGAGCGGCAAAATGTCATTGTTTCTGTCTCTTTACTTCAATATTTTTACAGGATACTCTTTTTATCCAAGTATTTTCCCCAATTGCTAAATAAATGGCATGGTCATGACAAATAACAGTCTTGTGCTGAATGGAATATGAAATAATAAAAATGCATTTATTCAGGACGACATGGCAAAATTAGTCCATAATGGTCAAAACTGTCGACTTCACCTTTACTGTCGCACCTCCCGAACGATATTTTATGACACCTAAATCTGACATATGTCATTTCCCTTCCCCGGCTTCGGAGAATGTAAACAAACCAGAAGGCGTGACAGCTAGCCGACATGCTAACCCGAACCGAGTGATGTTTCAAAGTCTTCAAAGCGGAAAATCACACATAGCTATCCTGGATTATTTGACATGACGACCTGGTTGTCGAATGTCTTAGTGGATCGGCAAACCGCCCGGCGGAGAGCAATTTACAGTTCGTTCCCCGGAGGAGGGTGGCTGGAGCTAACGCAGCTAACGTGCTGCTGCTAATGCATTAGGAGAGCTTTTTACATGCCTATCAATGATCAAACGTAAGTAGTCCTTCATTTAAAGGAAGTTTGTAGTGTTTACTTTGTAATCGCTGTATTCGTATTTGACATAATACAAAACAAGATGTTTACTCACTTCATCGTAAGTCCAATGGTCCCACAGTAAATATCCACGGTGAATGGGAACCTTTTGAAATTCCAAAAAGGCGCATACGCCTCTCCCTCATACAGAATGATTTTTCCGTAGCCGTTTGGCTGGCGTGATGCGAAAAATAAACGTATTAATCCGCAAAATCAGCTGAATCCTTCGTCCTCATACACAACAGTACACTGTAGCGTGAAGAGGACGTCTTCTACCGTACACGTCACAGCGCCCTCCTCCTTAATGCAAGACCGAAGCCGGAAGTCACTCATTTTCCTGGCGCGGGATTCAAAAAACTAAATAAATGTAGCGATCGCTTCCACACACATCCAAGCGGTCCATCTCATTCAGGAGCATAAAATACCGCGTGTATTATGAAATAAACATGCTTTTTCGTGTCACAGGCACTTTAATGCACAAATCCGATTTTTTCGTGTTTTTCCGACTCGAGTGAGGCATTAACTTGACGGTCTGAACATGACAAGTCGCATAGAACTGGACCATTTCAAATCCGATCTGGGTCACTTTCGTATGTGGTTCAAATCCGATCTGGGCCACATTTTTCCAGACTGTCGCGGCGGTCTGTACTGTCCAGTCTCTCAAATCGGAATTCATGCAGCAATTACGTCATCAAAAAGTGAGAGAGACGCCACGGTAGCGGTGCAGCTGTGCGTTATTAGCGCCTAGCTTGCCTTGAACACGGATTTTTAGGAAGGGTCGGACTTGACAACAGTCATAAAAAAAATAAAAATGGGTTGAGGATAAGCCTGAGAATGATCGGTTTTCTGTCTGCTCCATATAAGCAATATTTCAACATTGCTTACACGGCCTAGAGTCGGGGCAAACTGCACGTATGTGTGTGTGACATGCACGGACAGTGCGTGCATGTTATCGATCCATATACTTTGAATATAAGCCTAAACTGGGATTATTTATGTCTGTTATTTGTGTCCTCTTTTTAAAAAGCAAAATATGATATCCCTGGAATGAAGGATGACAGCCAGCATGTGTGGTCATTTGTTTTGATGCTTCTGCGCATGCGGGTCGTCTTGCTCAGCGCTTGTCGGACTGCGAATTAGTGCGCGTGCGTAATACTTGAATGGTGTCAATGGACAAAGGCAGTCTGAACGGGCACGCCAAAAAAACAGATATGACAAAAAATCGGATTCGTGCATTAAGACCTGTAGTATGAACGTAGCCAATGTGGTCCAAATGCAAAATTACATGACTTCAATCAAAAATGCTGTTTCAATCCAAAAAAAAAAAAAACTTGACTTAAAAAAAAAAAAAAAAAAAAAATCCAATCAAAGAAAGTTTCCAAATATATTTTTTTGAGTTTCAAATTTATTTTTGTATTCAAACATTTTTTTTTTTTATTGAAGTGACGTTTTCTTCGATTGAAAATATATATTTTGATTGAAGCAAGTTTTTATTTAATTGAAGGAACTTTTTTTTTTTTTTTTTTGAATAAAAAAGACACAAATCTACCTCCATAGAAGTCCAGTTAATTCGTCCTCTCCCAGTCAAAATGAATGGGATGTTTAGCGCCGTCAATGGCAGTCACTGAGAACATGTCTACGTACACTTAGCAGGATTTTTTTAAAACCGAGGATCCTGTCATAGTGCGTCGTGGAAAAAATAATTACGTCCACACCAGCACGTCTGTAGAAAAAAAGAAGAAAAAAAAAACTTCCACTGTCAACCGCATTCATTCGTTTTTAACTACATTCATAACAATGGGTGAAAAATAATTGTCCGTAATACCCCCAGCCTTCGCATGTGTTCTTCAATATGAAGCACTGCAAAAGTTTGTAAATAAATGGAAGCAAAAAAAGCACCTGTCTAATTTACTCCAAATGTGAACATTGGTCTTGCTAGCCTGTCGCGATAACAAATTTTAGTGTGCGATAATTATTCTCATAAATTATTGCGATATGCGATATTATTGCGCCCCCCAATTTTTTTTAACCAATTTACAATAAAACAGTGCGAATACAGTATATATTAATAGATCAAGTACACCCATTTAAACATGATAAATATTTACTCTTAAATTCAAATATACTTTTTAAGAAATCACAACTAAAAACAATAGACCCTGCCTCTTAAGTAAAAAACAACAATATTGATACCGCACAGAAACACAGAATAAATAAAATGTGTTTAAAAAAAAAAAATGCACTTAATAACTTAAGCATTTTGGAAAATGAAAACATTTCCCGTCATAGCTTCTGCAATGGTGTTCCATAGGGATGCAACGATACAGTTAAGTCATGGTTCGGTACGAATTTTGATACGGGGGACACGATTTTCGATCCGATTCAATACATTTAATGCTCTGTAAAAAAAAAAAAAACAATTGTTTTTTTTTTTTTTTTTTTTTTTTTTTTTTTTTTTTTTTTTTTTTTTTTTTTTTTTTTTTTGCTAACGAGCAAAAATTAAATTGCCATCATATAAACATGCATTTTAGTGCATAATATTTACGTGCTTACTTCTTACTGATATGAAAAAAAATTGTATAAAAGTGCTGAGAACAATCTTTACTGTTTGTAAAGTGAGGCAGGGCACACCGTTGATTGCTACAGCTCTCTTAGCAGCTAGGTTTACTACATGAGCAAGACATCCTATTTATGGTCCGAATCCATCTGTGTCACGTACTGAATTAACAATATTTGCAACATTATCTATAGTAACTGGTATGGATTGATTTGGCCATCTTAACCTCATGTGACAAATGACAGTTTAGAATTCATCGATGTAGTATATGGACTACATGTCCCATAATCACTCTGGGCTCACGTAGCCAATGGCATGGGACGTAGCACATCTAGTTTGCCATTTCATGATATCTAGTGTGTGCGCGCAACCGCGCATTAAAAAAGCTAGCAAGCGCCGCTGAAGTCACGTCTGCTCATTACTACACAACACCAGCATATGACAGCTTTCATAAACAGGACGAGTTTGAAGCACAGCGCTCTTAATTTCATTCAGCTGTTCGTTGTCAAAGTGAGGTTATTCGTAGCAGCCAAGTCGGTAACAATGTTTTGGCGGACTTCGTTGTAAATATCCAGCGTTGTGCCGAAAAATAGCCGCCCCGTGTGAAATGTCACTCCTGACGGGAGCGCCCACACGTCAACAACACCGGCGCGCCATAGATGGTCCACAGTCACTCCGGAGCACTGACGCGGCCGGTATACGTTGAACAATAGGATATAATGGGAACGATTGGCTCTGGCGCTAGTTTTTGCCGGACCTGGAACGAAGATGCATTTTGCGCAGTTGGTAACAAACTTTTAACAGCACGTCTGTCGCACGCGCGCACACACGTGCACGCGAGGCGATAAATCGCAGCGGAAAAATTACCGCCTTCATTTTTATATATCGCGCGATAAATGGAATTATTGCATATTGCGACAGGCTTAGGTCTTGCGTATGATGTAGGGATGTTTGTTGCATTTAGTAACTTTTCTACTGTTAAATCTTCGCTTATCAGTGTCCACATGATGGCGCCACAAACGCAGTATTCGCAAATCTTCACTCTGAAGTTTTTAAGAACCCACGTTTAAATGTGCATGTCCGTGTGGATGATATGCCAAACCGTAGAAAAAGTGTTCTTTTTGCCAACTATCCTGCTACGTGTAGACATGGCCTGAGTTAAAGGAAAATGCAAAATATCATCCATTACTATCAAGAGTAGTGTAAAATCAAATTTACTCCATGACAATAAATTTCTGCTGACCTGTGATAGTGCAAAAACGAATTCATGAGTATCGATACTTTTGCTATGGAATATCGTGTCTGGAATTTTGGATACAACCTTTCAGTAATGATATTTTGATAGTTTTCGATACGTTTGACAATCCTGGCTTCTACTACAGAAATACGAACTAACTAAGAAATAAGAACTGTGTTGGCCTGTTGGTCTGTAAACATATGTCTGAAGTCATTTTAACAGTAAATCATATGCTCACGTGCTATAGGAGGTGTCCTTGCAAGACGTTCGAAAAGAAATCCGCTTCTGTCAGAAGGTTAAACTACCAATTATCGGAGTGGTGGAAAACATGAGTGGCTTTGTGTGTCCAAATTGCAAGGTGAGTGGGGATAAAAACTGCTAACAAATGTGACACAAGTTTTTATAACACTAAACACCACCCTATACTATAGATGAGTGAGCAAAATGTAACTTGAAAGAAATTATAAACAGATTATCTTTTTTTTTTTTTTTTTTAAACACTTAACTATTACAAGAATGCTTTTAAACAATTTGCCATAACACCTTTTAGATCATAAAGCAAAGTGACCAAAATGGGAAATTGCATTTACTGTTCGTACTTACTGTTAAAGGATCTCAAAAGTTTAAAATCCACACATAATAGTTTTTGTCTTATTATGTCTTTTAGAACACATCTCAGATCTTCCCTCCTACTAGTGGGGGTGCTGAGACGATGTGTGCTAACCTAAATCTGCCATTGCTTGGTAAAGTGCCTCTCGATCCAAGGATAGCCAAAAGCTGCGATGAAGGAAAGTCTTTCCTCAACGCGATACCGGACTCTCCTGCTGCTGAAGTCTACAAAAGAATTGTGCAGAGTAAGTCTATTCAAACTCAGTAGTTTTTATTTCATTTAAATATATTAAAAAGTACACACAGGTTTTCAGTTTATGGGTTATTGCAGTCAACCAGACATTAGCTGATTCCTGTTATACTAATTGCATTACTAGATATAATAACTTTGTCTATAACCTCAAAAAGTTGACATTAATGCATTGGCTGCCATTGGCGGTGATAGACGTCCAATTAATTTGGACTGGGAGGGCCAAATGAACAAATGTTCATTCACTCCTCTTAGTCAAAGTGGATTGGACGTCTATCGCCGTGAATGTCAGTGAAATACTATAATCACTCATTGCCAGCCATCCCTGTTGAAATGGATTTAATGTCTACTACTGTTAAAGACAGTGAATGAGTTAAGATAAAAATAAATAACTCTAAATGAGTAATAAGGAAACTAATTTTAAATAAGTAAACATTAAAAAGAAATATCAATGATGACATCCCCTGATTTTCATATATTACACGGACGACTGATAAAGGGATACTGTTGAACTCCTCATCTAACGATTGATTGTTGTAAGTTTACTGCTGCCATCTTAGTGACTTTAAGGCCAGGTTCATACTGCAGGTCTTAATGCACAAATCCGATTCGTGTTTTTCCGACTTCAGTGAGCATTAACTTGACGGTCTAAACGGGACAAGTAGCATATATGATCATTTCAAATCCGATCTAGGTCACTTTCATATGTGGTTTTAAATCCGATCTGGGCCATATTTTTCCAGAATGTGGCTGCGGTCTGAACTCTTAAGTAGTGCTGCAACGATTAATCAATTAACTCAAGTAATTCAATTAGAAAAAAGCTTCGAATCAAATTTTGCTGCTTTGATAATTTTTTTAATTAGAGTAGCGTAATGGTTTGTTATGAAAGTGTTGCATTTAGTTTTATTGATTTGGGTGGATACACAGCCCTCTAGTTGCAATAGTGAATATTTCATAACTCATCTAGAATGGCTGAATTCAGATGCTCCTTCAGGTCTGTTTGAGCTCTTATGTTTAGTTATGCATTGTAATTTTTAGAGAAGCTTTTTGTGGGTATATGTGTTTGAACAATTTGTTAAGAAAAAAAAATGCATGCATTTTATAGCATTTAAGCTAAAGGTCCGACATTTTCTGCGTGTTAGCCAATTGTTCTTTGGTTGGACTTAGATCCTTATTTATTTTTTAATACCGTTTAAGGCGAAGTTCTGGTATGTTATTTTTAAATGCATTGCTCTTGAGAAATGATAGCGCAATTCTGAATAGAAACACTAAGGTATTTTAATTTATATCAGCATTTAATGCTCCGTTGAAAGTGCGATCATAGCAAGCCAAAATAAATGTCATTGCAGGCGTAAACACTTGTTTCTTTGTTTACATCACCTTAAATGTATTCTGCAACGCACTAAATGTTTGTAATCCAATTATTCAAACGAACTAATTGATAGATTAATCGATTACCTGAATAATCGATAGCTGCAGCCCTACTGTAAAGTCTTCCCAATTGGAATGTGGGCGACTGATGATGACGTTAATTTGTATTGCTTAGCAATGGGTTATTCACGCGATGAAATAGCACGGGAAATAAAAACAAACATGGAGGGTGGCTGTGCAAGGATTCGACTACTTCCGTGGCTCGAAAGTTTCCACATAAATCCATAGAGATTATGCTAGCATATGTTGGCACTTCTTTCTTGTGACATGTTTTTCTACATCTGTTTATGAGTGTCACTTTCCTCCGTGCCATTTTGTGACACATCTATTACTGGTCTTCTACCCATGGGTGACTTTTCGGGCCACGATTGAAAACTGTAGTGTAAATTGGCATGCAAAAAGACCAGACATGACACAAAAAGTCAGATTTGTGCATTAAGACCTGCTGTATGAACCTAGCCTAGGTGAACTCATTGCAAGATATTAAAATGGCATTGGTCTCTCTTAAGTCGACGGAAAAAGGAGCTGGAGCTGAGATGGGGACATTATTACTCTTCTTGCTCTTAATTATGCTGCATCTCTTTCAGGAGACAAACGCTGTCTATGTTTGAGTGCAATGTGACACTTCACTGAATGCGTCTAATGCTAGATTCAGACTCACCTGCTCGGTAAAAATCCAATCAAAATGATCGCTTGAAAATCGGCGATATATCAGAGCAATGCGGTGCAATATAGAGGTGTACTGTATTGTTTGTGTTAGAATATATGTTTCATTGTTATAAAAGGTTAACCAAATGTCACTTTCCTTTTTATCTTATCAGGCATCAAGGACTATTGTTACGACCAAGCTCCAGATGAGCAAGAAAATGCTTGAAGCTGCTTTTATGGCAGTTTTCCCAAGTAAAGGCATGATTCCATTTTGAAACACACCTCAAGTAGGAAAGACTACTTAATGTTATCAACCAGCCACCAAGTGGTTCTTTGTTGAAATGTGCAGGTTTTCATTTCATTCCCTTTCACAACAGTATTGTTGAGTCAGAAAATAAATCTTTAAATGAAAATCGTTTTAATAATGTGGTTTCAATTGTTACTTTGTAATGGTATATCTTGCTCAAAAATAAAGGGAACATTTGGAAACATCAGTGCACCCTTCATTTTTTTTTTATCCTCACAGGGTTGCTGGAGCCCATGCCAGCTATTATGACAGGAGGCAGGGTACACACAGAATTGGTTGCCAGCCAATCAGTGGGCACATATTGACAACCTTTCACACTCACTATCAAACCCAGGGAAAATGTAGAGTGTTGAATCTGCCAACCATGCATCGTTTTGGGACATTGGAGGAATCTGGAGAACCTTAAGAAAACCCATGCAGGCATGGAGAAAACATGCAAACACCACACGCGAAGACCGGAGCCCAGGACTGAACCTTTTGATCTCAGACCAGTGAGGCGGACGTGCTAACCACTTGTCCCTGGATCATAAGATGATATTTAAAACACACATATCCACATAGGTTTTGACAATATATCAGTATGGGCATAGACTTTGTATCCCAATAGGCTATTGATATTCTTCTGCTTAGAATCAATATATCATTTTAAATAAAACAACCCAAGAGGGTGCTATCGAAATTTTCCGCTAGACAAAAAATTTCCACAAGAAGTGTATGTTAACTCATTAACTGCCATTGATAGCACTATATGACCAATTTATTTTTACTGAGGAGAGGCAAATACCGGTATTCGTTTCTTCAACATTGCTGTATTTACAGATATGCTGCACTGCAATATTCTCAATCTTTGAGGAGGACACGTTTTGTTGGATGGTCACTCAAAAGTGCCAAAAATAAATTAAGAAGTTAGTATTTTTTTTCAGTTCATTAGTTGTAAATTCATTTGTCGGCCTTCGTATTGATAATTGTATTGCCATATCATGATATAATCATTATCGCAAGCCTTGTATCAAAAGTCCTATCCCATCGTTAGGCACCCAGAGGAGTGTATCTGGTTTGTGTATCTGTACATGTGTACAAATATGAAGTTGTACTTTTTACTCCAATACTTTTAGCTGCATTAAACATTTTTTTTTTTCCTCATAGTGAATAGATATTTTCGTTTTCATGCCTCCGACGCATTGATAAGCCCCGCACAACTACTGTATACCGTAATTGAGCACTAGGGGCAGCAACGTGAATACAAGCAAGACTAGGCAGGTGAACAAGATATTGACCAATAAAACCAACAGTGAGCGCAGCGCACGTCCAGATAAGTGCTGCGCACTCTTGTACAGTAGGTGGCGGTGTGCACCTGATAGTTGCTTGAAATCTGCCATTAGGATAAATTTTGGAGTTTTTGATCTTGTTAAGGTTTTGTTTACAGTACAGTCAGTTTTATTGCTTGTTTTTTCCATTATGCACAGTTTTAAACTGAGCAGTCAATGAATTTTCTGTTTCTGTCCAATATTGACTCAGATCTCTGTATGTATATACATATGTGTGTGTGTGTATATAAACTCACTGGCCACTTTATTAGGTACACCATGCTAGTAACGGGTTGGACCCCCTTTTGCCTTCAGAACTGCCTCAATTCTTCGTGGCATAGATTCAACAAGGTGCTGGAAGCATTCCTCAGAGAGTTTGGTCCATATTGACATGATGGCATCACACAGTTGGTGCAGATTTGTCAGCTGCACATCCATGATGCGAATCTCCCATTCCACCACATCCCAAAGATGCTCTATTGGATTGAGATCTGGTGACTGTGGAGGCCATTTGAGTACAGTGAACTCATTGTCATGTTCAAGAAACCAGTCTGAGATGATTCCAGCTTTATGACATGGCGCATTATCCTGCTGAAAGTAGCCATCAGAAGTTGGGTACATTGTGGTCATAAAGGGATGGACATGGTCAGCAACAATACTCAGGTAGGCTGTGGCGTTCCAACGATGCTCAATTGGTACCAAGGGGCCCCAAAGAGTGCCAAGAAAATATTCCCCACACAATTACACCACCACCACCACCAGCCTGAACCGTTGATACAGGGCAGGATGGATCCATGCTTTCATGTTGTTGACTCCAAATTCTGACCCTACCATCTGAATGTCGCAGCAGAAATCGAGACTCATCAGACCAGGCAACGTTTTTCCAATCTTCTATTGTCCAATTTCGATGAGCTTGTGCAAATTGTTGCCTCAGTTTCCTGTTCTTAGCTGAAAGGAGTGGCACCCGGCGTGGTCTTCTGCTGCTGTAGCCCATCTGCCTCAAAGTTCAGCGTACTGTGCATTCAGAGATGCTCTTCTGCCTACCTTGGTTGTAACGGGTGGTTATTTGAGTCACTGTTGCCTTTCTATCAGTTCGAACCAGTCTGGCCATTCTCCTATGACCTCTGGCATCAACAAGGCATTTCCGCCCACAGAACTGCCGCTCACTGGATATTTTTTTCCTTTTTCGGACCATTCTCTGTAAACCCTAGAGATGGTTGTGCGAGAAAATCCCAGTAGATCAGCAGTTTCTGAAATACTCAGACCAGCCCTTCTGGCACCAACAACCATGCCACGTTCAAAGTCACTCAAATCACCTTTCTACCCCATACTGATGCTCGGTTTGAACTGCAGGAGATTGTCTTAAACCATGTCTACATGCCTAAATGCATTGAGTTGCCGCCATGTGATTGGCTGATTAGAAATTAAGTGTTAACGAGCAGTTGGACAGGTGTACCTAATAAAGTGGCCGGTGAGTGTATATACATACAGTACAGTTTGCGTCAGGAGAAAATCCTTTTACTGTTTACCAGAGGTGAGTAGGAACGCGTTACATTTACTCCGTTACATTTTCTTTAATAACCTTTGGAGAAAAATGTACTGCTTTGAGTAGTTTTACCACGCAGTACTTTTTACTTGAGTAGATTTGTGAAGAAAAAACAATACTCTGCTACTTTGGTTTACACTAGAGTCCTTACATTTTTCCTGTTTATTCTACATATTGACTTTAATTTAGCCAGAGATGCCGCCAGTGGCTGTCTCACGTTCACAAATGAGACATCGCAACAATAATCATATGACCCCATGATACCATTCAGATGTAACATTGTTTTTTTCCCAGTAGTGGGCACTCATGCTGGCGTTGTTCTGGCCTGATTTCAATGATTTTTTTCCTCCTCTCTTTGACCTAATATGGTCATATCATAGATTATTGCACAGTATAATAATAACAATACAGATAAAGTTGTGCTGAGAAAAAATATATACATGGGGGGAAAAAAGACATTTTAAGCAGTTACAATGTTACTCATTACTTGAGTATTTATTACTTGAGTATTCTTATCAACAAATACTTTTTTACTTGATTTAATTTTTGGATGACTACTTTGACTTTTACTTGAGTAAATCTATTTAGAAGTAACACTACTCGAGTAAAATTCTTGACTACTCTACCCACCTATGCTTTTTACTTGTAAATTTTAAAGCAAGTACTTTTTACTTGAATCATTTTTTCTAAGATACTTGTACTTTTAATTTTTAATTTCGCACCTGGATCTGTATTTTTACTTAAATTTAAAAAAAAAAGTGAGTACTTTATCCACCACTGCTTGAAATAAACCTGCATATATATATTTATTATTATTATTATTTATTATTTATCTTCAATGTTTCACTTTGTTCGATTAGAGTCTTTCCTTATTTTCCAAACAATGTCTCCCGTTCACTTTGAGGTCCGTCAAAAAGAAAGTAAAACTATGATTTCGTAACAAATCAGTTGAGGTGTGGATCACACGAAGACGTGCAGCATTTGAGGCGTGTTAGACTTCTGTTGTTTATGCAGCAGTTGGTGAACCGAACTGGCTGGGTAAGTTTCATTGCTTTGCTGGTTCCGATGGGGCACATCGCGGGTGCACACACCGTAAAACTGTTCTTTATACATGTTAATAGTATTTATAAACGATGTGAGCCAGGGTCGTTCGATTTTGTCTGACAAGAAAAACCTGATTATTTTCTCTCAAACGCATTCTTTCGATATCGATTACGATTTCTCCCCCCTGCAAAATAAAAACGACAAAGTATTTGGAATGTCTTCGATTTCAGTGTATTTTTTCTTTATTAGAACTTAAAGTTCCAGTGAATTTTAACTCATTTAATACACACAGAACAAACCCTTGGGATTAAGAGCATTTTATTTATGCTATAGAATAGATAAAGCAATAATGAAAGAAGAAAGTGCATATACCATTTGTAACGAAATCAAACATGAGAAAAGGTAGTCTGTCAGCATAGGCGTAGTTTGACTTTTGGGGCAGGGGGGGGCACAACATGTTGATGACCCCGAAACGCAGTGTCAGCAATAAAATTAACAAGAAAATTTATTATACAGTAATTAGTTAAAAATGGCCGTTTTTTTTTTATTTCCCATCATTCTTGAGGGGAATTCTAAATCAGGCTGCTTAGGACAGCTATACTTTTCGCCAAGATCGTCGTCCATTGAATTTAGTTCTCCCGGCAGCGCCATGCCAATGCATTTACCCTCGTCAAAAATTGTACCTCCTGGGCGGAGCCACTGTGCTGCACGGATTTGCTTGATTTCTATGTTTTGTTGATGTAGTTATCTACGAGGTTTTTAAACATGGCCCATCCATCAAAAAAAACTTTTGTTTTTTTCTTCTATCATATAACGTAACATCAGGGGTGAAAGTGGGCCAGAACGGTCAGGAACGCAGTTCCGGTTTAAGATTCAGGGCCAGAACGCAGTTCTGGTACACGGTGCTTTGATTCCAAAAATATGATGGAAACTGTCAAAACACTATGTAAAAAATAAAAAAATAAAAAAATGCTAAGCTGCCACACAAGCATTTCATCTCCAAGAAGAAAACAATCTACCAACATCAGATTTACATACACAAGTGTTAACAACAAGCATAATAAAGTGCTTGTGTAGCGTAATCCGTTTCCACTAATATTTATTAATTTATTTTATTCCACGGACGGCATGGAGGTTTCCCGAGCTGCTGCAGTTATCCGAGTCTGACGATGATGAGTCACGTCCATAAGCGGAGTTTAAGGGGGGGGGGTGGCTTCTGTGGCTCCTGTGGCTCGGAGATGGGCACGGCGTTGCAGACGCTGCGAGGGTTGTCGGTGGGTAGGTTGCTGTGGTCCCTGATCATCTTGTTGACTGTGGTAAGAGGACAGAATATAGAAACAATGGAGCCTGGCGGCCGAAAAGTGTCATTGCATGTAATTGACTTTTGTATATATGTATAAAAGTTGTAAAGCATTAAAGCAAACAACAAAAATAAATGAACAAAAAAAAGATTTTTATAATGGGTCAAAATTATTTTCCGAACAGGTCATGTGACGAGCACCTTAGACGGTCATTTGCTTTGCATATTATTTTTTTAAAATTAGGGCAATTTTATTTTTCAAATGATTTTTTTTTGTTTGAAAATTTTTTCGGGGGATTGAAGCCACTTTCTTGGGGATTGAATGATCTAGACACAAATGTCCCTACCCATAATATGGCCCAAAAACAAGGCTAGCTGAAATCAAAACTTTTTAAATTAAAAATTAAGTGTTCAAATGCAAATATTTAAGCCTCAAATATTTTTTCGCATTCAAGAACTTTTTTTTCTTTGATTGAAATTTTTCTTTTTTTTTTTTTTTTTTTTTTATTTAAGTGATTTTTTTGTTTGAAGCAACTATTTTTTGATTGAATAATAAAGACACAAATGTCCTAGCCAAAATGTGGCCCGAACGCAAAACATTACTTCAATCAAAAAAGTTGCTTATTTATTTTTGCATTCAAACACTTTTTTTTTTGACCGAATAATGAAGACACAAATCTACCTCCATATGGCTCCGCCCAGGGGGTACAATTTTTGACTGGGGTAACTACATTGGCACGACACCGGCGGCCGTACCATATTCAATGGATGATGATCTTGGCGAAAAGTATAGCTATCCTAAGCAGCCTGATTTAGAATTCCCCTGGAGAATGATGGGAAATTAAAAAACGCTCATTTTCAACTTATTATTATACATATTCTTGTAAGTTAATTTTATTGCTGACACTGTGTTTTGGGGTCATCAAGATGTTGTGCCCCCCTGTATGGAGGTAGAATTGTGTCTTAATTATTCAATCCAAAAAAAAGTTGCTTCAATCAAATAAAAAGTTGCTTCAATCAAAAGATATATTTTCAATCGAAGAAAACGTCTCTTCAATCAAAAAAAATGTGTTTGAATGCAAAAATAAATTTGAAACTCAAAAAAATATATTTGAAAACTATTTTTCTTTGAATTTTTTTTTTTGATTTAAGTCAAGTTTTTTTTTAATTGAAACACCATTTTTGATTGAAGTCATGTCATTTTGCGTTTGGACCACATTTTGGCTAGGACATTTGTGTCTTTATTATTCAATCAAAAATTAAGTCGCTTCAAACAAAAAAAAAATATTTTCAAAAGAAAAATCAATCCAAAATTTTTAAAAATTCAATCGTAGAAAAAAAGGGTTTGAATGTGAAAAAATATTTGAGACTCAGAAATTCGCATTTAAACACTTTATTTTTCATTCAAACCGTTTTCTTTGATTGAAGCAATCCTTTTTGTGTTCAAGCCATATTAGGGGTAGGACATTTGTGTCAAAATCATTCAATCGCAATAAAAGTTGCTTTAATCAAAAAACTATTTTTAATCAAAGAAAAAAATCATTTGCAAAAATATATATTTTTTGAAAATATATTTTTTTATTTGAAATATATATTTTTTTTTATTGTGAAGTATCACTTTTTTTGAAAAGCAAGAAGTTTTAAACTTTTTTTTTTTTCTCAAAGTGGAAAAAGTTTTGAACACACTTTTTTTTTGAAGTGGGAAAAGTTTGGAAGGCACTTTTTTTCGATTGAATCATTTTGACGCAAAGATTCAACTTCAACGCTAGTTCCGGTGTGTTTGAGTGGCAGCTGATTGCGCCAATGGCATAAAAGTATGAAGCAAGAATAATGGCCATTGGCCACCACGTCTCCATCCAGCCATCGGAGTCTCCTGGAGTCCAAGCCGAATATAGGGCACTGGTACGGGGGTGTAACATCGGCATTTCACCGGAGTACCCGCAACGGCACGTTGCCCTGTCGCGGCACACTGGTCGGACCCCGATATCACCCACCAGGCGCGGAGGCCGGCTGTCGAGTGGACGGTCCGCGAATGACACAACACTCATTCAAAGTTGAAGTGATGGGGCTCCAGGCGTGGACGCCGGCGACTCGCCGGTAGTCCACTTTCTTACTGGGCAGGCTAGTGTCGGGCCACTCGCCGACCACTCTTGTACCGGCGCGTCGCGGACACTCCGGTTGGAACCGATTGCCAACCGTCACGTCAGGGTAGCGGGTGAAGTTCGCCGTGTTGAATCACATTAAGCAGCAGGGCACCGTACTCCGGTGAAATGCCGATGTTACACCCCCGTACCAGTGCCCTATATTCGGCTTGGACTCCAGGAGACTCCGATGGCTGGATGGAGACCTAGTGGCCATTATTCTTGCTTCATACTTTTATGCCATTGGCGCAATCAGCTGCCACTCAAACACACCGGAACTAGCATTGAAGTTGAATCTTTGTGTCAAAATGATTCAATGGAAAAAAAAGTGCCCTCAAAACTTTTCCCACTTCAAAAAAAAAAGTGTGTTCAAAACTTTTTCCACTTTGAAAAAAAAAAGTTTAAAACTTTTTGCTTTTCAAAAAAAGTGATACTTCAATAAAAAATATATATATTTCAAATTAAAAAAAAAATTTTCAAAAAATATATATTTTTGCAAATGATTTTTTTCTTTGATTAAAAATAGTTTTTTGATTAAAGCAACTTTTATTGCGATTGAATGATTATGACACAAATGTCCTACCCCTAATATGGCTTGAACACAAAAAGGATTTCTTCAATCAAAGAAAACGGTTTGAATGAAAAATAAAGTGTTCAAATGCGAATTTCTGAGTCTCAAATATTTTTTCACATTCAAACCTTTTTTTCTACGATTGAATTTTTAAAAATTTTGGATTGAAGTGATTTTTCTTTTGAAAATTTTTTTTGTTTTTTTGTTTGAAGCGACTTAATTTTTGATTGAATAATAATGTCCTAGCCAAAATGTGGTCCGAACGCAAAATGACATGACTTCAATCAAAAATGGTGTTTCAATTTAAAAAAAAACTTGACTTAAATCAAAAAAAAATTTTTCAATCAAAGAAAAAGTTTTCAAATATATTTTTTTGAGTTTCAAATTTATTTTTGCATTCAAACACATTTTTTTTTTTGATTGAAGAGACGTTTTCTTCGATTGAAAAAATATATTTTGATTGAAGCAACTTTTTATTTGATTGAAGCAACATTTTTTTTGATTGAATAATAAAGACACAAATCTACCTCCATACCCCTGGCCCAAAAATCAAACTCCGCCTATGGTCACGTCAATGTGCGAATGCACGCAGCAAAGCAAAATTCCTGGACTCATTTATCCGTTTAATTGGCCGACATACTGACATGTGATGAGCAGAGATAATTAGCTCTGATTGGTTCAAATGTGCATGTTTTCTTGAACAGCAAAAAAATTTTTTAAAAAAGTTGAATTGATGCGACAAAAAAAGGCAATACAACATAAAATTGATCAAATCTTTAGGAGCAATGAAAGAGTTGAGGAGGCTTATTTATCATATTTAGTTTTATTTGCTCAGATGGGGAGGTTCAGAACATCTTAGCTGTCAATGTGCACTTTGGACTTATATTTGTTAGGCTACTTATTCATTTCCTTATGATTTAAAAAAAAAAAAAAAGTCAATGTTTGCGCGATCTTCAAAATATATTCCATTTCACTCTGCTTAATATGAGTCCTTTCTACTTATTTTTCTGAATATATGTTACTTAGATCTTTATTATTAAAAATTTTAAAAAGTAAATGTTTACATTATCTTCAATTTTAATATACATCCTATTAAGTAGTTAAAATTGAAATTCGGCATTTAGTATGTGAGGAAATGGGGGGGGGGGGAATTAGGAGATGGAGGTTGGGGTTATTGCTGTTTTTGCTTTTATTTTGCAAATCATTGAAAAAATACAATAAAGAATGAAAATCAGTTTTTCTATATGTTCTAGAACTAACTGCTACAACAGTTTTCTTTGCATTTCAGTAGTTTAAGAGGTTTGACCCGCCCCCCAAAAAATGAAAGAAAAAATAAATAACATTTCTGGCTCCGTGGCGACGTTCACGTCGGGGAGTTACGGCAAGAAATTCTTGCCACTTCCACCCCTGCGTAACATACGTACTGAACGTAAAAAAAGGCAAGGTTTTACCGTTTTACTTGTAGGATGACCTAAAATCTGTTATTACTGTAGTTCAAGTATGACCATCTAAGGTGCTAGTCACATTATCAGTTTGAAAAATAATTTCGTGAGGATGTGCGCCCAGTGCAGTTGAAGAAGCGATGCATACAAAGCGAATCCATTTCTCTTATCCAAAAGTTTATTTTGGCGGCGTCTTGTAATTCTCAAAGCACTCAAATGCTCTTTATCCACATAAAAGTAACAAACCAAAACAATCAAAAACGTATTCAAAACGGAACAAACAAAATGAATGCATTCCTTTCGAGCACAATGCACTAAGCCACTGTCAAAAACTCTTTCACTCACCTAACTACCCCTGTGTGATGATTAGCTGTCATTTTAAGTGTACAGGGGCTGACTCCAGGTCAGTTGAAAGAAACGTTTCACAGCCCTTAGTGGCAAGGAGTAAAATTACAATAACAACACAAATCGGGAATATGGGTCATACAAATTTTGACCCATTATAAAAATATTTTTTTGTTCTTTTCATTGATTTTTGTTGTTTGTTTTATTGATTTGTATTTTTTCTATACAATTTATACTGGAAAACTCAATTTTAAAATAATTTATAGGAAAGTCAATTACATGCAATGACACTTTTCGGCCACCAGGGGGGATGCCCCCTTAAACTCCGCTTATGTCTGTCAGTCTGTAAACCAAATAGTCTGTCAGCAAGCCAGTCTGCCAACCAGCTAGCCTAGAGTGACCAAGCGTGCTCTTTTGCCCGGACATGTCCACTTTTTACATCCTGTCCGGGGTGTTTGGTGCAATTTAGAAATTTATGGAAATTATTTTGTTATAATTTCATATTTTGTTACTGCAGTCCCTGTAACCTGTAATTTTTATTTCTATTTGAGTGAAACAGCATTACTCTTGCAAATGGATATTAGTGTTTTGCTTGCAGCGAGGATAAATCGGCAAGGAGGAATGAAAGGGTTAGGGTTTGAGCTAAGTAACCCACCTAGGTAACATAAACCACTTTTACGTCACAACCTACCAGTTTAGAAAGACTAATACATAACCGTTACAGTGATATATCCCCACTTCTGTCTAGACAAAGTAGAACGGCAGAGTGTAGGGAAAGGTGAAGGAGAGATGTAAGCTGATGAGCATGAGCAGAGGTGAATTGACTATCAACAAGGGATGTCCCAATTTTGATTTTGAATAATGATGGCTGAAAAACAAAAAAAGTTACTTTTTTACTGAAACTTGCATTTTAGTTTGATTATACGTATTTCAGTGTTCCAGAGTTGTAGGAGTCATTCTTTGCACATTCTTTGTGTAGGTTCCACCATGCAGGACACCGATTTCTGGCCTGACCATGAAGCTTTACCTGGTACGATCTTACGCAGGAGAAACACCTGCATTGTATAAATGAATAAAGTCACTGAAACCGCTGACCTTCTCATTTGCCAAATGTAAAAAAGATTGAGAATGATGACTAGGGATGGGAATCGAAATCCGATTCCAATTTGGAACCGGTTCCGAGTGTTTCGAGGCCTCGACATCACAATGAAAAAGCCTTAACGATCTCTTTAACGATTCCTAAAGACGCGTATTGCGTCGTGACGCGTGTTGTTGTCCAGACGCATCAAACTAGCATGGCGCCAAGAACCACTCGCTCCAAAGTTTGACTACACTTCAACAGGAAAGAGTGTGAAAATGAAAGGTTACGACGGGTAAGCACGAGCATTGCAGCCATAAACATAACAATGACAGCACGTAGGTTCAAACGCTCGAAAGTGTGTCTTCACTTCACGAGGAAAAATTACAACAAAGCGACTTGCAGTCATTGCAAGGTGGAGATAACTACATCGGGAGGGAATACGACAGCGCTGTCCTCACAGAGAGGCTAAGGCTCAGTCCTGGCTAGACAGCTAGCTAAACTCCCAAATGACGATGCAGAAGACGTTGGTATAATTTGCTGACTTTATTCAACCATCACTTGAAGAGTGAAACTAAGAATAGAAATGAAACAAATCAATTTCGTCCCCAATAACAAACAGGTTTGCATCAACGTAAATCAGCGATGATTAGCTGCTAATAACAGTATGGTTAGCATTCGTTCGCTAGCATTAGCACATCGTTCAAACCACTACACAACTGGATTTAAGTGTCCGATCGCGAGTGGAAACACAACAACAACAACACAAAAGATGATACATACAGGCGTTGCCTCTGTAGATATTAACATTAACAAAGAACGTAGGCTCGTAGAAGTGTTTCCCTCTCTCACTAACTCGCTCACTCACTTGGATGCTGCATTTCTTCCTTGGGTGTAAGCGCGCTCTTCTTCACGTGAGCGCGTTCGTCTTCGCGTGAGGAAGCGCAAGGGCGCCCCCACTTGAGCGTGTAAGCGCCACAAAAACTAAAAGGCATGCAATTCAATTTAATGGTAAAATAATACACGTTAACCCAGCAGTCCCCAAACTGCGGCCCGCGGCCCAAATACGGCCCGCCTCCACATTTGGTCCGGCCATTTTGAATTTTTTTTTTCTCAATCGTGTTATTTATTTTCTGGCCTTTTCCTTGAAGAATTCAGAGAGGGTTATTTGGTTATTATCTATTTAATTAATAGTGTTTTTATTATTAATTATTATTATTATTATAAAGAATCCAGAAAGGGTTATTTGATTGTGGCTTTCTGAAAAACAATAATTTTTTACATTTATGTGCTTCTGCAATCGTCACACTTTTTCTGTTACAAACTGACCCCGGCCCCTCATCAGAGAAGGGAAAAGTTATGTGGCCCTCACAGGAAAAAGTTTGGGGACCCCTGCTTTAACACATATTGCCAAAGGCAGAACAAAAACCTATCTGCCAATATATACCAATATTTTTTATTTCTATTAGATAAATGTTTCGGTAAAATTTTACACATTCTTGTGTATTTGCCACTTATTGCCACAGTTAACATTGAGGCTTTGGGCCTCTTTTGATCTCGTTGTGAGTTTGTAAGGTTGTGACTTCTGATTAAACAAACTCGATGCCAATCAAAACGTTTGTTCTTCTTTTTCCCCAAATTAGAATCGATAAGAGAATCGATAAAGAATCGAATCGTTAAGCAATATCGATAATGGAATCGGAATCGTAAAAATCCTATCAATTCCCATCCCTAATGATGACAGACCAAGTCAAACAAATATGAGAATTAACTTATATGTACTGGCAACATTATTAATACAGTTTCCATATTTAGTCTTAGTCTTGTGCATGTTATGGCAGCTGAATGGTAACCATATTGTAGTAATGTAATTATAAGCATATCAAAATAACTCAAGAAAGATGTTTCATTAAGTGATCTTTTTTTTTGTTTTGTTTCAGATGATTTAACAGAATTCATGGATGACAGTTACTTGGTGAAGATGCTTGGTATGTTGCCACCAAAAATGATTATGATATCATCTAATATTAAAACAATTAGATTTCTTTTTTCCTTCTAGAAACAGACAGCATCTTTAGTGATGAATCTACATTGACTTTTGATGAAAACAGTAAGGATGTCCTCTCCACTTTTATTTATAAGAGCCAAATACTGATTTTAGATACTTCACTGTGTGGTATTGGCCGACGTACCAATGCAACTTAAAAGATTTTTTAAAAATACTAAAGTACTGCATATGTATTAATGTATTATATATGAATTGCTATCTTGGCTTGATCAGAAATGACGGTGCTTAACTCATTGGCTGCAATTGACAGCGCTAAATGTCCAATTCATTTAAAGTAGGAGATCTGGCAGCGAATTAGTGATTTGCTGCTACCCTCGGACTTCAAATGGATTGGACATTTACAACTGATAAACTCATTTCAATTCAAGCCAGAAACATGAAAAGAGAGTTCATCTCCCCTACCAAAATGGCCTCAGGGCAGCCATGTTGGTAGGAGCAACATTCCCTTTGTACACTTCGTGCGACGTATTTTCTGGGTCAATTGTTTTTGGTTTTTCGCAAAAGCGTCTGTTTGACCAGGGCACGATGTAGGCTAGGACCGCACTGGCAGTACTTTAAATCAAAGGTTGGCATTGAGCATTGAGCAATTTTAATCAGAAGAAACAAAAATAAAATATGATGCCATTTTCATTAGAACAGTCAAAATGAAAGAGGAAGCTTTTGAAATGTCCTGATGCATGCAAAACATTTGAGTTCAAGTAACCCAACGTTTTCATGCCACTTAATGCAAAACGATGCCTTTGCAGATCCTAATGGTGTATGGTATTAAAAAAAAGAACAAGTAAACAGTTTTACAAACTTCCTTGTGATTTGCAGCAGACATTCACTTGGCAAAAGAGCTGCCTAACACACACAGAAAACAGCTGGCAGAAATGTTTGAACCAACAGGAAAAATGGCTATTCCTCAAAAAAGACCCAGAGGTAAACACCCAGTGAGCACTTATTCACCTGCATAAGAAAAGGCTACCTGTCCACGATAACTGCTGGACTTACTAGAACAAAAGTTCTCTTTTTTTCCCCTATTCAGCAGCTACGTTATCAAAACAGAACACTGTGCCAAACGTGAATTCCACATCGAAAAAACAAAAAACTGAAGGTACAAATTTTTGACTGTCTTTTCTGAATATACATGACATTTCATCAAATCCTACTCCCCCATTTTCTCCACTCCACCTACCGAAATTGGAAACTGATATCTTAAATCATGCGCAGCGTTTTCAAAAAGCGGCAGAAATACTGCAATAGACTCAGTAAGAAATTTAAGATTGACTAGATGTGATTACAATTCTCTGGTCTTTTTTCCAGGTACTGATAGAGCATCAGTGCAGAGTCGGGAAGATCAGTCGTGTCCCTCACCACCACAAAGCCTCTTTTATCACCATCCCTCTATCCAGTTTGTCACAATCCCAGACACTACATTTAATCAGTTTAGGACACAAACGATTCCTCTTCCAGTTCTCAGCCTGCCGATACCCACTGTTACTGCACCAATATTGCTTTTGGGTAAGTAAATTATCATTCAGGGGAACAATTGCACAGTTGATGTACTTGTATCTGGGTTAGTACAATATGGAATCAATTCTGTGCCAAATAAAATAATTCCTATAACAGTTCTCAGATTTTTTTCTTTTTTGCTCCATGGCTCTAGCACCTTTTCCTACATCCCTTTCAGGATACAAACTCCAGGTTCCGCCCCTTCCCCCAGGTGGGTGAGCTTTATGCATGTAGTAAAGCTTTGCAAGAATCTATGTATACAGATCCATTTTAGATTTGCCATGCATTACTGCATGTTACTATACCACAGTACTTCTCAAATAGTTTGGGGCGCTCAGAGCGATGCAGGGGGGGGGGGGGGGCACATGTGACCTCAGGGATCTTTTTTTTTTTTTTTTTTAAGTGTAATTGCACATCCACTCAGTAGTTGGCAGTGGCACGCTCATTTTCAGGGTGTGCGCAGTATCTTTTAATTGAAGGAATCTAACCTTTTCGCTAGATTGCCGGAATCACGCCAGCCGAGCCGCTGGAACTGCGCTAGCGCAATTCCAACGACCCGGGCCGGCAGAACCCCGACAACCCGGCCAAAAGGCCAAACTCCACGCGCTCACCTTAGTCTTAACCCCTTGTACTGACTCCATTTTAAAAGCTGTAAAAAAGCTTCGAAACAAAAGTTCACAATTTATTCCAACTCGACAGCAATCATACAATACAGACGGGCCCAGGCGAGGATCCGGGGGTCACCATGTTACAAGTCAACAAAAGATTCCCGAGAAAAATGACAATGATTAGTTAAACATTCAGTCTTTTAAAGGCTCTGGTGAGGCGGGCTGTGGTCTGGAAGAAGGGTGTGTTTGGGCGTTGTTTAGGATTATTGTATGTTTGTGGATTGGATAGGAGGATTTGGCCGTTACTGTTGTCAGGGCAACGAGTTTTGAGGATTTTGCCACTTCAGCGCCACGAGTGCTGAGTGTTCACTTCTCGGTCGCGGGTTCCTCTGTATCAGATGTTCCTTTGGCAATTTTAGATGTCCCGCCATTTGTTGTGGACTGTCCGGAAGAACCTATTGCTGGAGTTGGTGGTGCAGACGTAGGCTTGTAGATATCTTGCCTATGACCTGCTTGTCAGCGTCAATCTTGCTTAGTCAGCTGCATGGCGCGCGCGTTGGGCTCCATGACCAGAAGGCGTCCTGTATCTTTCTATCCTTATCTGCACGTTGTATTGGCGCTGCAAGTTCTAATCATTCCCATTCCAACTGCAACTTTTCATAATATCAAAAATATTCTGCTTGTTTTTTTTAAAACTATGTCTGCCTGTTTTTCTTAAAATATGATATAAATGCTATTTATTTTATATTGGGTGTGTAAGAGGAATACAAACAGTCCAAAAGTCAATACGAGAAAAGAAGCTATTCCCTGATTGATTATATTATATTAAGTCTGTTAGAGTAATACAAACGGTATTACTCAGGTAAATAACAGGTAAACAGGTAAATACGAGAAATGATACTATTCCCTTCATAACCAAACAAGAGCACGCAGCAAAGAGCACTGGCGAAATGAGGAACTAAGACGAGGAAATACGATGAAGCGTATATAGCTTTTGGCTTTGACCTTTAATACAGTAGGAGACGAGGAAAGACCAGTCTGTTTACTGTGTCGAAAAATGTTTGCAGCCTTCAGCAGGAAACCAAATCGATTAAGACGTCACTGAAAGATTTTAGACCCCAATAACATTGATAAGTCGCTTGATTTTTTTTTTTCCTAGAGAAAACGTGCCAAATATTGCCAACAATCATCCCTCTTTGTCAGTGTTACATCATTAAAACAGCGAGCGCTGTTAGCATCAAAGGCATCCATAGCCACAAAGCCATGTGGTGACATACCAATTTGCTCAATGCAAAATAACCCCACACCATAGCAAAAGGGCTGATACTGCCTGCGGCACAAATAAAAACTATCACTCTCTCAAAATAATTGAGAAGCACTGCTATACCTGCATACAATGCCACCGTTTTCCATCTAAATATAATGAAGTGCAGTTGTTATTTTGTACATTTTATTAAATGCTCGCCTTGCAAAATGAATGTAAATATTATTATGTTATGTTAACAGACACCTATTTCGCCTGTTGTTCTCCATTTTATTGTTAATAATAAAATGTTTGTTCTTGGTCTCTGATCAAATAGAATTATCCCCGAAAATGCGATTTATACTCCAGAGCGATTTAAATTTATGATACAACATGACAGTCATTCTAGTACTGCATATGTGTATGGTCATGCATTAAGTTTCTAAGTTCTAAAACATCCCTATCTCTTAATAAAGAGGACAATGCAATAGTACCTGCCGTAAAGAGCTCATCACCAGCTGGAACATTGTCAGACACTACTAGCAGATTCATGTCTCCCCCTTGCAATAATGGTAAGTACAACTGAAAGTTTTTGAGTCTATTTTCTGCAATAGTGTCATTTACTAATACCATGCCTCCATTTTTAGAGATGACTCAAAGTAAGGAGTCAACTGCAGTTCAGAGGTCTCCTGTAAAGTTTGATATGCCTCGTAAGTTTTTTTGTTTTTTTTTAATTCGAAATCTGCCAGCAACCAGTTAAGTGCTTTTGTTTTATCATCAGAGAGTGTAATGAAATACATTCAAATGGCCAAAGCGCATATGCATCAAATCTGCGAGGAGATGGAACCAAGGCAAAATTTGACATCTCATTACGTGGCTGTACAAGTGATCCAAAGAGAGATGTGTCGCTCTGGCAAAAAAAAGAATAGATGTCTGAACAAAGAGATGGCGGTCATGGGAGATATGGACAGACAAGAAAGACTGATCAAGTTGACCCAGGTATATGTTCCCTTTATCTCTTAATGGTGCATTATACATTTTAAAACTATTTCAAGATTATAAAGACTATGTTCACATATAGTATAATATGGTATTACTTGTTTGTATTAGCTTTAGCGTATCAGTACCGATAGGGATACTAGTATTGGTACTGATATGGCAATAAAACAACGGGGAGTACTGAGAGACAATGTGCCGATGCTGCGCAATATGTACTCTTTGAGATCTAGTTTCCAACCACCGATCATCCTAACCAAGATGGCCGCCGGCTGCTCACGATGGCGTAAAAAAAAAGTAGTTTTCGCCCTTCCCAAGATGATGATAGACGTCCAGTTGTGTGGCATCCGATCATCCTTCTGTTTTGAATTTCAATTAGTTTATCCCCAGTAGAAGTCAAATCCATTTGTATCGGGAGGGTGGCAGCGAATGAACCTTCCAGTGGTGGGTAGAGTAGCCAAAAATTTTATTCAAGTAAGAGTCGCATTACTCAAAATAATATTACTCGAGTAAAAGTAAAAGTAGTCATCCAAAAATGTGCCGTATTTTCCGCACTATAGGGCACATCGGAATATAAGGTGCACCTTCAATGAATGGCCTGTTTTAAAGCTGTTTTCATATATAGGGAGCACTGCATTATAAACCCCAGTTGTAGTAATTGTTGGGGTTGCATTATGCGTCCATTATTAAATTAAGCTGCATCAAATGGGAATGTCGTGCCATGATTAACTAATATCGATCCATATATAAGGCGCACTATCGGCTTTTGAGAAAATTGAAGGCTTTTAAGTGCGCCTTATAGTGCAGAAAATATGGTATTCAATGACATGTTAAAAAAAAAAAAGGATTTGATGAAAGAATATTCATGTAATGAGTAACATTGTGAGTAACTGCTGACAATGTTTTTTTTTTTTTTTTAAACAACGGTCATTTTTATCTCAGCACAAAGATATCTATATGAACTGTTATTATCATACTGTCCTGTAACCTGTTACATAACCACATTAAGCCAAAGAAAAAAAAAATCCTTAAATTCCGGTGAGACAAACAAAAATTGACAGAAATTAAGCATGTCCAAAGAGCACGAGTGCCCTCTATTTGAGAAAATAGTTCCTAGTTTGAATAGCTGAATAGTGAATAGTTCCATCACAGTTCCTATTATGAAATTAAAAGTATCATATCTCCGGTTTTTCATGGTCAATCGGTGCCTAATAAAAACTGGGAGAGAGGTTAAAATCTGCACTTTCAAGTCATTTTGAGAGCAGCGCTCTATGTCAAATACTTCCTTTTTTTACGGTGCTTTAAAGACGCCACTTGATTAAACAGGCCGGCGTAATCAAAGAACGGCAAGCCTGAGTCTGATTGGTACAATGTAGTCATGTGGTTATTCTCGCGACGTCTCATTGGTAGGCATGTGCCGATTACCAGTTTTAAGGTATACAGTGGTATGAAAACGTCAAGGTTTCAAAACCGCAAAAAAAATTCTGTCAAGCCGCCCCTAAGGTATTAGCTATTTTTTTGTCCCAAAAATGCAGGGAGAAATCCCTCGCTTGCAACTGCAAGGCTCAACCCTCCCCCACCGGTTGTTGCTCAGTGTCAGTGAGTCAGCTGTGCTACACAATGGCTGGAGGAGTGAAAATCCTTAACTTTTTCCCCAATCTAAGAAAACGAAATCGTTGGTATGGGAATACTTTGGCGACACAAAAGTTACAGACGGCCACGGCTTAGAGGAGGTGGGCCAATTGACATTTAAAACATGTTTGTGGAGGGTGGCTGCCGAGGAGGCAATACCTCCAATATGATTTCGCATTTATACAAAATTAAAGGTTAGTAAGCACTGTCATCAATGTTTCCCACCAGCTAAGAGAGTTAACGCCAGCGTGTTTAGTGTGTCTAGCAGTGGTAAAACGTGGTGAAACTTGTAGAGCGACTGTTGGCTTTGCTGGCAAAAAAAAAGGAAAATCTAATATGTAGAACAAAGAGGAAAAATAGCGTAGCGCAAGTGTAGCGGAGTAAGAGTAGTATTTCTTCTTCACGAATCTACTCAAGTAAAAGTAAAAAGTATGGTGTGGTAAAACTACTATTAGAAGTACATTTTTCTCAAAAAGTTACTGAAGTAAATGTAACGGAGTAAATGTAACGCATTACTACCCCAAATCTGGAACCTTCCCACTTCAAATGGATTGGATGTTTGGCAGCCAATGAGTAAGCAGTGTCTGACCAAGCCATGATAGAATTACTTTACATTCAAGTGAGTATGCAGAAATTTAGTATTAAAGAAAAAAAAATCTGTAAATTTAAAAGTGGTATTGTGACTGGATTTGCCGATACCTGACAGCCAGGTATCAGGAGCCAAAAAATGTCAGTGCAACACTAGTTCGTATACTGTTTTATATATACACTGCTGGCCAAAAGTATTGGCAGCCTTGCAATTCTGTCAGATAATGCTCATTTTCTCCCAGAAAATCATTGCAATTACAAATGCTTTGGTTATAATATCTTCATTTATTTTGCTGGCAATAAAAAAATACAAAAGAGAATGAAAAAAAAATCGTTTTTTCCCTGTAAACTCTATGTTGATGCCTTTTCCCAAATAGCTCTACTTTTGTCTCATCTGACCAGAGAACATTCTTCCAAAACGTTTTTGGCTTTCTCAGGTAGGTTTTGGCAAACTCCAGCCTGGCCTTTAATGTCTCTGGGTCAGAAGTGGGGTCTTCTAGGGTATCCTACCATAGAGTCCCTTTTCATTCAGACGCCGACGGATAGTACGGGTTGACACCGTTGTGCCCTCGGACTGCAGGACAGCTTGAACTTGTTTGGATGTTAGTCGAGGTTCTTTATCCACCATCCGCACAATCTTCCGTTGAAATCTCTCAACAATGTTTCTTTTCCGTCCACATATAGGAAGGTTACCCACACTGCCATGGGCTTTAAACTTATTGATGACACTGGGCACTTTAGACAGAGGAACATTCAGGCCTTAGGGGATGGATTTGGAGCCTTAAGATTGCCCATGCTTCCTCACAATTTTGCTTCTCAAGTCCTCAGACAGTTCTTTGGTCTTCTTTCTTTCACCATGCTCAATGTGGTACACACAAGGACACAGGACAGAGGTTGAGTCAACTTTAATCCATTTTAACTGGCTATTTTAACTGGCTGCTAGTGTGGTTTAGTTATTGCCACCACCTGTTAATTACACAAATTAGAGAAGCATCACATTATTTTTCAAAGGGTGCCAATGCTTTTGTCCGGCCCATTTTTTGAGTTTTTGTCAAATGTAAATGATTTAATTTTTTTCCATTCTCTTTTGTGGTTTTTCATTGCAAGCAAATAAATGAAAGTATTAGTACCAAAGCATTTGTAATTGCAATCATTTTCTGGGAGAAATTGAGCATTATCTGACGGAATTGCAGGGGTGCCAATACTTTTGGCCAGCAGTGTATATATTCTGTATATTGTATGTCATTTTTCCATTTTTCTCCATAGGTATTTGAGAACTCGAATGGAGCCAAACCAAAACGGTACATACTACTACTTGGCAAAACTGGCATGGGAAAGACCACCCTTATTAGGAAGCTATGCCAGGACTGGGCCAAAGACTGCCTTCCACAATTTGACTTTATATTCTTATTGAATAGCAGTGCTCTCGTCACTTTAGGAAAGTCGCACTACAGTCTTCAGACCCTCCTGCTTGACTTTTTTAACATTGCCTCCTGTGACTCCTCCGACACTGAGGAAGTGTACGCTCAAGTCCTTGCAGCCCCTAAACGTGTGCTCTTCATTTTCGATGGATTTAATGTTCGGGACTATGAACTTCTATTTCAGGAAAAAGACTTTACAACCTTGTTAGACAAAGACACTAAAGCGAAGTCATCTACAGCTAGACAGCTATTCTCTGCCATCTTGCAAAGGGTGGTCCTTCCAGGATCCAGTCTTCTGATTTCGGCAAGACCCAGAGGCACTGCCTGCCAACTATTGCGGCGACTTGACAGCATTTTGGAGGCTATTGGATTTACCGCACCAAATATAGAAACATATGTTTCTAAGTACTTTTCTGATCCAGACCTTAGAGAATCTGCTCTCAAATGTTTAGAAAAGTGTAGCTATCTGTGTCATCTTTGTTGGAATCCTAGACTCTGTCGACTTGTGTGTTTGGTTTTGGAACACACCCAAAGTTCAGAGGGACTTCCCAACAGTTTAACTGAGCTCTGCCATAAAGTTGTATATCTTAAAATAGAGAATGACAAGTCGGGATCTTGCACTCAAGCACAAAACACAAGCAAAGCACAAGTGAGCAAAAGAACAATGCGATCAACAAGGAGAGAAAGGAAAATAAAAACAAAGGAGATTAAGACTGGGGAAATCTATGAAAAGAAATTGTTGTCCTGTTTATTCTCTTTGGCCTGGGAAGGAGTGAAGTCCAACACATCCATTCTGCCCAGAGATGTATGCTCGGAACTGAAAGCATTTGGGATCAGGAAGGGACTTTTCCTTTCTTATCGAGGGAGGGCAAGACAGTCCTGTTGCAAGGTCCAAATTCAGCAAGTCCAGGAAAAGAAAGAGAATGTTTTGGAAGAACAACGGCAAAATCAACACAATATGAACTTACAAGAAAATGATGGAGACGATAACAGTCTCTTACAGTGGGCAGATCCCTTCCTTCAGAGTTATCTGGCTGGAATTCATTTGTCCAAGGCAAGGTAAAATGTTTCCTCACTAGCTATAAGAAAGGCTGAAAATTGATAGAGTTTAAAAGAACAAACAAATTCAACAATATTCTAGTGGTAATCTAAACACCCGTCCCCAAAAAAATAATTCACTGTTGTACTGAAAAATTGCTGTAAATATGCAAAGTGTGTCCTTTCATCAACACTATCACCCTTGTGTGTCATGCTGAGCTCATTTTCCTTTCCTCCCAGAAATGTTTGCCCTCAGAACCTCCTGCAGAACCTCTTCTCCCAGTCTGCTGCAACGGGACGTCAACGTCCCCAAGGAGAGGCGCAAGAGCTAACACAGCGATTTGCTTTGGGAATCATGTTCCTTCCAAGAAGCGAGCTACGCAGGCTTCATCTAGACATTAACTCTAGCAGGCGGGCCTTGTTCACTAAGCATCTTACGGGTCTTACCCTTACTAACCTGTGCCCTGATCAGTTCCTAGAGTTATGCCACTATATCTTTGAAGCAGGTCTTTTACATGACAACAACAGTGACATTGGAGAGGCACGATTGGCTACTTACCTGGTAGAAAACCTACCCGAGGTCCTCACCTTTCGTGGAATTCCACTTGGACCGCCAGACGCGTACGTTGTGCAGAAAATTCTTGAAAGGGCTGAGAATGGAAGCAGAGCTTTTTCTTTGGATCTGGAGGACACTGGGATTCCAATTTCAAATCTAAGGTCCTTGGTGGGGCTTGGCAGCTGCAGTACATATAGGTATGGGTTTGTATAACACCTTACCCCCACCATACCTCCAGATAGTGCCAAATAGCCCATCGCTGGGCACTGATCATCAAAGTTATGTGTTTTCTGTTTAGAGCATGCATCGCTGATGTAATTGTACTGTGGCAGCAGTTACAGCAGAGTGGGGGAAGAAAGTCCCTTCAACAATATGTGAAAAAGTTTAACATCAACCCTCTGAAGATCATGCATCTGCATCAAATAGAACATCTATCAAGGCTCGTGAAAATTCATATGAACAAGCGGCTCTTAGACTGGTAACTCACATCAACAAGAGCTCATGCAATACATTTTGACACATACCTGACTTGTACTTTTGGATATCTGTAGCCCTGCAGAACCTGATGTCCTCCTAGAGAAAGGAGTTCCGGCAGTCAACGGGCTGCACAAACTGGAAATAGAGTGAGTAGTTCGGCTTTGGAAATATTTTGACGATATGATGACCTTATCACTGCTATGGTTTTTAAAATTACGTCAGCTGTGATTGATCTTAATGACCACCAGATAGACTACCGGTAGTAGTAGGTTACAAATGAATTCCCTTCCCATGCTGCCGACGTATCCTGAATTTCAGCCTAAATGGAATTAACCCTTAAAGTACCCTGAAATACCCCCTAAATCTCAAAATAACTATCAAAAACATGTATTATAAGTCATTGTACTGTCCTCGCAGAGACATTGGAGCTAAGTTCCAGCTACTAGACAGCGAGCTAAGCTAATCTTTCCCCTCTCTCGCTCGCCCGACTGCGCGACTTCTTCGTGGGAGCAAATGCGCTCTTCCTCGTGTGTGCATGCGCTCTTCTTCATATATGCAAATACTTTCTTCTTCGTGCGTGTACGTGCGCTCTTACTCGCGTGCGGTAGTACTACCTGCTCCACACTTCCTGTGCCAAATTAAAAGCATGCATCACTAAACAAAGTCAAAATTATAATCAATACACATTTCGCCAAAGGGCAGAACAGTCAAAAATATATAAAATAAAGTAAAAAATTTGATACTGTGAGGTACAATAAGGTACTGTTTACGTGACCCAAAAAAACAAAACAAAAACAAAAAATGACTGGAAAAAAAATGGCGGCTGCGTAGGTCGGAGTAGACTCTGGTGTCGTAAAGTCGTAATCCTGTAAATCGGATACTTCATGACCCTGGGACTACCTGTATTTAAACTAATGTAAATCATGTACTTGATCGATCTACCCAAGGGTGTCCAAACCGGTCCTCAAGAGCCGCTGTGGGTCCTGGTTTTTGTTCCTACCAATCGAGCACAGACCGTTTACCCTAATTTTCGCACTATTAGGTGCACCTGACTATAAGCCGCCACCCACCAAATTTGGCACGAAAAGGGCATTTGTTTAGAGATAAGCCGCACTGGACTATAAGCCGCAGCTGTCCTCACTGTATTATGGGATGTTTACACCAAAAGATATTAACCGGTTACACTTCGATTGACAGCGGCATCATACGACTGTCATAAGACCAAATGAACCACCATGAAGCTATGAACCAAATGGCTGCAAATCTTCCTTGCTTCAAGAAGCTTCATTTGGCCATCGCTGCTCCCTTGGGATAGACAGTCAACCTCTGCTGCCACCTGCTGTCAACACTGTTGTTGTCCAACATGCCTCCTAGCATGCATTGCACTGCTACAGATGCAAATAACAATCAAAATTCATGTTCTGTGCTAATTATTTTTTCAGTTACTTTTTCAGTTGTTTCATTAATTGCTAGTTATGGTGTTAGGTAACACTTTATTTGACAGTGGCGCCATAAGGCTGTCATTAGATAAGATAATTATGACATTACACTGTCATGAGCATTAGTGAATGTTTTTAACAGATGTCATTTAGTGCTATCTGGCAAATTATTTCACTTTTGAATGGATGTAAAAGATCCAAGATTGACATAAATGGAGTTAGTGACACAATTTGCCAGATGACACTTAATAACGTAAGCATTCAGCATTCATGGTAGTGTCGTGTTATAGTTATGACAGTTCTTATGACAGTCTTATGATGCCGCTGTCAAATGAAGTGCTACCTATTAACCCATATAAATCAATAAATAAGCCGCACTGGACTATAAACCGCAGGATTCAAAATGACGGGAAAAAGTAGCGGCTTATAGTCCGAAATTTACGGTATGTAAGGAAGTTTTTTCTATAACAAGCAGCACCTGACTGCGATCAACTGATTCCACTTGTAAAACACCAGATTGGTTAAAAGGTGTCGTCTAGTTTTGTTCAAATGAAATCCAGCACCAACTGCGGCCCGATGTGGAATATATTTGGACACCCCTGATTCAACCTAACCTGACAGTGTCACATGGCTTTTTCTCCTTCAAGCATTGGTCCGGAACGTGGGCCCCTAGCTTTCCTGAAGCTGTCGGAGTTTCTACCAAGTCTATGTGAACTACAACATTTAGAGTAATATTCCACTTTTCCATTGTATTTGTTTGTCAGTACTAGTGTTGCACCGAAACCATTTTTTGGGCTCCCGATTCTGGTACCTGGCTTTGTGGTGTTAATACCACGTTGTAATATTTGTTTTCTTTTCACACTAAATTACTGCACTTGAATGTAAAATAATTGGTATCATGGCTTGGTCAGACATTACTTAACTCGTTGTCTACCATTGACTGTGCTGAACGTCCAATCCATTCAAAGTGAGAGGCGAATGAGCAAACGTTCTGTGATTAACTAATTGGTGGGAGGGTGCATCTTGGTCAGAGGAAAAACAAATTTTATATTTTGAATTTATAAGCTGCCCTTGACAGCACTAGACGTCTAATCCAGTTGAAGTGAGAGGGCTGCCAGCAAATCAACGAATGGATTGGACGTCTACTAGTGATAACTCATTTCAGAAGGATGATTAGACAGCACACGATTGGATGTCCATCATCATCTTGGGAAGGGTGACAAGTGGTCCCTTTTTTATGGTGGTGTGCGTTTCTGGCAGCCATCTTGGCCAATCTTGTAAAGTACATATTGCGCAGCATCTGCGCGTTATTTCTTTGTCCTCATTTAAGTGAAGTATCGGTACCGGTAGTGATATTAGTATCCGTATCGGTGCAACACTAGTCAGTACGTCCGTCACTCAATGGCATTCAATGAGTCAATCTTATTACGTTACAGTTTGGAGGGCAACAATATTGGAGACAAAGGAGCTGAGCAATTAGCTGAAACGTTTGGCTCCCTCTGTTTTCTTCAGATACTGAAGTATGTCATATAAATGTAACTCACCATCTACAGTGAGGAGCAGAAGTATTTGCACCCCTTGTGATTTTGCAAGTTCACCCACTTAGAAAATAGAGGTCTGAAATTTCAATCATATATGCATTTCCACTAATAGAGACATAATTGAGAGAAAAAAATCCGGAACTCACATTGTATACAGGATTTTTTAAAAATTATTTATTTACTGGGATTCTTCAGTATTTGTACCCCTGAGAAAATCAGTGCTAATGTTTACTGAAGAAGCCTTTGTTTGCAATTACAGAGGTCAGACGCCTTCTGTAGTTCTTTACTAGGTTTTCACCTGTGGAAGCAGGGATTTTGGCCCATTCCTCCACACAAATCTTCTCTAGATCTGTCAGGTTTCAGGGCTGATGTTGACAAACACGAAGTTTCAGCTCCATCCAGAGATTGTCTATTGGATTGAGGTCTGGAGACAGGCTAGGCCAATCCAGAACCTTGATATGCTTTTTACGGAGCCACTCCTTGGTCAGCTTGGCTGTGTGCTTCGGATCATTGTCATGTTGGAAGATCCTGGCGGCTCATTTTCAAGTCTCTGACTGAGGAAAGGAGGTTGTGGCTCAAAATCTGACGATACATTTCACTATTCGTCCTCTGCTTTATACAGAACAGTCATCCTGTCCCCTTTGCCAAGAAGCAGCCTCAAAGCATGAGGTTTCCACCCCCATACTTCACAGTGGGGATGGTGTTCTTGGGATTGTACTCATCCTTCTCTTTCCTCAACACACAAAGAGTAAAGTTTGCACCAAAAAGTTTTACTTTGGTCTCTTTTGACCATATGACTTTCTCACATGACCCATCTGCATGATTCAAATGGTCCCTGGCAAACTTCAGATGGGCCTTCACATTTACTGGCTTCAACAGAGCAACCTTCTGTGCAATGCATGATTTTAAACCATTGCACCGTAGTGTTCTTTTGACAGTAGCCTTTGAAACTGTGCATCCAGCTCTCTTCAGGTCAATGACCAGCACCTGCCGTGTAGTTCTAGGCTGAGCCCTCACTTTTCTCATCATGAGTGATGCCCTACGAGGAGAGATTTTACATGGAGCTCCAGTCCGAGGTAGATTATCAGTCATGTTTAGCCTTTTCCGTTTTCTAACAATTCCCGCAACTGTTGAATTATTCTCACCAAGCTGCGTTCCAATTCAAACTCTTTGAGTGTCAGAATTACTGCTGATTCTCAGGGGTAAAAATATTTATGAATCCCAGTAAATTACAAATAAATTATTTAAAAATTCATACAATGGGATTTCTAGATTTTTTTAGATTATGTCTCTGAGTGGAAATGCATCTATGACTGAAATTTCAGACCTCTACCTTTTTTATAAGTGGGTGAACTTGCAAAATCGCAAGGGGTGCAAATACTTCTGCTCCTCACTGTATTCTATTAAGATCACAGAATAATATCTAATAACCTACAGTAGATTGCATTGTTAGCACTCTGGTTATTAGAAAGCTAATAATGTGCTATTCTTTTTTTTTTTAATTATTATTTTTTTTTTAGATTTTCCTGCTATCTTTAGTTGCTTTTGCAATGGCTTCCTATAAATACAGTAAATTTATCTGTGTTCTCCTGCTTTGCGGTATACAGTCTATCACAGAATTACATAGGGGACAACGGGGTGCAGAAAATGGTGACGAGACTGACGGATCTATCCAAACTGCGCTGTTTAATGTATGAATACACACATTTGGACACAAACACACATTTGTACAATAGATTTATGTTCTTCCATTTCTTTGTCCCATTTTCCAGCCTCTACAGCAACATGATTTCTGACAATGGTGCCTCAGCCTTAGCTGCTGTTCTCCCTCACATGGCATCACTGACTGACTTAGAGTAAGACTGCATGACTCACATCTTGAAAGCGAGATAGTTGACAGTTCAGCATTTTTAATATTAGGATAGTATTTATTATTATTATTATTGGAATGATGAGACACATACAAAGTATAAACATTTTTCCCGACAGCGTGAAATATAATAAGCTATCAGATGTTGGTGCACAATGCTTGGGAGCCAGCCTGAGAGAATGTAAGAAAATTAAGACATTAAGGTGAGAAAAACCTGTTTTCCCTATCAATGCAGCTACTTAAACAAAAATAAATTGCATATAGTTTTGGTCACACACAAGTTTCCTTTCTCCCATTCCAGAATGTGGAACCAATGTATTCCATACGGTGTATTTGAGAGACTTCAGCAGCAGGATTCCAGGATCCTTTGGCATTAGTACAGTTTAAATAGAGATGGGAAGGTAACCACGTGGGATATTATTTGGCATTGGTTGTACAATTATTTCCACTAAGTGCTTAAATTGCCCCTTTTCATTCCACAGTATGGACTCAAATGTGGTAATGGCTGGTGTGTTTGCATCATTGATTGACACTTAAGACGCACTGTAAATATTTATTTGGGTATAACATTGTTGTGTGGTCTTTATTTTTGTGTTTGTTTTGTATTGTTAACATTTGTGTGTCAATTTTTTGTCAGTTATTCAAATTCAATGTTTTGTTTACTGATTAACATTGATTTATTTATATTTAATACACTAAGCTTGCAAAACCACTTTTCATGAATTGTTTTAACAGGTACATGTTAACATCTATTTTATTGCTATTCAGGATTTTTTTTTATTCAGGTTGCAGTTCTTTTGGTACGACAGCTAGTTGTTTTTAATGTGCACTGGCGCCCCCATGTGGAGACAATGTTACCTTGGTACGCAGAAATCACGTGGTTTCGAAGAAACTACAGTAGAGTCAATGTTTTATTGGTACACAATCTCCATCATCTCACAATAAACAAGTTTTGCTTTTGCCTGTATAGTGTAGTTGCCAACACTCTTTCTTTCACTATTTAATGTGGTAGCACTGGTCACAGTAAACAAAGTAATTAATAATGAACTATTATTAGTTATTAACTCCTGAGCTGCAATTGACGGCGGTCAACGTCCAACCCATTTGAATTGGAAGTTGCTGGCCGTGAATGATCACTGAGACATAATCGTTCACTGCCACCCTCCCATTTCAAATGGATTGGACATCGTTCACCATCATTTGCAGCCTGTAAGTTCATTTATTAGTACATCCAATTCATTTGGACTGTACTAATGTTCATTCGCCCCTCCCAGTCCAAAGGAATTAGACATCTAGCATTTCAGTGGCAGTCAATAAGTTAGGGAAAATGTAAATATATCCTCCATTGCTATCAATAGTAGTGCAAATCAAATTAACCCCATGACAACAAATTTCTGGTGACCTGTAGTAGTGCAAAAACTAATAAATAACCCAGTATCGACACTTTAGCAGATATCATATCCACATTCAATATTTCAGTATCGATTCTACGATACAATCCTGTGAGAACTAAACCAATGTTGCTTCAACTGCCATCAGGCGAATGCACCATGAAGCGATCTCACTCATTATTTAAAATGCATTTAATGAAGTCATAATTGCTTCAAGGTAACATACACTTTTCTTAGAAGAAAAATCTGAATTCATAACAGGATAAAACACAAAATCACTCATTATTCAAAATGCATTTAATGAAGTCATAATTGCCTCAAGTTAACATACACTTTTCTTAGAAGAAAAATCTGAATTCTTAACAGAATAAAACAAAAAAGATATACCTACATCCCGAGAAGGGAGATAAAATAAAACAATTTACAAATAGCATTGTTTTCTGTTACAAGTCTCTCTATATTTAATAAATAATATTTGGAGTTCAATAGAAATTAGATGCTTAAATATGTTTCTTCAAAGTTGTCACCAATTCGTTGTTACTAAATAGTAACAGACATGCCTACAGGAAGCACCATCGTGGAACTAATTGATGCTGGTTACACATACTGAAGAGACAATTTAAATAGTTCAAATGTCTACTCAAAACTAAGAACCAAAATAAACGGTTGCCCACAGTAGTGTATGTCCAATGTCGTGTTTGTGAGGCGCACACTCAAGACACCAGTCCTGATTGACAAGCAAATGTGAATTTACATTAAGTCTAACAAACAACTCTGAGAGTGGTGCCTGAAGATCAGAATACATTCTATTGTGAGCAAATGAGAATGGAACAATCCTCAGAATACAAACGCTCCCATGGCAGGATCACGTCAGTCCTTGGCGCACCCCACTGAGCTTATATGGTATATAATCTTCACTATGCTCCGCATAGCTGGCTCAACATCGTACTTTTAATCCAAAATGGTCTTCTCCATGCAGCAAATTGCACGTCCTCTATTTTCTTCCAATCTGCCTCAGGTGAATGACACAATAGTTTTTGTGGAAGCCCAGGTAGCGGTGAAGGGACAGAATGAGTCTTTCCAAATGATAATTGCTGAACAGTTTTGCCTTTGGTGGTCATCTTCACGCTGTGATGACCTGAAATCATGTCAAACAAGTCATGTAACCAACAATAACATATAACAAGAATGCATAAGTTTAAATTAAAACAAAAAATCATCTAAAATTATCAACCATTTAATAATGCATGTCCTAAGATGCAAATTCATTACCATTGCACATCGAGTTAAAGATCTGTATAAATTATTTTCCCGATAATTTGATAATTGATTTTTGCCCCGTTTGGGTCCTTGTTTGTGTGTAATGTGAGGCTACGTGCACGCGCCAGTGATTAGAGCAAGAGAGAGAGAGTTCACTGCTGCAGCTACTGCTGCTGTTGGGTTGCTAAATCAGTATTACCGTATTGGCCCGAATATAAGACTGTGTTTTTTGCATTCAAATTAGATTGAAAAAGAGGGGGCCGTCTTATATTCGTGGTCTAGATGTTATACCCATTCAGGACATTAGATGGCGCAAGACATCATTGAAGCGATGTTCTGTCATGACAGATCTCAGCTACTCTCAAGTTTAACCAGTTTGCATTATTTTATTGCAATGTTTTTCCTTATTCAGATTTGTTTCAAGACTACAGTTACAGTTAGACTTCACTTTGATGGTTAATGCAGTTATTGCAATTTTGTTGTTTTATCACAATAGATTGGTTTATTTACATTTCAAAAACCAGAATACTTTCATTTACAAATGTGATTGCACTTTAGTTTACATATTTAAATGTTCAAATATTAAGATTTGAATGAGGCAAAATAATATGCTTTTTCTCTCAAATACATTGTTATAATCATTTGTTCTGGGTGTACTGTAATTATTTTCTGTATAAAAATTAATTTGGTGTTCAAAAAGTCTTTTTTCAAACTTGAGTCTTGAAAAAGAAGGGGTCGTCTTATAATCAGGGCCGTCTTATGTTCGGGCCAATACGGTTCTACAAAGTGACGAGAGTTAGATTGTCCTTTGTGTTGTTAGATCCATGTATGCCTCCGTCCGAGGTAGGTATATGAAGCCAGTTGTAGTGTTTGTATTCTTTGTTGGTGAGACATTACTACTAAGCACAGAGCGCTAATCTGATTAGCGATTATGCTAATTAGTGTCTTAAGTGGCTGTTTGTATTGTGTCTTGGGGAAGCATATTAGCACTTGAGTTATAGTTAGATCGTAAAGTCTCATCTACACAAATAACCACTTCATACAATAGCTTATAGAGTCTCCTTTCAACACAAACTCAACTCTGTTCAATCACATGGCGTCTTTAAAGCACTGTAAAAAATGACGTATTTAACATAGGGAGCTGCCCTCAACGTGGCTCAAAAGCTTGGATTTTAACCTCTCTCCCAGTCTTTATTTGGCATCAACTGATCATGGAAAACCGGAGATATGATCCTTTTAATTTTATTATAGTAACAATAGAAGAACTTTTCACTATTCAAACTACAAACTATTTTCTCCACTAGAGGGCACTCATGCTCTTTGGACGAATGATGCTTCATTTCTTTCTTTTCTCTTGCCGATATTCAATGATTTTTTTTTTTTTTTGGTTTAATTTCTTTGACTTAATGTGGTTATGTAATGGGTTATTGTACAGTATCTTTATAACAAGAGTTAATACAGATAAGTTTGTGCTGAGAGAAACAAAATACCAGTCAAAAATAAGCAGTTACTCACAATGTTACTCATCACTTGAGTATTCTTTTCACTGGATACTTTTTTTTACTTGTACTTGAGTACATTTTTGGGATGACTACTTTTACTTTTGTAATATTTTAAAGTAACGCTACTCTTACTTGAGTAAAAGTTTCGGATACTCTACCCACCTCTGGTGGTTGTAGACAACAGTTAAGTCAGGCAGCTATAATAAATTATTATTTTTGAAGGAAAGAGTCATCCATTTGGTCGTCATTGTTACTTACAAAGCAACTCCAAGCTAAATTGTGGAGTTAATTGAAAAAAGTGACATTCATTAGATTCATTGATTAATTAATCATCTCATTGATTATAAAAATAATTGTTAATATTTGATAAAACTGTGAAGCTTGTATTTGATAAACACAATGTGTGAATGTATCTGGCCCTATTTCCTTCTCACACTCATAATGGGGACTGAATTTTTCACAGCTCATATCCATTATCTCATGTACTGCTGTCAATTCATAATGTAAAAGTTATAGTAAAAGGACAGGGACAGGGAAAAAAGACAGAAAGCAACTTTCCATATACGTAATCAACGAATATCTGGGAGTACGAACTTTCGTAAATGCCTTGTCCTGATGCAGTTATGACGTGCATTTAAATTAAACAGTTTTCTACTGATCTCCTTTAAGTTAATTATACTGATCAAGTAATCAATCCAATTTTGACAAAAAAAAGTAGTGCAAAATTACCTATCTGCTTGGTTGATGAAAAAGACAATAATTGCCCAGCAGACATGTCTCCATGGTCTCTACTGCACGTCTCCGTCATCTTCACCAGCATCTTATCACTCCAGATAGCCTTCTAACACATCCGTGTCTGTGTCGGAGTCGTAGGTGATGGACACTGGGTCAGACAGCACCCCGAGATCAACTAGAGCCCGGTCCATATCGTCAGGCAAGAATACTATCCCCACATTCAAGACTATATACTCCATCAGAAAGGCATAGTAGAGGATGAGGACGTTCACAAAGAATAGGCCCAGATAAAACATATAGGGGTGCTCGTCCAAAAGCGATTCAACTGAATCTAACTGGGCACAAATTGTGCGGATCATAGAGAAGTCCCGATTTATACGTTGCAGCGTTTAGGTCTAAAGGAACATATGCTGGCATTGCTATCCAGTGGGCTTCGGGTGCACATTTCGAAAAACTGATGCTCACTATTATCTGGACATTGACGAGGGTTACATTTGCTAGGCCGACTTCATGTCATCAAATAGCGAACTTGAAGTTGCAGTACCAAAATAACACAGAAGCTCACTGATAGCATTCTTGACATTGGGTCTCTTGGCGGAATTCAAGCCATGCCATGTCGCCACAGCTAAATAAAGTAGCAAATGGAACGTTACCATAAAAATGCAATCCAAAAGAATACTTGCAGTGTTTACAGATGTGGCACAAAAAAACCCAAGTGCAATCCAGTTCTCTGTGAACAAGAACACTTTGACAAACGTCGTATATTGCATCAAAACATTGCGGACTGCACACGTCAATAACCATACGTCATCATTAATTGACGTCTCCATAAAATGACGACAATGTGGAGTGAGTTTAGTTTTGTTATTTGTTACTAGCCTTTTTGTCCATATTCACTCTTTGGTGGGATCACTGGTTAAGGGAGTTGACTTAAACGAAAGATTGAAGAATAAAGAGGTTGTCAAATAAAGAAATTAGCTTGTACATATAGTACATAAAAACTACAATTCCCTCAAACCCTATCGATACCCATCGTTACGTAACAATTCTTAGCTCCTCCTAGTACAACCTTACCGACTGTTTGCTACCAAAAGTGGGTGTAATGGACCAGATGCTACCGCTAACATCAGCTAAATAAACCACCTGTCAAATTATCAACCTCGGTACAACCCCAGCCATGTTTGGCAGGTCACGAAGCTGGGTTGGAGGGCAGGGGAAATCGAAAAATATCCATTCCTTGGATCATTTAAAGTGAGTAGCTAGTGTTGTGTTAGCATGAACATAAAAAATGCTAATGTTGGGCAATACGAGGTCTTTAATACAGTACAGCAATAGCATTAATATCGTCATTATTTTCCGATTTGTTGCAGGTGTGAAATAGGTCATTGTTGCTGTGCCAGTATATACACTAGCTCCCATTCGTTGAGTATATTGTGCCTCCATACGGGTATATGAAAAAAAATAATGCTCTTTGAAAACGAAATGATGTCCCTGACTCATACGGTATATATTGTGTGAAGTGAACTTCGACCACCTATTACTAAAGTCCACGTTTACAAATTGAGAATAGAAGAGGGGTCTTTTTACTTATGCAACATATCAAGATTTCACACCACGTGAATGCCTTGTCATTTGCTGTATGTCCTTTATGTTGCCATCAGGTACATGTATCATGTCCTGACCAAAAACACCACAGTGACAGATCACAACCGCAACCTCCTGGTGGAGACGATACGTTCCATCACAGAGATCCTCATATGGGGTGACCAGAATGACAGCTCTGTTTTTGAGTAAGTCACACTCAACAGCTCAATACCACACAAACAGCTAGATACATTCCCTGCATGATGAGTCTTTTCAGGAAAGTGTCTTTTACAACCCCTAGCAAAAAGTACGGAATCACCGGTTTTGGACAAGTACTCACTCAGACATTTCATTATGTAGAACAAACTTAGATAAAAAGCTTGAAAAAATAATGAATTAGTTCAAAAGTGCAACTTCTTGGCATTCAGAAACACTAAAAGAAATGAATAAAAACATTGTGGTGGTCAGTAAAAGTTACTTTTATAGAGCAAGTGCAGGGAAATAAATAATAATAGAATCACGTATATATGGAATCATGAGAAACAAACAAAGAAATAACAATCAAAACACATCTTTAGTATTTAGTTGCACCACCTCTGGTTTTTATGACAGCTTGCAGTCTGTGAGGCGTGGACTTGATGAATGACAAACAGTATTCTTCCTCAATTTGGTGCCAACTCTCTTGATTGTAGTTGCCAGATCATCCTTGCAGGCCGAAGCCTTGCTGTGGACCTTTTTTTTTTTTTTTTTTTTTCAATTTCCACCACAGGTTTTCAATAGGGTTGAAATCAGGGCTATTTGCAAGCCATGACATTGAATGTATGGGTCTTTCTGTTTTCTGAGTCTGTTTTAACAGTTTTAGCTCTGTGGCATGATGCATTGTCATCTTGGAAAATGATTTTATTATCCCCTAACATATTTTCAATTGAAGGGATAAGAAAGTTTCAATGTAAACTTGTGCATTTATTGAAGATTTAACAACAGCCATCTCCCCAGTGCCTTTGCCTGACATTCAGCCCAATATCATTAAGGACTGAGGGAATTTTGATGTTTTCTTCAGGCAGTCATCTTTGTAAATCTCACTGGAACGGAACCAAACAATGGTTCCAGCGTCATCACCTTGTCCAGTCCAGATTCTTGACTCATCACTGAAAATAACCTTCATCGAGTCATTCACAGTCAATGATTGCCTATCCTTAGTCCATTGCAGTCTTGTTCTTTTCTGTTAAGTGTCAATGATGGTTTCCTTTTAGCTTTCCTGTATCAAAATCCCATTTCCTTTTGGCGATTGTGCACCGTTTTGTCACATACTTTGACTCCAGCTTCCTCCCATTTCTTCTTCTTTTGTTGTACATCTTCTGTTTTCAAGACATATGGCCTGTAGTTGTTTGTCATGACATTTGGATGTCTACTGTACCAGTATACTTAACTTTAACAACCTTGCCATGCTGTTTGTACTTGGTCCAAATTTTTGATACAGCTGACTGTGAACAGCCCAGATCTTTGGCAACCATAGGTGTAGCATTACCTTCTGAAGAGACATCTCTCTTGTTGGAGCCGTGATTCTTGTGAATCCATTTGGTCCCGCAGCCTTCCAAGGTGTGATAACTGCACTGTTTTTAACTGCTGACTAACAAGCAGAGCTAATCTGAAGCAGGGGCTCAATTAAGTAAAGGAAATTGACTGGGTGTGTCTGTATTTTCTACTCAAAATGGAGTGATTCCATGTATTTTTTTTTTTTCAAAATGGAGTGATTCTATATTTTTTCCCCCTGCACTTGCTCTATAAAAGTAACATTTATTGACCACCACAATGTTTTTTATTCATTTCTTTTAGTGTTTCTGAATGCCAAGGAGATGCACTTTGAACTAATTCATTATTTTTTCAAGCTTTTTATCTGAGTTTGTTCTACATAATAAAATGTCTGACTGAGTGTTCGTCCAAAACCGGTGATTCCATACTTTTTGCTAGGGGTTGTAGTTGGGAATTGCCATCGATTAAGTTCAGTATTTAGGAAACTCTGATTTATTAACAAGGGATGTCACAATATTCAACATGTCGTGATTGCCTCAATATCATCATGGTCTTGTCTCAGTAAAAAAATTGGAGCCGTTTCATAAAATTTAGTGTTGGGTCAGCAATGTGGTGGCACGTGCTGACCAGAGCGGTAACATCTTTCTATTGCCGACACAATAGCGTTTTGGAGTTATAACAAAGTAAACATTGGCTGGATTTGAAGTGTGCTTTACTTTATGATTTGAAGATGTATATTTCACAAAAACCTGTGAGGAAACTCCACAGAAACTACTAGAGACAAAAAGCATTTCCCAGCAAGGAATGTTGAGTAATTTTGGTACCCCGTACGTTTCTCTACCCCACTGCCAAACTCACTGCAATACTGTGATCTTTGTTACAATACCATTTTAATTATCGTACAGCGAGATTAATATGTTGAAAATAATGAACCATGAAGTTCAGATTTATTTATACTATATCCGATTTGGATACTATGGTTAGCGTTTCAGGCGAGTTCAAATGGCAAAATAAGCGCACTTCCCTGAATAATATCTTATTTGAATCTTTTTTTTTTTTAAACCACTCGTTCCATAATCTAAATGTCAGCGATAAGCATATAAGATGTATTTTCTGTGTTCAGCTTTTTCCTAGAGAAGAACATGTTTGCCTTCTTCTTGAACATCTTGCGGCAGAAGTCTGGGCGCTATGTGTGTGTTCAGCTTCTCCAGACTCTGAATATACTCTTTGAGAACATCAGACATGAAACGTCACTGTGTAAGTCCTTACCTGATAAGCCAAAAGTACAGTATTGTGATACATGGATTCCTCAGTTTGGATGACATTCTGTTTTTTTGGCGTGGCCGCATGTGCAGAAGTATCGAAACAAATGACTACACATCCTGGTTCTACGTTATTCAAGGGTGATAGGATGACCATATTTTGATTTCCAAAAAAGGACACAAATAACAGACATAAATAATCCCTGTTTACCCTTATCTTCAAAGTTTCTATGTTTTTATAGTACAGGTTGACCGATATGGGATTTTCAAACACTGATATCGATATCTAAAAAAAATTGCAGCTGATTGCAGATATCCAAAGTCAATTTTGTAAGCAGATATTTGAGGCCGATATCTTTTTTTTTTCTTTTTTTTTTTTAATAAAGGATTTATTAAAAAAAAAAAAAAAAAGAAAAAAAGAATTGCTTCAACAGCTTAAAATTTGCATTATGATCTGAGACTTAAAGGATGAATTCAGTGTTGTGCTACCAAACCAACAAACGCAGCACTTCTTTTAATGACTATATACACACTCAGCATGAACAGTACATTATGAATTATTTTTTGTTCATTGCAGAAGATTTGCTTTTACTACCCAAGTTTTTAATGGCAGTATTGTCATTAAAAGTTGTTCTCTTCTTCTGCAGATTACCTGTTATCAAACAACCATGTGAACTCCATCATTGTCCACAAGTTTGATTTCTCAGATGAAGAGATTATGGCCTACTATATCTCCTTCCTCAAGACCCTATCACTCAAACTCAACAATCACACTGTGCACTTCTTCTACAATGAGGTAAGGCTGTAGGTCATTTTGAAATGTGTAGAATCAATCAGTAGAACAATTAAAAGGCAGAAAACAAACAATCATCTGCTAATGCCTCAAGGCACAATTGAACCAATCAATGATAAGCGGTAATTGTATATTTTAAAAAATTGGTCTAACAATGGCAAACTCAGCGTTAACTATTACAGAAAGGACTCCAGAGTTCCAGTATAGATTTACGTAAAATGTAATGGACAGTCAGCAGACAATCAGAATTTGCCCCGTATTTGGATCCCTGGTTGGCTGAGAATTGTCGAGCATTTGTAAGTTTATATGAATTCCAAGTGTGAGGGCAGTGAATTGTGCTGCGTGATTGTAAGCGAGAGAGAGGGGAGAAGTGAGCATGGGTATCTAGGCATTCATTTTCCCCCTCTGTTTCTCACAAACAGCACACGAATGACTTTGCCCTCTACACTGAGGCCATAAAGTTCTTCAACCACCCTGAAAGCATGGTCCGCATCGCAGTCCGCACCATCACCCTCAACGTGTACAAAGGTGAATTTCAAGAACTTGCATGCACAAATGATAATTATTGACACACAGACACACACAAGTACTTACAACATTCCCAAGGATCCATAACATGGTACAAAAACAAGAACGCCTTGTCCCTAGATTTCTTCTTATATGTATTACTAATGGTGGATGTTTATGACTGTTGGGTAAAGCGGTGATTAATAAATATTTGCTTAATCATGGATCGCTATTTTATTGGAGCTATGCTGATCATTAGTCTGGCAGAACTTTGTATTTTGTAGTGTGTGGTAGGCCAAATTATACTGTATTTGAATACATTACAGTATCATCACATTCACTCTTTCTCGACTGACACTGGACCTATTATACTGTTCCAACTATACATTCTAATTGGATATGTAAGCTTTTATCAGCCATTTGAAATAATTTCTTCTATTCTCATGTAGAGCTGCAGCTATCGATTATTTAAGTAATCGATTAATATATCAATTAGTTTGAATAATCGAGTAGTCAGATTTGGAACATTTAATGCGTTGCAGAATATATTTTAGGTGGTGTGAAACAAAGGCGTGCTAAGATTGGACTTTGAAAAGAGCATTCAATGCGAAATTGCGAATACAAGATAAAATTCTAAGTGTTTTTTCAAACTATGCAGAATTGCACTTTAATTTCACAAGAGCAATAAATGCATTAGAAGATTAATTAAAATACCTAAGCTTAGCCTCAAACGGTAGAAAAAATATATAAATGAGGATCGAAGTTCCAAAAAAGAACAATTGGTTAATTTGCAATGTAAACGTATACTATCTTAAATGCTATAAAATGCTAAAGTTAACTTTTTTTGTTTTTAAAATGCCCTTAGCAAATCGTTCAAACATATTCCAGCAAAAAACTGCTAAATATACCTCTAAACTAAATTACGACTACACAAACAATCATATTGGCCCAAACAAAAACTTTCAACCTTATGTTGGTTTTAATCGGGAGTAGCTGGATCCAGCCATGTTAGATGAGTTATGTCATATTCCCTGTTGCCACTAGAGGGCAGTGTATCCACTCAATTCAATAAAACTAAAAACAAACACTTTTAAAACAAACCATTACAACGCCACTGTAATTAAACGAATCCTCGAAGCACCAAAATTATATTTGAAGCTTTTTTCTAATAGAATTACTCGAGTTAATCGATTAATCGTTGCAGCATTACTCTCATGGTCCCAATATTTTGCTTACTTTAAGTAAGAAAATAAATTTGCATCGTGCCCATAGGGCCTAAATATGATATAACAATATACAGTGCCTTGCAAAAGTATTCGGCCCCCTTGAATCTTGTAACCTTTCGCCACATTTCAGGCTTCAAACATGAAGATATGAAATTTAATTTTTTTGTCAAGAATCAACAACAAGTGGGACACAATCGTGAAGTGGAACAACATTTATTGGATAATTTAAACTTTTTTAACATATAAAAAACTGAAAAGTGGGGCGTGCAGCAATATTCGGCCCCTGTACTTTCAGTGCAGCAAACTCACTCCAGAAGTTCAGTGAGGATCTCTGAATGATCCAATGTTGTCCTAAATGACCGATGATGATAAATAGAATCCACCTGTGTGTAATCAAGTCTCCGTATAAATGCACCTGCTCTGTGATAGTCTCAGGGTTCTGTTTAAAGTGCAGAGAGCATTATGAAAACCAAGGAACACACCAGGCAGGTCCGAGATACTGTTGTGGAGAAGTTTAAAGCCAGATTTGGATACAAAAAGATTTCCCAGGCTTTAAACATCTCAAGGAGCACTGTGCAAGCCATCATATTGAAATGGAAGGAGCATCAGACCACTGCAAATCTACCAAGACCCGGCCGTCCTTCCAAACTTTCTTCTCAAACAAGGAGAAAACTGATCAGAGATGCAGCCAAGAGGCCCATGATCACTCTGGATGATCTGCAGAGATCTACAGCTGAGGTGGGAGAGTCTGTCCATAAGACAACAATCAGTCGTACACTGCACAAATCTGGCCTTTATGGAAGAGTGGCAAGAAGAAAGCCATTTCTCAAAGATATCCATAAAAAGTCTCGTTTAAAGTTTGCCACAAGCCACCTGGGAGACACACCAAACATGTGGAAGAAGGTGCTCTGGTCAGATGAAACCAAAATTGAAATTTTTGGCCACAATGCAAAACGATATGTTTGGCGTAAAAGCAACACAGCTCATCACCCTGAACACACCATCCCCACTGTCAAACATGGTGGTGGCAGCATCATGGTTTGGGCCTGCTTTTCTTCAGCAGGGACAGGGAAGATGGTTAAAATTGACGGGAAGATGGATGCAGCCAAATACAGGAACATTCTGGAAGAAAACCTGTTGGTATCTGCACAAGACCTGAGACTGGGACGGAGATTTATCTTCCAACAGGACAATGATCCAAAACATAAAGCCAAATCAACAATGGAATGGTTCAAAAATAAACGTATCCAGGTGTTAGAATGGCCTAGTCAAAGTCCAGACCTGAATCCAATCGAGAATCTGTGGAAAGAGCTGAAGACTGCTGTTCACAAACACTCTCCATCCAACCTCACTGAGCTCGAGCTGTTTTGCAAGGAAGAATGGGCAAGAATGTCAGTCTCTCGATGTGCAAAACTTATAGAAACATACCCCAAGCGACTTGCAGCTGTAATTGGAGCAAAAGGTGGTGCTACAAAGTATTAACGCAAGGGGGCCGAACAATATTGCACGCCCCACTTTTCAGTTTTTTATTTGTTAAAAAAGTTTAAATTATCCAATAAATTTTGTTCCACTTCACGATTGTGTCCCACTTGTTGTTGATTCTTGACAAAAAATTAAAATTTTATATCTTTATGTTTGAAGCCTGAAATGTGGCGAAAGGTTGCAAGGTTCAAGGGGGCCGAATACTTTTGCAAGGCACTGTATATTTTTTGAATGTCAATATTCAATATAACGTAATTTTTATCAAATTAAAGTTAAGAACATTTTAGTTTGGCTTGTCACCACACATTTTTCACTTTGCATAGCATTCCATTGGATCAACATATCGGTATACACAGTCACTGCAAAATATTTGTAACCGCTGACTTTCTATTTGTGTCATGTCCTGCATGCAACCTTGGTAGATGGAGTGTTCTACTTCCATTTTTCATTCACTGCCAACCATGATGAAATTGCGCTTTTCAATGGTTGTATTATAATGCAAAGTACATGTTATGGATGGAATTTTAGAGGGCTACACTTTATTCAGAACATATGCATAAGATGTTAAGTATTTTTTTTTGTCACCATACAAACAGCAACCGTGCACTATTTATTGCTTGTTAAATTTTAAAATAAGCATTGCAACATATGTTTTATCGGAAAATGATTTTTGTTCTGGACCATTCCTAATTATTTATCTAACAACTTATTTACTATTCACACATAATTTTGAGCACTTCAAACTATCAAAATATTCAATAGATGTGTAAAACAACCAAAGTCCTTTTCTATTGTAATCTTGTTTGCAGTTTTGATGTAAAACAGCAACTTTTGTCGTCCCTTTCCATCCTCTACTCCTTCACAGCCACCCCAATATTCACATTAACACTGTGTTTGTGTGTTTCTCCCCCCCTCTTCCTTCTCAACAACCACAACTCCTTCGACTCTCCTTGTCCCTCTCCCCTCCCCTCTGCGCGCCCCATCTGCCTAACTCCAGTCTCATGTAAGTTGGTTCCATTCATTCGGTCTTATTCTTGGGCTGGGTATTCCTGAAACTAGCTTTTGATGTGATTTTTACAGATCAGCAGCATACCAGTGAACATTGTTATTGTAACTTTAAAATAAAATAAAAGCTCTGGGCACCTCATTCAATGAGGGTTTCTTGTATCTTGCACCGATACCAATACTTGTATCTGTACCGATATGACACCAAAATGACATCATCGGTATCGGGGTGGTACAAAGAAATAATGTGGCAATGCTGCGCAATTAGGCCTGTCGCGATAACAAATTTTAGTGTGCGATAATTATTCTCATAAATTATTGCGATATGCGATATTATTGCGCCCCCCAATTTTTTTTTAACCAATTTACAATAACACAGTGAGAATACAGTATATATTAATAGATCAAGTACACCCATTTAAACGCGATAAATATTTACTCTTAAATTCAAAAATAATTTTTAAGAAATCGCAACTAAAAACAATAGACCATGCCTCTTAAGAAAAAAAAAACAGTATTGATACCGCACAGAAACACAGAATAAATAAAATGTGTTTAAAAAAAAAAAAAGAAAAAAAATTGCACTTAAAAACTTAAGCATTTAGGCAAATGAAAACTTTTCCCGTCATAGCTTCTGCAATGTTGTTCCATAGGAATGCAACAATACAGTCAAGTCATGGTTCGTTATGATTTTTGATACGGGGGACACAATTTTCGATCGGATTCAATACATTTAATGCTCCGTAAAAAAAAAAAAAAAAATTTAATTATATTTTTTTGTTTCGTTTCGTTTCTTTTTGTTTTTTCTTTTTTTTTTTTTGCTAACGAGCGAAAATTAAATTGCCATCATATAAACATGCTTTTTAGTGCATAATATTTATGTGCTTACTTCTTACTGATCTGAAAAAAAATTGTATAAAAGTGCTGAGAACAATCTTTACTGTTTGTAAAGTGAGGGTGGGGGCACACTGTTGATTGCTACAGCTCTCTTAGCAGCTAGGTTTACTACCCTAGCAAGACATCCTATTTGTGGTCCGAATCCATCTGTGTCACGTACTGAATTAACAATATTTGCAACATTATCTATAGTCACTGGTATGGATTGATTTGGCCTTCTTAGCTTCCATTCAGTCATGACAGTTTAGAATTCATTGATGTAGTATATGGACTACGTGTCCCATAATCACTTTGGGCTCACGTAGCCAGTGGCATGGGACGTAGCACATCTAATTTGCCATTTAATGATATCTAGTGTGTGCGCGCATTAAAAAAGTTACCAAGCGCCGCTGAAGTCACGACACCAGCATATGACAATCAACTTTCATAAACAGGACGAGTTTGAAGCAGCTGTTCGTTGTCAAAGCGAGGTTGTTCGTAGCAGCCAAGTTGGTAACAATGTTTTGGCGGACTTCGTTGTAAATATCCGGCATTGTGCTGAAAAATAGCCGCCCCGCGTGAAATGTCACTCCTGACGGGAGCGCCCACACGTCAACAACGCGCCATAGATGGTCCACAGTCACTCCGGAGCACTGACGCGGCCGGTATACGTTGAACAATAGGATATAATGGGAACGATTGGCTCCGGCGCTAGTTTTTGCCGGACCTGGAATGAAGATGCATTTTGCGCTGTTGGTAACGAGGAATCCGAATTTTTAACAGCACGTCTGCCGCACGCGCGCACGCACGTGCACGCGAGGCGATAAATCGCAGCGGAAAAATTACCGCCTTCATTTTTATTTATCGCGCGATAAATGGAATTATTGCATATTGCGACAGGCTAATGCGCAATATATTAGGGCTGTCCCAAACGACTAATTTTCTCCCGATTAGTCAGCCGACTATTTTTACGATTAGTCGACTAATCTAATAATTTTTAAAAATTATCGATGACGTCGACTATGTCGACTGGTCGGGACAGCTCTACAATATATACTTTTCAAGATTGAGTTTCCAACCCCTGCTCGTCCTATTCAAGATGGCCACCAGCTAAGCACGCCGCCGCAAAATAAAATTTAAAAATTACATTTTATATTAATAAAGTATTTATAAATATTACAATAATAAAATTTTTTAATTTTTAAATTGTCGCCCTTCCCTAGACTATGATAGACGGCCAATCGTTGGGCATCCAATCAGCCTTCTGCTGGAAATTTAAATCAGTTTATCACTAGTAGACATCCAATCCATTTAAAGTAGCGCTGCCAGCCCTCCAAATTCAAATGGATTTGATGTCTAGCGCAGTCAATGGCAGCCGGTGAGATTAAAAAAAAAAAAAAAAAATCTTTGACCAAGATGCACCCTCCCACCAAGTTTAGTTTAACACTAGTACACCAATCCATTTGAACTGGGAGCGTCGCATCAAATGACAGTTCGTTTATACACAGTGTCTGACTAAGAAATGATGGCAATTACCTGACATTTAAGTGAGTACGGGATTCAGTAATTTAAAGGTGCTCAATGTAGGATTGATGGCAAAAGTGGTACTGCAACTAGATCAAAATATTGACTGGCACAAAATGCCCTCCCCCTTCGGGTTGCCAGGAAAGTTAATGGCAAGCTACGAGCCCTCTGCAGAATGTACAGTATTTGGCGGAAAACACAGACAAGACTGAAAAAGCAGTGTCTGCTCTTGCACTCCTCTGTAAAAGAAACTGCTGTATTTCAAGCCAAAACAACTGTTGTGTTTGATAGAACAATATGTCTATATGCTGCCATAGCAGATTCATGACGCATTAAGCCCCCGAACTATTTTTAATTTGTCCGTTTTACCCTGGAAACTCCCGTTTACAGACATTGCGCAACCGCTTTTGTTTCAACCCAGCCATAAAATGAAGGTAATTATATTTTTTATTCAAAATGTCTGTAATTTTTAGCTTAGAATCATTAATTGGTGTCTAATATTTCATTTAAAAAAAAAGACGACGTTAAAAAATTATTATATTTTAAACAAATTACGTCACAATGAAAAAAATGGATATCTACCTCATAACTACCGTTTAATTTCACATTTCACATCACATTTTCTCCAGTATGTTATATGATAAATATTCAATCCAAACAAAGAAAAACTGGGGAAAAAATGTTTAATGTTTAATGTTTATATATGAAAAACAATTCTCGACCACTCCTTGATGTCTGTGATTTCTGCATCGCGACCCTTGTTATATTACCATGTTTCACCCAAAACAATCCACCCAAAACAATCCAGCTGTGGCCATTCACAACTGTGTCTTGACACTCAGTGATACATGCTACAGGGAGTTTTTGGATCGAAACATTGTAAGTACGCGATAATATGTCGTTAAAGTCATGGCATCTTTAATTCTGCTCTTTCATGCTCTCACCTCCAAATAGGGTTTCGCTGTTTAAAATTTTCATTTTTTTTTTTTAAATGCCCTCCTGTTCAAAAATTTTCTTCCCCCAGAAAATTGAGATTTTAAGCTTTCCAATGATGTATCACACATGCATATCGGACAATTTTGAAAGTTGGCCAAATTGGGGGACTCAGAGCGGAACTTCAAGTCACCTGAGTGTTTTCAGCCATATCTTATTTTTAATTTTCATGCAAGATGTTTTTAATATAATAATGCCAATATTTAATAATGATGATTAAAAGAGCCAAGTTAAGTTTATGTCACCATGACCGAAGTAAGGAAAGGCTGCTTTTCTCAATATATAAGCACATTGGCAAAGAAATATATAATTTTGTAATGCATTGACAGCATCCACAAATATGATTGAATTGTTCCATCCATTTTAATTTCAATTACCAATAAATGCACTGTATACACGCGTAAAGACTTTATCTTTGCCCTTGTAAATGGATCCCCATGCTAAATAGCATAGCATAGCATAGCATCGGTCAATGGATCCACATGCTAAATAACATAACACAACCATGCCAAATAAATACATATCGTTGTTTTGCTTCTCTTGTTGTCTTGAATGCTTGGAGATTTGTAACGATGTATTTTTTGCTTGAGTGGTAGACATAATTCAGACTGTCAAAGTTGGCGCAGCCTTATTTTCCAGGCGTTCATAGCTGTGGCAACCCGGACGAAGACTGGAAACTGGTCCCGTGATTGGCTGTTGATGAGCACCGAAGCAAAATGAAAAAATTTGCGACGCATGAACGCTACTTTAAAATCGGAAAATCTCTGCTTAGCCATTAAGAAATGTTCTAGAAGTGTTTCCAAAAAAACATGTTTCTTTAATGTCTATTGAAATATTATATTATTTATACTATAATAATAATAATACTGTAATTGAAGTAAAAATCTTCCATTGTACACCTTTAATATTAAAAGGAAACGTGGTATCGGTACAGTATTGGCATCGATCAAGACCACACAGCCAGGTGTTGGAATTTTCACCGGGAGCCAAAAAATTGTATCTGTGCAATACTAGTTTCCAGCGAGACTCAATGGGTGCCCTATGTTTTTAAAAAAAGACACCAAAGTAAAGGATCAAACCTAACACGTCAGTTTTATTGATACCCAGCCCAGTCTTACCTGTTTGACTGTGTTACAAATATGGGACTTTATTTGGAATCCCTGTTATGGTTGATCATTCTGTATCACCCATGTACATTCACACAGAAAGTTTGCATGCCATATTTTTTGTTCTCATTTGTGAGGATAACTTTATTTTTAACCCTCTAAAATGTACTTTTTGCAGTCACAACGTGTGTGAGTGCGTGTCTAAATTTGAAAGCTTGGGCTTGTATTACTAGCATGTGGTAACAAGTGGTCTCCCTAACCATTATACTCTTTAGTGGACAACCAGCACATGCTGCACTACATCAGAGATAAGACAGCAGTGCCGTATTTCAGCAACTTGGTCTGGTTCATCGGTAGCCATGTCATTGAACTGGACAAATGCGTGCAGACAGATGAAGAGTAAGTACTTGTAGCCTCCCTATCTCCCCTTGGTTTAGAATGGTCTCTGTTGTTTTGTTTATGGCCTGTAGGTGTCAGGTTTGTCCTTTGTAACCAACCAGAGGAGTTCAATTGAAGTACAGTGAACCCTGCTATTAACTTTTGATTGGGATTGTTTTATGCCTCCCAATATTATACATAACTGCTGATAAGTGATATGGGGGGGGGGGGGGGGGGATTCAACGCAGAATGAATGAATGAAACAATGGTTTTATGTGTCCCATACTACAAAAATGCTGGGGCCCACTGCACAGTATTAGTAACGTATTAGGTTGCAGTTTGACTCTTGGTGATACTTTAAAAATGTTTTCTTAATGTGATCATGGAATGCAATTAAAAAAGACATTTAAAAGATTCGTAATTTTGGTTGACTATAGTCTTTGATTAGTGTATTCGCTCCTTAAATCACTAAAATCCCTGTTGTGTCCAAGGCACAAAAACCGGGGCAAGTTAAGTGACCTGGTAGCTGAGCACCTTGACCACCTCCACTACCTGAATGACATCCTCATCATTAACTGTGAATTCCTCAATGATGTTTTGACCGACCACCTCCTCAACCGTCTGTTCTTACCTCTTTACGTGTTCTCATTGGTTAGCCAAGAAACAGTAAGTTGATTCAGCAGTGCTGGAGAAATCAGTCATGTTTAACTTTTTGTGCTCTTGACTGAACATTTTATGTTTTTAGCATGAAGAGCGAAAGATCAACCCTCAGGTGTCCCTCTACCTGCTGTCACAAGTAAGCAACAAAACAACCAAATACTAATGATCCGTGGCTGTAGACAAGAATATTTCTTGTCTTATCTTTTTGCTCTAAACAGCGCTACAATGTATTTGAATTTAAATGTGTTGGGGATTTTAGTTATAATTTGATGGCATTTTCCAATCAGGTAAAATTGGTTAAATGCAGATAGTACGCTACATTTTTCCCGTGATGTTCCTTTAATAAGGCAGTGTGTTAAAGAGTAAGTATATTATGTTTAGAGCTGTCAAAATTATTGCGTTAACGGGCGTTAATTAATTTTTTAAATTAATCACGTTAAAATATTTCCTTCCCATGGGCTCACCACCTGTGGGAGGGGCCAAAGGGGTCGGGTGCGTAGGGAGTTGGGCGGCAGCCAAAGGCGGGGGCCTTGGCGGTCCGACCCCCAGCTGCTGAAGCTAACTCTTGGGACATGGAATGTCACCTCTCTGGCAGGGAAGGAGCCTGAGCTGGTGTGTGAGGCAGAGAAGTTCCGACTAGATATAGTCGGACTCTCCTCCACACACAGCTTGGGTTCTGGTACCAATCCTCTCGAGAGGGGTTGGACTCTCTTCCACTCTGGAGTTGCCCATGGTGAGAGGCGCCGGGCAGGTGTGGGCATACTTATTGCCCCCCGGCTTGGCGCCTGTACGTTGGGGTTTACCCCGGTAGACGAGAGGGTAGCCTCCCTCCGCCTTCGGGTGGGGGGACGGGTTCTAACTGTTGTTTGTGCTTATGCACCGAACAGCAGTTCAGAATACCCACCCTTTTTGGAGTCCTTGGAGGGTGTGCTAGAGAGCGCCCCCTCTGGGGACTCCCTCGTTCTACTGGGGGACTTCAACGCTCACGTGGGCAATGACAGTGAGACCTGGAGGGGCGTGATTGGGAGGAACGGCCCCCCCGATCAGAACCCGAGTGGTGTTCTGTTATTGGACTTCTGTGCTCGTCACGGCTTGTCTATAACGAACACCATGTTCAAACATAGGGGTGTCCATATGTGCACTTGGCACCAGGACACCCTAGGCCGCAGTTCGATGATCGACTTCGTAATCGTGTCATCGGACTTGCGGCCGCATGTTTTGGACACTCGGGTGAAGAGAGGGGCGGAGCTGTCAACTGATCACCACCTGGTGGTGTGTTGGCTCCGATGGCGGGGGAAGATGCTGGCCAGACCTGGCAGGCCCAAACGTATTGTGAGGGTCTGCTGGGAACGTCTGGCAGAATCCCCTGTCAGAAAGAGTTTCAACACCCACCTCCGGCAGAACTTCTCCCTTGTCCCGGGGGAGGTGGGGGACATTGAGTCCGAGTGGGCCATGTTCCGCACCTCCATTGTTGAGGCGGCCGATCAGAGCTGTGGCCGTAAGGTGGTTGGTGCCTGTCGTGGCGGCAATCCCCGAACCCGCTGGTGGACACCAGCGGTAAGGGATGCCGTCAAGCTGAAGAAGGAGGCCTATCGGGCCTTTTTGGCCTGTGGGACTCCGGAGGCAGCTGACAGGTACCGGCTGGCCAAGCGGACTGCGGCCTCGGCGATTGCCGAGGCAAAAACTCGGACATGGGAGGAGTTCGGTGAGGCCATGGAAAACGACTTCCGGATGGCTTCGAGGAAATTCTGGTCCACCATCCGGCGTCTGAGGAGGGGAAAGCAGTGCACTATTAACACTGTGTATAGTGAAGATGGTGTACTGCTGACCTCGACTCGGGACGTCGTGAGTCGGTGGAGAGAATACTTCGAAGCCCTCCTCAATTCCACCGACACGCCTTCCTTTGAGGAAGCAGAGTCTGGGGACTCTGAGGTGGGCTCTTCGATCTCTGGGGTTGAAGTCACTGAGGCGGTTGGTAAGCTCCTCGGTGGCAAGGCCCCGGGGGTGGATGAGATCCGCCCGGAGTTCCTAAAGGCTCTGGATGTTGTAGGGCTGTCATGGCTGACACGCCTCTACAACATCGCGTGGACATCGGGGACAGTGCCTCTGGATTGGCAGACCGGGGTGGTGGTCCCCCTTTTTAAAAAGGGGGACCGGAGGGTGTGTTCCAATTATAGAGGAATCACACTCCTCAGCCTCCCCGGTAAAGTCTATTCAGGGGTGCTGGAGAGGAGGGTCCGTCGGGAAGTCGAATCTCGGATTCAGGAGGAGCAGTGTGGTTTTCGTCCCGGCCGTGGAACAGTGGACCAGCTCTACACCCTCAGCAGGGTCCTCGAGGGTGCATGGGAGTTCGCCCAACCAGTCTACATGTGTTTTGTGGATTTGGAGAAGGCGTTCGACCGTGTGCCTAGGGGAATCCTGTGGAGGGTGCTCCGGGAGTACGGGGTACCGAGCCCCTTGGTAAGGGCTGTTCGGTCCCTGTACGACCGCTGTCAGAGTCTGGTCCGCATTGCCGGCAGTAAGTCGAATTCGTTCCCAGTGAGGGTTGGACTCCGCCAAGGCTGCCCTTTGTCACCGATTTTGTTCATAACTTTTATGGACAGAATTTCTAGGCGCAGCCGAAGCGTTGAGGGGGTCCGGTTTGGTGACCTCAGCATTGAATCTCTGCTTTTTGCAGATGATTTAGTGCTGTTGGCTTCATCAAGCCGTGACCTCCAACTCTCACTGGAGCGGTTCGCAGCTGAGTGTGAAGCGGTTGGGATGAAGATCAGCACCTCCAAATCCGAGACCATGGTCCTCAGTCGGAAAAGGGTGGAGTGCCCTCTCCGGGTCGGGGATGAGATCCTGCCCCAAGTGGAGGAGTTCAAGTATCTTGGGGTCTTGTTCACGAGTGACGGTAGGAGGGAGCGGGAGATCGACAGGCGAATCAGTGCGGCGTCTGCAGTAATGCGGACGCTGCACCGGTCCGTAGTGGTGAAGAAGGAGCTGAGCCGAAAGGCAAAGCTCTCGATTTACCAGTCGATCTACGTTCCTACCCTCACCTATGGTCACGAGCTTTGGGTCGTGACCGAAAGAACAAGATCCCGGATACAAGCGGCCGAAATGAGTTTCCTCCGCAGGGTGTCCGGGCTCTCCCTTAGAGATAGGGTGAGAAGCTCGGTCATCCGGGAGGGACTCGGCGTCGAGCCGCTACTCCTCCGCGTAGAGAGGAGCCAGCTGAGGTGGCTCGGGCATCTGGTTCGGATGCCTCCCGGACGCCTCCCTGGAGAGGTGTTCCGGGCATGTCCCACCGGCGGGAGGCCCCGGGGACGACCCAGGACACGCTGGAGAGACTATGTCTCTCGGCTGGCCTGGGAACGCCTTGGGATCCCGCCGGAGGAGCTGGTTGAAGTGGCTGGGGAGAGGGAAGTCTGGGCTTCCCTGTTAAAGCTGCTGCCCCCGCGACCCGACCCCGGAACAAGCGGAAGATAATGGATGGATGGATGGACGTTAAAATATTTGACACAACGCATGCACTGAAAATGAGCCGCTCTCGCATTGCCTCAAACAGATTTCAATGAGGCTGTTTATGGACATTAAGAGTGAAGAGAATGCCACCGGCCGCTTGGGGGCAGCGCAGCGCCGTTCCATACTAATGTTATTCCTTCTAATAGTGGGAGAATTAGTAGTTGTGAGACGTTTATGCTGTTGCTTTGTGCTCCACACATATTTCGGTAAGTGTGCTTTCTTTTAGTGGCAATTATGTGTTCTTGTTGTATTTTGGGTAAGATATGCTCAGAGATATATCTGTTATAAAGGCGAGTGGACACAGGCGTTCTTTTATGGGGTTATATTGCTGACACTATTCTGAGCTAGCAATAATGGAAATTGAGCAAAAATAACCTAGATTTCGAGCACAAAAAACTATATTGAGCGAGGAGTTAAAGATTTTAAGCGAGTAATCGTAGATTTTGAGCACAGAAAATAATATTGAGCAAAAAAAATCTACTCTGTGCCGCTCAATTCCCCCCTCCTGCTCTCGCTGCGTATCTCGACTCCGCTCAATTCCCCCCTCCTGCTCTCGCTCCGTATCTCAACTCCTCTGCTCGTCGGTTTCTTTTCTCTGCGCGCTGAGTTGCAGGGATGGGCGGATCGATACCAAAATATCGATATTTCGATCCAGCGTATTAAATTTTAGGTATCGATCCCTAAGCAATAGTATCGATATCTGGAATTAATATATTATATTTTCTTTGTCAATTTTTGGGTATATTTTTATGCACACTTTTTGTACTACTTTTCCCTTTCGCACTCTACACGCACGTATGCAGTGCACACACATAAGCAGTGCACCGGCATGTGCTCCCGTCCCCATTCACGTCCCTATCCTGTGTCGAACAGCATGCTTTTCCTCCGCCCCTCTCACGCCTAATTTCTTACTTAACCTTTTTATTATTTCTTCTTCATTTATTATTATTTCTTGTGAATTTATGTTTCATATTTTTATTTTTTTCATTAAATGTTTTTCCATATTTTTTTATGTTACAAACGATTAAATGCTTGATTTCTTGTTTTGTTGCTACTTATTTTTATTTTGTTAAAGGTCTGTTTCAATTATTTCAAGATCTGTTGTCTATTTATTTATTTATTTATATATTTTTATTTTTATTTTTTTTTTTTCAAAATCTGTTTGAAAATTGTGTTAGTAAAATAAAATTCAAAAACGGAAAGTGACTTAATTATTGGATTTGTTTTTAGTGATCTACCATTTGAGGGTGGTAACATGCTACTATTAATTCGTTCTTTAATTAGACCAAAAATATTTAATTTAGGTAGATTAAAATTTGGTCATATACAACGTGTAGCAGGGAAACTGCTTTGCTCGTTATTAAAAGCAGCAGTTTTCCATTGCAAAGCATATTTGACACAAAGAGACTTAATAGTTTTTGAGTGCTTGATGTAGTTGTACATTAGATATCATCAGAATGGCTGAGAACACTGCAGGGTTGGCTATATATATATATATATATATATATATATATATATATATATATATATATATATATAATGAACTTCCGGTTTCGATATTGGATCGGGATCGCAATATTTGGCCTTGGTATTACTTGGTATCGGATCGAATCCAAAATCACTGGTATCGCCCATCTCTAATTGCGACTCCTCTGCTCGTCGGTTTCTTTTCTCTGCGCGCTGAGTTGAACACATGTGTCACCAACGAGTCACGAAGCTAACCAATCAGAGAGCTGGCGGAAATACCGCCAGCTCTCTGGTTGGTTGGCGGAAATACCACCAGCTCTCTGATTGGTTGGCAGAAATACCTCCAGCTCTCTGATTCTTCATGACACGTTGGTGACGCATGTGCTCAACTCAGCGCAGCGCGCAGAGAAAAGAAACCGACGAGCAGAGGAGTTGAGATACGGAGCGAGAGCAGGAGGGGGGAATTGAGCGGCACAGAGTAGATTTTTTTTTTTGCTCAATATTATTTTCTGTGCTCAAAATCTACGATTGCTCGCTTAAAATCTTTAACTGCTCGCTCAATATCGTTTTTTGTGCTCGAAATCTAGATTATTTTTGCTCAATTTCCACTATTGCTCGCTCAGAATAGTGTCAGCAATGTAACCCATATTCTTTGGGCTGCGCCGTTTATTGGCATACGCTTCTGCAACTCCTTCACAACAAACAGAAGTATCATTTAGTGAAAGCACAACAAAAATAATGTTGCTATGTCTAAAAAAAAATAATGTTCACAAAAAGAAAAGCACTTCAGTCTGTAGTAATGAGGCCCTATTCTCACACAGCTAAACAACAATGCAAAGTGAACTGGCATTACTCAGAGTTTGGTCACTCAATTCTTATTATTGTTATTTTTATTCTTATTATTATATTAACTCTACTTTTGATTGAAAATTGTACAAATTTTATTAAAACGAAAATATGAAGAGGGGTTTTAATATAAAATTACTATAACTTGTAACTATAACATTTACCTTATATGAACTACAAATCTTACTATCCATCCAACCTTAAACAGAAATGCCATTTGTGGATTTATTGTTATAATAAACAAATAACTGCACTTATGTACAGTATGTTGTATGTATATATCCATCTTGTGTCTTATCTTTCCATTCCAACAATAATTTACAGAAAAATATGGCATATTTTAGAGATGGTTTGAATTGCGATTAATTGCGATTTATTACGATTAATTAATTTTTAAGCTGTAATTAACTCGATTAAAAATTTTAATCGTTTGACAGCCCCAATTATGTTATATTTATGTGTTTTTTCTTTATATTCTCAAGGTGTTTCTTATCATCCACTATCAACCCCTTGTCAATGCCCTGGCTGATGTCATTCTCAATGGAGACTTGTCTGTCTTTATTCCACAAACAGGCCTTCACAACCCACAAAAGAACACAGTAAGTTATGTGCAGTTTTAGTCATGATTGTGCAGCTAAGAGATTCTGACGGTATTGTAACCTTAAGCAAAAATATCACTGTTTCATGGTACCACGGTATTGCATTACAGCTCTAAAATGTGTCATTTTGAGATGTCTGGGTAACAAAACAAAACTTTTCCTTTGAACTGGATTTTGTATTTTTCAAAACAATATATGGAAGTATAGTCTTAAGTTAAATTGACATGCTAATTAGTCATGTTATCTGCCTCATTAACAAGCTTACATTATAGTATATTTTACCACTGCTAGACACACTAAACACGCTGGAGTTAACTCTCATAGCTGGTGGGAAATGTTGATGACAGTGTTTAATAACCTTTAATTTCGTATAAATGTGTAATCATATTGGAGGTTTTGCTTTCTCTGGTAGCCACCCTCCATAAATATGTTTTACATGTCGGTTGGCCCACCTCCTCTAAGCCGCGGCCGTCGGTAACTTTCCTGTAGACAAAATATTCCCACTGATTTCGTTTTCTTCAGTGGGGAAAAAAGGTCAGGTATTTCATGTCTTCCAGCTACATGTAGCACAGCTGACTCACTGACACTGAGCAACAACTGGAGGGGTGTGATTTTTTACCTGCATTTTCGGGACATAAAAAATAGCTAATACCGTATAATGGAAAAGTTTAGTGGTTTTGAAACCGTGACAGTTTCATACATGGTATACCTGACCTTTATGAGGTAGGTTTCAGTGACCTACAATATTTACAGACACTATTTTTTTCATTGTGACATAATTTGTTTAAAACTGTAAAATATGCAAGTGAATAATTTTATAGTCGTTTTTTTTAACTAAATGTTAGGCATCACTTAATGATTTTAAGCTAAAAATGATACACATTTCGAATAATATAATTATTTACCTTCTCGTTATAGCTGGGTTGAAAAAAGCGGTTGCGTATTGTATGTAAACAGGGGTGTCCAGGGTAAAACGGACAAATTAAAAATAGTTCGGGGCTTTATGTATGGAGGACCAACAGTGCAAAAATTAAATAAATACACAATTAAACAAATAATTAAAAGTGTCATTAAAATGGCATTATCTTGACTCCAGAGCCATGTAGCTTGATTCGCTCAACTCGAACCCAGCCTAGTTCATGCCCGCCCATCGAGTTTGATGAGCCAATGACAGATAAAATTATTTCATGCAGCCAGACGGGGAACAAGAGTGCAAGAATGAAATAAATAAAAAGGGAAACAAATAAATGTTGAAATAAATATATAAATAATGAAATAAATAAATACAAATTGACATAAATACATACAATATATATTGGAATAAATACATGTTGAAATAAATTAATTAAAAATGGAAATAAATAAATACAAATAAATAAATACATTAAAATTGAAATAAATAAATAACATTATTCATTAACCATTCTCAATTGAGCAAGATGCAAATGAGATTAACTAGTTTATTTTTGTGCACTTTGTTTGGCTTCTCTCGTTTTTTTTTTTTTTTTTTTTTTTTTTTCCCAATTAATAAAATTTTCATTTCTGTTTAACTCATTGACTGTCAGTATTCACCAAGTAAATCCTGCTCGACATACGACCATTTCGACTTACAAAGAAGGTCCTGGAACGAATTAACTTTGTATGTAGAGGTACCATGTATTTTGATTTCAACAAATTAATATAGTGGTGAAATATAGCCACTTTTCCCATAACTTGAGTTGAAGCTGTTCTTATTTTTCACAGAATGTTTATTGGAAAACCTAGAAGTTGTTATATTTATAATTATTAAAGTATGCAGTATCCATCACAATACATTTAGCCATAATATGTTAAGTAAGCGACCGCGTATCTCATCGGTTTTTGAAATCCGTATTGGATTTTTGGAGTTGGACAATATCGTTTATCGGTTAAAAAGTCATGATCGGACAACTCTACTTACAATTTGTGTGTGTAAAACTATCTGCAGTCGGCAAGGGCGTAGGTTTGCATAGGGACGGTAGGGACAAAACACTACCAACTTTTCAGGATGCTCAAATTGTCCCCACCAACTTTTAAGTAACAGTATTTGCGTTATATAATTACTTCAGTTATAGTTTAGATTGTCTTCCCGTATGTTTTAATTGTTGTATTTGACCCCACCATTACTAAGTAAATTATTTTCATTATACTTAGACTTAAATGTACCTCTTTTCACTTGCTGAATGTGCCAGTCAATTCCTCATAAATGCAGATTTGATTGACTGATGACTTGACCGCCCCCCGCCCCCCCCACACACACAGACATTATTATATATATATGTATATATGTGTGTATATATATATATATATATATATATATATATATATATACACATTTTTTTTATAACCTGTCCTGTTCAGCTGTTTGACACAGAGAATGGAAGTCTAAGTGCCCTGATAGTCTGATAGTCAGTTTTAATGTTTCACATTGAGGGTCTGACACACACAGACATTAGATATTAGGGATATTAGAATTTTTTTTGGCTGAGTGGGGCGGCACGGTGGCTGAGTGGTTAGCACGTCTGCCTCACAGTTCTGAGATCAAGGGTTCAATCCCAGGCTTCGGCCTTCCTGTGTGGAGTTTGCATGTTCTCCCCGTCCGTGCCTGCGTGGGTTTCCTCCGGGAACTCCGGTTTCCTCCCACATCCCAAAAACATGCATGGTAGGCTGATTGAACACTCTAAATTGTCCGTAGGTGTGAGTGTGTGCGTGAATGGTTGTGTGTCTCCTTGTGCCCTGCGATTGGCTGGCAACCAATTCAGGGTGTCCCCTGCCTACTGCCCGAAGTTAGCTGGGATAGGCTCCAGCACCTCCGCGACCCTCGTGAGGAATAAGCGGCATGGAAAATGAATGAATGAATGAATGAATTTTTTTTTTTCAGCCAGCAGCAGCCACTGTAAGAAATGTAAAAAGATGCCAATGTTGTGCAAGTGGGGAACACACCACTAATTTTGCTACTAAAAGTCTGACCTGCATCAGAGTTAACATAACATTAAACTGTGTCAACTTGCTAACCTGCGAAACTTATGTAGGCAGCTTCTTAGAGAGAAGTGTCCTCCTTTATGTGTTTTCTACTGTTAACATAATTAAACTATGAGAAATGTAGTGAACCGAGTTTTACCCCCATCTCCCCAATTTTACTTTTTATTTTATTTATGTGGTCTTAAAGCAGCCCACAGGAGCTTTCATGTTTTTGTTGAGTTTGGCTGTGCTTGTGGACAAAAGCAGTAGTGTTTTACCTGAAGGACGGCTCAATTTCTTTTTTTCGTTATTCCCTGACAAAGAAGTATTTTCAGTTATATTTAATTTTTTTATTTAGACAATGTTGAGTGGTCTTAAGACAAATGTTTATTTTTTTGCATTCCTGGATTGTTAAGAGATGATTAACAAGCTTGTATTTATTGTGTATATTAATATCATTTATGTTCAAATAATGCAATTTAAATTTGCTCATAAAATCCGGACATTTTGCCTGGAAGTCTTCAAAATGCTTCTTTAGTATTTTTTTAAAACAAAGGTTTGAATTGAACAGTGTACTGTAGGGCGGCTGAAACAATACTCATAAAAGTTATGCCATATTGTCCCTACCAATGTTCTGACCAAACCTATGCCCTTAGCAGTCGGGCATGAGTATTAAATTTGTTATAAGTGGCACTAAAAGTGGCATTAAAAACCATAAACGAGATTTGCTGATACCTGTAGAAACCCTGTGACGTCTGTCGTAAGCAATCATTCATATTCATGACAGGTGTCATGTGATGATTATGACAGCCTTATGACATTGTCATAAAAAGCATTCAAATAAAATATAACCTGTTTTTTTTTTTTTTTTTTTTTCAGTCGTAGCATTAATGAAATGTGAATTATTTTAAGTGGACATCAAATTAATACTGTTATACAATTTTACCTATGCACATTAACACTTTGCATTGGCGTCAATAAGAATTTTATTCCAGTTTTGTTCAATGAAACGATGTGTACGTGGGTGTGGGGGGGATACAAAAATGTCAGGGGCATATTCACTTTTATGAAATACAGTAAGTTCCTCCTTGCGTTCTTGCTACCACCCACTCACTTTCCTTTTCTTATTTCCCTCAGCTCTCATTTTCAAATTTAGAACCCCCCACCCCCATTTTCATTGGTTTTGACCATCTAGTTTTGTAGTACAGTGGGCGACAGACAACTACTGTGCCTTTCTGAGTACGTTTGTGGTCGTTCTCTGCACTGTTTTTTCAGAAGCTGCCTACATTTCAGTGAACTATTATAACATTGTTGGTTGAAACTACCACAACAAAGAGCTTCTGCACCCAAACACGTCTGCTTCCCCCCTCTGGCGCAAGATGCCAATTTGTATCGTCTTTTATAGCTTGCTGTAGTTTGAGTAATGCAAAATTCTAAATAGATTTTTAAGTTCTTAAAATTAAGTGTTTTTTTTTTTTTTTGCAGGTGGGTTGGTTGCCTGTTGAGAAATTCATATTACCTACATTTATTCATTTGTGTGACACATTTGTTTTTGCATTTCTGTCTGTTCATGAGGATTACACAAAAACAATTTATTGACTTTAACCCTGTTGTGGAAAAACCTTTTTCTATTTCTGGCATATTTTGGTTGTACGGACTAGAAATTGGTTTGAGTGTGACTGTGTGGCTTTAATGTACCATGACCTCCATTAATTTCTCAGCAGCGCCTCGAGAGCGTGAGCGGTTTACCAGAATACAGTCATCTTAAACAGGTGTTGCTCTCACACCCCCCTCCAATGATACTAGTATGTGGTTTATGTGCATGCTGCAGCCATGACAGTGCAATCCCGCAGGTTTCACTGTTTTTGAAGTGTTCGCGTGCTGCTAGAAGGATGAATTCTTAGTTGTTGTTTTTGTTTTTGATCAAATTGTTTCCAAAGAGACATCCATTTTGAATTATATTAGGGCTGCAGCTATCGATTATTTTACTAGTCGATTAATCGCTGAACTAGTTAGTTTGAATAATCGAGTAATCTGATGAGGAACATAAAAAATTAAAATAACTGAGCCAAGCCTCAAGCGGTATAAAAAAGTATATAAATGAGGATCTAAGTACAACAAAAGAACAATTGGCTAACTTACATAGCAAAAGTCCGCTAGCTTAAATGCTAAAAAATGCTCCGTTTTTTTTTTTTTTTTAAATAAATAATGCTCTTAACAAATGGTTCAAACACATATTCGGACAAAAAAGGGCTAAATACCTATAAACAAAATTACGACTGCATTAAAAAAAACATGAGCAAAACAAATACTTATGTTGGTCTTAACTGGGAGCAGCTGGGTTCAGCCATGTGAAATTACTTATGTCATATTCACTGTTGCCACTAGAGGGCATTGTATCCACCCGAATCAATAAAATTAAATGCAAACACTTTCAAAACAAACCATGACAACGCCACTTTAATGGCGTTCATCGATTAATCGTTGCAGCACTAAATTATATCATATGTTACCACTAATGGGCCGTTTACATGGTGACGCTGCACAACCAAGACGCAACAATTGTGTTGCGGAATGGCTGCGCCTGTATGGTATGGTGCATGGTGATGGCGTAAACGTAAGGCGAAAACGCAAACATTTGATTCCAGCCCCGAAAGCGGGAAGATTGAATTGCGGGGATTGCTCCGCAACCATGTGAACAGAACGCTCTCACTCTGATGACGTCAGCACTAGAACATGTCACTTTGGGCATGCGCAGTCGCTGCTAGCAAACATTCAAAACAGCAAAAATGACAGGATACGGCTTTTATCATCATTTTTATCAATCATTTAAACGTGTAAAGAACAGCAAACATACAAGAAATACAAGAGAGAACGAGAGGGGGAAAAGTGGATAAAACTGCTAAATGAAACGTCTCCGTGGCTAAGGAGGTTGTTTTCAAGGAAGTGCATCATTGGCTGTCGCCTTGTAAAACTGCACTGCCCTCTAGGGCCTGGCATGAATACTACATCGATCTCACGTGGAATTGCAACGTCGTTCGAATGGAGACGGGAACATGTAAATGTAAACATGAAATTTGTCGTATTCTTGGAGCGTCACCATGTAAGCGGCCCCTAAGAGTGTTAAAGCCTTTTCACCAGCACCATTCGACACTGAGAATGACAATGCAATTAAGGCAGAGAGAGGGTCAAAACAAGGTCAATAAGAGGCGTGTGACAATATATCAATATGATAGCCATGAATCGATATATCATTGTAAAAGGGGTTCACTGTTTAATGAAGGAACCAACAGCTACTAAAATTTTCCACTACTAAAGTGTTCATGTTATCGACTGCTATTGAGGGCATCCAGACATCCAGATTTAGCTATACCCATCACATCCCAAGCCATATCCATAAAACGTCTTTATTCTATTATTATTATTATTGTTTTTATTTTAAAGACACACAGTTTTAATACTTAGAGGTAACAGCTCTGTTTTATACGTGCATATGCTGAGAAATAAAAAAAAGAGCAGTTGACGCTCGCAGAAAAACACACACAAGCTCAACACTTGCACGTGTCTCTATGCCCTACATGCTCTTGTGTCTGTGTGTACATGGTGGTTTGTGAACATGAAAATAAGAACCCGAGTTTCGGTTTAAGCTACTTGTTTTGCTTTATACCACAAAGATTCTTTATACAGAGGCAAGGAGAGGAGAAACAATCTAGTATATATAGTATTTAGTGGGTAAATATTACATGTCTTTCTTGCATTAATTTGGAATTACAGAGTAGTTTTGTCTTCCTCACAGACTAGTAGAATATTCAGTGTAACATTTAGCAACACTATATTGCAACATTCTTGGAAACTCATTACCTGCCATTGACAACGATAGACATCCAATCCAATTAGAATACATTGCCTTTGTTATTGTAGCATTAAAATATGAGATTGTTTTGCTCTTCGTACAAAATTAAAAGTTATATTCTAATAAAAACATACAGGACATAAAAAAAAAAAATAGTAGTATACACTGGTTAAAAAGTAGTTTTAAAGGTAGATCAAATATTGCACATTGTGATAATATAGACCCTACCCACGTGACGTCACAACTCCTTCCTCCTGACTGGTTCCGCCCAATTGTCCGTCAACACATCATGTTTACCTGTTACGGCTACGTACATTCCTCCTATTTACGACGTGTTTTTCTGCTCGTTAACATTAATAATCAAAATGGTGAAGGCGTGTGTGGCTGTCGGTTGCAATAACAGAGAAGATAGACGGAGAAGACAGAAAGACTTGAAGTTCTACCGGATTCCGAGAGACCCGGAGAGAAGAGAGCGAGATGGGCTGCTGCAATTCGACGAGAAAACTGGGCTCCAAACGATTACCACAGATTATGTAGTAGTCATTTTATATCTGGTAAGATGCATTTAATATATATTTAGAGGGTTTTGGGCTGACAACCACAATTAAGATCATTGCTAGGCTAATCGCCGACAACATACATGTATGTATGTAGTGAGAGTGCTATCGCTAAACCATATAAACATTAAAAGCCCTAACTCCATTGACAAACGACATGAAATACATTAGACTTGACAGTGGATGTTAGCAATAACAAAAGATTTTGAATTGAAAATTTCGTAACTCACCTTTCCAAGCACAACATAGATTCCTGCCGAATTTTCGTGGACGAGGACCTGTTTCACCCAACCAGCAACGAAGTATTTATAAGCCTCCAAGCTCTTAAAGTTTTTCAAACTTTCGTGAGAATAGGCTGATTTTGTGTGGACAAGATAGTTGTACATATCAGGGTAGCTAGCAGATGTCAGGCAAATACGGCGGAGACAGCGGGTCGAAAAACATCGATTTAGGCATCAAATATGGATCTGGCGAATGGATAAACTGAAGCTTTTCCACATAACGCCTTTTATGCAACGCATCAAGTGAGTTTACGGCATCCGAAAGCACCGGGTCTTCCATGAAATGCATTATAAATTGCTCGATCAATTGAGACCATTGATAATACAGACACAAAATGACGGACAAGGGGGCGGAACCATACAGCGAGCACGTGATTTTGTGACGTCGGTGGGTAGGGTCTATAGTGCCCAGTGGTGTAAAGTGCACAAGAAAAATGAGTTATTTGTAAAGTGGTATGAAAAGTATCTGAACCTTTTGGAATTTCTGACATTTATGCATAAAATCACCATCAAATGTGATCTGATCTTTTTCAAAATCACACAGACAAAAAAAGTGTCTGCTTCAGCTAAAACTACCCAAACATTAATAGGTTTTCTTATTTTAATGAGTATAGTATGCAACAATGACAGAAGGGGGAAAAATAAGTAAGTGAACCATGACATTTAATATTTTGCCATTTAAGGTCATTTACCTGTTGATTTTCAGTTACTTCCTGTTGATTTTGGGGTATTTAATGGGACACTTCCTGTTTTTTTTCCTTTTTTCTTTTGAGTTACAAAACAGGAAGTGACCTGGAAATCAGCCAAATGATTAGGCAGTGACTCAAACTCAGTAGGAAATGACCTGTAAATGAACAGCAAGTAACCTGTAAATGCCCCGAAAATCGGACAGAATGACTGCAAATGCTCTGGTTTCGAACTAGTGCTGCAACGATTAATTGATTAACTTGTGTATTCGATTAGAAAAAAGATTCAAGTTAAATTTTGCTGCTTCGAGTATTCGTTTAATTAAAGTTGCGTTGTAATGGTTTGTTTTGAAAGTGTTTGCATTTATTTTTATTGATTTGGGTGGATACACGTCCCTGTAGTCTGCTTCATTTCACATCTGCTCCCTGTTAAGACCAACATAAGCTAAGTTTTTTTTTGAGCTAATGATTTTTTTTGAATGCATTCATAATTTAGTTTAAAGGTATATTTAGCCATTTATTATGGGAATATGTGTCTAAGCCATTTGGTAAGAGCATTGTAATAAACGTTGGCATTTTATAGCATTTAAGCTAGCGGACTTTTGCTATGTAAGTTAGCCAATTGTTCTTTTGTTGTACATAGATCCTCTTTTTTTTTATATAAATATACTGTGTGAGGCTCAGCTCAGGTATTTAATTTATGTTCCTTATCCGATTACTCGATTATTCAAACTAAATAGTTCTTCGATTAATCGACTACTACAATAATCGATTGCTGCAGCCCTAGTTGGAATGAACAAACATTCCCAGTCTAAATGGATTGGGCGTCAAGCACTGTCAATGGCAGCCTTACTATTATGGTGAAGATTTTGGTAGCAACTTGTTGGTCCTTTTTTTTTTTTTTTTTTTTTTTTTTTTTTTTTTTTTTTAAACATTGACACCTTTTTAAAACGATATCTCGATTCCTGGCAGGAGCATATCGATAACCTTTTGGGATACAAAGTATCACGATATATCACCATTTCGATATTTTGTCACACCCCTATTGGGCACACACCTGAATTAAAATATTTGGTAAAAATTGGTTTCAATTGCTCTTTAAGTCTCCTTAGGGAGAGGGTTCACATATTCCCCCTCTTCTGTCATTGTTTGCATGCTATCCACATAAAAAAAAAACCTATAAATGTTTGGGTGGTTTTAGTTGAAGCGGACAGTGTATTTTCGTCTGTGTGATTTTGACAAAAATCAAAACACATTTGAAGATTGTTTCATTCAGAAATGTGAAAAATCTCAAAAGTTTCAGATACTTTTTCATACCAATGTATAATCAGAATGAGTGAGTTGAGTGCTCCAACAGCTCTTGGATAAAATTTGTTTTTGAGTCTATTTGTCCTTGATCTTAGAGACCTGTAATGCCTGCCCACAGGTAACAGGTCATAGAGGTGATACCCTGTGTGGAAAGTGTCCTTAATAATGTTGTGCCACTGACAGCGATTCATCCCCTCCCAGTCAAAATGAATTGGTCATCTAGTGTAATTAGTTAACCTACACACTATTCCAGTGGAAAGGTTTGGTAGCAACCAAGGACATCTTATAACGATAAATCGATTTTTGGTGGGAGCATATTGATTACCTATTTATTATAGATGTCGATGCCGATCGATCGGGTCCGATCACGTCATTTTCAAAGTATCAGAATCGGCATAAAAATATCGGACATGCCTTTTTTTAATATATATATATATATATATATATATATATATATATATATATATATATATATATATATATATATTTTTTTTTTTTTTTTAAATTAAATCGTTTTTCTAATTGTATTTAACGTTACAGACATAATATGTTACACTCATCCAGAGTCTTTAGTCTAGGCTTAAGGTAGGGTTATCAAATTTTTCCCGTTGACGGCGGTAATTAAATTTTTTTTTAAATTTATCACGTTAAAATATTTAATGCAATTAACGTATGCACTGCACGACTCACTTACGCATTGTGGCGTTTAATCTGTAATGGCGCCGTTTTACCTATATATATATATATATATATATATATATAGAGCTAAAAGGCAGCATAAAATGAGTAGAGTGAATTTTGGCAGCCTTTGGAGCCTTTTTTTAATTGGCTAAAGCCTTACAATCTCTCTACCTACAATTAGAAATATCGTGTGAAGTAATGTGGGGAAGAAAGGTAGTAATTGATTTTTTTCTTAACACCCTATGTTATTTCCCAACGCAGAGAAGATATATCAATTGGTACCACTGCGCACAGTCATGGTTGCACTTCCCATCATGCATTTGGGCAGAGGTTAAATGGCTACAGTATCATTTACTGAAAGCTCAACAAATACACTAGATGGCAATATTTAGTCACAATATACAAAGTCACATTCATCCTTGAATAATTACAAGTCTTTCTATCCGTGGATCCCTCTCACAGAAAGAATGTTAATAATGTAAATGCCATCTTGGGGATTTATTGTCATAATAAACAAATACAGTACTTATGTACTGTATGTTGAATGTATATATTCGTCCAAGTTTTATTCATTTTTTTCTTAATGCATTGCCAAAATGTATATGATCGGGAAAAATTATCGGGAATGATTGGAATTGAATCGGGAGCACACAAAAAAAGCAATCGGATCGGGAAATATCGGGATCGGCAGATACTCAAACTAAAACGATCGGGATCGGATCGGGAGCAAAAAAACATGATCGGAACAACCCTACTATTTATATTAGGAGTGGGAATCTCTAGGTACCTCTTGATATGATACGATTTGCGATACGGGGCTCACGATAACGATGGTCCCACGATGTGGTGATACAACAATTTTCGTTACATTGGTCAGGATATCATTCCACAATATTTTACCATACAAGTAATAAACAGATAACAAGCTATTTTCATCCTTCTGCTATGAATTGAATGAAGTTTATCACTAGTAGACGTCCAATTAATTTAAAAAAGAAAATGGATTGGACGTCTATGGCGGTCAACGGCAACCAATGCATTTAATTTTGGGGCATTTCAGCTCATTGCTGTTGGTTTTCAGTCACTTCCTGTTGATTTTGGGGTAGGTCTGGGTCACTTACTATTGATTTTGGGTTACAGGAAGTGGCCCGGGAATCTCCACAAACGAATAGGCAGTGACCCAAACTCAACAGGAAGTGACTTGTAAATGCCCTAAAATCAAAAGAAAGTGACCTGTAAATGCCCCGAAAATTGGAAGGACTGAGTGCGAATGCTCTGGTTTAGATTTGTTTTCAAAGTGACCCCGTTTTAAAATGATATGTCAATTTTTTTTGCCAGAAATTGGTGGGGTTTGCAACGGCACTTTTTTTTGCGTGAGATTGGCTTTGGTTGATAATGCGGTCATACTTGATCAGTGCATTTTTCAGTGATGAGTACTGATCTAACAAAAAAAAAAACTTTTAACGCGTGTGGTTATTGGCATCATTGCTCAGTTTTACAGTAAGACGCTTTTCTCAACCGCTTGCAGAATTCTTATCTTAGACACCAGCTGTTTCCTCTGCGAGTGTGCCTCCGTGGTTAGGTCTTATATTGATGTGCGTACATCATCAGTGATGTAGTAAGAAATCATTAACTGACTACAATCAACCTGACTCATCAGTGCAAGTTTACCTTAAAAAAAATAAGTGTCTGTCTCTGAATATGTAATGGCTGTGGTCTTGTTTCACTGTGTTCTTCTTGGTAACTTAGGTAACTCTTGTAAATCTTAAGTGCTAAGAATGGATTCCCAATTTCAGATTCACATTTAATGCGTCTATAATATCAATTTAATTTTTTTTTACCCTGCCAGGCTAGTTCGGGAGGGGTGCGTCGCTTCACCAAGCCTCCTGAGTCTTTGGAGCGCTCCCTTGAGCTATCCCGTCACCGTGGCCGCAAGAGAACCCAAAAGAGGCCAAACTACAAGAACCTGGGCGAAGAGGATGATGACGGGGGTTCAAGGGGAGGAGGAAGCGGAAGCCGGGAAGAGGCAGATGAGGGCTGGGAAGATAGCGGCCGAGAGAGGGAGAAGGGAAAAGGTACAGAGGTTGTTGGAGCAGGTGGGAGTTCTAAGGGAAGCAGAGCGAGTGGGGAAACGGCGGAAGGTGAGTATGAGACTTGATGGATACAGCAGTGCAGGATTCTTATATTTACAACCCCATTTGTCTGTAATCTGCCATGATACACCCCTTCTATCTGAAAGCAACCTGTGCAGCAGTCCTCGTCTCCAAACAAAAAAGAGAAAAAAACTCAAATATCAGCATGGTCTCCTCCTAGGATTTTTTGGTCCCAAGCTTTTCAGTGAGAGGTGACCATTAATGCATGTCCATACAAGTCAAAACACTTAACTGGAGACCAAAAATACATTACATTATAATACTTTCTCTTTGCAGAGTTTTGAGATGAAGCCTTCCTGCCTCCCCTGTGCAGTGCATTTTAATCTTTCCATGGTGACCACTGATTACAATGTACATCCACTTCACATTAGAACTCAAGTGGCCATTTCACAATGACATTATCCATCCTGTGCTCCTCACCTGTCCGCCTGTCTCTTACTCTAGCTCTGTGTGCATGTTTGTGTTTTCAGTCAAATACCTGTATAGTGGAACTTCTTCAGATTAAGCACAATCCATTGGGAAAATTAAGTTTTGTGGGCAAGCTGTAGTGAAGAAATATCAAGCGATGCCTACCAGCCATTCCAGTCAAAATGGATTGGACGTCTATGGCCGTCAATGGCAGTCAATGGTGGCAATACAAGATGAATAATAAATAATATGGTAAAAAAATTGTTGAGCTGCTTTGACCTAGAATGTCACTAATTCACGACAATAGGCATCAAAAAGTTTTCGTCAACGATGACCATAACGAAAATATTTTGTCGATGAACAATTTTTTCATGACAATGAGGAGACGATAACGAGCTGAAAGCGTGTCTTGGGAGACTAAAACATAGACGGTGAACATAGAAGATGCGGCATAGTTTCCGTCATATGTTCGCAATGTGTGTTTTCTTATTGTATATGTAGTTACTCAGTGTTTGGGTCGTGTCACTCATGTGACACATCATGCGCCCCAATCCTGACCGTCACAGGTGACTGGTAGTCAACTCATTCAGATAAAATCATTGGAAAACCCTCACGAAGATAGTATTGTCCTTCTAGATGCTACAATATGTGCTCAACTGTCAATGTCCATTCGAAATTGTTGCAAACCTTTATTTCTCAAATTTATTTTTGGACTAAAACCTTTGAATTTTGATCGACGAAAATATCTGAAGTATTCGTCAACTAAAACTACATGAAAACTTTTTGAGTATTTGTCGACAAAAAATAGCCAAAGACTAACACATTTAGAAATTAACTAAACTAAATATGACTAAGGCTTATGAGTATTTTGTCCAAAGACTGACGAAGACGATAATTTAAAGAGCTGCCAAAAACAAAACTGGTTAATAATAACTTTAAGTTAAAGGTCACTACAGAGCCATTTTTTTTTTTTATTTCTATATACTGTAACATATAAATGACTTGCATTATGCACAGTCAAATGGAATATATTTTGAAGATAACGCATTTAAAAAAAAAAAAAAAATTATACAGAAACAAATAAGTTGCTTAACATCGGTAAATGAACAAAAATAAGTCCAAAGTGCAAATTAACCAAATTGCCAAATGTATCACATTTGAAACAAGCATTTTTGGACCTCATTGCACTAAATACATTTGTTTAAAACCTTTTGTGTTAAATCTAACTTGGAACTGCATGTAATGCTTAATGTATCATTTATGATACAAATTGGAGAACATATTTACAAATTAATTTTCAAAAAATGTTTAAAATTGTTATTATACTATGTTTAAGGACTACATAATGCTTTCAGAGCTAACTATCCATGCTGACCACATGTCAGTATGTCAGCCAGTTGAACGGACAACTGGAGTCGTGGACTCCGATACATACACACGAGTGGAACAAATAATAAATATTGGTGGAAACTGATGACGCTAGCACACAAGCACTTTATTAGACTTGTTGTTAATACTTGTGTATGTAAATCTGATGTCAATAGATTGTTTTTTTTTCTTGGAGATGCGGTGTGGCAACATGGCAGTTTTTTTTTTTGACAGTTGCCCTAATATTTTCAATGGACCATTCTGGCCCACTTTCACCCCTGCCTAAATTTGAGAGTGTATTTTATTCTCCATCAAAGCTGATGAATACTTCAACAATGAGGTTCCACTATTCATTCCCTGTTCATTCATTACATTGATCCTTTTTACAAATGTTTTGAAAAACTTGTTCCTGAATACATGGCCTCTTTTTTTTCTTCAAATATCTACACTCAAAGCATTGAATCAATCACAAAGGACTGTTCTTTTACTCTTATGTTTTGCCTTTTATGTGAGCAGGCTCCATGAATTGAGACTGCTCGAGTTAGAACAGTTCAAAAGTGATTGCGTCAATGCCCTGAGAATACACTGACCTGCATGAAAAAGATTATGAACAGGCATCTCTTATTTTCTTAATATTTCATGTTGTGGATTAGTGTTGCACTGATACGACACTGAAATGATGTCATTAGTATTGGGGAGGACAGAGAAATAACATGACGATGCTGTGCAATATGAACTTTTCAAGATCTAGTTTCTAACCGCTGGTCACCCTGGCTACGATGCCTTTCAGCTATGCACACCACCTTTAAAAAAAAAAAAAAAAAAAAAAAAAACACTTGTCGGCCTTTTCAAGATGAAGATAGGCATCTAATTCTGTTGTGTATTTTAATGGGTTTATCACTAGTAGACATCCAATCCATTTAAAGTAGAGTGGTGGCAGCGGATGAACTGCCACCCTACTTCAATTGGATTGGAAGTCCAGCGCCATCAGGGGCACACTATGAATTTAAGTGTTTGACCATGCAATGATAACAACTACTTTACAGTCAAGTGAGTATGCAGTAATTTAGGATTAAAAGTAAAAAAAAAAAGTTTTCCAAAAAACGTATCGGTACAGTATAGATAGTATTGCTATCAGAAGCCAAACACTGATATTGGTGCAACACTGTTGTTGGTACAATAGCTCAAACTGCAAGGCAAACTTTAAAAAAAAAAAAAAAAAAATCTATTGTAGGAAAAAAAAAAAAAAAAATTGCTGAGTTAAAGGTGGCGAATGAAGCAAACATCAATCAAGTGAAAAATGGCTTCAGACTGTGTTAATGTCTTTTTGATTTAACAAGTAGTGCAGAACTTCACTGTGCATATCGTTAATCAATGAAGTTTTGTTTTTTTTTCACTACAGAAATAGAGATGGTGGTGATGGAGACATGTAAGGTGTCAGAACTGACTGAGCAGAACATAACAGATGAAGAGAAGAGCGCAGCAGCTACCCGCACGCACACACAGAGAAGCAGGTGCATGTTCATAAATGCATACGTGTGATTTGATTCATAAGTGCACACGTATGTGATTTTATTTGATCTTGTTCCACAGGCCTTTCTTAGAAATGGTGTACAGTGCCCTGGACTGCACCAATGACGACTACCATGCACTGTTTGTCCTTTGCCTGCTCTATGCAGTTTCACACAGTAAAGGTTGTTCTTTTTCTTCATTTGCTGTATTTTAGGCACTCGAACTTAAATATTTGGTAAAACCATGTTATGCACTGATGCAGCATGGGAATTAATTTAAAAACTAATTATAATATCTAACGTATTTGGTACAGATCAAGTGAACAATATTATAAGGAAACAACACACATCAGGGTTTTTTCCCAATGAAATGTCAATATTTATTAGCATTGACTGCCGTAACAGTCTGAATGTTAAAGTAGACTATATCTTAAATTTTTGTCGTCACATCTTGCAGCAGTTGTTCAAAAAAGAGTGGTGGTAAAAAAAGTGAAAAAAGATAGAGGATTATTATTACTAGTTACTATTAAGGAGAACTGAATACCTCCTGATACAATTTAATTTTTGATAAGAAGCTCACGTAACGATTACCGTAATTTTTGGACTATAAGCTGCTACTTGTTTCCTTCATTTTGAATCCTGTGGTTTATTTGTTGATTTATTTGGGTTAATTGGCAACACGTGCCTCCTAGCAGGCATTGCAGCGCTACAGATGTAAATAACAATCAAAATTCATGTTCTGTGCTAATTATTTATTTTAGTTACTGTTGTAGTTGTTTCATCAATTGCCTTTTATGGTATTTGGTTATTTACACTTAATTTGACAGGGGGCGGAATAAGACTGTCATAAAACTGGGCAAAATGGGCATTACTGAATGCTTATGACAGATGTCATTAAATGTCATCCGGCAAAACTCCATTTACGTCCAGTTTCGATGTTTAACAGTCATTCAAAACTGAGATAATTTGCCGGATAACACTCAATGTCATGTCATAGTTATGATTGTGTAATGACAGTCTTATGGGGCCTCTGTCAAATACAGGTCCTTCTCAAAAATTTGCATATTGTGATAAAGTTCATTATTTTCTGTAATGTACTGATGACTTTGATATATTTTAGATTCATTTCACACAACTGAAGTAGGTCAAGCCTTTTATTGTTTTAATATTGATGATTTTGGCAAAAAAGTCAAGGAAAACCAAAAATCTCTAGCTAAAAAAATTAGCATATCATGAAAAGGTACTCTAAAGAAGCAACTAACCTAGTCATCTGAATCAACGAATTAACTCAAAACCCCTGCGAAAGATTCCTGAGGCTTTTAAAAACTCCCAGCCTGGTTTATTACTCAAAACCGCAATAATGGGCAAGACTGCCGACCTGACTGCTGTCCAGAAGGCCATCATTGACACCCTCAAGTAAGAGGCTAAGACACAGAAAGAAATTTCTGAGCGAATTAATAGGCTGTTCCCATAGTGTTGTATCAAGGCACCTCAGTGGGAAGTCTGTGGGAAGGAAGGTGGCAGCAGAGGTTGACTGTCTCCTCCAAAGGAGCAGTGATGGCCAAATTAAGCTTCTTGAAGCAATAAAGCTTTGCTGCCAATTGGTTCAAAGCTAAATGGTGGTTCATTTGGTCTTTTGACAGTCATATGATGCAGCTGTCAAATAAAGCATTACTGGTTAACACTAGAATGCCCAGCAGAGGACAGCTGCAGCTTATAGTCCAGTGCGGCTTATCTATGAAGAAATGCCGTTTTCGTGTCGCATTTGGTGGGTGGCGGCTTATAATCAGGTCTGTCTTATCGTGCGAAAATTGCGGTCTCTCACAATATGGCAATATGACAATTATCAATACATGAGTCAGGAAAATCTACAATATTCTACAATACCACTACTAGCTTTTTCTAAATGGAATTGAAAAAAAAATTGCACTGTTACAGACAATCTTTTAAAAACTTTTGTCTTCCTCACAGACTAGGAGAATATTTCAGTACATTTCTTTAAATAAATAAAGCAACACTACTGTATAATATTGCAACATTCCTGTAAACAAATTAGTGTATTTCTCAACTCATTACCTGTCATTGGCGGTCCTAGATGTCCAATTAATTTACACTTGAAGGACTAGCTTTGAATGCTAATGTTTGACTGCCATTGATGGCGCTGGACGTCCAAATCATTTTGAGGAGCAAATGAATGAATGATCATTCGCCCCTTTCCAGTCAAAATCTATTGGATGTCTATCACCGTCAATAGCGGCCAATGAGTTAATAGACACTATTCCAGTGGAAGTTTTTAGTCTGTTGGAAAGTTTGGTCATAACCTGTTGGTTCCTTTATTAAACAGGGACATCTTTTTAATATAATACAGCGGTAACTTTACTTACGAACGTCTCTACATACGGAATCTTCAGGTTAAGACGAGCCTCAACGGGAAAATATTACCTCTTGCTACGATAGAAATTTCAGGATACGAAAGGGAAAAAAAAATACAGTGTGACTGGCATTCGCAGCTCCCAGAGTTGACTGAACGTAACATACGTATAGTTGCTCCGAAATTGGCTATTGCCTATCATTTCTAGCATCCAATTGGCTAAGAGGGAGCTTTGCTGTATGTGTATGCAGGCCTGAAGTGGCTAATCAGGAGGATCGGGACATATCCCGGTGGGCCGACCAGCCAGGAGGGCTGGTCCAGGTTTTACACATTTTAGATAAAAGCGCAAAGGTTGAGCCAAAAAATTAATAATTGCAAAGAGAAAAGACCCCCTAAAAGAAGCTGAAAAGTATGCAAAAATAGCAATGTTTTTGATGCAACGAGCTCGCGGCCTCAAACGACAGAGGATTACAACAAAGCTGTAAGAATGCAATTTACACTGTGTGATACGACAACAACACATAACTGTGTAACTTTGATGTGTAGCACCTCACCAGTGCAGAGCAGGCAGGTAGGATTGCCATGTTCAGTGAGTGAATATTAGAATTAATATCATCAATTACGTAGCGTCTTTAAATTGCCATAAAATTGACTTGAATTGATCAGAATGCTTTGTAAAAAAAAAAAAAAGGGGGGGGGGGGGAGAAGAGAGTTGGGGAGTTCTGTCACGTTTCTGCCTTGGAAACTAAATGTCTGTAACTGTAAGTATTTTACATTTATCCGTGTGTATGAGGGAAAAAAAGTTATATGAACGAAATTTGTTAATAGGTCCTGCTGTATGGAAGCTCACCTTCTAGTCTTGTAGCTTGTGGCGTCTACATGGTATTTGTATACTGGTGTGTATTGTGCAGTTGTTTTGAATTCATGCATGTTTCTTTGTTAAAGTCTTACAAACTTAAACAAATTACTTCATATAAAAACAAGAAAAGACCAAGCCTTGTGTTTTATTGGAGGACATTCAATGTTAGCTAGCTGTAGTGCATAAGGAAACGCACTGTTTTGGACATTACACTTATATATTTTGGTATTTTTTAAGAGCTAAAAAGTAACAAAATAATCCAGAAATACAATGGCATTTCCAAAAGAAACAAAAATATACACGTTTTATCCTCTGCAACACGACCAGAAAGAGGAAGAGGAAGTACTGTAAGAAGTTTGGAACTTTTGTTCAATTTTTTTTTTTTTTTCGGTATCGGATCGGGACTCTTAATTGGTAGATTTTTAAAATCGGGTCACTCGGACACGGGTGAAAAAACATGCGATTGGGACATCCTTATCCTTATAAATAAAATAAGTGGCCTGGTCTAAGGCATGAAATTCCCCAGCTGAAAATGAGTCCCTGTTTTGTATGTGTGTATCCCAGCGTCCTCTTCATCCGCCCCTCATGTTCCGACAGCTTTACATGAGTGGAATAACTTTGATTCTTTACTTTATTGTTATGTTTATTGTGCTATAATGTAATTGTATAATGTACAGTACAGGCCAAAAGTTTTGCCACACCTTCTCATTCATGCGTATTCTTTGTTTTCATGACTATTTACACTGTAAATTCTCACTGAAGGTTATAAAACTATGAATGAATACATGTGGAATTATGTACTTAGCAAAATAAGGGGAAAAAACTAAAAACGTATAATTTTCTAGTATATTTAAAGTAGCCACCCCTTGCTCTGATTTCTTTTTTGCAAACTCTTGCCATTCTCGTGACAAGCTTCACCTAAAATGGTTTTAAACTTCACAGATATGTTTAGTGGAATGTATTGGTTGTTTAATGGGGTTAGGAGCTTCATTTGTGTTGCATTGAATGAGGTGTGTACAAACCTTTGGCCTGTACTGTATTTTTGCTATATGTTTTGACGCATTTTTATGCCTTAGAAAATATTTGTCTGAATTTTGGGGGATTGGAACAGATCAGGGCATTTACATCGAAAACGCAGAATTTTCAGGTTATGAAACTACTACCTCCAGAACCAATTCATTTCGTAAGTAGAGGTACTACTGTATATCAATTCATGGCAGGACCATATTGATAACCTATTGGGATGCAAAGTATCGCAATATATCACCATATCGATATGTTGTCACACCAATAGTTACTACCAGCTATATTTTATTTATTGGATTAATAGTTATACTTTAACGAATAACTAGAAATATCTCCTCTCTGTCAGTTTATCACCTTTAACCCCAGTGTTGCATTGCGCACTGTAGCATGTTGGCCTTCCCTAAAATATTCAAAGGTTGCAACATAGCAATCTCCAAAAAGTCTTAGGATTTTGAGTGAATATAAGGCTTAATGTAACTTGATAAAGTGATTATTGTAAGTTTTTGGACTATGATGCGCACTTGATTATGAGCCGCACCCTGTAGCTTTTACAACAAAAGAGTTCATATGTCAACCGCACAGGGCTTTAAGCCGCAGGGATCAAAGTGAGGGAAAAAGAAGTACAGTAACACCCCCCCCATACGCTTTTGAACTGTTCTAACTAGAGCAGTCTCAATTCATGAAGCTTGCTCAGATGAAAAGCAAAACATAAAAGAACTGTCCTTCGTGATGGGTGTGTTGAATGTATTTATTCAGATTTAACAGCATTGGAAAGAGACATATAAGACATGTTTAAAAAAAAAAAAAAAAAACTTTTAATAAATGTTTTTGTAACACTACTAATGTAATAATTATGATATGAATGACATAGAGTATATTAAAAGAAAAGAAAAAAGGATTTGTACATGTAAACATGCATAAATCTTAACATTTCCAAATAAAATACTGTACCGTATTTTTTAATTTAAAAAAAAATCCGCGATAGACTGAGGCCTGAAGCGCGATATAGCGAGTGATCACTGTATCGGTTTGTAGTCTGAAAATTGCGGTACAGAATTTAGTTGAAGGAGACTTGTGTCTAATATCTTTTCTATATCTAACTTGTTTTTATCTTACCGCTTCTTTTCCCAAGGTATAAACCGTGACCTTCTGGAGCGACTCCAGCTGCCAGTCCCTGACCAAGAAAGAAGTTCCTACAGTTTGGTACTTGCAGAGAGGTTAATACGAGTAATGAGCCAAGCGGCACAACCAGGTAACGTGCTTTGCCGTGGTTTTGCAAGGCTGATGGATCATTATGAGTTTGTTCTGTCTTTAGATGGTCGAGTGCGATTGGCGACCCTGGAGCTCAGCTGCCTTTTACTGAAGCAGTCCGTGTTGTCTGGAAGTCCGTCTATAATCAAAGATGTTCATCTGGCCTGCCTGGAGGTATGACTCATCAGTTTCCTGTTTCAGTGTGACACGTAAACGCATATTTAGACTTTGATCTAAGAATGTAAAAATGTGTCATTAATACTGAATGTAGATGAATGATATATTGTATTTGATTTAAACAGAGCAACACCCCCCCACCCCCCCCCCCCCCCCACCCCACAGGGTTTCCGCGGGTCCCTTAAAAAGTCTTAAAATGTCTTCGATTTAAAATCTGGATCATCAAGGTTTTAAATTGTCTTTAATTTAATGGAAAATTTCAGTATCTATTAAATTTCCAGAAGATGCCTTTAATGCTAGGGTTGCTACCAAAATCTCCCATTAAAATAGTGTTAGCTCACTGGCTCACTGGCGTCTAATCCAGTCAGAATGGATTGGATGTCCAGCGCTGTCAATGGCATTGAAACAAGAGCATTCACAGCCAGTCTGTTGTGTGCATTTACTGATCATTTCCTGTTCATTTTAGGGCATTTTCAGGTGACTAACTGCCTGTTCATTTGAAGACATTGTTGAGTCACTTTTGAGTAACCCAAAACTGGAAGTGATGTGTAAATGCCCCAAAATCAACAGGAAGTGACCCATAAATGCTCCAAAAAGAAAAGGAAGTGACCGAAAATCAACAGGATATGTCATGAAATGCTCCGAAATGAACTCATTGCCTGGCGTTGGCTGCCACCAGTGTTGTTTTTGGCAGACATTTTAATTTTTGTCTTAGGCTTAGTCTTTTGGACAAAAATACCTTTTAGTCTTAGTCATATTTTAGTCATTCAAAATGTGTTTTTCTTCATCTAGTTTTAGTCAACGAAAACTCAGGCAGATTTATTTTAGTTTTACTTGACAATTCTCAAAACGTTTTCCTCTATAAACTTCAAAAGTTTTAGTCCATGAATAAACAAATAAATAAATTGATTCCAACCATTTCGAATGAACATGACAGGTGAGCACATAACTGTTGAGTCTACAAGGACATCCATCACCTTTTTCATGATGATAATACACACTCAGCAGGAATACAGCACATTATTTGCAATTAATTAAACTCACCTGGACTCCACGAACTATATGTAAAATGTTTTCCAAGAGTTTAATAAGACACTGAGTCACCCCGCTAGTGATGATCACTCAGCAAAGACCTTTAAAGGCTAAAGCAACATGGCATAGCCAAGATACGAAAAAACAAAACTTACCAAGCAGCACCTGACACATTTTTCACAAAAGGAGCCTGGCATGGGCACACGCCTGTGTGTGGGGCAAACAGGGAGGGGCAGCACGTCACATGAGTGACTTGACCAAACACTGATAAATGCGTTCTAACTACACATACAATAAGAAAATATCACATATTTTGAATTTATGATGGAAACTATGGCAAATTTTCATCTCGTCATCGCAACATTTCAGTGCGTCATCGTGACGCCATTTTAATGAAAAAATTGTTTTTAGACATAATATCTTTGTTATTGTCATTGTTGACGAAAACGACACTGGCTGCTACTGACAGCCATAGACGTCCAATACGTTTGAAGTGGGAGGGATGGCAGCCACCCTCCCACATAAAATGAAGTGAACGTCTACTAGTGATGGACTCAATTCAATTCACAGCAGAAGGATGAAAAGAGTTTGGGTTTCTGTTTATTAGTATCAGTCTTGCATGTTGCTATTTTAGCATTTTTTATACCTTGACGAGCTACCGGAACATTTGCCTTCTGACTGTGTTTAAGTCTGCTTCCGCTGCGTCCGCTTCTTTTGTATCAATCATAAATGTTATTTCTTTTGGCAGCATACTTTTACATCTGGAATGTTTTTGCTTTGTATCCTTTACAATTTAAAACTTAAAATCAATAAATGAATTTTAAAAAGCTAATCTTTTTCACCCACTTCCAATCCTCTGAAAATGACGGCCCTGATTTCTGATCGCGTGATTAGGGATCACTTAGCTAATGCTGAAATAGCACCATACAAAAGTGATAATCTCTGTAGTATGGAAATAAATTATATTTGGATGCATTTTTGTTTTCATAATACATAGCCGAGGTATCGGATCGAAACTTGGTATCGGCAGATCTTCAAAATCAAATGACTGATCTGGGTGCAAAAATATGTGATCGGGACACTCCTCCATAAAATTCACTCAAATTTACACACACTGAGTCAGAACTGAACCAGCCGATGCCACGTGCGCCAAAGTCAGGCCAATGTACCACACTACACCATCAGTGACCTTGAATAATATAAATGTGGAAAAACACGTTGCATCTGTCAGTGTGTGAAGAGCGTAGCAGCATACATACACAAAAATAATTCTCATCTGTCAAACTTCTGAATTGCATGGATTAAAAGTGGGTGCCTTTTTGCTATGCTATTACTACATGTTTGTTCAGTTCTTATATTATTTCTGACATTTTAAGTTGAATGGACACAATGTAAGGTGGATTTTCCTTTTCACTCTGTACTCTATATGTAGCTTGCTCTATTGTAAATTCTTTTTTACAATAAGAAACAGATGTACTCGTGCGCTTTATACTTCATTTGTTTGACATTTCGTGCCTTTTATGTACACAGGGAGCAAGAGAAGAAAGTCTGCATTTACTTCGGCGATTCTACAAGGTGAAGAACAAACTAAATCATACAATGGAACACCTTTGATGAATACACATTCTTTAATGTACACTGCACTTACGAACCTGCAACGTAAAGTGCTGTTCATAATATTAACACTAGTGTTAAATGCGTAAATCAGCAAAAATTCAGATCATACTAAGCTTGTAAACAACATGATCTAAAGCTGACACTGGCAGCTGCCAGCCCTTCCATTTAAAATGGATTGGATGCCAATTGCTGTGAATGAAGACTTGTGCTGTATCTGGCTTTTTCCAGAAATATGTTCTAAATTGTACTTAATTTTTTTTAGAAAACATCTTCATAATACATACAGGGATGTATGTATTAGGGATATAGTCAAAATAAAAATACGAATTGAACTACTTGTGACAACTCTCCAAATTCCATATGAGAAAAGTTTATTGTTAGATTAAATAAATGCTTTTGGGCAGAAGATCTATTTGCAAGAAATTAATACAAATACTCAGTATTTAATTCTGTATCTTACGTTACTGTCATTCCAAACCCCTAGTTTGAAGAAGAAAAGCATGAATCATGAATCGTAAATCCATCATAAATCCGTCTTGAACACCACCCTTTTATAAATCCGACAAACAACCCTGGAGGATGAAGAAAAGGAAACTTTGCCAAGGGCAGGACTCGGCACAGCACGGGCTAATTGTTTAATTTTCTATGGAATAAAACGTTTGGGCATATCCTGGGTTGCAAAACTTTTGTAAGCTACTGTATATTTTAACAGGAGACCAATTGAAGCATAAGTGTGGAATGCAAATGTTTCCAATGTTGGTAAAACTGGTATATAATATAATATATATATATAGTCATGTGAAAAAAATAGGACACCCCATTAAATATTCAGTTCTTTATTTATCACTTATCAATGTCTGATCTTGTTTTACTTTATCTCTGGAAAATAAAGTGATTTAAATGCAGGTACACAAAAAATAACATTGTTTTACTCATTAAACAAAATATATTCACAAATTGGCATATTCTAACTGAGGAAAATGTTAGGACACCCTACCCCTAATACCAAGTGTACCCCCTTTTACCCCTGTAGCCATCTACCAGTCTTTGACATTGGTCTGAAGAAAGTTTGCCCACTCATCCACGCAGAATACAGTGGGGCAAATAAGTATAAGTAAGTAGTCAACCACTAATTGTGCAAGTTCTCCCACTTGAAAAAATTAGAGAGGCCTGTAATTGTCAACATGGGTAAACCTCAACTATGAGAGACAGTGTGGAAAAAAACCCCAGAAAATTACATTGTTTGATTTTTAAAGAATTTATTTGCAAATCATGGTGGAAAACAAGTATTTGGTCTATACCAAAAGTACATCTCAATACTTTGTTATGTACCCTTTGTTGGCAATAACGGAGGCCAAACGTTTTCTGTAACTCTTCACAAGCTTTTGACACACTGTTGCTGGTATTTTGGCCCATTCCTCCATGCAGATCTCCTCTAGAGCAGTGATGTTTTGGGGCAGTCGTTGGGCAACACGGACTTTCAACTCCCTTCTCACCCCGTGGCGTCAAAATGATAACAGGAACGGGGAGCAAAAATCCCAGAACCACATGGGGGAACCTAGTGAATGACCTACAGAGAGCTGGGACCACAGTAACAAAGGCTACTATCAGTAACACAATGCGCAGCCAGGAACTCAAATCCTGCACTGCCAGAGGTGTCCCCCTGCTGAAGAAAGTACACGTCCAGGCCCGTCTGCGCTTCGCTAGAGAGCATTTGGATGATCCAGAAGAGGACTGGGAGAATGTGTTATGGTCAGATGAAACCAAAATACAACTTTTTGGTAGAAACACAGGTTCTCTTGTTTGGAGGAAAAACAATACCTAATTACACCATACCCATTGCGAAGCATGGGGGTGGAAACATGATGCTTTGGGGCTGTTTTTTCTGCAAAGGGACCAGGACGACTGATCTATGGAAAGGAAAGAATGAAAGGGGCCATGTATTGAGAGATTTTGAGTGAAAATCTCTTTCCATCAGCAAGGGCATTGAAGATGAGACGTGGCTGGGTCTTTTAGCATGACAATGATCCCAAACACACAGCCAGGGCAACAAAGGAGTGGCTTCGTAAGAAGCATTTCAAGGTCCTGGAGTGGCTTAGCCAGTCTCCAGGTCTCAACCCCATAGAAAATCAGCGGAGGGAGTTGAAAGTCCGTGTTGCCCAACGGCAGCCCCAAAACATCACTACTCTAGAGGAGATCTGCATGGAGAAATGGGCAAAAATACCAGCAACAGTGTGTGAAAAGCTTGTGAAGAGTTACAGAAAATGTTTGGCCTCCGTTATTGCCAACAAAGGGTACATACTAACAAAGTATTGAGATGAACTTTTGGTATTGACCAAATACTTATTTTCCACCATGATTTGCAAATAAATTCTTTAAAAATCAAACAATGTGATTTTCTAAGGTTTTTTTTCCACATTCTGTCTCTCATGGTTGAGGTTTAACCATGTTGACAGTTACAGGCCTCTCTAATATTTTCAAGTGGGAGAACTTGCACAAATATTGGTTGACTAAATACTTATTTGCCCCACTGTACTTTTAACAGTGACTGACTGTTGAAGTGAGAGAGAATACCATGGTGACATCAAAGGAGCTGTCTGAGGCCTTCAGAAAGAAATTTGTAGATGCCTATGAGTCTGGTAAGGGATTTCAAAAGATCTCAAAAGAATATAAAATCAGCCATTCCACTGTCCAGAAAATAGTCCACAAGTGGATGACATTCAAAACAACTGCCAACATGCCCAAGTCTGGCTGTCCAAACAAGTTAAGTTCACCCCTAGAGTACACCGCAAGATGCTAAAAGAAGTCTCCAAAAACCCCAAAATGTCATCACGGGACCTACAGCGGGCTCTTGCTACTGTTGATGTGAAAGTGCTTGCCTTTACAATCAGAAACAGACTTCACAAGTTTAACCTTTATAGGAGGTGTGCAAGGTGGAAACCTATGTTCTCCAAGAAGAGCATGAAGGCCAGACTGAGTGAATGTAGACAAAGACCAGGACTTCTGGAATAATGTTCTTTGGACAGATGAATCTAAAATTGAATTATTTTGACACCAGAACAGAGGACATGTTTGGCATAAACCCAATACAGCATTCCAGGAAAAGAACCTTATACCAACTTTGAAGCATGGAGGTGGAAGTGTCTTGGGTTAGGGTTGCTTTGCTACAGCAGGACCTGGCCAGCTCACCATCATAGAATCCACCATGAATTCTATCATGTATCAGCGGGTACTTGAGGAACAAGTGAGATCATCTGTGAAAATAAAACTGAAGCGAAACTGGACCCTCCAACATGACAATGACCCATAAAATACCAGTAAATCCACCAAGGACTGGCTGAAAAGAAATGGAGAGTCCTTGAATGGTCGAGTCAAAGCCAAGATCTTAATTCCATTGAGATGCTGTGGGGTGACTTTAAAAGGGCTGTACATGCAAGAAACCCCTCAAACATCTCACAGCTGAAAGTATTCTGCGTTGAGGAGTGGGGAAAACTTTCTTCAGTCCGATGTTAAAGACTGGTAAATGGCTACAAAAAGTGTTTCACTGAAGTTAAGGTGGTACAAAGGAGTAACACTAGCTATTAGTTTGTAGGGTGTCCTAACGTTTTCCTCAGAATATGCATTTTTGTTGATATATTTGGTTTAATGTGGAAAACAATGTTCATTTTTGTTGTTTACCTGCAATTAAATCACTTTCTTTACCAGTGATAAAGAAAAACGAGATCAGACATTGATATGTGAACATTTTTTAATAAAGAACTGAATATTTAATGGGGTGTCCTAATTTTTTCACATGACTGTAGTGTATATATAAAATTATGAAACGTCACTAAAGCAGCAATGGTTCGATATTGTACAGGGAGTCCTCGGGTTGCGAAGTCCTCAACCTATGATGTTTCGGTTTTACGACACCAGTGCCTGTCCACTATTTATTCCCCAGCATCAGCGTCTCTGTTTCGCAAGTGCGTAGCGCTCGTTTCAGGTTGCATGCATGGTTAAGATTGGAATGTTGTTTGTGAGTGTCGTGTTTTCTGGACTGTCCCTAAACACACTACATGGCTGACTGGAGTGAGAGAAGGAGGGGTAGAAGAGATGGTGAGGGGTTTTTTTTCGTGGTTGCGTCGGCTACGGCCTAAGTAGTTGTGTTCCATGTTTTCGGTTACACATAGACCACTGAAAATCCTAACAAAGTTGTCCTTGTAGATGCTGCAGTAATATAACGACTTGAATCTTCTGATTTTATGACTTTTTTCTCGTAATATTACACCAAAAGCATTATGTGCAGCAGTGCACAGAGCTCTTACAGCCTCCCTTCCTTCTCCCTCTACCTCTTAGCAGTAATGGTAAGTACAGCCTCTTTTTTTTTTTTTTTTTTTTTTTTTTTTTTTTTTTTTTTTTAATACAGGTAGTCCCCGGGTTACTACGTACTCGACTTATGTGATTTTGACTTTGACGCCGGAGCCTCGTCCGCTATTTTGTCTCCAGTCTTTTTTTTTTGTTTTTTTTTTTTTTTTTATTTATTTATTTTTTTGTCGCGTAAACAGTACCTTATTGTACCTCACAGTATCTTTTTTTTTTTTTTTTAACTTTATTAATGTGATGCATTCTGTCCTCACTAAAAGTGAAGTTGTTCAGCTTGACAGACAGCAAACAAGGCAATTGTGGTTTTTGGAGCTTTTGACTTCCTTCACTTTTGACAATTTGTAAAGCTGTAACACACATATGTACATTCATGTTCAAAACAACTTTCATTTTAAAAATAAAACACTTGACACAAAACAATTGGTGTTCAACGTCCATCTAGTCTGATCAGTATGTAAATTTAGTAGATTAAATTAGCCTAATTTGCCTATCAAAAGTCTGCTATCTTAAATGCGATGAATGCTAATTTATTTACAATTCTCAGAGCAAATCACTGACACACAACTCCACAAACTGAAACTCTAAACTTAATTATGCTTACACAAAAATATATTAGCTGAAAAAACTTACGGCCCTATGTGGGTCAAACCAGGGCGCAGCTGTCCTTTATCCATGTCAGACGGGAGTCTGCTCTTCAGTCATAAGGTGACAGTCCAGCCAGACCCAACACTGCCACCGGAATGCAGTGTGTCCTCCATCATGAAACAAAATACAATAGTTTTGTACTTTTTGGATAGTTATTTTGAGATTTAGGAGTATTTAAGGGGTTAATTCCAATTTACGCAGAAATTCTGGTTATGTCGCCAGCCTAGGAACGGCACTTGTTCGTAACCCGGAGACTACCTGTATACATGAAGTTTTCTTGCCTTAAATTTCAAAATTTGACAGTGGAATTCGGCCTGCTTGGAAATTCGGGTTACATCGCCAGCATTGTAACGAAACTTATTCATAACTCGAGGACTCCTTGTACTAGTCCTTCTCAAAAAATTAGCATATTGTGATAAAGTTCATTATTTTCTGTAATGTACTGATAAACATTATAATTTCATATATTTTAGATTCATTACACACAACTGAAGTAGTTCAAGCCTTTTATTGTTTTAATATTGATAATTTTGACAAAAAAAAGTCAAGAAAACCCAAAAATCCCTATTTCAAAAAATTAGCATATTTCATCCGACCAATACAAAAAAGTGTTTTTTAATACAAAAAAGTCAACCTTCAATTAATTATATCAGCTATGCACTCAAAACTTGGTCTGGAATCCTTTTGCGGAAATGACTGCTTCAATGCGGCGTGGCATGGAGGCAATCAGCCTGTGGGGCTGCTGAGGTGTGATGGAGGCCCAGGATGCTTCGATAGCGGCCTTAAACTCATCCACAGTGTTGGATCTGGTGTCTCAACTTTTTCTTCACAATATCCCACAGATTCGCTATGAGGTTCAGAGCAGGAGAGTAGGCAGGCAAATTGAGCACAGTAATGCGATGGTCAGAAAACCATTTACCAGTGGTTTTGGCACTGTGAAATGAAATCTTCATCTCCATAAAGCTTTTCAGTAGATGGAAGCATGAAGTGCTCCAAAATCTCCTGATAGCTAGCTGCATTGACCCTGCCCTTGATAAAACGCAACAGACCAACACTAGCAGCTGACATGGTACCCCAGACCATCACTGACTGTGGGTACTTGACACTGGACTTCAGGCATTTTGGCATTTCCTTCTCCCCAGTCTTCCTTCAAACTCTGGCACCTTGATTTCCGAATGAGATGCAAAATTTGAGCAACAGTCCAGTGCTGCTTCTCTGTAGCCCAGGTCAGGTGCTTCTGCTGCTGTTTCAGGTTCAAAAGTGGCTTGACCTGGGGAATGCGGCATCTGTAGCCCATTTTCCAGCACACGCCTGTGCACGGTGGCTCTGGATGTTTCTACTCCAGACCTAGTCCTCTGTTTCTGCAGGTCCCCCAAGGTCTGGAATCGGCCCTTCTCCACAATCTTTCTCAGGGTGGGGTCACCTCTTCTGGTTGTGCAGCGTTTCCTGCCACACTTTTTCCTTCCCACTGACTTCCCACTGAAGTGCCTTGATACAGCACTCTGGGAACAGCCTATTCACTCAGAAAATTATTTCTGTGTCTTGAGGGTGTCAATGATGGCCTTCTGGACAGCAGTCAGGTCGGCAGTCTTGCCCATGATTGTGGTTTTGATTAATGAACCAGGCTGGGAGTTTTTAAAAGCCTCAGGAGTCTTTCGCAGGGGTTTTTGAGTTAATTTGTTGATTCAGATGATTAGGTTAGTAGCTTCTTTAGAGTACCTTTTCATGATATGCTAATTTTTTGAGATTGGGATTTTTGGTTTTCTGGACTTTTTTGCCAAAACCATCAATATTAAAACAATAAAAGGCTTGAACTACTTCAGTTGTAATTAATCTAAAATATATGAAAGTCTAATGTTTGTCAGTACATTACAGAAAATAATAACTTTATCACAATACGCTCATTTTATGAGAAGGACTAGTATATTAATCTTTAAAAATCGTTTTAATATACGCGAGTTACTCACTATTCATTGGACTGTTGAGAGAAATGATGTGTTCTAGTACTTTATATTAAAAATATATATTATCCACTGAATTGTAGGGTGAGGAGATCTTTCTGGACATGTTTGAAGACGAATACAGGAGCATGACGGTGTGTTTGCCTTTTTCTTTTCACAAGCAAAACACCTGGTTTTTAGAAACTGCATTCTTACAGTTGTTAAATGGTACTCTGTTGCGATTGTTTCAGAGTAAACCACTGAATGTGGAGTATCTAATGATGGATGCCTCCATACTTCTTCCACCCACCGGCACACCTCTAACTGGCATCGACTTCGTCAAGAGGCTCCCTTGCGGAGATGTGGAAAAGACACGCCGGGTATTCCGAGTCATTAAAAATTAATCCCATCATACATTTGTTTTTTGTGTGCATCTTATTGTTACATTTTTCCTTTTTCTTTGTGCGACTCCTCTCACTGCCCTCAGGCCATACGTGTGTTCTTCATGTTGCGGTCACTGTCACTGCAGCTTCAAGGAGAACCAGAGACACAGCTGCCTCTGACCAGACCTGAAGACCTTATTAAGACTGATGATGTCCTAGACCTCAGTGAGTTGCACAAAAAATACACTAAATTATAATGTTGTCTAATATATTTCTGGCGTTGGGCAGAAACCTTGCATCTTCGAAACAAAAACATGTTTAAAGAAACCAAGATTAAAAGAAAAATAATGCAATTAATGCATTAAGATTGCATTGTCAAATAGCACAAGCACTTTTCAATTAGTTTTATTTGTTACAAATAAGATGCACATACAGTGGGGCAAATAAGTATTTAGTCAACCACTAATTGTGCAAGTTCTCCTTCTTGAAAAGAGAGGCCTGTAATTGTCAACATGGGTAAACCTCGACCATGAGAGACAGAATGTGGGAAAAAAAAACAGAAAATCACATTGTTTGATTTTTAAAGAATTTATTTGCAAATCATGGTGGAAAATAAGTATTTGGTCACCTACAAACAAGCAAGATTTCTGGCTGTCAAAGAGGTGTAACTTCTTCTAACGAGGCTCCACTCGTTACCTGTATTAATGGCACCTGTTTTAACTCATCGGTATAAAAGACACCTGTCCACAACTCAGTCAGTCACACTCCAAACTCCACTATGGCCAAGACGAAAGCTGTCGAAGGACACCAGAGACAAAATTGTAGACCTGCACCAGGCTGGGAAGACTGAATCTGCAATAGGTAAAATGCTTGGTGTAAAGAAATCAACTGTGGGAGCAGTTATTAGAAAATGGAAGACATACAAGACCACTGCTAATCTCCCTCGAACTGGGGCTCCATGCAAACTCTCACCCCGTGGCGTCAAAATGATAACAAGAACGGTGAGCAAAAATCCCAGAAACACACGGGGTGACCTAGTTAATGACCTACAGAGAGCTGGGACCACAGTAACAAAGGCTACTATCAGTAACACAATGCGCCGCCAGGGACTCAAATTCTGCACTGCCAGACGTGTCCCCCTGCTGAAGAAAGTACATGTCCAAGACCGTCTGCGGTTCGCTAGAGAGCATTTGGGTGATCCAGAAGAGGACTGGGAGAATGTGTTATGGTCAGATGAAACCAAAATAGAACTTTTTGGGAGAAACGCAGGTTCTCGTGAAAGAATACTGAATTGCATCCGAAGAACACCATAACCACTGTGAAGCATGGGGGTGGAAACATCATGCTTTGGGGCTGTTTTTCTGCAAAGGGACCAGGACGACTGATCTGTGTAAAGGAAAGAATGAATGGGCCCATGTATCGAGAGATTTTGAGTGAAAATCTCCTTCCATCAGCAATGGCATTGAAGATGAGACGTGGCTGGGTCTTTCAGCATGACAATGATCCCAAACACACAGCCAGGGCAACAACGGAGTGGCTTCGTAAGAAGCATTTCAAGGTCCGGGAGTGGCCTAGCCAGTCTCCAGGTCTCAACCACATAGAAAATCTGTGGAGGGAGTTGAAAGTCCGTGTTGCCCAACGACAGCCCCAAAACATCAATGCTCTAGAGGAGATCTGCATGGAGGAATGGGCCAAAATACCAGCAACAGTGTGTGAAAAGCTTGTGAAGAGTTACAGAAAACGTTTGGCCTCCGTTATTGCCAACAAAGGGTACATAACAAAGTATTGAGATGAACTTTAGTTATTGACCAAATACTTATTTTCCACCATGATTTGCAAATAAATTCTTGAAAGATCAATGTGATTTTCTGTTTTTTTTCCCACATTCTGTCTCTCATGGTTGAGGTTTACCCATGTTGACAATTACAGGCCTCTCTAATATTTTCAAGTGGGAGAACTTGCACAATTAGTGCTTGACTAAATACTTATTTGCCCCACTGTATGTTGACTGACCAATGGTATGGATTAATTTTTAAAATACCATATTTTTTGGACTATAAGTCGTAGTTTTTTTCATAGTTTGGCTGGGGGAGCGACTTATGTGTGAAATTATTAACACATTATGATATCATTTCACGTGTTATTTTGGTGTTTTGGAGTGACACTGAAGGTTTGGTAAACTTGTTAGCATGTTCTTTATGCTATAGTTATCTGAATAAATAGCTATGGCCACGTTCGCGTTCTGCCTTTGGTAATGTGTGTTCAATTGTATTACTGACTTTTTTATATTGAAATGCATGCTTGTAGTTTGTGGCGCCCACGTGGGGGCGCACTTGCACTTGTTTACGTAAAGGAGAGCGCTCACATACCAGAAGAAGACCGACAGCTACATTGCTCTGACTGAGTGGGCGAGTTAGTGAGAGAGAAACACGGCTGCAAACCTACGTTCATTGTTTATGCTTGTAAAATATCTCTACAGAGGCAACGCCTGTGTGTATCATCTTTTCTGTTGTTGTTGTGTGTTTTCCACCCGCGAACGGACACTTAGAGCCAGTTGTGTGGTTGTTTGAACGATGCGCTAATGCTAGCAAATGCATGCTAACCGTTTGTGTCATGTCATTGCTGTAAAAGCACCTAATTATCATTTATTTACGTCGATGCAAACCTGTTTGGTATCGAGGACGAAATTGATTCAGCAAATTGTACGCACGTCCAGCATCTTCATTTGGGAGTTTAGCCTGCTGAATAGCCGTAGCGTCCTGGTGAGGACAATATATTCGGATTTCATTGTTAATGCACTGTACACTTATTCAGCATGTTGTTCTGTATTGTATTTTTATATATTAAATTGCCTTTCAAGATGACATGTCTGTTCTATGTGTTGGATTTTATCAAGTAAATTTCCCCCAAAAATGCGATTTATACTCCGGTGCGACTTGTATACGTTTTTTTTCCTCTTTGTTGGGCATTTTATGGCTGGTGCGATTTATACTCAGGTGCGACTTGTAGTCCGAAAAATACGGTAGGCTAAATTTTAACATGGGAGGTTTCAGCGTGACATCAGTGATATATATTGTATCTAGACAAAGCTTGAGATTATAACAACTCAGCATCCACTTACATTGTATCACAAAAGTGAGTACACCCCTCGCATTTCTGCAGATATTTAAGTATATCTTTTCATGGGACAACACTGACAAAATGGCACTTTGACACAATGAAAAGTAGTCTGTGTGCAGCTTATGTCAGGAATACGCGGGCAGACAGGTTTTGTGGATCCAAATGCAGAGAAAAGTAAGCAGGGTGGCAGACCGGCAGTGCAAAATGATTTAATTAAGGCTAAAACAAAACAAAGTATCAACCAATATTGTGGGGATCCAAAAAACAACGAAACAAACAAAATTCAGTTCACTAACAAAAGGCTTAATATCAAAAACTTCGGTCGAGGACGACGGAGAAAACTTGAGAACACTGGCGAGCACATGGGCATTGACAATTAACAAGGGTTAAACGAGACAACAAGGAACAGCTGGGTAACACAGGAGGATGCAGATTGGAGGATACACTAGGAGCAGGCACAACAGGTGAAATCAATGGGCAATCACAGGGAAAAGTCACACGAAGAGAAAACCAACACAAAACCTAACTGTACCCCCCCCTCAAGGGACGGATCCCAGACGTCCCGAAGAAACAAAAAAATCCCAAACACTATGAAAAGAAAGATGCCCGGAGGAGGAAGCAACATCGGGCAGGCGTCCAGGGCGCCAGACGCGGGGCGCGCGCACGGGTCGATCGGGCAGGCGCTTGGGCCACCAGACGTTGGGCGACCGCACGGGTCGATCGGGCGGGCGTTTGGGCCGCCAGACGTTGGTCGACCGCACGGGTCGATCGGGCGGGCGTCCCAGACGAGCTAGGGCTCGTTCTTTCATGCCGCCAAGCCGTGGCATGAAGCGGGGAGCAGCGTCGTCGGTGTGAAGGCCAGGAACCAAGTCGTCTGTAGGGTCAGGAACATAGTCGTCAGGAACTTCGGAGTCGTGTGGCGGACCAGGGGAGTCGGAGCCGTCATCCGCCGGCGGGACGGCAGCGTCGTCGTCAGAGTCTGCCGGCGTGACGGCAGCGTCGTCGTGTCGTCGTCGTCTCAGCCTGCTGGCGGGACAGCAGCGTCGTTGTCGTCTGAGCCTACTGGCGGGACAGCAGCGTCGTCGTCTGAGCCTGCAGGCGGGAGAGCAGCGTCGTCGTCTGAGCCTGCAGGCGGGACAGCAGCGTCGTCGTCTGAGCCTGCTGGGGGGACAGCAGCGTCGTCGTCTGAGCCTGCTGGCGGGACAGCAGCGTCGTCGTCTGAGCCTGCTGGCGGGACAGCAGCGTCGTCGTCTGAATCTGCTGGCGGGACAGCAGCGTCGTCGTCTGAGCCTGCTGGCGGGACAGCAGCGTCGTCGTCTGAGCCTGCTGGCGGGACAGCAGCGTCGTCGTCTGAGCCTGCTGGCGGGACAGCAGCGTCGACGTCTGAGCCTGCTGGCGGGACAGCAGCGTCGACGTCTGAGCCTGCTGGCGGGACAGCAGCGGAGTCTGCGTGGAAACCAGGAGCGGGCGGCGCGGGCACTTGACTGCAAAGAACTCTCTGAGGATCTTAAAAGACGTATTTTTGAGCTACACGGAGATGGCCAAGGCTACAAGAAGATTGCCAACATCCTGAAACTGAGCTGCAGTACAGTGGCTAAGATCATCCAGCGTTTTAAAAGAACAGGGTCCACTAAGAATAGGCGTTGGTCGTCCAAAGAAGCTGAGCACACGTGCTGAGTGTCACATCCAAATGCTTTTTTTGAAAGATCGTCGCAGGAGTGCTGTCAGCATTGCTGCAGGGATTGAAGAGGTTGGGGGTCAGCCTGTTAGTGCTCAGACCATACGCCGCACTCTACATCAAATTGGTGTGCATGGCTGTCACCCCAGGAGGAAGCCTTTTCTGAGGACGGTACACAAGAAAGCCCAAAAACAGTTAGCTGAAGACATGTCAACAAAGCATATGGATTACTGGAACCATGCCCTATGGTCTGATGAGACGAAAATTCATTTGTTTGGTTCCGATGGTCTCAAGCATGTGTGGCGGCGACCAGGTGAGGAGTACGAAGATAAGTGTGTCATGCCTACAGTCAAGCATGGTGGTGGGAATGTCATGGTCTGGGTCGAGGAGTACGAAGATAAGTGTGTCATGCCCACAGTCAAGCATGGTGGTGGGAATGTCATGATCTGGGGCTGCATGAGTGCTGCAGGTGTTGGAGAGTTTCATTCCATTGAGGGGAAACAAGAACTCCAACATGTACTGTGAAATACTGCAGCAGAGCATGATCCCCTTACTCCAGAAACTGGGTCGCAGGGCAGTGTTCCAGCATGACAATGACAACAAACACACCTCCAAGATGACCACTGCTTTACTGAAGAGACTGAGGGTAAAGGTGATGGACTGGCCAAGCATGTCTCCAGACTTGAACCCAATAGAATATCTTTGGGGGATGCTCAAGCGAAAGGTGGAGGTGCGCAAAGTCTCAAATATCCGGCAGCTCCACAACGTCGTCATAGAGGAGTGGAAAAGCATTCCAGTGGCAACTTGTGAAGCTCTGGTCAACTCCATGCCCAGGACAGTAAAGGCAGTTCTGAATAATAGTGGTGGCCACACAAAATATTGACAGTTGACATGTTGTATGTTAATATTGACTACTTTCACTAAGGGGTGTACTCACTTTTGTTGCCATTGGTTTAGATATGAATGGCTATATTTTGAGTTATTTTAAGGGGAAAATAACTCTATTATATAAGCTGCACACAGAATACTTTTCATTGTGGCAAAGTGTCATTTTGTCAGTGTTGTCCCATGAAAAGATATACTTAAATATCTGCAGAAATGCGAGGGGTGTACTCACTTTTGTGATACACTGCAAGTAGCTACATTCTGTACCAAGAGTGGGTAAACTAATCCACAAAGAGCCGCAGTGGGTGCGGGTTTTTGTCCAAACCCATCATGAGGACAGCCTTTCACCAATCTGGTTTCTTACAAGTGCAATTAGTTCATTGCAGTCAGGTGCTTCTTGTTTGCGCTGAAACCTCATTGGTTAAACTGTCTGTGCTGAATCAGTTGGATCAAAGACCAGGTTTGCCGACCCCTGCTCTATACAATCAGGTTCATGCAAGATATCCATAAAAACAATCTTGAATAACACAACGTTATGTTTTGATGTACACTTTATAAAAGGAAATATATACAGGTAGTCCCCGGTTTACGAACGAATTCCGCTCCTACGCTGGCGACGGAATTCAGTCTTTAAATACTCTTAATCTCAAAATAACAATTCAAAATCATGTATTATACTTAATATTAATAAATAAAGTAAAAAATAAGATGGATAGATAGATATTTCTTCCCTCCCTTAACATCGATCACGCCATAGTTCTTACAACTGACATTTATTTATTTGCCACCGTCAAACTATGAACACACATTTAGAAAATACAATCATGACAGAGAGTACGATAATGCTGTAAAGTAAAGCAATAGAGACATATCTGCTTACAAAATCATACCTCAATGGCTGCACAATAATACAGAGGGAAATAAGGTCCAAATCAATTCAACAAGGAAAATGGCAGCTATTAGTGGCACCGGTCCAGTGGTGAAAATGAACGCTGCTCAATAAGCTAGCGGGCTAATAGCGAGCTAACGGGGGCATCGCCGAGTCCGCGGCATTTACCCTTTCTCTGCCTTCTTTTAATGTTAACTGGTGTTCACCCCCAATTCCCAATGTGACGTGACGTCAAGCAAGTCTGAGTGCAACAAAGGAAAGTGCACCGCACATAGAGATCAGCCATTTAGATTTAATAAATAATACAATTATATTCAAATAATATACTGTACTTACCATCAATGCTGAGAGGTAGCGGACAAGACACTGTTATGCGACTTAAAAAAAACAAAACAACTGGAGACAAAACGGCGGAAAAGACTCCGGCATCGTAAAGTTGAAATTGCTAAATTGGGTACGCGTAACCCGGGGACTACCTCTATAAACACACACATATGTACACTGTTATTCTGGAACCAGAAGGCGCACCAAACTATAAACCACACCCACCAAATCTTATAAGAACCCCCCGCACCCCATTTATAAGCCGCACCTGAATGTAAGCCGCAGCTGTTCACATTGTATTTAGGCATATACAGTGGGGTAAATAAGTATTTTGTCAACCACTAATTGTGCAAGTTCTCCTACTTGAAAATATTAGAGAGGCCTGTAATTGTCAACATGGGTAAACCTCAACCATGAGAGACAGAATGTGGGGAAAAAAACAGAAAATCACATTGTTTGATTTTTAAAGATTTTTTTTCAAATCATGGTGGAAAATAAGTATTTGGTCAAAACCAAAAGTTCATCTCAATACTTTGTTATGTACCCTTTGTTGGCAATAACGGAGGCCAAACGTTTCTGTAACTCTTCAAAAGCTTTTCACACACTGTTGCTGGTATTTTGGCCCATTCCTCCATGCAGATCTCCTCTAGAGCAGTGATGTTTTGGGGCAGTCGTTGGGCAACACGGACTTTCAACTCCCTCCAGAGATTTTCTATGAGGTTGAGATCTGCAGACTGGCTAGGCCACTCCAGGACCTTGAAATGCTTCTTACGAAGCCACTGCTTTGTTGCCCTGGCTGTGTGTTTGGGATCATTGTCATGCTGAAAGACACAGCCACGTCTCATCTTCAATGCCCTTGCTGATGGAAGGAGATTTTCACTCAAAATCTCTCAATACATGGCCCCATTCATTCTTTCCTTTACACAGATCAGTCGTCCTGGTCCTTTTGCAGAAAAACAGCCCAAAGCATGATGTTTCTACCCCCATGCCTCACAGTGGGTATGGTGTTCTTCGGACGCAATTCAGTGTTCTTTCTCCTCCAAACACGAGAACCTGTGTTTCTACCAAAAAGTTCTATTTTGGTTTCATCTGACCATAACACACTCCCAGTCCTCTTCTGGATCATCCAAATGCTCTCTAGCGAAGCACAGTCGGGCCTGGACGGGTACTTTCTTCAGCAGGGGGACACGTCTGGCGGGTACTTTCTTCAGCAGGGGGACACGTCTGGCAGTGCAGGATTTGGGTCCCTGGCAGCGCATTGTGTTACTGATAGTAGCCTTTGTTACTGTGGTCCCAGCTCTCTGTAGGTCATTCACTAGGTCCACCCCGTGTGGTTCTGGGATTTTATGCTCACCGTTCTTGTTATCATTTTGACGCCACGGGGTGAGATCTTGCATGGAGCCCCAGATCGAGGGAGATTATCAGTGGTCTTGTATGTCTTCCATTTTCTAATAATTGCTCCCACAGTTGATTTCTTTACACCAAGCGTTTTACCTATTGCAGATTCAGTCTTCCCAGCCTGGTGCAGGTCTACAATTTTGTCTCTGGTGTCCTTCGACAGCTCTTTGGTCTTGGCCATAGTGGAGTTTGGAGTGTGACTGAGGTTGTGGACAGGTGTCTTTTATACCGATAATGAGTTAAAACAGGTGCTATTAATACAGGTAACGAGTGGAGCCTCGTTAGACCTCGTTAGAAGAAGTTAGACCTCTTTGACAGAAATCTTGCTTGTTTGTAGGTGACCAAATACTTATTTTCCAATTTAATTTGGAAATAAATTCTTTAAAAATCAAACAATGTGATTTTCAGTTTTTTTTCCCACATTGTGTCTCTCATGGTTGAGGTTTACCCATGTTGACAATTACAGGGCTCTCTAATATTTTCAAGTAGGAGAACTTGCACAATTGCTGGTTGACTAAATACTTATTTGCCCCACTTTATACTCCAAAAGACATGCAGTTGATTAGCTAGTAGAAGACTGCATGGTTTGAAGCAGGAGAAAAAGTAGATTCTTATAGTCTGAAAATTATGTTTTTTTTTTTGTTTGTTTTTTTTGTTTGTTTTTTTTGTTTGTTTTAAATATACCAATAGTTTTGTTTTTCCTAAGCAGTATTTTCTTTGGAAAGGTCGGAATGCCTGACTCATAGGATTACAATGAATTATGTTTAGGGTGTGGGAGGATTTAGGATGTGATTCAAGCTCGGCTGCACTCCAGGGTTGCTTGTTTTGAAACACGTGTTAAGATGAGTTTTCTTATCTTGGCAACTAATGCACTGTTGCTTTAGCCTTTAAAGGTCTGTAGTGAGTGATCCATCACTCACTTACAAAATGCAACCCGTGGCGTTAGCATAGCATTTGCGTTGACATTAGCATAAACCTTAGCGTGACGAGCGTCCTCTTAAACTCTTAGCGATTTTTATTTTTTTTAAATACAGTTTGGGGTGTCCAAGTGTTTATAATTAATGTATGTACTATCCAATGTAATGTATGGTTTTCCTGATGAGATTGTATTATCATCACAAAGTTGCCGTTGTCCTTGTAGACGCTACAATATGTGCTCATCTGTCAATGTTCATACGAAATTTCATACAAAACCTTATTTATTTTTGGAGTAAAACTTTTAAATTTTAGAGACAAAAACATTTTGATTAAGCATCAACTAAAACCAGACGAAGACGAACACATTTTGAAATGACTAAAATGTGACTAAGTAAAATAAGTATTTTTGTCCAAAAGACTAAGACAAAAATGAAAAGGGCTGCCAAAACAACACTGATTCATACCCTTAAAAGACACATCAATGGAATAAGGAGCTCTCGTAGAAATAAATAAATAAAATGGTAGATTATACAGCGGTGATCACTGAACAACCTGTTTGAGCGCGTCATCCATCAGTACACATCTTCTGTGATGACTCGACAGTGGATTTCGTTGAAATGTTTGTTCACTGATTAAAAATGCAAACATATCATAAGTGGCTAAAAAAAAAAACAAGTAGTTAAAATGCATTCTGCGAATGTGTCATTAGTTTGTGGCGTGTTGCAATGAGTTTTATGTTGTAATGGCACAAAATGTCCTCGGTGACCCAGCATCACTCAGATTTTTTTTTCATGAATTTTCATCAGCTGCTATCCTCCCAGGTCAAAGGAATCGGACGTGTTGTAGTAATAAACTAATTGGTGGGAGGGTCCCACTTGGCCATAGGAAGGACACATTTTATTTCTGAACTCATGGGCCGGCAGCGAATGAACAAATTGATTGGGTTTTTACCAGTGATAATTGAAAGTTTTAATTTAGCCTTTAAGAGCCACATGATTTGACATTTGTCATCGTCAATGGAATTGAAAGAGTTCATTAAAGAAATATTTTAAAAAGAATTATCTATGTAGAATCAAAAATTGTGTTTTTTAGGAGAATAATCTATATCAAGCCACGTAGGAGTTTAGTGTACTCCCTTTGTGGGTGTGGTTGTGGTTGAGAAAGCAGCAGATAGGAAAAGGTTTTGTGGGGACAGAGAGAAAGGAAGCACAGACAGGAGAAGAGAAGAACAACAAACGAGAATAATACATCATTAAACACATGCGACAAGAATGGAATTTATTGTTTGTACTGTATGTGATCAACTCCAATCTAGAGCTGACACATGAGTTCCTTCAGCAGATTTTTTTGGGAAAAGGAAGTAAGACTGTTGATGTGAACTCATTGTCGTCATTGTGGTTGAAACATTTTGTCCTTTCTAAGTTTGTATGTCCGTAGTGGAGACTGCTGAGTCACTGTGCTGAACTTTTGGACCAAGCGTCACCATTAATCGACAGTTAGTGTCATGGAAAAAGTAGCGGTACTTCTTTAAAATAGCCTAAATCACTAGATTATTTAGTAATTAATTGTATTTTACAGTGCCTTGCAAAAGTATTCGCCCCCCTTGAATCTTGCAACCTTTCGCCACATTTCAGGCTTCAAACATAAAGATATGAAATTTAATTTTTTTGTCAAGAATCAACAACAAGTGGGACACAATCGTGAAGTGGAACAACATTTATTGGATAATTTAAACTTTTTTAACAAATAAAAAACTGAAAAGTGGGGCGTGCAATATTATTCGGCTCCTTTACTTTCAGTGCAGCAAACTCACTCCAGAAGTTCAGTGAGGATCTCTGAATGATCCAATGTTGTCCTAAATGACCGATGATGATACATAGAATCCACCTGTGTGTAATCAAGTCTCCGTATAAATGCACCTGCTCTGTGATAGTCTCAGGGTTCTGTTTAAAGTGCAGAGAGCATTATGAAAACCAAGGAACACACCATGCAGGTCCGAGATACTGTTGTGGAGAAGTTTAAAGCCGGATTTGGATACAAAAAGATTTCCCAACTTTTAAACATCTCAAGGAGCACTGTGCAAGCCATCATATTGAAATGGAAGGAGCAACAGACCACTGCAAATCTACCAAGACCCGGCCGTCCTTCCAAACTTTCTTCGCAAACCAGGAGAAAACTGATCACAGATGCAGCCAAGAGGCCCATGATCACTCTGGATGAACTGCAGAGATCTACAGCTGAGGTGGGAGAGTCTGTCCATAGGACAACAATCAGTCGTACACTGCACAAATCTGGCCTTTATGGAAGAGTGGCAAGAAGAAAGCCATTTCTCAAAGATATCCATAAAAAGTCTCGTTTAAAGTTTGCCACAAACCACCTGAGAGACACACCAAACATGTGGAAGAAGGTGCTCTGGTCAGATGAAACCAAAATTGAACTTTTTGGCCACAATGCAAAACGATATGTTTGGCGTAAAAGCAACACAGCTCATCACCCTGAACACACCATCCCCACTGTCAAACATGGTGGTGGCAGCATCATGGTTTGGGCCTGCTTTTCTTCAGCAGGGACAGGGAAGATGGTTAAAATTGACGGGAAGATGGATGCAGCCAAATAGAGGAACATTCTGGAAGAAAACCTGTTGGTATCTGCACAAGACCTGAGACTGGGACGGAGATTTATCTTCCAACACGGCAATGATCCAAAACATAAAGCCAAATCTACAATGGAATGGTTCAAAACTAAACGTATCCAGGTGTTAGAATGGCCAAGTCAAAGTCCAGACCTGAATCCAATCGAGAATCTGTGGAAAGAGCTGAAGACTGCTGTTCACAAACACTCTCCATCCAACCTCACTGAGCTCAAGCTGTTTTGCAAGGAAGAATGGGCAAGAATGTCAGTCTCTCGATGTGCAAAACTGATAGAAACATACCCCAAGCGACTTGCAGCGGTAATTGGAGCAAAAGGTGGCGCTACAAAGTATTAACGCAAGGGGGCCGAATAATATTGCACGCCCCACTTTTCAGTTTTTTATTTGTTAAAAAAGTTTAAATTATCCAATAAATTTTGTTCCACTTCACAATTGTGTCCCACTTGTTGTTGATTCTTGACAAAAAATTAAAATTATATATCTTTATGTTTGAAGCCTGAAATGTGGCGAAAGGTTGCAAGGTTCAAGGGGGCCGAATACTTTTGCAAGGCACTGTATCTCAAAGCACCTTTATAACACTCAAGGACACTGTACAAGAAATACAAATTAAAGTGGACAAAAGCACAGATTAAAAAAAAAAGAAAATAAAACAAATTAATAAGTCAGAGCAAATCAGAAATGAGGCTCAAGCTCGATAAGATGTATTGTCTGAATTTGAAAAGTGGGAAAGAAGCTATGGTTAACTGCGACGGTTAGGGGGTAGTGAGTTCAAGAGCAGCAGGACAAAGTGACAACGTTTTAGAACCAATGGTAGTGAGACAGGCACGGGGGACAGAAAGGTGAAGGAGAGAAGAGGGCGGAAATGGTTGGGGAAAAGTTTTAATGCAATGGAGGTCAGATACAGTGGGGCAAATAAGTATTTAGTCAACCACCAATTGTGCAAGTTCTCCTACTTGAAAAGATTAGAGAGGCGTGTAATTGTCAACATGGGTAAACCTCAACCATGATAGACAGAATGTGGAGAAAAAATAACAGAAAATTACTTTGTTTGATTTTTAAAGAATTATTTCCAAATTGGACTGGAAAATAAGTATTTGGTCACCTACAAACAAGCAAGATTTCTGGCTGTCAAAGAGGTCTAACTTCTTCTAACGAGGTCTAATGATGTTCCACTCGTTACCTGTATTAATGGCACCTGTTTTAACTCATTATCGGTATAAAAGACACCTGTCCACAACCTCAGTCAATCACTCTCCAAACTCCACTATGGCCAAGACCAAAGAGCTGTCGAAGGACACCAGAGACAAAATTGTGGACCTGCACCAGGCTGGGAAGACTGAATCTGCAATAGGTAAAACGCTTGGTGTAAAGAAATAAACTGTGGGAGCAATTTTTGAAAATGGAAGACATACAAGACCACTGATAATCTCCCTCGATCTGGGGCTCCATGCAAGATCTCACCCCGTGGCGTCAAAATGATAACAAGAACGGTGAGCAAAAATCTCAGAACCACACGGGGGGACCTAGTGAATGACCTACAGAGAGCTGGGACCACAGTAACAAAGGCTACAATCAGTAACACAATGCGCCGCCAGGGACTCAAATCCTGCACTGCCAGACGTGTCCCCCTGCTGAAGCCAGTACACGTCCAGGCCCGTCTGCAATTCGCTAGAGAGCATTTGGATGATTCAGAAGAGGACTGGGAGAATGTGTTATGGTCAGATGACACCAAAATAGAACTTTTTGGTAGAAACACAGGTTCTCGTGTTTGGAGGAGAAAGAATACTGATCTGTGTAAAGGAAAGAATGAATGGGCCCATGTATCGAGAGATTTTGAGTGAAAATCTCCTTCCATCAGCAAGGGCATTGAAGATGAGACGTGGCTGCGTCTTTCAGCATGACAATGATCCCAAACACACAGCCAGGGCAACAGAAGAGTGGCATCATAAGAAGCATTTCAAGGTCCTGGAGTGGCCTAGCCAGTCTCCAGATCTCAACCCCATAGAAAATCTGTGGAGGGAGTTGAAAGTCCGTGTTGCCCAACGACAGCCCCAAAACAGCACTGATCTGCATGGAGGAATGGGCCAAAATACCAGCAACAGTGTGTGAAAAGCTTGTGAGGAGTTAAAGAAAACGTTTGGCCTCCGTTATTGCCAACAAAGTGTACATAACAAAGTATTGAGATGAACTTTTGGTATTGACCAAATACTTATTTTCCACCATGATTTGCAAATAAATTCTTTAAAAATCAAACAATGTGATTTACTAGTTTTTTTTCCCACATTCTGTCTCTCATGGTTGAGGTTTACACATGTTGACAATTACAGGCCTCTCTAATATTTTCAAGTGGGAGAACTCGCACAATTAGTGGTTGACTAAATACTTACTTGCCCCACTGTATGTAGGATGGGGCCAGCCTTGAAGAGTTTTAAAAGTGACTGGAAGAATCTTGTATTTAATTCTTTATCATTTAGATTATTTTCTGAGTTGTTTTCCAAGGCAGTGTCAGTGATATACCGAAGTCCTCATGGTATTTTAGTTTTTTATTTCTAATCTCTTGATAGTTGTCTTGGTTTTTACAAACTATTGTATTGTAATTGCTTGGCTCTAAAATTACATCATCATCATCAAGAACATGCTAATGCTGTGCAATTTGAACTTTTCACTTTCTAGTTTCCAACCACTGGTTAGCCTACCCAAGAAGACCAACAGCTATGCCCGGCGCCATTAAAAAAAGGAGTGCTTGTCACCAATTTACAAATGATGATAGACGTCCAATTGTGTTTTCTGCTGTGTTGTTTTTGGCAGCCCTTTTAATTTTTGTTTCAGTCTTAGTCTTTTGGACAATAATACTCATTAGTCTATTCATTCATTATTTACCGCTTAATCCAGGGTCGGGCAGCAGCTTTAGCAGGGAAGCCCAGACTTCTCTCTACCCACCCACTTCAACCAGCTCGTCCGGCAGGATCCCAAGGCGATCCCAGGCCAGCCGAGAGACGTAGTCTCTCCAGCGTGTCCTGGGTTGTCCCAGGGGCCTCCCGCCGGTGGGACAACTCCTCTCCAGGGAGGGAGGTCCAGGTGTATCCGAACCTGATGCCCGAGTCACCTCAGCTGGCTCCTCTCAATGCGGAGGAGTAGCGGCTTGACACTGAGTCCCTCCAGGATGACTGAGCTTCTCACCCTATCTCTAAGGGACAGCCCAGACACCTGGCGGAGGAAACACATTTCGGATGCTTGTATCCGTGATCTTGGTCTTTTGGTCACTACCCACAGCTCGTGACCATAAGTGAGGGTAGGAGTGTAGATCGACTGGTAAATCGAGAACTTAGCCTTGGCTCAACTCCTTCTTCACCACTACACACCGGTGCAGAGTCCACATCACTGCAGACGCTGCACCGACTCGCCTGTTGATCTCTTTCCCTCCTGCCCTCACTCGTGAACAAGACCCCAAGCTTCTTCAACTCCTCCACTTGGAGCAGGATCTGATCCCTGATCCGGAAAGGCCATGCCGACCTTTTTCGACTGAGCACCATGGTCTCGGATTTGGAGGTGCTGATCTTCATCCCAACCGCTTCACAATCGACTGCAAAATGCCCCAGTGAGATTTGGAGATCATGGCTTGATGACGCCTACAGCACCACATAATCTGCAAAAAGCAGAGATGCAATGCTGAGGCCACACAACCGGAACCCCTTAACACTTCGGATGCGCCTAGAAATTCTGTCCATAAAGTTATTAACAGAATCGATGACAAAGGGCAACCAACCTTGGCGGAGTCCAACCCTCACTGGGAACGAATTCGACTTACTGCCGGCAATGCGGACCAAACTCTGACACCGGTCATAGAGGCACCGAACTAATTTCGACTTTTACTAAAAATGTTTTCCTCTGTAAATTTTTTTTTAAAAAATACTCCAAAAATAAAGATTTCCAATTATTTCGAATGAACATTGACAGGCAAGCACATATTGTAGCATCTACAAGAACAATGCCAACTTGGTGAATGTGAATGCTATGCTAACGCTACGAGTTACATTTAGTGCGTGATGATTACTCAACACAGACCTTTAAAAGGTAAAGCAATATTCCATATTCTCTCTGGCCAAGATCAGAAGACACTGCTACAATGCAGGCTAACTACATATAAAATGTCACACATTGTGAATATGTGACGGAAACGTTTGTGCAATTTAGTCTCGTTCTCATCTTGTCAGATGAAAACTGGAATTTTTCTCGTTATGTTATAGTCTCCCAAAAAACATTTTTAGCTCGTTACCGTCTCATCATTGTCATGAAAATAAATGTTTGTTGACAAAGTATTTTCGTTATCGTCCTCATTAACGAAAACAACACTGGTACTACTAGCAACACTAGTAGCAACACTGTCCAATCATCCATCTGCTGTGAATTTAAATGAGTCACTTCAAATGGATTGGACGTCTAGCCCGTCAATGGCAGACAATGAGTTTAACATTAGCAATATCATCTTCACTATGTGCTTTTATTTCTGTTTCAGATAACAGTGACTTAATAGCATGTATGGTGGTCAGTAAAGATGGCGGCCAGGCTCAAAGGTTCCTTGCTGTAGATGTGTATCAAATGAGTTTGGTCGAACCAGAAACCAAACGCCTCGGATGGGGTGTCGTCAAGTTTGCTGGCCTATTACAGGTTAGGGAAACTTACTTATATGCATGTTTCATGTAAAAGGGAACAGATTTTTTTCTTGATCCAGGTGTTTTTGCATTTACTGTGCGGACTGACAGAGTAGTATTTATAATTTGTATCATTTCATACTAAACAAACAATAATTTCTCCCTTTTTGAACCGATCATTCAAATTGAAAATGTATTTTGAAGTACATATATAGTCAAGAAAGAAAACAATGGCCATGTTGCCATTGTTTCACCGCAAACATCCAGTCAAGTTGCTTGTTGTTGTCACATGATTCTGACATCATTTCTATGTAACGTAGACCTCCTTTGGATTGTCATTGTAAATATTAAAAAATGTTTTATCGACCATAGAAGAGTTTGTAAAAAGTCTAAAATGTTCATACGGTGGAGGTTCCTAAAGTTGTATTTTTTTTTTAAAATCATTCAATAGGGCACGCAATGTTTCCTTCCCCCTTACTTGTTAACCCTCTTGTGACTTGTATTGAACTTTTCTCACACCATTAGGACATGCAGGTGTCTGGTGTTGAAGATGACAGCAGAGCTTTAAACATTGTTATACATAAGCCCAGTTCCAACCCCCACGCCAAGCCGCTACCGATCCTCCAGGCCAACTTCATTTTTGCTGACCACATCCGCTGCATTATTGCCAAGCAGAGACTGGCCAAAGGTCGCATCCAGGCACGACGCATGAAAATGCAACGAATAACAGGTGAGAATAGGAGTACAGTGGCACCTCTACTTACGACATTAATTGGTTCTGGAAGTACTCTTGTAACCCGAAAATTAGGTAATTTTAATAATATTAATAATCTGTTCCAAGCACTACTGACACACCAGATTAGATTTTATAATTGAGGTAAAACCGGAATAAAACAACAGCCAAACACATTCGAATCATTCCATATACAGTGGGGAGAACAAATATTTGATACACTGCCAATTGGCAGTGTATCAAATAAATATTTTCCCAACAAAACAAGTATTTGGGAGAACAAGTATTTGATACACTGCCAATGGGAAAACCCATTGGCAGTGTGTCAAATACTTGTTCTCCCCACTGTACATTGAGGAGCAGAAGTATTTTCACTCCTTGTGATTTTGCAAGTTCAACCACTTAAAAAATAGGTTGAGGTCTGAAATTTCAACCATAGATGCATTTCCACTCATAGAGACTTGATCTAAAAAAATTCCAGAAATTGCATTGTATGATTTTTTAAGTAATTTATTTGTAATTTACTAGTGTTGATAAGTATTTTTACCCCTGAGAATCAGCAATAATTATGACACTCAAAGAGTTGTCAGTCTACCTTCAAAAAAGTCCACCTTTAACACATGAGTCCAAATCAAAGGATCAGCACATCAGCAAGCTCAGCAGCAGCCAGATAACAAACCTGATTATTTGAGGCTACCTCTACATTAGGAAGGATTAGTTAGACTATACGGCATGTCGGCTACACTAATGTGTCTCTTATTAATGCAAGAACTTAAAAAGATAAGTTAGCCGGCTGTCTCCGAACATCAATCGGATACTAAGGAAGTTACGTCATGGAGCATGCCATCGCCATTTTTAGTGGGTCATGACTGCATTGTAAACAATGGAGGCGGACGATCAAGACGTGGCATTCCCATACCTGTCAACCCGAGGCTGTTGGCAATCTTACAAATAGTGATGTATGCCCTTACAAATTGGTGACTAATCTTACAACGTTGTATGTAATGTGCAACATGAAACAAAAATAAAACTCAATTTTTAGAGTAATATGAATTTATTGGTAATATTGCAACATATAACCTGGTGCAATCAAAGAACAATATCTTCAGCTACATCATGATTACTAAAATTTAACAGTGACTTTTGTTATAATTGTATGTAGCACTTTTGGCAATTTTTATCATGTCTTGATGGCTGCACTTCATGGCACTTCAGCTCGCAATTCAGTTTGACTTCAAGGTAGTTCGTTAGTGTGTCCAATTATAAATTAAAAAGGTCAATTGATAAAATTAACTTACCGATGCAATCTTTGAGTCAGAGAACTTTTCTTTTGCTAAGTCTGAGAAGTGATCAGTAATAGGCAAATTGTGTTCGGTAACAAATTGGCAGAATAAAATCTCCGCTTTCGTCACTTTTCATTCTGCAGACTTCATTTTTATGACCAGTGTTGTTTATCTTACTTTTAAAAAGTAATTAATTACAGTTCCAAATTACTTCTCCCAAAAAGTAATTGAGTTAGTAACTCAGTTACCTGAATGTGAGAATAATTAGTTACTAGGCAAAGTAACTGGTGTTACCGTTGATGTTTTATTTTTTCTTTCATTTTTTCAAAAAAAAAAAACAACAACAACATTTGCTATGTTTGGAAGTCATTTAATGTTGTGTATCAACTGTTAAAGTTGTTAAAATTGCTCCCGTTCCCTTCTGTCTACTTTCGACATGTAAAAGTTTTAAAACTGTTTCATTATTTAAAGATAGATTCAAGTCAAGATTTTGCCGATTTCGGAGTATTTTAGATACAAAGTTACATAGGTTCGTTAGGAAGGTTCACTACAACAGAGCCTTTCTGAGAAGTCTACTGCTTTAAAATGGCTGCTGTTTACTAACGCCGCCGAGTCTGTCATTTCGCATGTAGTTCTATATGCATGTGATATCTAGGCGTAGATTGTAGGCTGTCGGCTACAGTCAGGAAATATTGGAGCCACCTCGCCTGGCATCTCTCCGTGTCTCTGACTTTTCTCGCGTCATTCAACCAACATAGTAACGCATAGTAACGCACAGTCTTGTTGCCGAAACGGTGACAAAATCCGAACGGAGAAAAAAAAACGTAATGCACGAAAAACGTACAGTTTTTGAATGTACGCCGTACACATTTAAAAATCAGTGCTCACTGGTACAAATTATGCCGAAACCGTACGACTTGACAGGTATGCATTCCTGGTCCTCTTTTTCTTTTCCACAGTCATTGTTTACAGTTCATCATCTAGAGTGTAGAACAGGTGTCGTGATTCTATGTCTTCGCGTGTCATTTCTGTCTCTTTTGATGAGTGCATCTGCCTCTCCGCCAACCCGTAATTTTAAGTGTGGTACCAACCATCTTACTGGATTTGAACGAGCTGTGAAAAGCTGATAATGCATTCACACATTTTTCTTGAACCTTGAAACGTACGTCGCAATAATATGCTTCAATTCAGTGCCCATTGTTGGTCCTCCCCTCGCGGATTACGCGGAGATGTGCGTTTGATTACAGAGCTCGTCTCCCGCGTTAAGTCTCCGATCAGCCAGCTGCGGGGCTGCCGCCCCCCGACCGAACCGGAGTATATAAATTACATTGAGGAAAATTAAACCCCAAAAAGTGAACTGCGTGGTACCCCAAGTCACAGAGAGGCTATATCAGTTTCATTTTTGATGACATTTCCGCCTGTCAAAACTGTCGCCACTTCCATGATCGCCACTGTTAGGCACAAGCACTCCTGGTTGCGGCTTCCAGGAAATATATGCAGAGCCACACCATATGTTTGTATTTGTTATTTTCCAAGTGGTTGGAGCGCAACTGAGCATTGATTATAACATCTTAAGTGACGATGTCAGGGTTTCGTTGTGGTGTTTTTTTTTTTTTTTTTTTTTTTTTTTCAATCACAACTCGGTGACTGCTCGTAAAAGCTGAGCGTGCCCTCCCTTCACTCTCGCGTGATGCGTTCAATTGCGTTCACGAAAAAAGTGATCACAAAACGGAGTTCCCAACCCCTGATCTAGAAGGCGTAGTAATCAAAATTTCCCCGCTGGCAAGAAATAAGTTTCTAGGTTAGAGGTAAACCGCGCGGGCGATGATGTAACACATGATCATAGACTTCATAGACCCGTGCCCCGGCCTGCATTGTTGGCGTGGCCGTCAACGCTTACCAAGTGCAATCACAGACAAAGAACTTTTTTCGTTGAAAATTCTTGTGAATAAATGCTCAAATCCCTGAATTCTTTATAGATATGGAGGCAAAACAGTCGATTCTTGGTTAAAAACAAACAAACAAAAAAAAAAACAACGTGCAGTTAGCATTTATTTTACGTAAATATGTCGAACTAAGATGCTAGTCTGTTATTTAATGTGGCGGCCACCTTATTTAAACAGAGCTTTTCCGGTAAGAAATTCTTGTGAATAAATGCTTAATTCCCTGAATTCTTTATAGATATGGACGCAAAAAAGTCTCGATGCTTGGTTATAAGCAAAAAAAAAAACAAAACATGCAGTTATTTTACGTAAATATGTCAAAGTACGATGCTAGTCTGTTTGTCAATGTTGTGGCGGCCTTATATAAAGGGAGCTTTTCCGGTGAAAATTCATGTGAATTAATGCTTAAATCCCTGAATTCTTTATAGATATGGACCTAATACTGTCTCTATTCTTTGTTAAGATATAAAAAACTGGGCAACTAGCATTTATTTCATGTAAATATGTCAAAGTACGATGCTAGTCTGTTAGTCACTGTGGCGGCAGCCTTACAACTAAGAGCTTTTTACGTTGAAAATTCGTGTGAAAAAAACGAAAACTATAATAATTACCTTGACTCCTCGGACAAATTCCTCCTGAGACAATCCTTCCTGTTTGTATGCGGTAGAGCTTTCGTACTTTTTCAACCTAAATCTGACGTTCGATCGCTGCATGTGTCGCTACGACCGACTGCGAATAATTAAAGCAGATTGTGGGATGACCAAGACTTGAAGGCATGGCGCAGTGAAGGTTGAATCTGACCCGTCAATATCATTATGAAGTCTATGACATGATTCTGCTCTTTTCTATGCATGCAGGCGCACCTTGCAGAAGTGAGGGGGGCTTAAACGCACCTTAAACTTGTACAATATAAAAATAGTTGGCAAAATACCCTGGAGAAAATTATCTGTCGTAGTTTTGACGTAGCCTGAGTCAGGTGTGTTGGAGGAGGGAGACATGGAAAACAAGCAGGATAGGAGCTCTCGAGGACTGGAGTTGGATACCCCTGTATTATGACCAATAGAGCAGCAGGATCTCATGGCACGACATTTAAAAGCAAAAAACAGAAGTTACACACGCAATGCCGTCTTTTACAGTATTGCGTAGTATTTTTGCCTCCTGTCACCTAAAATTTCTTTCTAAACAAGAGGCAATATATTTTCGTTCAAACATGTTGTAACCTGAAAATAACGATTTGTAGAGACATTCGTAATTAGAGGTACCATTGTAGCAAGGTATTTGTCTTTGCAGATTGTCAGACATCGAGGTGATGGTAATCTGCTCAACTGAGAATGTATGGGGAAAAAATTGTGGCTACAAAACTAACATTTCAACTCGTTAGTACCATTGTAGCAAGGTATTTGTCCGTGCAAATTGTCAGACATCGAGGTGATGGTAATCTGCTCGACTGAGAATATATGGGAAAAAAATTGTGGCTACGAAACTAACATTTCAACTCGATATCGATATTCTATATTCTACTGTTTTCGATACTACACACAAGTTTGTGCAAGTATTTCTCCATATTACTGACAAAAACCTCGAATTGCATCAAAATTAAAAGGAAGTGACCAAAAATGTACAGGAAGTGACTCCAGTATGCCCCAAAATCATCGGAAAGTGACCCAAATCTAACAGAAACTGAACTGAAATCAACAGGAAGTGACCCACAAGTGCCCTAAAATCAACAGGAAATTATTTAAAATGGACAAGTGACCCCAGAATGCCTCAAAATGTACTCTAAGTGGCCTAAAATCAAAAGTGACCAACTAAGTACCTTAAAATTAACATTGAAGTAATGCAAAATTAATACAGTGCCTTGCAAAAGTATTCGGCCCCCTTGAATCTTGCAACCATTCGCCACATTTCAGGCTTCAAACATAAAGATATGAAATTTAATTTTTTTGTTAAGAATCAACAACAAGTGGGACACAATCGTGAAGTGGAACAACATTTATTGGATAATTTAAACTTTTTTAACAAATAAAAAACTGAAAAGTGGGGCGTGCAATATTATCGGCCCCTTTACTTTCAGTGCAGCAAACTCACTCCAGAAGTTCAGTGAGGATCTCTGAATGATCCAATGTTGTCCTAAATGACCGATGATGATAAATAGAATCCACCTGTGTGTAATCAAGTCTCCGTATAAATGCACCTGCTCTGTGATAGTCTCAGGGTTCTGTTTAAAGTGCAAAGAGCATTATGAAAACCATGGAACACACCAGGCAGGTCCGAGATACTGTTCTGGAGAAGTTTAAAGCCGGATTTGGATACAAAAAGATTTCCCAAGCTTTAAACATCTCAAGGAGCACTGTGCAAGCCATCATATTGAAAAAGAAGGAGCATCAGACCACTGCAAATCTACCAAGACCCGTCCGTCCTTCCAAACTTTCTTCTCAAACAAGGAGAAAACTGATCAGAGATGCAGCCAAGAGGCCCATGATCACTCTGGATGAACTGCAGAGATCTACAGCTGAGGTGGGAGAGTCGTACACTGCACAAATCTGGCCTTTATGGAAGAGTGGCAAGAAGAAAGCCATTTCTCAAAGATATCCATAAAAAGTCTCGTTTAAAGTTTGCCACAAGCCACCTGGGAGACACACCAAACATGTGGAAGAAGGTGCTCTGGTCAGATGAAACCAAAATTGAACTTTTTGGCCACAATGCAAAACGATATGTTTGGCGTAAAAGCAACACAGCTCATCACCCTGAACACACCATCCCCACTGTCAAACATGGTGGTGGCAGCATCATGGTTCGGGCCTGCTTTTCTTCAGCAGGGACAGGGAAGATGGTTAAAATTGACGGGAAGATGGATGCAGCCAAATACAGGAACATTCTGGAAGAAAACCTGTTGGTATCTGCACAAGACCTGAGACTGGGACGGAGATTTATCTTCCAACAGGACAATGATCCAAAACATAAAGCCAATTCTACAATGGAATGGTTCAAAAATAAACGTATCCAGGTGTTAAAATAGCCAAGTCAAAGTCCAGACCTGAATCCAATCGAGAATCTGTGGAAAGAGCTGAAGACTGCTGTTCACAAACACTCTCCATCCAACCTCACTGAGCTCGAGCTGTTTTGCAAGGAAGAATGGGCAAGAATGTCAGTCTCTCGATGTGCAAAACTGATAGAAACATACCCCAAGCGACTTGCAGCTGTAATTGGAGCAAAAGGTGGCGCTACAAAGTATTAACGCAAGGGGGCCGAATAATATTGCACGCCCCACTTGTCAGTTTTTTATTTGTTAAAAAAGTTTAAATTATCCAATAAATTTTGTTCCACTTCACGATTGTGTCCCACTTGTTGTTGATTCTTGACAAAAAATTAAAATTTTATATCTTTATGTTTGAAGCCTGAAATGTGGCGAAGGGTTGCAAGATTCAAGGGGGCCGAATACTTTTGCAAGGCACTGTAGCTCATTGCCTTAAATTGACAACAATAGACATTCAATTCATTTAAACTGAGGGGATTGGCTCTGAATGCTCATCTCTCCGTGCCGTATCATTGACGGCGCTAGACGTCCAATTCATTTTGACTGGGACGGGCAAATGATCCCAGTCAAAATCAATTGGATGTCTAGTGCTGTCAATGGCAGCCAATGAGTTAACAAAAAAATGCAAAAATCTCCTCCATTACCATTACTATCAAGAGTATTGCAAAATCAAATTTAACACATTAAAACAAATTTCTGATGACCTGTGGTAGGGTTCGGGTTTGATAAATAAATGAGTATTGATGCCTTTGCAATCAAATATATCTGGACACAATATTTCAATCTTGACACATCAATACTCTTCCAAATGGAAATCTGAATCATCTTTTTTGAATGATTTCTTTTTCTTGTGTTTGGTTAGTAATGCGGAACATGAATCCACACACCCACCACAAACAATCGTACAGTTGCCTTAATCCAACCTTTGCCAAACAAGTTATTGTACTTCATTGTAGTTGCCCATTTACAGGAATTCGTGTTAAGTGTAACAGAAAATGAAAGGATATCAATTCTGAATTACAGCAATCAGATGTAATTTACGTGAATGGTCTTGTTTTTTTGTGAACTGGAATCTGGTTCTTCTCCATTTTAAACTTCTACAATTATAGTTTTGGAAGTTAAATCTTATTTTGTATCCAAGACAGTATTGCACAACATATACAAATTACCTATTTTGAACCATACTTAACCGGTAACAATAAACAGTGGATTTTTTATATTCACATCTCCTTCCTTCTTTGGATTGCCTCATCTCTAAAATAATGGCAACGAGCCAATCAGGATGATGTGGGTTGTTTGACTTACAGTAAGTATTGAAATCATAAACTGATCCACTAACTACTACAACCTTCACTTTCATGAATGTAATCCTTTCATGCCCAAAGACTTCACCCACTTACTGGGCACTCATTTAACTCACCATTGACGGTGATAGACGCTTGTTCATTCACCCCTCCCAGTCAAAAAGGATTGGATGTCTAGTGCCGTAAATGGCCCTGAAAGATGAGTGTTCACGGATATTCCTCGCCGTTTACATGAATTTGACGTTTATCGCTGTGAATGCCATGCAATGAGTTAAATACTATGAAAAAAAAATACTTTAGATTGTAGCTTTGGGACGTAACCAGTGTGTAATTTAGCTTTGTTAGTTATATTCATTTATGAATTTATTTATTATTATGTAAAAAAACATATAAAAATACAATAAAGAATAATAATTAAAAACAAAAGTGCAAATATTTTTTAAAACAAATTTAATAACCAAAAATAGTCACCTGCCCTAAAGGGTTAAAGGTCTTAACTGTCAACTTTTGAATAGCTGTCCACTTTAGTGACCTCCGTCCCTGAAAGTGTTCATAAAGCTTCAGTTTTTATTGTTATTGTTATTGTAACTTCCATAGTTCAAAGCCCAGCCCCACTGATATACACTGCTTGCACCTACATGGTTGTGAACAGAGAGGATTTCAGCAGGTTGGTTAATTCTGTAATTGAACACCACAAACATTTTAAAAAGTGTTTTAACGCTTAACAGTGGTATGACTTAAGTCATTTGAATGTTCCTTCCAACCACAAATAGTTACTTTAATTTGCCGTAGGCTACTCTCTTTTAATTTGCTTCACCTTTTACATTCGTCACATCTCTTCCCACAGCTCTGTTGGACCTTCCTGTGCAGCCGAGCACCACGGAGGTGCTGGGTTTCGGCCAAACGGCCAACGCCTCCCCCAGTGGTCTCCCTTTCCGTTTTTATGAGCAGTCAAGACGAGCGCCCAATGACCCAACAGCCAACAGAGCGGTCTTCGGCTCAGTTGATAAAGTCCCAGGTTAGATAGTCATGAGCAGCCTTGGGTGCGTATTAATCTGGGTTTTGTGCAATTGTGTGTTTACATGTATGTGTATCATCCACAGGCTTTGCGGTGGCTCACTGTGTATCTCAACACACTCCCTCTCCGCTCTCCTCCCCTTCAACTCCCTCCAGTGGGAGCGGAAGCACAGGACGATGCGATTCGGTCACGACGAGTACCATTTCAGCTCAGAGCCCAACAGGTAACGCAGTTATCCACATATATTACTGACAAATTTTCTTACAGAGGCCCCTAAGGTAATGTTGCTGAGACTCCATGAGAGCTAATCCAATCATGTGATGGGATGGGAAATCAGGCCATCATCATCATGTCGTTTTTGGTTTTAATTAAAAAAAAAAAAAGTTTCTGAAAATGTTTTGGTTTTAAATATTAAAGTGCGTACGACAGGAGAAAAAAAAGTCTTAAATAGAATTGTTATGTGAACTAGAATCATATTTTGAGACGATTTGACTATATACAACAATTTCGCAAAGCGCAGATGAAGAGAAATTAGTGTTTTAATCTGCTGGTTAGCCACGCCTACCGTTATAGGGCTCTAGCGTCCCCAACATGTGGATGACGTCAGCGGTCTCACGATTTCATCTGATTTAGTATGCAGCCCATTGAGGGGGAATTATTCACAACGAGGAAAACGCGACGAAGAGAGCCACAAAATGTCATTGTTTGTCTCTCTACTCCAATATTTTTACAGGATATTCTTTTTATCCAAGTATTTTTCCCCAATAGCTAAATAAATGGCTTGAGAAGGACCAGTCAGCCCGTTTGAGGGAGAATTATTCAGAACGAGGAAAACGTGACGAAGAGAGCCGCAAAATCTCATTGTTTCAGTCCCTCTACTCCAATATTTTTACAGGATATTCTTTTTTATCCAAGTATTTTTCCCCAATAGCTAAATAAATGACATGCTCATGACAAATAACAGTCTGGTGCTAAACGGAATATGAAATAATAAAAATGCATTTATTCAAGACAACATGGCAAAATTACTCCATAATGGTCAAAACTGTCGACTTCACCTTTACTGTCGCACCTCCCGAACGATATTTTATGACACCTAAATCGGGCTTATGTCATGTCCCTTCCCCGGCTTCGGAGAATGTAAACAAACCAAGAGGCGTGACAGCTAGCCAACATGCTAACCCCAACCGAGTGATGTTTCAAAGTCTTGGAAGCGGAAAATCACACATAACTAGCCCGGATCATTCCACATAACGAGTGGGTTGTCCATTGTCTTTGTCGATCGGCAAACCGCCCAGCGGAGAGCAATTTAAAGCTCGTTCCCCTGCTACTACGGACAGGAGAGCTCGCCGGGGAAGCAGCTGGACAATGACCGCCGAACAAACTGCCCGACGTCGGAGGAGCATGTAGCTGCCAAATGGTCAACACGAATATGGCAAAATAATGCTTTACTACACGTCGAAGTCGTAAACAGCGAGACATTTAGTGGAGGAGGGCGGCTGCAGTTGTTGTGCAGCTAACATGTGCAGCTATTGTGTATGAGGAGAGCTTTTTACGGTACATGCCCATCCATGATCAAACGTAAGTAGTCTTTTATTTAAAGACAGTTTGTAGTGTTTACTTTGTAATCGCTGTATTCGCGGCTATTTTTAACTCAAAGTTGCAATTTCTGATCGGTCGGAAAATTTGACAGAACACCGGGCACATGAAGAGGGGAATAAGCAGAGTATAGTGCTCTCCCGGCGGGGGGGATGTGCAACAAGCCGTCGGTCGTCGGCTGTGGGGACAAAGAGCTTGTCAGCCACAAAATGCAAGCCACCTACAAATTAAAATGATCCCAGTATTTGACATAATACAAAACACGATGTTTACTCACCTCCTCGTAAGTCCCATGGCCCCACAGTAACAGGGTTTGTTTTGGCCAATATCCACCGGTGAATGGTAACCTTTTGAAACCCCAAAAAGGCGCACACGCCTCTCCCTCATTACAGCAAGATTTTTCTGCAGCCGTTTGGCTGGCGTTAAATAATAAAAAAAAACGTATTAATCCGCAAAATCAGCTGAGTCCTTAGTCCTTCTCATACAACAGTACGGCTGTATAGTGAAGAGGACTCCTTCCTCCGTACACGTCACAGCGCCCTCTTTCTCAACTCGAGACTGTTGCCGGAAGTCACTCATTTTCATGGCGCGGGATTAAAAAAACTAAATAAATATAGCGATCACTTCCACACACTTCCAAGCGGTCGATTTTATTCAGGAGCATAAAATACCGCGCCTATTATGAAATAAACATGCTTTTTCGTGTCACAGGCCCTTTAACTCATACGTGCCATTGACGGGGACTGGCCATGATCGAATGAGCGCTTATTATTATTATTACTGTTATTATTTCTAAACTAGTATAACAAATTATTGGTGTGTAATTTGACAGCTGTGACAGTATAATCTAATAGGAAAAAATTTAATGTCATGTTTGCGTGAGTATATATGCATTTTCAGCAGCCTTTTTTTTTCTTGCTATCATAATAGAAGATTTGAAAGGCAGAAAGAAAGACTGTCAGATAAGCTGAATCAGTTTTCAATTGAGCCATTTTCTGAAATACTAAAATGGTCCTTCTTCCAACCAAAGATGATGGCACTTTCTTGGAGAACACCCCTCCTTCCTCTTCATGCGGAGAAGGAGAGGAAGGCAGTGGGGACCTAACGAGCACCCTCTCAACCCAGGGTCCGCCGCCACCGACCCTTGCCCCCAGCCTCACTCCGGCCTCCCAACCTACAATCTCCCTCCTCACCGACAGCAGTGCTGACACCCTGAGCGTAGAATCGCTGACCTTGCTGCCCCCTGTGGACTCGCCGCACCTTTACCCCTGCGCCAATCCTCTTGCTGTCCCTGCGCCCTTTCTCATGAGACTGGAGGAGGAGAGCGATGAAGAGAAAACGGAAGCACGAAAAGGTGAGCAAAAGACTGAAAGCTCGCCGGTGGAGCACACCGATGCAGATGGCACACTAAAAGAGGATTTGAAGGAGGAACCGCTCATACCCACCCACGACACAGTAGACAATCCACTGGGTGAAAATGAGCATGGTGGTGCGGACTCACTTCAGTATGAGGAAGAGAGAGCGCCAGTATCTGTAATGGAACGAGAGGATGTGGAAAAGCACACAGAAATCCCCGATTCACCTGAACTAGACTAACAACAAACATTCTTCTTAATGGTGCGCTTGAACACATCTGACACTCATCCAAACGACAGTGACATGTAGAACCACCCAGCTTGCCTGCAGGCTGTGTTTATGCGGCAACGTGCAGGTAGCACGTGACTCCTAATAAGGACATGACAGCCTTTGAGGAAGAAAACTCCCACGGATGCAACTGGTGGAATGCTCAAAGCACATTTGAGTTCATCGGTTTAGCACACATGAGTTTTTAGCACGCGTGAAAGCGTGTAACCAGCAGCTTTTTTACAACTGATTGACGGGAATGTCATATGCATTACTGCTGATGTGAGGTTTTCAAAGATGTGATCTATTTTTTACGTCTTATGTTCACATACCACTGAAGTTTTGTGATAAATGCATAAACACACTGCTGCACAAGACTTTTTATGCACTATTGTGTGTAAGCAGGAACAAAGGATTCATTGATCACATGTGCTACATCTGGTTATGTCTTAATTTGCACATAGGTTAAGTATTGTTTTTCACTTAGCTGGCTCCTTAAAGGGCAGATGAAGAGTTCAATTCTTCATTTTACTCGGTCAAATTGCATTGAATGCATCATTCGCTGTGTTAAATCTCCTTTTAAAAAAAAAAAAAAAAAGAAATGACCTCGTAGTTTTTGAGTTACTGCCATAGCAACACCTTAGCAACGAGGGAAGCGCCTTGGTGCTGGCTGCTACCTGATGACGTAATTTACAGAAGACCTCGCCAGCACTCCAATACAGAAGTACTGTATAGCGCTACGCAATCCTCGTCATATATTGAAAAGATTTCCAGGGTTTTAATCATGAGATTCATCATGCCATCTCGATGTGTAGAGATAAATTGGTCACACGATGGCTCGAGACTATCAGTGGCCCAAAAACCTTTTGTGGGAGTCCAGCGAAAGAACAGCTTTCTCAATCGGTTCTTTGTTTTCAACATTTCAGTAACGACAGTTTTGATAGCCTAGCAGAATACAACGTTTTTTCAAAGATGTACAGTGTATCACAAAAGTGAGAACCCCCCTCCCCCTCACATTTCTGCAGATATATAAGTATACAAGAAAGCCCGCCCGTCTCATCAGACCATAGGACATGGTTCCAGTAATCCATGTGCTTTGTTGACATGTCTTCAGCAAACTGTTTTGGGGCTTTCTTGTGTTCCGTCTTCAGAAGAGGCTTCCTCCTGGGGTGACAGCCATGCACACCAATTTGATGTAGAGTACGGCGTATGGTCTGAGCACTAACAGGCTGACCCCCCACCTCTTCAATCTCTGCAGCAACGGTGACAGCACTCCTGTAACAAGTCACATGACATTTTGGAGGGAAAATGACAAGCAGTACTCAATTTGGACATTTAGAGATGTACGTAGTTTCTAAGGGGTGTACTCACTTTTCTTGCTAGGGGTTTAGATAATAATGGCTATATTTTGAGTTACTTTGAGGGAAAAATAAATTAACTCTATTAGATAAGCTGCACACAGACTACTTTTCATTGTGTGAAATTGTCATTTTGTCAGTGTTGTCCCATGAAAAGATATACTTAAATATCTGCAGAAATGCGAGGTGTTAACTCACTTTTGTGATACACTGTACGCATTAGAAATGACATAGTCGTTTCGACGAGCTCGTACAAAGTTTAAATTCGTCAAATTACATCCAAGTCCGACAAACTCTTCATCTGCCCTTTAAATGAGTTCATACCTGGCAGTTTGCCAATGTTGTACTTCTGTTTAAAATATTGTTGCACCGATACCATTTTTTGGCTCCATATACAGATTCCGATAACTAGCTCTGTGGTTGAGTTGGAAAGCAAAAAATGCCCGATGCCGACACTGGTCTGATACCACGTTTTTTTTTTTTGTTTGTTTAATATTTTGAAAAAAAATCTGCATACTCATTTGACTGTAAAACAATTGTTATCATGGCTTGGTCAGACACTGCTTAAATCATTTGCTGAAATTGACAGCGCTGGACGCCCAATTCATTTGAAGTGGGAAGGTGGCAGCGGATCATCCGCTGCCACCTTCCCACTTCAAATGAATTGGACATCTAGTAGTGATAATTCACACCAGAAGCATGAAAAGACATCATCACTCTGACCAAAATTGCCTCAGGGCGGTCATGTTGGTAGGGGCGACATTCCCATCAAAGTCAATGCATTGAGATTAGAATTAAGTCATAACTGTCTTATTTCTCAACCCAAGATTATTTGACCCATATCAAAGCATCCGCTATTCATTCAATCACTACCATTGACGGCGCTAGATGTCCAATCCATTCGAACTGGGAGGACTGCCAGCAAATGAACAAACGTTCATTCATGCTGCCATTCATGCTGTTAGCCAGTCATGCTAACATAATTTTACTCCCGTATTTATACCGTTTGGTATCGGTGCAACACTAGTTTCAAAGTGGCCCTGCAGGCACAAGGATGAGATCTAAGCGATGCAGTAAATTTATCTTAATAAAAAAAATCAACGATAACTTCCTAGATTGAGATCAAACATTCCATTTTGGGGGGACAGTTACAGACAGTTGAGAGTTCATAATGACTCACATCTTCAAAAGAAATCTTTAGTTTCAAATGCTTCCTCATCATGTGGTTTAGTGGAAACTTGCTGGCACAAGATCAGCAGTCTTTTTAGCTAACTTGTAATAGCTTGAATGAAGCTATTCCATACTAGCACACCACTGTAAAGTGTTTGAATTGTTCAAATTGCTCTTGAATCCAACAGAGAAGATGAAGCCATCTTTCTCACCGATTGTATACACTGCTGGCCAAAAGTATTGGCACCCCTGCAATTCTGTCAGATAATGCTCAATTTCTCCCAGAAAATCATTGCTATTACAAATGCTTTGGTAGTAATATCTTCATTTATTTTGCTTGCAATGAAAAAACACAAAAGACAATGACAAAAATGTAAATCCTATCATTTTACTCAAAACTCCAAAAATGGGCAGTAAAGAAGTATTGGCACCCTCAGCCTAATACTTGGTAGCACAACCTTTAGACAAAATAACTGCGAACAACCGCTTTCAGTATCCATCAATGAGTTTCTTACAATGCTCTGCTTGAATTTTAGACCATTCTTGAGCCAACTGCTCCAGATCTGTGAGATTTGAAGGGTGCCTTCTCCAAACTGCCATTTTCAGATGTCTCCACAGGTGTTCTATGGGATTCAGTTCTGGACTCATTGCTGGCCACTTTAGAAGTCTCCAGTGCTTTCTCTCAAACCATTTTCTAGTGCGTTTTGAAGTGTCTTTTCGGTCATTGTCCTGCTGGAAGACCCATGACCTCTGAGGGAGACCCAACTTTCTCATAGTGGTCTCTACATTATGCTGCAAAATTTGTTGGTAGTCTTCACACTTCTTAATGCCATGCACATGGTCAAGCAGTCCGGTGCCAGAGGTAGCAAAGCAACCCCAAAACATCAGGGAACCTCTGCCATGTTTGACCATGGGAACCATGTTCTTTTCTTTGAAGGCCTTGTGTTTTTTTCCTGTAAACTATGTTGATGCCTTTTCCCAAAAAGCTCTACTTTTGTCTCATCTGACCAGAGATCATTCTTCCAAAATGTTTTTAGCTTTTTCAAGGTAAGTTTTGGCAAACTCCAGCCTGGCTTTTAAATATGTCTCTGGGTCATAAGTGGGGTCTTCCTGGGTATCCTACCATAGAGTCCCTTTTCATTCAGGCACCGACGGATAGTGCGGGTTGACACTGTTGTACCCTCGGGCTGCAGGACAGCTTGAACTTGTTTGGACGTTAGTCGAGGTTCTATATCAAACATCCGCACAGTCTTTAATTGAAATCTCTCGTCAATTTTTCTTTTCCGTCCACATCTCGGAAGGTTAGCCACAGTGACATGGGCTTTACACTTATTGATGACACTGGGCACGGTAGACACAGGAACATTCAGGTCTTAGGAGACGGACTTGTAGCCTTAAGATTGCCCATGCTTCCTCAAACATTTTGCTTCACATGTCCTCAGACAGTTCTTTGGTCTCTTTCTGTTCTCCATTCTCAATGTGGTACAAGGACACAGGACAGAGGTTGAGTCAACTTTAATCCATTTTAACTGGCTGCAAGTGCGATTGTTATTGCTAACACCTGTTATGTGCCACAGTTAAGTAACAAAGTAACAGGTGCAGTAATTACACAAATTAAGAGAAGTATCACATGATTTTTCAAAAAGTGCCAATACTTTTGTCCGGCCCATTTTTTAGAGTTTTGTGTAAAATGATAATGATTTTTTTTTTCCCATTCTCTTTTGTGTTTTTTCATTGCAAGCAAAATAAATGAAGATATTACTACCAAAGCATTTGTAATTGCATTCATTTTCTGGGAGATATTGAGCATTATCTGACAAAATTGCAGGGGTGCCAATACTTTTTTGCCAGCAGTGTACGCTTCATTTTCCCTGAAAAGAGCTGACCTGACCTCAGTTCAACCAACAGAAATATTAGCAAAACGTCTAATTTACCATCGCATATCTTTATATCTACAAAAGTTTTTTTTTCAAGGTTAAACACGAATGTGACGCACAACTTTTCGCAACCTATTCTGTCATCAACATTTTGACATTGAATTCATTAGCTTCTTGAGAAACAGCGGTCTTTCATTTTTCAGCTTTCTTCTGTGCCATCGTCTCACTTTTTCACCAGACTTCCTTAAAGTTGAATTTGTAATCAAAAAACAGCAATACCCCTCCACCCTCCTCATTTTACTGCTGTAAATAGCACGTGAGGATATGCTTCAATGAATTTGTCAGAAAGAGCATTTAAACACCTGATGCTCTGAAGGCTTACTGTAGAGATGTCGCCTTGATAATTTCTACCTGAAAATTCCACGACAAGCTGCCATTTACTATCTGATTGTACTGTGTGTGCGTGTGCAAGCGCTGTAAATGCTTCTGCCTTTTAAACATGTGTTGTTAAATACTTTAAAAAAGAGGCGTAAATAAAGAGCTGCAATAAATTATTCTACTAACAACGCTGAGACTGCAGAGTTTCTTTTACAAACTGAAGAACAAAAAAAGAATTGCTCCAAAAATATGAAACAATAATCTATATGTCAGTGAACACTCTGTGTGGACTACATGCATGCACATCAGAGAGAACAGTGACTTATGCAAATATGTTTCCTGATCATATCGTTCTTCCTGTCTTCAAGGAAGCCTGTGTGTGCACGTGTAAATGTATTCCGGGCACTCCGATGACGTGTTTGCATGCGTGGAAGTCTATCAGTACTACTCCGGTGGTGTCACCATTAGATGCAAGTTTCAACTCACTGGCCGCCATTAACAGCACGAGACACCCAATTCAGTTTGACTGGGAGGAGTGGATGCGACTGGTTGGCAACCAGTACAGGGTGTTCTCCAGCACGTCTGCGACCCTTTTGAGGATAAGCCGTTCAAATGATGAATGAAAAATAAATGAATGGAAGGGGAAGAATGAACGAATGTACATAAGTGTGTATAATATATGAGTGATGGTGAGAGCTTCAAATTACGACTAATAAATGATGCATGCCATTCTTTAGTATCGTAACCCTTTGAAATGATCGGATTTACAAGGGAATTAGAAGACTGTAATTTCATAAACTAAAATCTACTGAGCAGATAAAGATAAGATTGTGGTGGCACGAAAACGTGATGACCGAGCAGAGTTTATCAGAAATGCAGTATGACATTTCTTCCTGGAAAAAAAGGGGCCAAAAATTTTTTAATTTTTCATGGTGGGAAGAATGCGTTAAGGGTGAACAGAATCTAGCACATCTTCTTGGTTATGTTATTTGCCCCCTCATGCAGTGGTATGAAAAAGTATCTGAACCTTTTGGAGTTACTTACATTTCTGTATAAAATCACCATTAAATTTGATATGAGCTTTGTCAAAATCACACAGATGAAAAGCAGTGTCTGCTTTAACTAAAACCACCCAAACATTTATAGGTTTTCATATTTTAATGAGGATAGTATGCAAACAATGACATAATGGGGCAAAAAAAGTAAGTAACCAGCACATTTAATATTTTGTGCCCCCCCTGGAAGCAATAACTTCAACAAGACGCTTCCTATAGCTGTAGATCAGTCTGGCACATGAATCAGGACTAATCTTGGCCCATTCTTCTCTACAAAACTGCTGTAGTTCAGTCAGATTCCTGGGATGTCTGGCATGAATGGCTGTCTTTAGGTCATGCCACAGCATCTCAACGGGGTTCAAGTCTGGACTTCGACTTGGCCACTCCAGAATGTGTATTTTGTTCTTCTGAAGCCATTCTGAAGTTGATTTATTTCCGCGATTTGGATCATTGTCTTGTTGCAGCATCCATCCTCTTTCTAGCTCAACTGTCTGACAGACGGCCTCAGGTTTTCCTGCAAAACATCTGATAAACTTTTGAATTAATTCTTCCATTAATGATTGCAAGTTGTCCAGGCCCTGAGGAAGCAAAACAACCCCAAATCATGACACTCCCTTCACGATGCTTCACAGTGAGGACGAGGTGTTGATGTTGGTGAGCTGCAGTGGCGTTACCAGGGGGGGGCAGTGCCCACCCACGGACACGCTCTGCCCACTCAAAGAAAACTGGATCTAGTCCTAACGGCAGTCTGGGCACCACGTATGGTATCCCATTCATCTAGTACAGTGGTCTCAAACCGGTCCTCAAAGGGCCGCAGGGGGTACTGGATTTCATTCCAACCAAACGAGACAAATACCTTTTCACCAATCTGGTTTCTTACAAGTGTAATCAGTTGATTGCAATCAGGTGCTGCTTATGTTAGTAGAAACCTCATTGGTTGAACTGTTTGTGCTGGATCTGTTGGAACAAAAACCAGGACCCACTGCGGCCCTTTGTGGAGTCGGTTTGAGACCGCTGATCTAGTACTAATGTGTTCTAAGTTTTAACCTTTGCGTTGTGGCCACCTCTTTCACCTTAAAAAAAATGAAATGAAATGTTGGTTTTGTTCCTAGGGGGCGCTACTCATATTTATGCATATTTTGACATCAAACAAGCAACAATGTTTTTACACAGTGGCATCCTCCGTGGAGTCCTCCCATGAACACCATTCTTGACCATAGTTTTACATAAAGTTGATGAGTGCACAGAGATACTGGACTGTGCCAGTGATTTCTGTAAGTCTTTAGCAGACACTCGAAGGCAGGGGTGCCCAAGTCTGGTCGTCAAGAGCCCCTATCCAGCTTGTTTTCCATGTCTCCCTCCTTGAACACACCTGAATCAAATGATCAGCTCATCAGCAAGCTCTGCAGGAGCCTGAAAATGATTATTAATGATCCTGATTATTTGAGTCAGGATCACACCTGAATCAAATGATCAGCTCATCAGCAAGCTCTTCAGGAGCCTGATATTGATCCTGATTATTTGAGTCATGTGTGTTGGAGGAGGGAGAAATGGAAAACAAGCTGGATAGGGGCTCTCGAGGACTGGAATTGAGTACCCCTGCACTAGGGTTCTTTTTTTTCTCTCTTGAGTATTCTACGCTGAACTCTTGGCGTCATCTTTGGTGGACGGCCATTCCTTGGGCGAGAAGCAACGGTGCCAAACTCTATTTGTAGACAACTTCTCTGACTGTCGATTGATGAACATCCAGACTTTTAAAGATGGTTTTGGATCCTTTCCCAGCTTTATACAAATGAATAATCCTTTATCGCAAGTCTTCAGACAGCTCTTTTGACCGAGCCATGATGCACATAAGATCATGCTTCTCATCAAGACAATTCTTACCAGATGTGTGTTTTATAGTAGGCAGGGCAGATTTAAACCACTCACCAGTGATTGGGCACACAGCTGAATTAAAATGTTTGGTAGAAAATTGGTTTCAATTGCTCTTTAAGTTTCCATAGGCAGAGCGTTGACTTATTTTCCCCCCTACTGTCATTGTTTGCTTGCTAGCCACATTAAAATCTGAAAACCTATCAATTTTGGGGTGGTTTTAGTTAAAGCAGACACTTTGTGTGATTTTGACAAAGCTCAGATCACATTTGATGGTGATTTTATGCGGAAATGTGAGAAACTTAGGCTATGATTACACCGCAAGGCGAGATGCTGAAATCCATTTTTTCAATGCCAGTACTGCTCAAATAAGAGGGGGGGTCAGAACGATGACGGGGGTGGCGCATGTGACCTCAGGGAACATACAGTATTTCTGGCCGCACTAGAATAAAGTGTAATTGCACATCCACTCAGTGAGTAGCAGTGGCACCCTCATTTTCAGAGTGCACAGTATTTTTAAACCAAACAAGGCCATACAGCAAAGAGGACTGGCGATATAAAGAGCTAAGACGAGGAAATATGATGACGCGTGTGTAGCATTTGGCTTTTGGCTTTGACTTTTAATACAGTGGGAGATGAGAAAAGCCCAGTTGTTTACTGTGTCTAAAATTGTTTGCAGTGGACATCAGGAAGCCAAATCAATTGAGACGTCACTGAAAGAAATTAGACCCCAATTACATTGATAAAAGACTGCTTGCAGCAAAATAAAAACTGTCCCTCTCTCCAATGACAGTCGTTATTGTTGTATTGGTTGTTTTTTCCTGTCAAATTGTTTGGCACATTGTCCCCATGAGTTAATATTACTAAACAATTTTTGTTATTATTATTTATTGATGTCTAGTTTTCAGTATTAAATGGTCAAAAATGTACCTTGAGTGTATTTTTAGTTTAGTTAAATTCAGGCAAATTGATTCATTTGTGGAGAACTTTGGCAAACTGCATGGGGATATTTCTTCTGGGGCATTTGTGATGACTAACGAACTATGCTATGTTGTGTTTGGCGATCCTCATTATTTACACAGAAGTCTAGACAAAATGTAATGCCTGACAGACAAGTCAGATGACATTTTTTTGGTTGAATTACTGCTGTGCATTAGGAATCAAATATTCTCTCAACATTGGTGGTTTTATTTTAAGTGTATATCTATGCTCACAATATGAATTGATAATCACTGTGGTTTGAATCAAATGACATTGTATTTTTATGTTAAAATCCTCTTATTCTAAATGGAACTTGTTTCTTCTCTCTCAAAATTTCCAACTTCCTTCTTAGATGTCAGCCTGACTTCTTCATTCATAATACTGCTCTCATATACTCATGATGTGTCAATGCTGCCCATTTCTGTTAAACGTGTGCGTGTCATAGTACATTACTAGTAATAGTAGCCACACCTACTTACCATTTTTTTCACAGATGAGTCACTGTGCTGACTGTACTGTCATTGTGTCTTATCATAAATGTCCAGTAGGAAAAGAAAAGACAAAATATTTACTTTCAGTTTAATTTAAAACAAATATTTATTATAATAGTTTTCACAAATGTATCTGCACAGCAGACATAGCTGAACTAGAGACTGTCACTGTACCATTTATCTGCATTAACAATAACATTAGAGTATTGAAGTAGGTTACAGAATAATTTAATCACGTGATGGCAGCACTTGCTTTCAAACGCACCAACTTCCATACACTCGTATTCCAAGAAGTGCTGAGGACATTGTGCACTGTTGTTTTTATTATAATGCTCATTTTACTTGTGCGCCACAAACAGTCCTTGTCCACCTCACCATCTCTGGAGTGAATGTCTTCACGTGTTGTTATGAATGGAATAAAGTCTGTTCGCAGTAAAGTGGAGTCGATGAAAGACGGTGCAGTGCCAAACATGGCCAGTAGGTGGGAGCCTCCGAATGAAACGGTGAATGTCAAATGAATGCATAACCGTATCATAACTTGTAAGGGAATTCCAACAGGAAGCCTTGGGCGATGTTGGTGAGGGGCAGCTCTGAAACCTGCTTCCCTCCGCCGCAGAGCTCCATGATGCGTCTCCTGCAGAGTTCCTGCAGCGTGGGCTCCCATTTCCTGTACGGGACCCTTAGGGTCCTCTTGGGGGAGTTGGTATAATGCTCCAAGAGGTCGAAGAGAGTCGGGAAAGTGCGCTCGTTGCCCGAAAGTGAAAATTTTTGCCGCTTGTAGTCGATGCGTACACTGACCGGCCCGCCCTTGGCGTGATAGGACAGCGTGAAGAAGACATCCTTCTGCCGGCTGTCGCGGATGAGGTAGCTGCCCTTTGGGGCATCCTTTAACATGCGGTGGGCCTCCTCCACTCCCAGAGGGCCCCAGTAGAAGCCGCTGAGCTCCAGCTGGGCTGCCGTGTCTGTGATGATCCTGCAGTCCTCTTTGCAGTTGAACGTTGGGAAGTGGGTCCTGTACCTGCATGATGCCGAGGTAGACCTATGCTTGGGTTTCGGAGCGACCCGCTGCTGAAGAGGCTCCAACTCAGGAGGTTCTGAGCTCAAGGAGCCTGACAAGTGGTGCTTGCCCTCTGCAGCGCTATTGGTTACCATCCTATAGAACCTGCTCCCATCTTTTGACCACCACAATGGCACCTTTAAGAAGAAACCAGCAGGAGGTCAGTCCAGCATCACAGCAAATCACTTCATAAACAAACTGTTTGATAATATTAACTTTTTCATGCACAAATTGTGGCTTTTTGGGGGTTTCAGTAAGCCTTCCCAGTTGAAATGAATTGGATGTCTAGCACCATCAATAGCATGCAATTAGTTCAATACTATGGGGGTGGGGGGGTCAATTTTAGAGTGTTACATGGGGCCGTAAACATTTTTGTTGTTGTTGTATTTTTAATTAATGTATTCATAACCCAAAAATACAGAAATATTAACATATATATATATATATATATATATATATACACATATATATATATATATACACATATATATGTAAGTATATATAAGGGCTGTCAAAATTATCCCGTTAACGGGCAGTAATTAATTTTTTTTAATTAATCACTTTAAAATATTTGACGTATTTAATGCACATGCCACGCTCAAACAGATTAAAATGACAGCGTATTGTAATGTCCACTTGTTACTTGTGTTTTTTGGTGTTTTGTCGCCCTCTGCTGGCACTTGGGTGCGACTGATTTTATGGATTTCACCAGGAGCATAGTGTAATTATTGACATCAACAATGGCGAGCTACTAGTCTATTTTTTGATTGAAAATTTTACAAATTTTATTAAAACGAAAACATTAAGCGGGGTTTTAATATAAAATTTGTACTAACATTTACCTTTTAAGAACTACAACTCTTTCTAGCCATGGATCGCTTTAACAGAATGTTAATAATGTTAATGCCATCTTGTTGATTTATTGTTATAATAAACAAATACAGTACTTACCGTATTTTTCGGACTATAAGTCGCGTTTTTTTTTCATATTTTGGTTGGGGGTGCGACTTATACTCAGGAGCGACTTATGTGTGAAATTATTAACACATTATGATATAATTTCACATGTTATTTTGGTGTTTTGGACTGATGGTTTTGTAAACTTGTTAGCATGCTATAGTTATCTGAATAACTCTTAATAGCTATGGCCACGTTCGCGTTCTGCCTTTGGCAATGTATGTTCAATTGTATTATTGACTTTTTTATATTGAAATGGATGCATTTAGTTTGTGGCGCTTTCACGCCCACATGGGAGCGCACTCGCACTTGTTTACGTGAAGACGAGCGCTCGCACGCCAGAAGAAGACGGACAGCTACGTAGCTCTGGGTGAGTGAGTGGGCGAGTTAGCGAGAGAGAAAGACGGCTGCGAACCTACGTTCATTGTTTATGCTATTAAAATATCTCTACAGAGACAACGCCTGCGTGTATCATCTTTTCTGTTGTTGTTGTGTGTTTTCCACCCGCGATCGGACACTTAGAGCCAGTTGTGTGGTTGTTTGAACGGTGTGCTAATGCTAGCGAACGCATGCTAACCTGTTACGTTATTGCTGTAATAGTACCTAATTATCATTTATTTACGTTGATGCGAACCTGTTTGCTATCGAGGACCAAATTGGTTCAGCAAATTATGCGGACATCCAGCATGGTCTTTTTGGAGTTCGCTGTATATAGCCAGGACCGAGCGGTAGCGTCCTGGTGAGGACAGTATATTCGCATTTCGTTGTTCATGCACTGTACACTGTACATTTATTCAGCATGTTGTTCTCTATTGTATTTTTATATTAAATTGCCTTTCAATTCAAGATGACATATCTGTTCTATGCGTTGGATTTTATCAAGTAAATTTCCCCCAAAAATGCGACTTATACTCCGGTGCGACTTATATATGTTTTTTTTCTCTTTGTTGGGCATTTTATGGCTTGTGCGACTTATACTCAGGTGCGACTTGTAGTCCGAAAAATACGGTATGTACCGTATATTGAATGTATACATCCGTCTTGTCTTTTCTTTCCATTCCAACAATAATTTACAGAAAAATATGGCATACTTTATAGATGGTTTGAATTGCGATTCATTACGATTAATTAATTTTTAAGGCTGTTATTAACTCGCGTTAACGAGTAAAATATGCCATATTTTTCTGTAAATTATTGTTGGAATGGAAAGATAAGACACAAAATGGATATATACATTCAACATATGGTACATAAGGACTATTTGTTTATTATAACAATAAATCAACAAGATGGCTTTAACATTATTAACATTCTGTTAAAGCGATCCATGGATAGAAAGACTTGTAGTTCTTAAAAGATAAATGTTAGTACAAATTTTATATTAAAACCCTGCTTAATGTTTTCGTTTTAATAACATTTGTAAAATTTTCAATCAAAAAATAAACTAGTAGCCCGCCATTGTTGATGTCAATAATTACTTACACAATGCTCATGGATGCTGAAGCCTATAAAATCAGTCGCACCCAAGCGCCAGCAGAGGGCGGCAAAACTCCATAAAACACAACAAGTGAGCGTTTCACTGTGTACTGTCATTTAAATCTCTCTGAGCGGGGCATCTGCGTTAATTGCTTCAAATATTTTAACGTGATTAATTTAAAAAAATAATTAACGCCCATTAACGCGATAATTTTGACAGCCCTAATATATATGTGTTAATAATTTATATTATTTAACTTTTTTCTTTGTGACCAATTGTTAGGGTCTGAAGTGTTAGTATTACATTCATATCGGGAAAAAGGCAATTTTGGATAGCTGTTAACTGTAGTGACCACTGTACTGTTCCTGAAAGGGTTAAATCGACAACAAGTACCAGGCAAGAAAGGTAAACACAACTGTACTGTACTGGATTTAAAAAAAAAAGAAAAAAAGTTTAACCTTCTGGCACATGTGCACTGTACTACTTTTACTACCAGACCACCCCCACCCCCCCTTTTTTTTCTTTCTTCTTTTTGTAGTTTTAGTGTGTTATGTAACAAAAAACTTTTGTAATTTAGCAGCATCCATTTTCTTTCCGCAATATTGAGTTCCCAACCTTACATTGAGCCAATATATCTATTTAGATTAGAAAAAGGGAAAAATTGTCGAGGAAAAACGTATTCAACCCTATATCTTGTCATTTAAAAGTATTCAACCTGTCATTCAACCTGTCACACACCTTTTTCAAAGTAAAAGATCCCTGGAAATTGCCCAAAATAGCCAAGTCTGCTGAATAAAATTTGGGAGCCTTATAATGGGATTAGGAACCCCTAAAATAAACACAGTAGCACCATCAACCCATTTGCAAGAATTGACTGATTAAAAGCACTTCTGCACTATTGTATACCTGTCAATGTTCTTTCATTTTGTGACTTCTTTTAAACTGTCTTAATGCCTTTTAACCCTGTCTGCAAGAAAATCGACCTCTTGTAAACATTGATCGTTTTACTAGGGTACCAAAGTTTATGATTCTCTACTGTTCATTTCGTGAAGAACTGTTGAATAACTCGAATTTGCATATATATCATTGATACTTTGAAGTTGGGTGTTCAAACCTGAAACCTCTTTGACATTTGATACTTCACAAAGTTTCTATCTGCATTTGAACGCGCTCCCGTTGTTTAACAGTACAAAAATAAGAGAGAGCCAAGCACTGCGAACATAGATATCGAGACTGAGAATTATTTATATTACCGTTTTGCTTCTTTTTAATCCCAATCGCGAATGGAGACTCTGTACCTCCAACTGCTGTTGCGTCTCTTCGTCTATTTCAGTTCAAACTGAGTTTTGCTTCAGAGAAAAGCCTCTTTTATAGAAAGAGTGGGCGGTGCTTTGCTTCTAAACGAAAGTGAAACATGGGTGGAACCTCTCTTTCATTTCTTAGCATTCACTTTATATTTATTGGAAGGCAAGGCAAGGCAAGGCAAGGCAAATTTAGTTATATAGCAGAATTCAACACAAGGCAATTCAAAGTGCTTTATATCACATGAAGATAATAAAAATCACATTTAAATAAATACAACGTAAAAACCAAGACAAAAGATCGCATTTAATCACAAATGGAATGGAAGACTACACCACAAACAGCTGCTGGTTAATACGGATTTGTTTTTTCTTCAAATTCATGAAATGGCTTCTTAACCCTTTCAGGGACAGTGGACTATATCTTGTCATTTAAAAAACACACTTTAAAGATCAAGTGACTATTTTCGGTCTTTAAAAAAAAAAAAAGAAACTTAAAATATTACCTTTTCTCGCATCCACACATACAGACACCCACAGCCCCCCACATACACCCCCCCCCCCCCAACACACACACACACCAATACACTGCTGGCCAAAAGTATTGGCACCCCTGCAATTCTGTCAGAGAATGCTCAATTTCTCCCAGAAAATGATTGCAATTACAAATGCTTTAGTAGTAATATCTTCATTTATTTTGCTTGTAATAAAAAACACAAAAGAGAATGGGGAAAAAATTTAATCATTTTCATTTTTCACAAAACTAAAACATAAATATTGTCATCCTTTAGAAAAAACGTGATGCTTTTTGTGTTTTGATGCCAATTTGTGAAACTAACAGCACCTGTTACTTACCTGTGGCACATAACAGGTGGTGGCAATAACTAAATCACACTTGCAACCAGTTAAAATGGATTAACGTTGACTCAACCTCTGTCCTGTGTCCTTGTGTGTACCACATTGAGCAGAACAGAAAGAAGACAAAAGAACTGTCTGAGGAAAAGCAAAATTGTGAGGAAGATGGCCAATCTAAAGGCTACAAGCCCATCTCCAAAGACCAGTGTGTCTACCGTGCGCAGTGTCATCAATAAGTGTAAAACCCATGGCATTGTGCCTAACCTCCCTAGATGTGGACGGAAAAGAAAAATTGCCGAGCGATTTCAACGAAAGCTTGTGCGGATGGTGGATAAAGAACCTCGACGAGCATCCAATAAAGTTCAAGCTGCACTGCAGTCCATGGGTACAACAGTGTCAAACCGTACTATTTGTCAGCGTCTGAATGAAAAGGGACTCTATGGTAGGATACTCAGGTAGACCCCAGTTCTGACCAAGAGACATAAAAAAGCCAGGCTGGAGTTTGCCAAAACTTACCTGAGAAAGCCAAAAATGTTTTGGAAGAATGTTCAGATGAGACAAAAGTAGAGCTTTTTGGGAAAAGGCATGAACAGAGTTTACGGGAAAAAAACGAGGCCTTCAAAGAAAAGAACACGGTCCCCACAGTCAAACATGGCGGAGGTTTCCTGATGGTTTTTGGTTGCTTTGCTGCCTCTGGCACTGGACTGCTTGACCGTGTGCATGGCATTATGAAGTCTGAAGACTACCAACAAATTTTGCAGCATAATGTAGGAACCACTGTGAGAAAGCTGGGTCTCCCTCAGAAGTGATGGGTCTTCCAGCAGGACAATGACCCAAAACACACTTCAAAAAGCACTAGAAAATGGTTTGAGAGAAAGCACTGGAGACTTTGTGCATTGTAAGAAACTCATTGATGGATACCGGAAGCGGTTGTTCACAGTTATTTTGTCTAAAGGTTGTGCTCCCAAGTATTAGGCTGAGGGTGCCAATACTTTGGTCGGGCCCATTTTTAGTGTTTTGTGTAAAATGATAATGATTTAAATTTTTTTTCATTCTCTTTTGTGTTTTTTCATCCATCCATCCATCCATTATCTTCCGCTTGTTCCGGGGTCGGGTCGCGGGGGCAGCAGCTTTAACAGGGAAGCCCAGACTTCCCTCTCCCCAGCCACTTCAACCAGCTCCTCCGGCGGGATCCCAAGGCGTTCCCAGGCCAGCCGAGAGACATAGTCTCTCCAGCGTGTCCTGGGTCGTCCCCGGGGCCTCCCGCCGGTGGGACATGCCCGGAACACCTCTCCAGGGAGGCGTCCGTGTTTTTTCATTGCAAGCAAAATAAACGAAGATATTACTACCAAAGCATGTGTAATTGCAATCATTTTCTGGGAGAAATTGAGCATTATCTGACAGAATTGGAGGGTTGCCAATATTTTTGGCCAGCAGTGTACATACTGTATTTTCCGCATTACAAGGCGCCTCTTCAATGAATGGTCTATTTAAAACTGTTTTCATATACAGGACGCATCGCATTATAAGGCGCAGGGGTAGTAGTAGTAGCAGTGTTGTTTTTGTCAGCGATGATGACAATGAAAATATTTCGTCATCGAGCACTTTTTTCATAATGATGACGAGACAATAATGAGCTAAAAACAAGTTTTGGGTGACTAAAACATGACGGGACGAATGCCAGATTTCAACTGACGAGACGCGAAGGAGACGGAAATGCGTTTCCGTTAAAAGTTCACAATGTGTGACATTTTTATGTGTTGTTAGCATAGGCGGATTTTGACTTTTGTGGCAAGGGGGGCAAAAATGTTGATGACCTCGAAACGCAGTGTCAGCAATAAAATTAACTTACAAGATATATGCCAGCATAGGAGCTTAGCCCATGCGCGTACATACAGACATTCCAGCTGTGTGTATGTACGCGTGCGTATGTATGTGTGTGTTAGCATGCGTGTTTGTGTGTCTTACCTAGTGGACAAGTAGATGCCACATCCGTTTTGAGTGAATAATTCAGCCAGGAAAATTTATAATAATACGTTGAGAATGAGCCTTTTTTTTGTTTCCCATCATTTTTTAGGGTTGACGTCTTAAGTGGAGCAAACTGAAACTCTGCTCACCATTTTGACGGTGCTCTCTGGCGTTTCATGGTCCACATCTTAAATCCTTGGTTCTCGCTCAGTAGTTGTTGTCGCTTTTGAAAGCTTAGGTTTGAAAAAAATTACGTATATCGATCTTGCCTCTTCTGTCCTCGGGTGGTTTTTTTTGGGCTAAGTGAAGCAAATAACTGTCTCTAAGGTGCTAGTCACATGATCTGTCTGAAAAATAATTTTAACCCATAATAATTTTTTCTTTGTTCTTGTTCATTTCATTCATTTTTGTTATTTGTTATATTGCTTTACAACTTTTATGGACTTCATTTTACCAGCAAAGTCTTAATTTTAAATTTAATTATATGTCAATTATATGCAATGACATTTTAGGCCACCGGGGGTCCCCCCGGTCCTCCCTTAATCTCCGCATATGGTAGTTAACCTGCATAGGAGCAGTGTCTGGTTGTATCACTCGTGACATGCTGCACCCCCTGAGTGATCATCACACACTAAATGTAACTCATAGCATTAGCATATCTTTCGCGTTAGCATTAGGTTAATGCTAGCAGCGAGTGTTGTCTTAAACTCTTGGACAACTTTTTTAAAATAGAGCTCGTGGCGTCCATGTAGGTACGATTAATTGAAAATAATGTACTGTTTTCCTGCTGAGTGTGTCTAATCACCAAGTTGGAATCTTTGTCGACGCTACAATATATGCTTGTCTATCAATGTTCATTCTAAATAGTTGGAAACGTCTATTTTTGGAGTAAAAAAAAGAAACATTTTGAGATGACTAAAATATGACTAAGACGAATAATTATTATCGTCCAAAAGACTAAGACGAAAATTAAAAGTGGTTCCAAAAACAAAACTGAGTAGAAGTAGTAATGGTTGGGGTTGTGTATGAATCCACCAGATGGAGCTGTGCTAAAGGGAATGTCATGCCATGATTAACAATTATTGGTCGCTATATATGGCGCATCAGATTATAAGGCGCACTGATGACTTTTGAGAAAATTGAAGGCTTTTAAGTGCACCTTATAGTGCGGAAAATACTGTACATATATCATTTTTATATTTTTTTAAAAATATTTTCTAAATAAAATGTCCATAAAAACTAAGTACTAAGTGCATAGCTGCCCCAGTCAAATTGGATGTGACGTTTCGTGCCGTCCATGGCATCCAATTACTCAAATGCGGGTTTAAAAAAGGAAAAAATCTGAATTTGTGCATGAAATGGTTAAAGTTTTGATTTCTTTGTTTTGCGAATATTTGTACCTAAGAAAAAAAGCGAACAATAGAAGATAACGATTTTTGTTTTTCACATATCGGCTGATTTCTATTCACAGATTGAATTGAAACTGGTAAGTTTAACCTTTTCAATCATAACAAAAAATAATTGACAACGACGTAAAAGTCTTTGAAATTTGATCCTTTGATTGTCCCTCGGAAAAAATAACAAATTTGTGTCATACAGTCATTATATTATAAACATTGCTCAAAATTCACGTATCAAATAAGGTGCATATGATGGCATAGGGTTAAAACAATTTTCAATAAAAAACATAATTAGAGCATGATTAAACATTTTGTATCTGAGGTAAATACGTATTAACGTAAAATTAGACATCAGAAAAAGAAAGAAACCACCCCTTTATGGATAATAGACATTTCCCAGTTAACATTAGTAATTCTTTGAAATGTGCATGTTCTTCAACAGCTATATTAACTTAAGTAAAATTATGTGGTCCTTCAAACAAAATTAAAACTCTTTAAATGAGTTTATTACTAGAAGACGTCCAAACTATTTATAGTGGGAGAGCAAATGAATGAAAGACATACAATCATGTGGCTCGTAAAAACTAACTCTTAAATAGAGTTTATCACTAGTAGACGTCCAATCCCATTAAAGTTTTGACGTCCACTAGAGATAAACTCATTTAAAAAGTTTTAATTTAGTTTGGAAGTGGGAAAGCTAGCACCAAAATTAGGAATGAACATTTATTCCCACAGTCCGCCTGTTGCTGACTTTAAAGTTTCCTCTTGGCATGACTTTCAAAAGGATTGTTTTTCAGCTGAAATGTTTTAAGTATGAAATTAAATTTATCATTTCATTTTCAAAGGCCCTGCAGTCATGAAGCAGAAGGGAGGAGAAAAATGTTTTGCAATTTATCAGTCATAGTTCATTGCAAACATAAAATTAGATGCTGGTTTTACACGCCTATCTTTGCGGTGTTTAGAATTACAGTACTTGTTTGTTAATTTCTCAAGTTTCATTTCTGTGAAACAGGGAGCGATAGAACAGTGTGCGCTTCTTCTACATACAGAGCACATGTGCAGATGGCTTGCAGTCATTTGTTTAAAATACTGCAGAGAAAAAGTCCATTGAGTGCATGTGAAACTTGCCCAATTGAAAAGCTCAGACGATCAATTAGTGCATAGCAATATGCAACTTTGCAATATGATTCACTGATAAGTATTGTCAGCATTTTTTCACTCTTACACGTTTGCCATCATTATGTTCTATTTTTGTCTTTCATAGAATGTGCAGATACCTAAAGATGTGTCTTGATGGAATATGTTCCAGTTGTAATATATTTATACTCTAATCTAATTTAATTATGAGCCAATGTGTAGATTTCCTAAAATAGTCCAGATGAAAGGAGCAAACAAAGGGCTGACTGTATTTTTTTTTTTCATCAGCAGGACTGCATGTCCTGGTCTGGAAGAAGACTCTTTTCCTTGAAACTGTCATGTGATTCTTCAAGCAACACTCGGGAACTTTCAGTTTTGGTCAATTTTTGTGGCGCAGGTAGACAAAAGCGGTAGGGTTTTGCCTTGAGGAGACTGCATTTCCAATGAGGACTAGTGCACAGTATTGTAAAATCCTGATCTACTGGTCGCCTGCAGTTGGTTTTTAAGGAATCTGACCTTCCAGCAAGACCGCCAGAATCACGCCAGCCGGGCCCGCGCTGGCGCAGCTCCAACGAGCCGGGACACCGGGAGCCCGGCAATCCGGCCAGAAGACCAAACTCTCTGCGTTCACCTTAGTCTTAACCCTTTGTACTGACTCCATTTTGAAAGATTTAAAGAAGGCTCACCGACAACAGGTTGACAATTTATTCAGGTCGACAGTGATCAAAACAGCAAGGCGAAACAGAAGCACTCAGGCAGGGAGGCAAGGTCACCCGATCACACGTCAACAAAAGGTTCAGAGAAAAATGACAACGCTTAGTTAAACATTCAGTCTTTAGAAGGCTCTCGCGGGGCGGGCTGTGGGCTGGAAGAAGGGTGTGTTTAGGGTTATTGTCTGTTTGTGGATTGAACAGGAGGATTCGGGAGTTACTGCTGTCCGGGCAACACGAAATAGTGGATTTTGCCACCTCAGCGTCAAAGGGGCTCTTGGAGTCTTGTCAGTCGTGTTATCAGTTATCAGACAGTGCCTAAGAGAAAGGGTACTTTCTCTTTCAGTTTGAACGACATTTCTGTCTCCCAGTGGCGCCTCCAGAAATTTTTCATAGGGGTGGCCAGATGGGGCCACTTAAAATCTTGGGGTGGTACACCAAAACTAAAAGCCATAATTTCAGGTTTTCATTATATTATTGCAGTAAAAAGGTCAGGGGAAAACTATCAGAAAGACTTAAGGACACGGCTACTGATATACTTTGGTGTATTGTGTATTATTTGATGTTACTAATGATTTAATGTGCATAGTCCATAACTGTCCGGTCAACATTTTGAGTTCCACAACAATTCTGTTTTATTGTGTTATGTATATATTGGGCATAAGGTGTACATTTAACAAAACAAAATAATTACTGGGGAAAAGCAGGTGCATTTGGGATGAAATGCATAACTGATGCTACAACAATCTAACGATATACTGGCAAGCGGGGTGGCCAGTGGGATGACCAACAAATTTATGGGGGGGCCCGTGGTCACCCCTGGCCACCCCCTGGTGGCGCCACTGCTGTTTCCAGCGGCTGTGTGAAGGATGTATAGTGATAAGGTAACGAATCCATTTGTGGCTAAACAATATTATATGACCATATTGAAAATAAGGAATGTTTAATTTTGTACCGTATTCCGGCCCGCCACTCCCTCACCCTAACTCGACATTGACTAACTCGCTGACGAGTTCGGGTCAGGGGCACGGTCACGCCAGCGAGTGAAAGCCAGGCCAATGTTTAATCTTGATTGCCTATTTATCCTGGTATCCTCCCTTTTTCTTTTTTTCTTTTTTTGTCTCCTCGGACCAAAACTTTTCATCTCTTTTGTTACTCTGCCATCTTTGCACAATTCGCGCGAAAGCGAAAGGTTAACAAGGTCCTTCGTGTTGCTTTAAAGATGCTATGAAATACTACATCAAGTGACTTTAAAATGATAGCAGACCATATTTTTGTCACAAATGCATCCGAAAAAAGTGACAGAAAAAAGTTAAATACTTTAATTCAATTACAGTTGTACCTCAACATACGGTTGCGTCGACATACGATCCTTTTGATATCCGACCATAGACTTCATAATAATAAATGTAAATGTAAAATAAATGCTACATGCACGTTTTTTTTTTTTTTTTTTTTTGCTGTTAACCAAGAATCGAGACTGTTTTACGTCCATATCTATAAAGAATTCAGGCATTTAAGCATTTATTCACAAGAATTTTTACCGGAAAAGCTCTGTTTACATATGGCGGCCGCCACATTGACTGACAGACTAGCATCGTACTTCGACATATTTATGTAAAATAAATGTTACCTGCACTTTTTTTTTGCTTTTTGCTTTTAACCAAGAATCGAGACTGTTTTACGTCCATATCTATAAAGAATTCAGGGATTTAAGCATTTATTCACAAGAAAATTCAACAAAAAAAGCTCTTTGTCTATGATTCCACTTGGTCAGCTTTGACGGCCGCACCAACAATGCAGCCCCCCTATTAAATGGCCCCGTGTCTCGTCAATATCATTATGAAGTCTATGATCCGACAGAAAGTTTTACTTGTCATTTGTCTCGACATATGACGACATGCTCGAAATACGACGATTTATGACACCTTCGCAATTTCAGTGTTTTCCCGCAAGACGGACACCGGCGGATTTTTTTGTGAGAGAAGTCAATATGGGTACCAAGAAGGTTAGTGCAGGTGGTGAAAAAAGGAAAAAGGTAACACTTACTGTAAATAAGATGGAAATTATATGAAAATATGAACGTGGTGTGCGCGTCAGTGAACTGGCTCGATGTCGATCTCGATGGTCTTCCTCCAACCTCTGTTCGCCAGTCTTTTGAAGTTAAGGTGGTAATTGTTATTATATTAACTTCGGCAAGGAAGTCACCAGCTTTGTTAGGTTTTTAATCATTTATTTCAGAACTTGTGCAACACAGCACAGCTACTGCCCGCCGCAGGCAACGCCAAAAGGGAAAAGAGAAAGTAAAAACTGACGATGGTCAGTCACACGGTGCATTCAGGGACAACATGCAAAATACAACTACCACATTAGAACCCAATTTGTTACATAATTATTAATATAATTATTACGATTTGTATTTATAATTTATTTATTTTGCTAGGTGTAATTGCTATTTGTAATGATACAAGCAGTAGCTAAGGATTTAGGGTTAGGTTTTTGGGGCTGTGGAACGAATTAATCGAATTATAATGTATTCTTATGGGAAAATCCTGCTCGACATACGACCAATTCAAACACACACACTAGGTCCTGGGACGAATTATATTCGTATGTAGAGGTACCACTGTGGGTACTAATCTTCCTTTCGCAGTTGCCTTGGCCCAGCCTACTATAAACAAACAGAAGATGATGTCGCACCCAGAATTACGGTATCTGCAGATTTTTTCAGTCTGCTAGCAAGCTATCCATAGGCTTTCTATTATCTTGTTGCCGTGTGACCGTTCTGTCATTCTGTCAACATGTACTAGCTAGCGCAGCCCTAGTAACCAGGCATGATCATCAATTCTGGCTGGGATGTCACAACCGAAATTGCTGGGGTAAAAAAAGTGGTCGTTCCCTGTTGTTCCCTGTTGTATGATTTCAGGTTAAATAATTATGAAATGGGAAAAAAAAACAGCCAGATTGGCTTGCCAAATTCGTTTTCCACATGTAACATTAGTGCAATCATTTCCATTTTTTGACATGGTCATCATTTCCTAGGACCTTTAAAAAAAAAAAAAAAAAAAAAACATGAGGAATGCGATTGAAATGCAGTTCAGTTCTATGAACTTTAAAGTTGATGTTTCAGCTTCCCCTTTGGGTCATGTTTAGTTATACAGTTTATATTCTCATAAAATGTTATGTGTACAGTGCTTAGAGTGCTGTTGTTTTATAAAGCAAGGAATAAGCTTTCATTATGATAAGCACTAGCTATTTAGAAACTATGAAACTGTTTCACTTTCAGTTTATACTTTTTAAACAAATATACAGAAAGTATTTGAAGAATACGTGAGCTCATAAAAATAATATTTTTTATAAAAATACAAAATGGAGAGAATTTAATTAAAAAAGCTAAAAATGAAAAAAAAAATTCCAACAATTAAAAAATCATTACTTTTTTTGAAGAGAAAAAATAAAAGTGGATACAAAATATTAATTGAAAGTAAATAGTTTATGTAAAAATTTAAAAATATTTTAAAATCAAAAGGATTTATTCAGAAATGTATTCAGATATTCCAATTCCTCCTGTTAATTGTATTTTCGTATTGAAAAAATATTGTTTTGTTTTTATTATCTTTGTTTTTTCTGTTTCTTCTTATATATTTTATTAATTTATAGTTAATTGAGGAGTTTACGATTTCGAATTATATTTTTAATTTAAATTTTTACACATATATATTATTATTATTGTTATTATGTAAAGCTTACTGACTTACTGTGTGTAAACCTGAGTTTTGATGTAATTAGTGATCATTTAAATACTGCCATATCTACTTATTGAGCATTTACATGTTCACAGAAATCCAGCCTGCGAAACCACTTGATGAATAAATCTGTTTAAACTGTTAAGGAAGTGGAAACCGAGCTGCAGGGAAAAGAGAAGCAGCATTTCATTGAAAATATACAGATGATTTGGAGGAGGTTCAAGGAATTTACTGGGGAATTTATGACTTTTAACCAGTGGTGGATGAAGTACAAACTTTTTTCACTTTTAAAAGTACAGATACAGGGGCAAAAAATACCAAAGTAAAAGTACAGGTATCTATATATATATATATATATATATATATATATATATATATATATATATATATATATATATATATATATATATATATATATATATATATATATCCATCTAAAATACCAAAATACCAGCAACAGTGTGTAAAAAGCTCATGAAGAGTTACAGAAAACGTTTGGCCTCCGTTATTGCCAACAAAGGGTACATAACAAAGTATTGAGATGAACTTTTGGTATAGACCAGATACTTATTTTCCACCATGATTTGCAAATAAATTCTTTAAAAATCAAACAATGTGATTTTCTGTTTTTTTTCCACATTCTGTCTCTCATGGTTGAGGTTTACCCAAGTTGGCAATTACAGGCCTCTCTAATATTTTCAAGTGGGAGAACTTGCACAATTAGTGGTTGACTAAATAATTATTTGCCCCACTTATATATATACAGTGGGGCAAATGATAACAAGAACGGTGAGCAAAAATCCCAGTACCACACAGGGGGACCTAGTGAATGATCTACAGAGCGGTGGGACCACAATAACAAAGGCTACTATCAGTAACACAATGCGCCGCCAGGGACTTAAATCCTGCACTGCCAGACGTGTCCCCCTGCTGAAGAAAGTACACGTCCAGGCCCATCTGCGGTTCGCTAAAGAGCATTTGGATGATCCAGAAGAGGATTGGGAGAATGTGTTATGGCCTGGACATGTACTTTCTTCAGCAGGGGGACACGTCTGGCAGTGCAGGATTTGAGTCCCTGCCGATAAATAATCGATCCATACAAATTAAAAAAAAAAAAAAAAATTTTTTAAAAGAACGTTTAAAAGGGTAAATATCTGAAAAACAAAATTTCGACCACTCCTTGATGTCTACGATTTCTGCATGGTGACCGTTGTTATATTACCATGTTTCACCCATAAAATCCCCCAAAAATCCGGCTGTGGCCTTTCACAGCTGTGTCTTTACACTCGGTGATACATGCCTCATGAAGTTTTTGGATCGAAAAGAGGTAACTACGTGATAATATCTCGTTAAAATCATGGCGTCTTTAATTATGCTCTCTCATGCTCTCACCTCCAGTTTGGGTTTCGCTGTTTAATTTTCATTTTTTTTAAATGCCCTACTGTTCAAAATTAATCTTCCCCCAGAAAATTGAGATTTTAAGCTTTCTAATGATGTATCACACATGCATATAGGACAATTTTGAAATTTGGCCAAATTGGGGGTCTCAGAGTGGAACTTCAAGTCACCTGAGTGTTTTCCGCCATATATATGTGTGTGAGTGTTTGTGTGTATAGATACAGTGCCTTGCAAAAGTATTCGGCCCCCTTGAATCTTGCAACCTTTCGCCACATTTCAGGCTTCAAACATAAAGATATGAAATTTAATTTTTTTGTCAAGAATCAACAACAAGTGGGACACAATTGTGAAGTGGAACAACATTTATTGGATAATTTAAACTTTTTTAACAAATAAAAAACTGAAAAGTGGGGCGTGCAATATTATTCGGCCCCTTTACTTTCAGTGCAGCAAACTCACTCCAGAAGTTCAGTGAGGAGCTCTGAATGATCCAGTGTTGTCCTAAATGACCGATGATGATAAATAGAATCCACCTGTGTGTAATCAAGTCTCCGTATAAATGCACCTGCTCTGTGATAGTCTCAGGGTTCTGTTTAAAGTGCAGAGAGCATTATGAAAACCAAGGAACACACCAGGCAGGTCCGAGATACTGTTGTGGAGAAGTTTAAAGCCGGATTTGGATACAAAAAGATTTCCCAAGCTTTAAACATCTCAAGGAGCACTGTGCAAGCCATCATATTGAAATGGAAGGAGCATCAGTCCACTGCAAATCTACCAAGACCCGGCCGTCCTTCCAAACTTTCTTCTCAAACCAGGAGAAAACTGATCAGAGATGCAGCCAAGAGGCCCATGATCACTCTGGATGAACTGCAGAGATCTACAGCTGAGGTGGGAGAGTCTGTCCATAGGACAACAATCAGTCGTACACTGCACAAATCTGGCCTTTATGGAAGAGTGGCAAGAAGAAAGCCATTTCTCAAAGGTATCCATAAAAAGTCTCGTTTAAAGTTTGCCACAAGCCACCTGGGAGACACACCAAACATGTGGAAGAAGGTGCTCTGGTCAGATGAAACCAAAATTGAACTTTTTGGCCACAATGCAAAACGATATGTTTGGCGTAAAAGCAACACAGCTCATCACCCTGAACACACCATCCCCACTGTCAAACATGGTGGTGGCAGCATCATGGTTTGGGCCTGCTTTTCTTCAGCAGGGACAGGGAAGATGGTTAAAATTGACGGGAAGATGGATGCAGCCAAATACAGGAACATTCTGGAAGAAAACCTGTTGGTATCTGCACAAGACCTGAGACTGGGACGGAGATTTATCTTCCAACAGGACAATAATCCAAAACATAAAGCCAAATCTACAATGGAATGGTTAAAAAATAAACGTATCCAGGTGTTAGAATGGCCAAGTCAAAGTCCAGACCTGAATCCAATCGAGAATCTGTGGAAAGAGCTGAATACTGCTGTTCACAAACACTCTCCATCCAACCTCACTGAGCTCGAGCTGTTTTGCAAGGAATAATGGGCAAGAATGTCAGTCTCTCGATGTGCAAAACTGATAGAAACATACCCCAAGCGACTTGCAGCTGTAATTGAAGCAAAAGGTGGCGCTACAAAGAAAAAAACAAAACAAAAAAAAACGCAAGGGGACCGAATAATATTGCACGCCCCACTTTTCAGTTTTTTATTTGTTAAAAAACTTTAAATTAGCCAATAAATTTTGTTCCACTTCACGATTGTGTCCCATTTGTTGTTGATTCTTGACAAAAAAATTAAAATTTCATATCTTTATGTTTGAAGCCTGAAATGTGGCGAAAGGTTGCAAGGTTCAAGGGGGCCGAATACTTTTGCAAGGCACTGTATATATATATATATATATATATATACACACACAGAGATCTGAGCCAGTATTCAAAGAACGAGAAAATTCATTGACTGCTCAATTTTATTTAAAATTGTGCAGAATGGAAAAAACAAGCAATAAAAATGAATGCACTGGAAACAGACGCTTAAAGGCCAAATTATACCGGACGCGTCTTCTGTACGATTACAAGCAACTCTCAGGTGCATACCGCCACCTACAGTACAAGAGTGTGCAGCACCCATCTGAAGGTGCACTCCTCTCGCTGTTGATTTTTATTGATCAATATCTTGTTCATCTGCCTATTCTCGCTCGCTCGTGTTGCTTCTTCTAGTGCTCAAATACGGGATAGCATTGCACGGGATTTACTGATTGCGCCGGAGGCATGAAAACGAAACAATCAATTAACAATGAGAAAAAACAAACAAAAGTAACGTGTAACGCGGGCGACAGTTTGAAAAGTAGTGGAGTAAAAAAATACAGATACGTGCTGTAAAATGTAGTGAAGTAAAAGTAAAAAATACCACTTCATATTTGTACTCAAGTACAGATCCAAAAAAATTTTTGCCTTTTTGTTTCATTTTGAATTGCTAGTATAAGTCAGAGGGAGGTAGAAAAGCCACAAATTTTACTCAAGTAAGAGTAGTGTTACTTCAAAATATTACTCAAGTAAAAGTAGTCATCCAAAAAATGTTCTCAAGTACAAGTAAGAAAAAAAAAAATTGGTGAAAAGAATACTCAAGTAATGAGTAACATTATGAGTAACTGCTTCACTGATTAGCCTTTTTTTTAAACAATGATATTTTTTTCTCAGCAGAAAGAAATCGATATGAACTGTTATTATTATACTCTACTATAACATATTACACAACCACATTAAGACAAAGATATACAAAAAAAAAAAAAACAACAACATTCAATTACAGCGAGAGGAAAAAATCTACAGAAATGAACAATTATTTGTCCAAAAAGCATAAGTACCCTCTAGTGGAAAAAACATATTTCCTATTATGGAACTAAAAGGATCATATATCCGGTTTTGCGGGTTCAATCTGTGCCAAATAAAAACTGGGGGAGAGATTAAAATCCACGCTTTCGAGTCATGTGGACGGCGGCGCTCTATGTCAGATACTTAATTATATATGGTGCTTTAAAGACGCCACGTAATTGAACAGGCCGACGTGATCATAGAACGGCTGTCTGATTGGTATAATCAGGGCTGTCAACAGACTTGCAGGGGCCCGGTGACAAGAGAGCACTATAGTTCGGGGCTTAATGCGCCATGAATCTGCTATGACAGCATATAGACATATTGTTCTATCAAACACAACAGCTGTTTTGGCTTAAAATACAGCAGTTTCTTTTAAAGAGGAGTGCAAGAGCAGAAACTGCTTTTTCAGTCTTGTCTGTGTTTTCCGCCATATATATATTTTTTGAAGGAAATAGTCATCCATTTTGTCTTCATTGCTACTTACAACATGCCTAAAACAACTTCACTAAATTGTGAAGGTATTAGAAAAAAGTGACATTTATTCGATTAATCGATCTATTAATCGTTTAATTCATCGTCTGATTAATTGATTATTTTTTTCTGAAAATCATTAGTTGCAGCCCTAATCTTGTACAAACATACTTATACCTATCTATTTTCCTAATGTGCAGATGTTCCAACAATCCAACATTGATATATTCATTCCTCCTGGGTGAGTTTATTGTTCATTGTGTCATGCCTGGGTGAGGGTTGTCCTGTCTAGGTTTATTGTCGTCTCTTCCTGTTTTATTTTGAAGCCTCAACCTCCTGTTTCCACCACTCACCCTTGCTGCTGCCTCACCTGTCTCTAATTATGATTACCTATTGTTTCCACCTGTGCCCCAGTCCTCGTGTGCTTAAATTGTTTTTCACTCCCTAATCTTGTGCCAAAGTGTCTTCATCCTTCGTTGTCACCAAAGCCAGTATCGATAGTCAAAGATATTCCACGTTATAAGTTTATTCGTTGTATTCTACCACAATTTGTTATTTTGTGCTGCTAGCCTAACCCTTTGTTGTAGTGCTCTACTCCAGTACATTTTGCCTGGCTCTCGTTTCCCGTTTATATCATTTTATTTCATAGCTCGTTATTTCCTCCTTCTGGAGCACCCTCAGTTTGTTCCTACTTGTTTGTGCTCATAAAATACTGTATTCTGCACCGGAGTCCGCTCCATTCCTTCCAAGTGTGACACATTGTAAAAGTGAAACAATAATCTGTTCAAAGGTCATCCCTCCTTACTGGAAAGGCTTTAAGTGCAAAGAAGAAGGATGTTTCTTCACAATGTCTTTCTCATCCATGTGTCATCTATATAGAATGTAAGGGCTGGTGGTCTACTTCTCTTCAATGAGAGTAGTTCTCAGGAATGTGATGACAAATACTAAATGGAATAATGAATGGACAACAGAAAACGAATCAATCTGATGAACCCATGCAGAAGAGCATAATTTAGACCGTAAACACCATTTGGATCAGAACTACAGAGCAGTGGATTGATAAGGGTTCTAATGATGAGACAGAAGATGATCTCCAGCTTTTCCTTCTAAGGAAAAAAAAAGTGGCATTTCAGAGAAAAGTACTCCAACTCAAAAATTGGGGCGGTCCACTTCTTTGGAACGTTTCTTTATATGCTGCAGGTTTCTGGAAGATTCTCATTTTACCAGAACTACTACTATAACAGTTCCCATGTCAGATCCTGTAGAACCCGATTGTTTCTCCTAATATAAAAAGTGAAACGTCAGGCATTCATTAATCTTACCTTTATTATCTCTAAAAGTAAAACTGAGATATGTAGGCTGTCATAAATGCCACACAAACCGAAATTAAAATGTTTCCAGAGAGTCAATCCCTTCCTTTCTTCGTGTTACTCTTGGTTGCACTGTTTCTAGTATTTGTATTTGTAAAATATCCCTCGATCTGCCCAGGGTTTTCAGAATTGCTCTCGCTGGCCAAGGTAATTTAGTCTGTATTCCCAATGGGATTTTATTTTTCCAGAATTTAACCCTATAATACTGACCACAGAAATAATGAATATATATATATATATATTTTTTTTTTTTTGTGTTTTTTTTAATTTGAAAGCTGTATGTGGTCCTTCAACATAATAGACTTTTTTCTTAAATAATATGCATATATGTTCTCTAATTTATATCATAAATGATACATTAAGCATTACATGCAGTTCCCGTGGTAAAACAAAAATAAAGTTAAAACACAATAAAACATAATAAGGTTTTCAAACAGTTTTTACTGCAATTAGGTCAAGAAATGCTAGTATCAAATTTGATACATTTGGCTATATAGGATTAAATTAGTCTCAGAGGACCATTAAATGTCAATATTACATAATGGAATGGAACTGATGTTGGCATTTTCATTTTTGTCCTTTTATAAGTCTGTTGAAAATATTTTCACATTGTGACGATGCTTTTGTGTGGTCAGTTATAATTATGTAGAAAACAGTTGTGGGTTTGTTTCAAAGTTTTGACATCACTGAAAGAAGGAAGCAGCACTTCTCTGTGATAGTATTTTCCCAACAAACAGGATCTTCAAGTATGTAAAGCATTTACTGTAAAACCACTCACAATGGAAGAAAGCTTTTGTATTATGCAAAATTCAGGGGAACAGCTGAAGTTTTGTAAAAAAAAAAAATTAAAAAATGTGTGTGTGTTGCTGGTTAACCTTTGGTCTGTTCTGTCTAAACAATTTTTCTAGGTAAAAAAAATGCGACAACACATCGATGTGGTGATATATTGTGATACTTTGTATCCCAATTAGTTTTCAATATACTCCTGCCAAGAACCAATATATTGTTTTAAAAAAATTTCACAGTTTGATGAAGGAACAGGTAGCTATCAAATATTGGCACTCAAACATGAGTATTCAAAGGCTATCTACAGTATGTATCTCTTTTTTTAAATCTCATTAATTGTACTATAGTAGAATATCATAGATTGATTTCCTGACCCATGTATTGGTAATTATTCTATAACCATTTTGGGAGATAATTGTTATCGTGAGCCTTGTACTGCAAATAATTTCGTATCAAGCGGTACCAAGGTTCCCACCCTTTTAGGAAAATATGTCAGATGAATTATCTTTTATACAAATATAAAAACATCACTGATTATGTAGTGTCTCACTTGACTGACTTCTGAGCAAGTAGTGTGGTTTCATTTCACACACTGATGAAGTGAATGTTTCATCTTGAAGCAAAGATATGCTATTGGTCGTTCCCGCATTTGGATCTGTTATTTTTACATTTTATATATTGACCAAAGTAGAGTGACAAACATGTCTCTGATCATTTTAGAGATCGCCAACGCCAGGGATATGTGCCCTTATTGACTAGCAACCAGGGTAAAGTGTGCCTTTCACTCTAAACCAGTTGGAGTATGCTCCAGCCTAATCTTAGCTATCACTCTTGGTGGATTGACAAAAAGGAAGAAAAAAACACATATGAAAGTAATTATTTAAGTTGATCTCCAAATTGTACAAGTATAGTTAGTAAAGTATGAAAAAGTATCTGAACCTTATGGAATTTCTTACATTTCTGCTTAAAATCACCATTAAATCGATCTGATCTTTGTCAAAATCACTCAGATGAAAAAAACTGTGTCTGCTTTTACTAAAACCACCCAAACATTTATAGGTTTTCATATTTTAATGAGGATAGTATGCAAACAAGGACAGAAGAGGGGGAAAATAAGTGAACCATCACATTTAATATTTTGTGGTCCCCCTTTGGCAGCAATAACTTCAACCAGACGCTTCCTGTAGCTGCATATCAGTTTGGCACATCGATCAGGACTAATCTTGGCCCATTCCTCTCTACAAAACTGCTGTAGTTCATTCAGATTCCTGGGATGTCAGGCATGAATTGCTGTCTTTAGGCCACGCCAAAGCATCTCAATGGGATTGTTGTCTGAACTTTGACTTGCCCACTCCAGAACGTGTATTTTGATCTTCTGAAACCAATCTGAAATTGATTTACTTCTGTGTTTTGGATCATTGTCTTGTTGCAGCATCCATCCTCTTTTTAGGTTGAACTTGTCATGTTTGTGTGTTCTCAGCTCTTTTTTCTTTATTCAGCTCCTGATTGAACCAGACTGGCAGGGTAACACAACACACCTGTGCTTGATTGGGAAAGCTCAATATTTAAGGAAGCCTGTCACCATCTGCTAGTGTCGGACTATTGCTTGCTACCTGCCTTGCTTACCGCTGTGTTCTCATCGTCGTTCTTCGTGCTTCCCGACATTCTACGGTCGTGGTCTGGTTTGATCATTTTTACGTTTGTGCTCTTTTGGACTTTGTAGTTAGGATTTTGTACTCTGTTATATTCGCGCCTTTCTTGCGTGCTCTCTTAGTTGTAATTTGTTACACTCACGTTTTTCCAGCGTGCTCTCTTAGTTGTAATTTGTTACACTCACGTTTTTCCAGCGTGCTCTCTTGGTTGTAATTTGTTACATTCGCGTTTTCCAGCGTGCTCCCTTAGTTGTAATTTGTTACACTCGCGTTTTCCAGCGTGCTCCCTTTGTTGTACTTAATAAATACAAGCATTCACTCTACCTGATCTTCTGGTCTGTGTTTGGGATCCACATCAACGGCTTGCCGTTCATAACAGAATAGTCCGACCACATGGATCCCACGGACTCAGAAGGTCTTTGCCGTGCTCTAGCTGATCACGACCATATGATTAGTCAACACGAGCAATCGTTACGCAAATTAGTGGATGTGATAGGCTCGCTCACCACAAGAGTTGCGAATATGCCTTTACCAGTAAAGCCCGGTGGTACAATTGACACTGCCGCGGCGCCCGATCTACCCGCCCCTCCTCCGATGAGTTCGCTGGCGTCTTTTCGGGAGCCGATGTTGCCACACCCTCATCATTATGAGGGAGAGCCAGGTGCCTGCCGACAGTTTTTACACCAGTGCTCCCTTATTTTTGACTAGCAGCCTTTTACATTTGCGAGTGATAGATCCCGTGTAGCTTATGTAATGAGTCTCCTCGCCGGTAAAGCGGCTGCATGGGCCATGGCGGTGAGCAACACAAGGGCCGCGGTCCGTGATTGTTTTGAAAATTTCGAAACGGAGTTCGTCAAAGTTTTTGATCATCCGGTTAGAGGCAAGGAGGCAGCCAGCCGCCTATTGGATTTTTTTCAGGGCGATCTGACTGTAGCAGACTACTCTGTTCAGTTTCGCATTTTGGCCGCGGAGTGCGGTTTTGGAGAAGCGGCGCTGTGTGGGATTTTTCGGCGTGGGCTGTCTTCTGCGGTGAAGGACGAGTTGGCGGCCCGGGATGATTCGTCGAACCTGGAGGACCTGATTTCCTTGTCCGTGCTTTTGGACAATCGTCTGAGGGAGTGTGAGAGGGAACGAGCCATGGAACCTCGGGGTCGTCGTTGGTCATCGCCGCGGAGCGGCCCGACTGCGGTCCGTGCAGATGGCTTCGTCGAGCCGCCGTTCGTCTCTACGCTGACGCGGAGTCCAGTCCTGACGGGAGGGGAGCCTTCACAACTCGGTGGCGGGCGCCTTTCTGCTGCGGAGCGACGGAGGCGGTTGGAGGCAGGCTTGTGTCTATATTGTGGCTCGCCGGGACACCATATCGCCGCCTGTGACGCTGTTCCTTCGCGCCGACCTGGATCTTCGGTTCCTGGTGCTCCCCTCGCCCGAGGAGTGCCGAGGTTCGTACATGACAGCAATCCGTCAAGTGAGTTGCCCCGCGACGAGACAAAGGAACCCAGAGACCCCCAAGGTGTTATGAGACTGCAACTGCCGGGTGAATTGTCATATGGTGGGGTTAATTTTAAGTTTACTGCTCTGATCGATTCGGGGGCAGATGATTGTTTTGTAGACCAGAGTGTTGTGGACGCTCTTGACTGTACATTAATAAGACTTGCTAGACCGAAACGGGTTTTAGATTTCAATGGGCGACCCCTGGCGGATGTTAGGTTTATTACGCCTCCGCTCAAAACAAAACTATCGGGCAATCATTTTGAGGTCCGAAGCTTTTTGGTTATGCCGTGTAACTCTGCTCCAGTCGTACTGGGGCTCCCCTGGTTGAAAGTACATAACCCCAATATTGACTGGGCTAAGACGAAAGTTGTAACCTGGAGTACTTTCTGTTATGCACACTGTTTAAGGTCGGTGTGTCTACATCCCGCTCAAGCACACGCGGCTACCGAGCCAGTTAATTTGGTCAATGTCCCTTCTGATTATCACGATCTCAAACACGTTTTTAGTAAAGAACATGCTATGACCCTGCCGCCGCACCGTCCCTACGACTGTGCCATTAACTTGCTGCCCAATGCCCCACTGCCCAATTCAAGGTTATATCAGGTCTCTAAACCGGAGCAGGAGGCAATGAGGGAATACATCTCCTCTTCCTTAGCTGCTGGCCTTATTCGCCCTTCGTCTTCTCCTTTAGGGGCGGGGTTTTTCTTTGTCGGCAAAAATGATGGGGGTCTTAGGCCGTGCGTTGACTACCGGGGTCTCAATGAGATTACTATTAAAAACAAATATCCCCTACCGTTATTGGATTCGGCTTTCGCCCCTTTGCAATCAGCCACCATTTTCACAAAATTAGATTTGCGCAGTGCTTACCACCTGGTCAGAATTCGTGAAGGAGACGAGTGGAAAACCGCTTTCAAAACACCGCTCGGGCATTTTGAATACCTGGTCATGCCTTTCGGGCTAACGCACCTGCGGTATTCCAGAGCCTCATAAATGATGTGTTACGCGACATGTTGAACGTATTCTGTTTTGTGTATCTGGATGATATTTTAATCTTTTCAAGAAGCCTGCAGGAACATCAGCAACATGTTCGCCTGGTTTTGCGAAGACTTCTGGAGAACAAACTGTTTGTCAAAGCAGAGAAGTGCGAGTTTCACCGGGATTCAATACAATTTCTGGGGTTTATTGTGGAAAAGGGACAGCTCCGGCCTGATCCCGCTAAAATTCAGGCAGTAGCCGAGTGGCCGACTCCTACATCGCATAAGCAACTCCAAAAGTTTCTCGGGTTTGCCAACTTTTACAGGCGTTTCATTCGGAATTATAGTATGAGGGCCGAGCCCCTTACTAGATTGACCTCCAACAAAAGGCCGTTTACGTGGTCTTCGGTGGCAGAAGCCGCATTTGTAGGCCTTAAACGAGCATTTACGAGTTCACCTGTCCTGGTCCATGCTGATACTGATCTTCCTTTTGTGGTCGAGGTTGACGCATCGAGTTCTGGAGTGGGGACCATCCTGTCCCAGAGGTCTACGGTCGACCAGAGACTGCACCCATGCGCATTCTACTCCCGCCGCCTCAGCCCAGCGGAAGCAAACTATGATGTCGGCAACCGGGAGCTACTCGCCATTGTGCAGGCTTTGCAGGAATGAAGGCACTGGTTGGAGGGGACGAAAAAGCCGTTCCAGATACTCACGGACCACAAAAACTTCGGGCTGCCAGATGCCTCAACTCTCGCCAGGCCCGTTGGTCATTGTTCCTGACCCGCTTTAACTTTGTAATTACTTACCGTCCAGGGTCAAGGAATGGAAAAGCTGACGCACTATCAAGGATCCATGAACCGGTGGAGGAGGGTGCTTCAGAGGAGCCAGTCGTACCTGACAACCTGATTGTTGGGGCGCTACGGTGGGAGGTTGAGCGTCTGGTGGAGGAGGCCTTGCGGGGTGTAACGGTGCCTGGAGGCTGCCCCGCTGGCAAGTTATTTGTTCCAGATGCTCAACGTGCAGGAGTGCTGAAGTGGGGTCACACTTCCAAGTTCGCCTGCCACCCAGGAGTGTCCCGCACGTTCTTCCTCATTTCCCAGAGGTTTTGGTGGCCGGGCATGCGCAAGGATGTCATGGACTATGTCGTTGCTTGTACCATCTGCGCTCGAGGCAAGGCGGTTCATCGTCCTCCAGCTGGGTTGCTACATCCACTCCCTGTTCCATCTCGCCCTTGGTCCCATGTGGCACTGGACTCCCACGCTCCAAAGGTCATTCTGTCATCTTGACTGTGGTGGACCGGTTCTCAAAGATGGCACACTTTGTCGCACTCCCAAAGTTGCCCTCAGCTCTGGAGACTGCTGACCTGTTGGTGACGCACATATTCCGGGCTCACGGCATTCCTGCTGACCTCGTCTCTGATAGGGGGCCACAGTTCGTCTCAAAAGTTTGGGGAGCGTTCTGCAAGGCATTGGGGGCCACGCCGAGCCGGTCTTCGGGTTACCACCCGCAATCAAATGGACAGACAGAACGGGTCAACCAGGAGCTAGAGGCCACTCTCCGCTGTGTTTGTCAACTGCATCCAGCCTCCTGGTCATCACACCTCCCGTGGGTGGAGTATGCCCACAACACCCTCGTTTGCTCAGCCACCGGGAGGTCACCATTCATGACCGCATATGGATTCCAACCTCCATTGTTCCCGTCGCAGGAAGCAGAAGTAGTTGTGCCGTCTGTCCAGGTCCACCTGAGGAGGGCCCATAAAGTCTGGAGGAACACAAGGGCTGCACTGGTCCGCACGGCAGCACGCAACCGCCAGATAGCTGACCGCCACAGAAGGCCTGCTCCGGTCTATCGTCCAGGCCAGATGGTCTGGCTGTCGTCGAGGGATTTGCACCTTGCTGGGACTTCTAGGAAGCTGAGCCCTAGATACGTTGGTCCGTTTGCTGTGGATGCTGTGGTCAATCCGGTCTCTGTCAGGCTGAAGCTTCCTAGCTCCATGAGGGTCCACCCAGTTTTCCATGTGTCCCTGCTCAAACCGGTCTCCACCTGCCCCTTGAACCCTCCGCCAGTGCCTCCTCCTGCTCCTCGCGTGGTCGACGGTGGGCCGGTGTATACGGTGCCTACCATTCTTGATTCTAGGAGGCGGGGTAGAGGGGTGCAGTACCTGGTCGACTGTGAAGGTTATGGCCCTGAGGAACGCCAGTGGGTCCCCCGCTCCTGGATCCTCGATCCGTCGCTTCTGCGGGATTTCCACTCCGTTCATCCCACGAAACCAAGTGGTCCGCCAGGGGGCGTCCGTTGAGGGGGGGGTTCTGTCATGTTTGTGTGTTCTCAGCTCTTTTTTCTTTATTCAGCTCCTGATTGAACCAGACTGGCAGGGTAACACAACACACCTGTGCTTGATTGGGAAAGCTCAATATTTAAGGAAGCCTGTCACCATCTGCTAGTGTCGGACTATTGCTTGCTACCTGCCTTGCTTACCGCTGTGTTCTCATCGTCGTTCTTCGTGCTTCCCGACATTCTACGGTCGTGGTCTGGTTTGATCATTTTTACGTTTGTGCTCTTTTGGACTTTGTAGTTAGGATTTTGTACTCTGTTATATTCACGCCTTTCTTGCGTGCTCTCTTAGTTGTAATTTGTTACACTCGCGTTTTTCCAGCGTGCTCTCTTAGTTGTAATTTGTTACACTCGCGTTTTCCAGCGTGCCCTCTTAGTTGTAATTTGTTACATTCGCGTTTTCCAGCGTGCTCCCTTAGTTGTAATTTGTTACACTCGCGTTTTCCAGCGTGCTCCCTTTGTTGTACTTAATAAATACAAGCATTCACTCTACCTGATCTTCTGGTCTGTGTTTGGGATCCTCATCAACGGCTTGCCGTTCATAACAGAACTGTCTGACAGACGGCCTCAGTTTTGCCTGCAAAACATCCTGATAAACTTTTGAATTCATTCTTCCATGAGTGATTGCAAGTTGTCCAGGCCCTAAGGTAGCAAAACAGCCCCAAATCATGATGCTTCTCTCCCCAATGCTTCACAGTGGGGTTGAGGTGTTGATGTTGGTGAGCTGTTCCATTTTTCCTCCACACATGACGTTTTGTGTTACTCCCAAACAAATCAACTTTGGTTTCATCAGTCCACAAAATATTTTGCCAAAACTTATGTGGAGTGTCCAAGTGCCTTTTTGTGAACATTAAATGAGCAACAATGTTTTTTTTTTTTTTTTTTTTTTTTTTTTTTAAAGACAGCAGTGGCTTCCTTCCTTGGAGTCACCATTCTTGGTCATAATTTTACATATAGTTGATGTGTGCACAGAGATATTGGACTGTGCCAGCGATTTCTGTAAGTCTTTAGCAGACACTTCAGGCTTCTTCTTTTTTTTTTTTTTTTTTTTTTTACCTCTCTGAGTATTCTGCACTGAACTCTTGGGGTCATCTATGGTGGACGGCCACTCCTTGGGAGAGAAGCAACAGTGCCAAACTCTCTCCATTTGTAGACCAGGCATGAAAATGGGTCAGGGGTTAAAAAGGTGAGAAGGGTGTGGAGGAAATATGTTCCAGTACACTGTACACCCCAACAAAATATTGAGCTCTGTCGACCCACACTGTGTTTCAGCAGGGCTGTGTAGAGACCGGTGGAGGGGCGGGTGCTCGTAGATCAAAAGGGGCACATGAACAAGTATTTAATACACCTTAAAACAACATAACTTCAATTTTAACCAGCTTTAGATAATAATTGGCTGCGACTGTGACATACTTTACTTGGGAAGGGGCAACAGTGAATAGAAATCAAAACTGCCATCAACACTTTCTGGCTGTGACTCAGTCAGTCTGCCTCTTTTCTTCCTTCAACCTCTGCATCAAAACTTCCTTCCTCAACTTGTTCATCTGGGAACAAACCACATCAGATGGTCACTGAGCCACCAACAGCACAGTTTTCTCAAAACTATTATTTCATTATTATCCATACTTAACAACTCTAGCACCTAATGATTAATAAAGCAATGACATAAAATCTTATAGAAAAATAACATTGTAATTGTGTTTATAATTGTATTTAGTACCCGACTATCCTTGCAAACTTGTTCTTACCAGGTCTGCTATTCACCCAGCTGATGAGGTATCCACTGCCTATAGCAGCCTCATCCAACTCCTTTTTTTTAATCCCTCAATCTCCTTTCCCTACGAGGCATGTCTATGTAATGAAATATAAATATTAAAAAAAAAAAATTAAAAAAAAACAGCCTCCCCGGTGGCTTTTAGTTTTAAAGCTTTCTTAATTTCTTTCTCTCTCAATAACGATGGAGGTAGATTTGTGTTTTTGTTATTCAATCAAAAAAAAAAGTTACTTCTATCAAAAACAAAGTTGCTTCAATCAAAATACAGGATATACTTTTAATCCCCAAAAAGTCACTCCAACAACAAAAAATTGTTTTTGATTGCAAAAATAAATTTGAGACAAAAAAAGTATTTGAAAACTTTGTCTTGACTGAAACAAATTTTTCCATAGAAGTAATGTTTTGCGTTTGGGCTACATTTTGGCTAGGACATTTGTGTCTTTATTATTCAATCAAATAAGTTGCTTCAAACAAAAAAATATATATAAAAAGAAAAACTTTGCACATGTGTCAATCACCGTTTAACAAAGCCTGAGAGGGTTTGAGTAGACTCACTATGAAGCATTTAATAAAGCCAAGCATTTTCTTACTACTTTATTCTGTTTAAAAATAATTCGGTGGGGCAGTAACATGTTTATAACTTATCTTAATTCTTACATTTTGAAGTGCTTGAAAACCATTTATAAATGATACTTTGGTGAAAAAAGTGAAAAAACATGTTTTATATATATGTATCTTTTTTCCAATGTAAAATCTGAATAAATACATTGAACACGCACAAAAAAATGGGGGGGGGGGGGGGGGGGCGCTACTTCGCGGTTTTCACTTATTGCGGCGGGTTCTGGTCCTCATTAACCGCGAAAAACGAGGGATACCTGTATTTCTGAAAAGCTTTAAGAAGCAAGAGTCATTCCCACCACTCGTCGGGCCGGTGTTGTGCCGACACCGGCCGTCAGCTCAAGTCTCAGCCGAAAATAACGTGTCTCAGGCGGACGACGAGAGCGATGCGAGGCGCCCCACTCCGTCCGAGAGCATGCCGCTTAATTTGACTCAACACTGCGTTTCTTCGTTAATATTACCGCTAAATACACGAGCTTGACGCCAATTTAACGGGAGCTATTTTTTCACGGGAGATTTGGCTAGCTCTGGCAGTGTTCAACGCAAGCTGCAACGAATGGCAGTAACTTTATTATATCGCAAAATATGAAAACGATTGAAAGCATTACTCACCAAATTCAATCTGCTGGCAAATACAGGGAAGTGTGTATGCTGCGCTCTGGTCTGCCCCGCTCTGGATAAGTATGGTGTTAAATCAAGCTGTTTTCGCAGCTTTGCAATGCAACCAAAGGCTCTCCAAGCACTCCATGTACACGTAAAGAGTGCGCGCGATTGGAATAATGGAACGCAGTTTGGGCCGATGATTGCTTCTCGTCAGCGAAACATCTAGAAGGATTTGCTGACTGGATTTCTTAAGTGCTCAGTTTACGTACTAAGTTAATCACATGATGATAATAATAATAATAATTAAATAAAACCTCCCCCCCCCCCCCTCCTCCCAAAAAGAATTTCTCCTCGGATCTACGCAATTCACGTAGGTCGCCCTTTTTGACTTCAAAACGGCGAATTTCGCCGAAAGGTGAGAGATTTTCATGCCTGGTAGACAACTTCTCTGACTGTCGATTGATGAACATCCAGACTTTTAGAGATGGGTTTTGTATCCTTTCCCAGCTTTATACAAATCAACAATCCTTGATCGCAGGTCTTCAGACATTTCTTTTGAATGAGCCATGATGCACATCAGACAATGCTTCTCATCAAGACATTTCTTACCAGGTGTGTGTTTTATAGGAAGGGCAGCTTTAAACCACTCATCACTGATTGGGCACACACCTGACTTAAAATATTTGGTAAAAATTGGTTTCATTTGCTCTTTGTCTCCTTAGGCAGAGGGTTCACTTACCAATTTTTCCCCCTTCTGTCATTGTTTGCATACTATCCTCATTAAAATATGAAAGCCTATAAATGTTTGGGTGGTTTTAGTTAAAGCAGACACTATATTTTCATCTGTGTGATTTTGACAAAGATCAGATCACATTTGATGGTGATTTTACGCCAAAATGTGAGAAATTCCAAAAAGTTCAGATACTTTTTCATACCACTGTACATATAGTTATGGGCATAGTTACAGTATGTTGGCGATCACTAATGGTTCTGAACATTGTGCACAGATTTGATTGAAGTAGCAAAAAACAGAGGTTGGAAATTAAAGATACTAACGTCTATAGTGCTGCAACGATTAATCGATTAACTCAAGCAATTCGCTTAGAAAAAAAAGCTTCGAATCAAATTATGTTGCTTCGAGGATTTGTTTACTTAGAGTGGCGTTTGATGGTTTGCTTTGAAAGTGTTTGCATTTAATTTTATTGATTTGGGTGGATACAGTACATTGTCCTCTAGTGGCAACGGTGAATATGACATAACTCATTTAACATGGCTGAATCCAGCTGTATCCCGTTAAGACCAACATAAGCTAAGTTTTTGTTTGCGCTAATATGTTTTTTTATCCATTCGTAATTTAGTTCATAGGTATATTTAGCAGGTTTTTGTGGGAATATATGTTTGAAAGATTTGTTAAGAGCATCGTAAAAATAAGTTAGCATTTTAAAGTATTTAAGCTTGAGGACTTTTGCTATACATAAGCCAATTGTTCTTTTGTTGCACTTAGATCCTTATTTATTCATTCATTTATTTTTACTGTTTGAAGCTAAGTTCAGGTATTTTAATTAAGTTTTAAATGCATTTATTGCTCTTGTGAAATGAAATTAAAATTCTGCATTGTTTGAAGAAACACTCAGGAATTTTATTTTGTATTCGCATTCAGTGCTTTTTTTAAAGTGCAATAACAAGTCTTTATTTTACATCTCTTAAAACTTATTCTGCAGTGCATTAAATGTTTCCAATCCGATGACTCCAGTATTCGAACGAACGAACGAACTAGTTAGTAGATGAATTGATTAATTCAGCAATTGATAGCTGCAGCACTGAACATTTACATCCAAGTGAAGGAAGCAATGAACTTGGTAAAAAACAATGCTGCGGCATGTAGACTTGGTAATAAATCACTTCAGTGAGCAGCTATCACAATTTAGGTTGAAAATGTAGGTCAAGCTTTTTGTTTGTTTGTTTGTTTTAGTATTCAACATATTCCTTCTTTAGAGAGTGTGTATTTGTGTAGAGGTCCACTGTACACAAAAGCAATCGTAGTATAATATAAAAGTAACATTTAGTGAAAGTAACTCGATCACTAGATGGCGCCATTATATCTTTTTTTTCCAGGCGAGGCTGTGGGGACACACACACTATATTTAAATCATATACACTTGTTATACAGCATAATGTAGTCCATTTTTAAAAGCTAAAGCCACTATAATATAATTATTGATGAATTCATTAATTTCCAAAATAAAGAATAATATTTTTGTAAATGTAAGGGCTTTCCTGCTTTGCGATTTGTGTGCATATGCATATCTACACATTAATGAAGGGTTTAGGGTTAGGGTTTTTAGTCAGGTCCATAAATATTGGGACACTGAGACAATTTTTAGCCTAGTCCAGTTCCACTGACAACATCGAATGCCCATGCCATTGAAAAATTTACCAGCCAATTGTCCCATTACAGTTTTTTAACGCGGGAGTCATTGCCAGAAGTAATGGGACAACTGGCTGCTCAATTGGTCCATTGTGTAGACTTTAATGGCTGCCTTGGGACTGACTGATTCCGAGATTCCTGGATTGTAGCAGAGGCCTGGCAAATCATCACCAGAAAGACATGCGACAAAGTATAACGTGAGATTTTGAGTCATGACTATGTTACCTTGTCCAATTACTTGTTAAAATATACAGTATATATTATACATATATGCAGAGGTGGGTCAAGTAGCCAAATATTTTACTCAAGTAAGAGTAGTGTTGTACTGTTCAAAATATTACTCAAGTATGAGTAAAAGTAGTAATCCAAACAATATACTCAAGTACAAGTAAAAAAGTATCTAGTAAAGAGAATACTCAAGTAATGAGAAACATTTTGAATAACTGCTTTTTTTTTTTTTTTTGTGTAGAAAATACGGTAGTTATTAGTTTGAGTAGTGAATACTGCAGTTCTTTCATAGTTACGATTATGAAATTAAAAGGATCATATCTCTGGTTTTCCGTGGTCAATCGGTGCCAAATAAAAACTCGGAGATCGTTTTAAATCTGCGATTTCGATTCATGTTGAAGGCAGTGCTCTATGTCAAATGCTTCTTTTGTCTCGGTGCTTTAAAGACGAGTGATTGAATAGGCTTGCAAGATCAGAGAACGGCCGGCTTGCGTATGATTGGTATAATGGAGTCGTGATTATTGTTGCGACGTGTCATTGGTGAAATTAGTAGTGCTACTCTAGGCAATAGCATCGCTAGCAAAAAAATAAAAAATACATCTAATATTTAGACTATAGAGGAAAAATGTAACGACTCTTGTGTAGCCCAAAGTAGTGGAGTAAGAGTAGCGTTTTTTTCATCACAAATCTACTCAAGTAAAAGTAAAAAGTATGACTTGGTAAAATTACTCTTGGAAGTACATTTTTCTCAAAAAGTTACTGAAGTAAATTTAACGCAGTACATTTAACGCGTTACTACCCACATCTGCATACAGCGGATCACAAAAGTGAGTACACTCCTCGCATTCCTGCAGATATTTAAGTATGTCTTTTCATTGGACAACACTGACAAAATGACACTTTGACACAATGAAAAGTAGTCTGTGTGCAGTTTATATAATAGCTAATTTATATTCCCCTCAAAATAACTCAAAATATAGCTATCAATGTCTAAACCTCTGGCAACAAAAGTGAGTACACGTCTATGAAAAAACGTGCATCCCTAAATGTCCAAATTGAGTACTGCTTATCATTTTCCCTTCAAAATGTCTTGTGACTCGTTACAGGAGTACTGTCAGCATTGCTGCAGAGATTGAAGAGGTGGGGGGGTCAGCCTGTTAGTGCACAGACCATATGCCACACTCTACATCAAATTGGTGTGCATGACTGTCACCCCAGGAGGAAACATCTTCTGAAGACGGTATACAAGAAAGCCCGCAAACAGTTTGCTGAAGACATGTCAACAAAGCACATGGATTACTGGAACCATGTCCTATGGTCTGATGAGACAGGCGGGTACTCAATTTGGACATTTAGAGATGTACATTTTTTTCATAGGGGTGTACTCACTTTTGTTGCCAGGGGTTTAGATATTAAGGGCTGTATTTTGAGGGGAAAATAAATTAACTCTGTTATATAAACTGCACACAGACGACTTTTCATTATGTCAAAGTGTCATTTTGTCAGTGTTGTCCCATGAAAAGATATACTTAAATACCTGCAGAAATGTGAGGAGTGTACTCACTTTTGTGATACACTGTATATGTAAAAATAAGTTGAAATCACATTTAAATTAGCTGTAATTCCCTCACCGTTGAACTGTTTTAGAGGTAAAACCCTCAAATTTGAAATCATGCATTTAAATGACACCTTGATTATTTCTTATCAAATCCATTGTGGTATGGTACAGAGCTGGAATGCTGATAATTGTGTCAATTCCCTAATCAGGGATGCCCTCGATCCGAACACGTGATTGGATATCGGGCCCAAACATAAAATTGTCAGGGGGATCAGTATCGGAGGAGGAAGGGGGAATCGGGGTTTTAAAATTTGAAACTTTTTAAAATGTATTTATTTTTCTAAATTTTAAGGGTTACAAAGTATTAAAATATTCCAGATGTATAAGGGCATTGCCAAAAAAGAAAACAAAATATTGTATGATTTCTTGCATAACATCGCAAAACGGTTAGAAACAGCGGAAGTAAACACCGTCGGAAGGCAACTATTCTAGCTGCTGTCGCGGGAAGCCAACGCTCAGGTAGCATCGCGCAGAAGTGATAAATTCCGCACTATCAAAATATTTTACGTCTAGATGCGTTTTTTTTTTTCCCTTAATACATTGCCGAAGTATCGGATTAGGATAAAAATCACGTAAAACGGACTTCGGGTCCAAAAACATGTGTTCGGGACATCCCTTGTCCTAATACCATCCTATATGTTGGCATATTTAGAATTCAAATTTTGTGTAAACTAATCTACATGTTAGCATATGGATGACCATTTAAAATACATCCTTGGTTGAAAGGGGAAATTCAGATTTTTTGACATCAGGCTCAGGGGGCGGTTAAATAGTCAGTGGAGTTGATTTCAAAATATTCCGTATCGTTTGTTAGTCTTCTATTATTCTTCAGGGCTCCGGAGTGGCTATGCTAATGCAAGTCAATATGACCAATTAGCATGCTCACGAAAACAATATATGCACGTAGGAGAATCACCGATGACGCATGCAATCAATAGTGTTGGCTATGTTTTCAGGATAAAGTTATTAAAACTTACCATTGTATGTCAATAACTGCAGTAAGAACAGCAACATTAGTAATTAGGCTCGAGCGTTTACGTCACAGCAGCACGGGATCGTGCGAGATTTGCGACAACGCAACCATTGCGGAAGCACGTCTGCATCACGGGACATTTAAACTTAACGGCAAATACAATTCAACTACGAGTGCCAAAGATGGAAAAATGTAGGGAAAACTTGCCAGTTCGAAACAGAGACAAACTTGTTACCACCGCGAAGGACAGATATGTGAGCAATTTTAAGGATGTGAACAATGTTGACCCTCACGAGCAAGCCGAACACAAATGGAATAAAGATGTCGACAAGCTTCCACCACTACGCGAAATGGACATCATGCTGTATTTAGTGTTTGGTATATGTTACTACACTCATCAGCAATTCCGAAACTACAAATCGCTACAAAGCTACGAACAGTTTTGCTGCGGATGGGTGCAGGATCTTCACTTTATGACCATAGTAAACGGCAACACCATCTTTCTAGCAAAGGTAGGCAATGTGTGTTTACATTAGTCTGTGACCACGGATGTACAAATCTTTTGCTGCATAAATGTAGCCTGTGTACAAATTCTTTGCCACTCTCTCACGTCAAAATATTACAGCTTTTTCATTTAGCAACGACAGGAATTATGTCTAATGAAGACAATGCACATGTATGCATGCTAGTTGTTTAGCTGTAGCAATAGCTAACAACAGGCCGACTTAGGGCGTAAAGTTACTGAAATTTGCGTAAACAAACGAAATTAACTTACCGGAGTGGAAGTGCATAGAGCAAACTCAGTGTGTAACTGGAGAATCAAACGTTATGCCCTTCCTTCTGATCGAGGCCATTCTTCGACGTTTGGTAAGATCAGATATGAGCTTTCCCTCGCCTTTTCTCCATGTAGGGATCCGGAAGAAACTCAATGGTGTTCTGTCGAGCTGTACATTCTCCTTTCTATTCGATCGGTTGTTGCAATTCTTTAGCGCACAATAATTTCCAACCAATTTTAAAGAGCGACCTGTGTTGAAATGCCTCAGTTTATGTTTCTCGCTTCCACAATGGCGATAGCGGCGGAAACCTCGCGAGTGCCACGTCATACGCTCGAGCCTAATTCAGTTGCCTTGCAAAGAGAACGAGCTGGCTGCGCGGAGGGATATCACATTGGTCTTTTCGCCGCTTTTTTTTTTTTTTGTGGCAACGAAGCGACTTCCCGCCCCCAAAATGCAGGGAACAATTGGGGCTGAACTGTTTTCAGAACTCAATAAATGATTGCAAGTGAACACCAAGACTTTTTCCCCACTTCTCAACCAAGGTGTTCTTGAAACTTTTTTCTTCGTAGAAAAGACCAACTGGAAAAAAACAGGCAGCTATCAATGAGGTAAGTGGATTCCTGCATGCTTTATTTTGTCGCTGGGCGAATATTCGTATACTCTAAGCATAGTTCTACTTCAGGAAAGCAGCTATATCATCTCAACAGTAATGCATTGTGAGAGTAAAAGCATGTCAATATAAAAAGCAGTAGCAGTATGGCAATTATTTACAAGGATGTGCCTAAATTATCACGCAATATGTCAAAAATTAAAAACATTATAAAACTGACATAGGCAAATGTGTTGAACATAACTTCAAGTATTATTTCATGTATTTCAATTGCCGGTGATTGTCCCCTTAGAGCACTTGATTTAAAAACCTGAAGTTACGTAATTTGCGGACTATAAGCCGCTACTTTTTCCCGCTCATTTTGAATCCAGCTGCATATAGTAGAGTGCTGCTCATGTGTTGGGAATATTCAACATGTGTCCACGCTAGAGTTCTGGAACTTTTTTAAATAATATATATAATTTTTTGATCTATCACATGATGATTTTGGCACTTTCTTTTTTAATCACCCTGTATTATGGTTTTGTTGTTTTAGGCAACTCCGATTGGTGGCATATAGGGTTGTTCTTGAGTGGGCGTTAAAAGGCAAACATCTGGGAAGAGGCCAGCGACGTGTTCTTCCATCATGTGTCGTCTCCTGCATCCGTGACAAGTGCACTTCTGTCATTGGGAACTACAATGGTTTTAGGGAAACTGAAGATGCTTTGCAATTATTCTAAGTACAACTCCTACATACCCAGAAACTTTTGATCTTTTAAACCTTCAAATTTCAAAAATAAGACAATATGTGTGTGTGTTTTTTTATTATTATTATAGTTCATTCAAAAATATCTATTAAAAAGAAAAAAGGAAAATGTCAGCCTAATTATTTTTTAAATCTACTGACATGTAAAATGACTTTCTTTATCAGGCCTTTTGATGCCTGGGGAATTGTAGTTGGAGGCTTGAAATAAAAGTCTGGATCAGCAAACTTCACTGATGAACCCTGCAGTCTTTCCAGGACATGCGCCACCAAATTCTGTCAGAATGTCTGCGTTGTTGGCTCGTAACTCCTCCGGGCAACCCATCTTTTTGTTTGCGTTGGAAACTCCAAGCTGTATCTCGAAGTCCCTAATAGAGTAAATGTGATTGAGATATGTACACATAAGAAGGATAGACTGCAATTGTTAATGGGAAAAAAAGTTGATAGAGCCTACCATCAGCATTACTCGCTTGCTGGCACCCTTGCCTTCATGGAGTTGAAAACAAAGTGGAGCCTCTTCTGGGTGTAAAGCATCTCCAGGTCACCTAAAGATCACAGTAAAAAGTAGCTTGTTAGCTGTGTCATGATAATATGCCTGTGTTGTCGACACAACTGCACCACGGAATAAGGTAAACCCTAATATCTAAAAAAAATTTTTTGCGGAATGTCATGTTCAGCAAAAAAGTTTTAGAATTATTTTTTAAATCGTATTTAGGAGCGCTGTTCAACGCTTTCCCAAAGACCAAATCGGAGATTATTTCTTGGTTTATTCCTTTATTTATTACAAGCTAGGTAGGTGTCACTTATCTAAGGACATAGAAAACCAAGTTATCACTCTGTACGCTCAAAAGGTTTCTTCTCAATTTTTCATGAAAGTGATAAAGTATTCCAATATCCCCCAGTTCACTCACAATCTTTATTATAAATAACCCTTCAATAACTGACTGGCTGAGGTGTCTGGGGCGAATAGTAAAGGTAAAAAAAAAAATTGTATGATTGACATATTGATTACCGGTATTTACATACTACCGATTACTAGTCCCAATGAGGAAGAGTCAGAGTACGTGTCTGTGTGTGGGAGTGTGCAAAAAACGGCGGTTGCTCATGCACATAACCTACGAACGATTCGTAAACCAAATCCAAACCCGAAGTGGAAGGATTTACTGCATTCGGGATGGTGATCTGGAAATTGACTGCACTGTTCCCCTTGTGTGTGTGTGTGTGTGTGTGTGTGCGTGTGTGTGTGTGTGTGTGTGTGTGTGTGTGTGTGCGTGTGTGTGTGTGTGTGTGTGCGTGTGTGTGTGTGTGTGTGTGTGTGTGTGTGTGCGTGTGTGTGTGTGTGTGTGCTTATTGTGCTGCACTGTCGCATCCAAAAATGAATCGGAGTGAAAAGACGATCCCTTCGAAGGTACAAACAACACAACCATCTCTCACCAAACGACGGATTGACTAAAATACTACAAAAATGGCAGCCACAGTACTTCCTTCCTGTCAAACGGCTGTTAAAATAATAGCACGAAGGAAAAATGCACTTCGTGAGATATTGGACAGAACATTGACCATTGTTTCCAATTTAAAAACGCGAACCATAAATATGCATGGCGTTTGTTACAAGCCTCACTAACGCGAGCTGCGATATCGAGGTGTGCATGCACATATATGTGATATATTTTCATATATGATTTTTTTTTTTTACCTGTTTATCGGAAGCTCTTGAAGACGTTTGGACACTCGAAGGCACAGCAATTGGGTAACAGGAGAGGATACCGATGAAAATGGGCGCTGCAAATACTCCAAAGCAGTACTTTTCCACCGGTGTGTGTGTATGTCATATCCAGCAGAGTAACCACATTTTATATCGTTCCTCGTTCTTCATAGTCAGGCGGTGGAAACTTTCCTTTGTCCATTTCTTCTGTATGTTTCCACAACTTCTAAAAGCACATTTCACCATTTTGACGTCCTTCCGTGAACGCTCTGCATAGTAGACCAAGGTGAATACGAGTGGCCACAGCACTCCCCTCTATTGTGGTGCCATTACGCATAGAAAAAAATAGTCCCGCACAATTAAATGAATTACGGCAGTTTGGTGAGACATTGTTTTGGCTGCAGGGATTTCTTGAACATTGGGCTGTGTTTTGAATTTATTTGACTATGTTAGATCTGTGAATATCGGTTTTTATTAGCATGCTAACTGGCCATATTGACTTGCATTAGCATAATCACTTTGGAGCCCTGAAAATAATAAAAGACTAACAAACGATACGGAATTTTTCCTCAATCAACTCCACTGACTATTTAACCCCCCCCAACTCGAAGAATAAGCCTGATGTCAAAAATTCTGAACTTCCCCTTTGGTTGGATGACATTCTAAACTTTACAATAATAAATCCAGTTTAGTGAAATTAATGCCTTTCTGAAAGCATTTTCCATTTATAAAAGTAGGTTTTTTGTGTGTGTCCAAATGAAGTAATTTACTACATTTGACAGTTATGGACATGAAATCCATTTCATTTGAGATGGCTGGCATTGAGTGATCATGTTTTTCTACCACTGAAGACAATAGGCATCCAATCCAATACGACTGGGAGGGCAAGTGTTTTTTTTTTTTTTTTTTTTTAAATCAATGGGAGCCAATGAGGTAAATATAAATTGTATATTGCATGGTGGTGGAGTGACTAATATGTTTGCCTAACAGTTAACATGTCCTGGGTTGAATCACACCGCCTGTTCTCTCCATGCGTGGGATTTCTCCGGGTACTCGTGCTTCCTCCGACAGTAGTGAAATGCTGTTGGATTAAATCAGTGGCGTTTAAACTACGGCCCATGGGCCAACTGTGTAGAATTTCATATGATGATTGACACTAGTAATAGTGTAGTCATCATGAGTCTAATTTTCAAGTGATTTAAAGTGCCTGTGACACAAAAAAAGCATGTTTATTTCATATCACACGCAGTACTTTATTCTCCTGAATGAAATGGACCGCTTGGATGTGTGTGGAAGCGATCGATATATTTATTCAATTTTTTTAATCCAGTCCTACGAAAATGAGAGACTTCTGGCCGCGCTCTCGGATTGAGGAAGATGGCAAATGTGACGTCAGTGGACTAATCATCTTCACAATTCAGCCATTACTATCGTATGCAGAAAAGACTGTGAATTCAGCTGATTTTGCAGAGTAATTTGTTAATTTTTTTGGGTCACGCCAGCTCAATGTCCTGCAGGCTTTTGTTGCTACACCAGGAAGAGTGGTGTGAGGCTTTTTGGATTTCCAAAAGATCCTGTTCACCGCGAAAAATGGGCAAAACATGGATGATCATTGGACGGATGACTAATGGAATAAGCTACGTGTTTTATGTTATGTCAAATACTGGGATCATGGCAAATATTTTAAAAAGGAGGTGGCTTGCATTTTGTGGGTGACAATGTTCCCTGTCCACTGAGAAGGCCAATCAGCCGACACCATGGTCGCCGGCCGATAAAGGCGTGCCCAACTATAGAGGGCTATCCTCGGCTTGGACCCTGGGAACACCCTAACCCCTCCAGTTCTTGTGCCCGGTTATCGATTGTGTCAAGACTTCAAACCTCCTCTGCCCTCTTCACGTGCCTGCCTGGAGAGCGCAAACTCGTCTTGGGCTTGGGCAGCCACGCGTTCCGATGTCGGCGGTTTGTCCACCATTTTCCTCTGCGTCCCCGCCGACAAGCACTACCTGTCTTCCGTACCTGCAGCAGAACGACAAGCCGAAACTTGCTCGCCGAAGATTGTCACTGAAGACATTCAACCCTACCGCCGTGTGTGACATGAGTCGGGGTAGTTTTGTGTGATTTCTTGTTTTCGAAAGGTGAGGAAAAGACTTGGTTGAGTCGCTCGATTGGAGTTAACATGCCGCTTATCTCTCACCCCTCCTGTTTTGTTTACGCTCTTTCCTCCGTTTCCGAAGCCAGAGCAGGGAAATGACAAAAGGCGGACTAACTCCAATGGCATAAAATACCGTTGGAGAGGTTTAAGAAGTCAGCAGTTTTTACCATTATGCAGTCATTTAACCCTGTGGTACTGAATAAATGCATTTTTAATATTTCATATTCCACATAGGGCTGAATTATACATCAGCTGAAATCGTTACTCTGCCGACGTCATCACCCAGATGGAGGCGCTAGAGCGCTACAATGACAGATGGGTCTAAATGGCCGATTAAAAGACTAATTTCTCATCATCTGTGCTTTGCCAAATTGTTCTATATAGTCGAATCGTCTCACAATATGATATCAATTCACATAATAATGGTATTTAACCTTTTTTTTATTGTGTCACGGGCACTTTAAATATATATCAGGAAGGTTATTATCAATGTCGAACTGATATGCACCGGATATGTACGGCACTAAATTGATGTCATCGCTTTTGAGGAGTTCTAAGAAATAAGGTGGCGATGCTGCGCAATATGTACTCCTTGAGATTTTGTTTTCAACCGCTGGTTGACCTACCCAAGATGACTGCCAGCTATACACACCGCTGTGAAAAAAAGAGCGTTTGTTGCCCTTCCCGAGATGATTATGGTATCCATCCATTTATGTGCTGTCCAGTCATCCTTTGCTGTGTTTGAAATGAGTTTATCACTTGAAGTCCAATCCATTTGAAATGAGAGGGTAGCAACGAATGAGCGAATGAATGTTCACTCATTGCCTGGACATCTCGTGCTGTCAATCGTGGCTAATGAGTTAAGCAGTGTCTGACCAAGCCATGATGGCAATTACTTTACATTCAAGTATATAGTAGTATTAAAATGTATATCCTTATATTCTTCAAAAGATGTGGTTTCAGTACAATCCTGGCATCACCCGATAATACATAGCCATCCAATCGGTATCTGGAGCCAAAAAATGTTATCACTAATACAAACCCATTAGGGCTGTAAAACGATCTGTATCGTCATGTTTAACAAATGAAAAGTGACATACGTGGAGATTAAGGAGGGGGCATAGTCCCCCCTGGTGACTGAAAATGTCATTGCATGTAATTGACTTTCCAGTACAGTATATGAATTTGAAATTAAGACTTTGCTGGTAGAATACTGTCCATAAAAGTTGTAAAGCAGTGAAACACTCAACAAAAATGAAAAAATGAACATAAAATATATTTTTATTTTGGGCCAAAATTATTTTTCGAACAGATCATGAGGCTAGGCCCTTGGGGACGGTCTTTTGCTTTGCTTAGCCCCCCCACCACCCAAAAAAAAAAGAAAAAAAAACTGAAGAGGCAAGATGGAAATATGTAAGTTTTTTCACACCTAAGCTTTCAAAAGCGACAACAACTACTCCACTGAGCGATGAACTAGGATTGAAGATGTGGACCACGAAACGCCGGAGAGCACCGCTAAAATGTTGAGCGGAGTTTCAGTTTGCCCCACTAAAGATGTTAATTGTACAACAAAAAAACACTCATTTTCAACGTATTATGGCTGGAATATTCAGTCAAAAAAGGATGCGGCATCAACTTCACCACTAGGTACGACAGAAAATGTGCGCGCTCACACACACACACACACACACACACACACACACACGCACACACACACACACAGCTTGGATGCCTGTATGTACGAGTAGGGGTGTGACAAAATATCGAAATAGTGATATATCGTGATACTTTGTTTGAGTTACGAGTTTGAGTCAATGCCTATTCATTTGGGTGATTCCCAGGTCAAGTAACTGAAAATCAACAGGTAAATGACCTTAAATGGCCCAAAATTACCTCATTGCCTGGCATTGGCTGCCACTGACCGCCATAGACGTTCAATCCGTTTGAAGTGGGAGGGATGGCAGCGAATGTTCATTCGCCGCCACCCTCCCACTTCAAATGGATTGGACATCTACTAGTGATAAACTCATTCCAATTCACAGCAGAAGCTTCATTTTCTGTTTATTAGTTGTTTGTAGAATATCCTAGAATGATTTCATGACCAATGTATCGATAATCCTTGTATCGCCATATTGTCAGATGATCGTTATCGTGAGCTTTGTATCGCAAATCGTATCGTATCGTGAGGTACCAAGAGGTTCCCACTCCTATGTACGAGCATGGGCTAAGCTACTATCCGAACATATATCTTGGAAGTTAATTTGATTGCTGACACTGTGTTTGGGGTCATCAACATTTTGCAGGATTTCAAAGTTGCATGCTTCAACTTTTCTGAAAGTGGCCCTTGGAGAAAAAAATCTGGACACCCCTGGGTTAAATTGTATAATTTTAAATATGATAGATGTAAATATGAGGATGTATGGTTGTTTCTCTCAATATGCTAGGACTGTAAATGGGAGAAATGCCCTTTACCTGGATTTTGCATCCGTTTACCTGGCCGTAACGCTATTGAGGAAAACATTTTACACGGAAATTTGATGGATGGATGTACAGTGTTCCTCCATTATATTATTACAGTTCATAGCGCCCCCACTATCATGCAATAGTGCAGGTGCAACACAGTAACCGGAGCAGCACGTTGTACCTGTTGTTTACACCCTCCCCGGGCCAATAGTGGGAGGTAGAAGCAATGAGTACCGCAGTGTGAGAGGGGAATTGACTGGTCCAGTGTGGGAGCACAAAAATGGAAAATATGCTTTCAAAATACAGTAATAAAGTCTTCCAGCAAAACACAACTTTTAGCCTCGCTTGACGTGCCAACTTTCGTGTGCGCACACACTTACAAACATTATACTTTGAATATATTGAAATGAGGACAGATGAGTTGCAGTGCAATGTTAATTCTTGCATGCAGTGGTATTATATAAATTGATGGTGCACCAGATAAATTACATACTAAAACCTATGAATGTACCGAAAGCAAATTCTTGGCCGAAACCGAATATTGAAAACACTTGGCTTAAAAACCAAAAGACCAAATAATATACATGTATACATTCATTTCATTTTTATTTAAAAATTTGTTAATTTCCTTATTTTCTGATTCATGCATTGTCTATATATATGGCCCCTTCTCCCACGTACGCAAAACTCTTCCAAAATGTTCTACAACCCCCGAGGCTTGAGAAATTTTATTTGAAATGTGCAGATTCTGAAACGCCTTGGGAGAGTGCGTTTCCGGTGGTAGTGAGCATTTTGTGGCAAACCCTGAACGCGTCCTATTGCAGAGGTGCCGGCGTTGTCGTAGCATTGTGTTCAGTGGATGTCACGGCTGATGAAACTCTGATAAATGTGCTTTCTTGGAAGTTTGGGACACTTGAAAAATGGGTCTCACGCCTCCAGTTGCTAGGCTAAATGAGATCTCGATGTACGTTTGAGTGGAACTGTAGTTCACATCTAGGGTGTAGGTTTGGTCTCAACATTGGTAGGGACAATATTGCCGTAATGCACATAATGTAAACAATGATCCAAATAAGGGACGGCTAGCTTGACTTTGTTGTTCCTAGTAGAGGCTGGCCTGACCGCAGTAGTTTTGCAGGTTAGCAAGTTTAATGTTATGCTAACTCTGATACAATATATAATATATAATATAATAGCAAAATTAGTGGTGTTTTCCCCACTGCCACAACATTGACGTCTTTCTACATGACTTACAGTGGCTGTTGCTGGCAAAAAAAAACTTCTAATATCCCTTCTCTCCGAAGGGGGTGGAGGAGGCGGCATGTTGTCGACATGAATTTGTCGGGATGTGTGAGTATGTGTTCATGTCTTTGTGGTGGGACGAAGGGCTTCAAGTCATCAGCCAACCAAACGTGCGTTTGAGAGGGGGGGAAATGGACCAGCTCATTCACCAAGTGAAATGTGATAAATGTTAGTCTGAACATAATGAAAATAATTGACCTAATAATGTAGGGTCTATTCTATCATTTCAGCATATGGTTAGACAATCTAAATTACCTATATAAATGAATTATCAATATAATGCAAATAAGTTTGCTTAAAAGTTGGTGGGGACAATTTGAGCACCCTGAAAAGTTGGTAGTACTATGTCCCTACAGTGGTGTTACCGGGATGCCAGGTGTGGGTGGGCATTAGTCTTACCTGGGGGGACAAAAAAAAAAAAAAAAAAAGGGTACAATGCTCAAGTAGGTCGAAATCCAGTGTAGGGCTACTGCATCTTAAATCATGATTTGTTTTCTCCTTGAGATAACTGTTGTTGTGATTTGGTCTAAACAAATAAAAGTTGATTTGATTTTTTTTTTTTTTAGGTAACCTATTGTTGTTCCTCGGTTTTATTATTATTATTATTATTACTGTATTATTATTATTATTATTATTATTATTATGGTTATTCTTTGTTCCGCAGCCCCTTAGAGCGCAAATTGGCCCCCCTTAGAATGCTTCAAAATGCATCAAAATCGGTAGGCAGGTCAAGACAGGTGCAATCTTTGATACCGTGTAAAGACAAATTTCAAATACACCATGTAGCGCCCCCTAGCAGTCATTCTTTGTCCCGCCGACACTTTGAGCCCTACTTTGACCCCCTCAGAATGCTTCAAAACTCATCAAACTCAACAGCCAGGTGAACACTAGTGAAAACTTTGATAAAATGTAAAAAAAAAAAAAAAAAAAAAAAAAAAAGTGTGTATATATATATATATATATATATATATATATATATATATATATATATATATATATATATATATATATTAGGGCTGTCAAACGATTACAATTTTTAATCGAGTTAATTACAGCTTAACAATTAATTAATCGTAATTAATCGCAATTAATCGCAATTCAAACCATCTATAAAATATGCCATATTATTCTGTAAATTATAGATATATTCTGTAAAATAAATTGTTGGAATGGAAAGATAAGACACAAGATGGATATATACATTCAACACCGGTACATAAGGACTGTAGTGGGCATTTCACTCTACTGTCATTTAAATCTGTCTATGCTGTCCTCACTCCGAAGCGTCTACTTTTTCCAAAGCTAGACAGCTAGTGAACGACGCCTTAATAATCAGACTTCTTCCTTTCTCATTTGATTTATTAATAAAATGGCCTCAAACCATTGTCCTCTTTAGACCGTCGTAAAACTACAAAAAAAGTACACAAGCATTGCATTAGCAACAATATTAGCTTAGCACGCTATACAGGTTCACTAAACATAAACAAAAGCGTCTCATACAAAAAATATAACATTTCGCTTACTAACATAATATGTACATTCTTTACATCAACCATACTTACGGACAAATCTTGTCCAAGGATCATATAAGCACAACATTACAACGTAGGCGTCAGCCCGAGACGTCATGCAGCCATATTGAACTGGCAAGAAAACAATAAACCATGTCGCAAAGCGACCACAAGAGTTCGCCATTAGAAAGCACAAAAAGCCTTGCTGTAAAACTTACCAAAAGGCAGAATACTGTCTGAGCAGGACATGTGTGTTAATTGCGTCAAATACTTTAACGTGATTAATTTAAAAAATTAATTACCGCCCGTTAACGCGATAATTTTGACAGCCCTAATATATATACATATATATATATGTATACATATATATATATATATATATATATATATATATATATATATATGTATACATATATATGTATACATACATTTCTCATGTCCGCCGCAAATACAGTGGTCAGCCATCGGTACGCAAAAGCGTATGGAAGCCGTTGAGGGCCAGCGCGTTTGTCTATGTCCAGTACGCATGCGCGCAAGCAGACCACTTATGTGCACCCCTGCATATATATATATATATATATATATATATATATATATATATATATATATATATATTTATATATATATGCGTAAATGTGTGTAGCGCCCCCTAGGAACAAAACATTTCATTTCATTTTTTTTTTTTTTTAAGTTGAAAAAGGAGGTAACAATGCAAAGGTTAAAACTTAGAACACATCAGCACTATGAATGGGATACCATACGCGGTGCCCAGACTGCCGTTAGTACTACATCCAGTTTTCTTTGGGTGGGCAGAGCGTGTCCGTGGGTGGGCACTGTCCACAACCTGCCCCCCCCCCCTCCCCGGTAATGCCCCTGGTCCCTACTGTCTCTATGCCATCCTACGCCCTTTTTTCACAACAACAACAAAAAAGTATTCAGTTCTCGCCAAAACTAGTAACGCGCTTTACAAATCTTTGAAAATCTCTCGTACTTCTTAGAATAAGATTCAGTGGTAAACATTTGGTCTTTTAACCGAAAATGCAACTTTAGCAATTTTCGGCCGAAAGTTTTCAGCGCCAAAATTTCGGTCACATCTCTACTACAAACTACAGTACAATCCTTTAAACTGTTCTAACAAATGTTGCACTGATACCATTTTGACTCCCGACACCAATATGAAAAAAATACTATGTGGTTTAGGCCGATACTGTAGCGACACCATGGTTTTTGAAAAAAATATACAAAATATATTTCGGATTTATTTTCATTTTAATCCTTAATTTCTGCATAACCATTCTTTTGTTACTATTGACAATGCAAGACATCCAACATTAACTCACTGCCCCTCTCCCACTATAAATAGATTGGACGCCACACGATTAGACATCTATCATCATCTTGGAAAGTGTGACAAGCGCTCCTTTTTAACAACAGTTTGTGTAGCTGGTGACAATTTTGGGTAGGGTGACCTGCGTTTGGGAAAACTAGATCTCTAAGACTACAGTGCCTTGCAAAAGTATTCGGCCCCCTTGAACCTTGCAACCTTTCGCCACATTTCAGGCTTCAAACATAAAGATATGAAATTTAATTTTTTTGTCAAGAATCAACAATAAGTGGGACACAATCGTGAAGTGGAACAACATTTATTGGATAATTTAAACTTTTTTAACAAATAAAAAACTGAAAAGTGGGGCGTGCAATATTATTCGGCCCCTTTACTTTCAGTGCAGCAAACTCACTCCAGAAGTTCAGTGAGGATCTCTGAATGATCCAGTGTTGTCCTAAAAGACCGATGATGATAAATAGAATCCAAATGTGTGTAATCAAGTCTCCGTATAAATGCACCTGCTCTGTGATAGTCTCAGGGTTCTGTTTAAAGTGCAGAGAGCATTATGAAAACCAAGGAACACACCAGGCAGGTCCGAGATACTGTTGTGGAGAAGCTTAAAGCCGGATTTGGATACAAAAAGATTTCCCAAGCTTTAAACATCTCAAGGAGCACTGTGCAAGCCATCATATTGAAATGGAAGGAGCATCAGACCACTGCAAATCTACAAAGACCCGGCCGTCCTTCCAAACTTTCTTCTCAAACAAGGAGAAAACTGACCAGAGATGCAGCCAAGAGGCCCATGATCACTCTGGATGAACTGCAGAGATCTACAGCTGAGGTGGGAGAGTCTGTCCATAGGACAACAATCAGTCGTGCACTGCACAAATCTGGCCTTTATGGAAGAGTGGCAAGAAGAAAGCCATTTCTCAAAGGTATCCATAAAAAGTCTCAATTAAAGGTTGCCACAAGCCACCTGGGAGACACACCAAACATGTGGAAGAAGGTGCTCTGGTCAGATGAAACCAAAATTGAACTTTTTGGCCACAATGCAAAACGATATGTTTGGCGTAAAAGCAACACAGCTCATCACCCTTGAACACACCATCCCCACTCTCAAAAATGGTGGTGGCAGCATCATGGTTTGGGCCTGCTTTTCTTCAGCAGGGACAGGTAAGATGGTTAAAATTGACGGGAAGATGGATGCAGCCAAATACAGGAACATTCTGGAAGAAAACCTGTTGGTATCTGCACAAGACCTGAGACTGGGACGGAGATTTATCTTCCAACAGGACAATGATCCAAAACATAAAGTCAAATCTACAATGGAATGGTTCAAAAATAAACGTATCCAGGTGTTAGAATGGCCAAGTCAAAGTCCAGACCTGAATCCAATCGAGAATCTGTGGAAAGAGCTGAAGACTGCTGTTAACAAACACTCTCCATCCAACCTCACCGAGCTCGAGCTGTTTTGCAAGGAAGAATGGGCAAGAATGTCAGTCTTTCGATGTGCAAAACTGATAGAAACATACCCCAAGCGACTTGCAGCTGTAATTGGAACAAAAGGTGGCGCTACAAAGTATTAACGCAAGGGGGCCGAATAATATTGCACGCCCCACTTTTCAGTTTTTTATTTGTTAAAAAAGTTTAAATTATCCAATAAATTTTGTTCCACTTCACGATTGTGTCCCACTTGTTGTTGATTCTTGACAAAAAATTAAAATTTTATATCTTTATGTTTGAAGCCTGAAATGTGGCGAAAGGTTGCAAGGTTCAAGGGGGCCGAATACTTTTGCAAGGCACTGTACATATTGCACAGTATCGGTATGTTATTTCATTAGTACTCCCTGATTCTGATTACGTCGCTTTAGTGCCGTATCAGTACTAGTACTCCTAGTACTAAGACCAGGGGTGAAAGTGGCGAGAATTTCATGCAGGAACTCCCCGACGTGAAGGTCGCCACGGAGCCAGAAATTTTGTTTATTTATTTATTTTCATTTTTGGGGGGCGGTGGGGGGCAAACCTCCTAAAACTACTGAAATGCAAAGAAAACTGTTTTGGCACAGTTATTTCTAGAACACATACAAAAACTGATTTTCATTCAAAATTGTATTTTTTCAATGATTTGCAAAATAAAAGTAAACAAAAACAGCTGAAACCCCAACCTCCATCTCCCAATTTTTATTTTCCCTCATTTCTTCACATACTAAAAGCCAAATCTCAATTTTAACTAATTAAGAACATATGACGTATATTAAAATTGAAGTTAATGTAAACATTTACTTTTGCTTTCTTTTTTAAAGATATAGGTAACATACATTCAGAAAAATACAAATGACTTATATTATGCGGAGTGAAATGGAATATATTTTGAAGATCGCGCAAACTTTTTTAAATCATAAGGGAAATGAATAAGTAGCCTAACATAAATGAACAAGTAAATGTCCAAAGTGCACATTGACAGCTAAGATGTTCTGAACCTGCCCATCAGAGCAAATAAAACTAAATATGATAAATAAGCCTCCTCAACTCTTTCCTTGCTCTTAAAGATTTGATCCATTTTCTGTTGCATTGCCCTTTTTTGTCGCATCTATTCAAAAAACGTTTTTTTGTTTTTTTGTTGCTGTTCCAGAAACCATGCACATTTGAACCAATCAGAGCTAACTATCTCTGCTGATCACATGTCAGTATGTCAGCCAATTGAATAGATAAATGAGTCCAGGCGTTTTGCTTTGCTGCATGCATTCGGACATTGACGTGACTCATCATCGTCAGACTCAGATAACTGCAGCAGCTAGGGAAACCTCCATGCCGTCCGTGGAATAAAATAAATAATAAATATCAGTGGAAACGGATTACGCTACACAAGCACTCTAATATGCTTGCTGTTAACACTTGTGTATGTAAATCCGATGTAGGTAGATTGTTTTCTTCTTGGAGATGAAATGCATGAGTGGCATCTTAGCATTTTTTTTGTTTTTGTTTTTAAATAACGTTTTGACAGTTACAGTCATATTTTTTTAATCAAAGCACAGTGTACCGGAACAGCATTCCGGCCCTGAATCTTATACCGGAACTGCATTCCTGCCCTGAATCTCATACCGGAACTGCGTTCCTGACCGTTCTGGCCCACTTTCACCCCTAAAACTGAGTTAGACAATGTGACAATAATGACTGCAAATAGAGTTGCGTGTCTTTTCGCTTGATGCTTGACAGAATACACAACTACTTTTTCCTTGACAATTTGTGTTGAGGTGTCCGCTGCATCGCAAATCACATAAAGGACACGGAACAAATGCAGATAACATTGATTAAATCCTCTGGATTGAATATTTTTTTGAAAAAATGAAATTGGTACTTGCTGCTGTTTATATTAGAGAGCATCATTGCAGGCTTATCAAACACGCAATCTCTGCATCATATTAGATCTTCAAGAAAAAAAGAAGAGTGGCTTATGTGTGAAATGAGTCACCGTGTGATATTCTATCTATAAACTGTATGTATACCAGTCCAGGTACTCACAGGGAACACTTACGTCACCAGCAGAGGCTCTTGATGCCGAAAACCGCCGCAAACGACAACATTCTCATCATTTTACAGTTTACAGGGTCTCCGGTGATTATGTAACACTGCAGATATCTGGGACTCCGATCTAAGATGTTTCATAACAAGAACAAATGTGAGATCTTAACTCCTTGATTAATCCATATCAATATCTTGCAATGATGCATGGAGAGTGAATACCTTTCAGGCATTCTTTCTTTCTTTCTCTTTGTGTGTGGAGGTAGCTTGTTTTCCTCCAACCTCACATGTTTTTCCCCAAGGAACTCCAGGTGTACTTCATGAAGTTTTGAGTGATTTTGTGCTCTTGAGTAAACTTGGTGAACTTTGAAATGCAAGCCATACAACAAAGGCAGGCAATCCTCACAAATCCTTTTGAGAACTGAAGAAAGCTACTGAGCAGCTGTGCTTTTTTCCTTTTCAATAAGAGAAGGATATCTGCATGTTGTTTTCCCTCGTCAAGTGCTTGCTTTTAATTTTAGGAAGCCGCTTTTATGGGTAGCAGAGTTTAATTGAGTGGCTCATTTGGAAGAAGCATTTTACAGCATAATGCTCTGACCCGATGTGTGGACGTCAATCAGCTGTGTTACTTGTAAAATCAGGATTGAATTTGAAAAACAATTGCTAATGACTGCATGCTGCCTGAGTATTGATTATGTATTTACCAGCGTGTCAGCTCTAATACATATAATCTCATAGGGCACATTTAATCAAAGGTCCTAATAAATGGTGATATGTCAAAAATGAATATGACTGTGCTAATGTAATTTCACATGTAAGAAAACGAATTTGGCACTCAAACGTCACTGTCTTTCACCATTACATAGTCGGTGTTGTACATGAACGCATTCAATGAGCAATCGTTCATGCACACATTCATATTTTACGTGAGCATACGTGAATTGAATGCATCATATTTCTGTTTCATGAACGTCACTGTGAACGCGCTCATTCTAGCGGTCCATGCATCCATGACCAGGGCTGGAGTGGGACTCATTTTCAGCCCGGGAGTTTCATGCCATAGACCGGCCCACTGTATATCATGACCATAATTGAAATATTGTGATAATAATTGTACTGTCCAGTGATAATTTTTTAAATCGCAATTAATCGCATGCTGTCAGCAGTAAACTTGCGATGAGTAGGAATTTTTTTTTTAATTATATATTTTAATTTTTAAATACACCTACAGTGGGGCAAATAAGTATTTAGTCAACCACCAATTGTGCAAGTTCTCCTACTTGAAAAGATTAGAGAGTGTAATTGTCAACATGGGTAAACCTCAACCGTGCGAGACAGAATGTGGAAAAAAACCCAGAAAATCACATTGATTGATTTTTAAAGAATATCTTTCCAAATTAGAGTGGAAAATAAGTATTTGGTCACCTACAAACAAGCAAGATTTTCGGCTGTCAAAGAGGTCTAACTTCTTCTAACGAGGTCTAGCGAGGCTCCACTCGTTACCTGTATTAATGGCACCTGTTTTAACTCATTATCGGTATAAAAGACACCTGTCCACAACCTCAGACAGTCACTCTCCAAACTCCACTATGGCCAAGACCAAAGAACTGTCGAAGGACACCAGAGACAAAATTGTAGACCTGCACCAAGCTGGGAAGACTGAATCTGCAATAGGTAAAACGCTTGGTGTAAAGAAATCAACTGTGGGAGCAATTATTAGAAAATGGAAGACATACAAGACCAGTGATAATCTAACCTCGATCTGGGGCTCCATAAAAGATCTCACCCCGTGGTGTCAAAATGATAACAAGAACGGTGAGCAAAAATCCCAGAACCACACGGGGGGGGACCTAGTGAATGACCTACAGAGAGCTGGGACCACAGTAACAAAGGCTACTATCAGTAACACAATGCGCCGCCAGGGACTCAAATTCTGCACTGCCAGACGTGTCCCCCTGCTGAAGAAAGTACATGTCCAAGCCCGTCTGCGGTTCGCTAGAGAGCATTTGGGTGATCCAGAAGAGGACTGGGAGAATGTGTTATGGTCAGATGAAACCAAAATAGAACTTTTTGGGAGAAACGCAGGTTCTCGTGAAAGAATGCTGAATTGCATCCGAAGAACACCATACCCACTGTGAAGCATGGGGGTGGAAACATCATGCTTTGGGGCTGTTTTTCTGCAAAGGGACCAGGACGACTGATCTGTGTAAAGGAAAGAATGAATGGGGCCATGTATCGAGAGATCTTGAGTGAAAATCTCCTTCCATCAGCAAGGGCATTGAAGATGAGACGTGGCTGGGTCTTTCAGCATGACAATGATCCCAAACACACAGCCAGGGCAACAAAGGAGTGGCATCGTAAGAAGCATTTCAAGGTTCTGGAGTGGCCTAGCCAGTCTCCAGATCTCAACCCCATAGAAAATCTGTGGATGGAGTTGAAAGTCCGTGTTGCCCAACGACAGCCCCAAAACATCACTGCTCTAGAGGAGATCTGCATGGAGGAATGGGCCAAAATACCAGCAACAGTGTGTGAAAAGCTAGTGAAGAGTTAGAGAAAACGTTTGGCCTCCGTTATTGCCAACAAAGGGTACATAACAAAGTATTGAGTTGAACTTTTGGTATTGCCCAAATACTTATTTTCCACCATAGTTTGCTAATAAATTCTTTTCAAATCAATTTGATTTTCTTTTTTTTTTTTTTTTTTCACATTCTGTCTGTCATGGTTGAGGTTTACCCATGTTGACAATTACAGGCCTCTCTAATATTTTCAAGTAGGAGAGCTTTTGGGAGAACAAGCACAATTAGTGGTTGAATAAATACTTATTTGCACCACTGTATTAGCACAGGAGTTGACCGATGTGCTTACTTTACATCATTCAAATTTAAGCCTCATTAGAAACAAGAAAAGAGTTTTATTTTACATTTGTAAAGATGAATTAAACAATGAATTTTCCCCAAATCAACTTGTAAAAAGGGAGGCACGGAGGAAGAGTGGTTCATGTGTCTGCTGACAATTCTGAAATCACGGCTCAAGTCTGGGTTCTGTGTGGAGTTACCGTTTTATTTTTGGAGTACTATCTATAAATTTATTTTATATATTAGACTGACTTTTTAAATGCTCAGAAGGTGTTTTGAATTACTCATGTGGCAACTGTGTACAAAACTGAAGCTTTTCACCGTAATCTATTTTTTTTTTTTTTTTTTGTAGTTCTGATAAGCTGAAAAATCTTCAGAATCAAAAAAGTTACAAGGTACTGTTTGAGATGAGCCATTAATTGCCAATTGGCATATACCAATTTTTTTTGGTCTTTTATATTAAATTGTAAAAATGAAACAACTTCTACACTTGATATTCAAATTTTCGGGGAGTACTGTATATACTTTAATGTAATACTAGTACATCATTGGTTATCATTGGTTTTATATTATTTATGGCATAAGATTACAAAAAATAAATAAATAAATAAATGTAAGATTACAAAAAAATAAATAAATAAATGTGAAAAATGAAAATGATCGAACTCACCAAAATGGCTGTCTCCTAAAGCACTTGTATAGTTCAAACATCTGAGCATTTCAGGGTAGTTCGCACCCATTAGTCCACCTCAGAGTGCCATGTTTAGGGTTAAAATGGCAAAATTATGTTTTGCCTGAGAATGTGGATTTTACTCCAATCCTCCGTCTTTGTGCCCAAAAATAGTGAGCCTCGGGGGGCCGTGAAGTGCTTGGAGCCTCCATGCTGGAGGTTTTCTGGTGCTCTAAAACAAATTCTTTCATTCTACACAGTCAATCACAGTTTACTCTATCTGTGTCTTTAAACAACTTATATTTGATATTATGTTTAAGTGTTTTCTTAAGGCATCTTTAGTATGTTCTGTATGTATGTATGTATGTATGTATGTATCTATCTGTCTGTCTGTCTGTCTTTCCAGACAAAACAAGTTGAAAGCGCACGGAAGTTCTTTGGGTGTCAAATTCGCCTCTTGTAGGACGTTTCGCCCGGTGTAGCACATTTTTGCAGAACACCGGTTTTGTCATAGTTTCGTCTCGTCTCATCCCGTCTTTCCTGTTCGTTTTGCTTTTGCTGTTCGTTTTGTGAAATATCGACAGTGCTGTCATGCTCATTATTGTTCATCTCGGGTTCAAATTGATCGGGTTGAACAGATGACTGTTTATGTCGCTAGAGTCATACGCTAGAAGCCCGGCAGCTAACCATGTGACAACACCACTATAAGACTCCACCAAAATCAACTATTGGATAAGAGAAATGGACTCGCTGTGTATGCATCGCTTCTTCAACTGCACAGGGCGCACTTCATCACAAAATTATTTTTCAAACTGATCATGTGACTAGCACCTCAGACGGTCATTTGCTTTGCTTAGCCAGAACCACTCGAGGACTGAAGAGGCAAGATATACGTAATTTTTTCAAACTTAAGCTTTCAAAAGCGACAACAACAACTGAGCAAGAACCAAGGATTGAAAATGTGGACAATGAACTGCCAGAGACCATCGCCAAAATGGTGAGCGGAGTTTAAATTTTCCCAACTAAAGATGCTAATTGTACAACAGAGCCACCACCGGTGTCTTGTCAATGGAGTTACCCCTGCCAAAAATTGTATGCCCTTGCTCGGTAGCGCGCACAGACAGACACATTAGTTTATGAGTTATGTCAACTTAAACAATTAATTGAAGCCAGAAAAGAACCACATTTATATATTTTGGACATTGACATTTATTAAACTGGAGAATCTCCGTACAGGACTTTAATTATAGTAATAACAGTTATAAGTCATCCTACGAGTAAAACATTAAAACATTGCCTTTTTTACATTCTATGTATGTTACGTTATCCGACAGAAGAAAAAAAAGCTTTTTTTGATGGATGGGCCAAGTTTTAAAACTAAGTAGATAACTACATAACCTAAACATGGAAATCAAGCAAATCAATGCAGCGCAGTGAGTCCGCCCAGGGGGTACAATTTTTGACAAGGATAACTACAATGGCAAGCCACCAGCGGGCATACCATATTCCAGTGTTTTTCAACAAAAAAGACGTGCCGCGACACACCGTCTTTTTTATTATTTATTTATTTATTTACTTATTTTTAATTTCTGGGTCTTTGCAATTGTCTTGCGAGCCTTTTGTGGTCATGCTGCGAGCCATTTGCTGTCATGTTGTGGCAATTGGCGTTCGTGCTTTTGCCAATTTGCAATCGCGCTTTAGGAATTGGGATTGTGTTGTGGCAATTTGCATTTGTGCTGCGAGCTATTTGCTGCCGTGTTGTGGCAATTGGGGTTCGTGCTTTTGCCAATCTGCGATTGCGCTTTAGGAAGTGGGGATGGTGTTGTGGCAGTTTGCATTCGTGCTTTTTTTCTTTTGCAAAGCGTTTGCAATTGGGGTTCTTGCTTTTTCTATTTGCAAAGTGTTTGGACTTTGCATTTCGCCTGACACCTCTCGGCCAACGTATTCTATCCTTGGGCTAGCAATTTTTTACATTAGTCTTCATTTAAAAAAAATCATTCATATTATGAAGGGATCACGGTGGGACAGTAACATGCTTAAAACCTTTTGTTGTTGTTTTTTTTTCTAACAACACTTTTTTTTCCGGTATCGGATCGGTACGCTGTATTGCCAGATTCTCAAAATCAACTGACACGCACAGGCGGTTTTTGCTATGGGCAATGTGGGCGACCGCCCAGGGCGCAATCTATTTGGGGGCGCAGAAGCGCCCTCCAGAGAAAAAAAGAAAAAAAAAATCCGCTAGTTTTCTAGACTAATACCGCTTATTTCCACGTCAAGTTAGTAGAGTGGGCGCTAGGGCGCCCCTTACCATGTCAACTGCTGCTGAAGGTCGTGTGTGAGGAGGCAGGGGGGACGGGGAGGGGATCAGCTGCTCGCAACTGCAGAGTGAGTGAGTTACTCTCAGAGGAAAAGCAAGGAGGATGGCGGGGCGCCGTACCCTGTACAGCTTTTCGCAGGCCACCTCATTATTCATGTGACTACTTAAAGAAATGGTGATTTTTTTTTCCAAGAAAGTCCATTAATGGGTCTGTCATATTCCTCGTTCAGTACTCTATAAGAAAAATATAACATATATGCATCTAAAATAATCCTAAACGATTTTATTAGCAATTTTAATACTCCTTTTAGCAAGGTTACTTGGGTATGCGGTATGCCACTGCGTATGTTCCCATAGCAACCAGTCCTGTTATTGTCAAAAGCGCTGCATATTCTGAGAACGAGAATAGGCGTAAGCGTAAGGTGCGCATTTTGAGCAGAGGACGGCCACCCCACCTGCTAGGATTAATCTGTGCGTCCATGAACGAATGTAAGTATTTCCTCTTCATGCCATAAAGTTCTTATGATAAGTTAGAGCCGTAATCAGCGCGACCGTTTCGCGTTTTTCCTGTTACGTCAGCTGGTTGATCCCACTCGTTCTCGCTGCGTCGAGGAGAGTGTTCTTTACTTTATATTCGCATTGCACATTTGCTTTAAGAGGGAAGGTGTTAGTTTAGCATCTTAAAATGATGTTGTACATCCATATGAGTGTAAAGTGCTTAGTTTTCGTCACTTTTATGGCCAAGATGACCGCACGCAGCGCGCACTCGAACCCCCCGCCCCCACCTTCGTGTTCATTTTACTGCACAAATATGTATGTGTGTCACGTGACTCAGAGTGAGTGCGCGGCGATCGGGCCCTTTTTTAATTGGCAAAATGAAAAGTTATCTGTCTGGAAATAAAAAAAGAAAGAAAAAAAAGCAGAAGAGGAGAAAAGGAAGCAAGACAGTGGTGAGTGTACTATGTTACTGTAGTTTTATGTCCTAATGTAGTCGAAGCACTGCAGACTAGTAGAAGTAAACCAATTAACTGCCTTAACTTGTTGTAACTAGCTTGTTAGCGTTTGCTAACAGCATTGCAGGATGCTAGCGTTTCTTCATACATTAAGATGTTACCTAGAACATTAAATCAGTGTTTAGAATCACCATACACACTGATCAGCCAGACTGATAAGATGTTACATGATTCACTTCTGTGCCAGAATGTTATCCTTATTAAGTAAAAGCAGTATAACTTACCAGCTAGTCAGTAGAATACGGTATGCTATTGCTACAAGTCCAACTGTCCCCCTTACTTGCACATGCTCAAAGGGCCCCATGTTGCCTGTTGCTTAGGGCCCCCGGGGACCCTTGCTAAGCCTCTGGGCGGGGGATAGACTATTTTAATAAAATAACGTAAAAAACGTAACACATTCTTGTGTTTGATGTCGGGGGGGGGTTTCACCCAGGGCGCGAAAGTAGCCAGGACCGCCACTGTCGACGCGGACTGAGGTGCAAAAATATACGATCGGGACATCCCTAGTATTTATAGTTTAAAAAAATGATAAAAATATACAATATTAATTGATAAAGTAAAAAATAATGTTGTTAAAATTGATAACATTCCATTTTATTTTTTTAATGACCAAAAATTGTCGTTTGCCCTATTTTTGGTCATCATGCACCTTTTCCTGCATACTTTTTTTTCAAGAAGAAAGGCACTTGAGCAATCTCTCTCTCTCTCTCTCTCTCTCTCTCTCTCTCTCTCTCTCTCTCTCTCTCTCTCTCTCTCTCTCTCTCTCTCTCTCTCTCTCTCTCTCTTTTCTCTGGTGCGCGCGCGTTCTCGTGCTGGGAGGCAAACGAGGAAGCAGTTTGAATGAGAGCAGCGACTTCCACGCTCGTCACCTCGGCGCAGCATTAAATCCGAAAGACAATCAAACATTGGGCAGCAGGTTTACAGCGTCGCTCTTTAATTTGCTCAACATCCCTAAATCCCCAATACCAAACAAACAAACAAACAAACAAAAAAACCCAATCACACCTGTAATATTTTTGGGTGTGGCGATAACTTGGCTGTGAAAGTTTAAAGTTAAAACTCAGGTAGTTGTTTGGAGCATGGCTGACAGTGCAGCGGCCAACAGCGACGGCGAGGATGGACCCCGACAGCCCATGAGGGGCTTCGCCCGCCAAGGAGCGCTCCGTCAGAAGAACGTCCACGAAGTGAAGGACCATAAATTCATCGCACGCTTCTTCAAGCAGCCCACCTTCTGCAGCCACTGCACCGACTTCATCTGGTGAGCATTAGTGGACTTAAACGAAATATTGTTCAAGTGTAAAGCGCGTATTTTGTTGATGAGATGCAGCTGTACATGATAATCTGCGTGAATAAAAACTCGTTGTTCCCAAAATACACTGCCATTGTTATTATAGCCTGCACTTGTTGATGCACCAGCCACAGAAAGAGATGTTTGCTAAAAAGGAAGACGTTTTGAAATAAATTCCATCACTGAGATCCAGTTAAGGTCCACACATTCGTACAGCATTCTGTTTGTCCTAGTGCAGTGATTCTCAATTATTTTCTGTTACGCCCCCTCACAACTCTACCGCCACTATTAACGGTATCATTTGTCTATAAAATTATCATTATAAGTTAGAAGTGGGAACCTCAGGGCACCTCACGATACTATACGATTCGCGATACATTAGGGTGACCATATTTTGATTTCCAAAAAAGAGGACATTTTGCCCGGCCTCGAGATACTTGAATTTTACTCGAAGTTCACTCAAAGATGCCTATATCACTTTAATATATTTAAAGTGTGCCTCCTCCGTCCGGACAGAAAAATTCAGTTTTATTCAAAAAAAAAAAAAAAAAAAAAAAAAAAAAAAGCCAAATAGTATATATTATATACTACTGTATATGGAAATATGTTTTTTGCTCAACAGGCTTTATTTTTACTAAAAATTAATCAAAAAAAAAAAAAAAAAAAAAAAAAAAAAAAAAAAACAACGCAAAAAAATTAAATAAATAAATAATGGAAAAAAATATATATCATGCAGACCCGTGGAAATATAGTACAGTCAATACAGACACACAGTAGGCTTGTGGCACATAAACATTTTTATTAGGGCTGCAGCTATCGAATATTTTAGTAATCGAGTAATCGACTGAAAATTCTATCGATTAATCGAGTAATCGGATAAAACAAATATATTTTTAGGTGAAGAGCAATTATACATATACATGAGAAAACAAGACATTTCATCTAATCTTGAACCATTTTCAGTCAATCAATGTCTTTATTTTCGTTGTATATTGTTGAAAACAGCCAACAATTGCATCTCAAGTGTAACTAGAATAAAAAAAAAAGACTAATTCACTGCTTTCACTCAAAAAACTTTTAGATCTTATTAATATATATATATATATATATATATCTTACCTAAAAATGCCGTTACGCTTGATAACACACATCACTTAAAAGTTAGGATTTTTTTCCCACGTGTTTCAATTGAATTTCTCTTTGTGTCAAGCCATTTTTAAGTTCTAGTTAAGTTTTAAGTTAGTCTAAACTGTAAATCCTGATAGGATTTTGAGTTTTTGCAGTGTTCAAAATAAATGTATGATACAGGCTGTATTGGAGCACATTAGGGACCAGTGCTACTTGGTGTTTTATCCAGCAATGACTACTGAGCTAAAATTGATAGTTAGCATGATTAAGTTTTTATTTTACACCCTCATCAATCCACAATGCTATGTTATGTTAAAGCCTGTATGTAAGACACGTTAGCCACGCATCGACAGTGGTCATAATTAATTGAAACCTAGCCATCCGCAGGGCTAACGTTCCATGAGCTAGTAGCGACAGTAACGTTAATCTTATTTATTAGTGCTTAGCGCTCTTTATTAGCGCTCTTTATTAGCGCTTAGCGCTGTACTGCTTTAAGATGGCGGCTGTTTACAAACGCTGCCCAGACGCGGCCGAGTCTGTCATTTCGCATCTAGTTCAACATACATGTGATCTCTATGAGACGCGCCAGACGCTGCCTGTTACCAATGTAGCATTGTGCGGGCTAGTATTTAGCAACGTCGGCGTCGTTTGTGGCGGCTGTCGGCTGCGGTAAGTTTTTTTTTTTCCCCTTCTTCCTCTCCGCACGTGACAGCGCGTTGTCCCGCATTAAAAGTAGTCCTAGCAAAACGTGATGCTTAGAGCTGTCAAAATAAACGATTACTCGAGGTGAATAAAATTACTCGGATCAGTTTTTAAACTCGAGTTACTCGAGTTGCTCGAGTACTCGTTTCAGCTCTAATTTTTATAAATTATTATCACGACAATTGTCGTTGAGAAATTGTTATTCCCACTCAATTTTTATTCTCATTCAATGTTCTAGATTGCACGCAAAAAATAACTAAAATAAATTGACAAACTATTCAACCGGCATGTTTCCAAACGCAGCAGTTCAAAACTACGTTTCCCATAATGCGTAGCGCGGCTTAGTTAGCTCACTGATAGCTACCCTATTAGCGAGTACCGGGAGACGAGGCAAAATCATACTTTGCTATATAAGTTTACAATCATCTGTCGCACAACGATGCAACACCAAACTGGATTTTACAGATCACGCCAGTACAAACCTCCGACGGAAGTCAACAGTTGCCATTATATACGTATTTATAGTAAAACACTTAACAACTGTGCAGGCGCTCCTACTTAGAATATAATACTAACATTCAACCAAATACACGAATGCAGAACAATTAATACAAGACTAATACAACATACTACATATCTTTGTACCCATATATTGCATAGTATATAACAGAAGACACATGAGCGACATTAACAGAAGATAAACTTACAGAAAGGTGTACGGAGCACTATAAACGTCTCTTAAAACTACTCCTTAATGTAGTCTGTAACTGCCTGTTTTCTTGCCAAACCGTCAACCCAGTAGATGGCGGTAATGCCCCATAGTACAAGGGGTAAACTGTACTCGTTCTCCCGCCCCTACTAGTAGGAGCCACGACAACGCAGGCAAGCGCTGCCCCCCAGCGGCCGGAGGGATTCTCTTCAAATTGATCCCGTGAAAAATCATAAAAACCGGACATTTTCATGAATTTATAAAACCCGGCCGGATTACGAGGACACGACGTGAAAGGTGGACATGTCCGGGCAAAAGAGGACGTTTGGTCACCGTACGATACATGGTTTACGATCAAGCCCGTCGACAGGGGGGCGCAACCAGGTTTGCTGTCCTGGGCCTCAGGACCATAGGGCCATTGAATGACCCTTAATTTATTTTGCTTTACACTCACATATTTCTTTTTTTATATAGATCATTGTCTGATTAAATATTATCTTCTACTCGATATATACTTAAAAACTTTAACATTAAATATTTCAAATATATTTGGCGGAAAACACAGACGAGGCTGAAAAAGCAGTTTTTGCTCTTGCATCCCTCTTTAAAATAAACTGCTGTATTTTAAGCCAAAAGAACTGTTGTGTTTTATAGAACAATAGGTCTATATGCTGCCATGGCAGATTCATGGCGCATTCAGCCCCCGAACTATTTTTCATTTGTCCGTTTTACCCTGGAAACCCCCGTTTACAGACGTCGCGGAATCGCTTTTGTTTCAACCTAGCCATAAAAAGAAGGTAAGTAATTTATTATTTATAGTATTTATTATTCGAAATGTCTGTCATTTTTAGCTTAGAATCATTAATTGATGTCTAATATTTATTTTTTTAAAAAAGAACGACTTCAAAAAATTATTCACTCGCATATTTTAAACTTTTAACAAATTATGTCACAATGAAAAAAATTGGTGTCCGTAAAAAAGTCACAGATATCTACCTCATAACTATCGCTTAACAGTATTTTTTTTGTTACTGTCGCATTTCCCCCAATATTTTAGATGATAAATAATCGATCCAAACAAAGAAAAAAACAAAAAAAAAGCGTTTAAAAGGGTTAATAGATGAAAATGAAAGCCTCGACCACTCCTTGATGTCTGCGATTTCTGCATCGCGACCCTTGTTATATTACCATGTTTCACTCATAAAATCCCCCAAAAATCCAACTTTAGCCATTCACATTTGTGTCTTGACACTCGGTGAGACATGCTACGTGGAGTTTTTGGATCGAAACAATGTAAGTACGCGATAATATCTTGTGAAAGTCGTGGCGTCTTTAATTCTGCTCTCGCGTGCTCTCACCTCCAGTTAGGGTTTTACTGTTTAAAAATTAAAAAAGAAAAATATGCCCTTCTGTTCAAAATTTTTCTTCCCCCAGAAAATTGAGATTTTAAGCTTCCCAATGATGTATCACACATGCATATAGGACAGTTTTGAAATTTGGCAAAATTGGGGGTCCCAGAGCAGAACTTCAAGTCACCTGAGTGTTTTCCGCCATATATATTTTTTGCACAATGCCGATCCCCCACACACACACCTCCACCCCCTCTGTCTTAGCAGAGAATGGTTTGACCCCGCTTTGGCGCACTCAAGGCTACAGTACGTACGTGCCCTGAAGCGGGAATTTAAAATCTGTCATTGCTATAAACTCTAAACATGGTGAGGCGTCATAAATCGGGTGCGCAGAAAAGAAAAGAAAAGAAAAGAAGAAAAAGAGATGAAGATTATAGAGGTGAACAAGAAAAAATGTTGACGTTTTAAAAAAGGGGGACAAGAAACCAGAGAATTAGGGCTAGACTTGGCTGTGGACAGTGATGTCGGTAAGTGAACAACAGCCGCTAACACTGAATGTTTACATTCACGATCACCTTGACCAAAGCCTGATTCGAGTCTGTCACCGGCCGCTTGTAGCCTATGAGCTGCGGTGTGACAAGACATGCTGCTCGCGTTGAGCCGAGGAGAGAGAAGGTGATGGGAGATCAGGGATATACGTTAGTCTGTGGGGAGCAGGTGCGCGAGGCTGAAAAGACTCTTGTCTGGCGGCTGGATTTATCTTGGGTTTACAACCCACTGTGTATTATAGCAAACGCTAATACGAATCCATCACCGAAAAAGCACAAACGAGCAGCAGCTACGCATTTTCTTGTCTTTGCCAGTGACTGTAGCTGGAGTAGAGCGAGCCTTCAGTAAAATGAAAATAATAAGAAACTACCTAGGGCTTCACCATATCCTAGGGCTGGCTTAACAACCTAGCCATGCTCTCCATTGAGCGTGAGCTTGCTCAAAAACTCAATTTCACTAATGTTATAAATAACTTTGCTGTCAAAAAATGTAGGCGCATCTCTGTTTGAGGGCTTGATAACCCCAAGAACGTGGAGGGGTCAGGCACAGGATGTGTAATTATAGTGGGACAAAAAAGTATTTAGTCAATCACTAATTGTGCAAGTTCTTCCACTTGAAAATATTAGAGAGGCCTGTAATTGTCAACATGGGTAAACCTCAACCACGAGAGACAGAATGTTGAAAAAAAACCCCCAGAAAATCAAATTGTTTGATTTTTAAAGAATTTATTTGCAAATCATGGTGGAAAATAAGTATTTGGTCAATACCAAAAGTTCATCTCGATACTTTGTTATGTACCCTTTGTTGGCAATAACGGAGGCCAAACGTTTTCTGTAACTCTTCACAAGCTTTTCGCACAGTGTTGATGGTATTTTGGCCCATTCCTCCATGCAGATCTCCTCTAGAGCAGTGGTGTTTTGGGGCAGTCGTTGGGCAACACGGACTTTCAACTCCCTCCACAGATTTTCTATGGGGTTGAGATCTGGAGACTGGCTAGGCCACTCCAGGACCTTGAAGTGCTTCTTACGAAGCCACTCCTTTGTTGGCCTGGCTGTGTGTTTGGGATCATTGTCATGCTGAAAGACCCAGCCACGTCTCATCTTCAACGCCCTTGCTGATGGAAGGAGATTTTCACTCAAAATCTCTCGATACATGGCCCCATTCATTCTTTCCTTTACACCAGTGTTGTCCAAACTATTCCACATAGGGCCGCAGTGGGTGCTGGATTTCATTCCTGCAAAACAAGACGACATCTTTTCACCAATCTGGTGTCTCACAAGTGTAATCACTTGATTGCAGTCAGGTGCTGCTTGCTTTAGCAAAAACTCAATTGGTTAAACTGTCTGTGCTCGATTGGTAGGAACAAAAACCAGGACCCGCAGTGGCCCTTGAGGACAGGTTTGGACACCCATGCTTTACACAAATCAGTCGTCCTGGTCTCTTTGCAGAAAAACAGCCCCAAAGTATGATGTTTCCACCCCCATGCTTCACAGTGGGTATGGTGTTCTTCGGATGCAATTCAGTATTCAAAAAGTTCTATTTTGGTTTCATCTGACCATAACACATTCTCCCAGTCCTCTTCAGGATCATCCAAATGCTCTCTAGCGAACCGCAGACAGGCCTGGACGTGTACTTTCTTCAGCAGGGGGACACGTCTGGCAGTGCAGGATTTGAGTCCCTGGCGGCGCATTGTGCTAATGATAGTATCCTTTGTTACTGTGGTCCCAGCTCTCTGTAGGTCATTCACTAGGTCCCCCCGTGTGGTTCTGGGCTTTTTGCTCACCGTTCTTGTTATCATTTTGATGCAACGGGGTGAGAGCTAGCATGGAGCCCCAGATCGAGGGAGATTATCAGTGGTCTTGTATGTCTTCCATTTTCGAACAATTGCTCCCACAGTTGATTTCTTGACACCAAGCGTTTTGCCTATTGCAGGTTCAGTCTTCCCAGCCTGGTGCAGGTCTACAATTTTGTCTCTGGTGTCCTTCGACAGCTCTTTGGTCTTGGCCATAGTGGAGTTTGGAGTGTGACTGACTGAGGTTGTGGACAGGTGTCTTTTATACCGATAATGAGTTAAAACAGGTGCCATTAAAACAGGTAACGAGTGGAGCCTCGTTAGACCTCGTTAGAAGAAGTTAGACCTCTTTGACAGCCAGAAATCTTGCTTGTTTGTAGGTGACCAAATACTTATTTTCCACTCTAGTTTGGAAATAAATTTTTCAAAAATCAAACAATGTGATTTTTTTTTTGTCAACATTCTGTCTGTCATGGTTGAGGTTTACCCATGTTGACAATTACAGGCCTCTCTAATCTTTTCAAGTAGGAGAACTTGCACAATTGGTGGTTGACTAAATACTTATTTGCTCCACTGTATAGCTTGGAAGCTATTCAAACCATTTTTACAGTTTATTGTATCAAAATGGCAGTATTAACAGTTTGTATAGTAAATTAGATGGAAAGTGGTTCTCAATATCAAAGCAGTAAATTAATGTAGGCTTGTTTGATATTCTTTTCTATCCAATTTAGGGTCCTGGTTTATTTTATAGCATTTAACACCAAATGCCCTCAAAATAAATACATGTCAATTAAAAAAATGAATTACACTGCAAAACTTTCTTACCTCAGATGATGAAAGCGAAGCAGTGAAGAAATCCGGTGACCACTTCGTCACCAGCTGCAAGTGGCTGTACATAATTATTGTTTTTCCAGTGAACCTTATTTTTGTTGCATCCAGCAACGTCCTTGTTCACCTCGCATCCTTTCTTGTTGGTGTAAAATCTAAAGTGCGTTATTTGTAGGAATATATTTCTCACGTTTTTTCTCCACCGTTCTCGCTGAACTTTTTTTTTTTCATCCCTCATGTAGCTCCCTCTCTCCTTCTCTCGACAACTTGCGCGCACATTACCTTCACCGCCACTCTTGAGCGCCCCCTGTGCCAATAAATTGCTCAACAAACATTAAGCAGTTTACAGCATCCATACTCCATTGTATGGCCTATATGTCAAAGAAAAGTATCAATACTTGGCGGGAGGATATCGATAACTGATCGGGTTGCAAAATATTGCGATATATCGCCGTATCGAGATATTGTCACACTCTTATTATAAGTACAACTCGGCATAACATTGTGTTCTTTTTAATATTAAAGAAAAAATATATCCATCAACTTACAATAAAGTATAACTTTATGAACATTGTTTTGTTTGTAACAGGTAAGACTTAATTTTTCTGAATTAAAAACTTGAAAAAAAAGTCACATCCAAACTGTACAAATATACTCAAGATACATTTTTTGACCATTTGACACTGAAAAATAAAAATGAAATAAAAACAATTCAAATTGATTAGCAACATAAACTTATGTTGACAATATGCCAAAAAATTTGACCGAAATGACATTACATACGCTTCGTCATATCTCCTAGTCTAAGCTCTTCATATCTCCAGTTCTCTTTGCTGTGTGCTCTTGTTTGGTTAAAAATACTGAGTGGATGTCCAATTACACTTTGTACGGCAAAAAAGTATGTTCCCCGAGGTCACATGCGCCACCCCTGGCCTTGCTCTCCAACTATTTGACAAGAACTGTCCTAGTGGTTGAAATCAGTCATGGAGAATATGCCACTGAATTGCAGGACAGTCGCTCACTAAAGCTTTAATTGTACGCTCATTAGGTTAAGTGGCAAAAGTGACGAAAGCAAAACTGCTGGTAAGACACGTGTACTAGTGCATTTAATGGGAACAAAGTCCATATTAGTAGTAAAAATGGATCATTACGTTCCATATGCAGACTTTGTGTAAATAACTAGCTGAGTTACTGAGCGAGAAAAGCTGCGGTTTTCAGACCATCAAACAAAACCAAAGTACGTAATCGTCTGCTGACAAAACAATCTTTCTTCTGCATCTTCCAAGGCTTTGATTTCCTCAGCCCACCAGGGTTGCACTCAAGTTAAAATTAATTTGTCTTTAGGTTGTCCTAATTTGACGAGTGTATTTTTAGCTTTGTTGTGCGTTTCTCCCAAATCAGCAATTAAGCAAGTCCCATGATGATGGATTTTTAATTTGATAATGGATACATGACCTAGACCCAGGAGAAGTGTAACTGTGTGCATGTTCGTAGACAATTTATGTTTTCTTTTTTTTGGGGGGGGGTCTCAAAATAATTACACCATATCCATCCATCCATCCATCCATCCATCCATCCATCCATCCATCCATCCATCCATCCATCCATCCATCCATCCATCCATCCATCCATCCATCCATCCATCCATCCATCCATCCATCCATCCATCCATCAGTGTGCTGTAAGAACAATGAGAGTGCTAAGTGATTGCACATGTCCATCATCTATTTACAGCTGCAATATAAAAATGAGCACACACAGCTGTTTGCATGATTGTGCATGACTGTGCCTGCACAACCTGTCAACCTGTTTCTTGTGTGTGTTCTCTCCACAGGGGGTTTGGCAAGCAGGGATTCCAATGTCAAGGTAGGAGGACATCCCCTCCTTCTCCTCTCTGACAATTTAACACAGAGTTTTAACATAAGCCCTTTCTAGCACAAACTAGTATTATCTACATTCATCTGTGAGATCCAAATGCTGATACACCCAGAAATACTTACTTGATTAAATGTTAGGAAGGAAAGATGCGTTTTGAAACTGATGGCGGAGGCACAAGCCTGGAAGAGGAGGCTGGAAGTGATGATACTCATACAGAGGATCCATCTGTAGGTGTATGTTAATTATGTGTACAATGAACAGATAAAATGCTAATCTTACTGCAAGACAACTGAGGCACATTGTGTTCTGTTGATCTCCAGAAAAACAGGTTTTTAGCTTTCATTTGTGGTTTATGAAATTTTGTATTGCTCTATGTCTATAGTATTTAGTTCTTGAAATTGTTTTATATCATTTTCAGGAGAGTAGAACCTCTGAGGTCAAGTTCCGAAATTACGAAATCTTAAAGTTTATTACCCTCACTCTTTTTCACTATATACTTTCACTTTGGTACCATATTTTCCACTCTATAAAGGCCAAATTATACCGGACGCGTTTGCAGTACGGATTTGCCAAGCTCCGTGTTGACTGCGTGCTCCGCAGTATGTCAAAAATGGGACGAAATATACCGGCCGCGCACAACTGCGGCCCGGCAGCTCCGTCCCGTCAGGAGCTCTCGCGTGATCGTGCGCGATAATGTGGCATTAAAAACGACAAACTAGGGCTGTAGCTATCGAATATTTTAGTAAACGAGTAATCGACTGAAAATTCTATCGAGTAATCGGATTAAATATAAATTTTTTTAGGTAAAGAGCAATTATAAATATTCATGAGAAAACAAGACATTTTATCTAATATTGAACCATTTTTAGTCAATCAATGTCTTTATTTTCGATGTACATTGTTGAAAACAGCCAACAATTGCATCTCAGATGAGACTAGACTAAAAAGACTAATTCACTGCTTTCACTCAAAAAACTTTGAGCTTATATATAAGAGCTCAATATGTGTTTCTTACCTAAAAATGCCATCACGCTTGATAACACACAAAGTTAGGCTTTTTCCCACGTGTTTTATTTCAATTTCCATTTGTGTCAAGCTATTTTTAAGTTCTAGTTAAGTTTTAAGTTAGTCTAACTGTAAGTCCTGATAGGAGTTTGAGTTTTTGCAGTGTTCAAAATAAATGTATTGTAACATATCAGGTTATAATATGGCGGGGATATTTGCATGCGTTCCTGAATGCACCGCATGACGGGCGGAGATGAGGGAGGTGCGGGAGAGCGAGAAACGTGCCTTCCTGTTGTTGTTTAGTTCTGGCAGGTGCGTGTGTGTCCGCTGCGGCAGACAGCAGTTGTGTGTTGGTTGTTGCACAAGTTCCCAAAAAATAAATAATTGCAACCTAACGAAGCGGGTGAGTCTTTGTCAACGTTACAGTATGATACCTGCTGTATTGGAGCACATTAGGGATCAGTGCTACTTGGTGTTTTATCCAGCAATGACTCCTGAGCTATAATTGACATTTAGCATGATTAAGTTTTTATTTTACACCATCATCACTCTACAGCGCTATGTTTTCACAGATTAAATAAATCCTATATGTAAGACACGTTAGCCACGCATCGACAGTGGTCATAATTAATAGAAACCTAGCCCCCTGCAGGGCTAACGTTACGTGAGCGAGTGACAGTAACGTTAATCCCTTTTATTAGCGTTGAGAAGTCTATTGCTTTAAGATGGCGGCTGTTTACTAACGCCTCTGACTGTTATTTCGCATCTATTTCAACATACATGTGATATCTATGAGACGCATCAGACGCAACCTGCTAATACAGTAGCATCATGCGGGTTAGTTATTAGCAACGTCGGCATAGTTTGTAGCGGCTGTCGGCTGCAATAAGGTTTTGTTTTGTTTTTTTATTGCTTCTTCCTCTACGCACGTGACATCAGTGCGTTGTTCCGCATTAAAAGTAGTCAGGGCAAAACGTGATGCTTAGAGCTGTCAAAATTAAACGGTTCCTCGAGGTGAATAAAATTGCTCGGATCAGTTTTTAAACTCGAGTTACTCGAGTTGCTCGAGTATTCGTTTCAGCTCTACGACAAACACACAAAGTCTGTACTCAAAAGAGAAGCGGGGAGAGAGAGGTGGACTTGATTTGACTGAACATTTTTTCTCGAATTTTATTTTTGCTTTTACCATGGGTTTGTGGCACCCCGACCACGCCAACAACCTGTTCTCTAGTATGTCCTTACTGGCTTGAATTACATAACTTGCATCAAAACTCACTGCCCATCCTCAAAGCTTTTGCTATGGTGTTCAATGCAGATTCCTTTTTAATGTTGTCCTTGCAAAAAGGATCTGCTGATGAAGTGTTCTTCGTCCATGTTCACTAGCGTTTAAACCGTGAATAAGCACCTGGCCTGTGAACCGGCTCCGCCCATTTTGACAGATGCGTTTATGGCAAAAATAGAAAATAGCCCAAACCATCCGGAGGTCTCCGGCACGTTGGAGATGGTCAGCAGTCAATCCGTATCGCTGACGCGGCCGGCATAATTAGAACAGTAGGATAGAATGGAAACGGATTGTTTCCGGTGCTATAACTTGCCGAACCCGGACCGCAAACGCGTCCATTATAATTTGGCTTTAAGGCACACCTAAAGAACTTCCAACTTTCACAAAAGCAGACACTGCACTTTATAATCTGATGCGCAATATATAAGGATCAATATTGGTTAATCATGGCATGACAGTCCCTTTAGCACAGCCCCATCTAGTGGATGTATAACGCAACCCCAACCACTACTACTACTGCACCTTATTATAAAAAGAAGCAAAACAAAGCCAAAAAAAACTCCCTGCGCCTTATAATGCAGTGTGCCCTATGTATGAAAACAGTTTTAAAACAGGCCATTCATCGAAGGTGCGCCTTATACTCCGATGCGCCTTGAAGTGCGGAAAATATGGTAATTTTAGGTTACTTACAGGTTTCTTCTGTTGATTTTGGGTCAATTCCTGTTGTTTTTGGGCATTTTTAGGTTGCTTCCTTATTACCTCATTGGCTGCTATTGACGGCCTAAACGTCCATTTTGACTTGGAGTGGCATTTCGCCATAGTGAAAATATTGACTTTGGAGCATTTCAGTCTCATTTACTTTTAATTTTAGGGGACTCTGTGGATTTTGGGGCACACTCTGGTCACTTTCAATTGATTTTGGGCATTTTCGAGTTGCTTCCTTATTAACTCATTGGCTGCCATTGACAACGCTAGACGTCCAATTCATTTTGACAGATGTTCATTTGCCCCTCCAACATGGGCACGCTTCCTGCCCCAAACGAGAAATGTACCAATGGACGATACTAACTGAGTCCTGTTTCAGTCTGCACGGACATACAAATAGTGATCAGTTACTCATTTAGCATAACAGTTGGAAATTTAATGTGTTTGCGAGTTTATAGTTACAACAGTATCAAAGACTAAAAAATTCAATTTCTGGAGAAATTGCACGGAGATGCTTTGCTATGCCATGTGTCCCTTTCTGTAGATTTTTGGTCACCTATTTATACATTTTGGGGCATTTTCAGATGACTTCCTTGTTATCTCATTGGCTGCCATTGAAGGCGTTAGATGTCCAGTCCATTTTAACTGAGAGGGGTGAACGAACGAGCAAATGGATTGGACGTCTACCGTCACTTCCTGTACATTCTGGGTCATTTCCAATTGATTTAAGTGCTTTTCTGGGTCATTCCCGCTGGATTCTAGAGTTTTTTCAGGTAACTTCCAGTTGATATCAGGTCAAATTGGGCCATTTGGAATAAATTTGGATGTTTTTTTTTTTTTTTTTTTTTTTTAAATCAAATTTCAGTGGAACTATACCCTTTTTTGACCAAAACGCTATACTTATTTCTGTGCCCAGTTTTTCAGATTTTTTTTTCATGTATAAATTATGTGAATTGGATTTTAAAAAATGTAGGGCAAGATACATTTTTAAATTTTAAGTTTTTCTGCCATTGGAAATGAATGGAACATGTTTTTGACACAATCGTGAAGGTTAAGGGCGAAATCGAAAGGGCCTGTGTCGCATGACTTCCGTACTTTTCGGACTATAAGTCGCACCTGAGAATAAATCGCACCAGCCATAAATTGCACAACGAAGAGGAAAAAAACATAGATAAGTCGCACCAAAGTACTAGTATAAGTCGCATTTTGGGGGGAAATTAAATGATAAAATCCAACACATAGAAAAGATAAGTCATCTTGAAAGGCAATTTGAAATAATAAAATACAATAGAGAACCGCATGCCGTATGATAATGATACATGATGCATGAACAGCAAAATGCGAACTTGGCCGGTATATTAACGTAACATAGCTATTAAGAGTTATTCAGATAACTATAGCATAAAGAACATGCTAACAAGTTTACCAAACCATCAGTGTCACGCCAAAACACCAAAATAACATATGAAATTATATAATAATTTGTTAATAATTTCACACATAAGTCGCTCCGTAGTATAAGTCGCACCACCAGCCAAACAATGAAAAAAAACTGCGACTTATAGTCCGAAAAATACGGTATTTGGAACGTTTCAAAGTTGGATCGGTGAGAATTGATCAAAATGCATGAGCTTTGCAGCGCGCTGAAAAAACTGACGGAGAAAAAAGTACAAGTATTATAGTAAACGGATAATTTTGCATTGAATGCAAAACTACCCACAGTAAGGTGAAAACTTGTGCATACATGCTACTGGTGCACGATAATTATTAGTCCGATAATTATCCGTCCGATAAAAGAAATTATGACGTCATCTCGATAAATCCAATAACATTATTAATTGGACCGATAATATGTACTGTGCTGGCTTTACAGTTTACGCACTACTATGGGAAATCAATTGACCATTTGCTAGCCATTGCTGCCACCTGCTGGTCAGAATAATTCGCTGCATCTATTTTTTGTTACAGTAGTTTGGTTCATTCACTTCTTACACATTGCGGTGTCTAGCGTTAGTATTGGCATTCGTGAATGCTTTCTGTTATGTTTCCGCCTCGGAAATATATGTCTTTAAGTATTTTATGTTTACTATAACAAATGGATGTGCAATATATGTTTACTTATGTAGTAAAGGGTCATATGTACAGAACTTCATAAGTTGTGTTATAGAAGCCAGCCAATGCTTTAGTAGCTCAAGCTAGTGTGCTATGCTATTCATATAATAGTTGTGTATATAAGTGTATTGTGCAGTTTGTTGTATATTAAGTATTGAATATGTGTATTTTTCTGTTGTACTTTCACAATATTAAGATGAGTGTCTTCCCATAAAAGCAAGAAAAGACCAAGCCTTGTGGGTTATGGAAGTGCATTCATTCTTAGCTGGCTGTCGGGCAGTGTAGAAGTGAAACGCACTTTTTTGTTCATGTCATTATGAAAAATCTGGTGAGATCAAAGGCAAATCTATGTTGAATCAACCACTAGTTTTTTTTTTAACCTTCAGGTGTTCAAAAACTCAGGTTATACATTTAAAAAAATTCTACATTATATATTCATTATCGGTTATCGGTGTCTGCTTTGAGGAGCAGGAAGCTATCGTCATCGGTATCGGTTTGAAAAAATGAGTATCGTGCACCCCTAGTACATGCGTGCTCAGAACCAGACGGTATAAACAGTGTTACTTCCTCCAATGATGAAGCATCAGGGTGTTGCATATTTTACGGCCCTCTTCCAACCACAACCAACTGATGGAGCACAATGTTGTGACTCAGTAAATGGCCCCGTTTAAGGCCCCAACGTAACCTTGATGCAGTCAGCTATTATCTCTTCATACTTCAGTTTCCCTGTTAAAATTCCTTATCGTCTGTTGCATTTTTTTCTTTCAATGCCTCCTACTTTCTTCTTTTAGCACACATCATCTCCTGGTCTGTCCATCTGACATAGCTTCACTTTGTATGTCTTGTCCTCACAAACGACCTCGGTCTTAGCTGACAATATGGGCGGATGTCTGTCTCAGATGAATGTTCTTTTTTAAATGATTTTATTCAACCATCAACTGGATGTATTCAAGGATTTCCATGTCTCCTAGCAACAGTGGAACACAACTGTCTATATGCCGTAAGATGGAAGAGGTGCTGTTGAGCACAGCGGTGTGATAGCTGATAATTATCCAGGGTGAATATGTGGTGCGTCAATAGTGTCCTTTAGGAATGCATCCGCTGAACAGCAGGGGGGAACTGCCTGCAGAGGAAGGCAGTCTTTTTGTAGGTGGAGGGGTAACTGGGAATTAATGTTGAGATAGGAGGAGAAAAGAGTGAACTCAAATTTATTGTCAGAGCAAAATTATTGGGACTAGTTCTTTTTGTATTATAATTTCACCAAAATATTGCACAATTCTATACGTTTGTGACAACAGTTTGAAGAAGAACTTTTTTGATTAAAGGTGATAGTATTATACTGAAAGTAGCATGTGCTGATTACCGGTTTTAAGGTATATCGTGGTATGAAAACGTCATGGTTTCAAAACCCAAACATTTTCCGTTATACCGTCCCTAAGGTTAAACTATCAAACTATTTTTTATGTCCCAAAAATGCATGTAGAAATCCCTCACTTGCAGCTGTCAGGCAAAACCCTCCCCCACCGGTTGTTGCACAGTGTGAGTGAGACAGCTGTGCTACACAATGGCTGGAGGAGGTGAAACTCCTGAACTTTTTTGCCCAAAACGAAAGCCAACGAAATCGCTGGTATGCGAATACTACAGAAAACTTACAGACAGCCGCGGCTTAGAGGGGGGCCAACCGACATGTAATACATGTTTGCGGAGGGTGGCTACCGAGGAGGCAATACCTCCAATATGATTTCGCATTTCTGCAAAATTAAAGATGAGTAAACACTGCATATTAACAGGTTGGTATAGATGTAAAATACTTTGACATACAGTATAGTTTCCAAGGCAGAAACGTAACAGCGATCGCACAACGGCGTCAATGCGACCGACAGGCTGTGTACTGTGAAAGTAATTGAGCTTGTGTTCCAAACTGCGTCACACGATGCATGCAGTGAATTATTATGACCAAAAGGTGGCGGTAACGTACTGTAAAATGTCAACTGGTTTGAAACACTAGCGACTCTAGCCAGTACAATATAAGTTAAAATAAATAAATAAATTGTATATGGCATAAATTAAAACCCCGACCCTTTTCACCCGATTCCGATCCTCTGAAAAATGGCCTGATCGGCCAGATTTACGATCAAGTGATCTGATCTAATTAATCTAGTTAATACATTGTGGGTGTAGTTTAGAATAGAAGTACTTGAGAACCATAATATCTTCTCATAGATCTGGCAGAAGGTATCCAGAACAAAAGTTATATAAATACAAGCAGTTTGCACAATGATCAAAAGTCGCCATACAGTCATCTTTCCAACACGCTTTAGGCAGGGTTTTTTCTTTTTTTCTTTTTTTTGCAAGGAGGACTGGAATTAAACTGTTTGTATAGCGGTTTGCACAGTCTGTCAGTGGATATGCAGTGTAGAGCTTGTTTGTTTTTTATATTGTATACGTCTACTGTTTGCGATTCTTCCTCTGTATTGATGTTGCAGTAATCAAGTCAACAAAGTGCATTCAGGTCGAGTGTGAGAATCCTCCTCCTCTTCAATTTCAGCCTCAGACAGAACCAAATTGGAGAAATTTGATTGCCCATTGGTTTATTTATTTTGTGAAATGGTAAGGTTCAAGCGGAGGCTCCTCTGAGGACAAGATACACTGCCAACAATACTTGGTTCAAAAAGTAGCATTACCTTTGACGTTGCTTTTGTTTAGTCGCTCACCTCGACTCTGCAGCAAACCCTCAGTACAGCCATAAGATTAGGTATGCCTACGCAATCTAGACTAGTGAAATCAAATAAGAATGATGAAGATTTGACTTAATGACAAATTATCATGTGTAAATTAATAGCGATGTCCCGATCATGTGATCGGAAATCAGGCCGATCGCACCATTTTTCAGAGGATCGGGTTTTTAATCAAAAAATATGCTGTATATATTTGTTTTTCCTGCTTCATGCTCGTACAGCCTCTCACTCTCCCTCCTGCTGCTTTTCTTGCTCACCAGCAGCTTTTCTTGCTCACCAGTGCACTGGAGTTCACTTGTTAACGTTAACGATGATTGACAGGCGTTGAAGCTTTGATCTTGCCATAGAAGCTTTGTAGCGCTACTTTCAAAGCCACCGAATGTGTCAATCATCGTATAGCTTGTTAAACAATAGCAGTAGTGTGCTGTGGCAACTTATTGGGTGTGTGTGTGGGGGTGTGTGAGCGGTTGTTCTCAGCAGCGTGAGTGGATTTGAGAGGACTCACTTGATGACGAAAAAATGTTCTGTTTTGAGAGCTTAAGAGGCAATGATGCATGTGTGCGTGTGTGCATTTAAAAATACAAGCATTTTTCTATATTATTCTTGTTTAAAAATAATTCACATTATGAAGACTGCATGGTGGGACAGTAACATGTAGAGGTGGGAATCTTTGGGCACCTAACGATTCGATTATAAATCGATTACTGATGTACCCCCCCAACCAGCTATTAGCTACTTTTAATGTTTCATACATTAGTTACAACAATTGTACAAAAGTCCTCCCAGGCTTAAATAAACAACTATTACAGTATCAAGTTAACAGTTCAAAACGGTAAATAAAATACTTAAGTTCCCATTCCGTATTAGCAGCTTTAAACTACATTCAATTAATCTAATCTTGTGTCTCAACCGTTGAAGTTGTTAAAATTGCTCCCGTTATTCCATAATTTCCCTTCTGTCTTCATTCGACCTGTGAAAGTTTTAAAACTGTTTCATTATTTAAAGATAGATTCAAGTCAAGATTTTGCTGATTAAGGAGTATTTTAGATGGAAAGTTAATTGGGTTCGCTTGGAAAATTCGCTGCAACAGCCTTCCAGGGAAGTCTACTGCTTTAAGATGGCAGCTGATTACTAACGCCGGCAAGTCTGTCATTTCACATCTAGTTTTCTATACATGTGCTGCAATGCCGCAGAGTCTGTCATTTCGCATCTAGTTCTTTATACATGTGATATCTACCGTAGCATTATGTGGACATAGTTTGTAGCGGCTGTCGGTAGCAGTCAGGTAGTATTTTATTTTATTTTTTATCTAGCGGCATGAGTTGAGCCAGAGCCGTGAGTTAAGCATTGTCATTACCCGGGTAATGACAAGCATGATGTTTACTCTCGGTCCATTCATTAATTGCGTCCCGCTGACTATGTTTTAGTTCTGCTTTAATTGGCATATTTCAATAATCGGAATTTGGATGTCTGTGAATCGTTCTGGAATCTTCCACGGCCGAATCGCGAATAACCTAAGAATCAGAAATTTCGCACATCTCTAGAAACGTGTAAAATTTTTTGGAACACTTTTTTTTTTCGGTATCGGATTGGGACTCTGTATTGGCAGATTCTCAAAATCAGGTGACTCTGACTTGGGTGCAAAACAGGTGATCGGGACAATCCATATAAATTAGTGTCGCACAGACACCAATGAACACAAAAATGACATCGTCGGTATTGGGGAGTACTTTAAAATGCTGCGCAATATGTGCTCTTCGACATTTATTTTCTTACTGCCAGTAGACCTGGCCAGCAGATTTGGGCCTGTAAATATTTTTGGGCGCTAGTCTCTCTTAGCAGTTTTTCAGATGTTTTAAATACGAAGCTACACAGCATGTGTACTCTAAATAAAAAAATAAATTAAAAAAGCATTGCTTTTATGCAATTGTTGTCATCGTCACCAAAGTCCATTTCTATCACTTCAAATCTGTTAACGTGAATGAACATGCAATTTAGTGCCCGCTATTAAGAGTCATCAGGCCCATTGTGTCATGAATGTGTGCATGTAGTTTACACTATTACTAACTGTGAGTACATATTGAGTACCCGTGTGCTTTTGTCGGTGTGTGTGTGTGTGTGCGCGTTTCAATGTGTGAAATTTTAGATTACTGTTAACAATGAGTTTCAGTGTTTAACAGGCTATTGGGTGTTCTTCACTGTTTTTACCCAACATTAATGGACAAAGGTTCTCTTTTGAAAGCTAAAGAGGCAATGATGCGTGTGTAGAGGTATGTGTCTCGGCGGGATTTTAGAGGGAATTGGAGAGTCAAGTGCTGCAAAGATTGAAATGGAAAATAAAAGTGTAGTTAGCAGTATAGTAAATGTAAATGTCTAAACATTAGTTTACTAGCAAATGGTGCTAGTTTTGTAACATCTTGAAATGTCTATGAAATCGAACACTGAAAAATGCAGATAAAATTTGCCCCGAGTAAGGGGCAAAACACATGGGAGGCCACGAGGGATGGCGAAATGCGAAAGTCATCGCTGTTGAGCTAAAAGCCAACACACGGGGCACGATGCGACAGCAGCGGCAAGCGACAGCGACACGCATTGCCCTCTGCCTGTGTGTCATCGCTCGTTTCTGATATATATGGTGGAAAACACTCAGGTGACTTGAAGTCCCACTCTGAGACCCCCAATTTTGCCAAATTTCTAAATTGTCCGGTATATCATTGGAAAGCTTAAAATCTCAAATTTCTGTGGGAAGAAAAATTTTGAAATTTTGATTTATTAAAAAAAAAAAAAAGGAAGACGCCATGATTTTAACGCGATAATATCGCGTATTTACCTTGTTTAAATCCAAGAACTCCATGTAGCATGTACCATCAAGTGTCAAGACACAGATGTGAATGGCCACAGCCGAAATTTTTTGGTTTTTTGGGGGGTGAAACATGGTAATATCACAAGGGTCGTGATGCAGAAATCGCAGACATCAAGGAGTGGTCGAGATGTTCTTTTTCATATATTTGCCCTTTTAAAAGTTGTTTTTCAATTTTTCTTTGTTTGGATCAATTATTTATCATCTAACATATCGGGGAAAAGGCGACAAACAAAAAAAATACAATTAATCGATAGTTATGAGGTAAATATCCGTGACTTTTTTACAGACGCCATTTTTTCCATTGTGATGTAATTTGTTTAAAAGTTTAAAATATGCAAGTGAATAATTTTTTAGTTTTTTTTTTTTTCAAACGAAATATTAGACATCAATTAATGATTCTAAGCTAAAAACATTTTGAATAAAAAATATAATTGCTTCTTTTTATGGCTGGGTTGAAACAAAAACGGTTGCAGGACGTCTGTAAACGGGGGTTTCCAGGGTAAAATGGACAAATTAACGATAGTTCGGGGGCTAAATGCGCCATGCATCTGCTATGGCAGTATATAGACATATTGTTCTTTTAGCTTAAAATAAAGCAGTTTATTTTTAAGAGGGGTGCAAGAGCAGAAACTGCTTTTTCAGCCTTGTCTGCGTTTTCCAACACATATATATATATATATATATATATATATATATATATATATATATATATATATATATATATATATATTAGGGCTGTCAAACGATTAAAATTTTTAAATCGAGTTAATTACAGCTTAAAAATTAATTAATCGTAATTAATCGCAATTAATCGCAATTCAAACCATCTCTAAAATATGCCATATTTTTCTGTAAATTATTGTTGGAATGGAAAGATAAGACACACGACGGATATATACATGCAACATACTGTACATAAGTACTGTATTTGTTTATTGTAACAATAAATCCACAAATGGCATTAACATTTTTTCTTGTTAAAGTGATCCACGGATAGAAAGACTTGTAGTTCTTAAACGATAAATGTTATAGTTACAAGTTATAGTAATTTTATATTAAAACCCCTCTTCATGTTTTCGTTTTAATAAAATTTGTAAAATTTTCAATCATGAGTTAATATAATAATAATAAAAATAATAATAAAAATAGAGTTTTACGTGTATTTTGCATAGCTATTTTGATATGGAATGCCAGTTCATTTTGCATTGTTGTTAAACTATGTCAGAATAGGGCCTCATTACTATAGACTGAAATGCTTTTCTTTTTGTGAACATTATTTTTTTGGGGAGAGATAGAAATATTATTTTTGTTGTGCTTTCACTAAACGATACTTACAGTGAGGAGAACAAGTATTTGATACACTGTATGTCTGTTGTGAAGGAGTTGCCAATAAACGGCGCAGTCCAAAGAACGCCTGTGTCCACTCGCCTTTACTGTATAACATATATCTGTGCATATCTTACCCAAAATACAACAAGAGACACATAATTGCCACTAAAAGAAAGAAAACTTACCGAAATATGTGTGGAGCACAAATAGCAATCTGCATTGCATTGTGAATACAGCATAAACGTCTCACAACTACTAGTTCTCCCACGTTTAGAAGAAATAACATGAGTATGGAACGGCGCTGCCCCCAAGCGGCCGGTGGCATTCTCTTCACTCTTAATGTCCATAAACGGCCTCATTGTAATCTGTTAGAGGCAATATGCGAGATGGTAATTCACCCAAGCGCCAGCAGAGGGCGGCAAAACTCCATAACAACAAGTAAGCGTTTCACTGCACTGTCATTTAAATCTGTCTGAGCAGGACATCTGCGTAATTACGTCAAATATTTTAACGTGATTAATTAAAAAAATTAATTAACGCCCGTTAACGCGATAATTTTGACAGCCCTAATATATATATATATATATATATATATATATATATATATATATTATTATATTAAGGGTGTAACGGTACATGTATTCGTATTGAACCGTTTCGGTACTTGGTGCTCGGTTCGGAACGGAGGCGTACCGAATGAGTTTCTGACGTAATGTAATCCTTACTTTTCGAGGCTGCGGGTCGATCGGGTTAGTTTCTTTGTGTAGATTATACTTTCTCCGTCTTCTCTACTATAATGAGGACCAACACGGTAGGACAGTAAGAAACGTCAACGGCGCGACAACGTGGCCGCCGCGAGAACGCAGTGAAACGCGGCCGTTAAAGTCAATCAGCCAATGCACACCAATCGCAGTGCGGCCGCGTGTTGGACGCGTCTCAGAAGCGCTCAACACGTCGCATGCGAAAAGAACAGCAGAGTTTGTTATTTGACGCGAGATGCGGCCCTCCTGCGTCAATACTACTAGCGAGCAGACCAGAAGCCACTCGAAAAATACGGTGGATCTGGTCGATTTTCAAACTAATATGCAATCGTAACCTGCTTTTTGAGTCCATCAGATTTCTTGAGTGGTAGATCGGGGCACAGTTGACTTGTCTTTGTTGATTTACAGTTGTTTTCTCTGCTATAATAATAACCAACACGGCCCCGTGTTCAATACAAAATCCTCCTACCTCAACAAAACAAGTAGGAACTAATATTCACATAGGAACTAAAGTTATACAACATAAAATATACAATATAAATGAATACTACATAATAAAATAAATAATAGCCATTAAATAAAATAAATTCAAATGAGCTAAAACACCTGTAATTAAATAATAAGACTAATAGACAGATCCTGCTTACACAATTAAATTAATTAATTTCTATGTGGTGCTTTATCTTGAGAAAATCCACCAATAAAGCTTTTGAAAACCGTTCATAAGAAAAAAAATCATTGAGGCATTTCATTTGTAAAATACATGTTAAAATCTTTGTCATTGGGATTGCTTTTCTCTTTAGCACAGGACTTCTTTTTTCTTCTTTCTTTCCCAAAAGAAAGCTGACCAATACGCGGGGTCTGAAAGGCAAATTGTTGTTGGATTATTATCTTTAAATACCCACTACTTTTTGAGCAGGATTCTAGCTTTGTATAGGCTACTGTTCCTATTGTTGAAAGCACAAAAGTGTGTAATAAACAACTAGCACATTTATATTTTGCATTTTGTTTTCTTACTCTACCGAAAATGAACCGAAACGTGACCTCAAAACCGAGGTACGTACCGAACGGAGATTTTTGTTTACAGTTACACCCCTATATTATATTATATTCAATATTTCTGCATACTGACTTTAATGTAATTCTATCACCGTTTGGTCAGACACTGCTTATCATTGGCTGCCATTGACGGTGCTCGAAGTCCAATTCATTTGAAGTGGTAGTACATTAGAAGTACAAGTATCGATATCAATGCAACAGTAAACATAACATGTTACATCTTTTCCCCAGTAATGTGTCATTTATGAGTACATTCTACAAAACCGTGCTCTGTGACTGAAGCGGATGATTCCTGCGGGCATATGACACTTATACAGCATATTGATGAAAATAGAGCAAGTCCAGTGAGGCAGTTGGTGCGAGATGAGTGAGAGAGGTACATGCTGCAATGACACTTGAGCTGGGAGTTAGTGGATGTGATTTTTTTCACTCTGAAAGAGATAATTGACAGCCAAGAAGTGGTATAGAAATTAGATGAAAAAAGAGGAGATAAATAATGTGGGAGTGAAGATGCACTTAAAACAAGCCCATAAATGTGTTGTTTGCTTCGGCTATTAGTGTCTTTCAGACAGTTTTCTTTTCTTAATCATTCTAAAAGTCTGTTCCAACTTCTTTGTGACTAAAGGAGACTTTGAAGTTTAATCACCTGTCTCCTGCCTTTAACCACGAAGCTGCCGGCGGGCACGGTGCCCATACTTCCTTTGGATTCTTAAAATACGCCTTCACGAGCCCGTCCAGGTTCAAATGACTAAGTGAACATTTGCAAACAGTCGGTGTCTATTGGTGGTGCTTCTCACATCTCAGGTGCTTCTGCAGCTCCAACCTGTGTGGGCGCCAGGTCTATAAACATGCCTCCTACGCACACAAACATCCACAATCACGCGCGGATGCGTGCACAAAAACAAAAAGTAAGTGCACGGATGAGTTCCGAAAGCCAAGGGAAACGGATAGTTTTACTTTTGTCTTCCTCTCCTCTGTTTACGCAGATTTGGGTTTTGATCTCCTGCTCGAGCCCTGTGTGCTTACGAGCTTCTCCTTCATGACTTCATAACTCCTATGCCTCCATCATTCTTCATCCCCTCATACCTCATGTCCCCCAGCCTTTCTTCTAAGCTTCGGCTCCCCTCGTCCCTCTCCATCTCGCACTCCATCCCTCCCTCTTTTCTCTAGTGGCAATGTGTTGGAAGCTGTGGGCTTTGATGCTTTTATAAATAGCCTAAGTGTTCCACTGAGAGCAACACCAAATGGGATAGATGGATGGATGCCTGGATGGATGGATTTATGGAGGAGGGGGACCGAGTGTGTAGGTGTGAAGAGAAAATGGTTGGAAAATCAGGATCATTCAAAAGCTACAATGGAAGACAGCATGAGAGAAAATATAGATTTAAAAGTTCAATTCACTTAATTCAGTCTTAGATTTAGGGTTTTCAGTTGACACTATGTGACTTTATGCCCTTTCCCTGTCTCACAGTTGTGAGACAATTTTTTCGCAAAATATTTTTCCAAGTGTAAATCACCTCTTATCATTGTTTCGAATGTGTTCCAAAGTTCATATTGAACAAATTACACAGCACAAATCTTTCCAGCCAAGCGAATGTGCCTTAAACCAACTGAGCATGAACTTGAGTATTAATATCTATTGATTTTTCCATCATGACAAGTTGTCAACCATGCTTATTCACACAAAATAACCTTGCCTTCAAAGGTCAAAAGCCGCGTGAACCATGTTTTTTCTTTTTATATGGACAGGCCATTATTTGCATTTGAAGCATTTTAGCTCATTTTTTGAAGTCCTATTGAGAATTGCCGTAAAACTCTGTTCTTGCAGAATTGGAATGATTAAGGGTAGCAATACATTATTATGGGTTCGATAACTTCGGTTGATTATCAAGTTTCCTTTTCAAACTTTTTCATTCATTTTTATCTATTGTTTGTCACCAATTAGAAGAAATTTGTATTCAGTGAAGACAAATAATTGATGATTAATAAAACGATTTATTGGGTAATCGGATAAATGTCACTTTTTTTCAATTACCTTCACAATTTAACCTGAAGTTTTTTTTTAGGTATGTTTTAAATTAAAATAAAGACAAAATGGATGACTATTTATTTCAAAAATATTTTATGACGGCTTCCTGACTTAACTGTAGTCTACAACTTTACTGTTTTAAGTACATAAAACCTATTTTTAATAAAGGTTCTGAGTATAAAACATGAAAAGAATTTCTCTGTGCACAAATTGGACAAAGTCCAGTTCATTCAAATAAAAGTGCTGCTGATTGACATTTTTTTTTTCTTGTGGGCAAAGTGCTGATATAAATTGTATCAAAAACTCATTATTTCTTTAAAGAAACTAAACAACAAAATTAATGTCATGTCATGTCATGTAATGTCATGGATGGTCAGGTCAATAGTGGCCTGATTTTATGTGACATAACTGACCACTTACCGGTTTTTGCCATATATGATTGTGATCTTCAGATAAAAAAAGATACAGTGGTTACTATAGCCAAGCGAATATTAAATGAAGAAACAATAAATGCCTTCAATTACAGTCTTGCACAGCAAGACTGGAGCCCGGTTTATAGTGAATCCAATGCGGATCGTGCCTACGATACTTTTCTAGATATATTCACCTTCTTATACAACAAACATTGTCCTATTAAAGAATATTGTATCAAGGAAAAAAAGACAAAAAGTCCTTGGCTCACAAAAGGAATTATGAATGCTTGCAAAAAGAAAAATAATTTATATAAACAGTTCATCAAAGCAAAAACAAAAGAGGCGGAACAGAGATATAAAACATACAAAAATAAGTTGACGGACATCATTAGAACAAGTAAACAAGTGTACTATAAAAAAAGATTACATGCTAATAAAAATAATATGAAAGCAACTTGGGATACACTAAATCATTTAATTAAACAAGGATCTCCAGCTCGATCATATCCTGATTATTTTACCGATGGAAATGGGAACATCCATAACATGAATGATATCGTTGATGGTTTTAATAAATTTTTTACAAATGTTGGCCCTCAGTTGGCTGCTGAAATTCCATGCCATACTGTTAATAACTGTCACAAAACGATTATAAGAAATCCATCTTCGATGTTCCTCACATGTACAGACGACAAGGAAATTATTAATATTGTGTTAAAATGTAAAAGTAAGTCATCTGTGGATTATCATGATATTAACATGTTAGTAATAAAAAAGATTATATTTTCCATTGTAAAGCCCTTAACATATTTCTGTAATTTATCACTTCAGTCTGGTTGTTTTCCTCAAAAAATGAAAATTGCTAGAGTAATACCATTATTCAAGAGCAACGATAAACACAATTTCACAAATTATAGACCAATCTCTCTATTGCCACAATTTTCAAAAATTTTAGAAAAACTTTTTAATTCTAGACTTGAAAAGTTCATAGAGAAACATCAAATACTAAATGCAGGACAATATGGGTTTAGAACGCATAGAACTACTTCAATGGCGATAATTGAGGCAGTAGAGGGAATTACTAATGCACTTGACCAGAATAAATATGCGGTTGGGATTTTTGTTGACCTCAAGAAAGCTTTTGACACATTAAATCATTCAATCTTACTTGAAAAATTAGAAAAATATGGTATTCGCGGGGTAGCTGGGGACTGGGTGAAAAGTTATTTAACAGGCAGGGAGCAATATGTCAACATCGGCTCTTATTCATCAAATAAACTAGGTATTTCATGTGGGGTTCCACAGGGGTCAGTGTTGGGGCCTAAACTTTTCTCTTTGTATATAAATGATATATTTAATGTATCCCAAGTTATAAAACTCATTCTCTTCGCAGATGATACAAATATTTTTTACAGTAGTGATAGTTACATTGAACTTGTAACTACCGTGAACAGGGAACTAAACTTGATTAAAGAATGGATGGATATAAATAAATTATCATTGAATATAAGTAAAACTAAAGCAATGATTTTTGGGAATGCAAAAATTGATACAGAACCAACATTTAGTATTGAAGGTATACAAATTGAAAATGTTAGTGAGAATAAATTTTTGGGAGTTATAATTGATGACAAACTGTCTTGGAGACCCCACATCAGACATATAAAAACCAAAATTTCAAGAAGCCTTTCAATTTTGAACAAAGTTCAAATATATCTTGATCACAATGCACTCCGTATTCTGTACTGTACCTTGATTCTCCCATATCTTACGTACTGTGTGGAAGTGTGGGGGAATACCTATCGCAATACGACAAATCCTTTAGTCATAGTACAGAAACAAGCAGTTCGCATCATTCATAAGACTGGATTTCTGGATCACACCCATGAACTATTTCTTCAATCTAAATTGTTTAAATTTCAAGACCTAGTTGATTACAACACTTCCATAGTTCTATATAAAGCTTTCAACAACACATTACCCGCAAAGTTACAAACACATTTCACCATTCGTGAAAGAGCTCACAATTTAAGAGCTTACGGGGAGTTCGTACTTCCTAGATTTAGAACGACTCGTAAGAGCTTCTGTGTGTCTGTAAGAGGAGTTAAATTATGGAACAATCTGAGTTCATCACTAAGAGAGTGTAAAAATATTCACATATTTAAATTTCATTATAAACAATTAATTTGGTCAAAGTATATTCAGGAAGGGTCTTAAATGTACATCACTGTTTGTGTAGGTCTTTTTACCATACTGGTATGGATATACGCAATATAAGTGTGTGTGTATTTGTATATATTTACACACACACACACACACACACACATACATACATACATATATATACATATTTTGGGTTTGTTGTTCTTGTTTTTCTCTCTTTTGACTGAGGGAATCGATATTGAGGGTTCGGCCCTCCCGTTACATGTGTCAGGGAAGGATGTATTCTATGTAACTAAACAGAAACAGGTTGCAGGAAAATAGTTATTTATTTTGATGATTATTGAGAAATCGGGGTGGGATTTAATACGTTTTCTTCGTCCCACTCCCTTTCAGGCATTTTGTTTTGTTTTGTTTTGTGTCTTTTTTTTGTCTCTGTTGTTTCTTGAAAGCAAAGATCTGTATTTGTGAAGATGAATGTAACTGCCTGAAATGAAATGAAATAAAAAAAAAAAATTAAAAAAAAAATAATGAGGAGGCAGACTGTCATAACTCATGAATCAGTTTTCTTTCTCGAATAGTTGTTCACAAATGCAATCCAAATCCAATTTCAAAGCACACTCTCTTGTCTGACAATTCAAAGTTTGAATGTGAGTTTGCGTTGAAAGGAGACTCTAAGATGGGTTTAAGTGAGTGGTTAATTATAAAAAAGAAATGGACAACTTTACTATCTAACAATAACTCAAGTGCTATTATGCTTCTCCACAACACTATACAAACGGCACTTAAGACACTAGCGCTCCATGCTAAGTAGTAATGTCTCATTAGCAAAGAATACAAACAATACAATTGGCTTCATTTACTCACCTCTGACGGAGGTACACTGGATCGAACAACACAAAAGACCATCAAACTCTCGACAAGCCTTAATATTGTTTATTCAGCAACTCAACAGCAGCAGCAGTGAACTCTCTCTCTCTCTTGCTTTCATCAGCACGAGCGCAACCTCACACAAACAAGGACCCAAACGGGAGTACCCATAGCTGCCGGCAAAAATCGATTATCAAATTAGTTGGAAACTAATTTATTAATTTAAATTTAATCGATTACTTTTTTGCAGCCTTAGTATTCACCAACAGCAAACCTTTGCACAGTGTGTCCAGTGCACCATCCTCACAAATGAAAGGTCCAACTAAATGTAAGGCTTAAACTCAGGTCTGCTTTGCTTTCATTTCATGCCACACATACACTATTGGATGTTGTTTTTCCCAAGCGGAAATAAACAAAATGTCAATGATTAAGTCAAAACAGGGTGTCCCAAAAATGTGTGCACTCTTTAGCAGCTAATAACTAATAATAAGTTGTTTATTGTTGTTGTTTTTTTCAGCACTGATGGCAGCTAGACTAAACTTTGGATTGAGGAAATTCATTCTAAAATGCCACTGGCAGTATGAAAATGCAGTTCAAGTGTGAACATGTCAAGTTATCGGCTGCAAAACGGTGTATTCGTACACCATATGTTTGGGACATTGTATTTTTGTTGTTGTCTTCATAATAATTTTTTTTAGCCAGTCACTCTACTGTATCGCCTAGTAATTCTTCCTGTAACTTCTTCCTCTTTTTTAGTTTCAACAGTGTAAAGAGTTTTCTACTTTGCCAATGTTGGAAAGTACACAATGACACATTTTGAGAAACACAAGTACTTATTAAAACAACATGTTGGTGAAAGTCACTCACCTTAATTTTATCTAAATCCTCTTAATTTTTTTTAAATCAGCCATGTACGTCTGTTCAGTGCATGTTAATGTGTGTTTTGTACTTGTGTGTCAGTACGGGGATATTGCAACATTACAATTTTATCATATGCCGGATATACATGCATACAGTATATATATATATATATATATATATATATGTGTGTATATATATAATGTAATATGGGGGAAAACGTTTAAAAGGGTAAATATATGGAAAAGAAACTCTCGACCCCTCCTTGATGTCTGTGATTTCTGTATCGCGACCCTTGTTATATTACCATGTTTCACCCATAAAATCCCCCAAAAATCCAGCTGTGGACATTCACAGCTGTGTCGTGACACTTGACGGTACATGCCACATGGAGTTTTTGGATCGAAACAAGGTAAGTACGCGATAATATCTCGTTAAAGTCATAGCGTCTTTAATTCTGCTCTCGCGTGCTCTCACCTACAGATAGGGTTTCGCTGTTTAATTCTTTTTTTTTTTTTTTTAATAAAATGACGTTCAAAATTTTTCTTTTGAAATTGAGATTTTAAGCTTTCCAATGATGTATCACGCATGCATATCGGACAGTTTTGAAATTTAACCAAATTGGGGGTCTTAGAGCGGAACTTCAAGTCACCTGTTTTCTATATATATTGGTAGCCAATGAGTTAACTAGAAAAATGTAAAAATATCCTCCATTACTATCAAGAATAGTGCAAAATCAAAACTTTTTTGTGACTTGTGGTCGTGCAAAAACCAATAACTTTATCGATACTTTTACAATCAAATATCCAGATAACACATTTCGGGTGTTAAAGTGATCCTCGATCTTTAAGACAAGTAATTCTTAAAATATAAATGTTAGTATGAGTTGTATTAATTTGATATTAAAACCCCTCTTCATGTTTTCGTTTTAATAAAGTTTGGCAACCTAGCACTTAAAATAATTTTACATTCTTGTTACGTCGCAGTGCGTGTCGTCACAGGGCCCGTTGCCGAACATTCAGCGTGTCACTCTTAGCTACCCTAACATGTCGTCGGTTTTGCCCTTCCAATTTGAACCAGATCGGAAAAGTGAAGAGCAGGACAGCACGCAGCGTGGCTGACTGTCCTCATTAAATTCGTCATCTGACGGGAAAAAATCCTGGAATCGAGTGTAATCCATGTCTTGTACATTGTGACGCGTGGTAGGTAGGATACGTGAATAAAAGTACCAAAAGGGGGAGAAGCTTCCACTTATGCACATTTATTCACCAAAAAAATATTTCCACCTTGACCACTCGTCACTCGGGTGCTCAGCGGTACGCACACATGCGTTCACAGACGAACTCCTACATGAAAGTAAGGTCTGTGTCAGAGTCACTGGCTGCACTTCTCCTCCCGTCCAGTAGTAGTCACGCAGCAGCATTGCCTTGCAGTCTACTGAAGTGGCAACAACATTAGACTAATCCGAGTGGATATTTGTGTATGTCGCCCTCTAGTGATTGTTCTGATTAGTCCCTTCATAAGTCTGAAATTATGGCTCATTTTGGCTTCTTTACACTGCAAAACAAAGGCATGGAGTATTTCAAATCCTGCATTTAGGCAGGTTTGGACTAAAGGAAGTTTACACTAAAAATGTTTTATGTTCCTTATCCGATTACTCGATTATTCGAACTAACTACAGTGCTGCTCAAAAGTTTGTGAACCCCCTCAACATTTTGGAATTTTCTATTATTTCAACCTGATTTCCTAATCAATCAATTCAGTAGTTTTTTTTTGTTTTTTTAACAGTTGTGTTGTCGAGACTAAATTAAAAAGAGTTTTCATCAACTGATGTAGGTGCAAAATTGAACTGTTTGGTCACAACCAAAACCGCCATGTCTGGCGAAAAGTCAACACTGCATACCACCAAAAGAACCTTCTCCCAACAGTGAAGCATGGAGGTGGGAATGTCAAGATCTGGGCTTGCTTTTCATCCTCAGGACCTGGACAACTCCACATAGTCCAGGGAATCATGAATTCTGAGGAATATTGTCAAATCCTAGAACATAACCTGACGCCATCTGTTTTGAAGTTAAAGCTTGGCAGAAGGTGGATCATGCAACATGATAATGATCCAAAGCATTCCAGCAATACAACCAAGGAATGGCTGAAAAAGAAGAAGATTCGTGTTCTGGACTGGCCCAGTCAAAGTCCTGACCTAAATCCCATTGAAATGCTGTGGCGGGACCTGAAGCGAGCAGTTCATGCCAGACGCCCATCAAACCTCTCTCAACTGACTGCGTTCTGCAAGGAAGAATGGGCAAAAATCCCCCAAAGTAGATGTGAGAGGCTGATTAGTCACTACAGAAACCGTTTGGTTGAGGTAATCTCTGCAAAAGGAGGCGCAATATCCTATTAACTGAAGGGGTTCACATACTTTTGCACACATGATATCTGAGTTTTTCTTAAATCAACCACTTTTGTTAAATAAAGAATGACAATATAACTATTTCTTTTGTTTCAGTCCATTATTTGGAATGTCAGTATTGTGGATTTGGGTATAACTTAACATTTAATAAGGTTATTTTAGTTTTTTTTACAAAAAATCTGACCATCGCTGTGGGGTTCACAAACTTTCGAGCAGCACTGTATTTAATCGACTACTAAAATAATCGAGAGCTGCAGGCCTACTCAATAGACAAAGGCAGTCTGAAACAGATTTGACAAAAAAATCTGAATTGTGCATGAAGACCTGCGGTATGAACCTATAGGCATGTATGAAGATATTTGTTACATGCAGCAACACAAGTGTTCTCTAACAGTTCAGCAAGTTCACAACAACAACACAGTTTTTTTATTTAAACATACTGTACATGCACTGTTGTTTTTGGTAGTCCTTTTAAATTTCGTCTTAGTCTTTTGGATGTTAATACTTATTAGTATTCGTCATATTTTAGTCATCTCAAAATGTGTTCGTCTTCGTATAGTTTTTGTTGACGTTTTCTAAAAATGTTTTCATCTGTAAAATAAAAAAAATTTACTCCAAAAATAAAGGTTTCCAAATATTTCGAATAAACATTGAAAGACGAGCACATATTGTAGCGCCAACTTAGTGATAAGCACACACTCAGCAGGGAAATGGTACATTGTTTTCAATTAATAAAAAAGTGTCAGAGTTTAAGAGGACACTCACCGTTAGCATTAGGTTAATGCTAATCCGAATGCTATGCTAAGGCTATGAGTTACATTTATTGTGTGATGATCACTCAGCACAGACCTTTTAAGGCTAAAGCAACATTGCATATTCTCTCTGGCCAAGATAAAACAAATCTTACTGTGTATGCAAGCCTTGCAAGGAGAGGACACTAGTGAGTTGGGGACGGGGGGGGGGGGGGGTGCAGCACATCAAATGAGTGACACAACCAGACACTGCTACGATGCAAACCAACTACATACATATAAAACGTCACACATTGTGAACATGTGACTGAAACTGTGGCACATATTTGTCTCGTTCTCGTCTCGTCTCGTCAGACGAAAACTGACATTAGTGTTGTTATGTTTTAGTCTCCCAAAACACGTTTTTAGCTTGTTATCCTCTTGTCATCGTCATGAAAAAAATGTTAAGATGACGAAATATTTTTGTTGTCATCGTTGACCAAAACAACACTGCATTCATGTAAAAATATATACCTTAATTTTCGGACTAAAGGCCGCTACTTTTTTCCTTCATTTTGAATTCTGCAGCTTACAGTCCAGTGCGGCTTATTTGTTGAATTATTTGGGTTAATAGGTAACACTTTATTTGACAGCGGCGTCATAACACTTTCATATGACCGTTATAATTATGACATGACACTATCATGGGAATACTGAATGCTCATGTCATTATACAAATTATGTCACCAACTCATTTATGTCCAGCTACAACCATTTATGTCCAGCTTGGATCTTTTACATCCATTCAAAAGTGAGATAATTTGCCAGATAACGCTAAACGTCATTTGTTATAATTGTCCATAAATGCTCATGACAGTGTCATGTCATAATTATGATTGTCTAGTAGCAGTCTTATGGCGCCACTGTCAAATAAAGTGTTACTGAATACCATAACTATAATAAATAATGAAACAACTGGAACAGTAACTGAAGAAATAATTTGCAAAGAACATGAATTTTGATTGAATTTACATCTGTAGCGCTGCAATGCATGCTAGGAGGCATGTTGGACAACAACAGTGTTGACAGCAGGTGGCAGCAGAGATTGACTATCTCCCCCCAAGGGAGCAGTGATCACCAATTGAAGCTTCTTGAAGCAATGAAGCTTTGAAGCCAATTGGTTCAAAGGTGCATGGTGGTTCATTTGGTCTTATGACAGTGGTATGATGCCGCTGATAAAGTGTTACCGGTCAATATCTTTGGTGTAAATATCCCATAATACAGTGAGGACGGCTGTGGCTTATAGTCCAGTGCGGCTTATAGTGCGAAAATCACGGTATATTACAGTGCCTTGCAAAAGTATTCGGCCCCCTTGAACCTTGCAACCTTTCGCCACATTTCAGGCTTCAAACATAAAGATATAAAATTTTAATTTTTTGTCAAGAATCAACAACAAGTGGGACACAATCGTGAAGTGGAACAAAATTTATTGGATTATTTAAACTTTTTTAACAAATAAAAAACTGAAAAGTGGGGCGTGCAATATTATTCGGCCCCCTTGCGTTAATACTTTGTAGCGCCACCTTTTGCTCCAATTACAGCTGCAAGTCGCTTGGGGTATGTTTCTATCAGTTTTGCACATCGAGAGACTGACATTCTTGCCCATTCTTCCTTGCAAAACAGCTCGAGCTCAGTGAGGTTGGATGGAGAGTGTTTGTGAACAGCAGTCTTCAGCTCTTTCCACAGATTCTCGATTGGATTCAGGTCTGGACTTTGACTTGGCCATTCTAACACCTGGATACGTTTATTTTTGAACCATTCCATTGTAGATTTGGCTTTATGTTTTGGATCATTGTCCTGTTGGAAGATAATCTCCGTCCCAGTCTCAGGTCTTGTGCAGATACCAACAGGTTTTCTTCCAGAATGTTCCTGTATTTGGCTGCATCCATCTTCCCGTCAATTTTAACCATCTTCCCTGTCCCTGCTGAAGAAAAGCAGGCCCAAACCATGATGCTGCCTGCCACCACCATGTTTGACAGTGGGGATGGTGTGTTCAGGGTGATGAGCTGTGTTGCTTTTACGCCAAACATATCATTTTGCATTGTGGCCAAAAAGTTCAATTTTGGTTTCATCTGACCAGAGCACCTTCTTCCACATGTTTGGTGTGTCTCCCAGGTGGCTTGTGGCAAACTTTAAACGAGACTTTTTATGGATATCATCCAGAGTGATCATGGGCCTCTTGGCTGCATCTCTGATCAGTTTTATCCTTGTGTGAGAAGAAAGTTTGGAAGGACGGCCGGGTCTTGGTAGATTTGCAGTGGTCTGATGCTCCTTCCATTTCAATATGATGGCTTACACAGTGCTCCTTGAGATGTTTAAAGCTTGGGAAATCTTTTTGTATCCAAATCCGGCTTTAAACTTCTCCACAACAGTATCTCGGACCTGCCTGGTGTGTTCCTTGGTTTTCATAATGCTCTCTGCACTTTAAACAGAACCCTGAGACTATCACAGAGCAGGTGCATTTATACGGAGAGTTGAATACACACCGGTGGATTCTATTTATCATCATCGGTCATTTAGGACAACATTGGATCATTCAGAGATCCTCACTGAACTTCTGGAGTGAGTTTGCTGCACTGAAAGTAAAGGGGCCGAATAATATTGCACGCCCCACTTTTCAGTTTTTTATTTGTTAAAAAAGTTTAAATTATCCAATAAATGTTGTTCCACTTCACGATTGTGTCCCACTTGTTGTTGATTCTTGACAAAAAAATTAAATTTCATATCTTTATGTTTGAAGCCTGAAATGTGGCGAAAGGTTGCAAGATTCAAGGGGGCCGAATACTTTTGCAAGGCACTGTATATTGCTGTTCTTTGTGTGAAAACGGTTGTGTGGCTGTAGATGTTTTTTTGCAGAAAACGGTCAAAATGGTGCTGTAGGTTTGAAGATTGCTAAACAATGGTCTAATTTTAAAACGACCATGGGGTCATCTTTATTTTTTTGTATATATTTTCACACATCGGAAGACTGATGTCTGTGCAATTGTATGCTTATCTCCCTTAGGGCTTACTTGTCCTTGCTGCTAACATTTGCGGCAATTGTACTCCCGTTGCTACGGTGACACCTAAGCGACATGATGGGGTGCATCAGATAACCAATGTAGGTCAAGCCTGTTTAATGCATAATGTGTTTACCTTTTATACTGTTAGACAGAACAAATTACAATAATATGTAGTGTTGCACTGATACCATTTTGTGGCTCACGATACCGATTCTGACACCCGGCTGTGTGTTACCGGCCGGTGTCGATACTGTCCAATAAAACATTTTTTTAGATTTTTTTTTCTTTTATTACGAAGTTACTGCATGCTCACTTGAGTGTTAAGGGATTGCTATCGCGACTTGTGACAACTTAACTCAGTTTGGTATTAACAGCAGTAGACATCCATTTCATTTTTTAATTGTGAGGGCTGAAAGTAAAAGAATGAACGCTTCAAATAGATTTTCAAATGAATCTACTCGTGATAAACTAATTGGTGGGAGGATGCATCTTGTTAAGAGGAAGAACAGTTTTCAGGACACGTGGCACTACGGTACTTCTGTTATGACGTTTCGTCAAGTTTTCAACCCTGTTGTCAAGTCAAGATTTGTGTGTTTGTTTGTCTGATGGAGAGCAGCTAACTATGTCACTGTTGCTCCTGAGACGCTTTAACCCTTTCATAGACAGTTGGTAACCTAGCAACAGGGGCAGGGAGCAGTCATCCTGGACCACTTTTTCCATCTCTGCCTCTTGGTTTATTATTGGCCTTTCCACTCGTGCAGTTGCCCCACACTGTGACCAATACAGATAACTTTTGTTTGCTTATTTATACGTGTATAATGCAGTATTTTGGGAGGGTGTTAGACAGTAAAAGATGTAAAAAGTTAGATATTTTTGGGCTAACGTAAGCCCCTCATTTTTAATGGAATCTCTATTGGTACGGCTCTCGTCTCCTCACTTCTCCCTCACACGTGCTTTGGTGACCACCGTAAATCAATGGTTGTCATTCATAGTATTTTCCTGTCATGTGGGGAGCCACTGTATTTGATGTGCCATTTATAAGTGAGCTTATGTTAAAAGACTAACACGCAGACAGAGACAGTGTTGGTCCATTGCCAAGCATTCAGCCAATTGTTGCAGACATTGTCCTGCTTTGCGAAGCTGCAGCACGCATTACTATATACAGTGGACTCAAACAAGAACCCTAACATTCCTGTCCTTTCTATTTGCAGTGTTATTTTTTTCTTCTTACACTTTGTGTATTATGAAATGTCCTATGACAAAATAGGGGGCGAATGACCAAATGTTCATTCACCCTTCCCAGTCAAAATGAAGGGAATGTCTAGAGCTGTCAATGGCACCGAAAGATGAATAGTCACAGTTCTCAGAGTTTAAATGAATTGGATGTCTATCATTGTCAATGGCAGGCAATGAGTTAATTTTGGGTCACTTTGTAAATTTTAAGGTAGTTACTTATGAGTCACTTTTGGGTAACATCTGGTATGTTTTGGGGCATTTTGGGGTTATCTATTCATTTTGAATCATTTCCTATTGATATTAGGGCATTTCCGGGCCAGTTCCCGTTTATTGATCACTTTCTATTGATTTGGGATCACTTTTTGATGATTTTGGGGCAGTCACTTCCTGTACATTTTGGGTAACTTGTTAATTTCAGGGCATTTTCAGTTCTTTTCCTGTTTCTTAGTCACTTCCTGTTGACTTTGGAGCATTTCCGTGTTACTTTCTATTGATTTGGGGTGACGTTCTGATGATTTTGAGGATTTTTTTTTCCCCCCAAAAAATAATCACCATTAATGGAGAAACACTGAAAGAGTTGATAAAAAAATTTAAATTTAGATTGTGATGTATGTTTCCACAATGTTGTTGAGTCTTTTATTGAGAGTTGATATTAGGGGTGGGAACCTCTTGGCACCTCACGATACAATTTGCGATAAAAGCACAGGATAATGTAATCTGCTGTGAATTGGAATAAGTTTATCACTAGTATACATCCAATCTGTTTGAGCTGAAAGGGTGGCAGTGAATCAACATCCCTCCCATTTCAAACAGATTGGACGTCTATGGTGGTCAATGGCAAACAATGAGTTTTAATTTGGGCGAATTTCAGGCTGTTTGCTGTTGATTTTTAGACACTTCATGTTGATTTTGGTGCATTTTTGGGTCACCTCTGGTTTATTTTACGTTACAGAACAAGATGTGACCCAAGAATCTCCCAAAATGTACAAAATGTGACCCTCTACGCTAGGCCTGAACGATATTGGAAAAAACTATTGCTGTGATTTTTGGGGGGGTTTGCGATATTATATTGCGATATTAAAATTTTATTTTATTTTATTTATTTATTTATTTTTTTAAAGAAATTTTCACTAGATGACTTGAATAGCTGTTTGGAAAGATTTTGGATGACTCACAATGACCAGTGTACAGTGATCCCTCGTTTTTCATGGTTAATGGGGACTAGAACCCGCCGCAATAAGTGAAAAACTGCGAAGTTGCGTACCCCGCCCCCCAAATTTTTATTTTTTTGTGTGTGTGCTCAATGTATTTATTCAGATTTTGCATTGGAAAGAGATACATATCAGGCATGTTTTTTTCTCACTTTTTCCCCAAAGTATGATTTTAAAAAATGTATATACATATTAATAAATGGTTTTAAGCACTTCAAATGTAATAATTATGATCAGTTTTAAACATCACTGTCCAACCAAATCATTTTTGAACAAGAATATAGTACTGTAGTAGAAAAATGCTTGGCTTTATTAAATACTTCTGTTTATCTACCTTAGCTGAGACTCGTGGTGGACATGTAGAAATTACAAACTCCTCATGATCACTTCTGGCATTTAATTTATGTCTCAAACGTCTCCACACGCACACACATTCATTCCAAAGCAGCTTCCTTGCAGAAAATGTTTACCCAGTTAAACGATGATTGACAGCTTCTGTGCTGTGATGTCCGCTCCTTTGGCAAGATCAAAGATACCAGCATCGTTAACTTTAATAAGCAAGTGCTGCAGTGACTGTGAGGTTCAAAGAGCGTGTGAGGCTCTGCGCAGAGCAGAAAGCAGGGCGTATGTGGATTAAAAAAACCCAAAAAACTATCGCACGTGCTCGCGATGGGACTATCGCGCACGCACACATCGCGATGGCGATGTTTAAACGATATATCGTTCAGGCTTACTCTACGCACCCAAACGATATATCGAATCTTGGAGATGGCATATCGATAACCTTTTGGGATACAAAGTATCATGATATATCACCATTTCGATATTTTGTCTCACCCCTAGTTGATATCTAGTTGATTTTTTTTTTCATGACAACAGTAATAGTCATACACTCCTGTTTCTACTGGCTATTCTTTCTAATCCTCTCTTAATTTGGCTGTCACATTGCTCAAAGCAGCAGGTAGAGTTTGTGGGGGTGTATAAAGAGATGAAATGGCAGTTGAGGGGCAAGTATGAGGGTGTAGGGCAGGCAGGTGGTCCAAAGTTGATATACAGTATAAGGAGTGTGCGCATGTATGTGTGTATTTGGCTGGACATGTTCAGGAACCGGCTGTTCAGGTCACACTGTGGAGGTAGGAGTACTGCAAGTGTGAGAGGAAACTAAGAGCTCTCCACGCTCACACAAACAGGAGAGTGCCGAAACGGATGCAGTGCCTCTTAAGTTGTGAGTCTGTGTGCATATGCACGTGTATGGGTTTGGAGGTGTTATAGGAACAAAAATTATCATTGTTCTATTTTACATAAGAGACAAATCACACAAAAGCATTTTAGCCAGTTTGATTTGAATACAAAATAAGCAACTCAATGTTCGTTTAGACCAGGGGTGTCCAAACTTTTTGCAAAGGGGGACAGATTTGGTGTGGTAAAAATGTAGGGGGCCGACCTTGGCTCACGTCCTTTACGTAGAACAATATATTTCAGCAAGCCATTCTGTGTGTCACATTTGCTTTATTATTTTTTAAAAATTAATAATATAACAATCTCCAACTACCACTCTCTTTCGACTCTCGGGCTCTTGCGAAATACTGCTGCTGTGAAATTAATCTAGCTTCAAAAGTTTCTTCAATTTCTCGCTGCGTATCTTCCCTGTAATCTTGTCGTACGTCCTGCATGTCTTGTTTGGTAATATCGCCTCACATTGAATTCATTAAAAACAGCGACTGTCTCTTTGCAAATGAGGCAGACACAGTTGTTGAGTATTTTAGTGAAGAAATAGTCCAATTTCCACCTATCCTTGAAGCATCGGCCATCGCAGTCAACTTTTTTTGTTTGTTTTGTTTTGTTTATTGTCGCCATTTTAGGAAATTAGAAGTCAAGGGTCACACGAGGTAATGTTGCTTAGAGTGCTGGTGTAAATGAGGAGCAGCATTTAGTGTGTAAGCTACTTCATATGCTGGTAGCAGTACTGCTGACCAATTTATTAAGTCTGTGCAGCCAGACGTTATTGATCTTACCACAGAGGCTGGGGGCTGGATGAAATTTGACCAGGGGCCGCATTTGGCCCCCGGGCCGCACTTTGGACATGTCTGGTTTAGACAGTTGAATTTGTCAACAGCAAAACAGAAATGAAGTTTCATGCATTCAAGACAAAATTGGTGCATGACCCTATTTTTAATTTTTTTTTTTTTCAGGGACAGTGGTGACTACATTGGAAATATGTTCAAAAGTTTACACTCAAGACTTTTAACCCTTTGTATACAGCAATTAACTATTTTTGGTAATCAAAAATAAAAAGTTAATATTAGCAATATTATTACAACATTAATCATGAATGTATTATATTATTTTTGACAATTGTAAATTAATACAATGTTAATAATAGCTAGAATAATGGAATTAAAATGAATGAAAGCAAATTCATACTGGTTACGGCCCCAACTAACACACTTTTTTTCCATAGCATTTAACTCGTCAAATCACCTGGCTAGCGCTCTGGAGGGCAGAATGTCAACTGTGCCAGAAGAGAGCCACCCTAGTGCACATACTCAGTTGCTGCCCAAAGACTGGGGATTTAAGCATTTAGTCACAATAATTTTCACCAGAAAAGCTCTGTTTACATAAGGCAGTCGCTAGCTACATTTACTAACAGACTAGCATTGTACTTCGACATAACAGTATTTACGTAAAATAAATGCTAACTGCACATTTTTTTTTGCTTTTAACCAAAAATTGAGACTGTTTTATGTCCATATCTATAAAGAATTCAGGGATTTAAGCATTTATTCACAAGAATTTGAAACGAAAAAAGCTCTTTGTCTGTGATTCCACTCGGTCAGCTTTGACGTCCTCGCCAACAATGCAGGCCCCCTATTTATCGGCCCCACGCCCAGTGTCTCGTCAATACATTATGAAGTCTGTGCCTGGCCGATACGCTCAGCAAAGCTATTATCAACTGCAGGTACCAGCACACTCCTAAGCAGTCCATCACTTTCTTCAGAGCTGGGAAAATGGTGCAACACCAGCCAAGTACCTCTGGCCGGCTTCTCACCACCGTGCAGGACTGGAGACTCCAAGTCGACCTGGGAAGACAGCTCACGTTCCCAGAAAACATCCTGGCCACTTCACTCCGCCCAGACATGGTGCTAACATCAGAGTCGACTAGGGTTGCAGCTATCGAATATTTTAGTTGTCGATTAATCGATGGACTAGTTAGTTCGAATAATCGAGTAATTGGATAAGGAACATGAAAAATTAAAATACCTGAGCTGAGCCTCAAATGGTATTAAAAAAAAAAAAAAAATTAAAAATGAGGATCGAAGTACAACAAAAGACCATTTGACTAACTTACAAAGAAAAAGTCTGCTAGCTTAAATGCTATAAAATCCTAAAGTTTTTTTTTTTTTTTTTTTGCTCTTAAACATATGGTTCAGACACATATTCCCACAAAAAACGGTTAAATATACTTATAAACTAAATTATGAATGCATTAAAAAACATTAGCGCAAACAATAACTTAGCTTACATTGGTCTTAACAGGGAGCAGTTGGATTCAGCCATGTGAAAAGAGGTAGACCAGAGGGCAGTGTATCCACCCTAATCAATAAAACTAATTGCAAACACTTTCAAAATAAACATTACAACGCCACTTTAATTAAACGAATACTCGAAGCAACAAAATTTAATTCGACTTTTTTTTTTTTTTTCCCAATTGAATACTCAAGTTAATCGATTAATCGTTGCAGCACTAGAGTCAACAAAGCAAATGGTCCTGGTTGAGCTTACTGTCCCCTGGGAAGACTGACTGGAGGAGGCCAATGATCGTAAGAGGGACAAATATGCAGAGTTGGTAACCAAGTGCGGAGTGGCGGAGCAATGGCTCGAAAGTCCGCTGCCAACCAGTTGAGGTTGAGTGTCGGGGTTTTGCTGGCCAGTCATTAACTCGAACCCTTAAACTCCTTGGAGTAAAAGGGCAGCTATGCCGAAGAGCCATTAAATCAATCTCTGAGGCTGTGGAAAAAGCCTCAAGATTGCTATGGATCCAGAGGGGGGATCCTTGGAATAGCAGGCCACTTGGATATAAGTCGGGGGCTGATCACCCCTGGCTGGGTCGCCGGAGCGAGGGTGTATGATGATCAAAGACCCGAAAACACCCTATGACCTCCGGTTCATTACTGATGAGGTGTCCAAGTAGCACCTAGAGGTGTACTTAAGAACTGAATTGTATGCCAAAGATGGCGATCAAGGTCCACTTCATTTAAACTGGGAAGAATGGCTGTGAATGCGCTTGTTTCAATGGCAGCAATTACTTAAATGAGTTTCCTCTAAAGGGAAAAAAAACTGTCATAATTTTGAATAAAAGGTTAAGTTGTCTTTGTTACAAATCATATTTTCATTCAATATTTTCAAGTTTTCCCAAAAACATAAGTTCGTACATTGAACAGCATACCGTAATTTCCCAAATTTAAGGCGCGCCCGTGTATGATGCGCACCCCAAATTTACTTGTAAAATCTAGGGAAAATTATTGTACCCGTTTATAACGCACACCCTAATTTTAACACCAATAAATAGAAGAATACAAGAAAACAGAGCTTGTACAAATACAGAAATGTCATTTTACTGACTGATGAAACACAGCACAAGCATAGCACATTGGTAGTTCAAAACATTACCATAAACTGACAAAATGTACGGTAATAATATGATTTGACAACTTCTCAAACTTACCAGAATCTAGGAGAAAACAAAACAGATGTGACTTTTCTTTTAAAGACTGCTGTATAACTTGCTCGTTTCATCATGATGAATAAATGTTTCTTCCATGGATTGACACGGTAAAATGAAAGTGAAAACGTAAGTTGGAAATTCGTGAGAGCTCATCGCTGTCAACACGACAGTAACAATAGGAACTATTGTTATTTGGGTTTAAGTTTCCCGAGGGACAGATATACTCGACGGACACAGGAAGTCTGTGTGCTTACGTTTGTTATGGTCCGAGTTGCGGAGCTGCAATAAACGTTGTCTCAAATGAGTTCAAGAAACTAAATTCTGTGCTTTATGAAGAGTGAAAAAAGCGGAATTTAACACAGACGAAATCATTTGGCTGATTAGAGTGAAGTATTATCGTGACAAAATGGTGACGTCACGTACCATAATGGTCGGCAACGGGTCGCCGCATACGTTTCTTCAACACAACGTGGCCGTGTCAATAAAAAAAAAAATCGGTTTATATATATATATATATATATATATATATATGTAATATATGGCGGAAAACACTCAGGTGACTTGAAGTTCCGCTCTGAGTCCCCCAATTTGGCCAAATTTCAAAATTGTCCAATATGCATGTGTGATACATCATTGGAAAGCTTAAAATCTAAATTTTCTGGGGCAACAAAAATTTGGACAGGAGGGCATTTAAAAGAATAAATAAAAAATTAAACAGCAAAACCCTATCTGGAGGCGAGAGCACGCGAGAGCAGAATTAAAGACGCCACGATTTTAATGAGATATTATCGCGTAAATACCAGGTTTTGATCCAAAAACTCGATGTAGCATGTATCACCGAGTGTCAAGACACACCTGTGAATGGCCACAGCCGGATTTTTATTTTATTTTATGGGTGAAACATGGTGATATATCAAGGGTCGCGATGCAGAAATCGCAGACAACAAGGAGAGGTTGAGATGTTCTTTTTCATATAAATAGCCTTTTAAATGTTATTTTTCCTTTTTTTTTTTGTTTGGATCGATTTTTTATCTAACATATCGGGGAAAATGCGACAGTAACAAAAAAAATACAATTAAGCGATAGTTATAAGGTAGATATCCGTGACTTTTTTACAGACGCCAAATTTTTCATTGTGACGTAATTTGTTTAAAAGTTTAGAATATGCGAGTGAATATTTTTTTAAGTCGTTTTTTTTTTTTTTTTAACTAAATATTAGAAATAAACTAATGGTTCTAAGCTAAAAATGACAGACATTTTGAATAAAAAATATAATTACTTACCTTCTTTGTAGTGCTAGGTTGGAACAAAAGCTGTTGCGCGACGTCTGTAAACGGGGGTTTTCAAGGTAAAACGGACAAATTAAAAATAGTTCGGAGGCTTAGTTTTCCATGAATCTGCTATGGCAGCATATAGACATATTGTTCTATCAAACACAACAGTTGTTTTGGCCTAAAATACAGCAGTTTCTTTTAAAGAGGAGTGCAAGAGCAGAAACTGCTTTTTCAGTCTTGTCTGCGTTTTCCGCCATATATATATTTCTGTCTCCATCCATGTACCCGTTTATAATGCGCACCATGATTTTACAAGTTGATTTTGGAGAAAAAAAGTGCACGTTATATTCGGGAAATAACGGTATGTCTTCTGGGTTTTTTGTTAATATTCAGGGGCCAAAACCAGAACCTGATGAAGCCTTTTAGGTATATTACTCTTCTGCACCAATGGACAAAAATAATTAAAAACAAAGTAATCCATTGTAATCTCATGTTGGCCATTATGACTCTATCGGCTATAAATGAACGATTGCTCTCTCTGAAATGCATGAAGGGAAATCCACTTGTAGGTAATCACTCTTTACTAAAGTCTGACCGATAAGGATTTTTCAGCTCTTATACAGTACAAGTACAAAAAAAATGACCTTTTCTTTTAAGTGCCTTTCTTAACCCCCTCAGACCTGTATTTTTTCTGCTGGGCAAAAAAAAAAAAAAAATCTGCGCTGATTTTTACTCTACTCAAACACCAGAACAAAGTGCAATTTTTTGGTCAGTGATACTTCATGGTTTTATTGGTTATATTTTATGTTAATGTTGTTTTAATGAGAAATGAGCACTTTACGATATTCTTTTTGAAGTTGCGTTTGGTCAGCCATTCTCAAAAATAGCAAATAGGACGTGCCAAACCTCATGATTAGAGCTGTCCCGACTAGTCGACGTTGTCGACGTCATCGATGACGTAAATGCGTCGACGGGCAAAACATACCGTCGACGGGTAATGACGGGTTAAAAAAAATTACATGCGGATTAAGTTTAGAATGGCAGGCGCTCGCGATACAAGCGGTTGTTACTGGCACCCCCAAGGGGGCCGCCGTTATTTCAATGTGACCGGCGTTGTCAGATTGAGCAAAGAGGAAGAAAGTGGGCGAGCGAGCGAGAGAGAGGGAGCGAGATCGGCGAGTTGGAAAAGTGCGCGGGCCAGGTAGCGCCGAGTTGAGTGGCTTCATCCCCCACGTTTTTGATTTGGTCAATAAAAGTATCCTTTAAGAGCCATCTGACGCCTTTCGGTGTTTTTTATGCACGCCGCCGCCTTCCCGAGGAGGAAATCGGACGAACCGACGACAACGAGCCAAGTGAATCGCCGGTGAGGAGTTGAAAACACCGCCAATTTCCAAAAAGGGCAGAGATGGTTACACGTGAAAGCGGCATAAAGCCAAAAAAGCCGACCAGAATAACCAGAGCCTGGAATTATTTCAAGGAAAATATGGAGGGTGCCACTGTGTGTACTCTTTGCTAAGCTGAGCTCGCATACCACGGTAGCACGTCGGCTATAAACGAACACTTGAAGCGCCGTCACCCAAGAATAATTTTCCAAGACAACAAGAAACAACAAGCTAGCGGATTGTAAGTCCATACAACTCTCCAACAATTTTTTAAATGGAAGTTGCCTTTATGTGCGTCGTATTTAATAAAATAATTAATATAATTATATATTTTTTAATATTATTATTAAATTTATTAGGATCATGGAAGCTCCCACTTAGGGAAAAAATATACGTATATCCTGTATATACATAATATAAAAAATATATATGGAAACACCACTGGCCTGCTTACTGTAATCCATGACTGCACTAATGTTAGTTATTTAATATTATAAAGTTTTACATATAGTAGTATACTATAAAATTAATACTATATACTTGATTTTTGTTACTGTGGGTATGTGTGCCTTTCATTCAAAATAATTGTGGTAATATTTCAGTGTGCCCTCTGCGTTATCTTCAGGTTAAAACAAACAAAAGTTGAACAGTTTTTCCCCTCCCCCAAAAATGCGGAATGCACACCGGAAAGAGCATCTGAACTCACACAAAGTATTATGAAAATGATTGTCCGGAACATTGCAATTCATTTTAACATTTAGAACAATATAGACAATGACATACCGCAAAAAGAGTAAGAATTGTTTTGACTCCTGTTAAAAAGGTGAAGTCACAGTGTTTCCGTTTACATTTTTTGCACCAGTTAATGCCAGCAGCATTTGACCTCATTGTTTGTGATTTATTATTGATATTTATGTTATTTATTTATACGTTAATAAAGAATTTAGGTGTTCCAAAATGTTTTTTGTGAATTAATAAGCTTTAACAAAAATTTCATTATTAAATTAGTAAAAAAAAAAAAAAAAATTAGATTAGTCGACTAATCGTAAAAATAGTCGGCTGACTAATCGGGAGGAAATTAGTCGTTTGGGACAGCCCTACTCATGATTTGATTTCAATGGGTAGTTTCATACAATCATCTCCCAGAAGTGCCAATAGCAACTAAATTTAGTGTATTTATTGGTTTAGAGACAGTGATACCTCGACATACGATTACATAGACATACGATCCTTTCGACATCTGACGTAAAATTTGACTCATTTGTCTCGACATGATGACATGCTTAAAATACAACGAATTATGACGGCATTGCAATTTCATTGCTTTCTCGCAAGACTGCTGCAGGGCAGAGTTTCTTCTTGTGAGAGAAATAAACATTGGTCATTTCCATCTGAATGTCAATGCTTAGCATTGACATTCAGATGGAAATGATAGCAAACTATGAGTGCTGTGCCAGAATATGTCGGTCCTCCTTTGACCTCCTTTTGCAGTCTTTTTAAGGTGACAATTATTATTATTGTAACATCGGCAAGGAAGTCGCCAGCTTTGTCAGGTTTTTAATTATTTCGGAACTTGTGAAACACAACACGGCTAGTGTTTGCCTTAGCTGAAGCAAACAACAACATGAAAAGAGGAAGTAAAACATCTTCCGCACCTCTGTCACTCTTTTGTCAGTCACACGGTGCGTTCAGGAACAGCATGCAAAACACAACCGCCACGTTAGATCTCGATTAGTTACATACTTATTATTGTTAGTATATTATTCTGATTTGAATTTATAATTTATTTGTTTTTCTATGTGTAGTTGCTATTTGTAATTGTACCTGCAGTGTTCATGAATGATTTAGTTTTTGGGCTGTGGAATGAATTAATCGAATTATAATCTTATGGGAAAATCCGGATCGACATCCGACCATTTCAATTTACAAACCAGATCCTGGAACGAATTAAATGCCTATGTAGAGGTACCAATGTACAGGCAGAGCATTTGATCTTTTTTAAAAAATATTTTGTCCTGTAGTATTTCTTTCAGTTAAAGATTATAAGCGTCACTGTTTGACTGCGTTTTTCCGAGATGCATCAGTTAACCAAATCTGAAGTGGAATTTGTTGCGTTAAAGAAATGGACAATTGTTTTATACATACAGGTTCTATAATTCGAAATTTAGACAAGAAATAAATGTTCATCTCATTGCAGGATGTTAAGCATCAGGAAGCATGAGCTGGACATACTGTATATGTAGTAGCTAGACAATGGGAGCGAAGGAGCTAGGACATAGTCAATGAAAGTTGCTGAATGAGATGGAGATTGAAGGAAGGAATGAATGAGAGTGGAGGTGTTGGCTCGACCACGTAAAATCATCTTGTGCCAACATTCTTTCACGTCTTGCACTAAGCTAAAACTGAAAAGGACCACAAAGAAAAAAAGGCAGACTGTGTGTTTCCTTCAACTAAAACATTGACACACCTGGCTAACTATCAAGTTATTAATGATTTGCTTTCATGCATTAAAATGTTAAGACTGTTCATATTCAATTTGCGCAATATCTCGAAATGGAATGATTGGTTAAATTGTTGGTGTTGGATATAGTGTTGCACCAATATCATTGATGGGCTCCAGTAGTGTGGTATCGTCGATACTGTTCTGATTCCACGTTTTATTAAAAATAGTATATAGAAAATATGTAGGTCTTTCTTTTAATATTAAAATTCTGTGTTCTCGCAATGTAAAGTAATTGCTATTAGAGGTCAACCGATTATCAGGCTGATATATGGACTTTTTCCGCCATCGGCCAATAAACAAAAAAAATTAAGCCGATAAAAAGGATTTTGATCAGGCATCTGTGTGGGCAACTGTGCCGCTGCTGACTGACGGTAGGACCCTTCAGGCTGAGAAAGGTCTGACTGCAGCTGCAGCCACGTTACAAAACACGCCTCATACATACTACGCCCCCTCTAAACCACGCCTACTGTTGTTACGGTGGCGCGAAGAATTCATTTACTGTACTATGTAAAGTTCAAGGGTTTTTGGGACAATAGGCCCTAGCCCAATTCTTTACCCTAAACTTAACTAGACACAGGGGTATTGTGGATATTGTGATAACTAGATTGTGACCTTGGCTATGTTTGGAAGTCAATAATGTTGTGAATCAACCGTTAAAATTGTTAAAATTGCTCCAGTTATTGCCTTATTTCCCTTCCGTCTACTTTCAACATAGAAAAGTTTGAAAACTGTTTCATCATTTAGATTCATAGATTCAAGTCAAGATTTTGACGATTTAGGAGTATTTTAGATAAAAAGTTACTTTGGTTCCCTGGGAAGGTTCACTACCACAGAGCCTTCCTGAGAAGTCTACTGCTTTAAGATGGTGGCTGTTGAGGTCTGTCATTTTGCATCTGGTTCTCTATACATGTGCTAACGCCGCCGAATTTGTTTTTTCGCATCTAGTTCTGTATACATGTGATATCTACTGTAGCATCATGTGGGCGTAGTTTGTAGCAACGTCGGCATAGTTTGTAGAAACTGGGCGTTGTTTGTAGCAGCTGTCGACTGCAGTCCGGTATTATTGTTTAGGCTTGCCTGTTTTGTAAATATTGTAAGATTTTTTTTATCCTGCATGAGAGAATATGCAATGTTGGTTTAGCCTTTTAAGGTGTTTACTGAGTGATCCCCACATTCTAAATGTAACTCGTAGTGTTGGTGTAGCATTTGCGTTAGCATTAGCTTTCGCATCCCCCATCTTTAACATCCTCTTAAACTCTTACTTGTTTACATCTCGTTGTGACGTCCTGGTGGGTTTAATTATTTGAAAATAATGTACTGTTCTCGCTGAGTGTGTATAATCATGAAAAGAAGTGCTCGTTGGTTTGCTTGCACTAGAGTCTAAATTAATCCTTTAATATTTAGGTAATCATTTTAATTTGAAGCTGTTGAAGCAATTAAAAAAAAATGCCTCTCATAATGTATGTATCGGCTTGCAAAATTGGTTTAGGATATTGGCAATTGGCTACAAAAAAATTAGATATCGGAATTGGCATTTGAAAATCCCATATCGGCCGACCTCTAGTTGCTATCATGGTCTTGGATAACTTGGTCAGACTCTGCTTCACTTTTCTTTGCCATTGACGCGTTAATGTCCTTTTTAAGTTGGAGACCTGACAGCAAATGAACGAACATTCATTTGCTGCCAACCTCCTACTTCAAATGGATTGGACATCTTCTTGTGAAAAATAAAATTCACAGCAAAAGGAGGATTGGATGTCTATCATTATCTTGGTAAGTTCGACAAACACTCCTTTTTTACGGTAGCGTGCACGGCCAGCGGCCATCTTGGTTTGGTGGTCGTAAACTAGATCTCGAAGAGTACATATTGCGCAGCATCGGCACATCATTTCTTAGTGCTCCCAAGACCAATTACGTCATTTTAAAGCCGTATTGGTACCGATACATTGCAACACTACGTAAGATTTTTAAGCTTCCTGTCTAGTGTGGTTTATAATGAGTAAACAAAGTCAACAACTTCAGTAAGGCCACTTTGGAGTCAGGTGGAGCACAATATGAAAAAAATCCACAGTCGTAAAAATACTTCTTTCAAGGCGAGACAGAACTCTTTGCGACTTGCAGACAACATTGTGTGTTTGCAATTGATTTTCTTTATTTTACATTTGATACATTTGCTATGATCAGCAGTTCAGCACCCGACCAGGGGTCGCAGTTAGGCTGCCAAGTGGAATCCTCTGTGATTCACCCATGAGAAGACTTTAATAACCTGAAAGAGGGAAGTTATAGTGTCAGATGATCAAAAGGAAGGATGAAAAGATTGTTAGATTAAAGTGAGGGAGGTAAAGAGAAGGAATGTTAGGGGTGTGCTGACTCACTCTGACCCTTCTCCCGTCTTCACAAGCATTGTGGGTATTTATACTTTGGCGTAGGCTGTTCAGCCCCCTTATATAAGCCCATACACACACACACAATAACACGACCCAGGTAGAATTGTGTATTTTGTTTGGACTATTGACTTTCTACTAGGGTTGTCAAAAGTATGCAAAACCATCAAATTATCGATGCTGAAATCTTGTATTTCAAAAGTATTGATACTCACTTATAGTGGCGTGCGAAATTTCCGATTCTTAGATTATTTGCGATTCGGTCGTGGAAGTTTTGAGAACGATTCACAAACATCCAAATTCCGATTATTGAATTATACCAGGTAAAGCAGAACTAAAACACAGTCAGCGCGGTCTTCGGGACGCAACTGACCGAGAGTAAATTTAATGCCGCTAGATAAAAAAAAAAAACAATAATACCTGACTGCGGCCGACAGCTGCTTCAAACAACGCCCAGTTGCTGGTTGCTATGAACATACGGACAGATACGGGTATAATGGATATCACATATATGTAGAACTAGATACAAAATGACAGACGACGGCAGCGTTAAAACATATAAAGAGAACTAGATGCGAAATGACAGACTTGCCGTTTAGTAGTTGCCGCGTTGTAAACAGCCACCATCTTAAAGCAGTAGACTTCTCCAGAAGGCTCTGTTGTAGCGAAACTAAATAACGTTTTATCTTAAATACTCCTAAATCGGCAAAATCTTGACTTGAATCTATCTTTAAATGAAGAAACAGTTTTAAAACGTTGACATGTCGAAAGTAGACAGGAAATTATGGAATAACGATAGCAATTTTAACAACTGTAACGGTTTATTTACATCATTAAACTAATAGAATGTAGTTTAAAGCTGCTGATACAGAACAGGGACTTGAGTATTTTATTTACTGTTTTGGGTAAAATAAATAATCGATTTTTAATTGAATCGGAGCCTCTGAATCGTAATCGAATCGTTATGTGCCGAAACACTCCCACCTCCACTCACTTATTTGTCTTTGCATGACCACGGGTCACCAGATGTTATGGGCTAAATTGGATTTTGGACTACTTTTAGTATATTTTTGCATTTTCCTTGTTAACTCATTACCTTCCATTGACGGAGCTCGACGTCTAATCCAACTGAAGTCGCAGCAAATGAACAAAATCACTGCCACTCTACCAGTTCAATTGGATTGGATGTCTTATTGTGATTCTAATTTAAAGAGTTTCAATTTTGGTGTTTTATATGTTACATGACTGGACGTTTATCATCATTATTAGGAAATTAGTATAGTCAATAAGCGGGTCAAAATAATGGAAAAGTATCAAAGTATTGATACTGAAATGTTGCATCCGGATATGATATTTTATTGCAAAAGTATCGGTTGTTTTTTCAGGACCACAGGTTAACAGAAATTTGGTGTCATGGGGTAAATTTGATTTTGCACTCGACTTGATAGTATTAGAGGATATTTTTGCATTTTCCCCGTTTACTCATTGGCTGCCATTGACGGTGCTAGACTTGCAATTCATCTGAAGTAGGGGGGCTTGCAGCAAATGAACATTTCATTCAACAACAAAGGAAATACAGTGGTACAGTGGTCGACATACGATCTGTTCGACATCCGACGTAAAATCTGACTCGTCATTTGTCTCGACATAAGACGACATGTATGACAGCGTTGCAATTTCATTGTTTTCCCGCAAGACAGATGCCTGTGGCGTTTCTTGAGAGAGAAATCAACATGGGTACCAAGAAGGTTAGTGCAGGTGGTGAAAAAAGTAAAAAGATTACGCTTAGCATTGAAATTGAAGATTAAAATGATAGAAAAATATGAGTGTGGTGTGGGCTTCGGTGAACTGGCTCGACAATACGGCCAGAATATCAAGGCCCTCCTCCGACCTCAGTTTGCAGTCTTTCTAAGGTTACAATTATTATTATTGTAACTTTGACAAGGAAGTCAGCAGCTTTGTCAGGTTTTTAATCATTTATTTCAGAACTTGTGCAACACAACACTGCTACTGCACGCCTTAGCCGACACAAACAGCAGCTCCAACGACCCGGGCCGGCTAGACTCCGACAATCCGGCCAGAAGGCCAAACTCCGTGCCTTCACCTTAGTCTTAACCCTTTGTACTGACTCCATTTTGAAAGGTTTAAAGAAGGCTCACCGAAAACAAGTTGACAATTTATTCAGATCGACAGCGATCAAAACGGCAATGTGAAACAGAAACACTCAGGCGGTAAGCAAGGTCACCCTATCACACGTTAACAAAAGGTTCCCGGGAAAAATGACAAAGCTTAGTTAAACGTTACGTCTTTTGAAGGCTCTCGCTGGACAGGCCCTTGGGTAGGAAGACGGGTGTGTTTGTTTAAGATTATTTTCTGTTTCTGGATGGGACAGGAGGATTCGGGAATTACTGTTGTCAGGACAACGAGGGTTGTGGATTTTGCCACCTCAGCGTCAAAGGGGCTCTTGGAGCCTTGTCAGTTGTGTTATCAGTTGGATATTGGGGGTTCTCCGGTGTTCCTTGTGTTGGGACAGAGTGTCCCGTCATTTGTTCTGGACTGACCGGGAGACGTGATTGCGAGACTTGGTGCGTCGATATTGCTCAGTCAGTTGCATGACGCACGTGCTGGGCTTCCGTGATAAGAAGGCATTGTTTATCTATTATGCCCTATATTCTGCTTGTTTTCCTTAAACTATGGTATAAGTGCTATTTATTTTATATTGGGTGTGTTACAGTAATACAAACAGTCAAACAGTAAATACGAGAAACGATTAGGAGTGGGAACCTCTTGGTACCTCACGATAAAATACGATTTGCGAGACAAAGCTCATGATAACGATGATCTGACGATATGGCAATACAACGAGTATCGATACATTGGTCAGGAAATCATTCTAGGATTTTCTACAAACAACTAATACACAGAAAAACAAGTTTCTGCTGTGAATTGGAATGAGTTTAGCACTAGTAGATGTCCAATCCATTTGAACTAGGAGGGTGATAGCGAACATTGTTCATTCGCTGCCATCCCTCCCACTTCGAACGGATTGAACGTCTATGGCCGTCAGTAGCAGCCAATGCCAGGCAATGAGGTAATTTTGGGCCATATAACATCATTTACCTGTTGATTTTCAGTTACTTCCTGTTGATTTTGGGGTATTTTATGGGTCACTTCCTGTTTATTTTGAGTTACAGAACAGGACGTGACCTTGGAATCACCCAAATGAATAGGCAGTGACTCAAACTCAACAGGAAATGACCTGTAAATGCCCTAAAATGAACAGCAAGTGACCTGTAAATGCCCCAAAAATCGGACTGAATAACTGTGAATGCTCTGGTTTCGAATAAACGAACGTTCCCAGGCTAAAGGGATTGGGCGTCGAGCACTGTCAATGGCAGCCTTAGAGTTAACTGAGACACTATTATGGTGGAAGATTTTGGTAGCAACTTGTTGGTTAAGTAATCTATTTATTCATTAATTTTTTAAAAACATTGACACCTTTTTAAAACGATATCTCGATTCTTGACAGGAGCATATCGATAACCTTTTGTGATACAAAGTATCATGATATATCACCATTTCAATATTTTGTCACACCCCTAGAAACGATACTATTGCCTAATTGATTGTATTGTGTTAGAGTAATGCTAACAGACGGTGCCTACGAGAAAAGGTACTCCTTCACCATCTATTATCATCATTTGAATTGAAACACTACATTAAAAAAATATTTTGGGGGGGGGGGGCATTAGATATTTAAAATTGTATCAGGCTTTTTTTTTTGTTGTTTTTTGTAATTTTAGTACGTAATTTAAGTATAAGTAATTTTAGTGCAACAGTACTTTTCTATCAATCTCCTCCCACCTTTCTCAATAGGGTGTTTTTCTTCAGCGAGACAGTCAGAAGAGTACAAATAAGAGCAGCAGTCTGTCTCGTCTCTTCACTCACTTTCTTAAAACGCTGCCAGCACTACTCGCCCTTGGCCATCAATAAGATCTGGTGGAGACTTGTTTTGTCCGACTGCACACCAGAGGTTTGAAAACTCTGGTTGTCCCATCACTTTTCGATTCATGCCCGTCCCTGGTTACATTTTGAAGCCATTTGGGCTCATGTTCATGCTCAAGAGTTGGTCCTTACCCCCAACTATGGTTACATCAATAAGCAATAAATAGTGTTGTTCCTGAACCTAATCGCTTCATTAAGCGTAACTAAAAGAAAAGTGGAAAGAAAGATTTTGTGACAATGAAATCCACTCACTTAAAAAGCTGACTATAGTGTTGTACCGCGCCTTCTACGGGGAATCAAGTCGCCAGACTGTTCCTAAATGGGAGCATTTCACTCAAGGGCGTAGGTTTGGTCTCAACATTGGTAGGGACGATATAACAGCATGATCTGCATGTACACTTTTTTGCTAGGGAAAGGATATTAATAAAACCAAGCTGATTGGGCTAATGGGGTTCAGGGCTACATTTCTCACGAATATCAACCTAATTAATTGATAGGCTAAATGATCAATGCAAAATAAGTCTGTATTGACTTATTCTAACTTTCATATGTATTGGTTCAGGGGATAAACCTTTGTTTTCAAAAAAAAAAAAAAAAAACAAACAAACAAAAAAAAAACATTTTGAAAACATAAATGTCTGCATGTTATCAGCAAATTTCAATTGCAATATTTGAACATGCCAAATGCGGCCCGTGGTCAAATTTCATCCGGCCCCCAGCCTCTGTCATAAAATTAGTAACATCTGGCCCGCACCCAGACTTAATAAATTGGTCGGCTGTACTGCTACCAGCATATGAAGTAGCTTACACACTAAATGCTGCTCCTCATTTACCAACTAAAAGGCAGCAGCACTCTAAGCAACATTACCCCATGTGACCCCTTACTTACAATTTTCTAAAATGGCGACTATCAACAAAAAAAAGAAAGTTGACTGCGACGACCGACGCTTCAAGGATAGGTGGAAATTGGACTATTTCTTCACTAAAATAGGCAACAACTGTGTCTGCCTCATTTGCAAAGAGACAGTCGCTGTTTTTAAAGAGTTCAATGTGAAGCGATATTACCAAACAAGACACGCTGACATGTACGACAAGATTACAGGAATGGTACGCAGCGAGAAATTGAAGCAACTTAAATCTAGTTTAATTTCACTGCAGCAGTATTTCGCATGAGCCCGAGAGTAAAAGAGAACGCCACAAAGGCTAGTTGCGAGTTTGTTGAAATTATTAATTTAAAAAAATACAGCAATTGTGACACAATTTTGTTGTATTCTTGTGTTGAATTGTGCTATATATTTGCCTTGCCTTGCCTTGCCACAGAAAATGGCTTGCTAAAATTTGCTTGAATATATTGTTCTACGTAAAAGACGTCAGCCAAGGTCGGCCCCCCACATTTTTTCCACACCAAATCTGGCCCCCTTTGCAAAGAGTTTGGACACCCCTGGTCTAAATAAATAAATACTGTATAACTGAAAAAACTTATTAGTCAGTGAATCACAAAAATAAATAAAAATAGAGCCTTTCTTCAGATGAAACACTACTGCTTTTGTCCACAAGCACAGCCAAACTCAACAGAAAATGAAAGCTCCTTTGGCCTGCATTAAGGCCACATAAATAAAACAAAAATGACAATTGGGGAGAAGGGAGAAAACCTCGGTTCATTACATTTTTCACAGTTTAAGGAGAAAACACATATAGGAGGACACTTTTCTCTAAGCAGCTTCCTACTCGAGTTTTTCAGGTTAGCAAATTCACACAGTTTAATGTTACGCTATGTCTGATGCAGGTCGGATTTTCTGTAGCAAAATTTGTGGTGTGTCCCCCACCTCCACAACATTGACGTTTTTTTTACATGACTTACAGTGGCTGCTGGTGCTGCTGGCTGAAAAAAAACTTCTAATATCCCTTCTCTTTGAAGGGGGCGGAGGAGGCGGCATGTTGTCAACATGTTGTATAAGTAATCAACCAATCAAACATGCATTTGAGGGGAAAAAATGGACTGGCACATTCAGCAAGTGAAAAAGGGTAAATGTATGTAAGTCTGAAGAAATAATTCAAATAATTCACTTAATAATGGTAGGGTTAATTCTATCCTTACAGCATATGGGAAGACAATCTAATATAACTTAAGTCATTATATAATGCAAATAAGGTTGCTTAAAAGTTGTTGGGGACAATTTGATCGTCCTAAAAAGTTGGTTAGTGTTATGTCCCTATTGTCCCTATGCAAACATACGCCCTTGATTATACCCCTAAAATTTGAGGTTATTTACTTGCACCTGTGCAAGTAGGACTTTTGCAGATTAATTTTTTCTTATAAACACTATTATTCTTGAATTTTTGGCTGACAAAATAACCCCCAACTTAAGCCCAATTGCAAGCCAATGCGCAAATAAGTTGCTTTTAGCATTGTGTTTATCGGTAATATAGTAAAAATGAGTGGAAATTAAAATATTAACAGGGTTCCACCAGCTCGTGGAAAGCTAAATTTAAGACTTATTAATGTTGTTTGAAACAGGGGCGAGCACAGGACGTCAAGTTGTGTGATCTAGTCATTGCCAAAAGTCACATCCAGTCAATCGTATGACACCTGTCAAGTGGAGACACATACAGTGGGGCAAATAAGTATTTAGTCAACCACTAATTGTAAAAGTTCTCCCACTTGAAAATATTAGAGAGGCCTGTAATTGTCAACATGGTTAAACCTCAACCATGAGAGACAGAATGTGGAAAAAAAACAAACAGAAAATCACATTGTTTGATTTTTAAATAATTTATTTGCAAATCATGGTGGAAAATAAGTATTTGGTCAATACCAGAAGTTCATCTCAATACTTTGTTATGTACCCTTTGTTGGCAATAACGGAGGCCAAACGTTTTCTGTAACTCTTCACAAGCTTTTCACACACTGTTGCTGGTATTTTGGCCCATTCCTCCATGCAGATCTCCTCTAGAGCAGTGATGTTTTGGGGCTGTTGTCGGGCAACACTGACTTTCAACTCCCTCCGCAGATTTTCTATGGGGTTGAGACCTGGAGACTGGCTAGGCCACTCCAGGACCTTGAAATGCTTCTTACGAAGCCACTCCTTTGTTGCCCTGGCTGTGTTTGGGATCATTGTCAAGCTGAAAGACCCAGCCACGTCTCATCTTCAATGCCCTTGCTGATGGAAGGAGATTTTCACTCAAAATGTCTCGATACATGGCCCCATTCATTCTTTCCTTTACACAGATCATTCGCCCTGGTCCCTTTGCAGAAAAACAGCCCCAAAGCATGATGTTTCCGCCCCCATGCCTCACAGTGGGTATGGTGCAATTCAGTATTCTTTTTCCTCCAAACAAGAGAACCTGTGTTTCTACCAAAAAGTTATATTTTGGTTTCATCTGACCATAACACATTCTCCCAGCCCTCTTCTGGATCATCCAAATCCTCTCTAGCGAACCGCAGACGGGCCTGGACGTGTACTTTCTTCAGCAGGGGGACACGTCTGGCAGTGCAGGATTTGAGTCCCTGGCGGCGCATTGTGTTACAGATAGTAACCTTTGTTACTGTGGTCCCAGCTCTCTGTAGGTCATTCACAAGGTCCCCCCGTGTGGTTCTGGGATTTTTGCTCCCCGTTCTTGTTATCATTTTGATGCCACGGGGTGAGGAGGGAGTTGAAAGTCCGTGTTGCCCAACGACAGCCCCAAAACATCACTGCTCCAGTCCAGTGTCAAGTACCCACGGTCAGTGATGGTCTGGGTTGCCATGTCAGCTGCTGGTGTTGGTCTACTGTGTTTTATCAAGGGCAGGGTCAATGCAGCTAGCTATCAGGAGATTTTGGAGCAATTCATGCTTCCATCTGCTGAAAAGCTTTATGGAGATGAATATTTCATTTCTCAGCACGACCTGCTCACAGTGCCAAAACCACTGGTAAATGGTTTACTGACCATTGCATCACTGTGCTCAATTGGCCTGCCAACTCTCCTGACCTGAAACCCATAGAGAATCTGTGGGATATTGTGAAGAGGAATTTGAGAGACACCAGACCCAACACTGTGGATGAGCTTAAGGCCGCTATCGAAGCATCCTGGGCCTTCATACAGGGTACCCGCGGGTTATTAAAAGTATTTAAAAAGCATTGAATTTAGTTTTCCATTATTAAATGTATTAAAAGTATTAAATTAGCTGTTGTAAGTCTGGAATTTTTTTCACCGTGGTCTTAATTTTCAAGAACATCTCAGTGCAACCTAAATTATATCCGTGACAGTTTTTTTCAAAATTTATTTATTTATTTATTTATTTTTAATCCATAACGAAGATGACGCATAGAATTTTTACGATGCACTGCACTACAAATCGAAATGCAACTCGTGCGTGCCAAACCACCACAACCGGCAAAACGGAGAATCCATCCACCTCTGCATCGGGAATGCGTCCGTTTGTCCGTGGAACGAAAACCCTGCAGGCAGAAGTATTGTGGATTCTGAACACCAAAACAGACCACCATTCATATACTTCAAATGAGTCCATTGGTGATCTGTTTCGGATATTACGTCATTTTTGGTCGGCATCGGCTGTTACAATGTTGGTCATATTGCGTTTTGTTCCAGAGGGAGCGTTCCCGATGTCTTAACTGTATTTTGTAACGAATTTTCAGTTGGCAGAAAAAAAAGGACATTTTTTGAAGTTTGAATAGTCTACATATTTTTATGACGATTATAAATGCATTTACACAATGAAATAACGCTGGAAAAGTTTGTTAAACATAATGTTGCTCAAATCGTGTTTTTTTTATCGGAGCGACTGCATAACTGCAGCCAATTTAAGCTCATCAAGACTTTAAGATAGAGGTAAAATCGGGCCTAAAATGTCCAGCCCGACCCGAACTGGTCCGCGGGTATTAAAGCCCGACCCGCGTTTTGTGTGATAACATTTGTGACGATGTCTGCATAAAAGCTGTCTTTTATAATGAATTTTCAGTTGGCAGAAAAAAAAATGCACATTTTCTTAATGTTTAAATAGACTACATATTTTTATGATCATTATAAATTTATTTACACAATAAAATAACGCTGGAAAAGTTTGTTAAATATAAATAAACAGATGCGGTTTTGCGGACTCGCAGAGGGGAAGATTAAAAAGGTCGTATAGGCACGCTCTGGCTCCGCAATGACCATACAGTGCCTTCTTTTTTTTATCCAAATTATTTATTTTATAACAAGTATTCCTTAGTTTATCATTCATACATCGTTATTATATAGTTATTTCAAAAAGTTAGCGCAAAAGAACCCTGGCTCGGCCCGACGTAATAATTGACATTTTAATTTTGGTCATGTTTTCAGTTTAATTTAGCTGTTTCCAGCTTGCTATGTTTATAATTGCGATGTTTGTTTACGGCTTTTCCTCTTACTGCGAAGAGGGGGGAAGTTAAATCGGCCGCCGCTATGATATTTAAGTCATCAGCCATCTGCTGTGAGCCGGGAATTTAACGCCTGCTTTCACGCACACTGCTTCCCATGTCAGTCGACACGGGAAATTGTTTTCACACACAACTGCTGCACGGTTAAGTCCCGTGATATTCCCGTTGTTTTTGAGTATGTGATAGGGGCTCAAGTTACATCCAGATACTTTAGGTTGCAGTTTATGGGTCATGCGAAGGCAGTGGACCTGCTTAAACATTTCAGTTTGCCTTTCGAATGAATGTGAATTTCGCCGTTTTAACTCGAGAGTTAGCGATGTTCACTGGGGTCTTGGCAGGTGCACTAGCGGCTAGCCTGTTACAGAAGATGGCTGGTCTGAGTCCTGTCCTCCTCCTCTTTTTGTTCATAATTACTGTGTGCGTGTGTGTGTGTCTAAAAAAATTCTGACAGACTTTATAATGTTACTTTAAATGTGTTTTAATTGTATCTTCAATATATGTGCATTCTTTTGTCAAACACGCTTATAGTAATTGAGGTTAAATTTGATGTTCAGTGCTTTATTTATTTAATAGGATTCAATATGATCTAAATAATGGGTGCAAGAAAAGTATTAATTTTCAGTTGAAATGGCATTAAAAAAGGTCTTAAAAGTCTTGAATTTAGATTCATCAATCCTGGGGCGACGCTGTCATAACACCTCAGCAGTGCTACAGGCTGATTGCCTCGATGCCACGCCGCATTGAAGCAGTCATTTCTGCTAAAGGATTCCCGAACAAGTATTGAGTGCATAGATTATATAATTAATTGAAGGTTTACTTTTTTTGTATTAAAAAACACTTTTTAGTATTGGTCGGACGAAATATGCTAATTTTTTGAGAGAGGGATTTTTGGTTTTTCTTGACATTTTTGCCAAAATCATCAATTATAAAACAATAAACGGTTTGAACTACTTCAGTTGTGTGTAATGAATCTAAAAATATGAAAGTCTAATGTTTATCTGTACATTACAGAAAATAATGAACTTTATCACAATACGCTAATTTTTTTAGAAGGACTAGTATATATCACTATTTTCACTGTTGGTCTACTGTATATAACCTGTATGTGGAAGGGCTGAAAACGCCTATGACCATACCTGCTTTTTGTGTTGAGTTGTCAAATATAAAACTATTCAGTCTTATTTTTTTCTAATGAATGTTTATCCCAACAAGTTGAATAAATATTATCAAGATTCAAAATGGTTCGTCAAGCATGTTTGGTTGTCAGTAGGACATCAAATATTAAAAATTTTGACACAAGATTTTGGGATGTTGTTTTTCTTTTTGGGTCCAAAATGTTGATTATATAATTGGTCGGTTAAGAAAACAAAAGTTCGGACATGAAGCTTATGGTGTCCTGGAAAAAAAGTGACCCAGCCAGGCCATTGTGAACAATTTTTTCTTTGTAATATAAAGGCAACATCAAAGGCATGCAAATCCGGACAAAGGAGGCTCAGGTGAAAAAGGGTTAACCAAATTTCTAAGTAGTATATTGGTTGATGTCAAAACTGATAGCAAATAAAATATAGATTTGTAAGTTGTTGTTTTTTTAATGCGTTCAACCCTCGTGAGGAATAAGCGGCATGGAAATTGAATGAATGAATATTATGAAGGTGTTTATCTTTTAAACAGTCAAAATTAGAGGAAATATTTGCATGCCGATTGTAGCTGCAGGCATCTGCATTCATTTTTGAATACGTCATGCTTTTATTTTGACACACTAACCGGAAGTGCGCACGCTACGACGCTAACCGGAAGCTTTACATTTTTGGAGCGAAAGAGAGCAGGTGCGTTCGGGTTTCTCACGCATGTGATGCATATTGTATATCTTTATAATTTTCTCATCGTTAATAATGTTGTAAATGTAACAGTTTCATGCAAGTTTCATGTTGAAGCATCACCTTTGACCGAGAAGAGTGCGTTTGAGAAGACTGCCATTGGTTGAATGCAGGCTAAAGTGGTCAGTGCAACTTTGTATTGTATTTTGCCATTAGCGTCTTTGCTGCTATGCTAGCGTTGTTCAAATTGAATATATGTTTGTTTTTATTTAGTTCTACGTTGTTTGGTGTTCTGAAGAGCAATAAACATCAGTGAATGGAACTGAAGCCTCCTTTGAAATCAATGAGCAGTACAGTAGAACACTTTTGCGTCGTGAAGAAAGACTTGGAGGTGAAGAAGGATCGGCTGCAGACCTACGGAAGGGGAAGCATCACGTGTGAGCGGTTCGTGTGAATCCAAGCGGCAAGTGGACAAGGCTACACAAGCGAGCACATGAATATTGTGTCTTTAAAGTAGCGCAAGTACTTGTTAATTGCCATTAAGTGTGTCATACGAACTTTCATAAGTGTTCTTCTATAAGCGTATTTTCTGCACGTCTAAGCAAATAAGTAATTCTCCATTCTATTTGACGTTCAAATGTTCCAAGTGCATATCTAAGTATTTTAAGTGAGTTCTCATAATAATTGTTTTTATTATTGAGAATTGTTTACACATCATTAACCATTTGCGCACTCATTATAGAACTGTCAGTGTGATGTACTTTAATGCGCACACAAAAGTCAAGTTAAAGTACACAATAAGAGTTACATTTAAATTTCACTCATAGAAACCAATCAATAACATTTCAACCAGTTAAGCATACTTCATTTAATATGCCACACACAAAGGAAAATGTTATCCCGCCAGCTGAAGAGACCACTCAAGGTAATTGTCCAATGCAGACTGTCTTCTCACATCAAGTGGATGTTAAAGTTGAAACAAGAAGAGAAGTTGATCAATCTCAGGTTGGTACAGATGATGAAGAACTGCCTCCTGAAATTAAGAAAACTGGACGCACACGTAAGCTCACTGAAAAGGGAATGAGTCTGTTAAATGACAAATTGAGCAATTTAAATGGAAGAATTGTGAAAATGTACAAAAGATGGAAATATCATATGAATGGTTTAAAGCGGTCAATTAAAGATAAATATGGTGAAGATCTGATCGAAGAGGTTATAAATGAAATCAACGCCATACAGGTTGACATTGATGAAACCTACCTCCAAATAAGAGACATTGCAATTCCCGAGCCTGACATTCGAAGAATAAATGACACATGCCAGGCATTGACGAAAACTGCAAACTTAAATGCTCAACAATATCGAAGTGGTGATGATAAAGACATATTGTGGCCTGATTCTAAGTCAGTGTTTGACAGCACAGTGTCCAGCATTTACTCAGCCACAACCAGTAAGTCAAAGACTTCTTCCAAATCATCTTCCCACTCGTCAATCTTGTCCCTTAATGTAAAACAAGCAGAAGCTGAAGTTGTGGCAACTCAAGAGGTACTAAAAATAATTAATGCTCAACATCAACAAAGAGAAGAAATTGAAAGACTTGAGCTAGAGGACCAAATTGTGGCAGCTGAAATTGAAGCAGAAAATGCTAAGAAAAAAGCCAAATTCATAGCAGAGAGCGCAAGTAGAAAATTTAAGCTGGAACAGAAAAGAAGAGAAATAGAACGTCTAGAAGAACTCAAAGGACATGTTGCAGCACAAGCAAGGTTCCAAGTTTATTCAGAAGCTCTCAATCAACCAACTACACTTAACCCTTTAAGTGAACCATTTTTCCCATCTCACCAAGCACAAGTCTCCATAGCTTCTGAGGAACAATCCAAGTCTGTACAAGTACAGCATCAACATGATGTAAAACCCATCAGAACTGCTGTTCCAAATGTATTTATCCAAACCTCTCCTTCTGTTCCACCAGTAAGCAGCCAAGTTCCTACTACTCAAGCACCGGTCCCTCTCAATGCTTCTAATGATCTCGCAAGAACTATTGCTGAAGCAATTACAGCAAATCGAGTTCCGATTCCAGAACCTGAGATCTTTACAGGTGATCCTCTTAAGTATAATGACTGGAAGTTGTCCTTTTGCACTTTGATCGATCGCAAGAATCTTCCAACTCAAGAAAAGTTGTTCTATTTACGAAAATATGTTGGTGACACAGCCAAAAGAGCAATAGAAGGCCATTTTATAATAGGAACAGAAAGTGCTTATTGTGCTGCTTGGAATGTACTTGAAGAAAGATTCGGTAACCCATTTGTAGTTGCCAAATCATATCGTGACAAGATATATGCATGGCATAAAATTGGCCATAAAGACTTTGACAACCTGCGTGACTTCGTCGATTTCCTGAGCAGTGTGGAGTCCGCAATGCCATACATTCAAGGTCTACAAATACTGAACGACTGTGTGGAAAATCAAAAGATTACTGTCAAACTCCCAGATTGGTTGAGCTCACGTTGGAACAGAGAAGTAACAATATATCAAGATCAAAACAGCTTGTTCCCTGATTTCAAATTCTTCGTAAGATTCCTCAACACAGAAACTCGAATAGCGTGTAACCCGATCACATCGTTACATGCGCTGAAGCCGGCTGAACAAGAAAGATCAAAGCCAACTGAACGGGAACAGTCCAAGTTTCAACGAAGTCAGAAGGTCAGCGTCAAGACGTTTACCACAAATACAAGTGAAAAGACCAGCCTTGCATGTCTATTTTGCAAGAAAAAGGGTCACAGTCTTCATAGGTGTCGCAAAATTATGGAAAACACTGTTGAAGAAAGAGTAAAGTTTGTTCAACTGGAAAAATTATGCTTCGGGTGCCTAAAATCTGGACATAACTCCAAGGTTTGCAAATCCAGGAGTGTGTGCGAATTATGTGGAAAAGGACATCCCACATGTCTGCATCGAGATCGTGCAAAGAAAGACCAAGAGCAAAGTTTAAATAACAAACAAGAAAACAAAACTGAGAGCCACGCAGACAATTACCAACAGTTGGGAAACGAAGAAACACGACAAGTAACTTCTAACAGAGTTATTCAAGAAATAAACAGTACTCGAACCTCATCTATTGTTCCTGTCTATGTTTCCACGATAGCAGAACCTGAAAGAGAACTTCTGATGTATGCCTTACTTGATAGTCAAAGCGACACAACTTTCATTCTTGAAGATGCAGCAGAAACATTGTGCGCCAACAAAACACCAGTCGAACTTAAAGTGTCAACCATAACATCAAAAACAAAGGTTGTGAAAAGTCAAAGAGTGCAAGGACTACAAGTAAGAGGCCTCAACAGTGAAACTAAAATTAAACTTCCAAAAACATATACAAGAGACTACATACCAGCAAACAGGTCCCATATACCCACAAGCTCAACTGCAAAATCATGGCCTCACTTAAAGCATTTAGCAGATGAAATGTCTCCTGAGCTTGACTGTGAAGTGGGATTGTTAATTGGCTATGACTGTCCGCAAGCCTTACTTCCCAGAAAGGTTGTAATGGGCAACGAAAACCAGCCATACGCCCAAAGGTCTGTGTTGGGTTGGAGCATTATTGGCAACAGCAACACCGACATTGATTACCACCACGAAGATGGAATCGGCGTGAGTCATCATATCATCATGAGAAAGGTGCTACCGGCTACCAAGTCCTCATCAGAGATCAAGACAGAGGTCCAGTTTGTTTGTCGAACCCAAGTCAAAGAAGTGATCACACCGGCAGATATACTCAAGGTTTTTGAGTCAGATTTTACTGAGAAGTTCAGTGAAGAAATTTGCACATCACAAGAAGACATTACATTCTTGAAAAAGCTAAATGATGGCATCAAGCAAAAGCGGAATGGACATTACGAAATGCCATTGCCTTTTAAAGAAGATAGACCATCACTGCCGAACAACAAAGTGTGTGCTGAACATCGACTCAGATGTCTTGAGAAACGTCTAAATAAAAATGATCAATATCGCAGTGATTATGTTGCCTTTATGGATGACATAATTGCTAGAGGAGATGCTGAAAAGGTTCCAGAGTCTGAGATAAACAACCAGTCCTCATGGTATGTCCCTCACCATGGTGTTTATCACCCTCATAAACCAGGAAAGGTTCGAGTGGTATTTGACTGTTCAGCTAAATTCCAGAATACATCCTTAAACGAGCATCTACTTACTGGGCCTGACCTAACGAACACCCTTGTAGGTGTCTTGCTTCGTTTTCGCAAAGGACAAGTAGCAATCATGTGTGATGTGGAGCGAATGTTCCATCAGTTCCATGTTGCACCAAAGGACCAAGACTATCTCCGATTTCTGTGGTGGGAAAAAGGAAATATGGAAATTCCACCTTCAGTGTTCCGAATGAAGGTTCACTTATTTGGCGCTGCTTCGTCACCAGGATGCGCGAACTTTGGGCTCAAGCACCTAGCTGCAGAAGGAACAGGCAAGTTTAGCGAAGCTACCGTAAAGTTCATTCAGCGCAATTTTTATGTTGATGATGGATTGATAAGTTTGGACAGTGAAGAAGAAGCTATACAGCTTGTTAGAGAGGCAAGAGAGCTCTGCAATGCTGGTAAGCTCCACCTACACAAATTCATCACCAATAACAAGAATGTGCTTGCCACAATCCCTAAGCAGGAACGCGCTGAAGGTGTAGCTGACCTAGACTTGGCCTTGGGAGAACACAAGATGGAACGAGCTCTCGGGGTCCAATGGTGCATCAGTTCAGATAAGTTTCAATTTAAAGTGAGAATAAAAACCCATCCCTTTACAAGAAGAGGAGTACTGTCAACAGTGGCTTCAATTTTTGATCCCCTTGGATTCGTAGCGCCCGTCATTTTGAAAGGCAAACAAATTCTACAAAGAATGTGCCAAGAGAAGTTAGGATGGGATGAGCCCATTTCTGAAGAACTCAGGCTGCAGTGGGAAGCATTGTTGCAAGACATCCAGGATTTGTCTTTCGTGGAGATACCACGACATTACATACCACTGAATGCCAAGGAGGTTCACAAGTATGAACTTCATCATTTTTCCGACGCCAGCACCTCAGGCTATGGCATGTGTTCTTATCTCAGAGCTGTGTCAGAGTCTGGAAAGGTTCATTGTGTGCTTGTCATGGCAAAGGCACGGGTTGCGCCAACAAAGATAACGACAATTCCAAGATTGGAACTTTCAGCTACACTGTTGGCCACAAGGATAAGTGATCTGCTAAAAAGTGAAATGGAGATTGAAGATCTACATAATTACTTTTGGACTGATTCCAAGGTTGTTCTTGGATACATTAATAACGACGAAAAACGATTTCATTTATTCGTAGCCAATCGAATACAACAGATCAAAACAAGCACCACACCAAGTCAATGGCAATACGTTGCCTCAGAAGATAACCCTGCAGATCATGCCTCTCGCGGACGTACCACAAAGGAGCTTGTGAAATCCAACTGGTTCACAGGACCTAGTTTTTTGTGGCACAAGAACCTTCCTACAAGCGAAAACATGAAGGTGGGAGAGCTAGACCAAGATGATCCAGAAATTAAAAGAGCACATGTACATACAACAAAGACAAAGGAACAAAGATCTCTGTTAGATCGACTTCAAAATTTTTCAGATTGGAATAGAACTGTACAGGCCATTGCAAGACTTAAACGTTTGGCTAAACAACTGACAGGTCTTAAAACAAGATCCAATGACACTACAACAGTAGAAGAAAGAAAAGAGGCTGAACAATTCATAATCAAGATGGTTCAAGAAGAAGTGTTTAGGGATGAAATCAAATCTCTAAAACGAGCTAAAGACCTACAAAGGAATAAGTCCTTTGAGCTGCACAAGTTGAATCCATTTATGGATAACCAAGGTATCCTCAGGGTGGGAGGAAGATTGACACAGTCCGCACTCCATCCACACATCAAACACCCAGCCATTCTCCCAAGAGGACATCACGTAAGTCGATTGTTGATAAAGTACCATCATGAGAAGATTCAACATCAGGGTCGTGGGATGACAATTAATGCACTACGCTCCAATGGTATTTGGATCATAGGGTGTAGTCGTGAAGTGTCATCATCCATCTTCAAGTGCATCAAATGCAGAAAATTCAGAAAGTGCAATCAAGGACAAAAAATGGCAGACCTTCCACTAGAGAGGATGGAAGCAACCCCTCCATTCACCTACAGTGGAATGGACTGCTTTGGACCATTTTCTGTCAAGGATGGAAGAAAAGAATTGAAGAAATATGGGCTTTTATTCACTTGCATGTGCTCAAGAGCGGTTCATATTGAGGTATTAGATGATCTTTCCTCTGATGCATTCCTCAACGCACTGCGCTGCTTTATTGCCATAAGGGGCAGTGTAAGTCAACTGCGGAGTGACCAAGGCACGAACTTCGTAGGAGCACGCAACGAATTCCAAGAACTAATGAAAGGATTAGAACAAGAACAGTTGAAAAAGCTAGGATGCGATTTCGTCATGAACCCACCTGCTTCCAGTCATATGGGCGGCGTTTGGGAGAGACAAATCCGCACTGTAAGAAGTGTTCTCACATCCGTCCTAGACCAATCTGCTGGAAGATTAGACAGTTCTTCATTGAGGACTTTCCTATATGAAGTCATGGCTATAGTGAATAGTCGACCGTTGTCCACAGAACATCTTAATGATCCGTCAGGACCAGAACCCCTGACGCCCAACCATATCTTGACAATGAAATCGTCAATCATCGCTCCACCACCTGGAGATTTCACAAGAGACGATCTTTATCTTCAAAAACGATGGAGACGAGTTCAATTCCTGTCTAATGTATTTTGGACCAGGTGGCGGAAAGAGTATTTGCTGAATCTGCAACGAAGAAGCAAATGGAACAAAACCAGGAGAAATACCAAAGTAGATGACATTGTCTTGTTGCAAGATGATTGCCCAAGAAATCAGTGGAGGTTGGCAAGAGTAGTTGAAGTTCTCCAAGGAACTGATGGAAAGGTCAGAAAACTCAAACTACTACTTAAAGATGCAATACATGACAGTCAATGTAATCTCAAAACAAAGCCAATTTACATTGAAAGGCCCATCCACAAGACAGTTCTATTACTTGAGGCTGATTAAGTAGATCCACAGTTTATTGAACAGTTTTTGAAAGTGGCTCTATGTACCTATGTTAAAGTTTTCAATGTCTGTTGATAATACACTGTAAATGTTCAAGTTAATCACACAGTTGTGTGATGGTGGGAGTGTAGCTGCAGGCATCTGCATTCATTTTTGAATACGTCATGCTTTTATTTTGACACACTAACCGGAAGTGCGCACGCTACGACGCTAACCGGAAGCTTTACATTTTTGGAGCGAAAGAGAGCAGGTGCGTTCGGGTTTCTCACGCATGTGATGCATATTGTATATCTTTATAATTTTCTCATCGTTAATAATGTTGTAAATGTAACAGTTTCATGCAAGTTTCATGTTGAAGCATCACCTTTGACCGAGAAGAGTGCGTTTGAGAAGACTGCCATTGGTTGAATGCAGGCTAAAGTGGTCAGTGCAACTTTGTATTGTATTTTGCCATTAGCGTCTTTGCTGCTATGCTAGCGTTGTTCAAATTGAATATATGTTTGTTTTTATTTAGTTCTACGTTGTTTGGTGTTCTGAAGAGCAATAAACATCAGTGAATGGAACTGAAGCCTCCTTTGAAATCAATGAGCAGTACACCGATTTACAGTGTGCTCCCCTGAATCTTCCCCTTGCACCCCTAAAATTTTAAGTTAGGGGCCACTGTGCTCCTTGCGAAAATGTTAGTCTTGAGCTCTGCGGACTGCATTGAAACTGGCTCACTTCTTTGTTGTAATGTGACGAAACAACACACAGCAGGGAATACTTATATCCGCGTGGCCTGGAAGGAATTTAGTCTTTTTTTTTTTTTTTTAATGCTTGAATGACTAATTTTTCAAACTTTTTTCTCACTTTAAAATTACCGGTGGTTTCAACCGGAAGTACTTGCGCACTTGTCATCAGTCACCATATCCGTGCACCTACTGATTATAGGCAAGCTCAAGCAAAGAGCAGTTGTCAGCTATTACTTATGAATGTTTTGGCTTCAAAAATGAAGCTAGTCTCTGACACCAGCTCCTGCAGTTACTGGTGCCTTGTAGCAAACACATTTCCTTTCCTAGTCGCTCGACTTCTGTTTGTCTAGTAACTGATATTCCTATTTTCCTGTTATTCTGAATTCAAACAGCCGTGGTTGTAAAGGTAGTACTGTACAATCTATACTGTAGCAACACGAGCTGGTGTGTTTTGCATTGACATGACATTTAAATCTGGGCCATCACAGTGCTCCATGTCATTGCATCACACGCACACACAATCTGGCAGCTCATTAGTGGAAAATGCTGTGCAACATTGGTGTTCTGCCAACATTTCATAAAGGGACTATATGAGAGAATCCTGGAGTTGAGTAGAGATGATAGAAAAAGAAATGATGGGAGATTTGGAAAAAGGAAAAACACAAGGAAAAAGTGTAAACATTTTTTTCTGCATAGCTGCAATTAAAATAGAGATCTGATGTTAGTGTTCTGAAGATTTAGTTCAATATACCCAAGCAGGCAAACAGTCACACCCAGATGCAATTTGGCTTACCTTAGAAAAAGGAAAATACAATTTCAGGAGAAATTGGATGCTATGCTCAACAAATGGTCACTGCCTATAAATGTACAGTCACTTCCTATTAATTTAGGGTGTTCTTGCATCACTCTTTTGTTAGCACATTGCCTGCCATTGACGTTTAAACCACTGATAAGGATGATTCCCTGATAAATTCCTGTACATTATGGGTCACTTCCTGATCTGGGCAAGTCAAGTAAGTTTTTTTTGTTGTCAAAAACAATGACCACCAATGATGATTTTTTTATTTTGGAAATCAATAGGAGTGAGTGGTTGTTGGAGTTGCATGTGCCATTGAAAATGTAGAAGGTGATTTTTGTCATATTTTAGCAGAACGGTACGCTTGACAAAAAGTGGTTCATAACTTGTGTGCCCTGATTTTGTGATTTAAAAAAAAAAAAAAAAAATTTTTATGTGTGAATTATGTGAATAGGACACCAACTGAAAAACAGTCTTGTCACAGATTATTTGAAAAAGTAATTTAATTACTGATTACTGGTTACGCCTCAAAAAAGTAATCTAGTTATTTTACTTATTACTTTATTATCAAAGTACCATATTTTTCGGACTATAAGTCGCAGTTTTTTTTCATAGTTTGGCTGGGGGTGCGACTTATACTCTTGTGCGACTTATGTGTGAAATTATTAACACATTATTATATCATTTCACATGGTATTTTGGTGTTTTGGAGTGACACTGATGGTTTGGTAAACTTAGCATGTTCTTTATGCTATAGTCATATGAATAACTCTTTAATAGCTATGTTACGTTAACATACCGGCCACGTTCGCGTTTTGTTGTTCATGAATCATGTAACAATATCATACTGTACACTTATTCAGCATGTTGTTCTTTATTATATTTTTATTTTAAATTTCCTTTCAAGATGACATTTCTGTTCTATGTGTTGGATTTTATACAGTGAATTTCCCCCAAAAATGCGACTTATATGTATTTTTTTTTCCTCTTCATTGCGCATTTTTGGGCTGGTGCGACTTATACTAAGGTGCGACAAATACGATAACTAAGTTACTTTAAAAGTAAGTTAGGAGTTACTTTTACCATTTTTTTTTTTTTTTTTTGCTTTGCTGCCTCAACACCTAATGTCAAAAATTCTGAACTTCCCCTTTAAAATGATGACCTGGCCATTAAAATGTTGTCTATAAAAGTTGTAAAGCAAATAAACAACATGAATGAACAAGAATCCTTCAAGTATTTCATAATGGGCCCAAATTATTTTTCAAACTGATCATGTGACTAGCACCTTAGAGACGGTCCTTTGCTTTGCTTAGCCAAAACTACACCCGAGGAGGCAAAATGTTTATTTAGAATATCTTGCGTGCGTAGAACACCAAAAAGCATGTTTATTTTATAATTCACGCGGTAATTTGTGGTCCTGATTGAAATGGACTGCTTGGATGTGTGTGGAAGCGATCGTTTTATTTCTTCAATTTTTTGATTCACCCGCAATGAAAATGAATAACTTACTGTTTTGAGGAGGAATGCGAAGCCCGAGTCAGCATCTCACAATACAGCATTGCTTTATAGCATGCAGATGGACTGCAGATTCAGCTGATTTTGCGGATTAATTTATTTTTCACATCACGGCAGCCAAACGGCTGCAGAAAATTGTTGCTGCACCAGGGAGAGGCGTGTTGGCGTTTTTGGGTTTCAAAAGGTTCACATTCACCGCGGATATTGGCCAAAACAAACCCTACTACTGTGGGACCATTGGACTAACGAGAAAGTGAGTAAACATTGTATTTTGTATTATGTCAAATACTGGGATCATGGCACACATTTTAATACGGAGGTGGCTTGCATTTTGTGGCTGATTGTCCACCGAGAATGCCACTCGGCCGGCGACTTGTCGCACACCCCCCTCTATACTCTGCTTATTGCCCTCTTCGTGTGTCCGGCGTTCTGTCAAATTTTCAACCCCATCAGAAATTGCAACTTTGTGTTAAAAATGGCCGCTCACACAGCGGTTACAAAGTAAACACTACAAACTTTCTTTAAATAAAGGACTATTTACTTACGGTTTGATCATGGACGGACATGTAGAAAAGTTCTTCTCAGACACATCCTGCCACGTTAAATGCACAACAACTGCACGCTGCTCTCTGTTTACGTCTTTGCCGTGTAGTAAATCATTATTTTACGCCATATTCATGTTGACCCATGTGGCAGCTACGCGCTCCTCCGACGTCGGCTGGTTTGTGCGGCAGTCATTGTCCAGCTGCTTCCCCGCAAACGAGCCGTCTGCTCGCAGCAGGGAAAGACGAACTGTAACTTGCTAGCTGCCGGGCGGGTTGCCGATCGGTGAAGACAATCGACAACCCCGCTGCCGTGTGAAATGATCTGGGCTAGTTTTGTGTGATTTTTCGTGTTAAAAAGCGAAAGTAAGACTTTGAGATGTCACTCGGTTCGGGCTAGCTTGTCGGCTAGCTGTCACGCTTCTTGGTTTGTTTACAGTCTCCGAAACTGGGGCAGGAAAATGACAAAAGCCGAACTAACTACGGTGGCATAAACTATCTTTCGGGAGGTGAGACAGTAAAGGTGAAGTCGAAAGTTTTGACCATAATGGAATAATTTTGCTATGTCGTACTGAATAAATGCATTTTTAATATTTCATATTCCGTTTAGCACAAGACTGTTATTTGCCAAGACCATACTATTATTTAGCAATTGGGGAAAAATCCTTGGATAAAAAAAATATCCTGTAAAAATAATGGAGTACAGAGAGAAACAATGACATTTTGCTGCTCTCTTTGTCGCATTTTTCACATTCTGAATAATTCCCCCTCAATGGGATGAATTCTAAATCAGATGAAACCAAGACCCTGCCTACGTCATCCTCCTGATGGGTAGCTAGAGCCCTATAATGGTAGGCGTGGCTAAATGGCAGATTAAAACACTCATTTCTAGTCATCTGCACTTTGCAAAATTGTTGTATATAGTCGAATCGTCTCAAAATATGATTCTAATTCACATAATAATGCTATTTAATACTTTTTTTCATCATTTCGTATGCACTCTAAACCTAAGCTTTCAAAAGCTTCAACAACAACTGCGCTTGAACCAAGGATTGAACACGAACAGTGTCAAGATGTATATTGTATATACTGTATATACAGTACAGGCCAAATGTTTGGACACACCTCATTAAATACAATACAAATGATAGTCCCAACCCCAGTGAAAAGCAACAAATTCCACTTATTAACCCTGATAGGGCATACTTGTGAAGTGAGAACCTTTTCAGGTGTCTGCATCTTAAAGTGCATGTGACACGAAAAAGCATGTTTATTTCATAATACACGCGGTATTTTATGCTCCTGAATGATATGGACCGCTTGGATGTGTGTGGAAGCGATCGCTATATTTATTTAGTTTTTTGAATCCCGCGCCATGAAAATGAGTGACTTCCGGCTTCGGTCTTGCATTGAGGAGGATGGCGCTGTGACGTGTACGGGTGAAGGCGTCCTCTTCACTAAGCAGCGGTACTGTTGTGTATGAGGACTAAGGATTCAGCTGATTTTGCGGATTAATACGTTTATTTTTCGCATCACGCTAGCCAAACGGCTGCAGAAAAATGTTGCTTTATGAGGGAGAGGCATGTGCGCATTTTTTGAGTTTCAAAAGGTTCCCATTCACCGTGGATATTGGCCAAAACAAGCCCTACTACTGTGGGACCATTGGACTTACGAGGAAGTGAGTAAACATCTTGTTTTGTATTATGTCAAATACGAATACAACGATTGCAAAGTAAACACTACAAGCTTTCTTTAAATAAAGGAGTACTTACGTTTGATCATTGATAGGCATATATTGATAGGCATATGAAAAGCTCTCCTCATGCACATTAGCTGCACAACAACTGCAGCCGCCCTCCTCCAGGGAACGAACTGTAAATTGTTCTCCGCTGGGCGGTTTGCCGATCTGCGAAGACGATCGACAACCCAGTCGTCATGTCAAATAATCCGGGCTAGTTATGTGTGATTTTCCGCTTCGAAAACTTTGTAACATCACTCGGTTCGGGTTAGCATGTCGGCTAGCTGTTACGCCTCTTGGTTTGTTTACATTCTTTGAAGCCGGGGAAGGGAAATGACATATGTCCGATTCAGGTGTCATAAAATATCGTTCGGGAGGTGCGACAGTAAAGGTGAAGTCGACAGTTTTGACCATAATGGAGTAATTTTGCCATGTCGTCCTGAATAAGTGCATTTTTATTATTTCATATTCCATTTAGCACAAGACTGTTATTTGTCATGACCATACCATTTATTTAGCAATTGGGGAAAATACTTGGATAAAAAGAATATCCTGTAAAAATATTGAAGTAAAGAGACAGTAACAATGACATTTTGCAGCTCTGTTCGTCGCGTTTTCCTTGTTGTGAATAGTTCCCCCTCGACGGGCTGACTGGTCCTTCTCAAGCCATTTATTTAGCTATTGGAGAAAAATACTTGGATAAAAAGAATATCCTGTAAAAATATTGGAGTAGGGAGACTGAAACAATGACATTTTGCGGTTCTCTTCGTCGCGTTTTCCTCGTTCTGAAGAATTCCCCCTCAATGGGCTGAATAGTAAAACCGATGAGCCCAGTCACCCGCTGACGTCATCCACCTGTTGGGGACGCTAGAGCCCTATAATGGTAGGCGTGGCTAACCGGCAGATTAAAAGACTAATTTCTCGTCATCTGCGCTTTGCTAAATTGTTGTATATAGTCGAATCGTCGCAAAATATGATTCTAATTCACATAATAATGCTATTTAAGACTTCCCCCCCCCCTGTCGTATGCTCTTTAAAGCTCATTGAAAGAGTGTCAAAATTGTACAAAAAAGTAACAAGAGCAAAGGGTGGATACTTTGAAAAAAGTAAAATATAAAACCTGTTTTCAGTTATTTCACTGTTTTTGCGAAGTACATAATCCCACATGTTCATTCATAGTTTTGATATATTCAGTGAGAATTTACAATGTAAATGGTCATGAAAATATAGAAAACGCACAAATGATGAGGTGTGTCCATCAACATGTGTTGCCCCCCCACAAATGTCAAACTCCGCCTATGGTGACAAACTGTAACTATAAAATGTACAAAAAAATGGTTACAAACTGTAGAAGTGCTCTCGTTACCTGTAGGCTTTGCTTCGAGTTGAATAGCGCTGTGCTGTAATTCCAAGTGGTTCCTTGAATTAATTGTGGAGTTTTTAGCGGTCCACAGTGTTTTTGAGCCAGCGCAAAGATTGCAATGCACCGAGATATTTTTGTCATCTTTACTGCACCAAAATGTGAAATAATGGCTGTATTTCCAGTGAGCTAATGCAGCCTTTTGTGGTATCTCACATGCCTCTTTCTTTGACTGTTCTTGTTCTGATGAGGGGCCTAGGCTAAGTCGTTATGGCCGGAGACTTTTAGCACTCACGGCATGGTAATACACGTGACCTGTTTATTTTTGTCTCCGATGGGAAAACGTACTCCCAAACTCGAAAGTAACATTTTCTATTCAAAATGGTCTTCTATAGTATTCTTCATTCTACATACATTATGAGGCAATCACAAAATAGTAACACACAGACACTAAGGAAACTAACTTTAATTTAACTAACTTTTAACTGGAGTTAATCCCATATACTTCAGATTACTGGTTTGGAAAAATTAACGCGTTAGATTGCTCGTTACTGAAAGAAAGTAATCAGATTACAGTAACGCATTACTAAGTAACAACACTGCTGAAAGACGAGTAAAATTTTGAAAATTTAAAATGTTTTGCCTGTGAAATTAAAGGGGATTTTTGGGCACAACCGTGAATATTAGGGGTGAAATCGAAAGATCGCTAGAGTCGTATGAATTTTTGGAATGTGTCCAAGTTGGAACAGTATGAATTGGTTAATTTTATATGTTATCCTTACAATGAGATTAAAATTTCTCTAATTTCTAACAGTTTTTGGCCAGGGTGGGGGAGGGTTACTCTTTGTCTCTCTTTTCTAAGCACAACATGACTTGAATATTGATTGACAAGCCAGGCATTATGTAATATTCTAAGTGAATAATCATGACGGCTAAAGAGTAAAAAGTAAAAAGTAGAGTAAAAAAAAAAAAAACATTTGATTTTTTTTCCCCCCCAAATGTATGGCAAGTGACTTTAAAAGTTTATCCTGAAAATGTTTTCTTCCCTCCCCTGGAATGCCCTTTATTGAGGCAAGTACAAATGTGAGCAACGATAGAAATGAAAGACCGAAAAGCGCTTTGACCTTCCAGTAAAGGAGTGCGATCAATATTTTGCTGCCTGATTGTGAAAAGCTTAATTTATCCTGCTTATTGGAAGCTGTCAGGGAAACACCAAGTGCTTTTTTGGTTGAGAAACAATTCCGAATGCCAGCTGCAGTCAGCAAAGTAATGCGGTTGGAGTACTAGACTGCTACAGGTACATCACGCAGCTGCTTTATTCTCCAGTGACCTGGTTAAATCAGATTGGATCATCAGGTCGGCACACTGATCTTTCCCCATTACTGGATGTTGGAGTTTAAATTTATTATTGTGAGAGCATTACACAATGTGAACAGAGACAGCATATTACTGTACTAAACAATTTTTAATAGAAAATTGATTCAGTTTAAATTGAATTGGACTTCTAGCGCTGTCAATGGCAACCAATGATTTAACATATATACAGTGATCCCTCATTTTCGCGGTGAATGGGACCCGCCCCTCGTAAAATCTGCAAAGTATAGGCGGAGCTTATTTACATTTTCGAGTGTGTTCAATGTATTTATTCGCATTTAACACCATTGTAAAGAGATACATATAAGACATGTTTTTCCCCCTTTTTTTCTCCAAAGTATAACTTCAAAAAAAAAAAAAAAAACCCGTATATTTTAATAAATGGTTTTTAGGCACTAAAAATCTAATAATTATGACATAAATGAGATACAGTATATAAAATACATAATATAAAATGATTTCTAAGTGTTACAAATTAAATAAATTGATAAATTATACATTAAAACAATGAAAATTTTCAATCGAGTTAATTACAGCTTAAAAATAAATTAATCGCAATTCAAACCATCGATAAAATATGCCATATTTTTCTGTAAATTATTGTTGGAATGGAAAGATAATACACAAAACAGATCTATACATTCCACATACGGTACTTAAGTACTGTATTTGTTTATTATAACAATAAATCAACAAGATGGCATTAACATTATTAACATTCTTTTAAAGCGATCCATGGATAGAAAGACTTGTAGTTCTTAAAAGATAAATGTTAGTACAAGTTATAGAAATTTTATATTAAAACCCCTCTTAATGTTTTCGTTTTAATAAAATTTGTAAAATTTTCATTCAAAAAATAAATTAGTAGCTCGCCATTGTTGATGTCAATAATTACACAGTGTTCATGGTGCTGAAACCCATAAAATCAGTCGCACCCAAGTGCCAGCAGAAGGCGACTAAACACCAAAAAACACAAGTAACAAGTGGACATGACACTGTGCTGTCATTTTAATCTGTTTGAACGGGGCGTGTGCGTTAAATGCGTCAAATATTTTAACGTGATTAATTTAAAAAAATAGTTATCACCCGTTAACGCGATAATTATGACAGTCCTACTAACTATATACATGCATATATCTTTTTTTTTTTTTTTTTTGAATGGACAAAAAAATCCGTGATGGACTTAGACCGCGAAGTCTAAAGCGCGATACCGCGAGGGATCACTGTACTACTATTCTAGTGGAAAATTTTGGTCTTCTGAAAATTTTGGCAAAAACCTGATGGTTCCTTTATTAAAGAGATACAGCTTTTTAAAACGATATATCGATGCCTGGCGTGAGTTTATCGATAACCCATTGAGATACAAAGCATTAAGATTGAAGAGAAAAAAGTCGAGCCAAAGATAGTTGACTTTCTCTTTTTGCAGGTTTTTCTAATTCCATTAAATGAACGCAAGACGATGACACTCAATTCAGGAGCAAGGAGCAAAAATAAAGCAGTAATATTTAAGAACAGAAAAAAAATGCTGTTAGAAAGTCCGTTGGTCAATGAAAAAAAAAAAAAATCAATCAATCATTGATGATGGAATAACAGAAAAAGGCTCCTGCTTTGAACGACAGAAGGGTTTAGTTTATATTATTCCTATGCAAATGAGCATGTTTATCCTAGTCTCTGGGGCTGAATCATGAAATCATGCACGTTGGAGAAATATATAGTGTAAACAATTAATTCCTATGTTTCAGCAATAATATCTTTGAGGCGGATCGTTCAAATATTTTCAAAAAGGAGAACTGGCACTTTGCATACAAGCTTGTAACAGAACAGAAGACTGTAAAAGAAAAGCAATGAATGAATTCAGTGGTATGAAAAAGTATCTGAACCTTATGGAATTTCTCACATTTTTGCATAAAATTGCCATCAAATGCGATCTTTGTCAAATCACATGGATGTAAAAACAGTGTCTGCTTTAACTAAAACCACTCAAACATTTATAGGTTTTCATATTTTAATGAGGATAGCATGCAAACAATGACAGAAGGGGGAAAAATAAGTGAACCATCCGCCTAAGGAGACTTAAAGAGCAGTCGAAACCAATATTTACCAAACAATGCAAGTCAGGTGTGTGCCTAATCACTGATGAATTGTTTAACGCTGCCCTGCCCACTATAAAACACACACCTGGTAAGAATTGTCTTGATGAAAAGCATTGTCTGATGTGCATCATGGCTCGGTCAAAAGAGCTGTCTGAAGACCTGCGATCATGGATTGTTGATTTTGTATAAAGCTTGAAACAATACAAAACCATCTCTAAAAGTCTGGATGTTCATGAAAGGACAGTCAGAGAAGTTGTCTACAAATGGAGAGAGTTTGGCACTGTTGCTTCTCTCCCAAGGAGTGGCCGTCAACCAAAGATGACGCCAAGCGTTCAGCGCAGAATACTCAGAGAGGTAAAAAAGATCCCTAGAGGGTCTGCTAAAGACTTACAGAATCACTGGCACAGTCCGATATCTCCGTGCACACATCAACTATATGTAAAACTATGTCTAAGAATGGTGCTCATGGAAGGACTCCACGAAGGAAGCCACTGCTGTCTAAAAAAAAAATATTATTGCTTGTTTAACGTTTGCAAAAAGGCACTTGGGCACTCCACAGAAGATTTGGCAAAATATGTGGACTGATGAAACCAAAGTTGAATTATTTGGGAGTAAGACACAACGTCATGTGTGGAGGAAAAATGTAACAACTCGCCAACATCAACACCTCGTCCTCATCATGAAGAATGGCTGAGGGAGCATCATTATTTGGGGCTGTTTTGCTGCCTCGGGACAACTTACAATTAAATAATGGAAGAATGAATTCAAAAGTTCATCAGGATGTTTTGCAGGAAAAACTGAGGCCTTCTGTCAGACACTTGAAGCTAAAAAGAGGATGGATGCTGCAACAAGACAATGATCTAAAACACAGAAGTAAATCAACTTCAGAATGGTTTTAGAAGGACAATATACACGTTCTGGAGTGGCCAAGTCAAAGTCCAGACTTGAACCCCATTGAGATGATGTGGCATTACCTCAAGACATCGATTCATGTCAGACATCCCAGGAGTCTGACTGAACTACAGCAGTTTTGCAGAGAAGAATGGGCCAAGATTAGTCCTGATCGATGTGCCGATCTGCAGCTACAGGAAGCGTCTGGTTGAAATTATAACTGAAAAGGCGGAGGAAGGGCACAAAATATGAACTGTTCTGTCATTGTTTGCATACTATTCTCATTAACTCATTCACTCCCAGCCATTTTCACCGGAGCAAGGCCCTTCGCTCCCGGCCATTTTACTGGATTTTGACTGATTTTGCACGGCCCACAAAAAATTCTGTTCTATTGCTATATAAACATGGAACCCACCAAAAGAAAGATTAGACTCTCTTCTTTCAGCAGAAAAAAAACTAAGTTCATACGTTATTTCATTCTTTAGAAATCAGCATTAGAAAATAGCTTAGTTTGAGCATTTTTCCAATTTCTGATGAAAAAACGGAGAAAATTAGCTTTTTGTAAACGCAAAAATTTCAAACATAATTTTGACTTTAACACGGCTATTTTTTGCTTCAGTAACATCCCAAACATCTGAATAATGTTTTCCTTTTACAAAATAACATGAACAACCAGCCAAATAGAGCTTTTCATAGCAAAGTAACAATTTATTCACACTTACCTAACTGAGAGATGACGTTTGGTGGCTGCGAAAGCGGTTAAACTTTTCCCTCATTGCCGACTGTCTCGTAAAGATGGATTTTTTTTTAAGTCTTTTTTTGTGGTGACCACTGTGTCGTTCACCAGGGGAACTTATGTTCCTGGGGGGGAACTGGTTTGGCCGTGCGCGTTTCCGTGCAGGACCCTCGAGCGTGCGGTGGACGTGAGCAGCAAGCTGCAGAGGGGCTCTGCTAGCTTCCCTAATAAAGTTGTACTGTTTGAATTGAGTTGTGGGCTCTTAACAAATGCGCTACTGCCCTCCAGTGGCCAGTTTTATTGCTTTAAAATGGGTTTTGAGGCTTGTTTTTTGTTTTGGCGATAGATCGAAAGCTCTAGATGCTTCTTGTACAAAAAAACGCAAAAGATGTATAAATACGTAATCGGGACACTGAAGCATTTGGAAATAGAACGTATTTATACGGTTCCGGGAGCAAATGAGTTAATATATGAAAACCTATACATGTTTGGGTGGTTTTAGTTAAAGCAGACACCGTTTTTTCATCTATGTGATTTTGACAAAGATCAGATCACATTTGATGGTGATTATATGCAGAAATGGGAGAAATTCCAAAAGATTCAGATACTTTTTCATACCACTGTATGTATAATTATACATATATTGATTTATTGTCACACTCCTAGCAACTGTGGTGAACTCTAAGTGAAAGTCACCTCCTTCAAGTGGCTTATATCACAAATAGACATGTGCCGATTACCGGTTTCAAGGTATACCGTGATATGAAATCGTCAAGGTTTCAAAACCGCAAAAATTTTCCGTCATACCGCCTCTAAGGTATTAGCTGTTTTTTATGTCCCAAAAATGCATGGAGAAATCCCTCGCTTGCCTCTGTAAGGCTCAGCCCTCCACCACCGGTTGTTGCCATACTTTGCATACACTATGGCTTGAGGAGGTGAAACTCCTGAACTATTTCCCCCATTGAAGAAAACGAAATCGCTGGTGTTTGAATACTTCAGCTACAGAAAAGTTAGACGGCCGCGGCTTAGTGGAGGAGAGCCAAGCGACATGTAAAACATGTTGGCGGAGGGTGGCTGCCGAGGAGGCAATACCACCAATATGATTTCGCATTTACACAAAATTAAAGGTTAGTAAACCCTGTTATGAACGTTTCCCACCAGCTACGAGAGTTAACTCCAGCGTAGTTAGTGTGTCTAGCGGTGGTAAAATTAGGTGTTTTCTCTCTGGCAACTGTCTGTGTTGAGAAAGAGAGTGTGGGTATAATGTAAACATGATACGAGTAATACACACATGCTTTTTATGGAAAATAATTCAATTATTTTTGTTCTGATGGTCATCATGTTTAGCTGCTGCTGCTGGTTTAGGCTCACCTAAAGGACCGCATTTATTTTAATTTTATTTAGAATATTTTATAAAATTAATTTTAACTTGACATTATACTTATGTTCCAATTAATAATATGTTTTGAAAAATAAAAATCATGTTAAATGAATAGATATCCCAAAGTAAAACATTTTAGAGCAGTAATTAATAATAAAATAGAGCTGCAATACCGTGATACCGTAAAACCATGATACTTTGGTTTAAGGTTATACTGTCAGAATATCATACCGACACATGCTTAGTCACAAATAATTTGTATTTCTGGCATCAATTGGTCAAAGTTTTGCAAAACAATCAAAAGAATGCAAGTCTGTTCTGAAAATGTATCTGAGTTTCACATGAATGTTTTATGTAAATTAGGAATAACAAAGGCTCGGTGGCTGGCAAGGTGCCCAGAGTAGGACTGAGATCAGAGGTGGAGGGCACGCCAGCCGGTGTACCATCAGTCACATTATTCAAGAACATACTGGATTCTATCTTCCCAATCAACACGTGCTTGTATGTTATAAATTCCGTTTCATGCACATACTGTAGTTGCCATTTGAAGCAGTACAGTACTTTCTTTTTTGTTGTTTGTTGTTGCTGAAAAAGCAGAAATGTGTGCGCTCTTCATATCTGTTATGGCATATTTATATAAAGAGATTTTGTTTGTTTTGCCCAAGGGTCATTTCATCGCATGGTGTGCAGATCTATTTTTGCAATACTGTGTGTGTTTTGGTAAAGGATTTGGCAGAAGTGGTACTCCAAAAGAGCAATTGCCTTGAAGCAGTATGTGCACACAGCTCTTCATTTCCCTCCTTACCTCCATGCCTCCCGCAACATTCGCTTTGTGTATTCCAATCTGCGATAGGACTGGGATGAGTGGGCGTTTTGATACGTGTGTTGTATCATATCAGTAAGGGGGTGGTGTGACCAAAGAGTAGGATATTGTGTGGGAGTCAAGTACCATTGAGGTGCACATGACTGTGTATGCATGTGTGTGATGAAGCGAGATCAAGAAAATGATTTGTTTTAACGATATTCTCGAATCACTGTTGGGTTGGAATAGGGGTGTGACATTAAGTCGATATGGTGGTTAAGGGTGTTAAAAAATATAGATTCTGAGATATATCGCGATATTACATCACGCAATTCTTGTATCGATTCAAAATCAGTCCGTCTCGATCGTCACACGTGTGTTTCTGGTGGAAATAAACAATACAGTGGCTGCACTTCTTCTCCCGTCCACTAGTTGGCAGCACCCAGCTGCATTGTCTTGTCTTCAGCTGAAGTAACAAAAATATCTCGCGAGAGTTATCCCGGGTGGCATCTTTACACTATAGTCTCACGGGATTTGGTACCGCGGAGCGAAAGTTTCAATATGTCTAAGATAGAGATATGTGATGCACCCTTAGAAGTTTGAAAATTGGCCTCATTCTGACTTTTACTGCAAAAACGGTGGCATTGAGTGTTACAAGGGCCACACCAATATGCAAGCTGTGCATTGCAAAAGAAATCCTGCTCAAATACCAAAGGTATTTAAGTAAGTTTGGACTAGCAGGTTTGCACTAAAATAAGAAAATGTTATAATGAAAGCCAGTTGTTGTTTCAACATAAAACAAAAACATGTTTACTTGAGTGCTGGATGAGGTTTCAAGAATAAATCGATATGAATGTACTTTTATGTTCATTCTGATTTGATTTGATCAAATATCGCAACCGACGCTACGCCGCGCCAGCGCCAGTCCCGGCACTGGGACCCCCCACCCGAGCGCACCCAATCACATCCAGCCGCACGTGAGCCCCACCAAACACGCGACAGCCACGCAGACGAGCGGAGACATCGCACAGGCGCCAACCCAGGGCCACGGCCCCCACTCAGCCAGTCTGGGGAGGGGGCCAGCAAAGGAGCCATCGTCAACCCCCGGGATCCAGAGCGGTCCAACGGGCCACCCACGCTCCCATCAACAGGCCCTCAGGGATGGGAAGAGGGGACGTACCACTAACCCCTCGCGAAAATAAAGTCAACACGTAGAATAAAGAAGAAAAAATGTACCTTGTGTAGCCCAAAAGTATCGGCGTAAGAGTAGTGTTTCTTCTTCACAAATCTACTCAAGTAAAAGTAAAAAGTATTGTGTGGTAAAACTACTCTAAGTTTTTTCTCAAAATGTTACTCATGTAAATGTCACGGAGTAAAAGTGAACCGTTACTACCCACATCTGAACATTAAAAACAATGGTGTTTCTTCAGTTTTTTTTTTTTTTTTGCCGTGCTTCACATGAAGAAGTCACTTTAAAAACTTAGATCCGATTTGGGCGGGCTTGAGGGATTTTTTTGTGAAATCATGTGACTGCCTGGCTCTGTTTGATCAAAGAAATGTAGTTAAATGTCTCTGGTCTTATTGGATTGGTGAAACAGTAATGTGACAGAGCTTGACGCACAAACCACTCTGTACAAAACAAATAGATGCACAAGCAATCATAGATTTATTCAACAATAAAATAGCAATCCGAGTGTTCTTTAACATAAGACAAAAGGATTCTTCGGGACAAATATGTGTTCATTATAACTAGTCTGACAAGTACAATTTCCCCAAAAAGCAAATGTCAAACTACTGCCAACCTCTGAGTATGAATTTATTTTTAGCCAACTTGCCTCGTCAAGCATGCCAGTAGATCTGACATTGATCAGTTTGATGGTGATGGCAAGCAAGTGCTGTGCATCGAGGCTTTCATTTGTTTCTGCACTGGTGAGTGTTGTCAACCCCTCCACATGTTTGTTAAAAAAAAATCTTTTTTTTTTTTTTGTAACTTAAAAAGAGTTATTTGTTATCAATAGAAAACGAAACAAAAAATGATCACTGATAATGTACTGCATGCCTCTGATAGCAGACATCAGGTAAAGTCATTTTGTCGCATACTGCAGCTGAGGTGGAGTTGATGTACATGCTTTATTACATTGAAGCCATGTGTAAGAAGCACTTCTGCAGAGTGGCTCACAATGGCTCAATGGTGCTGGATTGACAATAAGAGAGTGTGGGTGGTAATAAGACAGAACTCTCTGCACAGTGTAAGCCATTTAATAAATGAAATACATAGCAGATTTATCAGCTTTGGGACACGTGAATACCATTGCTGCACTTGTCAGGTCTCCTGCTTAAGCATTTTATAACCAGGAATATCCAAAGAATTGCCCATTGGCTATTTTGCGACCTGCCACCGATTTGTATGTAGCCTCCAGCATTACTAATTATAGAATTTGTCAGAACATATGAACAATTTTTTAAATAAGTGTTTCTGTGAGGGGGGTGTCAGTGTGAAAATAATGCGTTGGGAAAAAATGAAGGGGTCACAACACCTATGACCCATTGGTGTGGCAGCCCTATTTTATCCTGGATTCTTTGAAAAAAAAATTATTTTAATTTTATTTTTATCCCTTAAGTCATAAAAACTGACAGTATCCCAGTACCGTGGCAAATGTGGTTGCTGTATGCTTTCTTCAATTTTTTTTTTTTTTTTTTTTGGGACTACAAGAATTCCAATATCTTTAGTGCTGCAACCTCAAACTATCCAGTGTAAACAGAAGCAGCACAGTAGTATACATATTTTGGCTCAAATGCAAATATATCCACTTTTTTACTAATATTTGAATTTTATATTTAAGAGTGATGTATATTAATAATCAATTAATATTGATATTGGAACAATTTGTGATTTCTATTTCGAATTGTCTTGCATGTATTACTCACTACGGTTGGTATGTGGAGCCAATATTGAGTGGCATTGGGTCCATCTTGAGGTGAATTGGTGGTACTACTATGGCATATGGAAATACATCAATGTAGAAAGTCGGTGCAATTTGGGTGCCATCTGCTGCCCAAAATGTGCATAGTGGGAACAGGTCTTTTTAAGGTGATAATGACCATAGACAAGTAAAATGTCACTAGAAAGTTTTATGTCGTTTTAGTGATGTACATCATCATGTTGTACGCGCTATGTACATAATACAAAACAAACTGCTGGCTCTGTAAATTACAGGCATGAAAATCTCTCACCTTTCGGCAAAATTCGCCGTTTTGAAGTCAAAAAGGGTGACATACGTGAATTGTGTAGATCCGAGGAGAAATATTTTAAGGGGGGGAGTGGGGAGATTTTTTAAAATGTTGAACGCTTGGTATGCAAGTGGGGAAAGTGGCACAAAGCCAAAAAAGCGCACCAGAGTGGCTAAAACATTGACCTATTTCAACGAAACAAAAGTCGGTTCACTGTTGTCCTGTCTCTTCAATGCCAAACTTTGCTGCACGTCGGCCGTGAACGAACACCTAAAGCACCGTCACCCAGTTTGTAAGTCCATCTAACTAACTAACGACATGTTTTATTGACGTTGCTAAGCCTGTCGCGATATGCAATGAGTCCATTTATCGCACGGTAAATAAAAATGAAGGCGGTAATTTTCACAGCTGCGTTCTATCGTCACGTGCATACATTTGTGCGTGCGTGTACACGTGCGTTTCGATGGCATATGAGACTCAAGTTCCTTTCACAAAAGTTTATTGGTTATCAGCACACCGTAGAATTAAAGTTCAAACATACAAAATAAGGTAATATGTACGTATATTAAAACACTGTAAACGTTGAGGCTAATGGGGAAAAAAGACAACTTACTCTAGCCTGCTATAAAACATTGGCAGTCTTCTCCAAAACACAAACCTGCGGTTAAAAGGTGACACTTCAAACACAAAAAAATCGCTGGTTAACAGGATTTGCAAACGAAAAAAAGATTACAGACACCACATGCAATGACAAAAAGAGTTTTTTTGCGTAAAGCTAACTGAGCAGTTTAGCGAACGTACTTCCGGTAAACATTTCAAAATAAAAGCACGTCATGTTCGTAATATAAATAACGATTTCTGGAGTTAATCCTACATACAGTGCTTCAGAATTCAGATTCAGATGCTACACTAAGAATAGTTTTAAAATGACACCCTTTATGAAAAATCTGATTGACAATGATTATAATACTATTATATATTGTGGTATACTATAATATTAATGCTAGATATTTTTTTAAAAAATCGTTTTGAATCATGTTGGAAAGGCGAAGTCAGTGTTCTGAATCTGTTTACATTCCATTGTTTTGCACTAGTTAATGCTATCAGCATTTGACCTCATTGTTTATTTGAGATTTATTGTTGTTATTTACGTGTTTATTGGTACTTTTATAAGAATTTGAGTGTTCCAAAATGTTTTTATGAATTAATAAGCATCATCAAAAATTTCATTGCTAAATTAGTGAAGAAAAAAAAATGGGAAAAAAAATATTAGATTAGTCGACTAATCGTAAAAATAATCGGCTGACTAACCGGGAGAAAATTAGTCGTTTGGGACAGCCCTAGTTGTACAGTGTACCGGAACATATTTCCTCCACACCTTTCTCACCTTTTTAACCCCTGACCCATTTTCATGCCTGAAAGTCAAGTTGAAGAATGTCTTGGTGGCTTTTATAGCCTTTCATTTATCTGTAGGTGCCCCTTTGAGGAAAAGTTGTGGACATTCTTAAGATAGAAATGTATTCATATGAGCTGCCTAAATCAATAGGGGTTAAACAAAAATGACAGATTTGATGAGGCCCTCCCCCTACCAATTATTCTGTGCCATACAAATAACGCTCTCGTTTTTTTTCCCCCCACACAGTGTGCTGTTTTGTGGTGCACAAACGTTGCCATGAGTTTGTCACTTTCTCCTGCCCAGGAGCTGATAAAGGTCCAGCTTCAGATGTGAGTATGAATCACAAATTTGTGTGAGTGTGAATTTGCACGCATAGGGCAAACATAACATAAAATGCATCTGTTTCGGTGCTCAGCTAAAAATGTGGACATTTGTTGATATCTTGAGAAACAATTTTTCTATGCATTTTGACCTTCATAAAACATAAAATAAAAAAAAAACACATGAGGATGTGCAGCCCCGATAATGGTCCATACCCCTTAACTCTTTCATTGCCATCACTAGTAGACCAATCTGTTTGAACTGGGAAGGTAGCAGCGATTGAACACTCCCAGCCCTCCTATTTCAAATGGATCGGACGTAAATGCCTTAAATGTCAGCCAATGAGGTAAACACATAGAATATACCAAACCACGATTCAGATTAAAGAAAATTTAAATTTAAAATAAATAGAGCAACTTGTGACAGTGATGGGGTTCAACTTCCTTGCTTTGAGAAGGGCATTGTCCTAAGTTTCCAAGTCTTCAGAGGCACAGCACTATTTAAAAATTATGCCAACCGTATGTGAGTAATGCTTGCAAGACAATTGAAAATACATAACACATGTAGTCCACACAGAACACAGACAACATAATTCGTTCCCCTATCAATATTAATTTATTATTAATGGTATTATGTACAGTAGAGATTGACCGATATGGGTTTTTCAGGGCCGATACCGATTATTTGTAGTTAGCAGGGCCAATAACCGATTTTTGGAGCCATTATTCATTTGCAGTAAAAGTGTAAAAATCTGAAAATGGAAACACTGAAATTCATTGAAATGATTAAAGCATGTTTATTGAATCACACAAATAGAAAATATTAGCTCCAGAAGTGTCTGAATTTCCTAGACTCAGAAACATCTCCGATCAAGTTCAATTAAAGGTTAAATAATTAGCTCTCTGAATTTTTTTCCATAGAAAAGAAAGCAATGATGGCCTTGCCTAAGTATCCCTGAGCAACATACTAAACACCACGTTGTTCCTGGTGCTGCATCACCAGGAAGTAGATGAGGATATTACTGTAGTGTGAAGCACTTTGAAGGCCTTAAAAAGGTGCAAAGGCGAAATACAAGTTTAACTCCATTTACCATTACCATTTAACCAATCAGAGGACGAGGTGAATACTAGTGCAGGACACAGTAGGCATCTGAACTAAAAAAACCCATTTTTAAATAGATTTTTTTTTCATATCAGCCGGCCAGATTAAAAAAAAAAAAAAAAAAAAAAAAGAAAAGAAAAGGAAAAAAAAGCCGATACTGATATATGTCAAATTTCCTAATATCGGCACCAATAATTGGTTCTCTCCAGTATTATGTAGAGTTGTACGATATCTCGATATTTTCCAACCCGAAAAAATCCAATATGCGGTGGTAGACTTGATTAATTATGGGTAACTGAATAGTGATGTCCCACCAGATGCTTTAATAATGATAAATGTAACAACTTCAAGGTTTTCCAAATAAACATTCTGTGAAAAATAACAATTTTAAGTAATAGAAAAAGTGCCTTTATTGCACCACCATATTTGTTGTTGAAATTAAATTAGTGCTAACATCAATTTTTTGGGATCAAATACAAAGTGCTAATAAGGCACTTATTCTGCCCTCAATGTGTGTGTAGGTGCACAAATCGACAGATAGCGAACAAATCAGGAGAGTAGGGATGGGAATCGAAATCCGATTCCAATTCGGAACCGGTTCCAAGTGTTTCGAGGCCTCGACATCACAATGAAAAAGCCTTAACGATCCCTTTAACGATTCCTAAAGACGCGTATTGCGTCGTGACGTGTCTTGTTGTCCAGACGCATCAAACTAGCATGGCGCCAAGAACCACTCGCTCCAAAGTTGGACTACACTTCACCAGGAAAGAGTGTGAAAATGAAAGGTTACGACGGGTAAGCACGAGGATTGCAGCCATAAACATAACAATGACAGCACGTAGGTTCAAACGCTCGAAAGTGTGTCTTCACTTCACGAGGAAAAATTACAACAAAGCGACTTGCAGTCATTGCAAGGTGGAGATAACTGCATCGGGAGGGAATAGACTGCACTGTCCTCACCGAGACAGCGATACAGCTAGCTAAACTCCGAAATGACGATACAGAAGACGTTGGGAAATGTGCTTACTTTATTCAACCATCACTTGAAGAGTGAAACTAAAAATAGAAATGAAACAAATCAATTTCGTCCCCAATAACAAACAGGTTTGCATCAATGTAAATCAGCGATGATTAGCTGCTAATAACAGTATGGTTAGCATTCGTTCGCTAGCATTAGCACATCGTTCAAACTACTACACAACTGGATTTAAGTGTCCGATCGCGAGTGGAAACACAACAACAACAACACAAAAGATTATACATACAGGCGTTGCCTCTGTAGATATTAACATTAACAAAGAACGTAGGCTCATAGAAGTGTTTCCCTCTCTCACTTTGCTCGTTCACTCGCTTGGATGCAGCATTTCTTCGGGTGCCCAAACTGCGGCCCGCGGCCCAAATACGGCCCGCCTCCACATTTGGTCCGGCCATTTTGGAATTTTTTTTTTCTCAATCGTGTTATTTATTTCCTGGCCTTTTTCCTTGAAGAATTCAGAGAGGGTTATTTGGTTATTATCTATTTAATTAATAATGTTTTTATTATTAATTATTATTATTATCATTATTATTATTATTATTATTATCATTATAAAGAATCCAGAAAGGGTTATTTGATTGTGGCTTTCTGAAAAACAATATTTTTTTACATTTATGCACTTCTGCAATCGTCACACTTTTTCTGTTACAAACTGACCCCGGCCCCTCATCAGAGAAGGGAAAAGTTATGTGGCCCTCACAGGAAAACGTTTGGGGACCCCTGCTTTAACACATATTGCCAAAGGCAGAACAAAAACCTATCTGCCAATATATACCAATATTTTTTATTTCTATTAGATAAATGTTTCAGTAAAATGTGTAACATTTTATTTGCCACTTATTGCCACAGTTAACATTGAGGCTTTGGGCCTCTTTTGATCTTGTTGTGAGTTTGTAAGGTTGTGAGTTCTGATTAAACAAACTCGATGGCAATCAAAACGTTTGTTGTTCTTTTTCCCCAAATTAGAATCGATAAGAGAATCGATAAAGAATCGAATCGTTAAGCAATATCGATAATGGAATCGGAATCGTAAAAATCCTATCAATTCCCATCCCTACAGGAGAGAGCTCCTATTTCCGACTCCCAGTTTTGATTAGTGTATGAGTTGCACAGAGCAAATCTCACTTAGAAATATCAAATGGCCTGAATGTGAAATTGTTTCATTAGTTCAGAATGTGGACAGATATTACGCAAAGGTTATGAGGCATCTTGGAAGCGCCGTTCAATCAGTCATAATAATTCATTCTTGCTTTGTAATGGAAGTTCATTGTTCCGTTATCGTACTAAATCAAACCAGCTGGCATAATAGATTCTTAATTATGGCCTTCTCCCGCTCTTACAGGAAGTGCTGTTAAGCGTTACTTTTATCATAAACTCAGCTTTGAAAGGCCTGACAGGTAGCCTCATTTCTTTGGTTTCTATTCTTAAATTACAGACTCTTTAATTTGTGCATCCAATGGGAACACTATGGCGTTCCCTTCCTTATCTTCTCAGAGCGCTTTCATCATGTCAACTTCTTCCTTTCAAGAACCTAAGGGCCTTTTAAGTTTCATGCCCTCTCTTCCCTCAAAAAGACTCTTCAGTGTGACAAGTACACTTAGTCGCCCCCAGAGAAAATGCTGAAATGTGTTCATTATTTGGTTCATTGTTTTTTGTTTTTTTTTTAATGCTGTGTACAACTGATTGGCGTTCGCATTGTCTTAGATGTTTTAAACTATGATAGAACTGCCAATCAACAAGTATAAATCACCTACTTCTTTGTTCATCAGACCTTTGTATAATGCTTATATCAGAGACTCTCCCTTCTCTGAGTAGCTCTCATCCAATCCACCTATTCTCCGCCTCAACCTATTCTATTTTAAATGCCACACCACCCCAGAGGGTGGTGGGCTGCTCTTAATTACGGTGCCTTACCACCCCCACCATGTCATTTTCTTAATGAGTTTGTGGACTTATGACCTCAGTTCCAATGCAGCAGGAATCTAGGTTAGCTTGCATTTGTTCTTGATGCTACTTCAAATAGACAGTAAGAGACAGGTAGTTTGCAACAATGACTATGCAAGGAATAAGGATGGTCAAACAAGGAGTTATCCATTAAGTTAAAAGTTCTAAAGAAGTAAAAAATCATGTCTTATTTCTGCAATATTAGTTAGCGTAATTTCCGAAAAACACAAATGAGAATGGGGGAAAAAAATTAAATCATTATCATTTCACACAAAACTCCAAAAATGGGCCGGACAAAAGTGTTGGCACCCTTTGAAAAAACATGTGATGCTTATCTAATTTTTTTAAATTAATAGCACCTCTTACTTTCCTGTGGCACATAACAGGTAGTGGCAATAACTAAATCACACTTGCAACCAGTTACAATGGATTAATGTTGATTCAACCTCTGTCTGTGTCCTTGAGTGTACCACATTGAGCATGGAGAAAAGAAAGAACAAAGAACTGTCTGAGGACTCGAGAAGCAAAATTGTGAGGAAGCATGGGTAATCTTAAGGCTCCAAGTCCATCTCCAAAGACCTGAATGTTCCTGTGTCTACCGTGCGCAGTGTCATCAAAAAGTGTAAAGCCCATGGCATTGTGGCTAAACTCCCTAGATGTGGACGGAAAAGAAAAATTGATGAGAGATTTCAATGAAAGATCGAAAGAACCTCGACTAACATCCAAACAAGTTCAAGCTGTCCTGCAGTCCAAGGGTACAACAGTGCAACCTGCACTATCCGTCAGCGTCTGAAGAAAAGGGACTCTATGGTAGGATACCCAGGAAGACCCCACTTCTGACCCAGAGACATAAAAGTGCCAGGCTGGAGTTTGCCAAAACTTACATGAGAAAGCCAAAAACGTTTTGGAAGAATGTTCTCTGGTCAGATGAGACAAAAGTAAAGCTTTTTGGGAAAAGGCATCAACATAGAGTTTTCAGGGGAAAAAAAGCAGGCCTTCAAAGAAAAGAACACGGTCCCCACAGTCAAACATGGCGGAGGTTCCCTGATGTTTTGGGGTTGCTTTGCTCCCTCTGGCACTGGACTGCTTGACCGTGTGCTTGGCGCTATGAAGTCTGAAGACTACCAACAAATTTTGTAGCATAATGTAGGGCCCAGTGTGAGAAAGCTGGGTCTCCCTCAGAGGTCATGGGTCTTCTAGCAGGACAATGACCAAAACACACTTCAGAAGCACTAGAAAATGGTTTGAGAGAAATCAGTGGAGACTTCTAAAGTGGCCAGCAATGAGTCCAAACCTGAATCCCATATAACACCTGTGGAGAGATCTGAAAATAGCAGTTTGGAGAGGGCCCCTTTCAAATCTCAGAGACCTGGAGCAGTTGTCCAAGGAAGAACGGTCTAAAATTCCAGCAGAGCATTGTAAGAAACTCATTGATGGATACCGGAAGCAGTTGTTCGCAGTTATTTTGTCTAAAGGTTTTGCTACCAAGTATTAGGCTGAGGGTGCCAATACTTCTGTCGACCCATTTTTTAAAAGTTTTTTTTAAGTAAAATGATAATGATTTTTTTTTTCGTTCTCTTTTGTGTTTTTTTCATTGCAAGCAAAATAAATGAAGATATTACTACCAAAGCATTTGCATTTGCAATAATTTTCTGGGAGGAATGGAGAATTATCTGACAGAATTGCTAGGGTGCCAATACTTTGGCCAGCAGTGTACTTTTATTTGAATGCTTCTCATGAGAAAGTCTTAATTTATACTTATATATAAAAGGAAATTTGTCTGTGTATGTGTGTGTGTATGCGTAGTCTTCCTGATTCTGTGGGGTGGACAGGTGTTTATATGCAGCTTAAACAGGTCAAAAGTCACTCAAAACCACCTCCCTTTCACTTGTTCATTGGACTTTTTAAAGGCGACTAACAGGTCTTTTAGTTTGAGGCTCACCATTCTCGCTACAGGTGTTCAAAAATACTTATTTGCAGCAGTATAATACAAATGAATTGTTAAAAAAATTATACACTGTGATTTCTTGATTTTTTTTTTTCTTCTTAAGATTATCTCTCACAGTGGACAAGCACCTACCATGAAAATTTCAAACCCGCCGATCATTTCTAAATGGGAGAATTTGCAAAATCGCAGGTTGTTCAAATACTTTTTTTTAAACTGTATAACATGGCCCATATTTGATAGATTTTTTTCGTTATCACAAAGCACTCATTAGGTATGTTGAGAATGAGAACTCGTATCTGAATCTTAAATCTCTATTATTGCTTAGGAATGCCTGACAACCCATCAAATATGAAGTTAAACAACTGAGTTAGCCTCGCACTGAGCCAGTGAGTGGCTTGGAGAGCATATGGGACTGACACAGGAGTCATCCCTCAAACCAAGCGAAATTTATCAAGGCAAATAATAGGAGGGTTAAAACATGTATGTGTCAGAGTTCATGAGGCTGAGGTTTTTCAGCGTGGTAAGTGTTTTTCAAGGACAATGCTTAATGTAGCAATTGAAGATCTACTTTGTGTCGTCAGTTGCGTCGACACCCACTTTAAGGCATGAAGTCCCTTCCCCATCTCATTTTCCGCCATCTTACAATGATATACTGTATGTTTAAAAGAAGAAGCCAATTATAGATCTGGGTTAATAGAATACTTGTCCTTCGGGACAAGCTGAGGGATGAGATGAAGCTCTAATGAAACCTACATTCCAAGTCATCAGCTAAGGGTACTAAAGGATGTGGGCTTGCTCAGTTTGCAGATGTTGTGACAAAGTAAAAAGAAATGCCAACTAAGTCTATTGTATGCTGTATATTTAACCCATCTTTTCCCACCTTAGTGGCAAAAACAACGTTATTATTACACACAGTTTTAAGGCTTCCAGTCAGGTGCGCTGCCAATGAGGTCTGTGCTCAACTGTGTAGATTTGCTGGATCTCTTAATCTGAATTTGGCTGGCAAATGGTCATAATTGATTAATTGATGCTTAAAAATTTGGTCAATTGTATGGAACTGATTGTGCGTCAACTGTGTTTTGAAGCAATCATGGTAAATAAGAGGGCTCTAGTTTAGCAATCAGAGAGGCTTTACATTCGTTCATAAGATAAGAAAAAACAACAGGAAATTTGCAACAGAAAGCTGCTGTACATCCACACCAAAGTGTGTTTTGCCCCAAAAATAATGAAAGGCAGAGCATAGACGATGGAAGAAGACAAAGTGTGTGGGTGGTACTGTAGCACTCATTAGTGAATAGTGACTGTTGCATTGTGTGCATATGTTATGAGCTGACTTCATGCTTAGAGACTCAGCTGCACGGCATATGGAAAGAGTCCATTTGCTGAAGTCACTTAAACCCAACTAAAATATTAAAAAGCTGCATCCTTATGAGTATATAACGCACCAACTGTTTGGATTAAAGATGTCCCAATTGCATATTTTTGTGGGCGAGTCCAAGTCATCTGATTTGAATGTCGAAACCGAGTCCTGATCCGATACTGGAAATTTTTTTTTTTTTTTTTTTTTTTTTTTTTTTTTTACTATTATGTATTATTTTTTTTATTCGGACAAAAGTTCCAAACATTTTACAGTGTTGTTTTTAGCAGCCCTTTTAATTTTTGCCTATCTTTTGGACTAAAATATTTTTAGTCATATTTTACTCATTTCAAAATTTTAGTCTTCGTCTAATTTTGGTCAACATTTACTCAAAATATTTTTGGCTGTAAAATTCAAATTCAAACTTTGAGTCCAAAAATAAAGATTTCCATCAATTTCAAATGAACATAGACCAAGGGTCTGGAACCTTTTTGGCTGAGAGAGCCATGAACACCACATATTTTTAAATGTAATTCTGTGAGAGCCATACAATATGTTTATAACTAAAAATACAAGTAATGTGTGCATTTTATGTCATTTCAACACGGTTAAAGTACAATAAGTCTCTGAATTCTTTTTAATAACATTGTTATGCTTTTGCTAATCAATGATGAGTATTTCTTACCATTAATGCGACTTCTGGTGCTACATGGTTTTACTGATGGCTTTGTAGTCTGGTTGATACTTGGTAGGGTTAAGCTTCATGCTGGCGTTGAGAAACTTAGGATGCGTCTCTTTTCATGTTCACGATACAAGTTTATCCATCGGTAGATTTTTTTCCTTTAGCGAAATCAGTGAAGGACTTGAATAAATCCTCCCCTCTTGTTGTCCCTTTCATAGTCTAAACCTTGCAATCACGCTGAACTGGGATAAGTTGCTTACGTCTGTTGACTCATCCGTTTATTTACATATGTCCTGCTGAAAAGTATGCTACTCCTTGTCTTTTTTACTTTTTGCCATCTTCTCAAAGGGGTTTCTAACAACGCAGAAAACGAAACTGAAAACGAGGGAAGTTTACATCCTGATCTGACGCACATGCGCACATCGGCCGCTATTTTCGACAGCAAAATACGGCAACCCCACTTGAACAGTGTCTCTCCCTCATCTGCGTTGCCTATGCGACACAACGACATGTACAGTGGGGCAAATAAGTATTTAGTCAACCACTAATTGTGCAAGTTCTCCCACTTGAAAATATTAGAGAGGCCTGTAATTGTCAACATGGTTCAACCTCAACCATGGGAGACAGAATGTGGAAAAAAAAAAAACAGAAAATCACATTGTTTGATTTTTAAATAATTTATTTGCAAATCATGGTGGAAAGGGTTGGTATTTGGTCAATATCAAAAGTTCATCTCAATACTTTGTTATGTACCCTTTGTTGGCAATAACAGAGGCCAAACATTTTCTGTAACTCTTCACAAGCTTTTCTCACACTGTTGCTGGTATTTTGGCCCATTCCTCCATGCAGATCCCCTCTACAGCAGTGATGTTTTGGGATTGTCGTCGGGCAACACGGACTTTCAACTCCCTCCGCAGATTTTCTATGGGGTTTAGACCTGGAGACTGGCTGGGCCACTCCAGGACCTTGAAATGCTTCTTACGAAGCCACTCCTTTGTTGCCCTGGCTGTGTGTTTGGGATCATTGTCATGCTGAAAGACCCAGCCACGTCTCATCTTCAATGCCCTTGCTGATGGAAGGAGATTTTCACTCAAGATCTCTCGATACATGGCCCCATTCATTCTTTCCTTTACACAGATCAGTCGTCCTGGTCCCTTTGCGGAAAAACAGCCCCAAAGCATGATGTTTCCATCCCTATGCTTCACAGTGGGTATGGTGTTCTTCGGATGCAATTCAGTATTCTTTCTTCTCCAAACACGAGAAACTGTGTTTCTACCAAAACGTTCTATTTTGGTTTCATCTGACCATAACACATTCTCCCAGTCCTCTTCTGGATCATCGAAATGCTCTCTAGCGAACCGCAGACAGGCCTGGACGTGTACTTTCTTCAGCAGGTGGACACGTCTGGCAGTGCAGGATTTGAGTCCCTGGCGGTGCATTGTGTTACTGAGCCTTTGTTACTGTGGTCCCAGCTCTCTGTAGGTCATTCACTTCGTCCCCCCGTGTGGTTCTGGGATTTTTGCTCCCCGTTCTTGTTATCATTTTGATGCCACAGGGTGAGGAGGGAGTTGAAAGTCCATGTTGCCCAACGACAGCCCCAAAACATCACTGCTCTAGAGGAGATCTGCTTGGAGGAATGGGCCAAAATACCAGTAACAGTTTGTGAAAAGCTTGTAAAGAGTTACATAAAACGTTTGGCCTCCGTTATTGCCAACAAAGGGTACATAACAAAGTATTTAGATGAACTTTTGGTATAGACCAAATACTTATTTTCCACCATGATTTGCAAATTAAATTCTTTAAAAATCAAACAATGTGATTTTCTGTTTTTTTTTTTCCACATTCTGTCTATCATGGTTGAGGTTTAGCCATGTTGACAATTAGAGGCCTCTCTAATATTTTCAAGTGGGAGAACTTGCACAATTAGTGGTTGACTAAATACTTATCTGCCCCACTGTATGTTTGCCACTTTCCCACTAAAATTACTGCAAACAGGCTTTCTAGTCGCCGGTGACCGTTGCTGTTTCGCACAAAATGCAAAGGAATATAACAAAACTTTTTTTTTTTTTTTTTAAATAAGTAAAGATTCGTCTGCGAGCCAGATGCAGCCGTCAAAAGAGCCAGATCTGGCTCACGAGCCATAGGTTCCCAACCCTTATCATAGACAGACGAGCACATATTGTAGGATCTAAATGGACAGTTTCAATTTCCACCACAGGTTATTAATAGGGTTGATACCTGGACTATTTGCAGGCCATGAATTCACTGGATGAGTCTTTCTCTAAGAAATGCTTTAACAGTTTTAGCTCTGTGGCATGAAAAACATGGTCCACAGAAAGGCTCCGACCTGCAAGGATGATCTGGCAACTGCAATAAAAGAGAGTTGGCACCAAATTGATGAAGAATACTCATCACGTCCATGTCAGAGACTGCAAGCTGTCATAAAAGCCAGAGGTGGTGCAACTAAATACTAGAGATGTGTTTTGATTGTTATTTCTTTGTTTGTTTCTCATGATTCCATATTTTTTTCTCAGAATGGAGTGATTACATATATATTTCCCTGCACTTGCTCTATAAAAGTAACATTTACTGACCACCACAATGTTTTTTATTCATTTCTTTAGTGTTTCTGAATGCTAAAGAGTTGCACTTTTGAACTAATTCATTATTTTTTCAACCTTTTTAATTGATCTATTTGTTCTACATGATAAAATGTCTGAGTGAGTGCTCGTCCGAGACTGGTAATTCCAAACTTTTTGCTAGGGGTTGTATACTAAAGGCTTTTAAGCCTTAATAGGGCAAGTCACTGTACATAGGTTCGAGGTCATTAAGCTGTAATCATATTTTTATACATAAGGCACCCTGGATAATTGTATTGAAAAACACTGTATGCACCGAGATTGTGTATTTACACATGTTCATTTCAATTAATGCACTTTGACCTCTTGTCAACTGTGAACATCATACAGTATCATAAGCATTTGTTGTATAACGTACGTATATTCTGTTCAATATTGTCCCTGCTATGGCTGCATGTACCAACAAAACAGCAGTAACAGGTAGAAAAAAACTGGAGGTGCAGTCGTCCCTGAGAATAGATGAGAATCATCACAGACAAAAATACGCACAGATGCGCATCTACACCCACGCAGAGGAAATCACAGGCACCAGCGCAATCATTTAGGCATGACAAGAAGCACATACACATTTGTGAAAAAGCTTTGTGGAAGCTGCGTATTATTGTGGTTGCAGCCATCTAATTTAAACACATTGTTTTTGCAATTCTGTAGCATGGGAAGAAATCAATTTGTGTTGTTTTTTTCTGGCTCATGACTTCCGAAAAACTGAAATATACTACCTAAGCATACTGTGACTGTCCCTTGAACCATGTTTTGCACTGAAGATTCATCTTTGCGTCCTTAGGTCATATAGCAATAGTAGATAGCGACATCTGCTGCATAATAGGAAGACCTGTTGGCAAGTTAGAGATGAATATTTGTACACTATTTGAAATATTGGAATTTCCTCACTGACTCTGTTCACACATTTATGATATGTTCTAAGGGATTATGCAGACCATTTATCTTTGTTTAAATACATATAAATTTGCAGTTCATAACAGGCAATACATTCGCTGTCTTCACTGTCAACTGCTAAAAGCCATATTAGATTAGATGCAGGTGTGGATACGCATGATTTGCAGGTGTCTTGCACACACGCGCATATACACCCCCCCAGACAGAAATAGAATGTCTGCCCGAGTCGTGCATGAGTAAGTTTTTTTTATTTTTATTTTTTAACAGGAAATAAAACCCAATTTCTCAGTGCTTCAGATCATTTTTGAATTTTTTTATGTATGTTAGATTTGAAGCTAGGTTTATGTACACTTAGCTTGGCTAAAAAAGAACACGCAGGAAGTCGATGTAGCTTTTGTGGAGGTTGGTAGCTGCTCCCCCAGTTGCTGCAATAGCACCTCTTTTTCAGGGGCAAACAATAGGATGGGAGGGGCAGGAAAGCAACATCGAACATGGAATAGAATACAGAGACTACATGGGGGCCACATGGCCCAGGACAAAGGAAAGGCTGACTCGAAAGAAGTTATCCTATCAGGTGACTAACGATAATGAGGAAAGCATAAATGTTAACTATACACAACAACTCTAACATTGTACTAATCAGTTGAAGTATAGGTCACAATTTTATCATGGAACATTTGCTATTGCCATCATTTAAAATTTATAGAATTTTGGTCAAATGGTTGACACAAGCCTGGCAAGCCAGTCTGACTTAAGCCATTTAATAGGGGGTTGGCAGTGAATTTTACAGCAACGTGTTCCCTTGACGCAGACCTTCGAACGCTCAATGACGACGTAGGGTCTACACCGTCGCTCTGCCGTCAACGCAACGCAGAAGCATAAATCGGACTTAGGTGCCATTTATATGGTGAAGCTCCAAGGATACGAATCATTTCATGCTTGCATTTATATGGTTCCGTCTCCATTCGAACGATGTCGCAATTTCATGTGAAAACGATGTAGTAGTCATGCCAGGCCCTAAGGGGCAGTGCAGTTTTACAAGGCGACAGCCAGTGATGAGTGATGCACTTCCTTCACAACAACATCCTCAGTCGAGAAGACAACATACATCCAATGGCGTCCTGGCGTTTTTTTTCTTTTGCTTCAAAAGGCACAAAAATGCGAACATTAACTATATTTAAATTAAAAAATATTACAAAAACAGTCAATTAAAGCTGACGTTACACCATTTTTGCTGTTTTGAATGTTTGCTAGCAGCGACTGCGCATGCCCAAAGTAACGTGTGTGAGTGCTAATGTCATCGGAGCAAGAGCGTTCCATTAATATGGTTGCGGAGCAATCGCCGCAATCGAAACATTTCGCTTTGGGGGCCAGAGTCAAAAGTCTTCACCTTCCGTTTTCGCCGTCACCATGTAAAGGTGTTGCGGTGTCACCATCTAAACGGCGCCTATGATAGGTGGCAATTAAGGCCGTGTTTACGCGTAGCAGGGTATTTGGCAAAAAGAAGGACTTTTTCTATAGTTTGACCTATCATTCACACGCACATTCAAACGAGGGTTCTCAATAACTGCGTCCAAAGTAAAGATTCTGCGTTTGTGGCGCCACCATGTGAACACTGACAACCGAAGATTTAACTGTGGAAACGTCACTGACTGCGAAACATTTAGTCCCTACGTCACATATGAGACCAATGTTTACATTTGGAGTAAATTACATGGGTGCGTTTTGCTTTCATTTATTTACAAACTCTTGCAGTGCTTCATTTTAAAGAATACAGGTGAAGGATGGGGGTATTATGGACAATTATTTTTCGCGCATTGTGCTGAATGGACTTAAAAATGAATAAATGTGGTTGGCTATGGAAGCTTTTTTTCTTCAACTGTCCAATGCGACTCAGACTGTCTGTTATAGTCAATTTGTAGTTGATGATGAACGATACCTTTTTGCAGGAAAAATCTAAGAGTACATCGTGTTGTGAACAGTCCTTGTTTATGAAATGAGAAAAAAAAACAAACGCTAAAAGTCCAAGTTATGTCTTCTTTTGACTCTGAGTCAGAGCGTATGTGCAAAATTCTCTCGGTCTTTGAACAAGCCTTAACATTATACAAGCAGTAGCGGGACGCTGCAGAAAGTGCAGCCGATTCCCCTACAGCAACCTCTTCGTCAAATATATACGGAATATCAGAAATGCCCACTTCGCGTGCTGTGATTTGTCAGTCCAGATTGGACCGGAGTGCGTCTTTTTGTGACGATTATGATATTGTGATTGATTTTTCACATAATAATTAATGAACGTCAACATTTGTCTGTCTGCAGGATCCAAGGGCGAAGCACAAGTTTAAGATCCACACTTACTCCAGTCCGACATTCTGTGACCATTGTGGTTCTCTGCTGTATGGTCTTATTCACCAAGGCATGAGATGTGACCGTAAGTACTAAAACTCTCAGTATCGGCTCTTATTGGGTTTGGTTATGTCGGAAAACTGTCTTACACAATGATGATTTGATTTTCTGACACTCGCTTGTTGGCCTTGTGCACACTCAAGTGTACTGTACACCCTTGTCAATGGCCAAAACGATATAAAACTTTCTATCGGCATTTTGCATGTCTATCGTCATTATCCCCATTAACCTGTTCATGCAATGTAGAATTTGGCCAGTAAATGGGGCCCAATTTGTTTAGACTTGCTGCTGTGCATTTTAACATTCCGTATGCCATAGTAGTATCACCAATCGGCCTGTACTGTAGATGTCCCTATTACCACTGAATAGTTAGCCAATTGTCTCCCCTGCCAATACTGTATGTGTGTGTTTATAAATGTAAACATATTTACAGTGCTGGCCAAAAGTATAGGTACCCCTTCAATTCTGTCAGATAATGCTCAATTTCTCCCTGAAAATGATTGCAATTACAAATTCTTTGGTAGTAGTATCTTCCTTTATTTTGCTTACAATGAAAAAAAAAAACAAAAGAGAATGAAAAAAAAAAAGTTATCATTTTACACAAAACTCCAAAATGGGCCGTGTTGGCACCCTTTGAAAAATCATGTAATGCTTCTCTAATTTCTGTAATTAACAGCACCTGTCACTTACCTGTGGCACATACCAGGTGGTGGCAATAACTAAACCACACTTGCAGCCAGTTAAAATGGTTTTAAGTTGAGTCAGCCGCTGTCCTGTGTCCTTGTGTGTACCACATTGAACATGTAGAAAAGAAGACCAAAGAACTGTCTGATGACTTGAGAAGCAAAATTGTGAGGAAGCATGGGCAATCTCAAGGCTACAAGTCCGTCTCCAAAGACCTGAATGTTCCTGTATCTACTGTGCACAGTGTCATCAATAAGTGTAAAGCCCATGGCACTGTGGCTAACCTCCCTAGATGTGGACGGAAAAGAAAAATTGACGAGAGATTTCAATGAAACATTGTGCGGATGGTGGATAAAGAACCTCGACTAACATCCAAACAAGTTCAAGCCGTCCTGCAGTCTGAGAGTACAACAGTGTCAACCTGTACTATCCGTCAGCGTCTGAATGAAAAGGGACTCTATGGTAGGATACCCAGGAAGACCCCACTTCTGACCCAAAGACATAAAAAAGCCAGGCTGGAGTTTGCCAAAACTTACCTTAAAAAGCCAAAACCGTTTTGGAAGAATGTTCTCTGGTCAGATGAGACAAAAGTAGAGCTTTTTGGGAAAAGGCATCAACATAGAGTTTACAGGAAAAAAGCGAGACCTTCAAAGAAAAGAACACGGTCCCCACAGTCAAACATGGCGGAGGTTGCCTCATGTTTTGGGGTTGCTTTGCTGCCTCTGGCATTGGACTGCTTGACCATGTGCATGGCATTATGAAGTTTGTAGACTACCAACAAATTTTGCAGCATGATGTAGGGCCCAGTGTGAGAAATCTGGGTCTCCCTCAGAGGTCGTGGGTCCTCCAGCAGAACAATGGCCCAAAACACACTTCAAAAAACACGAGAAAAGGGTTTGAGAGAAAGCACTGGAGATTTCTAATCAATGCAATGCAATAATTTTCTTGGAGAAATTGAGCATTATCTGACAGAATTGCAGGGATGCAAATACTTTTGGCCAGCAGTGTAATATATACATGTATATATACAGTATATAACATGTGAGTATAGCATGCAAGATAATTGAAAATATCTGTATTAGGCTAGCTTAATAAGTTACTATACAACAGTCTCAGTAGTCAAATCCACTAGTACAAGTATTAGTTGATAATTAAATATTGATCCATGTAACATTTGTGGCTGGTCAGTGTAATGCAGGGGTGGGCAAAACGGTGCTCAAGGGCCGTAGTGGGTCCTGGTCTTTGTTCCAACTGACCCAGCACAGATAGTATAACCAATGAGGTTTCAGCAGAAATTGAGAAGCACCTGACTGCAATCGACTGATTGCACTTGTAAAACAGCAGATGAAAATTTGTCCTCTTAATGGGTTGCAACAAAAACCTGCACCCACTGTGGCCCTTTGTGGAATAGTTTGCCCACCCCTGGTTTAATGTCAGCGCAAAAATAAGGTAAATTGGGGGAAAAGCTGTCATAATTGTTTTATAATTCTTAACCAAATAATTTAAAATGTATTCAGCCTTATATCGTGGCATATCAATATTGTGATATAAAATGAGCCATATTGTGATAGTGATTGTACAGCACTATTATACAGTGGATATAAAATGTCTTAAATAATTTCTTTATCAGCCATAAATTAGATTCTATTGTTAAGTTCACCTTAGTGATAGGTTTTTTAAAATAATTTTTCTTGATCTTATTTCCTTCATATTGTAAAAACCTGCTATTTGTGTATGATTTTCGTCCTTCTGCTGTGAATTTAAATGAGTTTCACAAGTGGATGTCTAATCCATTTGAAGTGGGAGGTACGGCAGTGAGTTAAAGAATTTTCATTCGCTGCCAGTCTCCCAGTTCAAATGGACTGGACGTTTATCACTAGTTCATCATTCATAGACTTCCAATCCATTTCAACTGGGAGGTTGGCTTGGTGTCAGTTGTCCCACTTCAAATGGATTGGACGCCTAGTGCTTCCAATGGCAGCCAAAGAGTTAATTACACCTCATTCAAAATTGAGCACAATAAAGCTGTCACAGGATATTGCATCCCATGGATTTTTGCATGCTTATCTAATATTGGTATAAGCCTTTTGATACTTACATGATTGCTAATGCTGACTGCATTGGTTTTGTCTCTGTTCTTAGAACACCTTCCCGTATCTAGTATAAACATACATGTTTTATGGTCGTGTTTGTGCACACATTATGACTCCTTAGCTCTTGGTCCTGTCTAATTAAAAACTATATTGTCTGTTGCAGATTGTATGATGAACATCCATAAACGCTGTGTGGCCAATGTGCCGAGTCTGTGTGGAACAGACCACACTGAGAGAAGAGGTCGTATTTACATCAGTGCTGAGATCAAGACTAACGTGCTTACTGTGACCAGTGAGTACTGCCCTCTAGTTACACACTCACAATATTTATTTTTACATTGTTTCGTTGATTGCTCAATATGCTTTTTAAATTGTTCCATGGGAAGAAAATTAAATTCCAGTCAACACCCACATAAACATTAAATGTCCTCTGCTTCCATCTACTGGTAGAGCTATGTCGTTGAATGATTGATTGATAATGTCATTGTAGTTTTAATGAACCGGCGGATAGATCAATATAGAGCAATGTTTTATTATTATTATTTTTTTTTGCTGAACAATCAACCAATCAGCAACTAGCACACTGAAATGTATTTTTCAAAGAATGGATTTTTTAAATATATCATTAACCGTGTAATCTGATTGCTTTCTTTCATTAACGAACAATCTAACGCGTTCATTTTTCCAAACCATTAATCATATTAAAGTTAGTTTCCTTTGTGCCTGTGCGTTACTATTTTGTTGTTGCTTCATAATGTATGAAGAATAGAGAATACTTAAGTCATGTATGAAGAGCAGTTAGGGTAGAAAATGTTGCTCTTGAGTTTGGGAATGACATCACATGTCACGTTTTCTCATCAAGAAAAAAAAACAAAAAAAAAAAACGGGTAAAACGGGTCACATGTATTACCATCAGTGTTGTCACAGATTACTTGAAAAAATTATTTAATTACTGATTACACCGCAATAAAGTAATCTAGTTACTGATTACTTTATTATCAAAGTAACTGTTACTTTAAAGGTAACTTTGACCAAATTTTCTCCTTTTGCTGCCTCAACATAAAAATGACAACAGGAAAATGTCATCGCATGTAATTGAATTTTTCACAAAACACTTAATCTTCGAGTTAGCTGGGGTTTAATTAGTCGATGGGGTTGTATTCAACCACCGTTGACTCGCGCTAGCTTAGCCACTCCGGAGCCCTGAAACTAACATATAACTGACAAACTGCAAGGAATTTGTTCAAATCAACTCCAACGACGAATTAAACCCCAGCTAACTCGAAGAATAAGCCTAATGTCAAAAATTCTGAACTTCCCCTTTCAAATAAAGACCTAGCCGTTAAAATGTTGTCTCTACAAGTTGTAAAGCAATAAAACAACAACAAAAATGAATTAAATAACAATAATCCTACAAAGTATTTCATAATGGGTCAAAATCATTTTTCAAACAGATCATTTGACTAGCACCTTAGAGACTGTCCTTTGCTTTACTTAGCCAAAACTACACCTAAGAAGGCAAGATGTACTGGTATATTTAAAATTTTCTTTAAGCCAAAGCTTTTAAACGCTATCAACAACAACTGAGCCTGAACCGAGGATTGAACACGAACAGTGTCAAAATGTAAATGGCGGAAAACACTCAGGTGACTTGGAGTTCCGCTCTGAGACCCCCAATTTAGCCAAATTTCAAAATCAAAGCACCGTATACCGGAACAGCGTTCCGGCCCTGAATCTTGTACCGGAACTGCGTTCCTGACCGTTCCCGCCCACTTTCACCCCTGTGATTAGCAGGTTTGTATTTATTGTGTCTGTTAATACAATTATGTTCAAATATTTCAATTTCAATTAGCTAATAAAATCCAGACGTTTATTCTGAAAGTTTTCAAAATGTTTCGTAGTTTTTGAAAACAGATGTTTGAATCAAATGGTGTATCACCAGAGCCAACACAGCCAACAGCACTGCAAAAACACACTTCCTTAAAACTAGTTAAATTCCCTTGTTTTCAGTGTAAATCTACTAGAAATAAGTTGAAGGATCTGCAAGTGCTTCAAGTAAATTTTACTCAGATTTCTTGAAATAAGAAAAATGGGTAAAAAAAAAAAAAAAAAAGCTTAATAGACTTATTTTAAGCAAAAAGTTTGTGTGTTTAATCTTTAAAATGACAGCTTGTTTGTCAGAAATGTTCTTAATTCAAGAATAAATATTGTTCACAATTATTATTGTTATATTATATTTTTATTTTATTATTATTTTATGTATTTATTATTTTATTTATTTATTATTATTATTATTATATATAATCATTATTATTATTCACCTTATTTGAAGGAATTTTCTTTTGGATTTAGGTGAAAAATGACCAACTTTTAGATATATGGGCTAAATAACAACAAATAGTAATATTGATTTAAGTGGAATAATCTGACGTATTAATCTGTTAACCAGTCTTTAACACAATACTAACCCAGCAAAAAGTTTACATGCAGGTTATGCTGTCATATCTTTCCTACCAATATTGAGGCCAAACCTACGCCCTTGAATTAAATGCACTTTTTCCGTCCTCTTTAATACATTTCACTAGTATCTGATCAAGGCTCTGTATCGACAGACCCTCAAAATCAGGTGACTTGTGTTTGAACTCATGAGCAGAAATATGTGATTGGGACATTCCTAATGATAAATGTCTACTAGTATTTTCCAAAGTCAGTCAACGTTATTATGGAAAGCGTCAACACGGGCAAAACCTCTAGATGGCAGCAGAGGTTTATTATTTGTTTGATCCGTGCCACAGTTGAAGTACAGTGATAAGAATGAAAGGTGTATAAAATCTGAACGTTTTTATTAGGTTGTTACTGATTTGATTATTATGTCTGAGAGGTGATAAATATAACAATGTACTGACTTTATTACAGTGGCTATCATATGCACTGCATCATACTAGAATTGATACAGAAATCATCATAGTAATTTAGTAATATTACGAGCGTCTTACGAGCTACACGATGTAGTAAATGAATGGGAAATTAAAAAGATCAAATAATGACTATAACAGCACATGAATCCAGCTGTAGTTAAAGTATTAAAGGGTGTAGACCTTAAAATCTCACTGTAAAGAACTACAAATAGTGTAGCTCAAAGCAATACTAAAAATATGAAAAGGATAAACTGTATAAGGCACCATTTTATGAGACAAATTCAGAAATGGTCCCTGAATCCTTTTCCTTGTTTGCAGCGTTTAGGTGCAATATTTATATGCGGCCGCAGGGGTCACTAAGTACGCAGCAGCTGCTCCCACCACCATTGCAGTGTTGTAGAACGCCCAGAACGCCTGAGAATCAGCATCAAAAGCACTAGAAATGGCTGAGCATCTAACCATTGCAAACTGCTGGAGACGACTGCTTCACCGAGAAATGCATTAGTGCCATGGAGCTCAAATCAAAGCAGCAGACATGAGTGCAAAGTAACTCTTTATTGATCACTTTTAGGTCAGTCGTTTGCCTCTTGGGGAGATTAGAGTTAAGCGTTAGTGGCAAAACAGCATTCAGGGAGATAGAGGGCAGTCAAGCGTTTGGCTCAAGGACACAGTGACCAGCAGGGGAAATGCAGTCTTAATATTGTGGCTTTGGAGGTTATCCTCGTTTAGTACTGCAGACATGGCACCAGAATAACTCAAAGGCAAATGTTGAGTAGTATTTTAAACACGTAGTGTACGTGCCGGCCACAACATTAGCTACACTGCATAATTGCACCTCATCAGAAAATATGCGTCTGAAAGAAATTGAAAGGTTTATAATTTTCTTCTCTGTATGGTGCAGTGTAGCTCTAAATCACAATGAACTACTACCATGTTACCAGAAAACATGGCCATTATTATCATGATTAAAGGTCATTTTGTTGCAGTGTACAGCTGCTAAGATACAGAAAAGTCTGTCTTGCATACAGGGTGCCCTGTGCGACAAGACGCTTTGCCCCCGCCCCAAACAAATAAACAAACAATTGCACAAAACCAACAACGGTTCACCCACAACATATACAGCGCATGAAGTAAAGTTAAAGTGGTATGACAAAGTATCTGAACCTTTTGGAATTTCTCACATGTCTGCATAAATCACCATCAAATGTGATCTGATCCTTGTCAAAATCACACAGATGGAAAAAACTGTGTCTGCTTTAATTAAAACCACCCAAACATACGTTTTCATATTTTATTGAGGATAGTATGCAAATAATGACAGAAGGGGGGGGGGGGGGGGGGGGGGAATAAGTAAGTGAACCATCACATTTAATATTTGCCCCCTCCCGCCCCCCTTGGCAGCTATAACTTCAGCCAGACGTTCCTTTAGCTGCAAATCAGTTGAAATTGGTTGACAACCACTCCTTGGGAGAGAAGCAAGAAGTGCTAAATTCTCTCCATTTGTAGACAACTTCTCTGGCTGTCGATTGATGAACATCCAGACTTTTAGAGATGGTTATGTATCCTTTCCCATTTTATACAAATACACAATCTTTGATCTCAGGTCTTCAGACAGCTCTTTGACTGAGCCATGATGCACATCAGGCAATGCTTCTCATCAAGACAATTCTTACCAGGTGTGTTTTTTTATAGTGGGCAGGGCAGTGTTAAACCACTCATCAGTGATTGCGCACACACCTAACTTAAATTGTTTGGTAAAAGTTGTTTTCAATTGCTCTTTAAGTCTCCTTAGGCAGAGGGTTCATTTAATTATTTTCCCCTCTCTGTCATTGTTTGCATGCTATCCTCATTAAAATATCAAAACCTATAAATGTTTGGGTGGTTTTAGTTAAAGCAGACATTTTTTTCATCTGTGTGATTTTGACAAAAATCAGATCACATTTGATGATTTTATGCAGAAATGTGAGAAATCCCAGAAGGTTCAGCTACTTTTTCATACCACTGTAGCACAACCCAAAAACCAAAACACTGTATTTGCTTAGAATGTGACATTTATTAACACTATCAAACCAGTTGAAAGTGCACAACAATAAATATATGCAAGAGAATATTAATTTAATAGCAAACACTTATAAAATATCATAGAAATAGTAAAGTGTGGAAGATTCTACTTATGGCTAGTTTGCTCAAATGTGTTGACCATAACAGGGGCTCCGGTTAAAGAGCACAGAAGATGAAATCAAATACTTTTTTGGTTTCATGTGCAGGTGTGCATACATGTAGACACATTTAGTATCTGGTGAATGACTCCTCATTCACAGACCTCTTAATGTGTTTAGCTTATTAAACAGTAACCGCATCCTTTTAACCATAAACCAACCATAGTGAACATTTGCACGCTATCTCCCTTCAAACCACTACATTTTCTGCTCATATTAATTATTTTGATATGATGCTAACAGTCGTAGCCGATAAAAAACAAGCTAACAAGTACGAAATTACGAGTGAACGATAAAAAACAACCGACACAAAAACCCATTTGACACAACTATTCCTCCACCTAGCATTGTGAGGAATTTTCACGATCCATGCGCAGAGCCCTTAATTCACTTTACAAGGTATACTCGCATCATCATTGAAGGAGCAGACGCATGAACCTTGAAAAGCAGACCTGGAAATAAAAGAATGAGCCATTTCCAAAATAAAAGGTCCACTCTAAATAGAAAGCTAACAGTAGACCAGACGTGTCCAAAGTCCGGCCAGGGGGCCAAATGCGGCCCTTGGTCAAATTTCATCCGGCCCCCAGCCTCTGTCATAAAATCAATAACGTCTGGCCTGCACACACACTTAATAAATTGGTCAGAAGCACTGCTACCAGCATATGAAGTAGCTTACACACTAAATGCTGCTCCTCATTTGCCCACTAAAAGGCAGCAGCACTCTAAGCAACATTAACCCATGTGACTCTTTACTCCCAATTTTCTAAAATGGCGACAATCAACAAAAAATGTTGACTGCGACGGCCGACGCTTCAAGGATAGGTGGAAATTGGACTATTTCTTCACTAAAATACGCAACAACTGTGTCTGCCTCATTTGCAAAGAGACAGTCACTGTTTTTAAAGAGATCAATTTGAGGCGATATTACCAAACAAGACACACTAACATGTACGACAAGATTACAGGGAAGATACGTAGTGAGAAATTGAAGCAACTTGAAGCTAGTTTAATTTTACAGCAGCAGTATTTCACAAGAGCCCAAGAGTCGAAAGAAAACGCCACAAAGGCTAGTTGCGAGATTGTTGAAATTATTAATTAAAAAATAATAATAAAGCAAATGTGACACAAGGAATGGCTTGCTAAAATTTGCTTAAATATATTGTTCTACGTAAAGAAGGTCAGCCAAGGTCGGCCCCCCACATTTTTACCAGACCAAATCTGGCCCCGTTTGCAAAAAGTTTGGACACCCCTGCAGTAGACAATCACTATCGTGAACTTCACGTGCATGATGCGCCCCTAATAATTTGCTGCCTTGTGTGACCGCCCACCCCATCCGGGCCAGGAACCGCCATTGTACACCAGTGATAAAATATGTCACCGATCCGATCGTGAGATCATAAATGGGGCTCGATCATGCCATTTTTACAGGAACAGAATCGTGTGTAAAAAATCGGAGTTTTAAGATGTATTTATTTGTAAGTATTAGTAATATGTAATAGATGTCCAATCTGATGTCCAAAAAGATTAGACTAGAAATTAGAATTAGAATTAAATACATGTTCGCTTACTTACTGTAGACTTGATAAGGAATCACATTTTACATTACAGCCATTAAAATAACACGTAAAGACATACGTACTCAAAAACAGTGTTCCATTTACTGTAAGAGTCCTATGAGACTCTTTGGCATGCTACCCTCTTTATAGCCACCATTTGCTGGTCACTTTAACAGGCATCATCTAATATTTATTGGCCTGCTCCGCTGAGGGTTTCATGCTGGCTTTTGGGCTTGTGCTGTGGTTAGCCTCTCAGTTTAGTCCAACAACCATCATGAAACCTTTCCTTTTCATGCCTTGTTTTAAGAAATATGTAAAATCATAAGACGCCTCAGTCCTGATTCGCATTGAAAAAGTACAGCTATTAAAAGTTCAGCAAATTTGGCAAATTTAGCTACAACTCAAAGGGACAAGTATATAGTGGTATAGGTGTATAAGTTCACCATTTATGTCCTGCTTGTTTGTTCTGTGTGGCCAAATCCTGTGAGGTGTTATTTTTAATTCATGTTAAACACTTTGTGTTGCACTCTTTTGTAAGAAGTGTTTACATTGTGATCACTTCCTGTATATTTTCTGGCAATTCTTATTTTTTTTTTTTATATTTAGGGTCTTTTCCTTGTTAACTCATTGGCTGCCATTGACTGCGCTAGATGTCCAAACCATTTTGATTGGAAGGAACGCCCCAACATGTCAAAGTGGATTGCACGTCTAGCACCGTCAATGGTATTAAAACGTGCATGCACAGCCAGTCCTCCCAGTTTACATTTGGATTTCAACCGTTGTCAATGAGTTTAATTTTGGGTCACTTCCTTGTTGCATTTAAAAAAAAAAAATCCCCAAAGAGTATTTAGAGGTCACTTTCTGCACATTTTGGTTCATCCGGGAGTCAATTCCAGTAGATTTTGGTAGAGATCCTCTTGATTAATAGGACATTTGTGGGTCATGCCCTGTTGATTGGTCATTTCCTGTAGATTTTGGGTATCTTTCAATTGAATTCTTCTCGATATTGGCTCTTTTTTTTTTCTCCATTAGAAATAAATGGAAGGGTTTTTGTCAAATTTTGATAATTTTTTTTTTTTTTTTTGTGCGTGTGTGTAAATAATGTGAATCAGATAAAACATAGGATGAGATACATTTAAATGTTTAATGTTAATGTTTAAATGTTTTTGCCTTCAGAAATAATTTAGCTTTTTTTGTAAAAAAATTTAAAAAAAATTGCTGCAAACTAATACATTAGGAGCAAACTTGAAATATATCTGTTGCGTGATTTTAAAAAAAAATTAATTTAACTTTTGAAGTTAGCTCAGAATCTCAGTGTGTGGCTTGTTCGGCGTGCCGAAAAAAATATAGACGGGTAGGATAATACAAATATAATGGGGAATGGGAGCTTTGCCTCCCCACAATAAACGCAATTTTCTTTTACCAAATATTATACCAAACGATAACACAATGAAAGTTGGATTCTCACCCCTAAAAATATTGCCCTCTGGAGAAAATACTGAGGTGCAAGAGCACCCTTTTCTGTCTAACCGCAATTATTACTTCAACACTTTTGTTTCTGGTCTTCCTAAACACAAACTATAAGTTACTTACAATTATTGCAGAATTAAGCAGCCAATCTGCTGACTAGGAACAGAGAGAGAGCACATTTCATATTAAGCTGTGTAAGTGGCCTTGCTTTATTGTTTGTGCGTTTGGCGACCGGTTTTAACCTACTGGCTGCCACTGACGGTGTGGCATGTCCAATCCATTTGAAGTTGGGAGGGTTGCAGCGAATTCTCTGCCACCCGTGGCAGGGGGTTGGATGTCTACTAGTGTTAAACTCATTTCAATTCATGGCAGAAGCTTGAAAAGATCTTTTCTTGCCACTACCAACATGGCCTTTGGGGCGACGCTCTGATCAAAACAATCCTATTTCTCAACTGTTTTTATAACAATGTTAAAGCTTCTGGTATTTGCTCAGTGGCTTCCATTGACGGCACTAGACTTCCAACCAATGTTCCCTCTAATTTTTCATGAGTCTGAGCAGACACACTACCTCCCTGAGCACACTGCGGACCATGGTGAGCAACATCAGATGTGAACACGGTGGCCACACACCAGTATAATGCCTGTTCAAAACCTCAGATCATAGCAAGTTACATGTCTTATTGAAAGAATGAAATTACAGCAACAATTTTCATTATTTTACTTTAAATATAATTTATTTGGCCCACTTAAAATGAAAAAGACCATCTTGTTGTTCATGAGAGAGTCCTGCTTTAACCATAGTAACAGTCCCGCTAATAAATTTGAAGTGTATACAGGACAGGTTAAAACAAAACAAAAAAAACACACAGAAAAAAATCTGTTTCACCGCTTCTGTTTGCACTTACTCAGACAGCTATTCCATTTTAAAAGAACCACATTTCTTTTTTTGCATTGGTTTGATGAGTGTAGTATCGTTGCCCGTTCCTTTCGCCATCATAAGGGGTTAGCATTTGTGTCTCTTAACTCCGCTGCACTGTTGTTAGCTACAATGGGGCAAATAAGTATTTAGTCAACCAATAATTGTGCATATCGGACAATTTTGAAAGTTGGCTAAATTGGGGGTCCCAGAGCGGAACGTCAAGTCACCTGAGTGTTTTCCGCCATACACAGTGGGGCGAATAAGTATTTAGTCAACCACCAATTGTGCAAGTTCTGCTACTTGAAAAGATTAGAGTGGCCTGCAATTGTCAACTAGGTAAACCTCAACCATGAGAGACAATGTGGAAAAAAAACAAAAAAATCACATTGTTTGATTTTTAAAGAATTTATTTCCAAATTAGAGTGGAAAATAAGTATTTGGTCACCTACACACTAGCAAGATTTCTGGCTGTCAAAGAGGTCTAACTTCTAACGAGGCTACACTCGTTACCTGTATTAATGGCACCTGTTTTAACTCATTATCGGTATAAAAGACACCTGTCCACAACCTCCGTCAGTAACACTCCAAACTCCACTATGGCCAAGACCAAATCTCGTGTTTGGAGGAGAAAGAATACTGAATTGCATCCGAAGAACACCATACTCACTGTGAAGCATGGGGGTGGAAACGTCATGCTTTGGGGCTGTTTTTCTGCTTAGGGACCAGGACAACTGATCTGTGTAAAGGAAAGAATGAATGGGGCCATGTATTGAGAGATTTTGAGTGAAAATCTCCTTCCATCAGCAAGGGCATTGAAGATGAGACGTGGCTGGGTCTTTCAGCATGACAATGATCCAAAACACACAGCCAGGGCAACAAAGGAGTGGCTTCGTAAGAAGCATTTCAACGTCCTGGAGTTGCCTAGCCAGTCTCCAGATCTCAATCCCATAGAAAATCTGTGGAGGGAGTTGAAAGTCCGTGTTGCCCGACGACAGTCCCAAAACATCACTGCTCTAGAGGAGATCTGCATGGAGGAATGGGCCAAAATACCAGCAAGGGTGTGTTGTGTGAAAAGCTTGTGAAGAGTTACAGAAAATGTTTGGCCTCCGTTATTGCCAACAAAGGGTACATAACAAAGTATTGAGATGAACTTTTGGTATTGACCAAATACCAACCCTTTCCACCATGATTTACAAATAAATTCTTTAAAAATCAAACAATGTGATTTTCTGTTTGTTTTTGTTTTTTTTTCGACATTCTGTCTGTCATGGTTGAGGTTTACCCATGTTGACAATTACAGGCCTCTCTAATATTTTCAATTGGGAGAACTTCCACAATTAGTGGTTGACTAAGTACTTACAGTATTACCCGACACCGGAGCAAGCGGGAGACGATGGATGGATGGATGGATGGATGGATGGATGGATGGATGGATGGATGGATGGATGGATGGATGGATGGATGGATGGATGGATGGATGGATGGATGGATGGATGGATGGATGGATGGATGGATGGATGGATGGATGGATGGATGGATGGATGGATGCCCCTCTGTAGCTAACTTGCATGGTGCGAATGGGCAGGGCACATATGCACAACACTGTCAATGCTACGATTGGCTGCGTAGCCCAAGTGAAGTGAACTGTGTCATATTATTGGCTAGACACCTGTCGCTCATTCAGTTACGTTGTAAAATGGTACAGAAAACAATTTTGTTAGTCTAATTAACTAGATTATATCAGTTCTAAAACAAGATGCTAATTAATACTGTAGTGCTTACAAACATTGGCAGCGGAATGTTGCTTTAGTAATTCATCACAGGAGTCAGAATCACTTTTCTCCACCAATGGGAGCGTCGCGTTGCCGACTTGAACGCACCAATAGGAGCGTCGCGTTGCCGTATCGAAGACACCGATCGGAGTGTAGCGCTGACACATCACAGTGGCGCCGACAATTGTCCTAGTCGCGCTCACGAATCGAACGCACCAATCGGAGTGTCGCGCTGACACGTCACTGCTGCGCTTGACGAACAATAGCCTATTGACGCTACAATATGTTTCTGTTGAATTCGATTTTATGCGCTGCATAGATTTTCATGTGCGCTGAGTATGTGCAAAAAGTGCGCGATGGCGCATGCTCGCATTTTAGAGGAAGCATTGCTTCCAACCCATTTGATTGTTCGTTCGCAGCCACCCTTCCACTTCAAATGGATTTTACGGAGCCCTGCGGATGCCAGGGTAGGAAAAAATCTGTTTCATAGCTAATCTGTACCCACATTTTAGTAATCTGTACCCACAGTTTAATAATCTGTTCACACAGATTACTAATCTGTAAACAGATTACTAATCTGTACCCAGTTGACTAAACTGTGTATACAATTTAATAATCTGTACCCATAGTTTACGAAAATGTAGGCTACTCTGAGTTTACTAATCTGTGGGTACAGTTTCCTACAGATTACGAAACGAGTTACCTTTCAAAACAACTCTGTTCATCAAGTGCAATCCATGTGCATCTGCTTGCTTGGTCCGTCAGTGTTTGGAGTCTCGACCAAACTACAGTTGTGTTCAAAATTATTCAACCCCCAAAGTAGATATATGTTTTTGCAAGTTTGACATTTTTCATCTCTTTAATAATCAATTAATTAATATTAATTAATAATGACATGTCAAATAGACAAATACAACTGAAATGACAAATTTATTTTTGGGATATTCCAATTAATGGCCTTTCTGTGATGATTTCATTGACAAAATTATTCAATCGCTTAGGTATTTATAACTTTAGTACTTAGTACAACATCCTTTGCAACATATCCTTTAGACGTGAAGCATAGCTTGACACAAATTTCTTGCAGTGATACACAGGTAGCTTTGCCCATTCCTCATGGGCAAAGGCTTCAGGTTCATTATCATTTTTGGCTTTGCATGCTGCAACTCCCTTCTTTAAGTAGGATTTAAGTCTCGAATCTTCCAGCCATTCTTTTGCAACCAAGATGCGGTAGATGTTGAGGTATGCTTAGGATTATTGTCCTATTGGAAGGTCCAACCTTACCCAAGCCTCAGCTTTGTCAATAAATGCATGATATTTGCATCCAAGATCTCCTGGTTTTGGACTGAATTAATAATACCTTGCACACGCTGAAGATTCCCTGTACCTGAAGAAGCAAAACACCCCCATAGCATGACTGACCCCCACCGTGCTTCACAGTAGATAGGGTGTTCTTTTCTTTATAGGCGTCATTCTTGTGATCCATTGGCCCAAAAGGTTTGGTCTCATCACTCCATAGAACAGTATCCCAAAACCTTTGTGGTTTGTCCATATGGTTTTTGGCATACTTCTTGTGCTTTGGACTCAGCAGGTGGTTGTGCCTCGGAGTTCTTGCATGGAATCCATCATTTCACAGTGTGCGTCGTATTGTCTAGGATGAAACCTGAATACCTTCCTATGACATGTCCTGTCTTAGTTCCTCAGCTGTCACCCACGGATTTTTCTCCACCTTTCGCTTCAGGTATCGCACAGCAGTTGCAGACAGTAACCGCTTTCTACCACGCACAGGTAGCGTTTCCACTGTGCCTTTAGCTTAAACTTGCGGACTATTCTCCCAATTGTCTCTTGAAATTTTTAGTCCTTTTGTTATCATTTTATATCCATATCCTTGCTTATGAAGTGCAATGATATCTTCTCTGAACTTTTTTGACCATTCCTAGGACTTCACCATGTTGTATAGATGTCATTAAATGCCAAGAAGAGCCATGCGTCACAATACTTTTAATCTGCTTAACTGCTGCTCATTAGGGTTCCGTTTACATCTACAGATGTTTTCATCAGCTGTTTGACAACACCTGATGGAAACCTTTGTTCTTAGGAGTGGCGGACTTGGAGGGGTTGAATAATTTTGTCACTGAGGTAATCACAGAAAGGCCATTAATTGGAATATTCCCAAAAATATTTTTGTCATTTTACTTGTATTTGTCTATTTGACATGTCATGCTTTGATATGATTATAAACAAGATGAAAAATGAATGTCAAATTTGCAAAAACACTTATCCACTGTGGGGGTTGAATAATTTGGAACACAACTGTAAATTTGGGACTCTTGTTTAGAGGTCATTGCTAAACTGTGGGCAATGTTTAGTAAAACGTAAAGGACCTAATTGTTTAGTAAACTGTGGGAACAGATTATCTAATAAAAAAAAAAAAAAAAAAATATATATATATATATATATATATATATATATATTTTTTTTTTTAATACCCTGGCACCTGGAGGGCTCCGTAGGATTGGATGTGTACTGGTGATAAAATCATTTCAATTCACAGCGCTGGATGATTTCTTGATATTTTCCAATGCTGCTATCTGTGCATCGCTGAATTTCTCCCTCCTGTTCCTTGCAGTCAAAGAGGCCAGGAATCTTGTCCCAATGGATCCCAACGGTCTGTCAGATCCGTACGTGAAGCTCAAACTGATCCCAGACCCTCGCAGTGAAAGTAAACAGAAGACCAAGACCATTAAGTGCTGTCTCAACCCCGTCTGGAATGAGACCTTTAAATTGTGAGGCTCTTTTCTTTTTTTTTTTTATACACTACCCTTGATCACATTTTATTTTATCTATTAATTAGGACTGCTTTTCCATCTCTGCCTTTCTTCTCATCTGCTTCCATCAGTCTCTCCAAACACGATCAGTTCCCTGCTCTTTCATCTTGTGTTCCTCATTTAGTCTCTCACTTGCTCAGTGCGGTCTTTTAAAAGCATCACATTACGCACCGCTTTCCAAGTGTATGTAACCGCTGGCGCTCAGATAACAACATCTGGCGTCTTATATTCATAAAACCTCGCTTTTGGGGTTGTTTCCTGCCGTTGAATCCAGTTATGTACTTAATAAACCATCATCGCAGCTCTCGTGGAAGAAGACGGGCTTAAATTATGAATCATTTGGGGGGCATATATTGGGGCAGTATTTTGCATTTAAAAAAGAGCATGAACAAGATTTCATCACATACAGCATATTGTAGATTGCTTGAATGTTTTCAAAAATTATAGAATGGCTCCAAAAGTGGAATGCCAAAAGTCAACCATTGTGGTTGGAAATAAATTCTCCCAGGAATTAATGGCAAATATTTTTTTTCAAGCATAACATTGTCAGATTTAGGCAAGGGCATACAATAGATTTGCATAGGGACGGGAGGGACATAAAACTACCAACTTTTCAGGATGCTCAAATCGTCCCCACCAACTTTTAAGCAACCTTATTTGCATTATACAATAAGTTCAGCTATAAAGGTAATTTAGATTGTCTTCCCATGTGTTGTTCAGATAGAATTGACCATACCATTATTAAGTGCATTACTTTCATTATGTTCAAACTTACATTTACCCCTCTTCACTTGCTATTCAGCAGTGCCAGACCATTTTTTTCCCCTCAAACACACGTTTTATTGGCTGATGACTAGAACCCCCACATTCACACATTCCCGACAGAAATACATGTAAATATGCCACCTCCTCCGCCCCCTTTGAAGAGGAGGAATATTAGGATTTTATTTTTTTTCCGGCCAGCAGCCACAGTAAATAATGTAAAAAGACGTCAGAGTTGTGGAGGTGGGAACACGCCACTAATTTTGCTACTGAAAGTCTGCCCTGCATCAGAGTTAGCATAACATTAAACTATGTGAACTTGCTACCCTGTAAAACTTGAGTATAAAGCTGCTTAGAGAGGTGTCTTCCTGTATGTTTTCTACTGTTAATGTTAATTCAACTGTGCATTTATTCATAATTAAAATATTTATTTTCTACATCATTTAAAAAATATATATTTTTAGTTGCAGTCTATGCATATTTTAACCCCATCCCTACCCTCCAAAAAACACAAAAGCACAACCACTCTAAATTTCCTTTTCTATGAAGAAAGCATTTTGAAAAATTACTTTCCCCCTATGAAAATAATTTTAACTTTTTTCATTTTTATGTCAGAACCAGCTATTTTGTACCCAATCTGTTTGGTCTTATTAATGTCCCGTCCCCAGCAAAAAGTCTGCATGCAGGTTATGCTGTTATAGCATCCCTACCAATGTTGTGACCAAACCTACGCCCTTGGGTTTAGGTAATAGTACATAGTAATTAGTAGGGGTGTAACAATACAGGGAATCCTCCAGTTATGACAGAGTTCCCTTCCAAGCTGGCGTCATAAACCGAATTTCCGTGGAAGTCCGATTTCACTGTTAAAGTCGAAATATATGTCAAAATACTTCATACAACCCCGAGCAAAAAGTATGGAATCACTAGTCTCGGACGACCACTCACTCAGATATTTTATCATGTAGAACAAAGTCAGATAAAAAGCTTGAAAAAAATATGGAATTAGTTCAAAAGTGCAACTCTTTAGCATTCAGAAACACTAAAAGAAATTAATAAAAAACATTGTGGTGGTCAGCAAATGTTACTTTTATAGAGCAAGTGCAGGGAAATATATATGGAATCACTCCATTCTGGGGAAAAATATGGAATCATGAGAAACAAAGAAACAACAATCTAAACACATCTCTAGTATTTAGTAGCACCACCTTTGGCTTTTATGACAGGTTGCAGTCTCTGAGGCAAGGACTTGATGAGTATTCTTCATCAATTTGGTGCCAACTCTCTTTGATTGCAGTTGCCAGATCACCCTTGCAGGTCGGAGCCTTGCTGTGGCCAATTTTTTTCAATTTCCACCACAGGTTATCAATAGGGTTGAGATCTGGACTATTTGCAGGCCATATCATTGACTGGATGAGTCTTTCTCCAAGGAATGCTTTACCAATTTTAGCTCTGTGGCATGATGCATTGTCATCTTGGAAAATGACACAGTTTTAATTGAAGGGATATGAAAGGTGTCTAAAATTTCAATGTAAATGTAAATGTGCATTTATTGAAGATTTAACCACAGCCATCTCCCCAGTGCCTTTGCCGAACATGCAGCCCCATATCATCAAGGACTGAGGGAATTTTGATGTCTTCTTCAGGCAGTCATCTTTCTAAATCTCACTGGAACAGCACCAAACAAAAGTTCCAGCATCATCACCTCGTCCAATGCAGATTCTTGACTCTTGACACCTTGTCCAATGCTGATAATTGACTCTTGATAAGGTGATGAATGATTATTTCTTGTTTGTTTCTCATGATTCCATATTTTTTTCCTCAGAATGGAATGATTCCGTATACTGTATATTTCCCTGCACTTGCTCTATAAAATTAACATTTACTGACCACCACAATGTTTTTTATTCATTTCCTTTAGTGTCTTTAAATGCTAAAGAGTTGCACTTTTAAACTGATTCATTATTTTTTTCAAGGTTTTTATCTGAGTTTGTTCTACATGATAAAATGTCTGAGTGAGTGCTCATCCGAGACTGGTGATTCCATACTTTTGGCCAGGAGTTGTCTAAATAACTAAAATACATTATAAATAAAAAATATGAGATGCTCTACTAACCATTATTGCTGAAAGGTGTTTGAAGAGTTAGTTTTCAACATAGATGGAGATTAAGGAGGGGCAGTGCCACCCCAGTTAGCCAAAAAATGTCATTGCATGTAATTGACTTTCCTATAAATGAATTTAAAGGAGACGTTCGAGCCTTAATCTTATAGTTAGCATGGGTTAATTAGTCGGTGGAGTTGATTTCAACAAATTCCTTGCAACTTGTTAGTTATTTGTTAGTATCAGAGCTCCGGAGTGGCTAAGCTAGCGCAAGTCAATGATGCCTGCTTAGCATACATATAAAAAACAACATATGCACGCATGAGAATCAACGATGACACATGCAATCAATAGAGTTGGCTGTGTTTTCAGGATTAAGTTATTAAAATTTACCGTTGCATGTGAATAATTGTAGTATGAACAGCAATATTTGTAATCCAGCAGCTCTGCAGGGAACAGGCTTTCTAGGCAGGCAGGGTGGAGTGATACCACATCGGTTTGTTTCACCGCAGATTTTTTTTTGAGGTGACGAAAGGAACCCCCAACAGACTGAGCATGAGTGGCCGAAGCACTCCTCTTTTTTGTGGTCGCATTACAAATCTAAAAAAATAGTTCTGCAGAATGAAGTGAATTACGACAGTTTGGTGTGACATTGTTTTGGCCGCACGAACAATGATCTGCATTTTGAATTTATGTGACTCCGTTAGATCTGTTAATATATTTTTTATTGTCATGCTAAGCAGGCACCATTGACTCGTGCTAGCCACTCCGGAGCCCTGAAACTAACAAACAACTAATAAACTGCATGGAATTTGTTCAAAACAACTCCACCGACTAATTAAACCCCAGCCAACTGACCCCGCTAACTTACTAGCACCTTAGAGATGATCATTTGCTTTGCTTAGCTAAAACTATACCTGAGGAGGCAAGATGGATATTTAGAATTTCTTTAAACGAGGATAGAACACAAACAGTTTCAAGATGTATATACGTATATGTATGTACATATACACATATATATGGCGGAAAACACACAGGTGACTTGAAGTTCTGCTTTAAGACCCCCAATTTGGCCAAATTTCAAAATTGTCCAATATGCATGTGTGATACATCGTTGGAAAGCTTAAAATCTCAATTTTCTGGGGGAAGAAAAATTTGGAACAGGAGGGCATTAAAATAAAAATTAAACAGCAAAACCCTAACTGTAGGTGAGAGGATGAGAGAGCATAATTAAAGACGCCATGATTTTAACGAGATATTATCACTTACTTCCCTCTTTTCGATCTAAAAACTCGTGTAGCATGTATCACCGAGTGTCAAGACACAGCTGTGAATGGCCACAGCCGGATTTTGGGGGGATTTTATGGGTGAAATGTAGTAATATAACAAGGGTCGCGATGCAGAAATCACGGACATCAAGGAGTGGTCGAGATGTTCTTTTTCCTATATTTACCCTTTTAAACTTTTTTAAAAAAAATTTCTTTGTTTGGATCGATTATTTATCATCTAACATATTGGGGAAAATGCGGCAGTAACAAAAAAAATTAAGCTATAGTTATAGTTACAGACACCATTTTATTCATTGTGATGTAATTAAAAAAAAAAAAAAAAGTAAAATATACGAGTGGATAATTTTTTAAAGTCGTTTTTTTTTTTTAAACGAACTATTAGACATCATTTAATAATTCTAAGCTAAAAATGACAGACATTTTGAATAAACAATATAATTACTTACCTTCTTTTTGCGCGACGTCTGTAAACGGGGGTTTCCGGGGTAAAACGGATAAATTAAAAATAGTTTGTGGGCTTAATGTGCCATGAATCTGCTATTGCAGCATATAGACATATTGTTCTATCAAACACAACAGTTCTTTTGGCTTAAAATACAGCAGTTTATTTTAAAGAGGGGTGCAAGAGCAGAAACTGCTTTTTCAGTCTTGCCTGTGTTTTCCATCATATATATATATATGTACATCATACAAGTAGTCCCCGGGTTACAAACGAGTTCCGTTCCTATACTGGCGACGTAATCCGAATTTCCGCGCAAGTCGGAATTGACCCTTTAAGTACCCCAAGATACTGCAAAAAAAAAAAAAAATCGCAAAATACCTCCTATCCAAAAACATGCATTATACGTCATATTAATAAAATAGAGTAAAACAAAAAATAAGATACTATACTTACCATCAATGCTGCTGGATGGTGAATAGGTATGCCGGGTTGTTCACAAGTGGGGGACACAGTTCTTGTCTCACTGATGTTTACTGTAGTTATACTTTTAAACCACAGACAAACTGCAGAACACTTTGGCCTGCTATTGATGAAACAAGCCACAAGAATTGTACAACGACGACAGGAAAACAAGCGCGACGGTTTAACTTTGGCCCGATCGCAGCATATCTTCGCCAATTTTCGTCGGTCTTTCTCTCCAACAACATACTTCTGAGGACCTGTGCAGAAACAAATAACTAATGTAACTCCGTATCGATACTTTTGACAAACCTACTTTCAACACTTTGTCCCAGTGGCACATGCACAAACACACAAAGTGAGGAATATACCAACTACAAGCTAACTGTTGACCAATTCTTGGCAAAAATCCGAGTTGGAGCTGGATCATAGCCATGAAACTAGAAGGGAGTACCCTTGAACCTTGTCTGATGGACATTGTTTCTCTTCCAGCCACCTGAAGGAGTGCGATAAGGACCGTCGTCTTTCCGTGGAGGCTTGGGATTGGGACCTGACTAGCCGCAATGACTTCATGGGATCACTGTCCTTTGGCATCTCAGAGCTGCAAAAGCAGGGAGTGGACGGATGGTGAGATGGAGAAGGAGGAGGAGGAGGAGTAGGGAGTGTGAAGGTGACCTTGTTCATTAGTGCGCTGTTGGAGAACTGCTTTGGTTTGGGTTGTTCTTACTGTGGTGACACCTAATGCCAAAATGTCTTCCCTCTGCCACTTTATTGGTTGTTTTGCCTCCTCACTGTCCACTCGCACCCATTCTTCATATATTTCCCTCTTTCATCCCCTCTTTCTGCTGACACTACTGTCAAGGCTTTTAATGAGATGCCAGCATTTGAGGCAAACTGGTGGTATAGAAAGGCTGTGGGCGGTTTTCAATGACATGAACATAACATCTGCTATTGCAAGCTAAAAACCACTTTATCTTCATTTTTGTCCTCTACAGGAGTGTATGCTTCTAATACTAGGTGGGTACTAGGTTCTATGAAACCTATTATGCCTGAATTTATATTTACTAGCTAGTAGTAATGGAAGAATTCATAAGTACAGTGATACATCGACATACGATCCTTTCGACGTCCGACGTAAAATTTAACTCGTCGTTTGTCTCGACATATGACAAAATGCTCGAAATACAATTTAAAACGATTTAATTGTTTTTCCGCAAAATGGCAACACAGCAGATTGTCCTGTGAGAGAAATCAACATGGGTCCCAAGAAGGTTAGTGCAGGTGATGGAAAAAGGTGACGCTTACCATTGAAATTAAGATGGAAATGCTGTGCGCGTCAGTGAACTGGCTCGACAATACGGCCGCAATATGTCTACGATCTCGACAGTCCTCCTCCGACCTCCGTTCGGCAGTCTTTATAAATTAAAGTGACAGTTATTATTATTGTACCATCGGCAAGGAAGTCGCCAGATTTGTCAGGTTTTTACCGTAATCATTTATTTCAGAACTTGTGCAACAAAACACGGCTACTGTCCGACGTTGCCAACGCAAACAAAAACAGAATAAGAAAAGAGAAAGTAAAATCTTCCCACTCTTCCGCACCACTCTCACTCTCTCCGTCAGTCACACAGTGCGTTCAGGAACAGCATGAAAAACACAACCGCCACAATGGACCCAATTCGTTACATTTTTATGATGATATCATTATTCTGATTTTTATTTATAATTTAATGATTTTCCCAATGTGTAATTGCTATTTGTAATTGTACCTGCAGTTTTTATGAAGGATTTAGCGTAGGGTTTTCTGCTGTGGAACAAATTAATTCAATTATAATCTATTCTTCTGGGAAAATCCCGTTCGACATACAGTACGACCATTTTGACTGACAAACCAGATATAGTATTAACTCGTTCACTGCCATTGACAGTGAAAGACATTAAATCCATTTTAAAAGGGATGACTGGCATTGAGTGATCATGTTTCACTGCCAATGAAGGCGATACACGTCCAATCTATTCAGAGTCAGAGTTTGGGCAATGATTCTTCGATTGCTGCCAGCACCTCAGTCAAAATTGGATTAAAATTGGCAGTAAAAACATACTTAATATAGGAAATTAAATTGAGAAGTTCAGCTAAAAATTAAAAATTTCTCAATTAAAATAATCAGTAAAAGATATAACAAAAATAACATAAAAGAGGTTATATTTGAAATCATTTTAATATTTAAATGTATTTTGGTTCTATGTTTAATTATATTTTTCAGGGGCTTAAAGGCAAGGCAAGGCAAATTTATTTATAAAGCACAATTCAACACAAGGCAATTCAAAGTGCTTTACATCACATGAAGATCATAAAAATCACATTAAAATCAATAGAACGTATAAACAAAGACCATTGAAATAGGAAATAAAATTATACATAAAAATTGCATTTAATCACTAATAGAATAAAAAGAAAAATAAATAAATAAAAAACATACTACTACTACTACTGCTAATAATTGAAATCAGCAATGGAGATAAGCACAAGAGGAATAGAAAGCAAATAGCTTAAATATATAGACAGTTATGGATATGCTGTGTAAATAATAGCGTTTTTAGCCCTGATTTAAAGGAGCTAACAGTTTGAGCATACTTCAGACCTTCAGGTAACTTGTTCCAGAGGTGAGGGGCATAATAACTAAATGCTGCCTCACCCTGCTTGGTTCTTGTTCTTGGAACATACAGGACACCGGTTCCAGACGACCTTAGGGGTCTAGATGTTTCATAGGAATCTAACAAATCAAGCATGTATTTTGGTCCAAACTAGCAGTAGTATTTTATAGTCTATCCTTTCACTCACTGGAAGCCAGTGTAACGATTTCAAAACTGGTGTAATGTGTTCCAGTTTCCTTGTATTTGTAAGGACTCTGGCTGCAGCATTCTTCAGGAAGAAGCTGCAGCTTCCTGACTGATTTTTTTTATCAAGACCTGTAAATATACCATTGCAGTAGTCCAATCTGCTGAAAATGAATGCATGCATAAGTGTTTCCATGTCTTGTTGAGTCAGAAGCCCCTTAATTCTGGCTATATTTTTCAGGTGGTAGTAAGCAGATTTAGTGATGGACTTTAGATGGCTATCAAATTTTAGGTCTGAGTCAATAATTACGCCAAGGTTTCATACTTGATTTGTAGCTGTAAGTGACATTGTGCTAAGGTGCCTGCTTATCTTTGACCTTTCCTTTTTTGGCCCAAAAATGATCACTTCTGTCTTCTCCACATTTAACCGGAGAAAATTCTGGTACATCCATCCATTGATTTGATGAATGCATTTACTCAGGGAGACTAAGGGACTGTAATCATGTGGGGACACAGAAATGTAGAGTTGTGTGTCATCTGCACAAAGAGCCGAACCTTTGTAGTACGTCTGTCAGAATTTACATTACATTTATTTTTTTAATAATATTATAAATGTGTTTTTCAAATTTGAATGTACAGTGAGTAAAGACAACTCACTCACCATTCACACTCCCACACTGAGTGAGAAATTGACCTAAATGGGGCGTATTATAACCCGTTTTAAAACGGTTAACGTTCTCCATTTAAACAACCTTTGAGTAAAGTTTCGATGAGTCAGACAAAGTAAAATATTATATATCTTTTTTTTTAAGCTCTTTTAGCTCATCTTAGTGCTGTACGATGTGACTATACAGTGGTACCTCGACATACGATCGCTTCTTCACCCGATCTTTTCGACGTTAAATTTGATTCGCCATTTGTTTCTACATCCGACGACATGCTGGAAATACGACGATTTTTGACAGCGCCACAGTTTCTTTGTTTTGCCAGAAGACGGACTTACGGCTGATTTCGTTGTGAGAGAAATCGACACTGGATCCAAAAGGTTAGTGCAGGTGGAGGACAAAAAAAGGAAAGGTGACGCTTACCATTGAAATGAAGATGTGAATGATAGAAAAATATAAGCATGGTGTGTGCATCCATGAGCTGGGCCGACAATAGGGCCGTAGAATGTCGATCTCGGCCGGCGGTGGTCCTTCGTTCGCCAGTCTTTATAAGTTAAGGTGACAATTCTTTTGTGGTAATATCGCCAATGAAATCGCCAGCTTCGTCAGGTTTCTTATCATTTATTCCATCTACTCGCCTAGTGTAAGCTGCTGTTGACACCAGGGTCGAAACAGAATGTAAAATAGCGCTCTCTTGCTCAGCCCCGCGATGCGTTCAGGTACAGCACAAAAAGTCCGCCACATTAGAACCCGATTTGTTACATCATTACAGGTATTATTATTCCTATTATTATATTATGGTTATTCTGATTTTTATTCATAATTTATTTGTTTTGCTCTTTGTAATTGCTATTTGCAATAGTAACAGCAGTATTTATTAAGGATTTAGTGTAGGTTTTTGGGTTGTGGAACGAATTAATGGTATTATATTAATGTATTTTTATGGGAAAATCCTGCTCGACATATAACCATATTGACTTACAAACAAGCTCCTGGAACGAATTAACTTCGTATGTAGAGGTACCACTGTATATACATTGCCAAAACAATCTGAAACATTCAACATTTTACATGCCTATAAGTTATTGTCGCCATAAATAGACCTATTCCTGCAATGTACATTTTGGACAAGAGATAGCGTCCAACTTTCCTCACTGACTACTACGACTGACTACAGTGATACCCTCGTTTTTGCGGTTAATAGGGACCAGAACCCGCCACGATAAGTGAAAAACCGCGAAGTAGCGCCCAACGTATTTATTCAGATTTAGCATTGGAAAGATATATAAGACATGTTTTTTCACCTTTTTCCCCAAAGTATAATTTAAAAAATATATCCATATATATGTATACACATTTAAACATGTTACTGTCCCAAATTATTTTTAAACAAGAATAAAGCAGAAAAATGCTTGGCTTTATTAAGTGCTTCATTGAGTGAATCCGGTCAAATCCGCTCAAGCTATTCACTTACACACAATGAGTTGCCACAGCAACTGTTTAAAAAGTTCAACGATGATTGACGCATGCTTTGAAGCTCGCTTCTTTGGCAACATAAAACATCAACGTCTGTCAACTTTAATAAGCAACTCCAGTGCACTCACTGCCTGACCAACAAAGAGCAGGAGGTGGGGGGGAGTGGTACTACGCGATTGCCTCGGGACAGCTCATCTGTTTTTGTTTTTTTTTTTTAATTGAAAAAAAAAATCCACTATGGACTAAGGGCGTGAAGTAGCGAGGGATAACTGTACTTCATTTTGGGATTCCATATACCATAGTAGTACCACCAGTTGACCTCAAGATTTCCCTATCTCCACTCAATAGTTCGCTAATAGGATCCCCCTGCAACCCACACAGTGTAATACATGCAAGACAATTGAAAATAGTAACACATATAATACACATTGAATGCAGACAACACAATTCGTTCCAATCACAATATTATTTGATTTATTAATATTGATATTATACTACTGTAATACGTATAAAGCAGTCTTAAAAGGCAATACCACCACTAGCCAGTATTATTAAATAGATATCTTTTCATTTGAGCAAAAATATATGCTACTATGCTGCTTGTTTTTACACCGGATAGTTTTAGATTATACCAATACATGATACATGTAACATTTGTGGCAGGTCGGTAAATGCCAATTCAATAATAAAGTGAGTGGAGGAGAAGCTGTCACAATTGTTGTATAATTTTTCACCAAATAATTAAACACGTATGTACATCGTGGCATATTGATGTCTTGATATAAATTGGTCCATATCATGATAGGATTTTGTTTCAACATCGCTTGCTCATTGTTGTGTTTTTCTGACACACAAGTTGTAAGTAATAAAAAGAAAAAAAAATGACATTCTACTGGAAGATGAAAGTGGAAAAAAAGTAAAATAGTGTCTAAATAATTCAAGGCATATATTAAAATTACATTACACGAGCTAAGGTCATTGCATTGAAATCCTCTATAGTGTAATTGACTGTGAATTTAGAAGTTATGTGGCGATTTCTAAGGAGTCAAACGTGGCATTAGTAATGGACTAAACGCGAAATTGTCTTCTATCGATTATATGAAATGAGAAGCGTCTTGACTCCTCGGTCAGGCTTTGCAAGATTACCATGAAGGAGAGGGAATTGCTAAATAATGAGCGATCATTCTTTCACACTTTAAATTGGCGTACTAACTGTCGGCAGCCTCGCCTAATGGCTGCACTTAATGTCTAAATTGTATAAACTAATTGGGAATTGATTTAAGTGGAAATATGCTCTGTCCTCAGGTTTAAGATGCTCTCCCAGGAAGAAGGAGAGTACTTCAATGTTCCCGTTCCGCCGGAGGGGGAGGAGGGCAACGAGGAGCTTCGGCAGAAATTTGAGGTGTGTGTGTTTACTATAGCTCTGTGTGTGTGCGACACACTCTAGGAGAGCTGTTAGCAGTTGGCAGGCGTGCACTTACCATCCAGTCTGGCACACTGCAGGGGTGTGTTTGTGTGTGTGTGTGCATCAATGTGTGTATATGTGCGAGTGTGATCACAAGGCCCTCTTATTAACACATTTGGCACAAAACTACTGTTGCTTCGTCTTCCGCCTCTCAGCCTTGCTGACACTGACTGCTAAATGTCACATAGTCGCTGTGAAGTGTGTTGATCGCACAGTAAAAAGATCATGCCAGGGCCCAGCCTGCACAGTCTTTGAATGCCTGCACGAGATCGATGCCTCCTTGGGGACAGCGAAGACATAAAAATCGGTTGTTCAAACTGTTTCAGCCTCAGGCCCGCCGCACATTGAGCTTTGTGGTCGAACCCGAAAAAATACAGTCTGGAGCTTACCCGCGTACATCAGGCGATTAACCCTCAATCGCTGCAGGATAAAAATGTATTGTGAATAGGGTAGTGACAATATACAGTGGTACCTCTATTTACAAACGTCCCTACATACAGAATTTTGATGTTAAAACATGTCTTAAATAGGGCTGTCAAAATTATCGCGTTAACGGGCGTTAATTATTTTTTTTAATTAATCACGTTAAAATATTTGACGCAATTAACGCACCCACTGGCATATTGCCTCAAACATTACAATGAGGCCGTTTATGGATATTAAGAGTGAAGAGAATGCCACCGGCCGCTTGGGGGCAGCGCCGTTCCATACTCATGTTATGTCTTCTAAACGTGGGAGAATTAGTAGTTGTGAGACGTTTATGTTGTATTCACAATGCAATGTAAATTGCTATTTGTGCTCCACACATATTTCGGTAAGTTTTCTTTCTTTTAGTGGCAATTATGTGTCTCTTGTTTTATTTTGGGCAAGATATGTACAGATACAGTGGTGAGAACAAGTATTTGATACACTGCCAACGGGTTTTGGCAGTGTATCAAATACTTGTTCTCCACACTGTATATGTTATACAGTAAAGGCTAGTGGACACAGGCGCGCCGTTTATTGGCATAAGCTTCTCCTTCTTCCTATCTCTCTCCCAAAAAAAAAAAAAAAATGTTCTCAAAAAGAAACGCACTTCAGTCTATAGTAATGAGGCCCTATTCTGACACACAGTTAAACAACAATGCTAAATAAATTGGCATTCCATATCAATTTAGCTATGCAAAATACACGTAAAACTTTTCACTCTATTTTTATTCTTCTTATTATTATATTAACTCTACTTTTGATTGAAAATTTTACAAATTTTATTAAAACGAAAACATGAAGAGGGGTTTTAATATAAAATTACTATAACTTGTAACCATAACATTTATCGTTTAAGAACTACAAGTCTTTCTATCCGTGGATCATTTTAACAGAAAGAATGTTAATAATGCCATTTGTGGATTTATTGTTACAATAAACAAATACAGTACTGATGTACAGTATGTTGTATGTATATATCCGTCATGTGTCTTATCTTTCCATTCCAATAATAATTTACATAAAAATATGGCATATTTTAGAGATGGTTTGAATTGCGATTAATTGCGATTAATTACGATTAATTAATTTTTAAGCTGTAATTAACTCGATTAAAAATTTTAATCGTTTGACAGCCCTAGTCTTAAAGTGATCCTCTACTTTAAATACATGTAGGCTCTAATTAACCACAATTGTTCTCTTGTACTAAAATATGTTGTTAGAAACACATAAAATGTTCAATCAATGGCAATGTTTTATAATATTTTGTACACATTTTGACCGATAGTTGGCGCCATGTTTTCCGGGCTCGCAGTGATGACGTAAATGGGATGTTTCCAAATGTGTAGCGTATGCAACAATTGCGTATTGCTGCCTAAACTCGCGAAGTAAAATGCCACGATGTGCTGCTTTTGGATGCAATTTCCAGTCAAATTGGAACGAGGGGAGTGACGTGAGTGGTCAAGGTGGAATTATTATTTTTGGTGAATAAATGTGCATTAGTGGAAGCTTCTCCCCTTTTTGGTCCCTGTATGCACGTACCCTACCGACCTAGTAAGGGATCCATCTATTTTCTGGATCCGATGGTCCCACCGTGGCTGCAATATTGGTTTCGCATCTGTCTATTGTCTGGATTTGACGGTCCCACAGCGGCTTTTCGGATCAGTCTATTTTGTGATTCGATGGCCTGATTGCGGCTTTAACGTTGCCATGGGATTCTTCGAGTGAGTGAAAAACGCGTATTTGGATTACTATTTTTGTTGACTATTCTTCGTGGGAGTTTTCCCCAAATCACACCAAATAATTAAAGCACTATGGCACGCTACAGTGACGACAGTGACTCTGACATGGACCTTACTTTTATGTTGGAGTTCATCTGGGAATGCGTGTGTGCGTAACGCTGAGCTCCCGATTGACGAGTGTCAAGGTGGAAACATTATTTTTTGGTGAATAAATGTGCCTATGTGGAAGCTTCTCCCCCTTTTGGTACTTTTATTCACGTATCCTACCTACCACGCGTTACAATGTGCAAGACATGGATTACACTCGATTCCAGGATTTGTTCCTGTCAGATGACAAACAGCATACACTCTCTAGCTCCATTGTCATTGAGACGCACTTGCCGCGAGTACATCACCAGTTTTTCCTAACTCTTTTCTTAACAGGTAGTGTATTTCCTGCTCTCATTTTTCCTTTGCTGCTCGTCTTGTGAACGACCGACAGTGCTGTCCTGCGCTTCACTTTTCCGATCTGGTTCAAATTTGAAGGGCAGAACCGACGACATGTTGGGGTAGCTAATAAGAGTGACGCGCTGAAAGTTCGGCAACGGGCCTGGTGACGTCATGTACTGCGACATAACAAGAATGGCGACCTATCACTTAAGATAATTTTACAAACTTTATTAAAACGAAAACATTAAGAGGGGTTTTAATATCAAATTAATATAACTCTTACTAACATTAATCTTTTAAGAATTACTTAAAGATCGAGGATCACTTTAACAAGAGAATATAGCCTCTTGTTAAGAAGGAAATTTCAGGATACGAAAGGCAAAAATACAGTATGGCTGGTACTCGCAGCTCCCAGAGTTTACTGAACCTAACATACTTATAGCTGCTCTGCCGTTGGCTATTGCCTAGCATTCCTGGCATCCAATTGGCCTAAGAGGGACCTTTACTAAATGTGTAAAGTATAGCCCTTTTCATACACATATCCATGGAAATTCCCGTATAAGGTGACACGGTACTTACTCGCGTCATTGCTTTCACGCATGTAGAGATGTCCCAAGAATGACGTGGGTTGGACACTTTCACAGACTTGACCCGTGCTGCCCACTGGCGCTCTCTGTGCGGGGAGGGCGGCTGGCGCAATTTTATAACCCAGACATTACGTCATTTTTGGTCAGCATCGGCTGTCACAATGTTGGTCAAATAGTGTTTTGTGCCGGAGGGAGCATTCTCGACGTCGTAATTCAATTCAAGCTCATCAAGACTATATTTAAGCCCAGGCGATCCAAGAGAAGGGTGTCGTACAGGAAGAATCCCGCTGGCTTTGTTTTGTTGTCTTATCGGCCTACCGCTTAGGTTAGTATTTTTTATCCCTGTCGACCTACTGTCACGGAGCCATTGTGCTATTCCCCTTTTTCCGCGATCACGAGTATTTTCATTTGAATTTAATAAACCCTTGAACGCTTCCCTCCGTTGTTTTTTGCTTTGAAGTACAACCTTGTTTCCGCATTAGCTGACCCTAACATCGGCAACAAAAAAAGCCACACATTTCCAAAGATGGACGATGGACTCTCTTCCTTGGCTCTACGATCCCGTAGCAACTTAATTTCGTTAAGTTTTCAGTTTCATTTAGCGATTTCCAGCTTGCTATGTTGATAATTGCTATGTTAATAATGTTTGTTTACCGCTTTTCGTCTTACTGTAGAGAGAGAGGATGTGACGATCAGCCCGCCATGATATTTACGTACTCAGCCATCGTGTAGTAACCAGGGAATTTAACGCTAGCTTTCACGCACACCGCTTCCCGGGAAAGTCCCGGACATTATGCTAAGACGCGACCCATGAAATAAAAGCTGGTGGAGCAGCTCAGACTGTCTTTTTACGTTGCTTGAAAATGAATAAAACCTATTCAACGGTGGCAGTCTGCTGTTACCCATGAGTCATTGGGATAATAACAATATATAGGTAAAATACATATTAAGGAGAAACTATTTAAAGAGTATTTTGTGTGCTCCAGTTTTTATTTTGTTACTTCTGGTCTCCAGTCATGTGAATTTGCATATTAAACTAAATATTTAGTTCCAACCGTTTCCAGATTTAGCATTTAGGATATAGGATATAAATTTAAGATTTAAATTAAATATTTAGTTTGGATTTAAACATTCAGGTCCAAAACTTCTTATTTAAAATTTAATATTTAGGTTGCTAAATAATGTTGCAAATGTGCAAAAAAAGGTGACTCTAAAAGTTTTTAACACCACGTTTTCAACACTGCGTGGCACTAAATGTGAGAAAATGTTGTCGCAATTTTCAGCATGTGCTGCTTTAAAAACGGCGCCCCATATTTATCAAGCAGACTTTTGCTATGCAAGTTAGCCAGTTGTTATGTGTTGTACTCAGATCCTTATCTATTTATTTTTTAATACTGTTCGATGCTAAGATTAGGTATTTTCATTTATTTTTAAATGAAAGTGCAATTCTGCATCGTTTGAAGAAACTAACGGGAATATTATTTTGTGTCCATATTTAATGCTCTTTTGAAAGTGCAATCTTAGCATTCCTTTGTTTTACATCTCCTAATATTGATTCTGCAACACATTGAATGTTCCTAATCCGATTACTCGATTATTCGAACGAACTACTTAATAGATTAATCGACTTCTAAAATAATCGATAGCTGCAGCCCTATGTAAGTAGAGGTACCACTATATCAATACGGTGTTACTTTTTATCACAATAGGTTATATATATGCTCTTGCGAAGGATAGATAACCGTTTTTAAAAGATTTCACTGTTTAATAAATTAACAGGTTGCGACCAAAACTTTCCATTTGGCCAAAAATTTCCACTAAAATAGGGATGGGCATATTATTCCACAAAGGGCTCCAGTGGGTGCGGGTTTTTCTTGCAACCCATCAAGAGGACACTTTTTTACCAATCTGGTAGTTTAAAAGGGCAGTCAGGTGCTTCTTCTGCTTAGCCTTATTGGTTAAACTGTCTATGCTGAATCAGTTGAATCAAAGACCAGGACCCACTGCGGCCCTCGAGGAGCGCACTGGGCATTGTGTAGCACGTCTCACTGCGTAGGAAGAAATTGCAGAATACCAGTTTGCCCACCTCTACCCTACAATATATCTATGTTCACTAATGGCTGCCACTGACAGCGCTAGATGTCCAATTCATTTTGACTTGGAGGGTCCTAATGTTTTCTTTTTTATTGCTACATTACTTGACTAATGTAGTGTGTGTAGACCCCAAGGCTTTAGAAAGTGTGCCCTGTATTAAAATTTCCCTTGCCATTTTGTGTTAGCCAAACAAGCGATGGCAAATCCAACATCTAAAATGAAATTATTTATGCTCACCGCCATTCCATATTTGAGGATCTTCTTCGCATACACATACGTACACTTACGCACACATACACACATTCCTTTAATTATTATTACAGAATTATCCAGCATGCAAGCTTGGCTAATAACGTTATCTGACTGATTCATCACTGAACCAGCTCATCGCATGCCACACACCCAAGTGGTCCACGACGGGCATTCCGAAATGATCACAAATGATGCATGCAGATTTATGTTTTAAAAATCTCATGGTGGACCACCCAAGTACCACTGACATTATTGAATTGGGAAGCCCTAAATACATCAATAAATGGCTGGAGTAATCTAAACAGACTGTTATTCGGTTATGGATCAGTGTTTTATAGCTGCTCTGCGATATTGGCTGCTTTATATCAAAATATTACAATGCCACAATATAATAGATTTGTAATTATTTTGAGTTCAATTTATAAAGCAATTATGAAAGCCCCCCTCTCCACGCACTTTATTTTATGAACTATGATTAAAATGACATAGTCGAACTTTAAATATATTAAGTCGTGCTGCAACCTGAAACCATCCAGTGTAAAAAGAAGCGACACAGTACCATAAATTTGTTTTGCTTAAGTGTAAAGATTCTAATTATCTACTAATACCTACTTAAGTTAGCATAATATCATTATTAATCAGTGGTAAAAATGGCTAGAATTTCTTGCCGGAACTCCCTGACATTAACTCATTCATTCTCAGCCATTTTCACCGGAGCAAGGTCCTTCGCTCCCGGCTGTTTTACTGGATTTTGATTGATTTTGCAAGGCCCACAGAAAATTCTGTTCTATTGCTATATAAACATGGAACCCACCAAAAGATTAGACTCTCTTCTTTCAGCAGGAAAAAAAGTTAGTTCATATCTTTTTCCATCCTTTAGAAATCAGCGTTAGAAAATAGCCTTATTTGAGCAACTCTAGAATTTCTGATGAAAAAACAGAGAAATTGAGTTTTTTGTGAAAGCATACATTTCAAACATAACTTTGACTTATACACAGCTATTTTTTGCTTTAGTTACATCCTAAACATCTGAATAATGTTTTCCTTTTACAAAATAAGATAAACAATAAGACAAATAGAGCTTTTGAGAGCAAATAAACAATTTATTTACACATAACTGAGAGGTGACGCTGTTCTGGCCGCGACAGCCGGTTACATTTTTCCCTCATCGCCGTCTGTCTCTTAAAGATGAATTTTTTTGAGTCTCTGCGGGCTCTGCTCGCGAGCAGCACAGACTCAAAGGCATGGTCCGCTGCACTAGTGGTCCCGGTCGTTCTGCTCGGTCATCCGCCGCCTGGCATCCATTCAGTCGACTTCCGCTGGCGCCCGGCCGTGCGACTTGGCCGTTCGTTGCCGTTGAATCGGGTTCCGGGTCTTGCCAAATGCGCTACTCCCTTCCAGTGGTCAGTTTTATTGCTTTAAAATGGATTTTCAGCTTTGTGCTTTGGAGGTAAATTGAATCACGACCCAGAAATGTCTTTTTGGAAAAAACAAAACGTATAAATACGTCTTGGTGACACTGAAACAATTAAAAATAGAGTATATTTATACGTTTTTGGGGGCAAATGAGTTAAGATTACCACCGAGCCAGAATTTTTTTATTTTTTGGGGGGGGGGGGGTCAAACCTCCTAAAACCACCGAAATGCAGATAAAACTGCTTTTGGCACAGCTATTCCTATAACACATACAAACAAAAAATGGGATAAAACATTGGATAAATAAAATAAAAATAAAATTTAAGGTAATGTAAACATTTACTTTTCGTTTTTTCTTTAAATTATTAAGATATACGTCAAATGTTCCTCCAATACAATCAAATCAGCCCAATCTGCATAATAAAGTCCGCTAGCTTAGATGCTATGAATGCTAACGTATTGACACTTCTCTCATAGCAAATCGCTAAACATAACTAAACAAACAGTACCTTCAAACCACAAATGCCTACACCAACATACATCAACTGAAACAACTTAGAGCCTCATGTGGGCCGAACCAGAGCGTAGCTGTCCCTTAGCCAAGTCAGACTCATCTGGTTCTCAGTCATAAAAGGTTAAGAATTCAGCCACATCTAACGCCGCCACCAGAGGGCACCATTTGACAAAATACAATACTTTTAACAAATCATCACACATAGGGTTTTTAAAGTTGCCGTCATATTTTCGGGATCAAAGTACCGTATGTCGGACGGCGTTCCGGCTCGGTAACTCAAGCCGGAACGGCATTCTGGCCCACTTTTACCCCTGTTAATAATAAATGAATTAATATTGACATTAGTACAAATTGTGTTGTCCGTGTAATGTGCAGATTATATGTGCAGCATTTACAATTGTTTTGCAGGCATTACTCATTTACGGTTAGCAGGGGAGCCAATTGGCTAACGGTTATGTGAATTTGGGACAACTACAGGCTGATTGGTGGTACTACTATGGCATATGGAGTCTCGTCAATGTAGCAAGTATGGGCAAATTGGGCCCCAGGTCAGGTCTATTTATGGCGATAATGATAGACGTGTAACATATTGATGGAAAGCTTCATATCATTTTGGTGACATTTATTCTCATATCATACAGCACTAGTGTTTTTCCTTCTTTCAGGTCAGCTTGGTTCATGGAGAGCCACATGAAGTGCAAGTTTTATTTTTGTGTTGTTAGAGCTTTCTGCCCGCTCAATATACATTTCCTCCGTTTCTCGCTGCTTCTCCTTATGTTTCCTCTCCTCATTATGGTTTCACTCTCGCTCTTTTGCTGATCGCTTTTGTCCTCATTGCCCTCCTGTGAGCTTCTGTCTCTTTATCTGTTTTTCTTTCACTCCTTCTGAAGGTCATGGTCCATGGTCACACTGTGAAAGACACTGAGCGAAGCGGATGGTTGCAGTTTTCTATTATCATATCATTTTTACATTTGCATGCACATATTTTAATTATCACTATGAGAAAAGCTCTTTGACACATCCTGGTCATATCTTTAGTTACTCTTAGTAACAACTGAATGAGATTTAATAACTGGAGCTGTCGTTAGTCTTGCATAATAAATAGTAATAATGATATCACTACACGTTTTTGTAACATCATTGGGACTGACGTGCTAGTGATTCCAAACAATTGTCCGAGTATGAGTTCGAATATGATGTTTTGCATTGATGAATGTCACTATATATAGAAACTTGGAGTTCAAGGCCAAAGTCACTTCTCATTTGGTCTCACTAAAAATGACAGTAAAGCCTTCAAAGCTATTTTAGACAATGAATTTCTTTCTGATTTTCTTTGGATTTACATTACTTCAGTGTTGTCTGTTGTGGGAAAATACTAACTTTTTATTTGAGTGCTTCTTATGGCATTGTCATAAGACTGTCAGAATAATGACATGAATCTGAATGAATGTTTATGTCAGATGTCATTAAGTGTCGATCAGTAAATTATTCTCTAAAGCAGAGGTCAGCAACCTTTGATACTCAAAGAGCCATTTTGAAGCCCTTTGACGTGTAACATTTTAATAACTGCAACAACGTGAGGAAAAGCGGCATGGAAAATGAATGAATGAATGAAAAACATTTTTTTAGTTTATCTATAGTTTGCTTTTAGTCTGCGCTATCATCTTCAAATTTAGAATTCAATTTGAGAACTGTACAATCCAATTTAAAATCAAATCAAAAACTCGTTAACTCATTGGTTGCCATTGACGGTGGCAGCTGTCCAATCTTGAAATGGATTGGACGTCTACTAGTGATAAGCTAATTTCAGTTGATAGCAGAAGCATGAAAAGACCTTTCACCGCCCCTACCAACATGGCCTGGTGGCCATGTTGGTAGGGTCGACATTCCCATCAAAGTCAATGCAATGACGTCAAAATAAATTTATAACTAGCTTATTTCTGAACCGATTATTTTATCAATGTCAAAGCACTCGCGATTTACTCAGTGCCTGCCATTGATGGCGTTAGACGTCCAATCAGTTTAATTTTCTTTGATTTTAGCTACTGTATGTTTTTTGATGCAGAATGAACAGTGGGGGTGCTGAGATTGACCTGTGGGGAACGCCACAGCTCAAAATCAATTCCCAGTTAAAATACACTGGACGTCTACTAGTGATGAACTCATTAAAATTCACAGCGGAAAAATGATTGGGCATCTAACATTGTCAATGGCACTGAAAAAGTTCACTGTCATTGTCACGAAGAGCCACAGCAAACGAATAAAAGAGCCACATTCGCCTCTGGAGCCACAGTTTGCAAACCTCTGCTCTCAAGGATGTTGAAATAATTCATTTAGCATTTTCTGCTGCTTGGTAATTTGTGTTTGGGTGTGGTTTGGTGTTTGTTAGTATTGCGTTAGAACAGTAAAACAGATTAAACATTTACTCCATTTAAAGGTCTGGAGGTTGGAGGCATATCCACAAACAGACATCACTTTTTGAGATAGTGCCACGCAGAAATGACTTAAAACTGCCCAGGCTAGACAAAGTAAAGAAATCGGTGTGGATCAGCAATTTAGGATAAGATAGAGGGTGATGTTCTCATTCTGCACCTTTATTTCTGAGTGTGCAGGCATTTTTTGTTCAAGTCCAGTACCCTTGTTAAAATAGAAGGGGCTTTCATACAAAATAAAATATGATCTATTTTTTGTAAGCTGGAAGAGATTGTGACAAGGTCAAGGCAGCGTCCATTCAAGGACAGAGATGGTTAGAAAATTCAATCCAATAATGGATAGAGTAGATAATAATGATCAACATGCGTGATGTTGGATAAGTTAAGATATTTACAATTCTTTTATAGGTCAATCTGAGGTCAACCAGCCCCCCATTTAGATTAAACATTGTCAATCGTTTTTGCTGTAAAAATTTTTTGTTTGTACTGCTGTCGTTTTTAAAATATTGCGATAGTGATTTTGAGAGATGACGTCATGCAGCCTGTTTATTGAAAAATGGACCCGAAATGGTGCCTTTCGTTTATGCTACAGTTATGCTGTAAAATTTTTCGGTTGTACTGCTATGGTTTTATGGATATTGATTTTGAGTGATGACATCACTCGCAGCTTTTCCTTCGCAGCTGACGGCGCGTACCAACTGTCTTTAGAATGAGGGGTGTCCCAACAACTAGCGCAAACATAGCACAAACGAATGGAACCCTTTCAGGTCCATTTTGCATTAAATGTTGGACTGTGAGTCACGTCATCACTCGAAATTAAAATATCTCAAAAACGATCGAAGCACAAACGAAAATTCTTACAGCACAAACGTAGCACAATCGATTGACACCATTTTTAGCCATTTTTAATCAAAATTGGGGGCTGGTTGACCTCAGATTTACCTTTGAAAGAATTGTAAATATTTTAAAAAATGATAGCAGCTTGGAGTGGGAACCTCTTTGTACATCACGATGCGATACGATTTGCGATACATTGCTCACGATAACGATGATCTGACGATATGGCGATACAACGATTATCGATACATTGGTCAGGAAATCATTCTAGGATATTCTACAAACTAACAAACAGAAAAATAAGCTTCTGCTGTGAATTGGAACGAGTTTATCAATAGTAGACGTCCAATCCATTCGAATTGGGAGGGTGAACATTCGTTCATTCGCCGCCATCCCTCCCACTTTAAACGGATTGAACGTCTATGGCCGTCAGTGGCAACCAATGCCAGGCAATGATGAATTAAAGTAATTTGGGTCCATTTAAGTTCATTTACCTGTTGATTTTCAGTTACTTCCTGTTGATTTTGAGGTATTTTATGGGTCACTTCCGGTTTATTTTTAGTTACAGTACAAGTGACCTGGGAATCACCCAAATGAATAGGCAGTGACTCAAACTCAACAGAAAATGACCTGTAAATGCCCTAAAATGAACAGCAAGTGACCTGTAAATGCCCTGAAAATCGGACAGAATGACTGTGAATGCTCTGGTTTCGAATGAACGAACGTTCCCAGTCAAAATGGATTGGGCATCGAGCACTGTTAATGCAGCCTTAGAGTTAACAGACACTATTATGGTAGAAGATTTTAGTAGCAACTTGTTGGTTTCATTTAATTTTTTTTTATTTTTTTGACATTGAACCTTTTTAAAACGATATCTCGATTCTTGGCAGGAGCATATCGATAACCTTTTGGGATACAAAATATCACGATATATCACCATTTCGATATTTTGTCACACCCATAATAGCAGCACAAACAATGATTTATTCAGCACAAACGAATGACATAATTTTTAGGTTAATAATTACAGTCAGATACAGTGTATCACAAAAGTAAGTACACCCCTCACATTTCTTCAGATATTTAAGTACCGGTATATCTTTTCAAGAAAGCCCGCCCGTCTCATCAGACCATAGGAGATGGTTCCAGTAATCCATGTGCTTTGTTGACATGTCTTCAGCAAACTGCTTGCGGGCTTTCTTGTGTACCGTCTTCAGAAGAGGCTTTCTCCTGGGGTGACAGCCATGCACACCAATTTGATGTAGAGTGCGGCGTATGGTCTGAGCACTAACAGGCCCCCCACCTCTTCAATCTCTGCGGCAATGCTGACAGCATTCCTGTAACGAGTCACAGGACATTTTGGAGGGAAAATGACAAGCAGTACTCAATCTGGACATTTAGGGATGTACGTAGTTTCTAAGGGGTGTACTCACTTTTGTTGCCAGGGGTTTAGATATTAATGGCTATATTTTGAGTTATTTTGAGGGGAAAATAAAGTCTATTATACTCTATTATACTAGTATAAGCTGCACACAGACTACTTTTCATTGTGTCAAAAAGTCATTTTGTCAGTGTTGTCCCATTAAAAGATATACTTAAATATCTGCAGAAATACGAGGGGTGTAATCACTTTTGTGATACACTGTATATGAAGATTGAAATAGATATTAAGTGCCTGCACACCTGGAAAACTGGTTTCAAATGTTCCTTGCACTTTTGTCTTTTGCCATTCAGTTGTGACAGATAGTTTCGTGTCAGTATGGTGAGTCTATGTTTTATTCTGTGTTTTACTGACATTTCCAGGGTTAATTACATCTTCACTCCAAACAGAAGTTTTTCGTTCTCCAGTAAATATTGCTAAAGAGCTGTTATAAGTGACTGCACCGACCAAATAATCTTTTAATGAGTTATGTTTATCCTCTTATAGACTAAAGTGTTTTTAAATGTCGGGACGTTCTTCAAAATCATGCTCTTATATTTTTCTGTCATCCTTTTTAGAGGGCTAAAATTGGTCCGAGCAAGAACACTGAAGGCAAATCTGCCAATGCCGCTCGCTTCGACTCCAATGGCAACCAAGATCGCATGAAGCTGTCTGATTTCAACTTCCTTATGGTGCTGGGAAAGGGCAGCTTTGGCAAGGTGAGCATGGGTTACTTCCTGGAGATTTTGGGTCACTTCCTTGTTAACATATTGTCTGCCATTGACGGCGCTAGACGTCCAATCCGTTTTGACTGGAAGGGGCGAATACATAAAGGTTGCTTTTGGGTCATTTCCTGCACATTTTGAAGCATTCCGTGGCCACTTCCTGTATATTTCGGATCTTGTCCTTTTGATTTTTGGGCATTTCCGAGTCACTTCCTGTTTTATGGGCACTTACAAATATCGGGTCATTTCACATCGCATCTGCATAATACTGGGTTCCCCACCTCACATTGCTGAATTGTGTACGCTCCAGCCTGCCTAATCACGTCTCCTTTTGACTCACCTTACCTCCTCTTTCTCCTCAGTTATCAGGCCTCCCCACATAGTGTCCACGGGTAAATAGAATTAGCTAATGATAGCACCACTATGTTCATAAGTAGCATAAGCGTGTAACAATATATTTTTTGTTGCTGTTTGTTCTTCTCCTCTTCTGTCCATCTCCTTCCTTTCTATCCTCCCCATAACTCCTTCCAAAATGCAACTCCAAAATAGTTGTAATTAAATGAATAAAATCATTGCGAAATAAATACCATTTTGATAAATAACAGAAAAATTATGTAATATGGCCCTTAAATATGAAATAAGGTAATACTAGTATAATGAAAACGATTTTACAAGATAAAAAGCTTTTTCACATAGTAATCGATGAACTGTTCTGTAAACTTCCAGATACCATCTCATCAAAAACACACTTCTGCTGAAATCCTCACTGAGGCTTAAGTAAAGGCCTATCATTTCTATCCAACAGATTCGCAACTACTCTGAGTAACTCTGAATTGACGCTACCAAATGCTAATGCAGCTAACCAGACTCCACGATCCAGTCGCTCACTTAACTTATGTATTCTATTAGCAGAACACAATTCATTGTGCTAGATAACAAAATTACTGTGCTAAAAAACATTATTAAATAAAAAAGCCATTGTGGGGAAAAACACGTTAGGAAAAAAAAAAATACATTGTTAAAAAAAAAAAAAAATAGTTAAATAAAATCACATTGTACTAAAAGACGAAATTGTGAAATAGAAAGGCTATTGTGGAAAAAAACAAATGTGAAATAAAAAAATGCTTTGGGAAAATGCTTTTTATCTTGTAAATTCTTTTTAATAATAATATTACCTTTTTTTTTTTTTTACAATTTAAGGGCCATATTGCGTAATTTGTTATTTTTAAAATGATATTCATGTAAAAATGTTGATTTTATTTATTATGACTCTTTTGGGGTTCAATATTACTGTTCGCTGCTTTGTCCTAATCAGAGGTGGGTAGTAACGCGTTACATGTACTCCGTTACATTTACTTCAGTAACTATTTTAGAAAAATTGACTTTTAAGCTCAGGCGGTTTTTGCTATGGGCAATGTGGGCGACCGCCCAGGGCGCAATCTATTTGGGGGTGCAGAAGCGGCCTCCAGAGAAAAAAAAAAAAATCCGCTAGTTTTCTAGACTAATACCGCTTATTTCCACGTCAAGTTAGTAGAGTGGGCGCTAGGGCGCCCCTTACCATGTAAACTGCTGCTGAAGGTCGTGTGTGAGGAGGGAGGGGGAGACTGGAGGGGGATCAGCTGCTCGCAACTGCAGAGTGAGTGAGCATGATGAGTCTCCATTACTCTCAGAGGAAAAGCAAGGAGGGTGGCGAGGCTCCGTACCCTGTACAGCTTTTCACAGGCCACCTCATTATTCATGTGACTACTTAAAGAAATGGTGATTTTTTTCCAAGAAAGTCCATTAATGGGTCTATCATATTCCTCGTTCAATACTCTATAAGAAAAATATAACATATATGCATCTAAAATAGTCCTAAACGATTTTATTAGCAATTTTAATACTCCTTTTAGCAAGGTTACTTGGGTATGCGGTATGCCGCTGCGTACGTTCCCATAGCAACCAGTCCTGTTATTGTCCTACGTCAAAAGCGCTGCATATTCTGAGAACGAGAATAGGCGTAAGCGTAAGGTGCGCATTTTGAGCAGAGGACGGCCCCCCCACCTGTTAGGATTAATCTGTGCGTCCATGAACAAATGGAAGTATTTCCTCTTCATACCATAAAGTTCTTATGATAAGTTAGAGCCGTCATCAGCGCGACCGTTTCGTGTTTTTCCTGTTACGTCAACTGGTTGATCCCACTCGTTCTCGCTGCGTCAAGGAGAGCGTTCTTTACTTTATATTCGAATTGCACATTTGCTCTAAGAGGGAAGATGTTAGTTTCGCATCTTAAAATGATGTTGTACATCCATATGAGTGTAAAGTGCTTAGTTTTCGCCACTTTTATGGCCAAGATGACCGCACGCAGCGCGCACTCGAACCCCCTGCCCCCACCTTCGTGTTCATTTTACTGCACAAATATGTATGTGTGTCACATGACTCAGAGTGAGTGGGCGGCGATCGGGCCCTTTTTTAATTGGCAAAATGAAAAGTTATCCGTCTGGAAATAAAAAAAGAAAGAAAAAAAAGCAGAAGAGGAGAAAAGGAAGCAAGACAGCGGTGAGTGTACTATGTTACTGTAGTTTTATGTCCTAATGTAGTCGAAGCACTGCAGACTAGTAGTAGTAAACCAATTAACTGCCTTAACTTGTTGTAACTAGCATTGCAGCATGCTAGCGTTTCTTCAAACATAAAGATGTTACCTAGAGCATTAAATCTGTTTAGAATCACCATACACACTGATCAGCCAGACTGATAAGATGTTACATGATTCACTTCTGTGCCAGAATGTTATCCTTATTAAGTAAAAGCAATATAACTTACTAGCTAGTCAGTAGAATACGGTATGTGTAAAGGTCTGTGTACTAAGCACAATAATAATAATAATAATCTAAAGTACATTTTGTTTATTACAGCAAATGTGTGTAAATAATTAAGGATAGTGTGAAGTGAATGAATAATGCAATTGGGGGGGCACTTTGAGTGTCCAAAAAAGCGCTCTATGAGAGCGAGGCTTTATTAGACTTTTATTAAATAGTTGCTACAAGTCCAACTGTCCCCCTTACTTGCACATGCTCAAAGGGCCCCATGTTGCCTGTTGCCTAGGGCCCCCGGGGACCCTTGCTACGCCTCTGGGCGGGGGATAGACTATTTTAATAAAATAACGTAAAAAACGTAACACATTCTTGTGTTTGATGTCGGCGGGGGGGGGGCTGATGGGGTGGTTTGCCTAGGGCGCGAAAGTAGCCAGGACCGCCACTGCTTTTAAGAGGAGTTTTACTAAGCTATACTTTTTACTTGAGTAGATTTGTAAAGAAAAAAACGCTACTCTTACTCCGCTACTTTGAGCTGCACAATGTCACATTTTCCCCTCTTTATTCTACATATTAGATTTTTTTTTTTTTTGCCAGCGATGCCAAGAGTATAGACGTGCTTGGTGTATTACCACGGTAGCTCATTTCACCAATGAGACGTCGCAAACAATAATCACATGACTCCAATATACCAATCAGACGCAAGCTTGCCGCTCTATCTTCACGCCAGCCCCTATTCAATCATGAGGTGTCTTTAAAGCACTGTAAAAAAAAAGTATTTGATACAGAGTGCTGCCCTCTACACGGCTCGAAATTTTAACCTCTCTCCCAGTTTTTATTTGGCACCGATTGACCACGGAAAAGGGGAGATATGAGCCTTTTAATTTCAAAATAGTGTTTATGAAGAAACTCTTAACTATTCAAACTTGGAACTATCTTCTCCATCAAAGTGCAGTCATGCTCTTTGGATGAATAATGCTTCATTCATGTTTTTTTTTTTTTTTTTTCTTTCGTCGGAATTCAGTGATTTTCTTTCTTCTTTTCACCAAATACTTTTTTACTTATACTTGAGTACATTTTTTGGACGACTACTTTTACTTTTACTTATGTAATATTGTTTTGAAGTAACGCTATTCTTCCTTGAGTAAAATTTTTGGCTACTCTACCCACCTCTGCTCCTAATAAACATAATGACCACCCACAATGTGAGCATTATCAAATTCACATGTAATACTTTAAAGCTATTCAGACAATAAGGACACTCAGATTCCTATTCTCGGTGTCTAAGCAGCTGAACAGGAATTTTATTTGATCAAAATTGTATTTTATCAAATTTAATGGGGATGTTTTTGTCATGTTTTTGGCAAAACCTGAATACAACGTTTGTGCGCCCTGATTTCCTTAATTTATGTATGTGTAAATGTGAAATGGATCAAAAATGTATGATGAGCTACATGAAATAATTTTTAAAATATTTTTGCCACTGGAAATGAAGGGGGGCTTTTTTTTTTTTTTATTAATTGTAGAAAAATCCACGTTTTTTTCAGCAACCATAAACGTGAGGGGCGTAATTAAATGAGTAAATTTTGAAACATTTCGAAGTTAGAAGGGCAAGAATCGGTGTGGGCTCTGCGACGGGCAGTTAAAGTGAACATGAGAAAAATATGAATATAATGTCAATGAATGACAATGACTAAGTAAGAGACACCCTCTCATTAATTCTATATCAGTTAAAAGGTGCCACAAATGTTTGTCTAGTCGGTCTATGTGGCATCAAAGCTCCATAAAAATACTTTTGAGAGAAGAAAGTGAACTGCAGGTGAACAGAAGGTCTAAGATAGAAATCAAAAGAATCGGGCGATATGAAGCTCAGGTAGGCAAAGATGAATGAAGGGAAAGAGACAAAGATGATGTGACAAGTGCTGAGCGATGAAAAGGGAGAGACAGATGGGCGCCTGGTTGACGTGAATGAATTTAAAGAGGCGGTGTATAAAAACAGACTGAATGAATCGACGTGAGTGAGCAAGCACAGGGACACCTTGGCAAGGTGGCAGCTGATGTGAATGAATGAGAAAGGAAAGAAAGCAAAACGGAGAAGTTGCGAGAACGACGAGTAAAGCGGTAGGGAGAAAGTGACTGACAAGCAATGAGAGAGGGACAATTGATTGTGTTTTAGACCTTGGATGCCTGTTTCCATGGCAACAGGCGCCACTGTGTCGTAGCAGTGCTGGAAGCCGAGTCGAGGGTCTAGCGTTGCTTCGAAGCCAAAAATGCATGAAGAACTAACACTAGCTTGGATTACATTGTTATGTTTATATTGAAGAAATGTAGTCCATTATTATTGTTGAGGACGATGGACAGAGGACACCGAGATCTCAGCAGAGGAACGCAGTGGATTTGACTTCCACATATCTTTAATATCTTGATCTTTTATATCTTGATCTTTTGAATCTAAGGCCACTTTTAGAATGAAACAGTCTCAAGCAAAAATCATGAAAATTCCAATTTACTGATGGCGTACGCATGCTCAGTATGTACAGTAGGTGTCATCATCACCAAAACGTGATTGCTGCTTGAAACCCTGTTCCAAAGTGTGGGAGACAGATTCTTGCTAGATTGAGTGGGTTCATGCCCAATTGGGCTCTCTTCAAAGACTCTGGATGGGAGAGATGCACTGGATGGGTGGATAAAATTTGTGCTATTTTTGACAAAATCTTATCTTGGAATGGAGGTAATTTGGGCAGTTTTTTTTTTTTTTTTAACTGAATAGGGTGAGTTTTTACGGTGCAATTGGGCTGGAGTCAGAATCTGGCAACCCGGGAGACCGATGCAAACTCAATTGTGCCATTTAGACCGTGACGACAGGGTGGATCCTCAAGAGTTTCTGCCCCCATTTCTATCCAAACAATATAGAGCAGAGCATTCCCAGCGTCTTAAAAAGTCTTAAATCCAATCATTTGATTTGAATTTATTTTAATGACTACGCTTCTCATAAAATCTCATAAAAGGTCTTAAATACAATTTTGGAAAGGTCTTTAAAATCTATTGGCGTTACTTTTATTTGCAATGTGCATAAATATTAGGGCTGTCAAAATTATCGCGGTAATGCGCGGTAATTAATTTTTTAAATTAATCACGTTAAAATATTTGATGCAATTAACGCACATGCCCCACTCAAACAGATTAAAATGACAGCACAGTGCAATGTTAGTTGTTACTTGTGATTTTTGGAGTTTGGTCGCCCTCTGCTGGCGCTTGGGTGCGACTGATTTTTATGGGCTTAAGCACCCATGAGCATTGTGTAATTATTGACATCAACAATGGCGGGCTACTAGTTTTTTTTTGTTTTTTTTTTTATTGAAAATTTAACAAATTTTATTAAAACGAAAACATTAAGAGGGGTTTTAATATAAAATTTCTATAACTTGTACTAACTAGGGCTGTCAAACGATTAAAATTTTTAATCGAGTTAATTACAGCTTAAAAATTAATTAATCGTAATTAATCGCAATTAATCGCAATTCAAACCATCTATAAAATATGCCATATTTTTCTGTAAATTATATATATATTCTGTAAAATAAATTGTTGGAATGGAAAGATAAGACAAGATGGATATCTACATTCAACATTCGGTACATAAGGACTGTAGTGGGCATTTCACTCTACTGTCATTTAAATCTGTCTATGCTGTCCTCACTCCGAAGCGTCTACTTTTTCCAAAGCTAGACAGCTAGTGAACGACGCCTTAATAATCAGACTTCTTCCTTTTTCATCTGATTTATTAATAAAATGGCCTCAAAACATTGTCCTCTTTAGACCGTAGTAAAACTACAAAAAAAACAACGTTAGCTTAGCACGCTATACAGGTTAACTAAACATAAACAAAAAGCGTCTCATACAAAAAATATAACATTTCGCTTACTAACATAATATGTACATTCTTTACAACAACCATACTTACGGACAAATATTGTCCAAGGATCATATAATCACAACATTACAACGTAGGGCTCAGCCCGAGACGTCGTGCAGCCATATTGAACTGGCACGAAAGCAATAAACCATGTCGCAAAGCGACCACAAGAGTTCGCTGTTAGACAGCACAAAAAACCTTGCTGTAAAACATACCAAAAGGCAGAATACTGTCTGAGCGGGACATGTGCGTTAATTGCGTCAAATATTTTAACGTGATTAATTAAAAAAATTAATTACCGCACGTTAACGCGATAATTTTGACAGCCCTAGTACTAACATTTATCTTTTAAGAACTACAAATCTTTCTATCCATGGATCGCTTTAACAGAATGTTGATAATGTTAATGCGATCTTGTTGATTTATAGTTATAATAAACAAATACAGTGCTTATGTACCGTATGTTGAATGTATATAGCCATCTTGTCTTATCTTTCCATTCCAACAATAATTTACAGAAAAATATGGCATATTTTATAGATGGTTTGAAATGCGATGAATTACAATTAATTACGATTAATTAATTTTTAAGCTGTAATTAACTCGATTAAAAATTTTAATCGTTTGACAGCCCTAATAAATATCAGTCTGGCGTTTAAATGTTTCAAGTTTTTAGGACTGTATAATATAACTTCAAAGCGGAACTACCTGTGCTGCTCAGTCAGAATTTATCGAACACAAGGTTTTGCCATGCACGCGGATTTGCGTGTTCACAGCTTAGTTGGCATAATCATAATCATAGCGGATAAAACTTAACAGAACCGATTTACAGTTGTGACATAAATGGGTACTTGCAAATTTAATGATTTCTGGCTTGAGAATGTACAGTCCAACACATGGTTGAAGCCGGTGGAGGGAAACTTGTATGAAGAACAATGCACTTAAATTTTATTCATTATGGTCTTAAAAAAGTATTTCAAAGTCTTAAGTTTGGCTAGTTGAACCCTGTAGAGACCCTAATTGACATTTAGGAAAGTTTTTTCCAGACCCCTTCCTTTGCCGTTGTTGTTTAAACGGCCCGTCATTATTTCCTTGTGTTGATACTACATAAATTGTATAATAATTTAATACTAATATTAAAACGTGGTGAGAAGTCATTAAAAAAAAATCACATTATAATTTCTAATAATAATAATAATACATTTTATTTCTAGAGCGTTTTTCAAACCACACAAAGACGCTTCACAAGAGACATGGAATCACAGTACGATAACAAGGTATTAAAAGGATAAAAGATTAAAATCACAATAAAAAGAAGTAAAAATATAAACAGAGCTAGGGGTTATGGTGGGTAAGAAAGAGTGAACAGGTGTGTTTTCAGTCTGGATTTGAAAAGTGATAGGGTAGATATGCTGCAAAGATCAGAGGGTAGGGAGTTCCAGAGCTGGGGGGCACACTTACTAAAAGCTCTGGAACCATAGGTGGAGAGGCGGACACGGGGGACGGAGAGGCGTAGAATGGTGGCAGAGCGAAGTGGACTGGTTGGATTGTTTAAACGGAGTAGATTGCAAAGGTAGGGAGGGGCCAGGCCATGGAGTGTTTTTCTGTATCATTTTCCTGATTAAAACCTTTACAAAAATGTTTTTGGGTTAGATGAATACAGTAGAAGGGAATAGTGACATTTCCATTCATTGCATTGAACTCCTTTGAGTTACATGGAGGATCACACTAATATTATACCGTTGTTGTTTTTGGCAGCCCTTCTAATTTGTGTCTTAATCTTCTGGATGAAAATTAGTCATATTTTAGTCATTTCAAAATGTGTTAGTTTTCATCTAGTTTTAGTCAACGAAATCTCATACAAATTTTGTGACTTAAAATGTTTTCATCTTTAAAATTCCAGAAGTTTTAGTCCAAAAATGAATGAAGGTTTTCAACAATTTCGAATTAAGATTGAGAGACGAGCACATATTGTAGCGTCTACAAGGACAACACCAACTTGGTGATGATAATACATTCTCAGCAGGAGAAGCAGTACGTTATTTTCAATTAAACCCATCTAGAAGACCCAAACTGTATGTAAAAAAGAACAAAAAATGTTATCTGAGCCTTTAACATCCTCTAGACTTACTGACCAGAAAAGCCAAAGGGCTCTGCTTTAGACTGGCGAATGTTTTAAGAGAACGCTCACCATTATGAAGCTAATGCGAATGCTACGCTAACGCGACAAATTACATTTAGCGTCTGATGATCACTCAGCACTAGGGATGAAACATTACTCGATTTTGTATTGAACCATTCGAGACGCCCTTTTCAATTCAATACACAAAAACATTCGATCCAAATGAAAAGCTCCCAAAATGTATTTTCTGAACTTTTTCTTGTGTGCTCTCGCTAAGATGTCCGGGGCGCAGCCAAAGTTGAGCGCTCTGCCTTGAAAAGTTCAGAGAAAGCTCCTCCTCGCAAGCAGCCTTCCTCCCCTCCACCCTCAAACTGCCAGGAGGGCGGGGTCAACCACGCTGCTTTTATTTGTGGCAGAAGTGACAGATACAGTGGGGCAAATAAGTATTTAGTCAACCACCAATTGTGCAAGTTCTCCTACTTGAAAAGATTAGAGAGGCCTGTCATTGTCAACATGGGTAAACCTCAACCATGAGGGACAGAATGTGGAGAAAAAAAAAAAACAGAAAATCACATTGTTTGACTTTTAAAGAATTTATTTCCAAATTAGAGTGGAAAATAAGTATTTGGTCACCTACAAGCAAGCAAGATTTATGGCTGTCAAGGTCTAACTTCTTGTAACGAGATCTAACGAGGTCTAATGAGGCTCCACTCGTTGCCTGTATTAATGGCACCTGTTTTAATTCATTATTGGTATAAAAGACACCTGGCCACAATCTCAGTCAGTCACACTCCAAACTCCACTATGGCCAAGACCAAAGAGCTGTCGTAGGACACCACAGACAAAATTGTAGACCTGCACCAGGCTGGGAAGACTGAATCTGCAACAGGTAAAACGCTTGGTGTAAAGAAATCAACTGTGGGAGCAATTATTAGAAAAATGAAAGACATACAAGACCACTGATAATCTCCCTCTATCTGGGGCTCCGTGCAAGATCTCACCCCGTGGTTTCAAAATTATAACAAGAACGGTGAGCAAAAATCCCAGAACCAAACAGGGGACCTAGTGAATGAACTAAAGAGAGCTGGGACCACAGTAACAAAGGCTACTATCAGTAACACAATGCACCGCCAGGGACTCAAATCCTGCACTGCCAGATGTGTCCCCCTCCTGAAGCGAGTACACGTCCAGGCCCGTCTGTGGTTCGCTAGAGAGCATTTGGATGATCCAGACGAGGACTGGGAGAATGTGTTGTGGTCAGATGAGACCAAAATGGAACTTTTAGGTAGAAACACAGGGTTTAGTGTTTGGAGGAGAAAGAATACTGAATTGCATCCGAAGAACACCATACCCACTGTGAAGCATGGGGGTGGAAACATCATGCTTTGGGGCTGTTTTTCTGTAAAGGGACCAGGACCACTTATCTGTGTAAAGGAAAGAATGAATGGGGCCATGAACAGAGAGATTTTGAGTGAAAATCTCCTTCCATCAGCAAGGGCATTGAAGATGAGACGTGGCTGTCTTTCAGCATGACAATGATCCCAAACACACAGCCAGGGCAACAAAGGAGTGGCTTCGTAAGAAGCATTTCAAGGTCCTGGAGTGGCCTAGCCAGTCTCCAGATCTCAACCCCGTAGAAAATCTGTGGAGGGAGTTGAAAGTCCGTGTTGCCCAACGACAGCCCCAAAACATCACTGCTCTAGAGGGGATCTGCATGGAGGAATGGGCCAAGAGACCAATTCAATTCAATTCAATTCAATTCAATTCAATTTGTATAGCCCTCAATCACAACAGAGGTCTCAAAGGGCTTTACAGAGGCAATATGATACACAATTAGAAATGAAGCAACAAAGACCAGCAACAGTGTGTGAAAAGCTTGTGAAGAGTTACAGAAAACGTTTGGCCTCCGTTATTGCCAACAAAGGGTACATAACAAAGTATTGAGATGAACTTTTGGTATTGACCAAATACTTATTTTCCACCACGATTTGCAAATAAATTCTTTAAAAATCAAACAATGTGATTTTCAGTTTTTTTTCCACATTCTGTTTCTCATGGTTGAGGTTTACCTGTGTTGACAATTACAGGCCTCTCTAATATTTTCAAGTGGGAGAACTTGCACAATTAGTGGTTGACTAAATACTTATTTGCCCCACTGTACGAGGATCATGGCTTGTGAGGAAAGACATAAGTTTGAGGAGCCGGCTTCAAGGTCGTACAGATCTGCTGTGTGGTAGCATTTTGGATTTGCTGTTGGTTACAATCAGGGGAAGAAAATGGTGATTAAAACCAAAACTGTGCAAGTACTGCCTCACAACTCTACCACACATCACAGGCAACATGACCACTCATCTCTGCCACCATCACCCAGACAAGTCATCTGCGAGCAGGGCAGACGACAAGGTAACGCAACCCAAGTTTCAGGACGCCTTTCAAAAGAAGTTCACGTTCACCTCTGATAAACATAAGAAAATCACACGTAGTGTTGCAACATTTCTTATCAAAACTTTGCATCCTTATTCTGTGGTTGAAAACGATATCTTTTCATACCTTATGACTATTGATCCACGCTATGCTATCCCCTCTCGTACATATTTCACAAAGACTGTCTTTCTGGATATTTACAACGAAGTCCGCCGACACATTGTTACCAACTTGGCTGCTACGAACAACCACGCTTTGACAACAGACAGCTGGAAATCCCGGGCCACAGAAAGCTACCTCACGGTAACGGTACATTAAATGCTGAACAATGAGTGGCAAATTAAGAGCGCTCTACTTCAAACTCGTCCCGTTGATGAGAGTCATACAAGTGCTAACTTGTCAGATGAATTAAAAACGGCCATGACTGAGTGGAAGTGAATCAGACCAGATCAATCCCTACCATTGGCTAAAGATAATGCTGCAAATATTGTTAATTCAGTACGTGACACAGATGGACTTGGACCACAAATAGAATGTTTTGCCCATGTGGTAAACCAAGCTGCTAAGAGAGCTGTAGCAAACAGTGTGTCCCACCTCACTTTACAAATAGTAAGATTGTTCTAAGCATTTTATACAAAATTTATTCAGATCAGTAAGAAATAAGCAGATAAATATTATGCATGTTTATATGATGGCATTGTTATTTTTGCTTGTTAGCAAAATAAAAAAATATATCAAAAAAGGAATAACAATTGTATTTTTTGTTTCAGAGCATTAAAAGTATTGAATCAAACCGAAAATCTGTATCGTTGCATCCCTACTCAGCACAGACCTTTAAAGGCTAAGGCAGCATTTTGCCAACATAAGAAGACAAATCTTACCATGTTTCCAAACAAGCAGGATGGAGCGCAGCCTAGCTTTAGACACATCCTAAACTCCGGTGATGAGAGTGAGGGAACAGCGCCGTATATCTTACACGAGTGACACGACCCAAACACTGCTATGATGCAAGCTGACGTACTCCATGTACAACATGAAAATGACACACACTGTGAACATATGACAGAAATTATGTCGCATTTTCGTCTCGTCAGACTAAAACTGGCATTCGTCTCGTTATATTCTTGTCTTCCAAGCCAAATTTTAGCTCGTCATCACATAAAAAAAATTGGTCGTTGACGAAATATTTTCGTTATCGTAGTTGACAAAAACAACACTGTATTATACGTATCATACGGTAAATTATTGCAATGCTTGTATATAATAGATCTGTAGCAAGACACTTAACTATTCGATAGTACAATGTTATAATAAAATTATGATGTTGGCACAAGGACACTATCATCAAGTCACTCCTCGATTTGGACGGCGGATATTATCAGACCTGGCAGTTCAGATGAATGCAACACGGCGCTGTGCGTTATAACATATTGTACTTTGATGCACTGCAGTGTAGTGCAGTAGATTGTGGTTTTCGCTCGCTTTCCCTGGGTGCTTCCACCGTGCAAGGTCAGCAGAAGGAACACGGACTGTGGCATCATTTACGACACATGACAGTTTGTGTCCCCAGGACCTCCTTTCTGTCAAATGACCCTGAACAACTTTATTGGATAAAACAGTGTCGCCACCATAGGAGCACGCCTTTATTCAGTTTTGAACTGGTGATTGATACTGGAACCAAATGACCTTGGTTTAAGACTGCAGTGGGAGCTGAAAGCTTTCAGCACAATTTATGGCGTCAAATGAAGTGTGGAAGTGAAGTTGTTGCAACTAGTGCTGCAACTGATACGGCACTAAAATGACATCATCAGTGTCGGGGAGTACTAAGAATTGCTGAATGCTCCTCGACATACGATCGCATCGACATACGGTCCTTTCGACATCTGATGTAAAATTGACTCACCATTTGAAAGAAAAAGATGACACCATTGAAATTGAGATTAAATGAGAGAGAAATATGAACGTGGTGTGCATGAACTGGCTAAACAACATGGCTCACCGGTCCCTGCCAACAACAGAACATAAAAAGTGAAAGTAAAAACTTCCCACTCTTTTGCATCGCTCTCTTGCGTCAGTCACAGGGTGCGTTCAGGAACAGCATGCAAAACACAACTGTCACATTAGAACCCTATTCGTTACCATTAATTTATTATCATCATTATTATTATTATTACCGGCAATATATTATTATTATCCGATTTGCATGTGTAATTTGTTTTTCTATGTGTAACTAAAATGTGTGCTATTAGTGATTTTACATGCAGTATTTATTAAGGATTCAGCATAGGTTTTTGTATACCTGTCAACCCGAGGCCGTTGGCAATCTTAGTGACGAATGTCCTTACAAATTGGTGACAAATCTAACAACGTTGTATACAGCGTGCAATATGAAAAAAAAATAAAACTCAATTTTTAAAATAATATTAATTTATTGGTAATATTGTAACATATAACCTGGTGCAATCAAAGAACAATATCTTCAGCTACATCATGATTAATAATAATTGTATGTAGCACTTTGGGCAATTTCTTTTATGTCTTTTGATGGCTGCACTTCATGGCACTTCAGCTCGCAATTCAGTTTGACTTGAAGGTAGTTCGTTAGTGTGTCCAATTATAAATGAAAAATGTCAATTGATAAAATTAACTTACCGATGCAATCTTTGAGTCAGGGAACATTTCTTTTGCAAATTCTGAGAAGTGAGCAGCAACTCCGCTTTCGTCACTTTTCATTCTGCAGACTTCATCTTTATGACCAGTGTTGTTAATCTTACTTTTACAAAGTAATTAATTAGTTACAAATTACTTCTCCCAAAAAGTAACTGCGTTAGTAACTCAGTTACCTGAATGTAAGGGTAATTAGTTACTTGGCAAAGTAACCGGTGTTACCTTTCATGTTTTTTTTTTTTTCTTTCATTTAAAAAAATAAAATAAACATAGTAACCTTAAAATTGCTCCCGTTTTTGAATTAGTTCCCTTCTGTCTACTTTCGACATGTGAAAGTTGGAAAACTGTTTCATCATTTAAAGATAGATTCAAGTCAAGATTTTGCCGATTTAGGAGTATTTTAGATAAAAAGTTACTTAGGTTCGCTAGGAAGGTTCACTACAACAGAGCCTTTCTGAGAAGTCTACTGCTTTAAAATGGTGGCTGTTTACTAACGCCGCCAAGTCTGTCATTTCGCATGTAGTTCTATATGCATGTGATATCTAGGCGTAGATTGTAGGCTGTCGGCTACAGTGAGGAAATATTGGAGCCACCTATCCTAGCATCGCGTTTGCTACAGCGTCACAAGAAACACTCTTCCCTCTCTGTGTCTCTGACTTTTCTCGCGTCATTCAACCAACGTAGTAACGTATAGTAACGCACACTGTCCCGTTGCCGAAACGGTGACAAAATCCGAACGGAGAAAAAAAAACGTAATGCACGAAAAACGTAGATTTTGAACGTACGGCGTAAACATTTAAAAATCATTGCTCGCTTGGACAAATTACGCCCAAACCGTACAACATGACAGGTATGGTTTTTGTCGGATTTAGTATTGGTTTTTGGGCCGTGGAACGAATTAATTGAATTATAATGTATTCTTATCGGAAAATCCCGCTCAGCATAAGACCATTTAGAATTACAAATCAGGTTCTGGAACAAATTGAATTTGTATGTAGAGGTACCTTTGTATACGCTTAAAGATCTTGTTTCCAACCGGCATTCGCCCAATCCAGAATGAATAAACGCGCTGTCACTGGCAATCACTGAGTAAATAGCTGATAATCTTTTTAAAACTGGTTGAAAAAGAATATAATTATGACTCGATGTCAAGGCATTGACTTTGATGGTGACGTCGTCCCTACCAACAGGGGTGATGAAAGGTCTTTTCATACTTCTGCTGTGAGTTAAAATGAGTTTATCATTTGTAGACGTCCAATCCATTTAAAGTGAATTTGAAGTGGGAGGGTGGCAGCGAAAGAACATTTCTTCATCCGCTGCCAACCCTGCCATTGACAGCACTAGACGTCGAATCCATTTGAAGTGGGAGGATGGCAGCGAACGAACGTGCCTTCATCCGCTGCCAACTCTCCCACTTCAAATGGATTGGACGTCTTGTGTTGTCAATGACAGCCAATAAGTTAAGCAGTGTCGGACCAAGCCATGATAGCAATGACTTTATATATAAGTGAGTATGCAGTAATTTAATATTTTAAAAAAAGAGCCGGTTATCTGAATCTGTATCGGGACCCAATAAATCGATTTGGAGTCTGCAGGTCTGTCACATGTCTGATGGGATTCATTCATGACTAGGCACAATTTGACACTCAAGTAGACAAACTATCAGTGCCAGGATTAGCAATCAGGCAGCATTGAATTGGATGTCAACATATCCACACTTACAAGTGATTCAGATACTGGGCTCTACACCTCACATTGATGATTTGTGTACGCTCCACCCCTTTTTCCCCTCGGTCATCAGGCACATAGTGTCAACCGGAGATACAATTAGCTAACGATAGCACGACTATATTCATAGTTAGTGTAGGCGGTGAATGTATTTTTCTTTTGTTGTTTGTTCTTCTCTTCTCTCGCTCTCGCCTTCTTTTTTCCTTTCTGACCCCCTAAACTCTTTCCTGCTCGCTGCTTTCTCCTAATATACGAAACACAATGAATAATCAAAATGGGAGTATATCATTACCCAATACTCCTATGTGATGCATTAAAACTGCTCAGACCAATAGGACAAGAGTCGAGCAGCTGAACAGGACAGGGTTAAAATAAAAATAGAATCGGATAGTCCTGCTCTGTTTTTCTACTTAAAGAAGGATTCTTTATGATATATTTGAGATGGTATCCTTGTCATTTTCAGGCCAGATGGTGTTGTTTCTGTCTCCTCTTTAGAGAGTCCCGCTGACACCAGATGGAAACACACGTGAACACTCTTTGGGAGATCACCTGCGAATATTCCAAAGTTAAACTAGTATCTGAACTTTCGTGCTAAAGATCAAGTGCTGCATATTCTTGAACTCTGGCCACCCTCCACACGCACATACACATTGGTAGTGTGTCCATCTGTGCAGCACTCCCTGTAGGATCAAACCCTATTAAACACTCTATATTATCATACCTGAATATGTATAAGGCATAAACAGCAAATCTGTTAATTCTGTGATCTCATAGGTATCATAATGCACCAAGTGGGCGTAAAGTCATTCATAGCTTCCTGGAAGTAACGGGTTTTTAATTCATTAGATTTTGCTTGACTTTGCATTTTTACATTTTAATACTAATGCACTTAACAAACATATTAAAAGGTTTAAAATTGAAAGTGCAAACAAAAAAATCAGTTGGATTAAACCTTGTATTGAGGTTCCAAAACTCAATTAGCCTTTTGGGAAACACACAATATGTTATCCATGTTAATGGAAGCTCTGCGGTGTCTTTAATAATCTGTCTTTCATTGCCTTGTTGTTAAGATAAGACGCGTTCATGCTTATATTGGTTTTGGACTGATAACAGGGAGAGTTTTAAAAAGAGAGTTTTAGAGTATAAATGCTGATAATGCAGTTTAAACTGTCCTCTTTCTGAGCTGCCTGCTCGGCGTTTAATATAGAGTGCTGTCAGTCTGCTGTTAGTTTACATTCATATTATGATGTGTACAGAGAGTCGTGCTAAATATTAGCATTATTATTATAACATGAAGGAGTATATTTTCACATAATCGTGTATAGTTACACATATTTGTTCATTGCTGTTCTATTAGCATGCCTTAGCGTATGCACAAAAGTGGCTGCTCCCTTTTGTGTAAACATTTAAATTTGGATAATATAACATAGGTATTTATTGTTTACTTTTCACCACCAGCAACTATTTTTCCACTGTGTGTGCTTTCATGGCTCGTTCCAGGAGTCGGGGATGAACTTTTCCTGACTTTTATTTTAATCTGTGTGTATACTGTTTATATTAGGTCTCCAGCTATCGATTATTTTAGAGGTCGATTAATCAACTACTTAATTCGAATAAGCAAGTAATCGGATTAGGAACATTTAATGCGTTGCATAATCAATTTTAGGAGCTGTAAAACGAAGACAATTGGCTAACTTGCATAGCAAAGTGCCGCTATCTTAAATGCTATAAAATGCTAACTTTTTTTTTTTTTAACAATGCTCTTGACAAATTGTTCAAACACATATTCCCACAAAAAACTACTACATATACCTATAAACTACGAATGCATTAAAAAACAGATTAGCTCCAACAAAAACATACCTTATGTTGGTCTTAACAGGGAGCAGCTGGATTCAGCCATGTTAAATGAGTTATGTCATATTCGCTGTTGCTACTAGAGAGCAGCCAAATCAATAAAACTAAATGCAAACCCTTTCAAAACAAACCATTACAATGCCGTGCTAATTAAATACTCGAAGCAGCAAAATTTGATTCCAAGCTTTTTTTCTAATCGAATGCTCGAGTTAATCGATTAATCGTTGCAGCACTAATATATACAGTGGGGAGAACAAGTATTTCATACGCAGTCAATGGGAAAACCCATTGGCAGTGTATCAAATACTTGTTCTCCCCACTGTATATATATATATAAATTTATAGTGCAATAGGGAAAAAAAACTTTTTTCGGTATCAGATCAAGGACTCTATTGGCAGAATCTCAAAATCAGGTAACTCTGACTCGGGTGCAAAAATATGCGATAGGGACATACCTACTTGCCATCTTCTGTTTGATTTGCTGACCCGTGTTTCGATAATTTTTATATCACTATATTGTGAGATAATCGTTATCGTGAATCTTTTATCGCAAATTGTAATGTATATACACACTTTTAGGGTGTGGTACAAAGACAAAAGTAAAGCAAAAGAAGAAACATGGTCATAAATAAAATGAGCGAAGATCACAGAATACATTATATGTTATCCCCGTATACAGTGTCCAGGCTAATGGCAATTATTAGTGAGGGGATGGTGATTCAAATATTGTAAAACATACAGTTTGTACATTGCAGAAAAAATTTTGTGAGGCACAGTTATCACATGTAACCTACATTGTTTTTCAATACATCCCTGCATCTCTGTCTTTTCTCTGCAGGTGATGCTTGCTGAGCGTAAAGGGACGGAAGATTTGTATGCAATTAAGATCCTGAAGAAGGATGTGGTGATCCAAGACGATGACGTGGAGTGCACCATGGTGGAGAAGAGGGTCTTAGCGCTGTCGGGAAAGCCACCCTTCTTAACACAGCTGCACTCCACATTCCAGACCATGGTAGGTTATTTTGTGGGTTTGTGTGGTTTTTTTTCTTCTGTTTTTGAAGATGAAGCTGGAGTGAAAAATGGCTAGATGTGGGTGTCCCACCTACGAAATGTAAAACCCTAACCCTAATTTTTAAAATATATTTTTATATCTATTTTCCCTTTAAAGAAGTCCCGGGTTTTTGCGGGGGGGCTATAAAGAAAGACCAGAAAGGCGTCAAATGACTCCTATACCAAACTGACAACTTGGCTTTGTCAAACAATAGACCACTCAAACAAACAACCGAGCAGACAAACCCCCCCCCCCCCCACACACACACACACACACTCCCGTGGAGTCGCTGCCTAGGTGTGAAGGGGGGGTTTCACTCTGGATAGCTGCAATTAGCATCTGGAATATAAGAGAGACGGGTGGACTTCTTGGTGGGTCTTGCAAAGGAATTGACCACTCTCATGTGGGCGCAAAGAAGGCGCAGAAGAAAAAATTGCTTCGGCAACAACCTCCAACACCTGTCTGTGTGCAGCTTATATAATATTTAATTTATTTTCCCCTCAAAATAACTAAAAATATAAGAAAGATGTATTATTCTTATAATAAATATAAGAAAGCCCGCAAACAGTTTGCTGAAGACATGTCAACAAAGCACACGGATTACTGGAACCATGTCCTATGGTCTGATGAGACGGGCGGGTTTTCTTGTGTACCGTCTTCAGAAGAGGCTTCCTCTTGGGGTGACAGCCATGCACACCAATTTGATGTAGAGTGCGGCGTATAGTCAGAGCACTCACAGGCTGACCCCCCACCTCTTCAATCTCTGCAGCACTGCTCACAGCACTCCTGTAACAAGTCACGTGACATTTTGGAGGGAAAATGACAAGCAGTACTCAATTTGGACATTTTAGGGATGTACACAGTTTCTAAGGGGTGTTCTCGCTTTTTTTGCCAGGGGTTTAGATATTAATAGTTATATTTTGAGTTACTTTTCAGACTACTTTTCATTGTGTCAAAGTGTCATTTTGACAGTGTTGTCCCATGAAAAGATATACTTTAATAACTGCAGAAATGCGAGGGGTGTACTCACTTTTGTGATACACTGTATGTCACCACATAAAAAATGTTTTGTTTTGTTTTATTACTCCGTCCATGTACTGTAGGCAAACTGCAGCTTTTGGAATATGTAAAAGGGTTGTCCGCCCGATTGCCTGCCCGAGCGATCCACTGTCCCACAAAGCCAAGGCAGCCCTGCCCTGCAAACACTCAAGATGCTAATTGGAGCAATCCAACCCTGTGGTTTGGCAAGTGTGAATGGGAATGACTAATTAGGACCTCAATGCTCACAAAAGATATGCTGATTAGGGTCAGATGACCCTTCTCTGGATACAAAAGGATTTGTATCAACTGATCTACCCTTGGTAGTTCTAGTTAATGAAATAGGTTTAAAAAAATATATATATATATATATATATATATATATATATATATATATATTTGCGGATTTGTTTTCCTGTTTTTTAATTAAACAATATATTTTTTAAATTGTATACCAAAAAAATAAATAAATTCAGATATATGTATGTATATCTGTTTTTCCTTTTTTAAATAAACTAAAAATAATCTTAGAATATTTACTGTTTCCTTGTTCCTGTTTTTTTTAAATAGTTACATGGGTTGGCTCAGTGCTGCCTAGCATTTAATTTGATATTTTAAAAAAAAAAAAAATTGTTTAAAGCCATCTATCTTTTTAAGTAGTGGTTTGCATCTTGTACCGGTGAAGTGAATCACTGCTTAGCACCCAGTGGCGGTGCCACTGGACTCTGACGTCTTTAACTACGTCCCACAGCCGTAATACACAAGCCAGATCCGCGGTGGAGTAGTGCTCATCTTGTGACATATAATCCATAATATCGCACGGAAGATGAGTCAACAGTGGAATAAATATAGCCCAGGAACGCTGTGCTCAACTCCAAGAGCATGTCATTTACGTCTTTATGTGCTTCATATACATGTGCAGACTTTCCTATGTGTATTGATTTGTGAGAATAATGTGCTTGAAAGTGCACTTGCAGTTGTTTTCCAAGGCAAATCAAGTTGACACGCATGCACGCACACACACGCACAGGAGAAGGGAGTGTATTAATCCTCTGCAGCACTAATTCTCCGCGCAGCATACTGCTCCCCTGCATATGGTACTTATGCACTTCTAACACGCTCATATTTATTGTCAACTATAAAGTGTAGTTGTATATTTTCATCTTCCGAACACCGTAGGGACTAGGGTTGTCAAAAGTATGATACTGAAAATGTGGTATCCAGATACAATATTTGTATGCAAAAATATCGATACTCAATTATCTGTTTTTGCACAAGTCATTTTGCCCTACTCTTGATAGACCGCCGAGCTGTTGGCCCCCCATCAGATGCAAATTTACATAAGAATGATGTCAATCGGTTTGTGCTACGTTTGTGCTGTAAAAAGTTTGGTTTTGCTGGTATCATTTTTCAGATATTTACAACTCTTTTAAAGGTCAATCTGAGGTCAACCAGTCCGCCATTTTGTTTAGAAGTGGCTAAAATTGTGTCAATCATTTTTGCTTCCTTTGTGCTGTAAAATATTTTCGTTTGTGCTGCAATCATTTTATAAATATTAAGATATTCATTTCGAGGTATTACGTCAATCGTAGCTTTTCCAACTCCAGCAGCTGACAGAGCGTACCAACTCTCTCAATGACAGAGGGGTGTCCCAACAACTATTGCAAGCGTAGCACAGACACATGGCACCCCTTCAGGTTCATTTAGCAGTAAATGGGGGGCGGGGTACGCGACAGCATCAATCAAAATATCTCAAAAACGATAACATCACAAACAAAACTTTCCAGCGCAAACGAAGCATAAACGATTGACACAATTTTTAGCCATTTTTAATCATAATGGAGTCTGGTTGACTTCAGATTGACCTATAAAAGAATTGTTTAAACTGTATCTGAAAACGATAGCAGCACAGGGCTCCAGACTAGGCACGATAAGCTTAAGCAAAAATACCAACAACATTAACCCTTTAACACCGAACGTGTCGGCAGCGTTCGCGTTTACGCATATCGTCACCCACGTGCCGCTGGTTGGTCTCGTTTGAAAGTGCAGAAGTTGATGTCCACACCAGTTTTTTATTGGAAGTCAATCGGCCAAGAAAAACTGGAGATAATGTCATTTGAGTTTTATAGTTTTATTGCACTCATAAATATGCATTAAAACGCTGCATGGACCATGCATCCATCTCCATATTTCCATCATTTCTTGTCCTTTTTCAAAACCGAAAGCAGCACAAAAGACTACTTATCCCAAGAGCCGTTGTGATGTTAAGAAGGACGAACCGAATGTGATCATTTTTAATAAATTTCCGAGAGAGGCGCCAACTATTGAAAGGGAGGCATGCGAAGCAAGCAATGGCCGGTTGGTTTGAGCGAGCGACTTTGAAACGTGCAGAATGAATCTAAAACTACATTTAGCGCAAGCTAATGCATTATTTCATTAACTAAAAGAAGAAGATGAGCCGTATTTGTCGTTTTTTTCTTGGGATGAGTCGGCGTCTCGGCGGGTAGAAGTGACAGCAGCGCGCAAACGGCGAAAGAGTAGGCTGTGTGACGTTGTGTGTGACGCAGCTCCGTAACCTGTTCAAGAAGAAGCTTTATTGAGTGCGCAAAAAAAAAAAAAAAACTTTATTGGGTCGCATGTCTGAAAATTTTGTGTTGAACTGAACCACTTGTCAATATTTTTTAAAATACTTTTTTTCAATGTTATATATATTTTTTCTTCACTATAATCTTTTTAATTTTTATGTAGATATGTGTTCGAGAAGCTTGATTGCATGTACGTATATACTTTTGATAAGGTGATGGGTACAACACCTAACTTCACAAAGAGATATCCTCCAAACCCTTTCTGTGCTAGATGATATATATATATATATATATATATATATATTTTTTTTTTTTTTTCCTCACTATTTTGCACAGTATATAACCTGTTTTGACCATAGTATGTGTAAAGGCCAAAAACGCCTATGACCATACCTGTTGTTTGTGTTGAATTGCCAAACATAAAACTATTCAATCTTATTTTTTTCTATTGAATGTTTATCCTAACAAGTTGAATAAATATTATCAAGCTTCAAAACGGTCTTTTTGGGTCCAAAATGTGGACTATAATTGGTCAGTGAAGAAAACAACAGTTTAGACATGAAGTTCAATGTGTCCTGAAAAAAGGGACCCAACTTGGCCATTGTAAACAATTTTTTCTTTGAAATATAAAGGCAACATCAAATGCATACAAATTTGGCCAAAATAGGCTTAGGTGTTAGAGGGTTAAAAGATGAATACTTACAGCCAGTCCCGCCAGTTTAAATTACGGTAATTGGATGTCTATCGTTGTCAATGGCAGGAAATTACTTTAAATTTAGATAAATTCATTGTTCTCTTATGGGATTTAAAGAAACACTAGGTAACTTTTAACCTTTATAAAACATTTTCATAACATTTGTGATAATATGTCGACTGACAACTAGTTGAATGACAGTTCTTTTATATCTTGAAGGGGTCTATATCGCTTTCACCGACGCTAATTAACTTTGAAAAGAGTGGCGGGGACCCCTGCCACACAAAAAAAACTACAAATGTGCTGACTGCTTTACGGCATACGTCACTTCCCCCTTTCCCCATTCATTATAAAGACAGAAGTCGATGCCAACACTTTCACGATAATTCTGCAAAAATGGCAGGGCATCAAAAGAGACAAAACGTTTTGTCTGGGGGGGGGGGGGGGGGGGGATATACAGAATAGATATTGTCCTGACTTTCACTCACTTGCATGATGCCCCCTCAACCAAAGTCGTCAGCACTGACGAGTTTGGGTGTGGTGGGGGGGTTTAGCCACACAAAGCCACACGGTTGCTAACTGTGATATGCTGTTGTTTAGCCACGACTGAATTCATTACCTTATTACTGTATTCATCCTTCACACAGCCGCTAGAAACAGAAATGTTGTTTAATCCATCTGCATTGATTTTTGATTGATTGAGAATTTTACGACACTGCGTGGGTGTGCGCTGGTCCTCATGGGAAACGCAGTCTTCCTAAAGGCAAAACACTACTGCGTCCACCGGCGTCGCTAAAATCGACCAAAATTGAAAAGTTACCAAGTGTTGCTTTAAGGTTCACTTCCTGTTGATTTTTGGTTCACTTACGGTTCAGTCTTTATAATTTCCTGTTGATTTTTTAGATTTTCGGGTCACTTCCTGTTGATTGTCTTACATTTCCGGCGACATTCCTGTTCATTTCGGGTCGCTTTATGATGATTTTAAGAAATTGCTGCATGACTTTCTTTACATTTTAGGTCACTTTCTATTAATTTTGGAGCAATTCGAGGATATACATATATATATATATATATATCTTTTTTGGGGGGGGGGGGGGTTCAAAAATAATGTCCACCAATTTAGAAACACAAAAAGGGGGAAAAACACTTTTTTTTAAAAATCCTCATTGTGTCTTTAACAACAACGTTATGGAGTATCAAGTAGTTTTTGGGAGAGTTGGTATCAAGTTGAAAATGTTGTCTTGTGACACAGTAGTAGGAAGCTCAAGGTGCAGAAAAATGACTGCCTTTCAGATTTATATAAAGTACAGGAACACACACACACACAACCGCATGAACACACACTAAAGCCTCACGCGACAGCCGTGTACGAATCTTTATTGGCAATTTCTGTTGCTAATGGAAGAGTGTGGAGTCCGAAATTGATGTCACAATATTTCCTCAGTTGAAGAGTCCAGTCTTTATCCGTCCATTTTCGCTACCAGTGTCATCTACTGTACCTTTTGACCCACCACTCACTGTTCTCCTCTCTCGTAAGCCTATTTTCCCCATTTTCACATCCATTTTTGACCTTTCATTCTCGGTCTTCACTGCTTTCTCATTACAGGACCGCTTGTACTTTGTCATGGAGTACATTAATGGTGGAGATCTCATGTATCAGATTCAGCAGGTCGGGAAGTTCAAGGAGCCCCATGCTGTGTGAGTAGACACAGGCATGCACTGTTGTAAAAAGATTGACATATGCAAACTTTAAAAAAAAATCATCATCCTCAATAGTCATTGGCCATCTACGGGGATGAGGAAACCCTATTAAAACTAGAAGATCTCCTTTCTGGATAAATTACGTGGGGGTGCTTTCTCTGTCTCTCTCTCGATCTCTATCTCTATCGATCTCTCTCAATCTCTCTCTATCTTTATCTATCTAGTGCCATCAATGGCCCTAAGAAATGAGGATTTACGGCCAGTCCTCCCGGTTAAAATAAATTGTATGCTTATTGTTGCCTTTAGCAGGCAATGAGTTAATATTGGGTCATTTACTTGTTAATTATATAGTTCTTTGGAGTCAATTCCTATACTTTTTGGCGCATTCCAGGGTCACTTCCTCTACATTATGGAAAATTTCTCGTTGACTTTTGGGTATTTCAATGTCATTTCCTTTGGGGGCTGTTTTGGGTCACTTCTTGTTGATATTTTTTTCCCCATCGAAAATCAAATGGGCCGTTAGAAATAGTTTTTTTTTTTGCGTCCTAAAAAACTGTTTTTAATGCGCCTGTAAACGTAAGGAGTGAAGTCTGTGTTGCGTGAAATTTTCGAACGTTTTGAAGTTGGAACGGTGAGAATCAGTCAAAGTGTGCATGTGGGGGGAAAAAAATCCAATGCTATATGTTGGGAGCTTTGCTTTGCAAAGCCTCCCCACAATCAGGGGATGAAATACTTTGTTCTCATCACCGCTATGAAGAAGTTCAAAGAAATGAGTGGATCCGGTAGCTCCAATTTGAGCTTCAACATCTCCAAAAAGGCAGGAAATAATTCATGCGGCTGGAGAGATTTATGATGTCAAGTCAAGCCAGACAAGTTGACATATTTAACAAGCTAGCTGGCAGAGAACCTGAGAGCCTTTTTGGTGTTTGCTACTAATGTTTTTGGTCGGGTATCATTGTCTTTGGGCGAGATTTACTTCAGGTTTGTGTGTGCAAACAATGTGTAAGCCGATTTACTAACCTGGCTCATCCAGAATCGCCATGCAGTTAATTTAGCGTTCTCTGGTGTGCAGAATTAGACACATGCAATGTGATTTCTCAAACCTAAGAAAAATTGTGATGGTTGATTTTGCATCCTTAATAACCGTGTGCAATGCAGATGTAAACAGAACATGAAAATTACGCACGAGTAAATTGAAAGCTGAGAGGAAAAACAATGCATTTCTGCTGATGTAAAAAAAATTAAATTCTAGGAAAACCGATGTTATGACATATTGACTTAGACTGTTTCACCTATGACAAATTCTATGAAATGTATATCATTGCGTCTGGATCAGTGTTGTTTTTAGCAGCCGTTTAAATTTTCGTCTGTCTTATGGACAAAAATACTTATTAATCTTAGTCATATTTTAGTTATTTCAAAATGTGTTGGTCGTCGCCTAGTTTTAGTCAACGAAAACTCAGACAGATTTCGTCTACTTTTAGTCAAGAATTCTCAAAATGCTTTCGTCTATAAATTTCTAAAGTTATAGTCCATGAATGAATAAATCAATAAATCAATAAATAAAAGGTTTCCAATTTCGAATGTCAATTTCATTGACAGACGAGCACATAATTGTAGAGTCAACAAGGACCTCAACATCTTCATGATGGTAATTTAAACTCAGCAGTAAAACAGCACGTTATTTGCAATTAATTAAACTCACCTGGGTGCCACGAACCATGTGTAAAAAGTTTTCCAAGAGTTTAAGAAGATACTCACAGAATCCTAACGTGAATGCTATGCTAATGCTACAAGTTAGTTTAGTGTGTGATGATCACTCAGCATAGACCTATAAAGGCTAAAGCAATATGGACTGGCCAAGATAAGAAAACAAAACTTACCAAGCAGCACCTGACACGTGTTTAACAAAAGGAGGTTAGAATGGGAACACGCTCATTCGCCGGCTGATGAGAAAAGCCTGTGTTTGGGGCGGGAGGATCGGGGGGAGACTGCTATAATGCGTTGTGATCTTATGACGGAAACTATGACGAATTTTCATCTTGTTCTGGTCTCGTCAGACGACAACTGGCAACCATCTTGTTATGTTTTAGTCTCCCAAGACACATTTTTAGCTCGTCATCGTGACGTCATCGTCATGAAAAAATTGTTCATTGACGAAATATTTTCATTATCGTCATCGTTGACGAAAACAACACTGGTCTGGATTGTTTCTGACTTCTACCAAATAGGAGTTGGAACCTCCCTATTCGTTTCATTTTGCGATACAAGATTACGGTTATCTTACAGTATGTCCGTACAACAATTTTCGATACATGGAAATCAATCTACGGTATTCTACGATACAACTATTAAGGAGAAAAACACACTATTTCTTAATGAAAATCTGTCACTGTCAAATACTTTTGTCCTCACAGAATAAGAAGTGTTCAGTGCAACATTTTTGTAAATACAGCAACAGTATATTATTGCAACATTTTTGTAAACAAATGAGTGGGTTTCGCAACTCGTTCGCTGCCATTGACGGCACTAGACGTCCAATTAATTTTGATTTAGATGGCCCCCAGTCCAAATAAATTGGGCGTCGAGCGCTGTCAATAGTAGCCAATGAGTTCAAATAGAGACTATTCTTGTGGTGTATTGGAAAATTTTAATCGTAACCTGTATATTCCTGTATTTAAAATGTGACATCTTTTTAAAACGAGATACGTACCGATTCTTGGCCGGAGCATATCGTTAACATATTAGGATACAAAGTATCGTGATATACAGTGGTACCTCGACATACGATCAATCGACGCATGATCTTTTCGACATCCAACAGAAAATTTGACTCGCCATTTGACTCGAAATACGACGACATGACAGCGCCGCAAATGGACGCACAGCGGATTTTCTTGTGAGAGAAATCGACACAGGTTTCTAAAATGTTGATACTGGTGGTGAAACAAGCAAAAAGTTTACGCTTACCATTGAACTAAAGATGCAAATGATAGAAAAATATGAGCGTGGGGTGCGCATCCATGAACTGGCTCAACAATACAGCAGTAGAATGTCTAAGATCTCCATGGTCCTCTTCCGACCTCCGTTCGCCAGTCTTTATAAGTTAAGGTGACAATGATTATTGTCACTTTGTCAGGTTTTTATCATTTATTTCAGAATTTGTCCAACACGCCTATTGTCCGCTGCAGTTGACGGTGTTCTCAACAAAACAATAAAAGTGAGAGTAAACTCTCAACCGCACGGCTTCCTCTCTCTGTCACGTCAGTAACGCGGTGCGTTCAGGTACAGCACGCAAAACACGGCCGTCAGAACCCGATTTCTTATATTTTTACAGGAATCATTACTATTATTATTATCATTATTCTGATTTTTATAATGTATTTCTTTTTGCTATGTGTAATTGCCATTTGTTATAGTACCAGCAGTATTTATTAAGGATTTAGTGTAGGTTTTGGGGCTGTGGAACAAATTAATGGAATCATAATTTAAAAATTAATAATATTCATATGGGAAAATCCTGCTCGACATACGTCCATTTTGACTTACAAACAAGGTCCTGGAACGAATTAACTTTGTATGTAGAGATACCACCGTATTACCATATTGATAAATTGTTGGCAGTTTCTGCCTTTGCCCATCTATAAATTTGCGCAAACCTTTTCTGAAATGCAGTAGGGCGCAAGTCCAGACTTGATAGTTGAAGAGGAAGTTCAGAATTGTTGACATTAGGCCTAATCTTTGAGTTAGCAGGGGTTTTAATTACCGTAGTCGCTGGAGTTGAGTTCATTAAATTCCGTACAGTTTGTTAGTTATTTGTTAGTTTCAGGAGCAGCTAAGCCAGCGCAAGTCAATGGTCCCTTCTTAGCATGCCAATAAATGGTCATATGCATGCATCAAAATCACGGATGACCCATGCAATCAATAGTGTTGGCTATTTTTTCAGGATAAAGTTATTAAAACTTACCATTGCATGTCAATAAATGTAGTACGAAAAGCAACATTTGTAATACAGCAGCTCTGCAGGGAACAAGCTGCAGAGCGGAGTGATATTTTTTCCACTGGCATTTTTATGTCCTTTTATGTCCTGTCTTAGCAAGCAGCAAGTAACCACAGTTTATATTGTTACTTGTTCTTCATAGGGAATTTGTGAAAACATTTGCCCATTTATTCAGTTTCCACAGCCTCTAAATGCGCATTTCAACATGTTGCCGCTCTTCAGTCAAGACTCACTAGACCTTTTTCCAACCTCCGACCAGGGAAAATATTATTGGAACGTCACTTGAACTGCCCTAGCTGCGAAGTCGGAAAAAGAAGTTGCTTCAATCTGACTCGAAAAAATTGCGCTGCCCATCAAAAAGCAGACCGTCAATAGTAAAACTAAAGAAAGCAGTTTACAGTGTGGGCTCTTTACCTTAGTAGTCATTTTTCCTCCACTGTTTGATCACTTACGAGAAGGCAGGTTTGCTGGAGGTGAAAATGTCTCAAAATAAAAAAAAAATAAAAATCTTGTTTTAGTAGCATGGGTATTTCAAACAATGATCTGCATTTTGAATTTATTTGACTATATTAGATCTGTTAATATCGTTTTTTATTGGCATGCTAAGACAGGACCATTGACTTGTACTAGCTTAGCCACTCTGGAGTCCTAAAATTAATAAATACTGTAACTAAAAAACTGCACGAAATTAGTGGAAATCAAGTCCTCCGACTAATTTAACCCCCACTATCTCAAAGATTAAGCCTAATGTAAAAAAGTCTGCTTTATGTTTTGTTTTCTTATCGTAATTTAAGGCAACAGTTTTGTAATGTTTTGTGCCTACTACATGGCAGGGGATGTCTTCAATGGATTTTCTTTATTCCATAGCCAGTATTTGGATCCCTCCTGCCTTAAACCGTGTGCATGTTTTCATTAAGAAGGATAAGGTCACGTAAGCTTTGTGCGACAGCGTTCGCCCTCTGGGTATCATTCTGTTCACAGATTAGGCACTAAATAGGCTGTGCATATTCGTCACCACTTTGCACACATACAGAATGCATCCTGACGTCTTTTACAAGCACATTACCGACAAGATGTCGATTGCGCACGGTCTGAGAAATACGCACTCATACGTAGTCAGTGTGTCCAGACTGTTGATCTTATCATCTGGCCTTGAAGAGACAGCACCGACCTTTCTACAGACACATACATGCATACCCTGTCCTTTCCTTCAGCCTCTTTCTAATTACGGCTGCTTTCTGTTGTGGGTTCATTTGTAGATTCTACGCTGCAGAGATTGCCATTGGCTTGTTCTTCCTGCATCAAAAGGGCATCATCTACAGGTAACGTCCGTTGTGCAAGACAAGAAATCCATAATATTAACCTGTCCGGTGTTGACTTACAGGCAATAACAATAAGGGAAGCCAGTCTCAACTATCCTCAGCACAAATCTTTACGACACGTTAAACCAGAGTGCGTCAACTTTTAGGGCCACATTTATTTATTTTAAGCAAAGTGTCTGGTCGTAGTTGTAATTTGGCCATTTAGGCTTTTTTTGTAGTATGAAAAATATTTCATCTAAATGCAGCTTTTTTATTTGTTAATGTGTTCAAATACATTTACTAACCAGTAGACCAGTAAAGTTCACCAATTTCATTTTTGGCTCCCGATACAGATTCCGACATCCGGCAGCGTGGTATCGGCCCTTTTAATTTTCATCTTAGTCTTTTGGACAATAATACTTACTAGTCTTAGTCCTATTTTAGTCATCGCAAAATATGTTTGTTTTTGTCTATTTTTTTTTTTTTTTAAACGAAAAATCAAAACTAATTTGTTCTAGTTTTAGTCACTGTTTACTTAAAATGTTTTCGTCTGTATTTTTTTTTTTTTTAAGTACTCCAAAAATCAAAAAGGTTCCCAACTGTTTCGAATGAACATTGACAGACGAGCACAAGTCTACAAGGACAATGCCAACTTGGTGATTTTACACACTCAGCAGGAAAACATTACATTTTCAATTAATTATAGCCACCTGGATGCCATGTACTGTACGTAAAAATAAGTTGCCCGAGAGTTCTAGAGTCCTAGAGGATGCTCACCGTTAGCGTTAGCCTAACGTGAATTAAATGCTAATGCTGGAAGTTACATTTCGTGTGTGATAGCAAAGGCTATTAAAGGGTAAAGCAACGTTGCATTCTCTCTGGCCAAGAAAACGAATTTAACCGTTTGTGCAAGCATGCATTGAAACTGGAGAGAACACATTGGTGAGATGGGAAGGGGGGGCAGCTCATCACGAGTGACACCACCAGACACTGCTACATGCAGGCAAACTGCACATAAAATGTCACACATTTTGAACATGTGACGAAAACTATTGCTCATTTTCGTCCCCTCTCATTCTCAATTCGTCAGAGACGAAAACTGGCATTCGTCTCGTTATGTTTTAAGCCTGAGTTATACTCCCGCGTTGCGGTGACGGCGCAGCAACTACGGTGTCATTCGACATTCGATAGTTCTGCGGTGAGGGAACGCGTTGCTCTGTAATTCACCGCCAAGCCACTGGAGGGGTGTGGTGTCATGTTTGTATGGTTTTGGGGCATGCTTGTTGACTTCCGCTAGTCTAGTTTAACGGAGAAAAACAATGCAAGATGGAACTCTTGAAAGTAAATATTCTGCTCATCAACACTGAATAAATATTGAACATACAAATATTGAGGGGCAGGCGACACAGAAGATGGTTTCGAGGCAGTCTGGCCGACTTTTGATGCCGCACAGAGAATTTTAGACTCGGGTGGCGAGAGCTAGCTATGGTGGCTAGCTTCAAACTGGCGTCGAGCACTGCGTTCAAGGTCTGCAAAGCCCTCCAGCCCGATTTGTTTGCCGTGTCCTATAACCAGCCAGTGGGAAGCCATAGCAGATTTCTGGCGTCTATGGAACTTCCCAAACTGCGTTGGGAGCCTTGATTTTACCGCTATCATAAAAAGCACCGAGGCACTCTCAATCACTGATGATGTATCATGTGTGAACTGTCTGTTATTGAAAGTTAAAGATCAAAACAACTCTTTTGACACCAAATCTGTGCTTTAGTCTTCATATACTTGAAGTGTGACACGTAAATAAGTCACAGACTCACAGCAAACATATGTACACAATAAATGATGAAGTGCGCCAACCAAAAATACGACATAAAGTAATAAAAAGTTGGCAGTTTTTCGCCGACTGGGTCACCGCTTCGTGTGGCCACTCGATTCCGAACACACACGTCTGGCTGGTTCTTCCTTTTTTTTTTCCAATCGCCGACCTTGCCATTTGGCAATCACAATAATGTCTTGACGAGACTTGCTCTTCGATGATACTCCCGTCGGCTTGGTCCATTTTTGCGTGTAGAAAATAATGTTTGATTCTATTCTACAATGGCGGTGATTTCCCGCTGAACCGGAAACAACGGTCTGAGCGGACCAATCACAGTCCGTTTCTGCCACGTCATACGCGTCTACGCGACGCGAAAGTTAGAAAATTCGAGAGGAGCACGTCAGGCTACGGCGCAGAGTTGTAACTCGGGTCTTCCTTGACGGCGCAGGTCTGACGCGGAAGTATAAGCCTTTAGTCTCCCAAAACACCTTTGTAGCTCGTTATCATCTCATCATTGTCATGATAAAAGTGTTCGTTGATGAAATATTTTCGTCATCGTTGATGTAAACATTACTGTATTGGCCATTGGTCAGACACTGCATATTGTCTGCCATTGATGGCACTAGACGGCTAATCAATTTGAAGTGTTAGGGCTGGCAGTGAAGGAACATTCGCTTACTCGCCACCCTCCCACTTCAAATGGATTGGATTTTGACAAGTGATGAATTCATGGAAATTCACAGCAGGAGGTTGATTGGTTGCCACCCGATTGGACAGCTATCATCACCTTGGGAAGGACATTTTTTGCAGCGGTGTGGGTAGCTGGCACCCAATTTGAGTGCAAAACTAGAACCTATTGCCCAGCATCGGCACGTTATTTCTTAGTACTCCCCAATACTGATGACGTGATTTTAGTGATGTATTGGTACCGGTAGTGTCAGTATCTGAGCAACACTACTAAACAGGTAATAACAAATACAATATTTCAAAATGAATTTTAACCATCCAATTTTTGTCAAAGAAAAAAGTAAAAATGAATAAATATTAAGAGACTATGATGTAAAATCCCCCTCAGCTGCATTCAAGAATGGATCCATACTTTGCCCATGACTGTTTTTGTCAATAGGTAGACAAATAAGGTCAACTAACTAATGACATTTTTTTTTAAACCATTGCTGGCAAAAATAGAATCTGTCCTCTCAGTCTGAGTTCTTTGATTCAATAGTGATGTTCAGGTCTGAGCTGCTGCTTCTGTCACTAATGGTTTTGGTTGGTTATTGCCCCATTGACCAAAGCAGCAAAAGTAAAAATACAAACAAAATAAAATAAACTTAATAAAATAAAATATAATATAATACCAATATGAGGTATACAAATATAGTGTTAGTAATGCTCATGAACCACATGTACACAGCTGGCCAGAAGTATTCGACCCCCTACAATTCTGTCCGATAATGCTCAGTTTCTCCCAAAAAATGATTGTAATGACAAATGCTTTAGTAGTAATATCTTCATTTATTTTGTTTGCAATGAAAAAAACACAAAAAGAGAATGAAAAAAAATTAAATCATTATCATTTTACACAAAACAAAATAAAATGGGTCGGACAAAAGTATTGGCACCCTCAGCCTAATACTTGGTAGCACAAGCTTTAGACAAAATAATTACAAACAACTGCTTCTGGAATCCATCAGTGAGTTTGTTACAATGCTTTGCTGGAATTTTAGACCATTCTTCTTTGGCCAGCTGCTACAGGTCTCTGAGATTTGAAGGGTGCCTTCTCCAAACTGCCATTTTCAGATCTCTCCACAGGTGTTCTATGGGATTCAGGTCTGGACTCATTGCTGGCCACTTGAGAGGTCTCTAGTGCTTGCTCTCAAACCATTTTCTAGTGCTTCTGAAGTGTGTTTTGGGTCATTGTCCTGCTGGATGACCTCTGAGAGAGACCCAGCTTTCTCACATTGGGCCCTACATTATACTGCAAAATTTGTCAGTAGTCTTCAGATTTCATAATGCCACGCACACGGTCAAGCAGTCCAGTGTCAGAGGCAGCAAAGCAACCCCAAAACATCAGGAAACCTCCGCCATGTTTGACTGTGGGGACCGTGTTCTCTTCTTTGAAGGCCTCGTTTTTTTTTGTTGATGCGTTTTCCAAGAAAAACCTACTTTTGTCCCATCTGACCAGAGAACATTCTTCCAAAACATTTTTGGCTTTCTAAGGTAAGTTTTGGCAAATTTCAGCCTGGCTGTTTTATGTCTCTGGTTCAGAAGTGGGGTCTTCCTGGGTATCCTACTATACAGTCCCTTTTCATTCAGATGGCGATGGATAGTATGGGTTGACACTGTTGTACCCTCGGACTGCAGGACAGCTTGAACTTGTTTGGATGTTAGTCGAGGTTCTTTATCCACCATCCGCACAATCTTTCATTGAAATCTCTCGTCAATTTTTCGTTTCCGTCCACATCTAGGGAGGTTAGCCACAGTGCCATGGGCTTTACACTTACTGATGACACTGGGCACGTTACACACAGGAACATTCAGGTCTTTGGAGATGGACTTGTAGCTTTGAGATTGCCCATGCTTCCTCACAATTTGCTTCTCAAGTCGTCATACAGTTCTTTGGTCTTCTTTTCTCTATGCTTAATGTGGTACTCAGAAGGACACAGGTTGAGTCAACTTTAATCCATTTCAACTGGCTGCAAGTGTGATTTAGTTATTGCCGCCACCTGGTGTGTGCCACAGGTAAGTAACAGGTGCTGTTAATTACACAAATTACATAAGCATCACATGATTTTTCAAAGGGGGCCAATACTCTTCTCCAGCCCATTTTTGGAGTTTTGTGTGAAATATATATTGATATTTTTCATTCTCTTGTGTGTTTTTTCATTGTAAGCAAAATAAATGAAGATATAACTACCAAAGCATTTGTAATAACAATCATTTTCTGGGAGAAATTGAGCTTTATCTGACAGAATTGCAGGGGTGCCAGTACTTTTGGCCAGCAGTGTACCTTCCAACTCCATATTCATGTACTGTCGATTGATTGTTTTATTGTCACCAAATGTGCTCTTGTCCACATTCTTGATATCTTCTGCAAAATGAATTATTTACCCATGTGGGTGTATCTACTTCACTATGAATTTAACAGAGACCTCAAGCTGGACAATGTAATGCTGGACTGTGAGGGTCACATTAAAATCGCCGACTTTGGCATGTGTAAAGAAAATATGAATGATGGAGTCACTACCAAAACCTTCTGCGGAACACCTGACTACATAGCACCAGAGGTAGATTGTGTTCCTTTATGATGAATGCCTCAATATTTTTTACAGTACATTTATCTAAACTATTTACTTCCCTGTCATTTCTTTCAGTCAATAACTTAATGATCTTTTTTTGTTTTTGTTTTAGATCATCGCTTACCAGCCTTATGGGAAATCTGTGGACTGGTGGGCATTTGGAGTTCTCCTTTATGAAATGCTGGCTGGACAGGTGTGTGTGTTGTGTATTTCTGACTACATACAGTACTTTAAGAAAAGAGGAATATTTGTTGTTCTTTTGGAGCAATTTTATATTTGAAAATCTGTAATAAAAAAGTTCCCTCAGAGTCTTTCCCCCACTCATCTATTAATAATTGTTAGGAGTTGATTTGATTTCTCAAGTGCGAGCTACTCAATTTGTTATGATCTTAGAGTAAAAACTGCCAAAATGCTACATGGAAAGTTGACATTCTGTGTTTATATAAAAATTTAAAGAGTAAAATAAAACGTTTTAATTGTTAAAATGGAATCCCAAATCCTTCAATGGTATATTCTTAATGTTCTGTTAATAATAATAATAATAATAATAATACATTTTATTTCTAGAGCGCTTTTCAGATACACAAAGACGCTTCACAAGAGGCATGGAATTACAGTACGATAAAAAGGTATTAAAAGGATTAAAAACTTAAAAGCACAATAAAAAGAGGTAAAAAAAATATGACAGCTAGGGGTTATGGTGGGTAAGATAGAGTGAACAGGTGTGTTTTCAGTCGAGATTTGGAAAGTGATAGAGTAGATATGTTGCGGAGATCAGGGGGTAGGGAGTTCCAGAGCTGGGGGGCGCAATGACTAAAAGCTCTGGAACCAAAGGTGGAGAGGCGGACACGGGGGACGGAGAGGGGGGGGAAAGTGGTAGGGCGAAGTGAACGGGTTGGATTGTTTGGATGGAGAAGATCGCAAAGGTAAGGAGGGGCCAAGGCATGGAGTATTTTGAAGGTGATGATGAGGATTTTGTAATTGATTCTTTGTTTGACGGGAAGCCAGTGAAGTTGACGGAGGATGGGGGTAATGTGGTGTGTTGCGGGGGTTCGTGTGATGAGGCGTGCTGCTGAGTTCTGGAGGAGCTGCAGTTTCTGGAGGGACTTATTAGGGAGACCGAAGAGCAGTGAGTTACAATAATCGAGCCGGGTGGTTATTAGACTACAGACCAGGGTGGAAACGGTATGGCGGGTGAGAGAAGGGAGGAGGCGAGAAATGTTGCGAAAGTGGAGATAGGCTGATCTGGTGATGCTGTTGATATGTGACCGGAAGGAAAGTGTGCTGTCGAGGATGACACCCAGACTCTTAACCTGAGATGAAGGAGAGATCGGTAAATTGTTGATTGTAATAGAGAACTTATGGACATTAGAGAGTGTTGCGGTGGTACCAACCAAGAGGACTTCTGTTTTGGAGCTGTTAAGTAGGAGGAAGTTGGAGGAGAACCAGGAGTTAATGTCATCTAAGCAGAGGGTGAGGGAGGAAGGTGGGAGGGAGGCGGTTGGTTTTGAGGATATGTAGAGCTGGGTGTCATCCGCGTAACAGTGAAAGTGAATGTTGTGTTTGCGGAAAATGGAACCGAGGGGTAGAATGTAGATGATGAAGAGAAGCGGCCCCAGGACCGAGCCCTGGGGCACGCCAGAGGAGACAGGGAGGGAACTGGATTGATGGGGGCCAAGTTTGACGAATTGTGTGCGGTTGGACAGGTAGGAAGTGAACCAGGAAAGGGGTGTGTGGGTGATACCAATGGAGGAGAGTCGGTCGAGAAGGATTGTATGGGAAATTGTGTCGAAGGCAGCAGTGAGGTCGAGGAAGACGAGAATTGATAATAAACCGGAGTCGGATGCTGTGAGGAGGTCGTTTGTAATTCTAAGTAGGGCTGTTTCGGTGCTATGGAGGGGGCGGAAACCGGATTGAAAGTGCTCGTAAATGTCATTGGTAATTAGGTGGTTATGAAGTTGGAATGCAACAGTTTTTTCAAGAATTTTGGAAATGAAAGGTAGGTTGGAGATTGGGCGGAGGTTATTGAAATTGGTGGGATCCAGGTTAGGTTTCTTTAGAATGGGTGTGATGGAAGCAGTTTTAAGGGATGGAGGGACTACACCGGATGTAAGTGAAGAGTGAATGATGGTGGTGATGAGGGGGGCTATTGAGGGAAGACAAGTTTTTATGAGGGCAGTGGGAAGAGGATCAAGGTAGTGGATTTGGATTTGGTGATGATGTCAGAGATAGCCGGGATTGAAGGAAGGATAAATGAAGAGAGGGTGCTAATGAGGGGAACATGAAAGGGAACAGGGTCAGTCCCAGAAACTGCAGCTCCGGAGTGGGTCAGGGATTGGTGAATGTCAGTGATTTTCGTGGAGAAGAATGTCAGGATGGCTTCACAAAAATTTGCAGAAAATATGTGACGAGGGAGTGGATCGGGAGGCTTAGTGAGTTTGGCTAGAAGTGAGTACAGGCTTTTAGAGTTGTGTTGATTAGCTGAGATGAGACTGGAATAGTAAGTTGATTTGGCTGCTTTGATTTGGTCCTTGTATAAACTGAGTTGTGCACAGTACATTTCTTTGTGTATTGATAGTCCAGTTTTCTTGTACAGGCGTTCGAGCTGACGGTTTCGTGACTTAAACAGGCGGAGAGCAGGGGTGAACCAGGGCGCGGATTGGGTGAAAGAAACAGAACGGGTTTTTAGGGGGGCGTGGTAGTTCAGGAGTGAGCGGAGATGGATATTGTAGTGGGACACTAAATCGGCAGGTGAAATGGTGGAGTTTGTGGGAGGAGGTTGTCAATGTCACAAGAGAGTGCTTGTGTGTTAATGGTCTCGGTCTTGCGAAATGAAATTGATCTGGGGAGGATAATTTTTGAATAGGGGATCTTGAGACTGAAAGTAACTAGGGAGTGGTCAGAGTATAGTAATGGGTGGGGGGTGCAGTCAGAAGGGGTGGAGCCAGAGCAGCAAACCAAGTCCAAAATGTGTCCTTTGTTGTGAGTGGGAAAGTTGATGCATTGTGTTAAACCGAGGCTGTCAAGACAAGAGATGAAATCTTTTGTGAAGGGATTATTTTGATTGTCAAGATGAATGTTGAAGTCGCCAAGGATGATAATAGTTTGACAGAGGGAAAAAAGATGGATGACCAGTTGTGAAAAATCAAGTAGAAAATCCTTGTTAGGTTTAGGCGGCCGGTATATAGTGGTAATTGTTGTGGGAGAACGACCAGGCAAGAGTGAGGCGGAGTATTCAAAAGATGTGAGAATGGGGCTATCAGGTACAGGTAGCAACCTCCAGTTATCACGGTAGATGGATGCAATACCGCCACCACGACCAAAGTTACGTGGTTGACACGTGTAGGTGAATTATTATTATTATTATAGGGACGGTGGGGACATAAGACTACCAATTTTTCAGGATGCTCAGATTGTCCCCACCAACTTCTAAGCAACCAGATTTGCATTATATAATAAGTTCAGTTATACAGGTAATTTAGATTATCTTCCCATATGTTGTAAGGATGGAATAGACCCTACCCATTATTACAGTGATCCCTTTTCACTTGCTGAATGTGCCAGTCCGTTTTTTTCCACTCAAACGCACGTTTGATTGGCTGATAACTTGACCCCAACACAGACACACACGAACACCCACACAGCACCGAGAGATTCATGTCGACAACACGCCACCTCCTCCACCCCCTTCGCGGAGGAGGGCCATTAGTTTTTTTCGGCTAGCAGCAGCCACTGTAAGTAATGTAAAAAGACATCAATGTCGTGGAGTTGGGGGAATCACCACTAATTTTGCTACTGAAAGTCCGACCTGCATCAGAGTTGGCATAACATTAAACTGTGTGAACTTGCTAACCTGCAAAACTAGTGCGGTCAGGCCAACCTCCACAAGGAACAACGAAGTCAGGCTAGCCGTCCCTCATTTGGATCATTGTCTGTATTATGTGCATTACCATGCAACGCGGTGTCTTGAGTGGAAGTCCCTTTATTTAAATAAATAAATAAAAGATAAAAAACGGACGAGCTATCCAAGAATGGGTCCACTCCAGGGGGACACTGACATGAACATGAACTGACATGAAAAAAAATCTGTGAATTGAAATCACAAAGCAGAATTTCATGAGAGTGCTTTGTGACTGGTTTGGGTATGAGTGTTAGTTTCTCAGTTTTCCTTCCTATAAGAGTTATTGCATTAAGCAGGAATCACCGTTATGTACCAGTAGCTACTCTGGTCGCTAATTTTAGGGCTGAAGATAACACCTATCGGCTGCTAGTGTTCCTCCCCCTAGCTCTCCACCATGCATGCATGGCCTGAAGTTGGGCATGGACATTAAATTAGTTTAAAGTGGCATTAAAAAGCATTACTAAATGAGATTTGCTGATACCTGTAGAAACCTGGAGGGTAGTCTAGTATGCCTCAGATATAGGGGCCGTTTACATGGTGACTCTCCGAGAATACGAAAAATTTCAAATTTGCATTTATATTGGCGCGTTTCCATTCGGACAATGTCGAAATTCCGCATGAAAACGATGTGGTATTCATGTCAGGCCCTAGGGGGCAATGCAGATTTACAAGGCGACAGCGAATGATGCACTTTGACCCCAACAAGCTCCACAGCCCGGAAAAAAATATGCCCGCCCACTCGAAGAAATGGCAATTTTCTATTGTTCAAAAAGGCACAAAAAAGGAAACATTCAACATATTTAATTTTATAATATTATTAAAACAGTAAATTAAAGCCGACATTCCGCCATATATGCTGTTTTTAATGTTTAGTAGCACCGCTGCGCACGCCCAATGTGACGTGTACGAGTGCTGACGTTATCGGCGCGGACTCGCGCCGCGGGAGCTTTTGATATTCATACGGAGCAAGCCCCTCTCAATACCCCGCAATCGGATTATTCCACTTTGGAGGCAGGATTCAGAATTTTTCGTCTTCGCCTTCCGTCTTCACCGACACCGTATGCACGCGAGGCGAGTCCGCTACTCAGTCATTGCGTCTTTGTGTCGCAGAGTCGCCATGTAAACTGGTCCATAGATCGGTCCTTGGACATGTCCAATTTTTTTTTTCTTTTTTTTTTTCCAAAATCACTTTTATATTAAAATACTTTAGTTTGAGACTAGGGATGCTCCAGTGTCCCCTAGAAGTGGACCCATCCTTGGATAGCTCCCTGTTTTTTAACAAAGGGACTTGCACTTCAAAATGTTTCTTTCGTAGTTTTTGAAAACAAAGGTTTGAATTGAACGTTGTTTCACCTGAACCAATACACATGAAAGTTAGTATATTGATCATTTAGCCTATCAATTAATTAGGTTCATATTTGTGAGAAATGTAGCCAAGACCACCATTCAATAATCTGTTTGGTTTTATTAATGTCCCATCCCCAGCAAAAGTGTACATGCAGGTTATGCCGTTATATCGTCCCTACCAATGTTGAGACCAAACCTACGCCCTTGCAATAAAACATGCTGTATCGTTAAATTATTGATTTCCCTCCCAGTCAAAAACGAGTGGACCTCAATCGCTGTCAATGAGTTAATCTTTCAAAATGTAATTCATAAATACATTTTTAAAACCCTATCTTTTCTACCATCTGAAAATGACTTGATCGGGCCCAATATCCAATCACGTGATCGAAACAAAAACATCCCTATTAAACTCTGACTACATTATATTTTAAATCAGTGAGTATATACTGGTAGTAGTTTTGTCTGAAAGGACTCTATTGAAAGTCAGTGTCATTTGTGGAAATTATTATTATGAGCGGCAGTAATAAAAATCATGCGATGAATAAGATGTATGAACTTTTTCTGCATGTGATTTGTACACTAGCCTCCATTTGATGGCGAGGATGAGGATGAGTTATTTCAGTCCATCATGGAGCACCATGTGTCCTATCCCAAGTCCATGTCCAAGGAGGCTGTGGCTATCTGTAAAGGGGTGAGTGTGTGCACAAACTGTACAGCTTGTTTACTCAACATTATTACAATCTTACCTCTTGACCAAAGTCCCTCCTTCACATGCATATGGGAAAGGAGGAGGAATATGACATTTGTTTGAGAAAAAAAAACATGCTGGAAGCAGAGGGAGGAGGTGAATGGATAGAGGGAGCGAGAGGGGGACATCAAAATTATCTGCATAATTAAAACCATTGTGAGGGAACATTTATGTGCAGTGAAACAACATTGTTCGCTTTCGCTATCTTTCCCGCTTCCATCTCTCTGTCATAAACGCTCTCCTTCCTCGTCCTTCTCTCTGCTCGCTCTGCTCATTGTTTTTTTTTTTTTTTTTTCTTACTTTCATTGCACATCATCTAACACACACGCACACTCACTGCACTACACTGCTGTAATGAAATGGCTTTAGCTGTGGGAACTCTTCAGAATAGACCGGACAGTTGAAATGAAGCTGCACCACTTTTAAACCAGTGAAAGCTTTAGCCATTGACTAGGTAATACCAATGTTCATAGATATTTAGCATGATGAACTGAGCTCTGGCCCTCATTCGCTACAATTGGCGGAGATGGACGTCGAATCCATCTGAACTAGGAGGGAGGCCTCCCAGTTTAAATGGATTGGACGTCTGTCACTGTCAGTGAATGAGTTCATGAAAGCACACACTGGCCAGAACCAGTATTGGGCTTAGTTACTCAAAAAAACTAATATACTGTATGTATGACTAAGCCTGTCGCAATATGCAATAATTCCATTTATCGCACGATAAATAAAATGAAGGTGGTAATTTTTCCGCTGCGATTTATCGCCTCGCGTGGACGTGCCTGCGCGCGTGCGGCAGACGTGCTGTTAAAAGTTCGTATTCCTCATTACCAACTGCGCAAAATGCATCTTCGTTCCAGGTCCGGCAAAAACTAGTGCCGGAGCCAATCGTTCCCATTATATCATATTGTTCAACGTATACCGGCCGCGTCGGTGCTCCGGAGTGACTGTGGACCATCTACGGCGCGCCGGTGTTGTTGACATGTGGGCGCTCCCGTCAGGAGTGACATTTCACGCGCGGCGGCTATTTTTCGGCACAACGACGGATATTTACAACGGAGTCCCCCAAAACATTGATACCGACTTGGCTGCTACGAACAACCTGAATGAAATTAAGAGCGCTGTGCTTCAAACTATCCTGTTTATGAAAGTCGATTGTCATATGCTGGTGTTGTGTAGTAATGAGCAGACGTGACTTCAGCGCTTGCTAACTTTTTTAATGCGCGCACACACTAGATATCATGAAATGGCAAACTAGATGTGCTACGTCCCATGCCATTGGCTACGTGAGCCCAGAGTGATTATGGGACACGTAGTCCATATACTACATCGATGAATTCTAAACTGTCATGACTGAATGGAAGTTAAGAAGGCCAAATCAATCCATACCAGTGACTATAAATAATGTTGCAAATATTGTTAATTCAGTACGTGACACAGATGGATTCGGACCACAAATAGGATGTCTTGCTCATGGAGTAAACCTTGCTGCTAAGAGAGCTGTAACAATCAACAGTGTGCCCTGCCTCACTTTACAAACAGTAAAGATTGTTCTCAGCACTTTTATACAATTTTTTTTCAGATCAGTAAGAAGTAAGCACATAAATATTATGCACTAAAATGCATGTTTATATGATGGCAATTAAAGAAAAAAAAACCAACAAAAAACGAAACAAAAAATATAATTGTTTATTTTTTTTACAGAGCATTAAATGTATTGAATCGGATCGAAAATCGTGTCCCCCGTATCAAAAATCGTACCAAACCGTGACTTAACTGTATCGTTGCATCCCTATGGAACACCATTGCAGAAGCTATGACGGGAAAAGTTTTCATTTGCCTAAATGCTTAAGTTATTAAGTGTAATTCTTTTTTTCTTAAACACATTTTATTTATTCTGTGTTTCTGTGCGGTATCAATATTGTTGTTTTTTTACTTAAGAGGCATGGTCTATTGTTTTTAGTTGTGATTTCTTAAAAATTATTTTTGAATTTAAGAGTAAATATTTATCGCGTTTAAATGGGTGTACTTGATCTATTAATATATACTGTATTCTCACTGTGTTATTGTAAATTGGTTAAAAAACATTGGGGGGGGCGCAATAATTTATGAGAATAGTTATCGCTCACTAAAATTTGTTATCGCGACAGGCCTATGTATGACATATTACTCTGAAAAATAGTAATGCCATACATTGCTTTATTATTCCCTAAAGAAAGTAGTTATATTACTAGTAACAAGACTATCGTAATTTTCAGACTATAAGCAGCTACTTTTTTTCCCCTCATTTTGAATCCTGCAGCTTATAGTCCAGTGCGGCTTATTTGTTGATTTAAATTGGTCAATAGGTAACACTTTACTTGACAGCAGCGCCAAAGGACAGTGTTGTTAATAACAGCATTAGAATATAACGGCGTTACTAACCGCGCTATTTTTTTCAGTAGTGAGTCATCTAACTAATTACTTTTCTCATCCTGGCAACGCCGTTACCGTTGCTGAGGATGGAAAGGCGTGCGTTACTATATGACTGAATGAATGACGCGATTAAAGTCTGAGGGAGACGGACTCACCGAGACGAGAGAGCAGAGCAGGAATGGGTAGGATGCAAAAAAGTTGTGACGCCGAGGAAACGCGATGCTAGGTGGCTCCATTAATACCTGACTGTAGCCGATAGCCTGCAAACACCGCCCACATGATATGGTAGCTACGGTAGACATGGTAGATATCACATATATAAAGAACTAGATGAGAAATGACAGACACGGCGGCGTTAGCAACGTGTACAGTATAGGAACTAGAAGCATTAGTAAACAGCCGCCATCTTAAAGCAGTAAACTTCTTTGGAAGACTCTGTTGTAGAGAACCTTCCTAGTGGATCTAAGTAACTTTTTATCTAAAATACTCCTAAATCAGCAAAATCTTGACTTGAATGTCTCTTTAAATGATGAAACAGTTTTAAAACTTCCACATGTCAAAAGTAGACAGAAGGGAACTAATGCGATAATGGAAGCTATTTTAACAACTTTTAACGGTTGATTCAGGGTAAAGGGTAAATTAGGGTAGAGAATTAGGTTAGGGCCAATTGTCCCAAAAACCTTTTAAACCTAACTGAGTGACTAACGCAATTACTTTTTGGTAATTCGTAACTATATTTAATTACTTTTTAAAAGTAAGATTAACAACACTGCTGCCATAAGACTGTCATAATTATGACATGACACTATCATGGACATTAATGATATTTTGAATTATGTCACTAACTCTATTTATGTCCACCTCGTATCTTTACATCCATTCAAAAGTGAGATAATTTGCCGGATGACACAAAATGCCATCTGTCATAAGCATTCATTAATGCTCATGGCAGTGTCATGTCATAATTATAATAGTCTTATGACATGCTTATGGGGCCACTGTAAAATATGGTGTTACCAAAGACTAGCAAATAATGAAACAACTGGGACAGTAACTGAAGAAATAATTCACACAGAACATGAATTTTGACTGTTATTTACATCTGTAGCGTTGCAATGCATGCTAGGAGGCATGTTGGATGACAACAATGTTGATTGCAGATGGCAGCATAGGTTTACTGTCCTCCCAAGGGAGCACTGATGGCCAAATGAAGCTTCTTGAAGCAATGAAGCTTTACAGCCAATTGGGTCAAAGCTTCATGGTGGTTCATTTGGTCTTATGACAGTCTTATGATGCCACTGCCAAATATAGTGTTACCGGTTAATATCTTATATTATTAACTTAATATGTAAATATGCCATAATACAGTGAGGACAACATAGGCCTATAGTCCTGTGCGGCTTATCTATGAACACATGCCGTTTTCGCGTCGAATTTGGTGGGTGGCGACTTATAGTCAGGTGCGCCTTATAGTCCGAAAATTATGGTAGTTACTTTTTTTCCCCGATAAAAAAAAAAAATCACCCAATTTTAACGCTTTAAAGCTTTAAAGATCTGCTTTAAAGCTACCACAAGAAAACACAATGCTTAAAAGTATGAGAGGGAAACACATGCAAAAACTATTTTGAGGCAATGAAAAGGTCATAAAAGACTCATTGAAAACACAAATAGTAAGTACTCGCCGCTTTCAACCGATTAGCGCATGTGTTGGACGTCTCGCAGCGTAGAAGGAATTGTAGTAACCCGGTAGTATTCGTCGGGTGACAGTGACAATCTCCGTTATTACCCCGAGCGTCCATAAAACATGGTGCCCTCTCTAGGTCAAAACATCTAGTAAATATTTAAGATGTTTAAATCAATGGCAATATTTTATGCATTTCTAATAACATATTTTAGTAAAAGAGAACAATTGTGGTTTATTAGAGCCTTCAAGTCTTTAAGTCTGAGGTTCCCTTTAACTTATAGACACTGGCGAACGGAGGTCGGCAGAATCAGTGAGCCGAATACACTGAGCTGTGTTCTGTCGAATTTAACAAATGCATTAAATTAGACACATGTAAAACACATAAAAAATGAATAAATAAACAAAAAAGCATTTTTATTGTCACCTTAACTGACTGGCGAACAGAGGTCTAAGGAGACGATGAGTATGGAGGTAGAGGAGGATACGGCGAGCCGTGTTGTGAGCCGTATTGTGCAGCCAATTCAATCACACACATGCTACGCTCATATTTTTCTCCATCCATCTTCAACCACTTATCCAAAGTCAGGTTATAGGTGAAGCACTTTCAGCAGGGAGCCCCAAACTTCCCTTTCCCTGGCCACATTAACTAGCTGTGAATAGGGGATCCCGAGGCGCTCCCAAGCCAGTGTCTAGATATAATCCTTCCACCTGGTCCTGGGCCTCCCCCGAGGTCTCCTCCCAGCTGGACGTGTCAAGAACACCTCCCTAGGTAGGCGCCCTGGTGGCATACGCCCCAAATGCCCGAACCACCTCAACTGACTCCTTTCTACATGAAGGAGCAGCGACTCGACTCTGAGCATCTTGCAAATAGCATCGTTTCTCACCCGGTCTCTAAGGGAGACGCCAGCTATCCGCCTGAGAAAACCCGTTTCGGCCACTTGTACCCGCGAGCTTGTTCTTTCGGTCATGACCCATCGCTCATAACCATAGGTGAGGGTAGCAACAAAAATCGAACATTAGATGGAGAGCTCCCTCTTCGTTGCAACAGTGCGATAAAGCGACTGCAATACCGCTCCTGCTGCCACAATTCTTTTTCGTCTCACGCTCCATTGTTCCTTCACTCGTGAACAAGACCTCGAGATACTTGAACTCCTTCACTTGGGGTAGGACCTCGTTCCCTACCCAGAGAAGGCAATCCACCGGTTTCCTGCAGAGAACCATTGCCTTGGATTTGGATGTGCTGATCCTCATCCCCGCCGTTCACACTCAGCTGCAAACCGGTCCAATGACTGCTGGAGGTCACAGGCTGATGATGCAAACAGGACCACATCATCTGCAAAAAGCAGCGATACAATCATATTTTTCTATGATTTCTTTCTTCATTTCATGGTAAGAGTCACCTTTTTCCTTTTTTTCAACCACTACTCCCACCTGCACTCAGCTTCTTGGGACCAGTGATATCTCACAAGAAAATCCAACGTGCTGCCGTCTTGTAGGAGAACAATGAAATTGCGACGCTGTCATAAATCATCGTATTTTGAGCATGTCTTCATATGTCGAGACGGATGAGTCAAATTCTACCTCGTATGTCGAAATGAGTGTGTGTAAAGGACCACAAATTTGGAACGAACTTGATGAAATGCTCAAAATGTTACATTCCTTCTCCATCGTCAAGAAAAAAACCTCAAAGTTCAACTCCTAGCAACATATGTCTAATATGCTGATTCTTTGGATTACACTAGTTCTATACCTCGCATCAATTCCAATTAGAGCTGTCCCGATTAGTCAACATAGTAAATAAGCGCACCATCACAGCTATGATAATGAATGTTGGAAAGCAGTGACGTGCGGTGAGGTTCATGGTTGGTGAGGCACTGATTCCTTTAGTGTCAGATTTCCAAATATATAAACCAAAAACGGTAGCTTATTCAATTGGCTACTGGTTATTTCATATCTCATCAGCATTCTTCACAAAACACGCACACACGGTACATATTATCGATACGTAAAAGTAAGAAAATAACATGCATTTGCCCCACACCCTCAATGTGTTGGTCGTCGCAATTCTATAATTCATGCAACATAAATGAGAGTAAAGAGTGGTGTACAAAGCCACAGAATTCAATTCTGACCTTTAGTGAAATATTCAGTTGTTTTTAAAACTTTTAATTCTGATACTTTAATCAATTTATTACAGATTGCTAAACAAAAAGTGTGAAAAGAAAAACAAAGAATATTTTATTTAAGACCAAAATTTAGTTTTTAAATATTCTATTGTATTTTTCTTGGTCTAAGCTTTTTTTAAATAAGATTGAAATGAAAACTGTTTGTGCTCTTGCCCCTGTCCTTCATCACAAAAACCGGCATTACTTTGGAAGGGCATAGGTTTGGTATCAACATTCATAGGGACGATATAACAGCATAACCTGCATGTAGGTACACTTTTTTGCTGGGGACGGGACATTAATTAGACCAAACAGATTGGATGCAGGGGGCAAAGGGCCACATTTCTCATGTATATGAACCTAATTAATTAATAGGCAAAATGATCAATGCAAAATAAATCCTTATCTTCTGATAATAACTTTTACATGCATTGGTTCAGATGATACACTGTTCGATTCAAATCTTTGTTTTCAAAAAATACTAAAGAAACATTTTGAAAACTTCCTGAATAAATGTCTGGTTTTTATTAGCAAACATAAACATAATGAAAATAATTCACTTAATAATGGTAGGGTCAATTCTATCCTTACAACAAATGGAACTATTGAAAGATCTAAATTCTCTATATAACTGAACATTATATTATGCAAAAAAGGTAAGGTTGCTTAAAAGTTGGTGGGGACAATTTTAGCATCCTGAAAAGTTGGTAGTGTTATGTCCCTACCGTCCCTATGCAAACCTACGCCCTTTTTGTAAAAGTCCTCCTTATTTTCCTTTACTTTAAAAGAAAAAAAATCTCTCCGCCTCAATGGAGAGGATTGCTTCACTTAGATCGTTCTGTGTTCTATTTGACAAGCCAGAAAACACAGTGGATGTGTCCAAAAGTCTAGCTAACCTTTCATCTTTCTCAGCAAAACCATGTAATCGTTCTACATATATGCCACGTTTAGAAGAGCTTACACGCTCATCGTTACCACGAAATGTTAACTCCTGTTTAGCTAGGATGCAGGTTGCATTAATGAGGTCTTTCAAACTCTTTTCTTTACCTTGTGTGCGTTGTGGATGCTACTGTTGAGCTTCCGCTATTCGTCAAAGCCAAATCGATCCTTGAGCTTCCAAAAGTTTTTAAAGCAATCAGGCTTTGAATGTGAGTGGTCGAGCTCTCATGTTTGCTGAGGCTTCGTCGTAGTTTTTTAATGTCACAATATCTCGTGTTAGTCCAGACATTGGCACAAATTGAGAAGAAAAGGCAGGGAAAGCAGCAAAGGCGATTTTTCGAAGGACAGCCACATAGCCAGTCTTTTCGGGTGTACCAGTCCGTTTGAAAAGCGCGAGTTATCTTCTGTCCCGTAGTTTGAAGCAAACCTTCTAGCTCCGGTGTTGTGTTAACCGCGTCCACATTTAACGGAAAGTCCAGTTTCACGTACGCCCCCTTGCAGTGCGGCAGAGTACTATCTGCCGCAGCATGTGCCTTTTCACTGCGGTTTTATGTCCCATCAGCAAAACTAAATATGTCGCTAACAAACATTAAACTTTAAGGGATAAAGACATTAGCCAGAATGTGGAAAATTAGGTCAAATAAACGTATCTGGAAACATTATAACGGCGACATGCAGATGTACGGCAACCAGCACGCTCCAATTCCATGTATCAACCAAGTTTGTTATGGATTGCGCAATCAGAGGTGAGGCTTTACTCGTTGCTGCCGCACCTCTCGTTTCATTTCTTTATTTGAACAGGAAATAGGCAAATTCAGCGATTTTGACTATAAAAAAATGTTTGAAATGAGTCATACATAAAGAGCAATGGACAAATATTCATATAAATTTGATGCTATAATTATTTTTTTGTCATGATGACAGGTGAGGCTCTGCCTCACCTGCCTCCCCTGACCGCACGTCACTGTTGGAAAGTATTCCTAATAGTTTTTTTTCTAATTCCTTCCTTCCTGAGTTGGACCAAAGAAAAGTTTCAACCCTTTATTTCCCACTGGTCCATCATTTGTCTTAAGGCCATGATGTGAGTGTAAATATGTGAAAACACAATCTAACAACTTATATATAAACACACTAGGTCTGAAGGATATTGGGAAAAAAACTATTGTTGCGATTCTTTTGGGGTTTGCGATATATTGCGATATTATATTGCGATATTTTTAAAAAATGTGTATTTTTTTTAAAAGATGTATATTTTGTATGTGTATATGTATATTTTTTTTAAAAGAAATTTTCACTTGATGACTTGAATAGCTGTTTGGAACGACTTTGGATGACTTGCCATCACCACAGTGTACAGTGATCCCTCGTTTTTCGCGGTTAATGGGGACCACAACCCGCCGGGATAAGTGAAAAACCGCGAAGTAGCGCAGCCCCCCCCCCCAATTTTTTTTTTTTTTTTTTTTTGTGTGTGTGTGTGTGTTTTTTGTGCTCAATGTATTTATTCAGATTTAGCATTGGAAAGACATGTTTTTTCTCACTTTTTCCCCCCAAAGTGATTTAAAAAATGTATATAAAATGGTTTTTAAGCACTTCATATGTCAAAATTATGATCAGTTTTAAACATAACTGTCCAACTAAATCATTTTTGAACAAGAATAAAGTACTGTAGTAGGTAAATGCTTGGCTTTATTAAATGCTTCTGTTTATCTACCTTAGCTGTGACATTTGGAGTGACATGTAGAAATTTCAAACTCCTCATGATCACTTCTGGCATTTATATGTCTCCAACGTTTCCACACACACGCACACACACACACCCATACAAACACACACACATTCATTCCAGCGCAGCCCCCTTGCAGAAACTGTTTAACAAGTTCAACGATGATTGACAGATGCCCGTGTGAAGTCTGCTTCTTTGGCCAGATCAAAGCCATCGTTAAATTTAATAAGCAAGTACCGCAGTGACTGAGAGGAACAAAGGGCTGGGGCTGTGAGGCTGTGTGCAGAGTAGAAAGCAAGGCGTATATGGATTTAAAAAAAAAAAAAAACTATCGCACGTGCTTGCGATGGGACCATCGCGCACGTGCACATCGCGATGGCGATGTTTAAACGATATATCGTTCAGGCTTAAAACACACACATACAGTGTATCACAAAAGTGATTTTGTGTACCGTCTTCAGAAGAGGCTTCCTCCTGGGCTGACAGCCATGCACATCAATTTGATGTAGAGTGCGGTTTATGGTCTGAGCACTAACAGGCTGACCCCCCACCTCTTCAATCTCTGCAGCAATGATGACAGCACTCCTGTAACGAGTCACTTGACATTTTGGAGGGAAAATGGCAAGCAGTACTCAATTTGAACATTTGGGAATTTATGTAGTTTCTAAGGAGTTTACTCACTTTAGTTGCCAGGGGTTTAGATATTAACTCATTTGCTCCCAAAAACGTATAAATACATTCTATTTTTAATTGCTTCAGTGTCCCAAAAACATATTATACGTCTTTTGCGTTTTTTTTTTTTTTTCCCAATCGGCATCTATAGGTTCCTATGTATCTCAGATAGAATGCACAAAGCTCAAAACCCATTTTAAAGCAATAAAACTGGCCACTGGAGGGCAGTAGCGCATTTGGTAAGACCCGCAACACTATTCAACGGCAACCAACAGCCAAGCCACAAAGCCGGGGAGAGGGCGGAAGACGACCGAATGGATGACAGGCGACAGACGACCGAGCAGAACAACCGGTAGAACGCCCAGGATGCCAGGCGCTGGACGACCGAGCAGAATGACCAGACCACTAGATGCCGTGCAGTTCGTGCTGCTCGCGAGCAGAGCACGCAGAGACTCAAAAAAATTCATTTTTTTGAAACAGGCGGCGATGAGGGGAAAGTTTAACCTGCTTTTGCTGCCAACACAATGTCATTTTTCAGTTAGTTATGTGTAAATAAATTGTTACTTTGCTATCAAAAGCTCTATTTGTCTTGTTGTTTCTGTGTTTTCGTAAAAGGAAAACATTCACATGTTTGGGATGTAACTAAAGCAAAAAATAGCTGTGTTAAAGTCAAAGTTATGTTTGAAATGTATGCGTTCACAAAAAGCTCAATTTCTCCATTTTTGTCCTCAGAAATTGGAAAAATGCTCAAACTAATCTATTTTGTAAGGCTGATTTCTAAAAAAATGGAAAAAGATATGAACTTACTTTTTTTTCTGCTAAAAGAAGAGAGTCTAATCTTTCTGGGTTCCATGTTTATATAGCAATAGAACAGAATTTTCTGTGGGCCTTGCAAAATCAGTCAAAATCCAGTAAAACAGCCGGGAGCGGAGGGCCTTGCTCCGGTGAAAATGGCTGGGAGTGAATGAGTTAATGGCTATATTTTGAGTTTTTTTGAGGGGAAAATAAAATTAACTGTATTATATAAGCTGCACACACACACACACACACTACTTTTCATTATGTCAAAGTGTCATTTTGTCAGTGTTGTCCCATGAAAAGATTTACTTAAATATCTGCAGAAATGCGAGGGGTGTACTCACTTTTGTGATACACTGTACATGCACTGCACAACATCACCACGAACTGAACACGTAAGAATTGAAATCAGACACATGCACTTTTGCAGCCATGCAGGCGTTCAAAACATTTGACGTGCGTTCACTAGCAAATTGATGACAACAATGTTCACTCTTTGGGATACAAACGCGCACCCACATATGCAAACACATTTACACACACATATACAGGGCGTGTTATGTATTAGTGATGATTACTGGGTTGTAGTGGATCACCATTGGAGCGTGAAAGCTCGCATCCGTCCACCCCCATAGATCCCACCGCGCCCCGCCAGCAGCTCCTGGGTAAACGGCAATGCATGTGTGCGCGCATGAAGACTACTTGAAGCTTGACATGATATTTCCATTTGCAAGAAAAACCATCGGCTAAACTGTGTCTCATAGTAGTGAAGACAACGTGCAAATGTGATCGCTGACTTTGCCACGAGAAGGCTGTCATGTTATTATTTTTCTTATCGAAATGCAGTGCGAGGAGGTGCAAGGTTTTCTGCTCCATGTAACACATCATTTTAAAGATTAAGTCACTGTAAGCGATAGTACAGTGAGTTTACAAGCTTTCTTTTAGGTAGAAGAACTCATTTTAACGAGAAGATGCAATTTCTGGAGAAGTTGTTTGTGGGTGCTTTTAAGGCTGCAACTATCAATTATTTTAGTATTCGATTAATCGATAAACTAATGTGTTCGAATAGCCGAGTAATTGGATAAGGAACATAAAGAATTAAAACACCTGAGCTGAGCCTCAAACGGTTTTAAAAAATAAATGAAGATCTAAGTACAACAAAAGAACAATTAGCTAACTTACATAACAAAACTATCTTAAATGCTATAAAATGCTTTTTTTTTTTAATGATTTTTGCACTAAACACTTATTCCCATAAAAATGGCTAAATATACCTAGAAACTAAATTACAAATTTATTATAAAAACATTAGCTCAAACAAAAACATAGCTTATGTTGGTCTTAACAGGGAGCAGCTGGATTCAGCGATGCGAAATGAGTTATGTCATATTCACTTTTGCCACTTGAGGGCAGTGTGTCCACCTAAATCAATAAAACTAAATGCAAACACTTTCACAACAAACCATTACAAGCGCACTTTAATTAAACGAATACTAAAAGCAACAAAATTTAATTCAAATCTTTTTTCTAATCGAATCACTCAAGTTAATCGATTCATCATTGCAGCACTAGATGCTTTGCTCTCGCTCTCTCATGGGTCACTTCCTATTGGTTTCAGGGCATTTTCGAATCACTTCCTTGTAGGTCTGCACAATATATCGTTTGAACATCGCCATCGCAATGTGCGCATGCACAATCGTCACATTGCAGGATGTGCAATTGTTTTGTTTTTGTTTTTTTTTTACATTTAAACTGTTGTTTTACTTCATAAAATCATCAAATGTGCAGCTCCTGGATCCCTTTTATGTACAGCAAGCCTGGATTAAACAGCATTATATAAATTAGGGATGTCCCTGATTCGATCACGTGATCGGAAATCGGGCCGATCGTGCCATTTTTTTAATTAAAAAAAATATATTCATTTTGTTTTCTTCATGCTTACACAGTGCCACAGCCTCTCACCCTCCCTCCTGCTAAGCACTGCGACCAAACTGTTTTTCTTGGTCACCAGTGCAGCTGGTGTTTGATACTTAACGTTAACGATGATTGACATGTTTGTAGCTTTGATCCAGCCAGAGACGCCTCGGTAGCTCTACGATCAAAGGCACAAATGTGTTAATCATCGTTAAACTTGCAGTCCAGTCTGAAGGGTGCTGTGCCAACTCATTCATTGTGTAAGTGAGAGGCTGAGAGGAAGCGTGAGCATCAAAGTGTAAGTGAATTTGAGTGGACACACTCAGGGGCAGTTTACATGGACACTCTGCGACACAAAGACGCAATGACTGAGTTGCGGACTCGCCTCGCGTGCATATGGTGTCGGCGAAGACGGGAGGCGAAGACGCAAAATTCTGAATCCTGCCTCGAAAGTGGAAGAATTCGATTGCGGGGGATTGAGGGGGTCTTGCTTCGCATGCATATCAAAGGCTACTGCCGCGCCGGACCCGCGATGATAACGCCAGCAGACGTACACGTCACATTGGGCCTGTGCAGCGGTGCTATTTAACATTAAAAACTGCGAATGGCGGATCGCCGGCTTTAATTTACTGTTTTAATAATATTTTTACATTTAAATATGTTGAATGTTTCCATTTTTTTACCTTTTGGAGCAAAAGGAAAATGCCACTGCTTCGAATGGGCGGGCATGTTTTCTTCCGGGCTGAGGAGCCCCGTGGGGTCAAAGTGCATCATTCGCTGTCACCTTGTAAATCTGCACTGCCCCCTAGGGCCTGGCATGAATACTACATCGTTTTCATGCGGAATTGCGACATTGTTCGAATGGAAACGAAACCATGTAGATGCACATTTGAAATTTTTCGTCTTCTCGGAGAGTCACCATGTAAACGGCCCCTCAATGAAGCATTTAATAAAGACCAGCATTTTTCTGCGTTATTCTTGTTTGAAAATAATTCACATTATTAAGGCGGCACCGTGGGACAGTTCTGGGCTCGTGGGTGCAATTCAGGCTCCAGCCTCTCTGTGTGGAGTTTGCATGTTCTTCCCATGCCTGCGTAGGTTTTCTCCAGGTTCCTGCTTCATCCCAAAAAAAAAAAACGTGCATGGTACGCTGATTGAACACTCCAAATTGTCCTAAGGTATGAGTGTGTGCATGAATGGTTGTGTGTCTCTATATGTGCCCTGCGACTGGCTGGCAACCTGTTCAGGGTGTACCCCGCCTTCTGCCCGGAGTTAGCTGTGATAAGCTCCAGCACCCCCACAACTCTCGTGAGGATAAACTGTTCAGAAGATGAACGAAGGAATTATATGAATGTTGTGGATATTGATTAAAAGTTTGGCATTAAAAGTAATGCAATGAAAAATGTGGGTGCGCCTACATTTTGTGCTGATGCGCCTGAAGAAAAAAGGCAGGTGCAACAAATGTCAAAAGTCAGGGTCCATTTACATAGTGACGCTCCGAGAATACGACAAATTTCATGTTTGCATTTATGTGGTTCCGTCTTCATTCGAACAATGTCGCAATTCCGCATGAAAACAATGTAGTATTCATGCTAGGCCCTAGGAGGCAGTGCAGATTTCCTCCTTGACACCATCGATCTCCTCAGCCCAGAAGACAACATACCCGCCCACTCCAAGCAATGGCATTTCTCTTTTTGCTCCAAAAGTCACAAAAATGCAAACGTGAAACATATTGAAATTAACAATATTATAAAAGAGTAAATTAAAGCCGACATTCCACTATGTTTGCTGTTCTTAATGTTTAGTAGCAATGCTCTGCACGCCCAAAGTGACGTGTGCGAGTGCTGACATCATCACCGCGAGAGCATTCCATTTATATAGTTGCGGAGCAAGCCCCGCAATCGAATCCTTTTACTTTGGAGCCCGGAATAAGTTTTGCGTTTTCGCTGTCACCATATAAAGGTGAGGCCATTCCGCAACACAATTGTTGGTTCTAGGTGTCGCAACCGTCACCATTTAAACGGGTCTCAAGTGTGGAGCCTTGGCAATATATATCGCAGTGTTAATTTTTTCTATTATCGTTCAGGCTTATCCCAAACAGAGCTATTCAAGTTATCTGGTGAAAATTTGAGTTTTAATATCGCAATATAGTATCGCAATATATCGCGAACCCCCAATAATCGCACTGATAGTTTTTTTCCAATATCGTTCAGGCCGACTTCCTTGTGATCTCTATGGCTGCCATTGATGGCGCTAGACAAAATGGATTGGATGTCTAACGCTGTCCATTACACTGAACGATTATTCACACAGTCTTCCCAGTTGAAATGAATTCGATGCCCATCATTGTCAGTGGCTGGCAATTTCAGGTCACTTGTTGATTTTAGAGTGCTTACAGCTCCAGCACATTTTTGGCCAATGCTCAGTTACTTCCTGTACATTTTGAATTTTTGGAACATTTACAGTAGAAGTTGGAATGGTGATAATCTGTCAAAGCGCATATGCTATGTGGCGCGCTGAAAACGTGGACAGGATTAAAAAGAATACTAATGTTATGCGTGGGGTCCTTTGCTTTGCAAAGCATCCCCACAATAAACACTGAAATTCTACGGCATACAGAGTGTGTGTGCATACGTACAATGTGTGTAAAGGGAGTGATCAGAGATTTTTCCACCCCCCTGATTCCATCCGAGCCAGCATCTATATTTCATAGCCAGCAATAGGGCTACACACACAGAAATGCATGCTAACACATACTCACTGCTGCTATATTCTATCGAGACGTGCTGTTAGCTACACAAAGTCTTCAACTTCACATGACTTTACATCAAAGACTAATTGAACACATTTGTTCCTACACATCCAAAAGCACACTCGCATACTCAAGCGCCACCACATGAGATGAGATTCGCTTTTTATGAATTGGGGCAGCAGTAATGTAGGAAATAAGCATGTGCACATAGCTCAAAATGTGACGTTATAATTGGGCAAATGATCGAGTTTGGATGAGGCAAAAAAAAAAATTCTGAAGATATAGGTAAAATATTGTTTCATTAGGTTATCTTACGGTCAACTTTAGGGGTGTGACAATATTCCGATATCGTGATATATCGGGCTACTTTGTGTTACAATAGATTATTCATATGCTGCTGCCAAGAATTGATGGATCATTTTAAAACGATGTCACTGTTTAATCAAGAGTTAAGACACTAATTTATTTACAAGAATGTTGCAAGAATATATTGTCGCTGTATTTATTGACAGAAATGTTGCATTGAAATATTTTCAGTTGTGTTCAAAATACCTCCATAGTAGATAAGTGCTTTTGCACCCCCCTTCCCGACTCACCAGCGTGTTGTCTCCAGTCTCAATGTAGGCTTGTACACACGGTAAGATTTGTTTTTTTGGCCAGAGAGAATTTGCAGTGTTGCTTTAGCCTTTAAAGGTCTCTGCTGACTCTGCTGAGTGATCATCACACATTAAATGTAACTTAAAGCATTAGCATAGCATTCGCGTTAGCATTAGGCTAAGGCTAACATTAGCCTTATGCTAACGGCAAGCGTGCTCGTAACTTCTTGGACAACTTTTTTTACATACAGTTCATGGCATCCAGGTGGGTATAATTACAGTGGGGCAAATAAGTATTTAGTCAACCACCAATTGTGCAAATTCTCCTACTTGAAAAGATTAGAGAGGCCTGTAATTGTCAACATGGGTAAACCTCAACCAAGAGAAACAATGTGGGAAAAAAACAGAAAATCACATTGTTTGATTTTTAAAGAATTTATTTCCAAATTAGAGTGGAAAATAAGTATTTGGTCACCGACAAACAAGCAAGATTTCTGGATGTCAAAGAGGTCTAACTTCTTCTAGCGAGGTCTAACAAGGCTCCACTCATTACCTGTATTAATGGCACCTATTTTAACTCATTATCGGTATGAAAGACACCTGTCCACAACCTCAGTCAGTCACACTCCAAACTCCACTATGGCCAAGACCAAAGATCTGTCGAAGGACACCAGAGACAAAATTGTAGACCTGCACAAGGCTGGGAAGACTGAATCTGCAATAGGTAAAACGCTTGGTGTAAAGAAATCAACTGTGGGAGCAATTATTAGAAAATGGAAGACATACAAGACCACTGATAATCTCCCTCGATCTGGGGCTCCATGCAAGAACGGTGAGCAAAAATCCGAGAACCACACAGGGGTACCTAGTGAATGACCTACAGAGAGCTGGGACCACAGTAACAAAGGCTACTATCAGTAACACAATGCGCTGCTAGGAACTCAAATCCTGCACTGCCAGACGTGTCCCCCTGCTGAAGAAAGTACGCGTCCAGGCCCGTCTGCGGTTCGCTAGAGAGCATTTGGATGATCCAGAAGAGGACTGGGAGAATGTGTTATGGTCAGATGAAACCAAAATAGAACTTTTTGGTAGAAAAACACAGGTTCTGGTGTTTGGAGGAGAAAGAATACTGAATTGCATCCGAAGAACACCATACCCACTGTGAAGCATGGTGGTGGAAACATCATGCTTTGGGGCTGTTTTTCTGCAAAGGGACCAGGACGACTGATCTGTGTAAAGGAAAGAATAAATGGGGCCATGTATCGATAGATTTTGAGTGAAAATCTCCTTCCATCAGCCAAGGCATTGAAGATGAGACGTGGCTGGGTCTTTCAGCATGACAATGATCCCAAACACACAGCCAGGGCGACAAAGGAGTGGCTTCGTAAGAAGCATTTCAAGGTTCTGGAGTGGCCTAGCCAGTATCCAGATCTCAACCCCATAGAAAATCTGTGGAGGGAGTTGAAACTCCGTGTTGCCCAATGACAGCCCCAAAACATCACTGCTCTAGAGGAGATCTGCATGGAGGAATGGGCCAAAGTACCAGCAACAGTGTGTGAAAAGCTTGTGTAGAGTTACAGAAAACGTTTGGCCTCCGTTATTGCCAACAAAGGGTAAATAACAAAGTATTGACCAAATAACTTATTTTCCACCATGACTTGCAAATAAATCCTTTAAAAATCAAACAATGTGATTTTCTTGGGGGGGGGGTTCCACATTCCGTCTCTCATGGTTGAGGTTTACCCATGATGACAATTCCAGGCCTCTCGAATATTTTCAAGTGAGAGAACTTGCTCAATTAGTGTTTTACTAAATACTTCTAGATCTTATAAAAAACTAAAAATCTTATTTCTTACCTTAAAAATGTTATTACGCTTGCTAACACACACCATGTAAAAGTTAGGTGTTTTTACCACGTGTATCAATTGAACTACCATTTGTGTCAAGCTATTTTTAAGTTCTCGTTAAGTTTTAAGTTTAAGTCTAAATTGTAAGTCCTGATATGATTTTGAGTTTATGCAGTGTTCAAAATACTGTAAATGTGTGATACAGTGCCTGCTGTATTGGCGCACATTAGACACCAGTGCTACTTGGTGTTTTATCCATCAATGACTATAGAGCTAAAATTGACAACATCGCAGTTATGTTTATTATGTTTTATTTTACACCCTCATCACTCTACAGCGCTGTTTTTTTTCACAGATTAAATAAAGCCTGTATGAAAGGAACCTTACCCACGCATCGAGAGTAGTCATGATTAATAGAAACCTAGCCCTCTGCAGGGCTAACGTTACGTTAGCAAGGTACAGTAATGTAATTCCTATTTAATAGCGCTATATTAACTTCATTTGACCTTGTCCCGAGTATCACTCCGCCTTCGGTGGAGCGGGGGCTAGGCGGGCGGGTCGCGCGGTGGCGCCCAATCAGGGTTTCGGTGGGCGGTCAGCGGTCGCGGGGTCTAGCTGAAGCGGATAGCCAGGGCCAGGTGGGGGTATTGTTGTGCAAGCGCTGTATTACAGTGAATATTAAAGTGGTCTCCAGCTAGAAATGCTTCCACACTTTTGACATTTTCTGCCTTTTCTTGGTGCATTTCTCTTGGCTTTCATCAGCTTCTTCGCCGTTATTTCTATATCCATGCATGGTTGAAATCAAATATATCCACTGCTGCTGTATTTTCTGGTACGTACGTAACGTCAGCATGTTGTCCCATATTAAAAGTAGTTCGGGCAAAATGTGATGCTCAAAGCTGGCAAAATAAAACGATTCCTCAAGGCGAATAAAATTACTCGGATCAGTGTTTAAACTCGAGTCACTCAAGTATTCGTTTCAGCTCTAAGACTAATAAGTATCATCGTCCAAAAGAATATGAGGAAAATTAATAGGCTGTCAAAATAACACTGCACTCCATACTGAGATCATCATTAGCCTTGTATCGCAAATCGTGTTGCAAGAGGAGACACCCATATGTTCTCACTTCAAGTGAAAACTACTGTTTTCCAACCTTTTTTAGACCAAGGCATGTACTTCACATTGAAAAACTTAACAAAAAAATATTTCAAAACGTGGATATGCAGTTTGATTTGATTTGGCACTATCTAGCAGAAAAGGATTTGATCAGCCGCTGTTTATCACCAGCTAAAATAGATCCACAAAAACTATTTGTTGTTGTAAGCAGTGTTGGGCACGTTACTTTAAAAAAGTAATTAGTTATAGTTACTCACTACTTCTTCCAAAAAGTAACTGAGTTAGTAACTGAATTACTCTATAGTAAAAGTAACTAGTTACCAGGGAAACTAACTATTTCCGTTACTTTAAAAAGAACTTGTTGTATGTCAAAGAATTTGAATTTTTCTGAGCAGTATTCGAGTCAATTGAATAGAGAAGAACAGACAGGTAGTTGTGTTATAGAACCTTGTAATATTTATTGCACATCACCAGCAACAGATTTATCCTACACTTAAAGTGCAACAAAATTAAACAGATTTCAATTGCTTATCACAGATGTCGACAAAAGCTTTGCCCCGGGACATAAATTACACTTTACATGCACGTTCTTTCCTTTAATTTCGACCAACTTGAAATAGTGTTTATATCTCCACCTCGTAAAGGACAAATTTTTTTCTGAATGCTCTGCAGTCATATCCCTCTGCATCTGTTTTGCGTGTGTGTGTTTGCCGCACGCGCTGTTCTGGTTTGTGTGTGAAAACACCGGCTCTGAAGTACGTGCGCTATTAGGCTCGAGCGCTTACTGTACGTCACAGAATGGGGGATCACGTGAGATTTGACAACAACGCAGCCATATTGGAAGCAGGTCTGGCTCACGGGACATTAAGCTTAAACTTGCCAGTTCGATAAAGAGACAAACTCATTACTAAGGCGAAGAACAGATATGTGATCAAACTTAAGGATGTGAACAATGTTGACCCTTACGAGCAAGCCGAAGACAAATGGAGTAAAGATGTCGACGGGCTTCCACAATTACGCGAAATGGACATTCTGCTGTATTTATTGTTTGGTGTATGTTACTAAACTCATCAGCGATTTCGAAATTTCAAATCGCTACTAATATACGAACAGTTTTGCTGCGGATGGGGGCAGGACTTGCACATTATGACCGTATCAAACGGCAACTCTGTTCTTGCAAAGGTAGGCTATGTGTGTTTACTATTTTCCTTGCCATGAACCTGAACGCACCCCAAGTCTTGGATCTCAAATAAACAGAGCAAAGTAGACTCGCTACGGCTGGTAGTTTCTTCAATTTATTAAAAGTAAGTAACGCACCGCTTTTGACCGTCAGTCACAGTAATGGCGTTGTAACGGCGGAAAACATAATTAATTAGACTACCCCGTTACTGAAAAAATAACGCCGTTATGTAACGGCGTTATTTATAACGGCGTTATTCCCAACACTGGTTGTAAGTATGTAATCCAAATATGGATTCATTCAATGATTCATTCAATAATTTATCAACAGCACATCTGTTAATCTCTGATGGCACACTAATGTTCTTTTTCACATTGATTAGAAATCGCTAATCTAAATAACACAAAAGTCCATCCAAAAGCAAATGCAGGACTTCCCATACAGCCAGTTAACATTTTTACATGTTACAATTTTCAACTGTTTTACCGGCACAGGCACACTAGGTTGCCTGAGAGCAATTTTATTTATCAGCCTTTGTGCGGTCGAGGAAAAAGAGGACAGAGGCAGCAGAGTGTGTAATATCTCTGATAAACAATTCCTTTCTATATTTTTGTGCTTATTTAGAAGAACGTGTGTATGTGTGAGTGAGACAAGTCTGCCTGTGTGTGCGTGTCGCCATTTGTGTGTGCGTAGTTGAATGACCCGTAAAACATGTTATTTTAGTTCTAAAGTAATGAGCTATGACTGCTGCTCCTCAGGGAGGCACGCCCCATCTACACAAACACACACATACGTACCGACGTCACTCTTGCCTTTCTTAAGGTTTTGCGTGGACAGACATCATAAATGTGCTTTAATTTTGCCTCTGGGAATACAAATGGGTGGGGGGGTGGAACTAGAGAAAACAACAGTTGTGTCTACGGGCTTCAGGGTGGTTGCTCACTGAAGTTCATAAGTGAGCATAATGGTTCTTCCAATGAAAGAAAAATCCAAGTGTTGCGCCAATACCATTTATTTGCGACTGTTTCCAATACCTGGTTGTGTGGTATCTGCTAGTACTGTGCTGATACTATGTGTAAAAAAACAAACAAAAAAAGTATAACCTATAGATGGATAGATAGATAGAGAGAGAGTGGAAAACACTTAGGTTCCACTTGGAGACCCCCAATGTGGCCAAATTTCAAAATTGTCCTACATGCATCTGTGATACATCATTGGCAAGCTTAAAATCTGGGGGAAGAAAAATTTTGAACAGGAAGGCACTTTTTGACACCTTAAAAGTAGGTCAAATCAGGTGAGTGAAATTTTTTTTTTTTACATTTTTGAGACCTTTGAAATTTTTGGACACCCATCCTGGCAACAGAGACTTCATAATACTGGTCCTTCTAAAGAAAATTAGCATATCCATGTTGTGATAAAGTTCATTATTTTCTGTAATGTACTGATAAACACGAGACTTTCATATATTTTAGATTCATTACACACAACTGAAGTAGTTCAAGCCTTTTATTGTTTTTATATTGATGATTTTGGCAAAAAAATCGAGAAAAACAAAAAATCCCTATCTCCAAAAATTTGCATATCATGAAAAGGTACTCAAAAGAAGTTACTAACCTAATTCTCTGAATCAACGAATTAACTCCAAACTCCTGCGAAAGATTCCTGAGGCTTTTAAAAACTACCAGCCTGGTTCATTACTCAAAACCGCAATCATGGGCAAGACTGCCAACCTGACTGCTGTCCAGAAGGCCATCATTGACACCCTCAAGCAAGAGGCTAAGACACAGAAAGAGATTTCTGAGTGAATAAGCTGTTCCCAGAGTGCTGTATCAAGGCACCTCAGTGGGAAGTCTGTGGGAAGGGAAAAGTGTGGCAGGAAACGCTGCATGACCAGAAGAGGTGACCGCACCCTGAGAAAGATTGTGGAGAAGGGCCATTTCCAGACCTTGGGGGACCTGCGGAAACAGTGGACTGAGTCTGGAGTAGAAACATCCAGAGCCACCGTGCACAGGTATGTGCTGGAAATGGGCTACAGGTACTGCATTCCCCAGGTCAGGTCACTTTTGAACCTGAAACAGCGGCAGAATCGCCTGACCTGGACTACAGAGAAGCAGCACTGGACTGTTGCTCAGTGGTCCAAAGTACTTTTTTTAAGATGAAAGCAAATTTTGCATGTCATTCGGAAATCAAGGTGCCAGAGTTTGGAGGAAGACTGGGGAGAAGGAAATGCCAAAATGCCTGAAGTCCAGTGTCAAGTACCCACAGTCAGTGCTGGTCTGGGGTGCCATGTCAGCTGCTGGTGTTGGTCTACTGTGTTTTATCAAGGGCAGGGTCAATGCAGCTAAATATCAGGAGATTTTAGAGCACTTCATGCTTCCATCTGCTGAAAAGCTTTATGGAGATTAAGATTTCATTTTACAGCACGACCTGGCACCTGCTCACAGTGTCAAAACCACTGGTGAATGGTTTACTGACCATGGCATTACTGTGCTCAATTGGCCTCCCAACTTTCCTGACCTGAACCCCATAGAGAATCTGTGGGATATTGTGAAGAGGAAGTTGAGAGACACCAGACCCAACACTGTGGATGAGGTTAAGGCCGCTATCGAAGCATCCTGGGCCTCCGTAACACCTCAGCAGTGCCACAGGCTGATTGCCTCCATGCCACGCCGCATTGAAGCAGTCAGGCAGTAAAAGGCTTGAACTACTTCAATTGTGTGTAATCAATCTTAAATATATGAAAGTCTAATGTTTATAAGTACATTACAGAAAATAATGAACTTTATCACAAGATGCTAATTTTTTTTAGAAGGACTAGTATGTTGACATGACATGCTATTTTCAAAAACTTAAAGTTCAAATATTTTCAAAACCAAAGTTGCTGCTGACCTAAAACCAAAACAGGCACCTACCTTAGCCATATGTGAGTTTCCATGAACAGCGGCATAAAAAAATTCAAAGTCGTTCCCTGAAAAAATCCCGATTATTTTTTTTATATAGGTATAACAAAACTTAAAATGGATATAAAATTCTCAGATTTTACACTAGATACACAAAAATCACCAAATGCAGATTTAATCACCTATATTTTCAGGATCAATAGCAATATTTAACATATCACATACTAAAAGGTTTTGCCCAAAATAGCAACTTTTTTTTTTTTTCAACAGCTAATAAATCACTCAATTTTCACATTAGAAACTTAATACTTGGGGAAAACATGCAGAATGAATTATAAATAATTTATAAATAGATTATTAATAAATCTGATATGCAATCACAACTTATTATAGAGTAGAATAGAATGCTTGTGAATAAATGCTTAAATCCTCGAATTTTTCATGAATATGAGATACTAAGAATAAAAGGCTCCATATCCATAAAGGGAACTTATAAATGTGGGTACATAACATTATATATCTATTTATTGTATTTAGCCTTGAAGCCTAGGACCTAGGCTTTATGATTTAAGCTTCGAATGTATCTAATACATCGATACCATCCCATAATAAGCTATCCAAACGGCAACAAGGGTAAAAAAGATCATGGACAGGATATTGGCAACCTCAGCCTAATACTTGGTAGCACAACCTTTCGACAAAATAACTGCGAACAACTGCTTCCGGTATCCATCAATTAGTTTCTTACAATGCTCTGCTGGAATTTTAGACCATTCTTCCTTGGCCAACTGCTCCAGGTCTCTGAGATTTGAAGGGTGCCTTCTTCAAACTGCCATTTTCAGATCTCTCTCTACAGGTGGTCTATGGAATTCAGGTTTGAACTTATTGCTGGCCACTTCAGAAGTCTCCACTGCTTTCTCAAACCATTTTCCAGTGCTTTTTGAAGTATGTTTTGGGTCATTGTCCTGCTGGAAAACCCATGACCTCTGAGGGAGACCCAGCTTTCTCACACTGGGCCCTACATTATGCTGCAAAGTTTGTTGGTAGTCTTCAGACTTCATAATGCAATGTACACGGTCAAGCAGTCCGGTGCCAGAGGCAGAAAAAGCAACCCCAAAACAACAGGGAACCTCAGCCATGTTTGACTGTGGGGACCGTGTTTTCTTTGAAGGCCTCGTTTTTTTCCTGTAAACTCTATGTTGATGCCTTTTGCCAAAAAGCTCTACTTTTCTCTTCCAAAATGTTTTTGGCTTTCTCAGGTAAGTTTTGGCAAACTCAAGCCTGACTATTTTATGTCTCTGGGTCAGAAGTGGGATCTTCCTGGATATCCTACCATGGAGTCCCTTTTCATTCAGACGCCAACGGATAGTACGGGTGGACTCTGTTGTACCCTCGGACTGCAGGACAGTTTGAACTTGTTTCGTTGTTAGTCGAGGTTCTTTATCCACCATCCGCACAATCATTCGTTGAAATCTATTGTCAATGATTCTTTTCCGACCACATCTAGGGGGGTTAGCCACAGTGCCGTGGGCTTTATACTTATAGATGACACTGTGCACGGTTGACACAGGAACATTCAGGTCTTTAGAGATGGACTTGAAGCCATGAGATTGCCCATGCTTCCTCACAATTTTGCTTCTCAAGTCCTCAGACAGTTCTTTGGTCTTCTTTCTTTTCTCCATGTTCAATGTTGGTACACACAAGGACACAGGACAGAGGTTGAGTCAACTTTAATCCGTTTTAACTGGCTGCAAGTGTGATTTAATTATTGCCACCACCTGTTATGTGCCACAGGTAAGTAATTGGTGCTGTTAATTACACAAATTACAGAAACATCACATGATTTTTCAAAGGGTGCTAATACTTTTGCCCGGCCCATTTTTGGAGTTTTGTGTAAAATAATAATGATTTTTCCCCCCCTCCCATTCTCTTTTGTGTTTTTTCATTGCAAACAAAATAAATGAAGACATTACTACCAAAATATTTGTAACAGCAATCATTTTCTGGGAGAAATTGAGCATTATCTGACAGAATTGCAGAGGTGCCAAAACTTTTGGCCAGCACTGTTAATACTTAGTTTTGGTATATTTGCGACAGTCAGCTTGACCTTATGATAGAAAACACACCAGTCATGGGACAAATAACACTTGAATGTCAACAACACCCCTAAACAGTTCAAGCAATTCAGAATGAACAATACACGAGACAAATCCTGCTTGTGCCATGAGAGCCGAAAGCTAATAATCCTCATTCTTTTCTTCTTACTGTCTGGCCAGTTGATGACCAAGCATCCAGCCAAGCGACTAGGCTGCGCTCCAGAGGGGGAGAGAGACATCAGGGACCACAGCTTCTTCCGCTACATGGACTGGGAGAAGTTGGAGAACAAGGAGGTGCAGCCGCCCTTCAAACCCAAAGCTGTAAGTTTGCCTCTTGGAAAGGAAGTACGGGTGCATTTTATATAATTACATATGGTGAAAAAGTCCTATATGTTTTTTCTCAGAGAGTGCAACTAGTACATTAAATTGCACTGAACGTTTTGGAATTTGCAATACTTGTCTGTGCCAAAATAGGTGTTCCAGCTTTTATAGCTAGATGATTGTGTGTAACAGTTTCACTTTTTGAAATGTCTGACAAAAAGCTTTTTCACCATATTCCAATTATTTGAGATGCACCTATGCGATCGAAAGGTAAAATGATAAACCACTGCCGTTTACATCCTCTCAACACTTAGCTCTCCTCTGTCATTGTTTGCTTCCTGTCTCTTCCCTCTCCTGTAAATGGGACAAGCATATGTAAGTCAGGACATCATGATCATGACAGGAATAGCGCGAGAATGTTTCGTCTTAAAAAGGCAGTAACGCATACAGTTCTAGGGTTCTCAACATTCGTGCATTGACCGTGTTTCTCTCGCCCGACGGCATGCAAAAAGATACAACTCGACCAATGTCATAATGTAAAAATGAATCTTTTAAGGGACAGTGTTTACTACTCAAAGGTTAACACTTAAAACCTTGAACCCTTTATAGAACATGTGTTTATTTTTGGTCATTTGAAAAAAATTAAATACATGGAGTCCTCTGGTTACAATGTCCTCAACCTACGATGTTTCGACGCCCGTGCCTCGACCGCCATTAAGTCCCCTGCAGTTTTTGCTTAGCTAGTGCATAGTGCTTGACAGTGTTTGTGTGCCGGGAGACAGGCTGCAACAATTGATCAAATAAAGCGATTAAAATTGATTAATAAATTTGTTGCCAATGAATTTCATAATCAATTCGGTACCGTTTCGGTCCTTGTTTGTGTATAATTTGAGGCTGCGCGTGCCAGTGATTAGAGGAAGAGAGAGAGAGTTCACTGCTACACTCAGGTTGGGTTGCTGAATAAAAATTATCTCATTCCCTCATTCCTTTTTAGAAAGGAACCGCTCACAAACGCATTCATATAACAGTTCAGAGTCTCCTTACAACACAAACTCCCATTCAAACTGTAAATTGTCATACAAGAGAGTGTGCTTTGCTCACAAGACAAAATATGTGAATCAGTAGCACTTTTTTTGAATGAACAGGACTTTTGTCTGATTTCTGTACTGAGAAATTATTTTTGTTTTATACACAGAACATTTATTGAAAACAAACAAATTTTATCTACTTAAAACAGTGCAGTTGTAGACTATAGTTAAATCAGGAAGCTGTAATAAAATGTCATTTTTAAAGGAAATAGTCATCCATTTTGTCTTCATTATTACTTACAACATGCCTAAAACAACTTCAGGTTAATTTGTGAAGAGAATTGAAAAAAGTGATATTTATCCGATTAATCGATTGTTTAATTAATTGTCCGATTAATCGGTTATAAAGATAATGGTTAGTTGCAGCCCCAGCCGGGAGTCCGATTGCCATTTTCACCCTGTTTTTTTCACATTATGGCTACAAAGAAGAAAGCTGGGTCTTCTAGGTTCAGCCCCCCCCCCCAAAAAAAGCAATTACCGTGGAAACAAAGTTTAACATAATTTTTAAAAAAAACGGCGAATGGGGAGACACTTATGAACATCAGTAAAGATATGCTGTGTTCAAACCAAAATTAAAATGTTGCGCGAAAACGCCTTAATCGTCGCCAAATGGAGTTTGGTGTTCACACAGACCTTCCGTCGCCATCAAAGTCGAAAAACATCCAGGTCACGTTACCTAAAATAAGGACAGTAATGTAATGAATTGGTTCACATGTATGCTTCCGGTTGCATTGTTGATGTGTCAAGGGCCTTGTTTTCAGGGCTGTCCCTAAACGCACCGCGTGTCTGATTGGCGTGAGAGAGGGAAGGGTGGAGAAGTGCTTTCGTAGTCATGTTCCGTGCTTTGAAGTGGAAGTTCATAATTTTTTTACATTAGGCTTAATCTTCGAGTTAGCGGGCTTTAGTTAGTTGGTGGAGTTGATTTCAACAAATTCCGTTTCGTTTGTTAGTTATTTGTTTGTTTCAGGTCTCTGGAGTGGCTAAACGTAATTCATGTCATTCTGCAGGCCTATTTTTTAAATGGGTAGTACGACCCCAATGAAGATGAGTGCTTTGGTTGCTCCTTCTCACGCTGCATTCGAGGAAGACGGGAAGTCGGACCTATCCCGCTCAGAGGGTACCAGTTGCGACCATAAAGCATTCCAAGCGAATGTAAACAGCAAAGAAGGCTGATCGCCTCAAGTTGTTTTTTATTTTGGCCTTCAAAAGACATTTGGACGTCCAGCAAACCTTCTCATAAGCCAAAACTCCTCATAAGCGATCAAATAGTGGAGGCGTACTAATGATATTTTTCTAGATCAGAGGTTGGAAACTCTGACTTCCCATCTTCCTCGAATGCAGCATCAGTCTGCTGAGTTAACTGACGGCCGCCAACATAGCAAAATGTGCATTTAGAGGCTGTGCGAACATACAGAAGAAACGGGCAAAGAAAGGTTTCCACAAATTCCCTGTGAAGAACGAGGAAAAATACAACCCCTAGCAAAAAGGATGGAATAACCAGTCTCGGACGAGCACTCACTCAGACATTTTATTATGTAGAATAAACTCCGATAAGAAGCTTGAAAAAATAATGAAAAAGTTCAAAAATGCAACTCCTTGGCATTCGGAAACACTAAAAGAAATGAATAAAAAACATTGTGGTGGTCAGTAAATATTACTTTTATAGAGCGAGTGCAGGGGAAAAAATATAGAATCACTCCATCTCCATTTTGAGTAGAAAATACAAACACACCCAGTCAATTTCCTTTCCTTAATTTGGGCCCTGCCTCAGATTAGATCTGCTCGTTAGTCAGCAGTTAAAAACAGTGCAGTTATCACACTTTGGAGGGCTGCTGGACAAAGTGGATTCACAAAAATCATGGCTCCAACAAGAGAGCTGTCTCTTGAGACCAAGGAGAGGATTATCAAACTTCTTGAAGAAGTTAATGCTACACGTATGGTTGCCAAAGATGTGGGCTGTTCAGTCAGCTTCAGTAAGCTGAAGTTAAGCGTACTGGTAGACCGAGGAAGTCATCCAAACGTCAAGACAAACAACTAAAGGGCATATGTCTTGAAAACAAGATGTACAACAAGACAAATAAAGAAATGTGAGGATGCTGGAGTCAAGGTATGTGACGGAACTGTGCAAAATTGCCCAAAGGAAATCATTTTCCAAGATGACAATGCATCATGCCACAGAGCCAAAACTGTTAAAGCATTCCTCGGAGAAAGACTCGTCGAGTCAATGTCATGGCCTGAAAATAATGTCAACCCTATTGAAAATCTGTGGTCAAAATTGGGAAATAAATGGTCCACAGCAAGGCTCCGACCTGCAAAGATGATCTGGCAACTGCAATCGAAGAGAGTTGGCACCAAATTGATGAAGAATACTGTTTGTCACTCATCAAGTCCATGCCTCAGGGACTGCAAGCTGTCATAAAAGCCAGAGGTGGTGCAACTAAATACTAGAGATGTGTTTCATTGTTATTTCTTTGTTTGTTTCTCATGATTCCATATACTGTATTTTTCCTCAGAATGGAGTGATTCCATTTATATTTCCCTGCACTTGCTCTATAAAAGTAACATTTACTGACCACCACAATGTTTTTTATTCATTTCTTTTAGCACTTTTGAACTATTTCATTTTTTTTTTTCAAGCTTTTTATCCGACTTTGTTCTACATAATAAAATGTCTGAGTGAGTCCTCGTCCGAGACTGGTGATTCCATACTTTTTGCTAAGGGTTGTATAAACTGGTCACTTGCTGCTGGCTACGACACGAAAAAAATCAGCGGTGAAAAAAAAAAAATGATGTGATATCACTCTGCCCTGCTCCTCTGCAGAGCTTCTGGATTACAAAAGTTGCTGTTCATACTGCAATTATTGACATGCAATGGTAATTTTTAATAACTTTATCCTGAAAACATAGCCAACACTATTGATTGCATGGGTCATCGATGATTTTCTTGTGTGCATATGTTGGTTTTTTATTGGCATACTATAATGCTGCCATCGACCCGCGCTAGCTTACCCACTCCGGAGCCCTGAAACTAACAAATAACTTGCAAACGAAACGGAATTTGTTGAAATCGACTCCACCAACTAACTAAACCCCTGCTAACGCGAAGATTAAGCCTAAGGTAAAAATCCTGAACTTCCGCTTTCGGTTGCAAATAAATCATTAAAAACCCTAACTCTCTGTCCACTTCTCAGCAATAAAGGAAAGTTCAGTCTTATTTTTTTTTTGTTATTATATTGTGTTTTAATTTTTTATATTAAGTATTTTCACTTAAATTTAAACTTTAACAGTGAAATCCGACCAGTGTTGTCAGTAACACGTTACATATGATTACGTTCTTTCAGTAGCGAGCAATCTGACGCGTTCATTTTTCCAAGCCAGTAGTCTGATTAAAGTTAGTTTCCTTAGTGCCTGCGTGTTACTATTTTGTAGTTGCCTCACAATGTATGTAGAATGAAGAATACTGTAGTCATGTACGAAGAGCATTTGAATAGAAAATACTGCTCTTGAGTTTGGGAGTGACATCACGTCTCACGTTTTCTCATTTGGAATAAAACGGGTCACGTGTATTACCATGCTGTTTGAATGCTGTCTGCTGCGGCGGTCAACAACATAGCCTCGCTGCCTCGTTAGAATGCTAACAGTGAAAGGTAGGAGATATACCACAAACAGCTGCATTTGCTCACTGGAAATACAGCCATTACTTCACATTTTTGTCAAGTAAAGATGACAAAAATATCTCAATAAGTTGCACACTTTGCGCTGGCTCAAAAAGATTGTCAACCGCTAAAAACTCGACATTCAATTCAACAAGAAAAGCACTTGGAAATACAGCACAAGGCGACAAAACTCAAAACAAAGCCTATAGGTAAGGAGACAGCCAGCACTTCTACAGTTTGTAACCAGCCTTTATTTACATTTAATAGAGTTTGTAATCATAAGTGGAGTTTTACTTTTGTGGGACTGGGGCCAAACATGTTGATGACTATGAAACAAAAAAAGTTTTGACATTTTTGCGTTTTATATATTTTTACTACCATTGTAAATTCTCACTGAAGACATCAAAACTATGAACGAACATGTGGAATGGCAAAAAAAAAAGTGAAGTTGTTGTTGGTAGCGTTTGAAAGCTTAGGTTTAAAGAAATTCTAAATATCCATCTTGCCTCCTCTGGTGTAGTTTTGGCTAAGCAAAGCAATGTTAGTCTCTAAAGTGCTAGTCACATGATCTGTTCGAAAAATGATTTTGACCTATTATGAAATACGTTGTAGGATTCTTGTTCATTTCATTAATTAATGTTGTTTTATTGCTTTACAACTTTTATAGACAACATTTTAACAGCTAGGTTTTTATTATAAAGGGGAAGTTCAGAATTTTTGACATTAGGCTTGATTTTGGAGTTAGCAGGGGTTTAATTAGTGGTTGGAGTTGATTTGAACAAATTCCGTGCAGTTTGACAGTTATTTGTTAGTTTCAGGGCTGCGGAGTGGCTAAGATAGCGCGAGTCAATGGTGGTTAAAATCAACTCCATCGACTAATTAAACCCCCACTAACTCAAAGATTAAGCCTTATGTGAAAAATTCAGTTACATGCAATGACATTTTTCTGTTGTCATTTTTATGTTGAGGCAGCAAAAGGAGAAAAATTGTTTTAAAAGTAACTGATAAGTTACTTTTAAAGTAACTTAGTTACTTTGATAATAAAGTAATCAATAACGTAACTAGATTCCTTTTTTGAGGTGTAATCAGTCGTCAGTAATTATTTTTTTTAAGCAATCCATAACGACACTGAATCCGACCTAGGAGGAAATGTGGGTTACCTCTCTAGCATAGTACAGAACTTGTTTGTAACTCGAGGACTCCCTGTAATTAGCACTTATTATTATTATCTATCATATTTGTATATGTCTTGATATCTAAAGGCGGAGCCGGCGGCGTCATTCACAGGCAAACGTCTTGCATCAGTTTTGACCAAATGAGTTTATCTGACGAAGAAGCACAGCCCACTTGCACTGGGTGCAACTAGTTTCTGTCAACTGAGGTCAGTTGGAGTTTAGACGAATCCTCCGGGGAAAAGGTGAGAGGATACTAGTCAGACAGAGTGACCTAATTCAAACTTGTATTTGTGTCTAATCTTTTTTTTTTTTTCTCACTACAATAATGTTTTGTTGGATCAGAACGAGAAACATGATGATGTCATTGTGACTCACACACATGCAGCATTATTATGCGTACACATACTCACGCAGCCTGAAGCCTCACTGCTGATGAAGGGTGTTTCTAGCTTGTCGGGTTTTTACGCGGCTGTCTTGACCTGCTGCTTTCCGTGTGCGCGATGTGTCCTTTTTTATTTGTCCTTGCCTGTTTGACTTTATGATTGTACAGTACGTGTGCGTATCACTGCAATATGTGAGGAACCTTTGTGTGCATTTGAATGTGTATGTATTTTCTATGAATGTGTTGTTGAACGGGTATTTATTCATGTTTTTCTGCAAGTGTGCGAGTCTTGAAAATTTTTGTCATTTGCTGCTGTCCGCTGAGAAGCCGAATATTTCTTTTCATCATTACTATTTACCATTGTAACTACCGGTGTTCCTCATGGACTGGGGAAGTGAGGTCTGTTTTGGGGGAAATTTGGGTGACTTGTATGGGCATTTAGTGTTTTTCTTCTTAATGCTATGTTTTAGGTAGGTGTGCTACTGAAACAACACACGTTGGTCTCAGTGCAGTGCTGTACGATATGGAGAGAAAAAAAAGTCATGTTATGGGCCATTTTATATCACGATATCGATTTGCCATCATATAATACATTTTCAAGGACTTGTGGGTGAGAATTGTACAATAATTATGACAGCTACTCCCCTACTGACTTTTTTGAACTGACATTAAACTGACCTGCCACAAATGTGAAATGACTCAAGTAGTGCTGCAACCTAAAACTATCCAGTGTAAAAAGAAGCAGCACCGTAGCATCTAGTTATTCTCACACGTAAATACAGTATATCTAATCATCTACTGATACTTGTGACTAATGGTTTTCACTATTAAACCCTTATAAAACCTGAAACATGAAGCAATTGTCAGAAAATCACAAAATTTGAAAAATAAGGTCTTAGCGGAACCTTTTTTTCAAATTTGTAAAAAAAAATAATAATAATAATTAAAAATCAAAATGATTATGTGCAATAAGTGCTCTAATATCTATAACCCTTGCTAAATCCTGATTTTTTTTTCCTCGTAGAACCTGCAGATGCACGTGTTGACTTGCATCCATCCTTTTTTTTTTTTTTTTTTTTTTTTTTTTTGAGAAAGAAATTTCAGAATTCTGAATTAGTCTCAAAACCATAACATTCTAAGTGTATCGAATGTGATAGATATGGCTATAAAGGTTTAAGACTGCAGGACATTAAGTAAGCATAATACAGGGTGGGGCAGAGCAACTTGCTTATTTAAATTTGGTGCCATAAAGCGATGGTTGCTCTGAGGATGGTAGGGATGTACTTATTTGAGAGGGTGGGTCTTAAATTTTGGCTCTTAAAGTGCGTTATTTATTTTGTGTTTATTTTTCAGGAACCCCCCTAGTGAGCATAATGGAGTGGACGAAGTTGGAACGTGCTTTCGCAGTTGAGGCATTTTTTTCAAGCGTGGAATATAATCACGTGGATTAAATTCCTGCACCCTAGCTAATTTGTAGGGAATGAAATTTGAATTCTTCATGAAGGATTTGTCTCACAGAATGAGCAGACAACCCCTAGAGCAGATGTGTATTTGCGGGCAGACCGTCGGGGAGATCTCAAAACAGATTGTCTCACCGTGTCAATGTTTTTGGGTGACCTTGCTGTTCGTGGGAGGCCAGGTTTCTTTATATTTACATTACCTATTTCCCTTGTTTACCAATAAAACAATCAACTGCCGGTCAGGAACACGAACATGGGCGGGGGGGGGGGGGGGGGGAGCAATATTAAAATGCCTACAGAATGCACGTTGCATTGCGATGATTGAGCGACCGCTTGAAAAAATGCCTCAACAGCGAAAGCGCGTTTCAACTTCGTCCACTCCATGATGCTTACTGGGGTTCTTGAAAAATAAACACTAAATTAATAACGTACATTAAGAATCAAACTTTAAGCCCCAGCCTCTCAAATAAGTCCATCCCTACCATCCTCAGAGCAACCATCGCTTCAGGGCGCCAAATTGAAATAAGCAAGTTGCTCTGCCCCACCCTGTATCTTTAATAAGAATGAATGTTGATATTGGAATAAATTATGTTTTATTTATCCTGTCTGGATTATATGTTGCTATTTTCAATTGTTTTGCATGCATTGCTCACATACAGTTGGCATGGGGAGCTAATTGGCTAAATATTGAATGTAGATAGGGATATCTGTAGGCCTGTTAGTGCAACTACTATGGCAGGGTTCACTAAATCCGGACCTCGGTGCCAATTTTCCTGTCGTGTTTTCCACGTCTCTCTCCCCTAACACACCTGAATCAAATGATTATGTCATCAGCAACCTCTCCAGAAGCCTGGTAATGATCCGGATTATTTCGATTCAGGTGTGTTGGAGGAGGGAAACATGGAAAACACGACAGGAAAAGTGGCACCGAGGTCCGGATTTAGTGAAACCTGTACTATGGCATATAGAATCTCAAAATATAGCAAGTCAGCGCAAATTGGATGCAATCTTCTGGATAAAATGTGCATTGCAGAAACCGTTCTATTCATGACAATAATGACGATGTACATGTAAAATGTCATTCGGTTTTCTATTGTTTTGGCGATATAAGTCGTCATATCGTACAGCACTCCTTGATTGTATAGTACGGTGTAAGTGTATTTTCTTCGCAGTATATGAAGGTATGATGATACAAGATGAATACATTATCTATGTGTGAAAACCACTTTCACAGAACACCTGTGGTGTGATCTGGTACAAAAGATTCACATGTAATTCAGCAAGCTACAGTATACGAGTATATACTGTCTAGTGTATGTTTTGGTCGTCAGTTGTTGCTGTAATTTGTGTAAATCCAGCACAGCAGGTTCCAAGTGGTGGACCTGCAGTATAAGTATAGTGCAGATGTATGACTGTTGACATTATTTAGAGACTGCTGTTGACCAATCAAAATGATTGGTGCATAACATGTGTATGACTTCTAGTAAACCAGCAGCCTTTTGAGCGTGAGGCTACTGGACCCGAAAGCCGACTGACTGGTTGGCTTTTTGACTCCCACAACTGTTGAATTTCCTCTTCACTTCAACTTATTATTACTGTTCCAATGTCTACAACTGTGGGCCCATCCATAAATGTATTGTCAATCACTTTATCCTTCTCAACATAGCATTCCATCTAGCCTTATTCTATTTGCATTATCTGTTCATGCATCAACCCATTTGTCCACCCATTCTCACATTTTTATTTGTCCACCTCTCTGTGTTGAAGGTTTAATCATGTTTTATTTGCATGCTCACAGGCTCAGTCTCAAATGAAACCTGCCCTGCGGTGTACTGTACCTTTTAACTGAAAAAAGTAATGAATATGAACTGACAGGCATGATTTGAATACAATAAGGGGGAGATCACTTCATTCTAAATTGCACCCTCAATAGGGCAACATTTTCCCATCTGGGTTCCCAAACAGGTTAAAAGGCAAGTAATTAGCTGAAAATACAGTTTGACCTCGGTGTATTTCGTATATTTCCCTAAACTATAAACACAGTGGCTTCATTTCATTTCGCCTTCAGAGAAACACAGATTTAATGAGTTTTGGAGTTTTCCTTCGGGTGACGTTGTCAGAGGATATCGTATCCTTGTTTTCTTAATTAAAGCTAAGCGCAGTGATGGAGACACGCACACACACACAGAAAATAGCTCGTCTTAAAGCCCTCATGAGGCCTGCTGTTGGGAAAGTATCATTTTTTAAGTTAATAACTTGTTTCATGCACTTAGAGGGCGACACACCTCCTGGGCTTAAAGGCTTTTTGGGAGGGTCTTCATGGTCAAACTGAGAAAGTTAAACAAAGTAAACAATAACTTTTCTTGTGAACTCTCTTAAATGGGCTTTAATACGTTTAATAGTATTGAAAATACAGTCAATTTAGAAATAGAAAGTGAACTGTGACTCTGAGTACACCGCCGCAGGGTGTTTGAGACTTTAGCATCTTTGTTATGTTTCAGAATGAAATTGAATAAGTTTCAAATATTTGGTAAATATGAACCCACATTCCTGATGTGTGCTGGGATTCATCTTGGTGATCTTGAATCACTTTGTATAGTGGTACCTTGACTTACACTGTGAGGCAGGAATTCACTGAATTGAATTATGAGCGATCTACTGATACAACAACCCTGGAGTGAAGTAAACAAACAAGGATTGCGTGAGTTGCTAATGTATTTTTTAGCTATTTATTAAACGCTACAGACTCAAAAACACAAATACAAAATTTAAAAAATGCTCACGAGGAGCACTAACAATGAATTCACTTTTTATTCATTCATTTTTAATACATTAAAAGCACGTAAACAGTAATGTTTTAGGAGTCTTGACCAGACTACTGACATTTCAATGCACTATAATTGGAAAAATTTATTTAATTTACAAGTAATTTCGGTAACAAGCTTGGTCTCCGAATTAGTTGAACTTGTAAATTAAGGTACCACTGTATTCTGGAGTGATCCAAATTCAAAGAGTGTGTTAAATGAAGCAAAGCTCAAAGTAGCAGCACCTATTTGAAACCATGTTCAAGTGATGTCATCTCACTCCCTACCTCAACCTGCCACTCCCCCTTCTTTTGTTTCCCTGCCCTTTATCCATCCGTTCTTGCCCACCCCACACTCTCCCCCCTCCTGATCCGCTCTCCTGCCCCATCCTCCTCAACAGTGCGGACGGGATGCTGAGAACTTTGACCGTTTTTTCACGCGCCACCCACCTGTGCTGACCCCGCCCGACGAGGAAGTGATTCAGAACCTGGACCAAGATGAATTCCAAGGATTCTCTTTTATCAACCCAGAGTTCCCTGGAAGCGCTCCTAATGCCCCTCTTGCCGAGCAGGCTTGATTCAAGCTCATTCATATTGGATGTTGGGACACATACACACTTACAAACAGTACATATGTATCTCTGCTGGTATCAACTCTGCAACCAGAAACATTCCAACCCAGACAAAAACCGTTAACGATCAAGTAATATGATACAAACACAGATAACACATTTTTTGTTTACACTGCAGCAACAATTCATTACGAATTTAAAACAACAACATAACTTTGCTTTGGGAAAGTCTGTTTAGCTCAGTGCTAACAAACAATTCAAAACACTCTAGATGGGCCAAAGATAGATAAAGAAAACTATTGATCACAGCTGGTGGAGCAACACTTACCGGCATATTTTCTTCTCCTCTGTGAACAATGACGTGTAGTGTGACCATCACTACTGCCCCCAGGTGGCTAGGGCGCGTATACCTTAAGGAGCAATGCAATGGCCATTGAAGTGATGCGAAAAAGAATAATAAACTGTTTAATTCTAACTGGTATTATTTATTAGGGATGTCCCCAATCCAATCACATCATTTTCAAAGGCTTGGAATCAGGAAAAAAAGATCAGGTTTTAAAAACTGATTATTTTTTTAGTAATAACTATTGGCTGCAAGTGACGATGATAAACATCCAATCTATTTTGACTGGGAGGGTTAGCATCCAGCCCCTCTGTCAAACTGGATTGGATGTCTTTCACCGTCAATGGCAATTATGCTTGCCCAGTTGTTATTAATTAGTCTATAACTATGTCAATGGGAGTGAATGAGTTAAGGGCTACAAACAACAAATTTTGTATACTACATATACAGTATATATATAATATGTACACAGCTGAAACTTATATAAAACCAAGAGAAAATGTCCAGCGACAGCAAAAACAAGTCACAACCAAGATAGCTCAATTTATCACATTGGATGACCAACTTTGTTTTTATGTAAGTTTATGTAAAACAAGATATTTAAACGCAATTGGTTTGCAGCCTTATTTACTTATGCAAAATGGATTTTTGTGGGAAAAATTATGAATTCAAAACCTTTGCTGTACTATATACCTTAGGTCGACCGATATGGGATTTTCAAATGTCGATGTCTAAAAATGTTTTTACCCAATTACTCATATCCAAAGCCGATATTTGAGGCCGATATACTTTTTTGCTTTTTTTTTTTATTTTTTTTTTATGCACGTAGATCATGAAAGGCAATTTAAAAATTGCTCGAACAGCTTCAAATTTACAATGATTACTTAAGAATAAACCAGCAAACGCTTCTTACAAATAGACAGACTCAGCAAGAACAGTACATTATTTTTAAGTAATTAAACCCACCAGGAATACACGATGAGATGTAAACATGTGAGAGTGCGTTTGAGAGGATGCTCGCCATGCTAAAGCTAATGCTAACGCAAATGCTATGCTAACTAGAGGTGTGCGAAATTTCCGATTCTTAGATTATTCGCGACTCCGCCGTGGAAGATTCGAGAATGATTCTCAAACATCCAAATTCCGATTATTTGAAATATGCCAAATAAAGCGGAACTAAAACACAGTCAGCGCGGTGTTACTGGCATCGCCAAGGGGCCGCTGTCCCCTTCAATATGACCGGCTTTATCAATTTGGAGGGAAAGGGAGAGAGGCAGGCAGGTGTTACGAGAGTTGCGTGGGACCGCCGTGTTAAGTAGCTGGTTTTGTGTTTTCGTTAATTAAATAAACCGGACGTAGGAGCGACGACGAACGAGCCAGGGAAATCGCCGGTCCACTCCCTACCACGGCTCGGAGTTGAGAGCACCGCAATTGCCAAAAAGTGAAGATTGGCAACAGCGGTCTTCGGGACTCAACGAGGGACGGACAGACAGGAAACATCATGCTCAACTCATGCCACTAGATAAAAAAACAATAATACCTGCCTGCAGCCAACAGTCTCTACAAACTACGCCCACATAATGCTACGGTAGATATCACATGTATATAGAACTAGATGCAAAATGACAGATTCGGTGATGTTAGCACATGTCATAGAAAACTAGATGCGAAGTGACAGACTCGCCGGCGTTAGTAGACAGCCGCCATCTTAAAGCAGTAGACTGTTGTAGCAAACCTTCCGAGCGAACCTATTTAACTTTTTATCTAAAATACTCCTAAATTGGCAAAATCTTGACTTGAATCTATCTTTAAATGATGAAAAAGTTTTATAACTTTCACATGACGAAAGTAGACAGAAGGGAAATTACTGAATAACGGGAGCAATTTTAACAACTTTAACGGTTGATTCACAACATTAAATTAATTGAATATAGTTTAAAGCTGCTGATAGAGAATGGGGGACTTGAGTATTTTATTTACTGTTTTGAACTGTTAGACTGCTGATAGAGAATGGGGGACTTGAGTATTTTATTTACTGTTTTGAACTGTTAGCTTGATATTGAAATAAGTTTAAGCCTGAGAGGATTTTTTGTTTAACAATTTTTGTAACTAATGTACGAAACATTAAAAGAGGCTATTAGCTGGGGGGTTGGGGGGATGCATCAATAATCGATTTATAATCGAATCGTAGCCTCTGAATAGTTATCGAATCGTTTGGCGCCCCAAGATTCCCACCTCTAATGGTCACGCTACAGGTGACATTTAGAGCGTAAGGATCATCCAGTAAACACCTTAAAAGGCTAAAGCGACATTGCATATTCTCGCATGCAAGATAAAAAAAATCTTACAATATTTACAAAACAGGCAAGCCTGTAGCAGCTTGCTGCAGGATCTTTCCAGAGTCCTACTGTCAGTCAGCTGCGGCCACAGTTGCCCACACAGATGCCTGATCAAAATCCTTTTTCATTAGCTTTTTTTTTTAATGTTGGATGTTGGAAAAAAGTCCATGTATCGACCTGATATATCGGCCGGCTAATATATATCAGTTGACCTCTACTACATACCCTTACATGGCTTTAATTTTGATATAGCTTTGTTCAAAAAGACATTTGGATCTGCTTTATTTGCCTTCAATACATTTCCGTGGTGTTGTATCAGGACTCGGAATTCGGTAAGAGCTGATCCTCAAAACCAAGTCACTCGAACTCGCATGCAAAAATGTGATTGGGGCATCCCTACATTGTATCACAAAAGTGAGTACACCCCTCGCATTTTTGCAGATATTTAAGTATATCTTTTCATGGGACAACACTAACTAAATAACACTTTGACAAAACGAAAAGTAGTCTGTGTGCAGCTTGTATAATAGTTCATTTATTTTCCCCTCAAAATAACTCAAAATATAGCCATTAATATCAAACCCCTGGCATCAAAAGTGAGTACACCCCTTAGAAACTACGTACATCCCTAAATTTCCAAATGAGTACTGCTTGTCAAGAAAGCCCGCCCGTCTCATCAGACCGTAGGATATGGTTCCAGTAATCCATGTGCTTTGTTGAAATGTCTTCAGAAAACTGTTTGCGGGCTTTCTTGTGTACTGTCTTCAGAAGAAGCTTCCTCCTGGGGTGACGGCCATGCACACCAATTTGATGTAGAGTGCGGCGTATGGTCTGAGCACTAACAGGCTGACCTCCCACCTCTTCAATCTCTGCAGCAATGCGGACAGCACTCCTGTAACATGTCACATGACATTTTGGAGGGAAAATGACAAGCAGTACTCAATTTGGACATTTCGGGATCAACGTAGTTTCTAAGGGGTGTACTCACTTTTGTTGCCAGGGGTTTAGATATTAATGGCGATACTTTGAGTTATTTTGAGGGGAAAATAAATGAACTCTATTATATAATCTGCGCACAGACTACTTTTCATTGTGTCAAAGTGTCATTTTTGTCAGTGTTGTCCCATGAAAAGATAGAAATATCTGTAGAAATGCGAGGGGTGTACTCATTTTTGTGATACTGTAAACTAGATAGATAAAATAGATAAAGATAGATAAAATACAACATTATAGATTATATTTTTTCATGTAAAGAAAAATACAATTTTAATGTTTTTTGGGGGGTGCCGTAGTCTGGACTGAATAAACCTTTCCCTTAATTTCAGTGGTTCAAGGTGATATTGAGTTAAGAATATGGTCACAGCATCATTCTAGCTACTTTAAAGCTGTGCTCCTAAATTCTTCAAGCTACGGTAATTTCTTAACCCATTTCAACCCGCCGGTCACAATAGTGACCAGAAAACAATATTTTTTTAAATTATTTTTTTCTTTATTATTGATCACTGAAAGGGGCAACCCGGTTTGGTAGTTTGCATGTCTGGGGAAAATTCGGGATAAAATGGGTTAAGACTACTGAAAACAAGGCGGAGGGGTTGTTTGTGCTGCAGTTTAAGCTTGCAACATGCAGTGTGAACAAACTGTGTTAAATAAATGACAAGAGAGATACACTTAGAGCAGAACACAAATATACATGAGTGCAAAAAAAATAACATGGCAGCATACAGAGCATTTTATGTTCTCCCCCATCTCCTTCCTTGACTCTTCAAGCACGCTCTTGAGTTTGGCTTCCAATTCTGGCGTGCTCCTTAAAGCGTTGATATTAATCTTAGCGTCTGTATGTTTATTCTTATCTATAATTGGAATGTTTGACCTTCTCGTGCATGAGTTTCTATATCAGTACTACATCAATAACTTGGACTTGACGCTGTATTCTACCTTCATGCCCGCAGACATTGGTTGATGAGTTGTGTGTTGCTTGGGGATCATGATGGTAAAATATGGTTTGAATAGTATTAGGTGGACTAGAAGCTCCTTTCTTTGTGTTTGACAAAAGCATGGCTCCGATACTTGTTTAAAAATTATATACTGCGTGTGAATGGATGAAAATACTCTTTGCATGCCTGACCTCCTAACGCCATGCCTGGCTGCTTGGCCCTATGCTTGTGTTTGTTTGGATGGCCAAAGGCTCCATATTGCTTCATACGGAGTTCTATCTGACTTGTTGCTTCACATCTGGTGGAAGAGGAATGAAAGGAAAGCAATTTGAATGAGCGTTTGCACGTCATTTTGCTGAGGTGGAAGCACCAGGGAGGTTTTGATGTGTTGTGACAATTCGTCGTGTTGCCTAGCGACTGAACTTAAACTCCCCGGCTCACAAAAAGCTGACGTTTTAATGCCATGTTTGCATGTGGAATGAAGGTGTCCGCTCAAAATGCAGCAGCAAAGAATAACAACAACAGGTCACAGAAGCAGACGAATGTTCGTCTTTTATGTTTTGTTAAACTTAGATAGCAATAATCTTGTGGATAGAAAGTCACATTTGTCAGTGAAACGGCAAACTGCCGAGAAAAGACACATTCCTTTTTTTTTTTTAGCTCCACCAACTCATGCTTACTTGAATAACTTAATCTCATATCATGCAGCACCATGTTTTCCATATCTGAAGCTGATTAGTCACTTCTCACAGATTTTTTAAAGGTATAGAGGCTTTGTTTTCATTGACAGACCATCCAACTGACTAGCCACAACATTAGATACACATGCACAATCTCGTATTTTGGATTTTTAAAAATGATCAGAGATGTTATTATGTTGACATTTGAATGGCTAGCAAACAGGACCAAGGTAAACCCCAATCCTAGCTCAAGTTAGCTGGGAATGGCACCAGCTCATCAGTGACCCAAATAGATAAGGACAAGCGCAACGGAAAATGCATAGATGTGTACGGTTATGGGTGTATACTATTTCGTATGGAAGCCTATCGTATGGAAACCTCATTTAAGTGAGTTAAGACCAGGGCTATCCATAAAAAAATGGTGGTGTAATTTATAAATGCAAATGAGTGATGCACAATAATACATTTTTCAACCGATATCGATAATCGATAATTTCCTGGCCCTTCCACCCGATAACCGATAATGTCACGCCGATAATTCTTTTCAAATATGTATATAAAATGTTAAAGTATACAAAGATCAAATGTTACTGTGCAAAAATGTAATTTAGTGCTATTTTTTTCCACATCAAATGTAAACAAGTAGTAAATTCCAACATCCTACAATGGCAATGACATTTTGTAATGGTAAGCTTTTGGCAACAATTACTTAGAGAGTAAACACCCAAGTTGCACAAAAATGCCTTTAAAAGTAAGCCTTTCCTAACATATATCTCATGACTACACTACAAAAACACCTCCTTAAAACTAGCAGAATTGGACAAAACTGTTGATTGCGCACATTTGGAGGCTAAATCAAGTATATAATTATCGGATTGCATTATCGGTTGAATTTCGTTTTATCTGGATTATCTGTGTGACGTCATAATTGCCATTATCGGCCGATAATTATCGGTGACCGATATTATCGTGCATCTCTAATGCAAATTTTAGAAACAAAGCATTAAAGACAACAGACTCTAAAGCAGTGGTCTCCAAACTATTCCACATAGGGCCGCGGTGGGTGCAGGATTTTGTTCCAACGAAACAAGAAGACATTCTTGCACCAATCTGGTGTCTTACAAGCAGTGTTGTTTTTGGTAGCCCTTTTAATTTTTGTCTTGGTCTTAATACTTTTTAGTCTTAGTCATATCTGCGTCATTTCAAAATGTTTTCGTCTCCGTCTAGTTTTAATTGACAAAATCTCATACAAATTTAGTCTAGTTTTAGTCGAAACTTACGTGAAATGTTTTCGCCTGTAAAATTCAAAAGTTTTAGTCCAAAAATAAAGGATTTCAACAATTTCAATTGAACATAGACAAGCACGTATTGTATCATCTACAAGTACAATGCCAACTTTGTGATAATACATAGTCAGCAAGGAAAAGGAGTACATTATTTTCAAAGAAACCTACCTAGAAGCCACGAACTGTATGCAAAAAAAAAAAAAAAATGTTCGAGCGCAGAGGTTGCGCTAGACATTTTCGTTGTCTGTCATTTTGACTGACAGGGTCATAAAAATCCGGTATAATCTATTTTTACCAGTCACTGAAATTTTTAAAATGATAATGATGACATATTCAATAGTATTTAGTTTTCATTCATTTTTAATTTTGTAACGCTTGCTTGGCGGCGAAAAATTAGACACTGAAGTTGTATTTTTCTCCCTCTTTTTACTCTGCTTACCGCCAACAACACCAACAAAACAACTCCACTCCCAAAGAAAAAGAGGCAACCATATAGACCCCAATCACCAACGTCACACAATGATCTTAATTGTGGTTGTCAGCCCAAAGTCTTCTAAATATATATTAAATGCATCTTACCAGATATAAAATGACTACTACATAGTCTGTGGTGATCGTTTGGTGCCCCGATTTCTTGTCGAATTACAGCAGTCCATCTCGCTCTCCTCTTCGGTAATTCCAGCTCCAATAGCATATATTTAAAAATGCTACCGTTCACAAGTTCGTAGTTGGATCACGGCGATCTCGGCGAACCACCGTCTGTCACAATTCCTGCCTCTCTCGGCCTCTCCCGGGAGTCGAGCTGTCATCATCATTGTGGAACGCAAACTATATATGTTCGATATATGTCCATCAACGTACAAGTCAAGTTGTCTTCTCTTTTATAACAGCATTTCCCAGCTGTAAACAAACGAATAAAAACTTGTAACACTTGGATATATGCGGTGCATTCAAACACGATTAGCAACAGGCGGCTAGCAGCAGTAGCAGAAGCTAGTTGTTGTAAAAATGATTAAACTTAGTAATTACAATCATCATCGTAATATCAATAGCAAAGGCAACAAGTCGTTTCATGCGCCAGATTTTAGGTTCCGTATTTTTAGAGCACATTACCTTCCATAACAGCGGGGGCATGACTGCAGGAGCTGTCAGTTTTGTCCATCTCCTTATGACGAGTACGAGCACCCATGGTTTGGAAATCGACATGGTACGAAGCATGGAGGCCTTGGCTTGGTTCTCCACCCGCCTACATCAAAATAACATTCCCGGGATCTTGTATAAAGACCTTCCAACTTCGATTCCACCTCCATTGACTTCAATGGTAAACAGGCGGAAACGGAAGGGGAAGGAAGACATAAGGAAGTAAACCGGTACCTCGAAAACTTGTCTATACACAGGCGGCAATCTAGTCCACCAATTGGATCACGCGCTGGCACACCGGGTGCACCAATAAGAACCTCGCGTTGATGTGTCAATCACGGTGCCGCCCCCAGACCCCGGTTACGCTACAATATTCTGACAGAATAGCCAACGACGTCATGCATTAAGAGAGACAGTAGCTAATTAATGTGCCACCCTGTGGTCTGGGGTGTGAATTGCAACCTGTCAAAATGACTGACGGACTTCAGTTTTTTCCGTCACCGTTTTAAAAAACCGGTCAACGACGGAAAATTTCCGGTTAACGCGACCCCTGTTCGAGCGTTTAAGATCCTCTAGACTTACTGACAGGAAAAGCCAAGTGGCTCTGCTTTACACTGGGCAGTGTCTTAAGAGGATACTCTGCATTCTGAAGCTAACGCGAGTGCTACACTAACACTAGGATTTACATTTAGCGTCGGATGATCACTCAGCACAGACCTTTAAAGGCTAAAGCAACATTTTAATATTCTCCATTACCAAGATTAACAAATCTTACCGTGTTTCCAAACACGCAAGATGGAGCGTAGCCTAGCTTGAGACACATGCTAAACTATAGTGTGGAGGGACATCTTACATCAGTGATACGATCCAAACATTGCCACGATGCAACGTGACGTACAATTTTCAAAAAAAAAATTCAAAAAATTCACGCATTGTGAACATATTACAAAAACAATGTCACATTTTCATCTCGCTGTCATCTCGTCAGACGAAAACTGGCATTCGTCTCGTTATGTTGTAGTCATCGTCATGAAAAAATTGTCGACGAAATATTTTCGTTGCTGTCATTTGACGAAAAGAACACTTCTTACAAGTGTAATCAGTTAATTGCAGTCAGGTGCTGCTTGTTTTAGCAGAAACCTAATTGGTTGGACTGAACGTTCTCGATCGGTATGAACAAAACCAGGCCCTTGAGGACCCATTTGGAGACCCCAGCTCTCAAGCCTTTATTCATGTGAACGGTACAAATCTGACGCAGTGCATCGTGTAAATCTGGATGGAAGCGGGTTAGTCGTGATGTTGGTAATATATTAGACAAGTATAGGTCAACAAGTCTCTGCAAGGGGGTGCCCTGCAACACTGTGGGAGTGGTCATTCATGGCCAGTCAAAGTGGTTCCTTTCGTTCACTTTAAAGGGAACCTCCGTCTTAAAGACTTGTAGGCTCTAATAAGCCACAATTGTTCTCTTTTACTAAAATATGTTATAAGAAACGCGTAAAACATTGCCATTGATTGAAAAATCTACAATATTTAGTACATGTGTTGACCTACGGAGGGCGCCATGTTTTGTGGACGCTCGGGTTGATGACGTAGATTGTCACTGTCACTTTACGAATACTACCAGGTTACTGCAATTCCTTCTACGCGGCGAGACGTCAAACACATGCGCTCATTGGTTATAAGCAGCGAGTACTTACTATTTGTGTTTATATTTAGTCTTTTATTACCTTTTCATTGCCTCAAAATGCTTTTTGCGTGTGTTTCCCTCTCGTACTTTTAAGAATAGTGTTTTCTTGTGGTAGCTATAAAGCAGATTGTGGATCTGTTGACCACATTCATGTCGTAGCGTATTTAAACCCCCCTTATATATTACTACTTTTAAGTAATTTCTTAAGGCATCTTTAGTATGTTCTGTCTGTATGTTTCGAATCAAAACAAGCTGGAAGCACTTGGGTGTCAAATTCGCCTCTTGTAGGACATTTTGGCAGAACACCATTTTTTTTTCTACTTTCATCCCGTCTTTCTTGTTAATTTTGCTTTTGCTATCGACAGTGCTGTTATGCTCATTAATGTTCCTCTCGGGTTCAAATTGAAAGGGTCGAACAGAAGAAATGTTTATAACGTTAGAGTCATACTCTGGAAGCTCGGCAGCGTAACCATTTGACGTCACCGCCCTGCGAGGTCAACAACAGTGGTAACCTAGTAGTTAAACTAATTTTACAAATTGTATAAAAACGAAAACATCAAGTGGGTTTCAATATCAATTTATTTTAACTCATAATGTTTATCTTTCAAGAACTACAAGTCCTTCTATCTATGGATCCCTTTAAATGTGGTGTCCTAATCACGCACTAGACATGGTGTACTAACCTCTGTAACATGTCTGTAAAAGAAGGTAGCGACTTTGCAACAACAGGGAAATGCCGTCCCGTGATGACAACAGTTAAGAACCACCTACATGATGCCAGAATGATCCCTTTCATAAAATATTTTCTGCATTGTCAGTATTTAATTGAAATAATTATGTTTGGAATAATGCATGACAAATGTCTTTTGCATATGTTGAGATTCACTTCCAGCTGATTTGTTCCTATTCACCAAATAATAACGCGCGCATTTATTATAGCTGCACATGGAAGAGGTCAAAATGAAATGTGCAAATGGTCATCATGTTGTGGCTAATCAGTTTAAATTTAAAAAATGGTCTGACAGTATGTCGATTTTTCTTTCAATATTATTTGAATCATTATAATTTTTTAAATCCTGACATACCGTTTCCCACACGTTGATATGAGTATGTCAATATATGTGATATGTAACCACCTGATGCAGCTAAAAAGCACCATGATGCACCTCCATTGTTGTTATTTATTGTGGTTCTGTGTAATGACATAGAGTTGCTAAATGTATAGAAACGTTCACCTTATGGTCAATACTATAAAGGTCAAAAAGGTGTTTGTATTGAAAATCAGAGAAGCAAAAAAATTCCTGCATGAAAAAAAGATGTTTAATCGTAAAGCTTTTACAGTATTTCCATGTAGACTATTAGGGTGCTTCATGTTTTTAATGTCTACAGCGCTTCAAACGTGTGATCAAACTGTTCTTTTGTGTGCAAACATTATGTGGACGGGCAAAGAAAAAAGGCTTTTTACAATGTTGTCCGTGTGCCAAATTTCTATAATTTTACAACACAAGGCTAACAATAAAAATGGAAGTTCGATGTGCACAGCCGCTTGTCGCTTGTGTTTTCATAGTGGTCTGCAGCGTTTATGCTTCATCTCTGTTTTTATTGAACTGGTGCAACATGCAGTGGAGAAGCGAGATTAGAGTGATGGAGGCTGACAGGGAGTAGACAGGAGAGGAAGGAAAAGGGAAAGAAGAAGAAGCAGAGAGGAGAAATGCAACAATGAAGGAGGGCACATAGAGGGAGGGAGGGAAAGAACGAGGGAGCGGCAAACCAAGCGAGGCAGGCGGCTACGACAGGCTGTGCATATTTCATGGCTGCCACTTATCATAAGAGCCTTTCCTTGATGGGAGAAGCGCAGGTTTGATGACTTCAAGGAAATAACATGCACAACACGGCCTACATACACACAGCCCTGCTGAGCCACTATAAGTCAGCCGCTGGTTGAACTGCTGCTGCTCTCGCTAGCTACACGTCCTGGACTATACGTTAACGGTTGTGGGAGCTGTAACTTGTGGGTGCACAAATTAATTTACTTTAAAAAAATAAAATAAAATAAAATTACATCAATACATATACTGTATATGGTCATTGACATGATGATACAAAAATAGTATATATACTACAATGTATCCCAAAAGTGACTACACCCCTCGCATTTCTGCAGATATTTAAGTATATCTTTTCATGTGACAACACTGACAAAATGACACTGTGACACAATGAAAAGTAGTTTGTGTGCAGCTTATATGATAATTAATTCCTTCAAAATGACTCAAAATGTAGCCATTAATATCCAAACCCCTGGCAACAAAAGTGAGTACACCCCTTAGAAACTACGTACATCCCTAAATGTCCAAATTGAGTACTGCTTGTCAGTTTCCCTCCAAAATCCCATGTGACTTATTACAGGAGTGCTGTCAGCATTGCTGCAGAGATTGAAGAGGTGGGGGGGGTCAGCCTGTTAGTGCTCAGACCATACGCCACACTCTACATCAAATTGGTGTGCATGGCTGTCATCCCAGGAGGAAGCCTCTTCTGAAGACTGTACACAAGAAAGCCCGCAAACGGTTTGCTGAAGATATGTCAACAAAGCACATGAATTACTGGAACCATGTTCTATGGTCTGATGAGACGGGCGGGCTTTCTTGTGTACTGTCTTCAGAAGAGGCTTCCTCCTGGGGAATTATATGGTCTGAGCACTAACAGGTTGACTCCCCACTAAAGATGTCCCGATCGATCGGGTCCGATCACGTCATTTTCAAAGTATCGGAATCGGCAAAAAAATATCGGACATGCCTTTTTTATATACATATAAATATATATATATTTAAAAAAAAATTTTTTTTTTAATTAAATAGTTTTCTAATTGTATTTAACGTTACAGACAAAATGTCTTACACTCATCCAGAGTCTTTAGTCTTGGCTTAAAGAGCATATGACACCAGAAAAAAAGTCTTAAATGGCATTATTATGTGAATTAGAATCATATTTTGAGACGATTCGACTATATACAACAATTTAGCAAAGCGCAGATGACGAGAAATTAGTCTTTTAATCTGCCGGTTAGCCACGCCTACCATTATAGGCGGTAGACTGGGCTCATCGGTTTTACTATTCAGCCCATTGAGGGGGAATTGTTCAGAACGAGGAAAACGCGACGAAGAGAGCCGCAAAATGTCTTTGTTTCAGTCTCTCTACTCCAATATTTTTACAGGATATTCTTTTTATGCAAGTATTTTTCCCCAATAGCTATATAAATGGCTTGAGAAGGACCAGTCAGCCCGTCGAGGGGGAACTATTCACAATGAGGTAAACGCGACGAAGAGAGCGGCAAAATGTCATTGTTTCTGTCTCTTTACTTCCATATTTTTACAGGATATTCTTTTTATCCAAGTATTTTCCCCAATTGCTAAATAAATGGCATTGTCAAGACAAATAACAATCTTGGGCTAAATGGAATATGAAATAATAAAAATCAATTTATTCAAGACGACATGGCAAAATTACTAGATAATGGTCAAAACTGTCGACTTCACCTTTACTGTCGCACCTCCCGAACGATATTTTATGACACCTAAATCGGACATATGTCATTTCTCTTCCCCGGCTTTGGAGAATGTAAACAAACCAGAAGGACTGACAGCTAGCCGACATGCTAACCCGAACCGAGTGATGTTTCAAAGTCTTCAAAGCGGAAAATCACACAAAGCTATCCTGGATTATTTGACATGACGACCCGGTTGTCGAATGTCTTAGCGGATCGGCAAACCGTCCGGCGGAGAGCAATTTACAGTTCGTTCCCCGGAGGAGGGTGGCTGGAGCTAACGCAGCTAACGTGCTGCTGCTAATGCATTAGGACAGCTTTTTACATGCCTATCAATGATCAAACGTAAGTAGTCCTTCATTTAAAGGAAGTTTGTAGTGTTTACTTTGTAATCGCTGTATTCGTATTTGACATAATACAAAACAAGATGTTTAATCACTTCCTCGTAAGTCCAATGGTCCCACAGTAACACAGTAAATACCCCCGGTGAATGGGAACCTTTTCAAACTCCAAAAAGGCGCATACGCCTCTCCCTCATACAGAATGATTTTTCTGCAGCCGTTTGGCTGGCGTGATGCGAAAAATAAACGTATTAATCCGCAAAATCAGCTGAATCCTTCGTCCTCATACACAACAGTACACTGTAGCGTGAAGAGGACGTCTTCTACCGTACACGTCACAGCGCCCTCCTCCTCAATGCAAGACCGAAGCCGGAAGTCACTCATTTTCCTGGCGCGGGATTCAAAAAACTAAATAAATATAGCGATCGCTTCCACACACATCCAAGCGGTCCATATCATTCAGGAGCATAAAATACCGCGTGTATTATGAAATAAACATGCTTTTTCGTGTCACAGGCACTTTAAAGTGGGGCTATCAAATTTATCGCGTTAACGGCGGTAATTAATTTTTTAAAAATTAATAAAGTTAAAATATTTAACGCAATTAATGCATGCGCTGCACGACCCACTCACGCATTGTCGCGTTCAATCTATAATGGCGCCGTTTTACCTATAGACCCTACCCACGTGACGTCACAACTCCGCTCTCCTGAATGGTACCGCCCAATTGTCCGTCAAAACATAGTGTTAACCTGTTACGGCTACGTACATTCCTCCTATTTACGGCGTGTTTTTCTGCTCCTTAACATTAATAATCAAAATGGTGAAGGCGTGTGTGGCTGTTGGTTGCACTAACAGAGAAGATGGAAGGAGAGACTTGAAGTTTTACCGTATTCCGAGGGATCCAAAGAGGAGAGCGAAATGGACGGCTGCAATTCGACGTGAAAACTGGGCACCAAAAAATCACCACAGACTATGTAGTAGTCATTTTATATCCGGTAAGATGCATTTAAGATATACTTAGAGGGTTTTGGGCTGACAAATAACCACAATTAAGATCATTGCTAGGCTAATCGCCGACAACATACACGTATGTATGTAGGGAGAGTGCTATCGCTAAACCATATAAACATTAAAAGCCTTAACTCCATTGACAAACGACATTAAATACATTAGACTTGACAGTGGATGTTAGCAATAACAAAAGATTTTGAATTGAAAATTTCGTAACTCACCTTTCCAAGCACAAGATAGATTCCTGCCGAATTTTCGTGGACGAGGACCTGTTTCACCCAACCAGCAACGAAGTATTTATAAGCCTCCAAGCTCTTGAAGTTTTTCAAATTTTCGTGAGAATAGGCTGATTTTGTGTGGACAAGATAATTGTAAATATCAGCGTAGCAGATGTCAGGCAGACAGGGCGAAGACAGTGGGTCGAAAAACATCGATTTGGGCATCAAATATGGATCTGGCGACTGTATAGAACGAAGCTTTTCCACATAACGCCTTTTATGCAACACATCCAGTGAGTTTACGGCATCAGAAAGCACCGGGTCTTCCATGAAATGCATTTTAAATTCCTCGATCAATTGAAACCAATGCTAATACAGAGACAAAATGACGGACAAGTGGGCGGAACCATACAGCGAGCACGTGGTTTTGTGACGTCGGTGGGTAGGGTCTATATACAGAGCTAAAAGGCAGCGTAAAATGAATAGAGTGAATTTTGGCAGCCTTTGGAGCCTTTTTTTAATTGGCTAAAGCCTTACAATCCCTCTCTCAACTATTAGAAATATCGTGGGAAGCAATGTGGGGAAGAAAGATAGTAGTTGATCTTTTTCTTAACACCCTATGTTATTTCCCAACGCAGAGAAGAAATATCAATTGGTGCCACTACGCACAGTCATGGTTGCACTTCCCATCATGCATTTGGGCAGAACAGTTAAATGGCTGCAGTATCATTTACTGAAAGCTCAACAAATACATTAGATGGCAATATTTAGTCTCAATATACAAAGTCACATTTATCCTTTAAGAATTACAAGTCTTTCTTTCCGTGGATCCCTCTCACAAAAAGAATGTTAATAATGTAAATGCCATCTTGAGGATTTATTGTCATAATAAACAAATACAGTACTTATGTACTGTATGTTGAATGTATATATTCGTCCGAGTTTTTTTCATTTTTTTCTTAATGCATTGCCAAAATATATATGATCAGGAAAAATTATCGGGAATGATTGGAATTGAATCGGGAGCAAAAAAAAAAAGCAATCGGATCGGGAAATATCGGGATCGGCAGATACTCAAACTAAAACGATCGGGATCCGATCGGGAGCAAAAAAAACGTGATCGGAACAACCCTACTCCCCAACTCTTCAATCTCTTCAGCAATGCTGACAGCACTCCTGTAACGAGTCACGTGACATTTTGGAGGAAAATGACAAGCAGTACTCAATTTGGACATTTAGGGATGTACGTAGTTTCTAAGGGGTGTACTCACTTTTGTTGCCATGGGTTTAGATGATAATGGCTATATTTTGAGTTTTTTTTTTTTTTTGTGGAAAATTAACTCTTATATAAGCTGCACACAGACTACTTTTCATTGTGTCAATGTGTCTTTTTGTCAGTGTTGTCCCATGAAAAGATATACTTAAATATCTGCAGAAATGCAAAGGGCTGTACTCACTTTTGTGATACACTGTATATACGATAGAAATATACCCAGCGAATCATGAGGATAAGCGGCACAGAAAATGTAATACAGTGGTACCTTTACATACAAAGTTATTTCCTTCCAGGACCTTGTTTGTAAGTCAAAATGGTCGTATGTCGAACAAGATTTTCCCATTAGAATACATTATAATTCTGTTAATTAGTTCCACAGCCCGAAAACCTACACTAAATCCTTAATAAATACTGCTGGTACTATTGCAAATAGCAATTACAAAGAGCAAAACAAATGGATTATGAATAAAAATCAGAGTAATAGTCATAATAATAATACTTATAATAATGTAACGAATCGGGTTCTAATATGGTGGATGTGTTTTGCGTGATGTACCTGAACACTAAACGCTGACTTGACAGAGTGAGAGAGGGGCTTTTTACTTTCACTTTCTTCAGCTGTGGCGGACTGCAGGCATTTTGTGTTGCACAAGTTCTGAAATAAATGATTAAAAACCTGATGAGGCTAGCGACTTTTTTTGGCGATGTTACAATGATAATAATAATTGTCACCTTATAAAGACTGTCGAACAGAGGTCGGAGGAGAACCGTCAAGATTGTTCACATTCTATGACCGCATTGTCAAGCCAGTTCATGGATGCACCCACTAAGCTCATATTTTTCTATCATTTCCATCTTCATTTCAATGGTAAGCCACATTTTTTTTCCTTTTTTTCACCACCTGCACTAACATTCTTGGAACCCATGTTGATTTCTTTCACAAGAAAATCCGCTGCGCGTCCGTCTTGCGGGAAAATAAAGAAACTGCGGCGCTGTCATAAATCGTCGTATTTCAAGCATTTCGTTGGATATACAAACAGATGGCGAGTCAAATTTTACGCCGGATGTCGAAAAGATCGTGTGTCGAAGCGATCCTATGTCGAGGTGCCATTTTACTGTGTATTAGAGATAGTTTTTCAAGTGTTCCTCAAATTTTTATCTTGAATGTCTTTCCTGATAATAAATAGGTGATTTATTAGAAACAAAATGATGCAATATAATTTTTTCAAAATTAAAATTATCACACTATAATTGACGGAATCAGAGACACCCCAAAAATGAAAGTGAAAAAATTATGCAGCAGACTGGTCCATTTTACCAAAATGCCATTGTAGCGACGAAAAAAAAATGTTCACGTTCGTGTGGGCCCCACATGCCAATGTCGGGGGGATGCTCCTTAAGAGATGACTGATAGCTCCTGGACAGTCTGAGGAGTAACCGGGTGGTGCCGAATGGACATAAACATAATATCCCAGAGGTGTTCTATTGTGTTTAGATCAAGTGAACCTGTAGGCCAGTAAATGGAATAAATACCTTCATCCCCATGAACTGCCTATATACTCTAGGTAAGAGATCGACCGATATGGGTTTTTCAGGACCGATTCCGATTATTAGTAGTTCGAGGAGCCGATATTCATTTGCAGTAAGTGTAAAAATTGGCGTCAAAAAATTGAATCCAAACACTGAACTTCATTGAAATGCCTAATGCATGTTTATTGAATCACACAAAATAACAGCTGATAATAGGGGGTGGCATGGTTCAGTGATAGAGTAGTCGTTCCCCAAACCCAGAGGTTGTGTGGTCGATTCTCCACGCTGATGACCTCATCTCAAGTATTGTTGAGCAAGATACTAAACCCCACATTGCTACTGGTGCTGCGTCACCAGTAGGTAGATGAGGACATAGTGTGAAGTGCTTTGAGGGCCTTAAAAAGTGGAAAGGCGCAGTACAAGTGGAACTCCATTACCGTTTAACAAATCAGAGGACGGGGTGAATACTAGTGCAGGAAGGCGCGGCCGCATCTGAGCCTAATAACCCAGCTTTAAATAGATTTTTTTCGACATACGACAGATATACGTAAAATTTCCAAATATTAGGGCCGATAATCGGCTCTGCTGATAATTGGTCTATCTTTACTCTAGGTATATGAAGTCGGTCATTGCCATTGACCAGGAGAAACTCAGGTCCCAATGAACCAGCGTAGGTTCTTATAATGGGTCCAAGGATTTCATCCCAATAACTAATAGCAGTCAGGGTGCCATTATTTAACCTCTAGAGCAGTGGTTCTTAACCTGGGTTTGACCGAACCCCAGGGGTTTGGTGAGTCAGTCTAAGGGGTTCGGTGAAGGTTAAGACACGCAGGGCTCTGTTTGTGGATGCTGACTAAATCCAAACAAAGTGGTGTTTTAGGCCAGGTTTGGACCGGTTAGTCCTCAATTTACAGGCTTTATTCCAATTCTTTCAACTGCAATTCCTAGAGAAACTGGTTTGCTCAGTGGAAGGTTGACTCTCACTTGGGATGAGGAAGTACAACAGAGGTACAGATAACATGCACTGCGTTTACATTAACAAAAATAAATAAATATAAAAATATAAATAATAGAAACCGTGTGAAATGAATTGAGTTCAATTTCATTTTCCAATGTGAGAATCAAATAAAAAGGCAAAATTATTTGTAAACTCACACTGTTTATTGGATTTGTGAGAAGACTTTTTTTAATACAATGACTTTGTGTACAAATTTGTCGATCATTTTGTGCAGGGTTTTCATTCAATTTGATATCATTTGAGGTGTAAACATGACAAAATGCACGGTCAAAGTTAATGCAAACAAGCAAGTTTAATGTTGAGCAATATAAGATATGTTCCTCCAAATCTGAATGAAAAATTCTAGGATATGCGCATTGGGCCGGTCTTGGTGTAGTGGTCTGATGATGCTGCAGGCAGGGTTATGGAAATTCACTTGGGCTTTAGCTTGCTAGCTTAGATATATCGATTTTGAATTTTTTGTGATTTTTTTTTATTTTTTTAATTCTAATTCCAAATGCACATGTGAAACTCATGGGGTTCGGTACCTTTAGCAAGGTTAAGAAGCAGCACTCTAGAGGTCTGCACCCTTCAAGGGATATGTCTACCCAGACCATCACTGACCCACCACCAAACCAGTCATGCTGAATGATGTTTAAGGCAGCATAACATTTTCCACGACATTCACAGACCCTTTCACGTCTGTCGCATGTGCTCAGGTTGAACCTGCTTTCATCAGTGAAAAAGCACAAGGTGCCAATGGCGTAGTTCCCAATCCTGGTGGTCTATGGCAAATGCCAATCGAGCTCAACTGTGCTGTGCATTGAGCACAGGGCCCGCTACAGGACGTGGGGAACCCATTTCTGATTGTTGGGTCAGAAACATTCGCACCAGTAGCCTGCTGGAGGACATTTTGTAGGGCTCTGACAGTGCTCATCCTGTTCCAACTTGAACAAAGGAGTGTATGCCGATCCTGCTGAGGGTTTAAAGACCTTCTATGGCCCTGTCCAGCTCTTCTAGAGTAACTATCTGTCTCCTGGAGTATCCTCCATGTTTTTGAGACGGTGCTGTAACACACCGCAAACTTTCTTGCAATGGCATGTATTAATGTGCAATCCTGGAAGAGTTGGACTACTTGTGCAACCTCTGTAGTGTCCAGGTACTGCACCATGCTATGAACAGATACTGTATGTTGATCCAAGCCAAATGAAAAACTACAGCAATTGAAAGTCAGTCAAAAATCAGCCAAAAGAGATGAGGGTTTAAAAGTATCAGTGACCTGAAGCTGGAAAACCATTACTGTTAAGGGGGCCGTCTTATCGTTGCCCCTCTGATGCACCTGTTGTTGATCTCATGAACAACAAAGCAGCTAAATCTGATTAACAACCCCCTCTGCTACTTACCTGACCCGATCAATATCTCAGAACTTTGACTGGTAGGTCGCTATACTCTGATTAAAAACTGTTCCTCCAATTTTTTGGAGCTGCCATTGAAGGCAATAGACGTACTCATGATAAAATCATTTCAGTTCAATTTTTTGTCTCCGAGAAAGGGTATGTACAGTGCTGGGAAAGTTCATTTTCTACATGATTTCGTTCAAATTGCATTTCACAAATTTTAAAATGAACTGTTCAGTTCATAGTTCATAATTCAAAATTTTAAACTTAAGTTCATGGTTTAAAAAAAAAAAAAAAAAAATTTTTTTAGTTCTGTTCTTTCTTCATCCCACTGATTGCTGCAAGCTATTATTGACAGTCGATATAGAACCACTAACAGACTTTAACACTGAAACTGTGTCATATTTATCTTCTAATCTTCTATTCCATTTCAAATCCGCATCGGTACTGACCTATTCGCAAAAATCACTTAAATGTTGGTATTGAGTCAGTGTTCTGTTAGATTTTCCACCACATCAGAAATTGCAAGTTTACTTAACATTACAAACGGCCGTGAATGCAACAATTCCAAAATAAACACCAAAAAGTTTCTATAAAGAAAGGAATATGTATTTACATTTGGTCATGGATGCACACGAAGGAAAGTTCTCCTCATATACATCCTACCATGTGGCTGAGCTAAACTCAACTGCACAACGCTCTCTCACCGTTAACGTCTTCCCTGTACCGTTAAGCATTTATTTACGCCGTATCATAAGCCGAAACTTGTTTATTTAGCACCTCTGGATAATATTTAGTCCAACTGAATGTAAAAGAAAACTTATTCGCCGCCATAAAAGCGTATTTGCTAAAATACAGCTGTGACATGTAGCTTGGATTGCCAGGTTGGATAGTTTTCCACTATTAAGGTTTGTTTTTTATAGTGTATTTTTAACCCATGGCTTTATTTGTAGTTTTGTTGGAAAGGCTCTACTTCTGAAGTCATGAACGCCGCTCACAACTGCTAGAACGAGCGCGCTCACAGTGACGTTCATGAGACAGAAATATGATGCGTTCAATTCATGTTCGCCCAAAATATGAATGTGTTCATGTACAACACTTTAAAACTGTATTGTCAGTAAAATAATATGTAGCTGTTTGTTCACTAAAAATTACACGACTTAACATGAATCCCCTTTATTCTCCATGGAACTATCAATCTTAGCCACCTGAACTGAATAAGCTAGTTACTTGCTCTTGGTTGCTATATTAATATAGGCCTATTGATTTTTGCTTTTTAATAATTATGCTTGTAAATGGAGAATAAGCCCTGACCGGAGCCAAGTTTTTTTTGATCGTCAAGGAATACTTTATGTAGAATAATACTTCACTTATTTAAACTCCCGTCTTGATTTGTATTGTATTATTTTCCTTGGTCAATAAAAGGAGTCTTTTGACTTATCTATCTGAAATTCCAGTGTTCCAGCTGAAAAAATGCTTTTTTGATTTCATTACACACAGTGGGGGCGAGTCTTTGTGAAAGGTTAATTGGACGGCGTGATTTCTAGTAATCAGCGCTTGCATATGTTAGTTTAGAAATTAAATTTTCCCGGAACAGGTTGCTCCCTTTAATCAGGTAATGTCTTTTTCCCCTTGAGATATTGAAGTAGCATGACATGTAGCTCATAATTCAATGTATACCCACCCATTTCACAACACTGATCAATCATGAGTTCCTAATTTATTCAGATTAATCAATATTATTTAATAACAGCAGACCTCCCCAAGATGGCCGCCAGCTATGCACGCTGCAGTAAATATGCTGATAGACGTCCAATCATCTGGTGTTATATCATCCTTTTGCTGTGAATTTCAATGATTTTATCACTAGTGTAGCGGGTACATGGTGGTCCGTTGTGTGCGATGCGTGGAAATCTCCCTCCCGATGCCTTCAAGTGCAGGTGTGCTGGCAGCTAAAGCTGCTAGCTCGAGCTTAGTGGTCAGAGCGTCCGCCTGCCTTGTGGAGACGTCGTGTGGCGCGGGTACGAGTCCTGACCTGGACAAGGGGGACAGATCGCGTCGCACGGCACGGTTCAATGCAACACCGGTAACATTGGTGCCGTGACCCGGATCGGCAGTGAAGGTTTCGGGGGGAAAGTGTAATGGGTGCATACGTGTTCGTAGTGTGCGGTGTGTGGAAACCTCCCTCCCAATGCCTTCAAGTGGGTGCGCTGGCAGCTAAAGCTGCTAGCCCGGGCTTTTGGCTTGGTGGTCAGCGCATCCGCCTGCCGTGCTGGACATGTCGTGTGTGCGGGTTCGAGTCCTGACCTTGACGAGGGGGATCGGATCGCGTCGCGGCTCAGCAGCAACACCGGTTACACTAGTAGACATCCAATTCATTTGAACGAACATTCCTTCACTACCAATGAACTGGACGTCTTGTGCAGAAAATGGCACTGAGTCTGACCAAGCCATGATAGCAATTACTTTACATTCAAGTGAGTATGTAGTAATTTAGTATTAAAAAATAAACAACTATCAACAATTGTCGTATCGTTGACATCAGTCGATACACTACAGACTTGTTGGAATTTGTACAGTGGGGCAAATAAGTAGTCAGCCACCAGTTGTGCAAGGTCTCCTACTTGAAAAGATTAGAGAGGCCTGTAATTGTCAGCATGGATAAACCTCAACCATCTGAGACAGAATATGGGGAAAAAAAACAGAAAATCACATTGTTTGGTTTTTAAATAATTTATTTCCAAATTAGAGTGGAAAATAAGTATTTGGTCACCTACAAACACGCAAAATTTCTTGCTGTCAAAGAGGTCTAACTTCTAACGAGGTCTAACCAGGTTCCACTCGTTACCTGTATTAATGGCACCTGTTTTAATTCATTATCGCTATAAAAGACACCTTTCCACAACTTCAGTCAGTCACTCCCCAAACTCCACTATGGCCAAGACCAAAGAGCTGTCGAAGGACACCAGAGACAAAATTGTAGACCTGCACCAGGCTGGGAAGACTGAATCTGCAATAGGCAAAACGCTTGGTGTAAAGAAATCAATTGTGGGATCAAATATTAGAAAATGGAAGACATACAAGACCACTGATAATCTCCCTCGATATGGGGCTCCATGCAAGATCTCACCCCGTGGCGTCAAAATGATAACAAGAACGGGGAGCAAAAATCCCAGAAACACACGAGGGGACCAAGTAAATGACCTTCAGAGAGCTGGGACCACAGTACCAAGGCTACTATCAGTAACACAATGTGCCGCCAGGGACTCAAATCCTGCACTGCCAGATGTGTCCCCCTCCTGAAGCGAGTACACGTCCAGGCCCGTCTGCGGTTCGTTAGAGAGCATTTGGATGATCCAGAAGAGGACTGGGAGAATGTGTCATGGTCAGATGAAACCAAAATAGAACTTTTTGGTAGAAACACAGGTTCTCTTGTTTGGAGGAGAAAGAATACTGAATATCATCCGAAGAACACCATACCCACTGTGAAGCTTGGGGGTGGAAACATCATGCTTTGGGGCTGTTTTTCTGCCAAGGGACCAGGATGACTGATCTGTGTAAAGGAAAGAATGAATGGGGCCATTTATCGAGAGATTCTGAGTGAAAATCTCCTTCCTTCAGCAAGGGCATTGGAGATGAGACGTGGCTGGGTCTTTCAGCATGACAATGATCCCAAACACACAGCCAGTGCAACAAAGGAGTGGCTTCGTAAGAAGCATTTCAAAGTCCTGGAGTAGCCTAGCCAGTCTCCAGATCTCAACTCCATAGAAAATCTGTGGAGGGAGTTGAAAGTCTGTGTTGCCCAACGACAGCCCCAAAACATCACTGCTCTAGTGAAGATCTGCATGGAGGAATGGGCCAAAATACCAGCAACATTGTGTGAAAAGCTTGTGAAGAGTTACAGAAAACGAATGGCCTCCGTTATTGCCAACAAAGGGTACATAACAAAGTATTGAGATGAACTTTTGGTATTGACCAAATACTTATTTTCCACCATGATTTGCCAATAAATTATTTAAAAATCGAACAATGTGATTTTCTGGGGGGGGGGGGCACATTCTGTCTCTCATGATTGAGTATAATAATATAATATAATAATAATAACACTATTAATTAAATAGATAATAAACAAATAACCCTCTCTGGGTTCTTCACAGAAAAAAGCCAGGAAATAAATAACACTATTGAGCAAAAAAAAAAAAAAATTTTTTTTTTTTTTTTTTTTTTTTTTGTTCAGGGGGCCGAACCAAATGTGGCCGCGGACCGGATGCCGTAGTTTGGGGACCCCTGCTCTAGATGTAATCTAACTGCAACTATGCCACAAACATCTTCTGTCATATTTCAGAAGATATTTATACAACAACATAAGACTTAAATATTTTAAAATAAGCAGATATCTACAGAAGTTTACTGCAAATAAGTTATAAAATTTCAGCAATGTAAATAGTGGCGGCTATGGTTGCCAAAATGTTACCGTTTTTAAAAAGAAAAAACAGTGCTTGGGTAACAAAAAATCTTGGCTGTAAAATTCAACATTCTTACTTTTATACTGTTATTGCGATGTAACCAGTTTTGACGTTGGTGACATCATGTTGCAAATGTTCTCCATGTTCATCTCTATTAAACTTGGAATTTGAACTTTTACCATGAACTTGGCAGTCAAAAGTTTTAACTACTGAGCTACTACGGACCAGTTGAAGGATGTGCTGTGCCTGTAAAAGGTTAGGAAAACATGACTCACAGACAGTTTAGAAGAGTGTACTGGCACCTGACGCTACACTGTCCTGTTGGATCAGTAGTCAGAGCACCTGACTGCCATAGTCACAGTGTATGTTCAAACTCCAGTTGGCGAAAGAGTAAAATGAGAAAGGGACCACTGTGACGTCACCACCAAGAATTTGATGTAATAAAACAGTAATTATGGTAGGCAATATAAAATTGAGTACCGTATTTTTGGGACGATTGGCCGCACCGTATTAAAATGCGCAGGCTTATTTCCTGGTGATATTTTTGTATTTAACACACACAAGGTGCACCGCATTATTGGGTTCATGAAAAACGCGCGCGCTGGCATGCACACAAACATGCGTGTTAGCATTTTTTTTTTTAAAGGCAGCAGGAGCAAAACTGAGTTCAATTGTTCTTTATTAAAGAATTTAACAACAGTAACAGTATTTACATCAATCTTAAGTCAATCCACAAATCCATCAAAATCCTCATCTTCTGTATCCAAATTGAACAGCTCGGCCCGGTCTCCATCAAACACAGCAGCTCAACTTTTGGCTTAAAAAACACCATCGTTGACAGTTTCTTTTTGTTTCGCGTAGGTCATAGCCTTTAGTTTAAACTGGGCTTCGTAAGCGTGTCTCTTTGCAGTAGATGCCATTTTCACCAAACCAATGTTTTTTAGCCTAACGCACTCACTCGAACGTTACAGCTGCTGAAGGCACGCCCCCTATAACACACAACCTTCTCCCTTTAATGTTCTCATGTGGCTCTCACTTACGTCCGCCTTTTCAAAAATTGCTCAGTCATACAGACACGTTTTGGTACTCAGTCCAGACAATAGGCACACCACATTATTATGCGCACCGTCCATGTGGAGAATTTTTTTTTCTTTTAGGTGCGCCTTATGGTCGCGAATATACGGTACTTTTATGGTGGTTTGTTGTTAATTTGACAATAAACATTGGGGAAAACATTGATATGGTAACAGTGTTGTTTTTGGCAACCATTTTGAGTTTCGTCTTAGCCTTTTGGATGAAAATACTTATTAGTCTTAGTCATATTTTAGTCATTTCAAAATGTGTTAGTCTTCGTCTAGTTTTGGTCAACAAAAAGTTTGACATATTTTGTCTAGCTTTAGTCGACAATTCTCAAAATGTTTTCGTCTATAAACTTCAGAAGTTTTAGTCCATGAATAAATAAAAGGTTTCCAACAATTTCAAATGAACATGACAGACGAGCACATAACTGTAGAGTCTACAAGGATATCACTATTTTCATGATAATAGACACTCAGCGGGAAAACAGCACATTATTTGCAATCAATTAACACCGAGTCACCGCACTAAATGCTAATGCGAACGCTATGCTAATGTTACGAGTTAGTTTAGTGTGTGATGATCACTCAGCACATACCTTTAAAGGCTAAAGCAACATGGCATATCTAGTCAAGATAAGAAAGCAAAAACTTACCAAGCAGCACATGACACAGACGTTTCACATAAGGAGCCTGGAATTGGCACCAGCCAGTGAGTAAGCATGTGTTGGGGGGGGGGGGGTCGCGGCACGTCACATGAGTGACACGACCAAACACTGCTAAATGCTTGCTAACTACACATGCAATAAGAAAATATCACACATTGCAAATTTATGACGGAAACAATGGCGAATTTTCATCTCATTCTTGTGTTGTCCGACGACAACTGGCATCCATGTTGTTATGTTTTAGTCTCCCAAGACACGTTTTCAGCACGTCATCGTGACGTCGTTGTCATGAAAAAAATTGTTCATTGACAAAATATTTACGATACCGTCAATGTTGACTAAAACGACTGCATGGTAACTAATAAACTGAAATCTGATTGTTGGTTCAAATAATACAAAATAATGAGAATTGACTTAAGAATTCATTCATTTATTTTCATTGGAAAAATATTTTAAAAAATAGCTTGTAGTTCAGTATTTTTGGTGATTCTTAGGTCAGCAAGGAGGGCCTCATTGACGAAAATAGATGTACAATCATGTAGCGTCCATTATCCTTCTGCTGTGAATTTAAAGGAATTTATCACTCATCAAATCCATTTGAAGTGAGGGTTGGCAGCGAATTAATGTTTGTTCATTTGCTGCCAACCCTCCCACTTCAAATGTATTGGACGTCTATCGCTGCCAATAGCAGCCATTGAGTTAAAAAAAAAAAAAAAAAAGCCTTGCTTAGGAGTGAAATCCAATATATTGACGTTTTATCACCTTCAATGACAGCATTAAAAAAATAAATAAAAGAGCAAATTGATTTTATAATCTCTTAATTGACTGGAAATCAGTTGCATCTAATACGAATGATTTTGAACAGAAATACGGTCGGAAAGGAAGCTGTCTAAAGTTTGTATAGACGTGCATGTAATAGCTGGTGTACGCAGTAAGCCGCCGCAGCGCCAGAGCGAGTGTGATAATTAATTCCAAATGTTGCGGCCCTAAAAAATGAAAGCCAGTGGCTTTGGCACAAAGCAGCCGGCGCTTATCAGCCCAAAACAGGTCAGCGTTCGATACCCGCCTTTCATTCACCCTCCTCTCCTTAGTGCCTCCCACACACACACGAACACACTCGGTGCTAATCCTCCGTTTCCTGGAAAGTGATGGCGGGAGGCAAGAAGTAGTGGAGTAATGAATCCCGACGTAATAATCAAAAGAGCCTGTGGTTTGTATGTGCTTACTATCGCCACATCTCCACCAAAGGCCACTGATGTTTATCTCGTCTCTTCTTCCTCCTCTCATATCTCCATCTTTCTGCCTCACAGCATTAAGCGACATTCAAGCGTGCTCAGACGGAACACATTAGGAGCTGCCCTACATGGCTGCCAGCAGTGTGTGTGTGCACGCACGTGTGTGTGTGTTAAAAGTCCTTGCTGTATATTAACTGAACGAGAGTAAATTGATGAGCTGACACATTCTTTAAAATAGTCCTGCAGGATATACTGTACAGTAATGCTGTCCATAAAGATAGTCACCATCACAATGTAATGCATGTACTGCCATTATCAAAACACCGCGAATATAAATATTGTCACAACAGCCATTTTCATTAACATCCAAATTTAGTTTCGCTTTTCCCGTCTCCCGCCATATTCAATGCTGCATTGGCGACATCTGAAAAGGTTTCACTCAAAGAAGCAGTCAGAAAAAATTTAAATATGCACTCACATGTGACTACATAGGGGATCTAAATCTTTCATAAAGTTGACACAGTGGAACCTCTGTCAGCTCTTCAAGCAATGTTTTCTCAACCTTTAATGAGTCAAGACGCACGTTTTACATCCAAAAATCTCCAGCAGACAACCAAAAAGTGTCACCAAAATATAAAGTGGAAATTTCTGCCAACAATGTCATGTATAGAGTAGGGCTGTCAAACGATTAAAATCTTTAATCAAATTAATCACAGCTTAAAAATTAATTAATCGTAATTAATTGCAATTCAAACCATCTCTAAAATATGCCATATTTTTCTGTAAATTATTGTTGGAATGGAAAGATAAGACACCAGGCGGATTTATGCATTCAACATACTGTACATAAGTACAGTATTTGTTCATTATAACAATAAATCCACAAGATGGCATTAACATTAACATTCTTTCTGTTAAAGGGATCCACGGATAGAAAGACTTGTCATTCTTAAAAGATAAACGTTAGTACAATTTAAAGTAATTTTATATTAAAACCCCTCTTAATGTTTTCATTTAAATAAAATTTATAAAATTTTCAATCAAAGAATAAACTAGTAGCTCGCCATTTTTGACGTCGCCGAGTGGTGACGTCACATAAAAAACAAACAAATTTTTTTTAAAAAAACTGTGTCTTTAACTGCGTAAGGTAGTGATTGAAATACACCATGAAATACACCACAAGTTGTCAATGGCGAGTTTTAAATTACTTAGAAATCAAGCCAATGAGTGTGTTTTGTCCCTCGACTGACGCCGTAGTTCCCTGTTTCCATTGTACTTCACGTCATTTCAGTGCTGGCTTCACAACGTATGAGAGCTCTGATAGTTTCTATATTGTGACTAAATATTGCCATCGAGTGTATTTGCTAAACAAAATGTTTGAATAGAGTTTGACCAATGTCTGAGTAAGTTTTATGTGTATTTTGCATAGCTATTTTGATTGGGAATGCCACTTCTCTTTGCATTGTTTAACTGTGAGAATAGGGCCTCATTAATACAGATTGAAGCGCTTCTCTTTTTGTGAACTTTTTTTTTTTTTTAAGAGATATGAATATTATTTTTGTTGTGCTTTCACTAAATGATACTTATATTTGTTGTGAAGGAGCTGCTGAAGCTTAGGCTAATAAACGATGCGTTCCAATGAACGCCAGTGTCACTCGCCTTTCTCTGCCTCTTAGCTCTCGATGTGCAAAAAAACTGCGTCATTGTAATCTGTTTGAAGCACTGCATTAGCGGGTCATTCCGCGCATGTGTTAAATGCGTCACATATTTTAACGTGATTAATTTTAAAAATTACCGTCTGTTAACGCGATAAATTTGACAGCACTAGTATAGACGCTTACTAGTACTTAGGACTTGTGAAAAAGATGTACACGCATTTGAATATGATATGTAATGTCACACATTTATACTGGTATTAATAACTAACTAAAACAATGCAAAATTTAAGAAATCATATCCATAAACATTAACAGGGACTGAGGAGCATGTTTTTTTTTTAAATGTATCATGAATGAATAAATAAATATTTTTTTTACAATGTACAGTAATCCCTTGCTTTTCGCGGTTAATGGGGACCCCCACCCTCCCCGCGAAAATCGAAAATCTGCGAAGTAGAGGCTGAGCTAATTTACTGCTATCGTTGTTATTATAATTTTCATTATTTATTGAAGAAAATAAAATATTTTTAACACCATTTGGAAAGAGAAAAAAAAAATCCATTATCTATCGCTTAATCCAAGGTCAGGTCGCAGAGGGCGGCAGCTTTAGCAGGGAAGCCCAGACTTCCCTCTCCCCAGCCACTTCAACCTGCTACTCCGGCGGGATCCCAAGGCGTTCCCAGGCCAGCCGAGAGACATAGCCTATCCAGCGTCCCCAGGGCTTCCCGCTGGTGGGACATGCCCGGAACACCTCTCCAGGGAGGCATCCAGGAGGCATCCGAACCAGACGCCCGAGCCACCTCAACTGGCTCCTTTCAACGCGGAGAAATAGCGGCTTGACATTGAGTCCCTCCTGGATGACCGAGCTTCTCACCCTATCTCGATGGGAGAGCCCGGACACCTTGTGTAGGAAACTCATTTCGGCTGTATCAGCGATCTTGTTCTTTCGGTCACAACCGACAACTCATGACCATAGGTGAAGGTGGGAACGTAGATCGACTGGTAAATCGAGAGCTTTGCCCTTTGGCTCACCTCCTTCACCACCACGGACCGGTGCAGAGTCCGCATCACTACAGATGCTGCACCGATCCACCTGTCGATCGCCGGCTACCTCCTCCTAACCTCATTTGTGTACAAAACCCCAAGATACTTGAACTCCTCCACTTTGGGCAGGACCCGAGAGCGCACGCCACCCTTTTCCGATTGAGGACCATGGTCTCGGATTTGGTGCTGCTGGTTTTCGTTCATCCCAGCCACTTCACACTCGGCTGCGAACCGCTCCAGTGAGAGTTGGAGGTCAAGGCTTGATGAAGCCAACAGCACCGCATCATCGGCAAAAAGCAGAGATGCAATGCTGAAGCCACCAAACCGGACACCCTCAACGTTTCGGCTGCGCCTACAAATTCTGTCCATAAAATAATGAACAGAATCAGTGACAAAGGGCAACCTTGGCTGAGTCTAACCCTCACTAGGAACAAATCTGACTTACCGCCAGCAATGCGGACCAAACTCTGACACCGGTCATACAGGGACCGAACAGCCCTTAAAAAACCCTTATACAGTATGTACTGTATATTTTTATAAATGGATTTTAAGCACGGCAAATGTAATACTTATCATATAAATGATATATATAAAAAAAAAATTTTTTAAGTGATTTGCAAATGGCGGAATACACTTAGGTGACTTTAAGTTCCGCTCTGAGACCCCCAATTTGTCCAAATTTCATAATTGACCGATATGCACGTGTGATACATCATTGGAAAGCTTAAAAAGTCAGTTTTCTGGGGGAAGAAAAGTTTTGAACAGGAATGTATTTTAAAAAAAATTTTTTTTTGAAACAGCAAAACCCTAACTCGAGGTGAGAGCACGCGAGATAAGAATTAAAGATGCCGTGATTTTAACGAGATATTATCGCGTACTTACCTCGTTTCGATCCAAAAACTCCATACAGCATGTTTCATCGAGTGTCAAGACACAGATGTGAATGGCCACAGCTGGATTTTTGGGGGATTTTATGAGTGAAACATGGTAATATAACAAGGGTCGCGATGCAGAAATCGCAGACATCAAGGAGTAATCGAGATTTCCATTTTCATATATTTAAAACGTTTTTTTTTTTTTTTTTCAATTTTTCTTTGTTTGGATCGATTATCATCTAAAATATTGAGGAAAATGCGACAGTAACGAAAAAATTAGTTAAGCGATTGTTATGAGGTAGATATCCGTGACTTTTTTACAGACGCCAATTTTTTCATTGTGACGTAATTTGTTTAAAAGTTTAACCCTTTAATGCCTGCAATATGAAGCATTTGTCAGAGAATCACAAAATTTGAAAAGCCTGCAGATGCATGAGTTGACTTGGATCCATTTTTTTTTTTTATGATGAAAGATATTTCAAAATTCTGAGTATATGTATATATATATATATATATATATATATATATATATATATATATATACATATAAAATAAATATTAGACATCAACTAATGATTCTAAGAGAAAAATGACAGAAATTTTGAATAAGAAATATAATTACTTACCTTCTTTTTATGGCTGGGTTGAAACAAAAGCGGTGGCGCGACGTCTGTAAACGGGGGTCTCCAGGGTAAAAAGGACAAATTGAAAACAGTTTGGGGAACCTACTGCGCCATGAATCGGCTATGGCAGCATATAGACATATTGGTCTATCAAACACAACAGTTCTTTTGGCTTAAAATACTGCAGTTTAATTTGAAGAAGGGTGCAAAAGCAGAAACTGCTTTTTCAGTCTTGTCTGTGTTTTCCGCAATATGTATACATTCATGTACGAACACACACAACAAATGTTTACTATCGTATTGTTTACACTCTGTATCGAACCGTATCGTTCTTAAACTGTATCGAATCGTATCGAATCGCTCGGCCTTAAAAATGTATGGTTTTTTTAATCGAATCGTAACCTGTGTATCTAGATCAGGGGTCGCGTTAACCGAATATTTTCCGTCGTTGACCGATTTTTTAAAACGGTGACGGAAAAAACTGAAGTCCATCCGTCATTTTGACCGGTTGCAATTCACACCCCAGACCACAGGGTGGCGAGTGAGCATATTAATTAGCTATTGTCTCTCTTGATGCATGACGTCGTTGGCCTTACTCTGAAAAATGTCAAGGCAACTGAGTGTCCGAAGTTTCTTCAAAAAACCCCAAAACGACGATGGTGTTGATAAAAGAGGTGAAAAAACAGGGACTGCACAAGCGGGCACGCAATTCAAGTCCATGCGCACCAGGAGGAAAGTGTGAGACGACGTTCAGGCCACAGCAGGTGAACTGTTAATTTCATTGTTCCATATGCTACATACAGTATATATATATATGTACAGTATATATATATATATATATATATATATTTTTTTTTTTTTTTTTTTTTTTTTCTTGCTGCCTACCTTTGTGAAACAAGAAAAAGAATAATAGAAAAAGTGACTAGTCTACTAAACCCTAGTAGACAATAGTTGAATAAACCTTTGACTCTCAAAGGCCACAATAGTGCTACATTTTTTAAATTACAACATGTATAATACTAGCCCAACAGTAAGAAAGTAAAAGTAAATTCATAATAATAAACTGAATGAACTGAATAAACTTATTTTTAAACCTCTCAAAGGCCAAACAGTGCGACTTTCATGAAACTGTAAGTAATAATTGACCACAGCATCCTGTCTGTCCATTAGCCTCCTTCTTTGTGACCCAGCAGCAACATACACTTACTTACTTACGGCTTACTTCTACACCACTTTTGAATAGGCTTACCACCCGTCCTTTGAAATAAGGAATCATTCGTTTAAAAGTTGCGTTCCGTAGTGAAGCAATACGGAATGTATATAAATAGATATATGAATGTATTCCTTTTAAGAATTTGGGGATGTCCCTATTTTTTGTCCCCTGTACGGCTTTGGGCGGGAGGGGGGAGTCCCTTATTTCTATTTCTGAAACGTGAGAACCCTACTTTGGAAAAAGGTCCCAAATTACAGCGGCATTTCTTTCAGTAAAAGACAATAAAAGTAAAATTGACGAACTGACCAGGGACTAGAGGTGTGCAAAATTTCCGATTCTTAGATTATTCGCGATTCGGCCGTGGAAGATTCGAGAACGATTCACAAACATCCAAATTCCGATTATTGAAATATGCCAAGTAAAGCGGAAGTACAACACACTCAGCGCGCCGCGCGGTCTTCGGGACGGAACGGAGCGGGAGTAGCTAAACATTATGCTTCTCATTAACCGGCCCCTCGGGTAATGCCAACGCTCAACTCACGGCTCTAGCTCAACTCATGCCACGAGATAAAAAAACACAACAACATACCTGACTGCTGCCGAAAAGCTGCTACAAGTACAGCTAAGCTACATAATGTTACGGTAGATATCATTTATATAGGACTAGATGGATTATAGACTCGGTAGCGGTAGCAGCACATCTGCAAAAAGCTAGATGAGGGCGTTAGTAAACGGCCGCCATCTTAAAGCAGTAAACTTCCCTGCAATGCTGTTGTAGCGAACCTTCCAAGCAAACCTAATTAACTTTTTATCTAAAATACTCCTAAATCGGTAAAATATTGACTTGAATCTATCTTTAAAATAGTTTTAAAACTTTCACATGTCAAAAGTAGACAAAAGGGAAATTATGGAATAACGGGAGCAATTTTAACAACTTTAACGGTTGATTCACAACATTAAATTAATTGAATGTAGTTTAAAGCTGCTGATACAGAATGGGGACTGGAGTTTTTTTATTTAATGTTATTTTTGTATATTTGTTTACTGCTATATGTTAACTTGATACTGAAATAGTAGTTTGGTTTAGCCTGAGAGTATTTTTGAACAATTTTGGAACTAATGTACAAAACTTTATTTAAAAAAAAAAAAAAAAAAAGGGAGGGGGGTGCATCAATAATCGTTTTATAATCGAATCGGAGCCTCTGAATCGTAATCGTAATCGAATCGTTAGGTGCCCAAAGATTCCCAGCTCTACCAGGGACTGTCGCTCCGGTCCAGCGCCCTTCCTCTGGATAGCAGTCCTTGCATGCTCAAACTCTTTGTGTTCGTTCACATGTTTTGTCTTCAAATGTTTTATTAGGTTCGAGGTATTGAAACTGTCTGATTAAACGCCACCTCTCAAAACTTTCAGGCCGCAAATTATGCATGCAGTTATTGTACTCGACGGAGATTATAAACTGAAATATGTCCAGACCGGCGACATTTTACACTCGTAGTTTGTTTTTCCTCTATATGACAAAGCGGCCCCGTCATTGGTCAACAGTGGCTACTGGCCCGCTCTCATTGGTCTGGAGCAGGCCAATAGCTTGTTGTTCACGTGTCATCACACAACACAGAGACAGAGTGTTGTGAATGCCAGGAGTAAAAAAAGGCTGCGGTCAAATGTTATAATACTGGACCGATAAATGGTATCGGCGCCGTCTTTGTTGGTACTCGCCGATACCGATACCACCGCCAGATTGGCCCCACCTGCCGATCATAATATCGTATCGGTGCATCTTTAGTTCCTGTACTCAACAGTGACACCTTTTTAAACTGATATATCAATTCTTATAGCGCATCGATAACCTATTGGGACGCAAGTATCGCGATATATCACCATATCGACAAACAGTGGTACCTCAACATACCATCGCATCGACATACGATCCTTTTGACATCCGACATAAAATTTGACTCGTCATTTGTCTCGACATATGACAACATGCTCTAAATACGATTTATTACAGCGTCGCGATTTCATTGTTTTTTCCGCAAGACAGATGCACGGCGTATTTTCATGTGAAAGAAATCGACATGTGTTCCAAGACGTTTAGTGCAGGTGGTGAAAAAAGGAAAAAGGTTACGTTTACCATTGAAATTAAGAAGGAATTGATCGAAAATGTAAGCGTGGTGTGCGTCTGAGGGAACTGGCTCGACAATATTGCCAGTCTCCTCTGACCTCCGTTCGCTAGTCTCTATAAGTTAAGGGGACAATAAAAATACTTTATTTCCAATTTATTGATATTATTATTATTATTATTATTGTAATATCGGCAAGAAAGTAGCCAGCTTCGGCAGGTTTTTAATCATAGATCTCAGATCTTATGCAACACAACACGGCTTCTGTCCGCCGTAGCCGAAGCGAATTCATAATAAAACACCTGAGTGTTTTTTCAAACGATGTAGAACAAGAGCAATAAAAGCATTTAAAAATAAATACCTGAGTTTGTGCTCAAACGGTATATAAAAAAATATAACTAAATGTGGATTTAAGTACAGCAAAAGAACAATTGGCTAACTTTCATAGCTAAAGTCTGCTAGCTCAAATGCTATAAAACGCTGTTTTTTGTTTTGTTTTGTTTTGTTTTTTTAAGAAGCTCTTCACAAACACTTACAGTGAATCACAAAAGTGGGACACCCCTCGTATTTCTGCAGATATTCAAGTATATCTTTTGATGGGACAACACTGACAAAATGACACTTTAACACAATGAAAAGTAGTCTGTGTGCAACTTATATAATAGAGTAAATTTATTTTCCCCTCAAAATAACTCAAAATATAGCCATTAATATCCAAACCCCTGGCAACAAAAGTGAATACACCCCTTAGAAACTACATACATCCCTCAATGTCCAATTGAGTACTGCTTGTCATTTTCCCTCCAAAATGTCATGTGACTCGTTACAGGAGTGCTGTCACCATTACTGCAGAGATTTGAAGAGGTGCGGGGGGTGGGGGGGTCAGCCTGTTAGTGCTCAGACCATACGCCGCACTCTACATCAAATTGGTGTGCGTGGTGGTGGCAAATTGGTGTGGTGTGGTGTGGAAAGCCCGCCTGGTCTCATTAGACCATAGGACACAGTTCCAGTAATCCATGTGCTTTGTTGACATGTCTTCAGCAAACTGTTTGCAGGCTTTCTTGTGTACCGTCTTCAGTAGAGGCTTCCTCCTGGGGTGACAGCCATGCAGTTTTTTTCAGTTATATTTATTTATTTAGACAATGTTGAGTGGTCTTAAGACAAATGTTTATTTTTTGCATTCCTGGATTGTTAAGAGATTATTAACAGGTTTGTATTTATTGTGTCTGTTAATATAATTTATGTTCAAATATTGCAATTTAAATTTGCTAATAAAATCTAGACATTTATTCTGGAAGTTTTCAAAATTGAATTGAACTGTGTATCACCTGAACCAATACACATGAAAGATCATTTAGCCTGTCAATTTATTAGGTTCATATATGCGAGAAATGTAGCTCTGACTCCCGTTCACCCAATCTGTTTGGTCTCATTAATGTCACGTCCCCAGCAAAACGTGAACAGGCAGGTTATGCTGTTACATCATCCCTTCCAATGTTTAGACCACACCTACGCCCTTGATAAAATTACAATCAACCTTGATGAAAAACATACTGTTTTAAGCAGCAGTTGTCAAGTCAAGGTGTGACTTTCACCAGAACATCTTTTAACTTTAATGCATCCTTTTCTGTAGTTTTACCATGAGCAAATACCAATGTACAGTATCATCCCCATTGACCACAAGGAGTAAATACCTTAATTATGGTCACTCATTTACAAATGTCAGACCAACTCTTAATATGTTGAAAAATTGCTGTAATTCATAATTTGATATATTCACGCATTCATTTTCTTTGCCGCTTATCCCCATGCGGGTCTTTGAGATTGTCGCCGTTTATAGTGTCATTCTCTTTAAACCCTGCAAGTGTACCTAATGAAATGCTTCTCTCCTTCACACCCCTCTCCTCTCATTTAATCACCTTTCCATTCACATACACTCTCCCTCCACATACGTGTTCTGAAATCCCGCCCTGCAGAAGAGCCGTCGTGACACGTGCAACTTTGACAAAGAGTTCACAAAGATGCCGGTGGACCTGACGCCTACAGACAAGCTGGTCATCATGAACCTGGACCAGGATGACTTCATGGGTTTCTCCTACACAAACCCGGAATACGAGGCTCCCAACTAAAGCTGAGAGGACTGCCGACGAGAGAGGCGACACGTGTTAGGGCGCATGAATGGTATTGTAAAACTCAACTTGCACAATACACTGGATACCAAAGACTTTCAACGTATTGTGTGAAAAAGAACTGAAAAACATCCGATGTTTATACAGGTGACGTTGAATCAAATATAGTTAGGAATAATTTGTTAGCCCTAAATGGGTATTTGCTCTCTTTCCCATTCTTATGCTCTGACTATATTGTAATAAGTATAGATGTTTATGGCATTGATTTTTTTTTTTTTTGAAGAGATATTTGAAAATGATTTTAAATTCATGCTGTTTTTGAGCAAAGTGCTACCATATGTAAGTGTGTGTTTAATTCTTCAAACTCATAAACTACTGAAATGTAATGTGACAACAGGCTAAAAATTAGGGAAAAAATATAAACAATCTTTGCTAGTCGTTTAATTTGATAGAGTGATATGAAAACATGTAATCCAATGCAGGTAGATTATAGATGTCCGAAAATGTGGCTCTTAATAACTAAATCATGACCCTTTTTAAAGAGTTTATCGCTAGTAGAGATCCAATTCATTTGCAGTGGGAGGGTTGGCAGCAAATTAATGAACATTTTAGGGCCTTCAGTGGCAGCCAATGACTTAAGAAATGAAATGAAATATTTTCTTTCTCTGATGCCAAGAGGCACCCTCCCATCAATTGGTTTATCGCTAGTGGACCTCCAATCCATTGGAAGTGTGAGGGTGCCAACCCTTCAACTTCCAATGACTTGGACGTCTATTGCTGTCAATGGAAACCAATGAGTTAAACTTATTTTCAGAAAGGGAAAACTGGGCTGTCTAAAATGTGATGTAATTCGTGCTCCTCGGTGTAGTTTGATGAACTACTTACAAAGGCACCAAGGAACTAGTTTGAATTGTGGGAAAATTCTTATTTTTTTTTTCTTGAAGGATGGTGTAATCCAAAGATTATTAATTACATCCAGAGGTGGGTAGTAATGTGTTACATCTACTCCGTTATACTGTATTATACTTGAGTAACATTTTGAGAAAAGTGTACTACTAGGGGTGGTTTTACGAGGCCATACTTTTTACTTTTACTTGAGTAGATTGGTGAAGAAACGCTACTCTTACTCCGCTACTTTTGGTGTCCACTAGTCCTTACATTTTTCCTCTTTATTCTACATATTAGCATTTACTTTTTTTTCCCCAGCAATGCCAACAGTGGCTCTATCAGTTTCACCAATGAGATGTCATGACAATAATCACATGACTCCACTATACCAATCAGACTCAAGCTTGCCATTCTATGATCACACCAGCCTGTTCAATTACGTGGCGTCTTTAAAGCACTGTAAAAAAATAATAATAATAATAATAAGTATTTGACATAGAGTGCCCTCAACATGACTCAAAAGTTGTGGATTTTTAATAATGCATATATGTTTGCTTAAAAGTTGGTGGGGAACATTTGAGCATCCTGAAAAGTTGGTAGTGTTATGTTCCTACCACACTATGCAAACCTACGCCCTTATTGTAGAGGCATGCACTTTTACATCAACAGTAGCAAGAGCCTGCTGTAGGTCCCATGGTGACATTTTAGGGTTTTTCGAGACTTCTTTTAGCATCTTGCGGTCTGCTCTTGGGGTGAACTTGCTTGGATGGCCAGACCTGGGCATGTTGGCAGTTGTTTTAAATGTCCTCCACTTGTAGACTATTTTCCAGACAGTGGAATGGCGGTTTTATATTCTTTTGAGATCTTTTGAAATCCCTTACCAGATTCAAAAGTGTCTGCAATCTTCTTTCTGAAGACCTCAGACAGCTCCTTTGATTTCACCCTGCTGTTTTCTCTCACTTCAACAGCCAGTCACTGTTGAAAGTATTCTGCGTTGAGGAGTGGGGCAAACCGTCTTCAGACAGATGTCAAAGACTGGTAGATGGCTACAAAAAGCGTCTGTCTCACTGAAGTTATTTCAGCCGAAGGGTGTAACACTAGCTATTAGGTGGTAGGTGGAATGGTCTGTTGTGTTGTAAGTTGTTTTTTTCCCTTGCCAAAATCCTTTGTTTTTCTTTAAATTTTATTTTATTTATTTATTTATTTATTTTTCATTGGCTTAATGGAGTTATGTAATAGGTTATAGTACATTATAATAATAACAGTTCATATAGATTGTGCTAAGGAAAAAAACATACAGTTGAAAATAATCTCACGCCCCAAGCAGTAACTCAGAATGTTACTCATTACTTGAGTATTTTTTCACCAAATACTTTTTTACTTGTACTTGAGTACATTTTTTTGGATGACTACTATTAATTCAGTAATATTATATTGAAGTAACACTACTCGTACTTGAGTAAAGTTTTTGGCTACTCTACCCACCTCTGTACATGTACAAGTACAACCTTCGTACTTTTTCTGAACATTGTATGTTCAATCCCAAACTCCCTTACTTTGGAGGCTCTTCTGTATTATAATGAGCCAGCTGTAAAGTAGCTAGTTGTAAATGTAAGAACGGTAGAGAAAGCTTACGTTTAGGGAGCAGATCCAGCCAGTGGTTCTGCAGAAATGGTCAGTGTTTTCCTCCACTCTCAACATAAACCATGACTGTTCTCATTTGCGAATCTTGACCATTGTTGCCTTTTTCAATCATGGCACTGTGGAAATGCTGACACATCACTGAGGAAAAAAATGCCTAATGAGCAAACTTCTTTGAAACATTTTCTCATGTCCCCTCTGCACAGAGACTCTCCCATCCCCCCTTTAATTATTTCCATTTGCTCAGTAATCCTTGGTTCTGTCGAGGCCCACTGGGGAGCCGCAAATGATGTGATGTCAAAAGGTTGTGGCAGTCACCAATTGGGCGCGAACGCACACACAGCAGCTGAGGAGATGCTTTGACAACTCCCAAATGAGCCATTTTGCAAACAGCAATAACATCAGCAAGGCTGCTGATACACACACACACACAACACAATTGCGCGAGTTTAAAAATATGCGCATATTGACTAACTAACTGACGTTTGGAAGATGCAAAATCTGTGTGAAATCAAGGCCACATTATTTCAAATTCAGCAAATCTGCCCTCCAGTCTTTAAGCACATTAGAATGCCCGCGTGCCCCTGCACTGCACTACACTTACTGTACTGCGTCGTTTTTACACTGCCATACTGTACGGGCATGATTGAGACTTGAAATTATCTGGTGAAGCGTAACAAGGAGAACAATGACAATGTTTCCTCCTGGAGGCATACAACATTCACTCAGCACTCACATACAGTATACAGTAAACCACTTTCATACTTATAAGGCACATGTAAAGTGTTTAACCTAAACACATTGTATTTTTTAAACTGTCATCTATGATGTTATCAATGTAAAAGGAAATATTCTGTTTTAAGCCTTTCAGGGACACAGGTCACTTCGGTGGACATCTATTCAAAAGTTATTAGCCTAACTGCCAGCCCAGGTTATGGAGTATGTAGTTGTAGTAGTTGGTAAAAGAGGGGGAAATTATACTGAAAACACTTGTAGATGGCAATAGCCATTTATTTGCCTCAATGGCAGCCAAACAGTTAAGCTATGTGAGTTTTCATTTAATTTAGAATTTATCCAGAAATCACAATGTATGATTTTTTTTTTTTTTTTTTAAGCTTGAACACCTGAGAAAACGAACGTTAACAACTGGCACAGTAGCATTTGTTTGCAATTACAGAGGTCGAACCTTTCCTTTAGTTTTTCACCAGGTTTGCACACACTGCAGGAGGGATCTTGGCCCACTCCTCCACACAGATCTTCTCTAGATCAGTCAGGTTTCTGGGCTGTCGCTGAGATACACAGGGTTTGAGCTCCCTCCAAAGGTTTTCTATTGGGTTTAGGTATGGAGACTGGCTAGGCCATGCTAGAACCTTCTTACGGACCCACTCCTTGGTTTTCCTGGCTGTGTGCTTCGTGTCATTGTCATGTTGGAATACCCAGCCACGACCCATCTTTAATGCTCTAACTGAGGAAAGGAGGTTGTTTCCCAAAATCTCACAATACAGGGCCCCAGTCATCCTTTAATACAGTGCACTCGTCCTGCCCCATGCGCAGAACACCTCCAACGATGATGCTACCACCCCCACTTTTCACAGTAGGGATGGTGTTCTAGGGATAGTACTTATTGTTCTTCTTCCTCCAATCACATTTAGTGGAATTATGACCAGAAAGTTCTATTTTGCTCTCATCTGACCACAAAACTTGCTCCCACGACTCCTCTGCATCATCCAAATGGTCATAGACAAACTTAAGATGGGCCTTGACATGTGCTCGTTTAAGCAGGGGAAACTTCCATGCCATGTTTGATTTCAAACCATGACGTCTTAGTGTATTACCAACAGTAACCTTAGAAACTGTGGTCCAAGCTCTTTTCAGGTCATTGACCCCCTCCTGTCGTGTAATTCTGGGCTGATTCTTCACCTTTTAGGATCATTGAGACCCCACGAGGTGATATCTTACATGGGGCTCCACTCTGATTGAGATTGACGATCATGTTTAGCTTCTTCCATTTTCTAATAATTGCTCCAACAGTGGACCTTTTTTCACCAAGCTGCTTGGTAATTACTCCGTAGCCCTTTTCAGCCTTATGGAGGTGTACAATTTTGTCTCTGGTGTCTTTGGACTGCTCTTTGGTCTTAGCCATGTTACAAGTTTGAGTCTCACTGATTGTATGGGGTGGACAGGTGTCTTTATGCAGCTATCGACCTCAAACAAGCACATCTAATTCAGGATGTTACGTGGAGAGGAGGTGGACTTTTAATAGGCAGACTAATAGGTCTTTCAGGGTCAGAATGCGAGCTGATAAACAGCTAATCAAAGACTTATTTGCAGCTGTATCACACACATAAATTGTTAAAAAATCATGCATTGTGATTTGTGGATTTTTCTTTTTAGATTATCTCTCTATCTCTCTCTATGTGGACATGCACCAACTAAGAAAATTTCAGATGCCTCCATGATTTCTAAGTGGGAGAACTTGCAAAATAGCAGGGTTTTCAAATACTTATTTTCTTCACTGTGTATATATATATATATATATATATATATATATATATATATATATATATATATATATATATATATATATATATATATACAGTGCTGCTCGAAAGTTTGTGAACCCCCTCAACATTTTGGAATTTTCTATTATTTCAACCTGATTTCCTAATCAATCAATTCAGTAGTTTTTTTTGTTTTTTTAACAGTTGTGTTGTCGAGACAAAATTAAAAAGAGTTTTCATCAACTGATGTAGGTGCAAAATTGAACTGTTTGGTCACAACCAAAACCGCCATGTCTGGCGAAAAGTCAACACTGCATACCACCAAAAGAACCTTCTCCCAACAGTGAAGCATGGAGGTGGGAATGTCAAGATCTGGGCTTGCTTTTCATCCTCAGGACCTGGACAACTCCACATAGTCCAGGGAATCATGAATTCTGAGGAATATTGTCAAATCCTAGAACATAACCTGACGCCATCTGTTTTGAAGTTAAAGCTTGGCAGAAGGTGGATCATGCAACATGATAATGATCCAAAGCATTCCAGCAATACAACCAAGGAATGGCTGAAAAAGAAGAAGATTCGTGTTCTGGACTGGCCCAGTCAAAGTCCTGACCTAAATCCCATTGAAATGCTGTGGCGGGACCTGAAGCGAGCAGTTCATGCCAGACACCCATCAAACCTCTCTCAACTGACTGCGTTCTGCAAGGAAGAATGGGCAAAAATCCCCCAAAGTAGATGTGAGAGGCTGATTAGTCACTACAGAAACCGTTTGGTTGAGGTAATCTCTGCAAAAGGAGGCGCAATATCCTATTAACTGAAGGGGTTCACATACTTTTGCACACATGATATCTGAGTTTTTCTTAAATCAACCACTTTTGTTAAATAAAGAATGACAATATAACTATTTCTTTTGTTTCAGTCCATTATTTGGAATGTCAGTATTGTGGATTTGGGTATAACTTAACATTTAATAAGGTTATTTTAGTTTTTTTTACAAAAAATCTGACCATCGCTGTGGGGTTCACAAACTTTCGAGCAGCACTGTATATTAGGACTGTCAAACGATTAAGATTTTTAATCGAGTTAATTACAGCTTAAAAATTAATTAATCGTAATTAATCGCAATTAATCGCAATTCAAACCATCTATAAAATATGCCATATTTTTCTGTAAATTATTGTTGGAATGGAAAGATAAGACACAAGATGGATATATACATTAAACATACGGTACATAAGGACTGTATTTGTTTATTATAACAATAAATCAACAAGATGGCATTAACATTATTAACATTCTCTTAAAGCGATCCATAGATAGAAAGACTTGTAGTTCTTAAAAGAAAAATGTTAGTACAAGTTATAGAAATTTTATATCAAAACCCCTCTTAATGTTTTCGTTTTAATAAAATTTGTAAAGTTTTCAATCAAAAAATAAACTAGTAGCCCACCATTGTTGTCAATAATTACTTACACAATGCTCATGGATGCTGAAGCCTATAAAATCAGGCGCACCCAAGCACCAGCAGAGGGCGGCAAAACTCCATAAAACACAACAAGTGAGCATTTCACTGTACTGTCATTTAAATCTGTCTGAGCGGGGCATCTGCGTTAATTGCGTCAAATATTTTAACGTGAATAACTAAAAAAATTAATTAACGCCGGTTAACGCGATAATTTTGACAGCCCTAATATATACATATATATATATATATATATATATATATATATATATATATATATATATATGTGTATATATGAGGACCTCAATGCTCACAAAAGATATGCTGATTAGGGTCAGATGACCCTTCTCTAAATACAAAAGTGATTTGTACCAACTGATCCACCCTTGGTACTTCTAGTTATTCATTCATTCATTCATTTTCCATGCCGCTTTTCCTCACGAGGGTCGCGGAGGTGCTGGAGCCTAACCCAGCTAACTCGGGGCAGTCGGCAGGGGACACCCTGAACTGGTTGCCAGCCAATTGCAGGGCACAAGGAGACATACAACCATTCACGCACACACTCATACCTACGGGCAATTTAGAGTGTTCAATCAGCCTACCATGCATGTTTTTGGGATGTGGGAGGAAACCGGAGTTCCCGGAGGAAACCCACGCAGGCACGGGGAGAACATGCAAACTCCACACAGGAAGGCCGAAGCCCGGGATTGAACCCTTGATCTCAGAACTGTGAGGCAGACGTGCTAACCACTCAGCCACCGTGCCGCCTACTTCTAGTTAAACAATTGTTAATATCTCAAAAATTATAGCAGCACAAATTAAAAAATTTCAGCATAAACCTAGCACAAAAGAATGACATAATATTTCTATAAATTTGCGTCTGATTGGGGGCCAACATCACAGAGGTGTAGATTTACTAGGTCTCTTATAAGTACAGTATTCTTATTACCAGAAATGTATTTTCATGGTGTAAATTTGATTTTGCACTACTCTTGATAGTAATAAACGATATTTTGCATTGTCTTTATTAACTTATTGGCTACCATTGACTGCAATAGACGTCCAATCCATTCGAAGTGGGAGGGATGGCGGCAAATTAACAAACGACTAGTGATAAATTATTATTTATTATAATTATTAGTAATATTTTATGTTTGAACTATTTCGCTGCCATTGACTGCAATAGACGTCCATTGGAAATTAACCCATTTACTGTGATAGGTGTCCCCTCCATTTGACTGGCAGTGACCCTCTTTGCTGCCACCCTGCCACTTTCAATGGATTGGACATCTAGTAGTGATACTCTAAAAATTCACAGCAAAGATGAAAAATTGGGAATCCACCTAATTGACCGTCTATCGCCATCAATGACAGTGAATGAGTTAGAAAGCAACATTAAATTATGTTTCCACTTATCACATGATGTTAAAAACCATTGCAACAATATTTTTCACTGAGAAACATTTTTTGTACGGCTAAATTTCTGATACAGCTTTTGTTTTGGAGCTTTTGTGGCCAGTCAGTATAATATTTAGCAAAATTTACAGAACTGCATAGTTGACATTGATCAACTTCTGCTACTGGCAGTTGGGAAGCACTTACTCTGTCCTGTGTGGATATACTGCATATGATGTGTGCCATACTGTACAATTTACGATATATTGGTCTTAGAGGACACCTGTGTACAGTTTCACGTACAGTATATTCAATGATGTTTTGTCCATGTTCTTTTTGGTGATTTAATATCATCCATGTATAGTTCCCTCACTACAAATATATAAGCACACTTTAATGTTATTTCTAGAAATATACTATGCATGCCCGTGTTTTCTCTTTTTCATATTTTAACCAATACAGTATGAGCTGAACTGATACTCGAAGTATCGATTAATTGATGATTACTGTTGGGGTTTATGTGTTAGTAACTATTATTCAAGGGCAATGTAGTGACGTTTTGTTTATGTATACATACATATTATACAGTACGGTGTGTGTGTGTACGTATATAGTTTAACGAGTAAGAGTCTTCCGATATGATAGGAAAATCTACACACATGTATTTTGTAAGGTAGTGTTGCACCGACACCGATACTAGTATTGGTATCAGTACTGATACGGCACTAAGATGCAACATGGTTATCGGGAAGTATTAAGAAATAACATGCCGATGATGCGAAATATGTTCTCCTCGAGATCTAGTTTCCAACCCCAGGTCACCCTACCCAATATGGCCGCCAGCTATCCATGCTACTGTAAAAAAGGAGCAATTATCACCCTTTCCAAGATGATGATAGATGTCCAGTGGTGTGGCGTCCAATCATCCTTCTGCTGTGAATTTCAATGACTTTATCACTAGTAGACATCCAATCCATTTGAATTGGGAGGGTGACAGCAAATAAACATTTGATCATTCAGTGCCATCCCTGCCACTTCATATGGATTGGACGTCGAGGACTTTCAACGAGTTATACAGTCTCTGACCAAGTCATGATAGCAATTACTTGCATTCAAAGGGGAAAAAAACGGATATGTTCAAAACGCATGGTATCGGTATAGTATCGGCATGCCAACCGGGTGTTAGAATCGATATCGGGGGTAAAAAAAAAAAAAGGTATCGGTGCAACTATTACTGTACCATAATTTTAGGGCAATACAGAATTGCTATCCAACAATATTCAAAATTAACTGAATAATAATGAAATGTATCAATAAAGTATGTATGTACTGTATGTATGTATTCCCCTCCTGCCTCTTATTTTAGCTGTAGCTTAGCCATCTGTTCCTATACCCTACGTTTTTCCCCCCACCTTCCAACCTGACCTTGATTCCTCTCATCAGTAATACTTCTTCTTTCACATTCTCTCACCCCTACAACATAAACTGATGAACTACTGAACCATTTTGAAGTCCATGCCAGCATGTTATGTGCTTTGATTTGGGCAAGATGCATAAAATGCCAAGTAAAGATATAGCAAAAGAACAGTATAAGCTTCGTGCCATAGCTCACTAACCAGAAAATGTACTGTGATGTTTACTATTGTAGAATAATAAATTATTGTAAACAATATGTTTGACTTTTTTTATTTGTGTATGTGTGTGTGTTGAGAGAGCAATTTACCCTTTACACATAGAGTTGAAGAACTTGGAAAGTGTCTAGGTCTCGATTAAGTACAGGATTTTCATGTAAAATGAGTTGGTCTGCTGATGATATCACATGGTTTGTAATGTTTTTGTCTAATATAGTGACCTATACCACACCACGTAAAGCATATTTTCTTTCCAAGTTCTGAGTGGTAATTCCTAGTTTTTTTTCCCGTCCCAATGAAATATAAAAACACTTTTGTTCCCCAAAAAGTTTGGGTTTGTGGCCACGACTTTGAAATTCTATTTTCCACTTTTCTTTACTGTGGTACCATCTAATGCTTTTTTTTAAATATACAGTGGTACTACTTACGAAATGAATTGGTTCTGGGAATAGTTTCGTAACTAATAATTCTGTAAGTAGAGATGCGTTTTCCATGTAAATCCCCTCATCCGATCCAAGCCCCCCAAAATTCAGACATAAATCTTTTATAATGGATAAAATTGCATCAAAATGTGTAACAAATACATATTACAATTTGATTATTGCACATTAAACATAAAATCAGAGTTGTGCATAATGTAAAAAAACAAGAATAGAGCAAAGAATAAAAGTTGATAGACTCATGTAAAGCTGTCGGAACACGAGGGAGCAAATGAAGATGACGCATACACATACACATACATTAGGAGCCAAATGGATGCCAGGAATGTTAGGCAATAGTCAATAGTTTTGTATGTATGGGCTTAATAACAAATTTCAAGTAAGTGGAATAATATGGCGCATTCATCTGTTAGTCTTTAATACTCAAAACAAGATGAGGAAACTTATTTGACTATATTTAAAAAGAATGATCTGGTTAAGTCGTCATAAATTTACAGCGGACTGAATGCATTACTGACTGGCTGACTTCTTTGTGAGTGTGGTGTGGTTTGTTGCATGTTCAAATTATCATTTAAAACACTGTGCCGTCTTACTTGACATCACTTGTCCAAATGTCCATGGTGAAACTGATGTGATCAGCACGTTTATCGCAGAGAATGGTGGTCGTATAAACGGCATTATTTTTTTTATCCGGGGATTGGGCTCTTGGGTCACTCCGGTAAAAACCGTCTCTCATCCGGCATCCCCTCCCGCCTGTGCCCTTCAGTCCGACCGGCCACCAAATTAGCACGCGCGCCAGGCCTCTGTCTGGCAGTAGTGCTCGATGAGTCGAACCGGAGATGAGTGGCGGCGGCAGCTACGTTCGTACCAGATATCCGCCTACCCCAGCCGGCTCGCTGCAGCGTATTCGGGGCATGGCTCTGCTCCGACGGAGGCGCGGGCCTTTCGTCCTGCACGCCGTGGGGGAACACTCGAGAAAGCGGGGTGTTCGCCAGAGATCCCACCGCCGAGGAACCGGGCTCGACCCGCCTGCCCGCCTCGCCCTTGGCGGCCTGCCGGACCGGCCAGAGCGAATATCTACTTGTCGATTTTCAGTCTGGTGCCGGTGTTTAGCCTTAGATGGCGCTTACCACCCGCTTTGGGCTGCATTCCCAAACAACCCGACTCTGGGAAGGCCGCAGCATTTCTCCATTGTCACAAGCCCCATAGTTTAGCTTAATTTATATGTGTTTAGCTTTAGCATTCGCGCTAGCATCAGCCTCGTATTCGTTCCAAAAATCTTTGTGATGCAGTTTTAAATGGCTGATCAGGTTATTGGTGTTGAATGAGGACGCTTTCTTTCCGCCCCGTGGAACTTCTGCAGTGCATGTTTTGCAGATGGCGAGAGCATTGTTTGTTTCACACACGGAAAAATCAAACCACGCTAGTGACAGAACCGTTATGATATCGCCTCAACCCTGTTGTGTACCGCCGCCTCTTCTTTGACACCATACTCCTAAATCCCTCCTCCCTAAAGGGCTTCAGAGAGAGGAGGGGTTGAGGAGGCGGTGGTGGAGAAGTGGACAGAACTGCTTCGTTTGCGCACATTTGGAGGCTAAATCAAGTATATAATTATCGGACTGCATTATCGGTTGATTTTTTTTTTTTTTTTTTAATCGGGATTATCTGTGTGACGTCATAATTGCCATTATGGATAACCGATAGTTATCGGTAACCGATATTATCATGCATCTTTAGTTTAAACCCTAGCAACACAAATAAAATGATTACAAACCAGGAACAAAATAGTATTTTTTTCTGTTACATGGTGTTATCAATAAATCTGCATTTTTAGAATTTAGCGAGCTGACGCACAAAAACAAGCACTTATGTTCTGTCGTAGCAAGCCGAAGTTTGACTGGCCAAACACACAGCCAACCCTGGTTATTATGAGGATTTTTTTAATGCACAGCCCCAAATAATATGACAGTTGTATCCTGTTATGTGGGGTTTTGTATATTGTGTATACTTTATAAATTTGCAGTGTAATAGAGGTGGTATTAAGAGGTGGATTAAATCAGGTAAATCGCCATTGAAGGCCAAGGTAACAAATCCACAGACCGCCACGGAGTAAGGCTAACCTTTACTTGAACTGCTATGTGTAATTAGAATGCGATTTAAGGTGGTGAAGTTTTGTTTTTCAGGTCAAGGTGGACACAAGAATGGGCAGGTAGATGATGACTTGATGAAAGACCGAATGGGCGGTGGGTGTATAATAAGGAGATAGAAGATCAGCTGGTTTAATTAACTTTGTTGTTTGAAATTTCCCAGCTCAACTTAAGTAGGAACCACATCAAAATTACAAAGCATCTAGTCTAAAGCTATTAAGAAAGATAGAGCATGAAGCTGATACCTACATCTTTAACCTGTCAAGAAGAGCACCCTCAACATTGAAGCAGGTTATGTGTATGAAAGATATAGCAGAAATTTCCATCTGCAGAGAGGATTGGGCTCTATCATTATTGTGTTATTAGGAGGAGGATGTTATATCTTCCACCATATTTGCGATAATAAGGTACAACTGCGATGTGCTACGCTTCAGTGCATGGGATAGCAATAGAACAGTTCTTCTGCTACACTAATACTACAATTGGACCTATCTCAAATTCCACCAATTGCTGCATTTAGTTCATTAACAATCAGTTTTTTTTTTTTCAAATTCAACTGGACATCAGTGGCGGATGCTGGTCTTTCAATGAGGAGAAGCTTAAAGTGTCCGGCTGTGAATGATTTGTGACAGAGGAGTAGCACTCGCTGCTCGTTAGGGAAAAAAACTGGAGTGCAAGAAGTCGAGTCTCCAAACAAGCAGCTACAATAGAAAAAAATACCATGAATAAGCTAAATTTTTCACGAGTCATCCAAGTGTCGCTAGGATGATTATGCAAGTCTCTGGTTCAACTCAGAGCAACGGAATGAAAATTTAAAAAATGCGGATGTAAATATGACAAGATCAATAATACGCTCATTTACCTGTCAATCAAAAAGGGATTCAGCCTCAGACAGATCATCCAATCATCATGCAGAGAACCAGAGCGTCCCGGCCAGCTGAGCCCTGCTCCCTGCCCATAAACCCCCAGAGACACAGTGCATCCAATGGGCAGGGTAAACCCAGCTTTTAGCCAATGACTTGTCTTTTGTCACTGTAGTGGAACAATGTGCTCTAAACTCTGGAGAAACCATGCTTCCACACTGTTTAATGCAGTGATTCCCAAGCACCGGGCCGGGGACCGGTACCAGTCTGTTTACTACAGGGCCGCAGAGAAATAATAAATCAGTTGTTAACCATTGCAATCTGGCCTGTGTCTCTTGAACCATCAATATGCCTGTGTACTCTATTGACTAATCCGATTAGAGATTTGTCAACGTCACCATCTATCGGTTGGACGCCATTACTGGGGTGTTTGCACACCTGTAGCAGCCCAGTGTTAGTCAATGTAAACAGTTAGTTGCTGTGTGCTGCAGGCGGCGACGTCTTTGGACATCTTTTTTACAGGGAAAAGGCCACCGGCTCAGCCGTAAGAGGAGCCTACACCCAAGTCCATTTTCCATAATATTGGGCTAAAAGCAAGCAAACGAGGCAACAAAATCGAATGCACTGACAGCATCATACCTCGTGGAGAACCGTATTCCAAAAGCCAAGAAACCTTTCACGATTGGAGAAGAACTCGTTATGCCTGCTTCCAAGGATATTTCCTTTCAAGTTTTAGGAGAGGCCACAGTTAAAATATGTTGATTCAGCGTATAGTGAGTTGCATTTTCCCTGCACTTAATGTTCGTTTTTAGCCATTTTGTACTATTTTATATTTACTGTAATTTTCTGCCACACATTGCTGGTCCATTAAATAAAAGGCCCTCATTACACCGGTCCGTGGTGCAAAAAAGGTTGTGGACCACTGGTTTAAAGGAGTCTGAGGTTGCACGAATGAATGAAAATCAAGCCGCATTGTAACCAGTGATAAGCAGGTAATTCTTAACAAATGTTGAGCGCGCTGTAGCACATGTTTTGTTATTGACACGAACATACAAGAGTATACATTTGATCATGTATTTTTTTGACATTTTTGGGGAGTAGCTGAACTTCCCTTGCAGCCTTAGAGCAATTGCCCCTGCTGGACAGTGATATTGAGCATTTTACCTGGAACAATTCCTGTTAAAGTTTTACTAATCCATTGATATTGCCCCAAGACTAAGACAGGAAGATATTCAATCAACAAGATGTAAGAATGAATTGATTAAGGCAGTCGTGACTAGGGATGTCCTGATAACATATTTTTGCATGTGAGTCCGAGTCATCTGATTTTGAAGATCTGCTGTTGCTGAGTCCCTATTCAGATATACTGTAGGGCAGATTAAGAGTTCAATTCTTGAGCTTTTACTCGATTAAATTGCATTGAATGCATCATTCGCTGTGTCAAAGCTCATATCACAAAAAAATTGAATTGACCGCACAGTTTCTGAGTTAGTGCCATAGCAACGTGGGACGTGCCACTACCTGATAATGTAATTTACAGAAGACCTTGCCAGCACTCCAATACGGAAGCACAGCACCACGCTATCCTCACTATAAAATACAAAGATTTTCTGGGTTTTATCTGCGAGATCCATCATGCCATCTCGATGTGTAGCGATGAATTGCTCACACGAAGGCTCGAGACTATTAGTGGGCAAAAAAACCTTCATCTGCAACGATTTGGACATCTTCTGTGAGAGTCAAGCAGAAGAACTTCTCTCCAGCTTCTCGATCGCTTCTTTGTTTTCAACATTTCAGCAACGACAGCTGTGAAGCCTAGGAGAATACAACCCTGGTTTTTCAAAGACGTATGTAGACCTGTACTGACTTTTCTAATTCTAATTTATGATGCAATTCTGATGATATAGGAGGGCAAATCCTACTGCCTGTTCGTTGAAGTGCGACGTGTTTTTGTTGTTGCTGGCTTGTCATAAGTAGATAGAACAGCCGACAGGTCGTCTATTCATATGAATTTGATACATTTATTACTAGATCTATATAACTACTCATCTGTTTTTGCAATTACTGATAGTTATATCACAGAATCAGGGGCGCCGTATAGGGGGGAAAAGTGGTACTGATTCTAAGGGCCCATGGCCTGAGGGGGCCCACAAAGAAAATTAGAGCATTAGGTAATCGTTTGCAAATTTAAATATTAATCATTATAATTTTAAAAGGTTTAAAACAAAGAGTTTCTTTTTCTTGTTTTGTTTTTGGCAAAAAGTAAACATCCAGAGAGCATATGTATTGCCAGCAACCCCTCCCCCCCGCGTATTTTCATTAATTGGTTTCGTCCGCCCTTCCTTTGATCAGACCGCGCGCTGGCTGAGCAGCGGTGCATTTACGCCAGTCAATGACTCTGAGTACTGTGCGTGCGGTAGGCTACATCAAAAATGTTTTCAAAACAGAAATCCGGCTATCAAAAGAGGAAAGAAAATAAAGCAAAGCAGGAGAGGGGTAGAAAAGGCCAACAGGATGTGAAAAAGTACTTCACAAAGGAAGGTTGGTGTAAATTGTGTCAGTGTAGTGCTGAAAATTAACCTGTTATTTTAGCTCACGCGACGTCTATTAGAAAGCTCAGAAGCAGGTCCCAGCTCACTCCGTAAGAAATACGGGATTTTCCCGACCTCAGTGAACGACTTTGACCAATTCAAGAACATGAATTCCAAATAATGACGGCATTTTTTGGTATCATACAGATGTTGAAAGTTGGTGTGGATTTTTTTTTTAATCTGGTTGAATCCAGTTTGTCAAGAATTTATTGAATTTAGTTTGTCATCAATTAAATTTAGTTAGTTAACAAGGAAGGGACCTGGCTTCGGAGCTGTAGCCTATAGTGGAGATTGTAAGTTTTCAAATGGGGCTAAGCCTACTCCATAATGAAATACTGTAATTGTTTGCTAGCTAGTGTTTGCTCCACTTTTAGCTTACATTTAATTAGTACAGCAGGTTAACCCTTTCGCAAGCTCTCCACACCAAAACAGTTGTCTCTGCCCTCGCCTGTTGTAATAGGCACAAACACAACTCCTCTTGCTGCGTCTGGCTCAGCAGCCCTGTCTCCTGACACCCTTTATGAGCCAGCCTCATCTTTACTCCCAACTGAAGGAGGTGAGGAATCAACTTGAACACTGCCACACCACACATAAAATATCAGTGGCTAAGAGACAAATAGTAATAAGTAATAATAATAATAATTATTATTATTATTAATTAATGATACATAATTAATAATTAAATTAAGATACTAGAATAATATAGAAGATATTGTTATATTTGTCATTTTATGTACACTACAGAGCCAGGACCATCTTCAGTTTTGCCAGGGAGGAGTGTAGGGAGCCAAAAAGACAGTGCTGCTGGCCCTGGCAATGTATGCTGTAGTATTGTTAGAATAAAAGTTTTGTTTTAACTTAAGTCATTCATTGTGGTATTTGAGAATATTTCTAATAAAAATATATTAAGATTGTAAAAGATGGGCTTCAGTACATTTCTTAAAGATGATATCAGTCTATTCATTATTGCTCTATACGCTGTATGTTTACATAAATATATTTTCATCTTAAATTAATGCAGAAAATGCACAAATTAGTGTGTAAAGATTCACCAGAATGCAGGAAATTACGTAGTTGATACTCTAAATGTGTGTGTGTGTCCCGGCACTGATGGTGGGGCCCAAAGTGATATCTTTTCATGGGGCCCAAAATCCCTGGCAGCGCCCCTGCACAGAATGAATGGGGAAAGAAAGGTTCAGAGAGAAATTACGATGCTAGACCACTCTTCCTTTCGTGAAGTGTCGAGCAGCCATTCAACGTCATCAAACCGTCTGCTGTGCTGAGTAAATCTTGGTCATCTGATGCCCCAGGTTCAAACATATAAGAATTAATTGTGGATAATCTTTCCTGGGAGCCCTCGTCATGGATAACGTCACGAAAGAGTGATCCTGAACAGGTACTTTCGCTGGAAATGTCACAAACGCTGGTGCCACTATGGATAAAGTATGCCATGTCTTCTGTCACCTACTGTAAATTATGTCACACTTCCAGTATTGACGGAGTTCTGAAAAACTTTTTTTTTTTTTTTGAAACTCTTCTCGCAGTTACGTGTTAGAAATTACAGTCGTTTCGACGAACTCATCCAAAGATTAAATTCATCAAAATACACCAAAGTCCGACAAACTCTTCATCTGCCCATTAAGGAAGAAAAATAAGTCAACCAATGAGTCAATACTTGAAATATATAAACATATATATTTTTAAAACCATCTTTTTTTTTTTTTTTTTTTATACAAATCCAATAATCTGAAAACAATGTGATCAGGCCAGTTTTTCGATCACATGATCGGATCGGGTACATCCCTCGTCATGACTGAATTTTTTTCTATGTAGTTTCTATACAAGTACTGGTCATCCAAATCCAGGAAATACACTGTCTAAAAAGTAAATGTTTGTGGCCTCTGACCGATGTAAATGGACAAAGGTTAGGTGAGAACAGGCTGTAAAAAGCGACACTGCAGCTCACTGGAAGCGAGAGAAATATGAGAAAGCCAAAGTGACACAAGCAAAAGAATCTTATTTATTTCATTCAGCGGATCTAGAAAATACTCAAGAGCATGACGGAGAAGCTTATTGGATTTATTTCTCACACTCGCTCTCAAACACACACTGAACCCAACACACTTTCATTAACCACAAAATACACCGGTTCACTCTATCAGACATATGCCCTCACTATTAATTCACTCTGCACTTCCTCTAATCAATATGTCTTTATATACTTATCACACAGTCAATTACACACATTTCATCTCCCTTTGACTGATCCTTACCGTATTTCCACATATATCAGCCTGAATTCATCGTTTTCCCATTTTAGGAGAAATGTAGCAAAACATGGTCATTACAAAAACTAATGATAAACCAGGACAAAATATTTTACAGAAGTAAAATTCCAATCAAATTTTAGTGTTGCGTTGTGTACATTCCAATACCTGGCCAGTATCAGATGACACTTATAATAAACAAACACGTTTTTGTTAGGGCTGTCAAATTTATCGCGTTAACGGGCAGTTATTATTTTTTTAAATTAATCATGTTAAAATATTTGATGCAATTAACGCATGCACGGAATGACCCGTGCATGCGTTACCTCAAACAGTTTACAATGACGCCGTTTTAGCACATTGGGAGCGTAAAGGCAGAGAAAGGCGAGTGGATACAGGCGTTCATTGACGATCAGACAATCTTTTTCTTAACATAATACGCTTAATTGAACACAACGCAGAACATATTGTATACTAATTGCAGCCACTACTGACAGTCATGGTTGCCCAACTTCCCAGCATTCATTTGGGCGAAGCAGGAAACGATCCTTTTCTTAACACGCTTACAGTGCCTTGCAGTATTCGGCCCCCTTGAACCTTGCAACCTTTCGCCACATTTCAGGCTTCAAACATAAAGATATAAAATTTTAATTTTTTGTCAAGAATCAACAACAAGTGGGACACAATCGTGAAGTGGAACAAAATTTATTGGATAATTTAAACTTTTTTAACAAATAAAAAACTGAAAAGTGGGGCATGCAATATTATTCGGCCCCCTTGCGTTAATACTTTGTAGCGCCACCTTTTGCTCCAATTACAGCTGCAAGTCGCTTGGGGTATGTTTCTATCAGTTTTGCACATCGAGAGACTGACATTCTTGCCCATTCTTCCTTGCAAAACAGCTCGAGCTCAGTGAGGTTGGATGGAGAGTGTTTGTGAACAGCAGTCTTCAGCTCTTTCCACAGATTCTCGATTGGATTCAGGTCTGGACTTTGACTTGGCCATTCTAACACCTGGATACGTTTATTTTTGAACCATTCCATTGTAGATTTGGCTTTATGTTTTGGATCATTGTCCTGTTGGAAGATAAATCTCCGTCCCAGTCTCAGGTCTTGTGCAGATACCAACAGGTTTTCTTCCATAATGTTCCTGTATTTGGCTGCATCCATCTTCCCGTCAATTTTAACCATCTTCCCTGTCCCTGCTAAAGAAAAGCAGGCCCAAACCATGATGCTGCCACCACCATGTTTGACAGTGGGGATGGTGTGTTCAGGGTGATGAGCTGTGTTACTTTTATGCCAAACATATCGTTTTGCATTGTGGCCAAAAAGTTCAATTTTGGTTTCATCTGACCAGAGCACCTTCTTCCACATGTTTGGTGTGTCTCCCAGGTGGTTTGTGGCAAACTTTAAACGAGACTTTTTATGGATATCTCTGAGAAATGGCTTTCTTCTTGCCACTCTTCCATAAAGGCCAGATTTGTGCAGTGTACGACTGATTGTTGTCCTATGGACAGACTCTCCCACCTCAGCTGTAGATCCCTGCAGTTCATCCAGAGTGATCATGGGCCTCTTGCCTGCATCTCTGATCAGTTTTCTCCTTGTTTGAGAAGAAAGTTTGGAAGGACGGCCAGGTCTTGGTAGATTTGCAGTGGTCTGATGCTCCTTCCATTTCAATATGATGGCTTGCACAGTGCTCCTTGAGATGTTTAAAGGTTGGGAAATCTTTTTGTATCCAAATCCGGCTTTAAACTTCTCCACAACAGTATCTCGGACCTGCCTGCTGTGTTCCTTGGTTTTCATAATGCTCTCTGCACTTTAAACAGAACCCTGAGACTATCACAGAGCAGGTGCATTTATACGGAGACTTGATTACACACAGGTGGATTCTATTTATCATCATCGGTCATTTAGGACAACATTGGATCATTCAGAGATCCTCACTGAACTTCTGGAGTGAGTTTGCTGCACTGAAAGTAAAGGGGCCGAATAATATTGCACGCCCCACTTTTCAGTTTTTTATTTGTTAAAAAAGTTTAAATTATCCAATAAATGTTGTTCCACTTCACGATTGTGTCCCACTTGTTGTTGATTCTTGACAAAAAAATTAAATTTCATATCTTTACGTTTGAAGCCTGAAATGTGGCGAAAGGTTGCAAGATTCAAGGGGGCCGAATACTTTTGCAAGGCACTGTACATCAACAACAGTACTCAGTAGGGCTGCAACTAACTATTATTCAATATTGATGAGTATTTCCTTCAAAAGATTTTTATGACAGCTTCCTTGTTAGGTGCGGGAGCAAGAGGGGATCCCAGAGTGGACACACAGTGATCAAATGAGTAATCTTTTATTGATGATCAAAAGGCTGTCTCGGGTGTAGATTGCTGGGAGCGGAGCAGGGGAGCTGACGTGGGAGCTTGGAAGGAGGCAGGCGTGGAAGCTCGGAAGGAGGCAGGCGTGGAAGCTCGGAAGGAGGCAGGCGTGGAAGCTCGGAAGGAGGCAGCCGTAGAATCCGACAAGGAGCGCGCAGAGGACAGGACCTGGGGCGAGAGCAAAGTAGTCGTGAGCCGGGAATCAGTAATATCATATAAGAGTGCGAGAAACAACTGACGGCGAAACCAGACGAGTTGATCGGGCGACGAGGTGGAGCGTCTGCTGGGCTTTTAAAGCTGGCTGATGTTCATTGCTCTCAGCTGTGGCCGCTCCACTCGTCTGACCTGCAATCAGCTAAAAACATGCACACCTGCTGGAGGTGGGCATGTCTCAGAAGGAGGGGGAAGAGGACCTAACAGGACCCCCCCCCCCACGGGCGACACCAGGCGCCCGACGGAGACGCCCAGGATGGGCACGGTGGAAGTCCCGGATGAGCGCCCGCGACAGCACCCACCGGGCAGGGATCCAGGACCGCTCCTCCGGGCCATAGCCCTCCCAGTCAACTAGGTACTGGAGCCCACGGCCACGGCGGCGGACATCCAGAAGCCGCTCCACCCGGTAGGCCGGATGCCCGTCGACCGACAGAGGCGGTGGAGGGGGCGGAACAGGGGGGGCCAAGGGACTAGTGGAAACCGGTTTCACGAGGGAGACATGGAATGTGGGGTGGACCCGGTAATGTGCAGGGAGCCGGAGACGCACCGCGTTGTGGTTTACCACCTTGGTGATCTCGAAGGGCCCAACGAACCGGGGTGAGAGCTTCACGGACTCCGTCTTCAAGGGCAAGGACTTGGACGAGAGCCATACCTTTTGGCCGACAGTGTAAACAGGTGCGGGCGAGCGGTGACGATCGGCCTGGGTACGGGACCTCTCAGCAGCGCGGAGGAGTGCGGCGCGTGCCTGTTCCCAGACTCTGGCGCAACGGTCGACGTGGCCTTGAACAGATGGGACGGCGATCTCACTTTCCTGGGAGGGGAACAACGGGGGTTGATAACCCAAGGAACACAGGAAAGGGGACATACCTGACGAGGCATTTGGCAGGGTGTTGTGAGCATACTCAATCCAGGGCAGTTGATCGCTCCAGGTGTTGGGGTGAGCTTGAGTGGTGCAACGGAGGGCCGCTTCAAGCTGTTGGTTTGCACGCTCACACTGGCCATTTGTCTGTGGGTGGTAACCCGAGGAGAGGCTTACTCCAACGCCCAGGGCCTCACAGAAAGCCCTCCAGACCTGAGAAGTGAACTGGGGTCCCCTGTCGGAGACTATGTCTGACGGGATGCCATGCAAACGGAAAACATGGTTAGTGAGGAGGGTTGTAGTTTCGGTGGCTGACGGGAGTTTGCGAAGGGGGATGAAATGGGCGGCCTTGGAGAATATGTCCACTATAGTGAGGATCACGGTGTTTCCTTTGGAAGGGGGCAGACCGGTGATGAAGTCCAGGGCTATGTGGGACCAGGGTCTGCTTGGGATGGGGAGCGGCCGAAGGAGTCCACAGCTGGGCTTGGTGGACGTTTTGCTGCGGGCACATACTGTACAAGCCTGGACGTAGGATCGTGTGTCATCTTGCATAGTGGGCCACCAGAATCGCTGGCGCAGGACAGCCAGCGTTCTCCGGATGCCGGGGTGACAAAAGAGTCGGGATGAGTGAGCCCACTCCAACACCTGTGAACGGAGCTCCTGGGGTACAAACAGGTTAGACTGGGGACCGTCTCGAGGGTCTGGGTTCTCACCCTGGGCGTCCTTTATTTTGCGCTCGATCTCCCACTCCACGGAGGCAAGGAAGCGGGTTTGTGGGAGAATCGGGGCGGGTTCCTCCTTAGGTTCGACAGTCTGAAATTGGCGCGACAAGGCATCCGGCTTGATGTTTTTGGAACCTGGAATGAAGGACAGGGTGAAGTTGAAGCGGCAGAAGAACATTGCCCACCTGGCTTGTCGAGGATTTAATGTTCGAGCAGACTTGAGGTACTCCAAATTCTTATGGTCGGTGAGCACGACAAAGGGCTGTGGGGTGCCTTCCAGATGGTGGCGCCATTCTTCCAGAGCTAGTTTGACCGCAAGGAGTTCTCTGTCCCCGATGCTGTAATTTCGTTCCGTGGGTGATAGCATGCGGGAAAAAAAGGCACACGGGTGGACCTTGCCGTCGGCGGGCTGGCGCTGGGAGAGCACGGCGCCCACTCCAGTTTCAGATGCGTCAACTTCCACGATGAACTGTAATGATGGGCTGGGGTGGACCAGCACCGGGGCGGAGGTGAAACGGCTCTTAAGGTCGCTGAAGGCGGCGTCCGCGGCGTCGGACCAGAGAAAGGGTTTGATAACGGAGGTGAGAGCCGTAAGGGGTGCTGCTATCCGGCTGTAATTGCGAATGAACCTGCGATAAAAATTGGCAAACCCGAGAAAGCGTTGTAATTGCTTCCTGTTGGCGGGGCGAGGCCAGTCCAGAACCGCAGCTACTTTTGCTGGGTCCATACGTAGCTCCCCTTTTCCTACAATGTAACCGAGAAAAGCTGTCTCTGGAACGTCGAACTCACATTTCTCAGCTTTTACGTACAGCCGATTCTCTAGAAGCCTCTGGAGTACTTGACGGACATGGCTCTTATGTTCTGATGGAGTGTCAGAGAACACCAAAATGTCGTCCAAATATACCACGACAAACCTGTTAATCATATCGCTTAGGACGTCGTTAACCAAGTTTTGGAAGACCGCAGGGGCATTAGTGAGCCCGAAGGGCATAACTAGATATTCATAATGGCCCATGGGTGTGTTAAAGGCAGTCTTCCACTCGTCGCCTTCCTTAATACGGACGAGGTGGTAGGCGTTACGTAGGTCAAGCTTCGTAAAGATGGTAGCCCCGTGGAGGGGAGTGAAAGTGGAATCAATAAGAGGAAGAGGGTATTTGTTTTTAATTGTGATATCGTTCAGGCCCCGGTAGTCGATGGTGGGTCTGAGACCGCCATCTTTTTTATTCACAAAAAAGAACCCTGCACCGACTGGGGAGGAGGAAGGACGAATAATACCTGTGGCCAGGGACTCCGTGATATACGACTTCATTGCCTCCCTCTCTGGTAGCGAGATGTTGTAAAGTCGTCCCTTGGGGAGGGTCGCACCAGGAAGGAGAGTGATGGCACAGTCGTACGGACGGTGAGGAGGGAGTGACACCGCATGGTCCTTACTAAAAACCAGTCCAAGGTCATGGTAGGATTCCGGCACCGCGGAGAGGTCAGGTTGCGCAGGTTCCTGGACCGAACAGGTAGGCACTAGGGCAGATTTAAGACAGTGTGAATGACAATAGTCGCTCCATGCAGTTAATTTAGGGTGGGTCCAGTCTATGGCGGGGTTATGAGTTTTTAGCCAAGGAAGGCCAAGGACCAACGGTGTGCGCGGACTACGGAAAACAAAAAAAGAGCTCACCTCTCGGTGGTTGCCAGATATGAGTACATCAATTGCATCTGTCTGTCGGGTCACGTTAAACAGGGGCTGTCCATCCAGCGCCGTAGTCATTAAAGGGGCAGGAAGCGGGTGCGTGCTCAGCCCCAACTGGCTCACCAGGCTTTGGTCTAGGAAATTCTCGTCGGAACCACAATCTACCAGGGCGGTGACCGTGCGAGATTGGCCTCTCCAGGAGAGTGTGGCTGGGAGTTGGAGCCGGCGTGAGGAACTGTGGGACATGTGGCTCACCAGTAGTCCCTCCTCTAATGGTGAGCCTAGCAGTTTCCCGGACGCACCGGGCAGCTGCGAATAAAGTGCCCCCCTTGACCGCAGTAAATACATAACTGAGCGCTGTACCTGCGTGTGCGTTCCTCTTGGGATAGCCTGGCACGACCTAGCTGCATGGGTTCCGGTTTGTCAGCAGGGGGCGATGTAACATGAGCAGCGTCAGTGGCCTGTACTGGAAGCGGAGGCGGGCGTGGAAGGACAGCTAGGCGCGTGCCTGGGGGGTTCGGCGGTTCCCGGCGTTGTCGTCTTCGCTCCCGCAATCGATTGTCAATTTGGATCGATAGATTAATAAGGCCATCCAAAGATCCAGGCTCATCCCGCGTGGCCAATTCATCTTTGAGGGACTCATTTAAGGCGCGGGTGAAGATCTCCTGAAGCGCCGCGTCGTTAAAACGGCTCTCAGCTGCCAACGTGCGGAATTCTACCGAAAATTCGGCGACGCTCCGAGACCCCTGGTGAACGGACATTAGCCGCTTGGCAGCCTCTTTACCACGGATAGGATGGTCGAAGATTTTTCGCATTTCATCGGTGAATTGGGCGTACGATCTGCACACCGCAGACCCCTGCTCCCATACAGAGGAAGCCCAATCCAAAGCCGCTCCGCGAAGACAGCCGATCAGGTACGCAATCTTTGCGCGATTCCCCTGGTACATTGACGGCTGCTGTTCGAAGACGAGGCTACACTGAACCAAAAAAGCACGACATGTACCCAGGTTGCCGTCGTAAGGAGCCGGAGCGGGAACGTGGGGTTCCCGACCCGCAGCCGTTGACGCCAGGGTAGTTGCGGTGACGTGACTCGGCGAGGCGGTCGTGTGGCGGAGGGGAGACGGGGCTGTGCGCGCATGTGGTAGTGACGTGAGTTGTGCCTGGATGGCTTGAAGTGACTCGGAAATGTCTGTTACCTTACTGAAGAGGCATTCGATTGCTCGGTGCTGTTCCAGGAGTGACGTGGGCGAGCTGGCTGTATTGTCCGTGGGATCCATGGTGGCCCGATCAAACTGTTAGGTGCGGGAGCAAGAGGGGATCCCAGAGTGGACACACAGTGATCAAATGAGTAATCTTTTATTGATGATCAAAAGGCTGTCTCGGGTGTAGATTGCTGGGAGCGGAGCAGGGGAGCTGACGTGGGAGCTTGGAAGGAGGCAGGCGTGGAAGCTCGGAAGGAGGCAGGCGTGGAAGCTCGGAAGGAGGCAGGCGTGGAAGCTCGGAAGGAGGCAGCCGTAGAATCCGACAAGGAGCGCGCAGAGGACAGGACCTGGGGCGAGAGCAAAGTAGTCGTGAGCCGGGAATCAGTAATATCATATAAGAGTGCGAGAAACAACTGACGGAGAAACCAGACGAGTTGATCGGGCGACGAGGTGGAGCGTCTGCTGGGCTTTTAAAGCTGGCTGATGTTCATTGCTCTCAGCTGTGGCCGCTCCACTCGTCTGACCTGCAATCAGCTAAAAACATGCACACCTGCTGGAGGTGGGCATGTCTCAGAAGGAGGGGGAAGAGGACCTAACATTCCTGACTTAACTGTAATCTACAACTGAACTGTTTGAAGTACATGAAACTTGTTAAAGTTTTTCATTAAAGGTTCTGAGTATAAAATGTGTAAAGAATTTCTCAGTACACAAAACAGATAAAAGTCCGGTTCCTTCAAAAAAAAAAAAAAAAAAGTGCTGCTGATTGACATTTTTTTCTTGTGGGCAAGGGGCTGATATACATAAACTTTGACAATGACTCATTTATTTTCATTAAACAAACTAAACAAAAAAATCAAACGAGGAGGAGGCAGACTAATGAATCAGTTTTCTTTCTCATACAGTTGTACATCTAAATCCAATTTCAAAGCACACACTCTTGTATGACAATTTACGGTTTGAATGGGAGTTTGCGTTGAAAGGAGACTAAGCTGTCATATGAATGGGTTTATGTGTGTGGTTTACAGGGGTGAACGTGGGCAGGAATGGTCAGGAACGCAGTTCCGGTATAAGATTCAGGGCCGGAACGCAGTTCCGTTATAAGATTCAGGCCCGGAGCGCTGTTCCGGTATACGGTGCTTTGATTCCGAAAATATGACTGCAACTGTCAAAACGCTATGTAAAAAAAAAAAAAAAAAATCAATTCAAAGTTGTCACACATGCATTTCATTTCCGAGAAGAAAACAATCTACCGACATCAGATTCACATACACAAGTGTTAACAACAAGCATAATAAAGTGCTTTTGTAGCGTAATGCGTTTCCACCGATATTTACTATTTATTTTATTCCACGGACGGCATGGAGGTTTTCCCAGCTGCTGCAGTTATCCGAGTCTGACGATGACGAGTCACGTCAATGTGCGAATGCACGCAGCAAGCAAAACGCCTGGGCTCATTTATCCGTTCAATTGGCTGACATACTGACATGTAATCACCAGAGAGAGTTACCTCTGATTGGTTCAAAGGTGCATGTTTTCTGAAACAGCAAAAAAAAAAAAAAAAAAAAAAGGGCAATGCAACAGAAAATGGATCAAATCTTTAAGAGCAAGGAAATAGTTAAGGTGGCTTATTTATCATATTTTGTTTTTTTTTGTTCTGATGGGGAGGTTCAGAACATCTTAGCTGTCAATGTGCACTTTGGACTTATATTTGTTCATTTATGTTAGGGTTCATGTCCTTATGATTTAAAAAAGTCAATGTTTGCGCGATCTTCAAAATATATTCCATTTCACTCGGCATAATATGTCATTTGTACTTATTTTTCTGAATGTATGTTGCATATATCTTTATTATTAAAAAAGACAACAAAAAATGTTTACATTATCTTAAATTTTAATATACATCCTATGTTCTTAAGTAGTTGAGATTCGGCGTAAAAGCAACACCCTGAACACACCATCCCCACTGTCAAACATGCAGGGACAGGGAAGATGGTTAAAATTGACGGGAAGATGGATGCAGCCAAATACAGGAACATTCTGGAAGAAAACCTGTTGCTATCTGCACAAGACCTGAGACTGGGACAGAGATTTATCTTCCAACAGGACAATGATCCAAAACATAAAGCCAAATCTACAATGGAATGGTTCAGAAATAAACGTATCCAGGTGTTAGAATGGCCAAGTCAAAGTCCAGACCTGAATCCAATCGAGAATCTGTGGAAAGAGCTGAAGCCTGCTGTTCACAAACACTCTCCATCCAACCTCACTGAGCTCGAGCTGTTTTGCAAGGAAGAATGGGCAAGAATGTCAGTCTCTCGATGTGCAAAACCGATAGAAACATACCCCAAGCGACTTGCAGCTGTAATTGGAGCAAAAGGTGGCACTACAAAGTATTAACGCAAGGGGGCCGAATAATATTGCACGCCCCACTTTTCAGTTTTTTATTTGTTAAAAAAGTTTAAATTATCCAATAAATTTTGTTCCACTTCACGATTGTGTCCCACTTGTTGTTGATTCTTGACAAAAAATTAAAATTTTATATCTTTATGTTTGAAGCCTGAAATGTGGCGAAAGGTTGCAAGGTTCAAGGGGGCCGAATACTTTTGCAAGGCACTGTATCTCTCTTCTCATGTACCTAAATAGATTGGGTTAACCAATCAGATTTCTCTCTAATAAAGTGTCCAACTTAAGTCTCTGTGATACCCTAACCCAAGCATGCATGCTCACATTTATTTCCTCAGGCAGTGTCTCTGGCCAAGAATGCCATAAATCACAGCTATGACATATTAGCATCACGCCAGAATCACGGCACACATCACCATATGTCCACTCTCTGCCCTGGAGTCATCCCCATCTGGTATAACACACAATAACAACACTGGGCTTAGTGGGCACACACACTCTTTCATCGTGAAAAAGCAACAATGAGCAAGCATACTGCAGTTAACAAGTGTTTACAGATGGACAAAAGCACCTAAATTGTATCTGGCATCTCCTTGCAATACATTAGAGTTGTCTGTCAGTCATCTTCCCCCTGCCTGCAGTTTATCATTTAATGTCTGGTTTCTCTGAGGTTTACTAGAGTGCCTCTTCATCTTATCTTCCTCTTCATCCTCCTCCTCCTCACAGTCTCAGAGCGCTGGCCTGAGGCGTGAGAAGGTTCCGGCTCACTGAGCACCAAGCCTGCAGTCCTACGCTCTTCAACAACCAGGCGAGCAAGAAGGACGGGAGACTGTGTCAATGTTGGTTTAAACATGATGCCTCCATGTTCCAGCTACACACAAGCAAGTGTGGACTGAACATAAGATAATCATGCTTTGTTTTTAAACACAATTTTTCTGCGCCATTGATTAATTATTGAAAAGAGTAAACATTTGTGTTGTACCCATAACGTTTTATGGCTTCATATACTGATACCTAGTTTTGTGGTACAGATACCATGTTTTTTTGAAAAACATGTTTTTTTTTCTTTAAATATTAAATTACTGCATATTCAAATGAATCTAATGTCATTGCTATCATAGCTTGATCAGACACTGCTTATTAACGGCACTAGACCTCCAATCCATATGAATTGGTAGGAAACTTTCCACTTCAGATGGATTGGTCATCTACTAGTGATGAACGCATTTGCATTCACGGCAGAAGGATGATTGGACACCACACGATTGGACGTCTATTATTGTCTTGGGTAGGCCAACGAGCTCCTTTTTTCAAGGTGATGTGAAGAGTTGGCGGCCATTTTGTGTAGGGAACTGTTGGTTGGAAAATACATCTTGAAGAGTACATGTTGCGCAGCATCGACACGTTAATTTTTGTACTCCCCGATACAGATGGTGTCATTTTAGTGCCATATCGGTACCAATACTAGTATCATTATTGACGCAACACTAGAAGAAATCGGCAGGAATTTTATTAAATTATTGTTGCATCAATATAACTGTAGTGGACCAAAAAGACACACATGCTGGTGTTTCAACTGAGGACAAAAAATTCAATTTAATAAAGTCACGAAAAGAAGTTTAACAAAATTTCATGGGCCCAACTTGTTTAACGACTTATCGACAACAGGCTTCAACCAAACTGACCTCCATGTGGCCGTTTAAAAAGGACGGACTCTCCTAAACAACAACCTGAGGGAGGTATGAGAACAAATAAACCAAACATTACCACCTTAATTAGATAACAACAAATGGAAAAATTACATACATTAACACCAAACAATAAATCAACTAATTTGCTTTTAAAATAAACAGTTGAAATATTACCCCAAACAATCATACTCTAATAAACTTAACTACCCCCCCCCACACACACACACACACACACACACACATTACCTCAAATCAGAATCAAGTAAATATTCAGACAAATATTAACTAAAGTGTGCACACTTCAGAAAATACATGTCCAAATAAATAAATTCCTTAAGGTTAACTCAAAATTTCGAATAAATAATTGACTATAAGTTTAAACAACACTTAATTGTGGTGGTAGATTTACATTTTGAAGACATTGATTAGTTGCTTTACATATAGATATCCATTGCTATATCTAATTAAATAATATGTTCTTACAAATAGAAAATATATCTTTGATAAAACTTATTTTACATCACATGTATATCGAGTTTTAATCATTTTAATTCAATAGAAATACTTTTTTTTTTTTTTTAAAGGATCGTAATTTATTGTGTTGTAAAATTAATTTTACATGAACTTTTTATTATATATATCCTTTGAACCATTCATCCATTTTTGACACTGCTTATGAACTTTTATATGCACAGGAAACCTGATACCAGACAAGTGCAAAAATAAGTTTGCAATAAATAAGAAAATAATACAGCTGTATCTTGTCCTGTGAATTTAATTAGTTGGGTTTGTGACCTACCGGTAACTTTTCATCAAATCAAATTTCCCTATTGAAATGAGTTTAAATTCCATTAACCCATTCCTTACAGAAGAACAATTTGTTGTTTCTTGTTTTGAATCAAAGATAAATAGTGCTTTATTGTGAAGTATGAGAAGAAATTCATATAGAGTAAAAAAAAAAAAAAACTTCAAAACCAAAATCGCACACTTGCTCACACAGACACCAATCAATGTGGCACATTTATGTGTTATGGTGACGTAACCTAGCAAGAGTCATCAGGAACCTGAAGTCAGACGGGTGTAAGCCTCTTCTTTCTACTGCTTTTGAGTTTTTTCATTTTGTATTTGTGTGTTTGCCTGTTTTTTTCACTGTCACTCGAATTTTTTTTTTTAAACTTCATATCTGACGCTTGCTCAAAATTCTTTAAGTTGCATTTTTATGGTACTGTGTAGTTCACACTTTTTGCTTTTCCATCATTGGTACCCTTCTAGTTGCATTAAAACAAAAAAAAAAGTCTCATTGTGGTGTATAGGAGCCTTAAAAAAGCCTTTTTAGATTGTTTGATCACGATTATTATCTTCAACTTTAGCCCAGTTGTCATCTTCTGTCTTCCTCTATGTCTCTATGTCCTCCATCATTCTATCCGCCAATGTCCTCGTGTGCTCGTCCTTGCACTTCCTCCTTCTCTTTCCTTTGTCCTCTTATCTGCCCAATTCCCTCTGTTTTCTTCTTTATCCACTCCTCTTCCCTCCTTTCACCCTCAATCGCTTGACATCTGCCTCCTTCTCTTTTTGCCTTCCTTCTTCCCCTCACTGTCACTCCTTCAACATCCCACCCGCCTGTCTCTTACGAGAGGTGGGATGCCATGCTTCTCTTCCTGAAGTCATTTCTATGTTAATGAGTCTCTTTGTGAGATAACGCGGGCAGCAAGGGTCTCACGCGCACACACTGCAAAGGTGATAGGACCTGTCACTGCTCTCTCTCTTTCTCTCTCCTGTTGATCTGCTCCTGCATTTACCTGTATGTATTTGTAATCCCTTTCGGTTCACTTTCCATCCTTCCTCTGTTTTTTTGATCTGTTAAACACCCTTGTTTTTTTCCTTACTTTGACAGCCACTGTCAGTCAGAGCATCATCTTGAAGTTTCTGGCCCAGATATTTGAAGTTCTAAAACTGTGAGTCAGTTTTATAGATGAGCAGATGGTCTATATCTGTTTATGTGTGTTATCGAAAAGTCACACACATCTGCTATGGCCATGGATGGGGCAAGGTCTATGTTTAGAATGATCTGTTAAAACAAAGGAGCATCCTCCGGTGTGGGGAAATGAGTATCTGGAGGTGTTTGACAAGTGTTTTGCAAATGAAAGCTGCCTTAAAAAAAATTAAATTATATTGGCTTTAATGTAAAAATGTCTGATTTCACTATTAATATAAACTTTTTTAAAGCCAAGTACAAACTTTTAATCTGGACTGTATGGTGTCATAAATATAGTGTCAGGGCAATGACAGAGTACCTGTGGGTCCATAAAATTTCTAGATAAAAATCTAGATAATCAAGGTCTTAAATTGCCTTAAATTAAATGGAAAATATCAGTAGGTATTAAACTTCCAGACTATGTGTTCAATGCCTGGGAAATCACTGCAGGCTGCCGTAAAACTTCTAATGGTGTGTATTTGTTCTATTACAGTTTTTCGGAATTTCTTTGGTACGTTTCTCAGACAGAATTGAAATTCTCAAAACTACTTATTCAACCCTCACAATATTTCGCACAAGAAGCAAAACAACATGGAATACCTGCAAAAACAAGTTTTTTGTACTTAGTCTATCGCTCAAAGTTAAATTTCTGTGTCAATGAACATGTCAGTGCCGTCAGAATGACAAGTCCTTTTTTCATTGTGTACAGACAAGACAGTTAAATTGCTTAGTCATCCTCTCAATTGAACAGTTACTCTGGTGGAAGGCTCTGATGCTGAAGATGGTTTACGAAATTTTGATGAAAATTGCAAGTTACACCTTTGCGTGTGAGAGATTGATTGCAAGAGACTGGGCAAGATTCAGTTGACACTTACTGTTTTTACAATTTCAGGTCACTGCGATACAGAAATCAAAAGACAGCACTGAGTATCACAAAAACAAAAAAACAAAAGCAAAATTAGACATGTGAAAATAAGACAATCGGCAAAACTAAACTTTGAGTGCTACATGTTGGGATTTCTTCCCCCATTCTTTCAACACATCTTGACATTCCTCCCTCATGGGCCACACATTTTCATCCACGTCACAATGGATGTCCTCTCTTGCTATACAGTGTGGAAAGAATCTTCTTGAATGCGTTATCCAGCCTCTGCAGGCATCTGCTGTGATGTCACTGCATGCTGCATTCATGGCATCCAGAGTCATCTGAGTGTGTGGGATTGAGGAATGGGGAGTATGATGGGAGGAACTTCATTACCGTTCTGTTGTGGGTTGCAAACCATTCCCTGATTATGTTGGAGTGGTGGAAACCCACATTTTCCCAAACTATCACAAATTCTGGCAGGTTAGAATAAGTTATGTAAAATAAGTAGGGCTGTCAACCGATTAAAAATTTTAATCGAGTTAATTACAGCTTAAAAATTAATTAATCGTAATTAATCGTAATTCAAACCATCTATAAAATATGCCATGTTTTTCTGTAAATTACTGTTGGAATGGAAAGATAAGACATAAGACGGATATATACATTCAACATACGGTACATAAGGACTGAAACCAAAAGAAGAGTTGGTGGAAAGACTGAAGCCACAAGAAGAGTGTATTAGTTTATTATAACAATAAATCAACAAGATGGCATTAACATTATTAACATTCTCTTAAAGCGATCCATGGATAGAAAGACTTGTAGTTCTTAAAAAGATAAATGTTAGTACAAGTTATAGAAATTTTATATTAAAACCCCTCCTAATGTTTTCGTTTTATTAAAATTTGTAAAATTTTCAATCAAAAAATAAACTAGTAGCTCCCCATTGTTGATATTAATAATTACACCATGCTCACTCCCCAAACCCATAAAATCATTTGCACCCAAGCGCCAGCAGAGGGCGCCAAACACCAAAAAACAATTAACAAGCGCACATTTCACTGCTGTCATTTTAATCTGTTTGAGCGGGGCATGTGCGTTAATTGCATCAAATATTTTAACGTGATTAATTCAAAAAATTAATTACCGCCCGTTAACGCGATAATTTTGACAGCCCTAAAAATAAGTAACAAAAATGCTTGGAAACAAGCACACACATGTTGACACATTCTGACAACATGTTCATCCATTTTGCATACAAAGACTTATGCAATGAAGTAATTACTAAATGTTGTGGTGTGACTTTTCAGTAGAGACCCATGATCATCCATTTTGACCATTATGACAGATGTAACTTGTAAATCTCAGCATGTCACAGTTCCAACACATAACAGAGGGCACATACTGGACTTAATAATATCCAAAGGTCTTAACATCTCTGAGGTCACAGTGAATGATGTTGCTCTGTCTGATCACTACTGCATTATGTTTAAAATGACCACCCCTGTCCATCCTCTGAAAAGGGAAACAGAGGTGATTAGAAAGCGTTACATAAGTGATAACACATGTGCGTTATTCACACAGGCCTATGCCTCGTCATTAACCCCTACAATAGCTCCAGTGGAAGAACTTGTAAATAGTTTCAGTTCCAGTGTGATGACTGTAATGGACACTATTGCCCCGATTAAGACAAAAACTTTGTCAAGAAAGAAGAGGTCACCCTGGAGAAATGCCATACTAGCTATAAAACAAAAGCAAGTTTGTAGACGAGCAGAACGCAGATGGCGAAAAAACAAACTCCTAGTTTTTTATGATATCTACAAAGAGAGTCTTCGCAAATACAACCAGGAACTGAAAAATGCTAGACAATCATATTTTTCAGAGATCATTAGTAGAAACACCAACAATACTCGCACACTATTTTCTGTTGTTGACAAACTGACAAACCCACAAGCATCAATACCTCAGGAATTGGCATCTGAGGTGTCCTGTAATAATTTCGCAGCATTCTTTACACACAAAGTACTAAAGATTAGACAGACTGTGTGCAACTCCAGATTAACAAATGTTACACTAAATGCCTCCCAAAATGTCCCCCACGTCAATCTTAGACAGTTTAGCCTCTTGGACTATGCCACTTTAACAGAAATTGTGTCGAAATTAAAGCCCACAACATGCTGCCTTGACATCCTTCCTTCAAACTTTTTCAAAACTGTTTTTCATTGCATAGCCCCAGACATACTTCAGATTATAAACACTTCCCTCCAAACAGGAGAGTTTCCTCAGACTTTAAAAACTGCAGTAATAAAACCTCTCCTAAAAAAAACCTAATCTGGATGCCTCAACCATTAGTAATTACAGGCCAATATCAAATCTGACATTCCTGGGGAAAATTACAGAAAGGGTTGTGTTTGAACAGATCCAGACTTTTATGATGCAAAACAATCTTTTTAACTCATTTCAGTCTGGATTTCGGCCACAACACAGCACCGAGACCGTGCTTATCAAAGTCCTAAATGATATTCGTCGGAATACCGATGCAGGCAAATCATCTGTTCTGCTACTATTGGATCTCAGCGCCGCATTTGACACGGTTGATCACAACATACTACTCAGCAGATTGGAACAGTGGGTAGGGCTTACTGACACTATTCTTCAGTGGTTCACATCCTATTTACATGATAGGGATTTCTTTGTGTCAATTGGAAACTATAAGTCAGAAAGAACCAAATTCACGTGTGGAGTCCCTCAAGGGTCAATTCTTGGACCACTCTTATTTAACATCTATATGCTTCCGTTAGCTCAGATAATGGAACAGTATGACATCTCCTATCACGCCTATGCAGATGACACACAACTGTACATTTCTGTGTCCCCACATGATTATAGTCCCTTAGTCTCCCTGAGTAAATGCATTCATCAAATCAATGAATGGATGTGCCAGAATTTTCTCCAGTTAAATGTGGAGAAGACAGAGGTGATCATTTTTGGGCCAAAAAAGGAAAGGTCAAAGATAAGCAGCCAACTTAGCACAATGTCACTTACAGCTACAAATCAAGTCAGAGACCTTGGCGTAATTATTGACTCAGACCTAAAATTTGGTAGCCATCTAAAGTCCGTCACTAAATCCGCTTATTACCACCTAAAAAATATAACCAGAATTAAGGGGCTTCTGACTCAACAAGACATGGAAAAACTTATGCATGCATTCATTTTCAGCAGATTGGACTACTGCAACGGTATATTTACAGGTCTTGATAAAAAATCAGTCAGGAAGCTGCAGCTAGTACAGAATGCTGCAGCCAGAGTCCTCACAAATACAAGGAAGCTGGACCACATTACACCGGTTTTGAAATCGCTACACTGGCTTCCAGTGAGTCAAAGGATAGACTATAAAATACTACTGCTCGTCTACAAAACACTTAATGGCCTTGGACCAAAATACATGCTTGACTTGTTAGATTCCTATGAGACATCTAGACCTCTAAGGTCGTCTGGAACGGGTCTTCTGCATGTTCCAAGAACAAGAACCAAGCAGGGTGAGGCAGCATTTAGTTATTATGCTCCTCACCTCTGGAACAAGTTACCTGAATGTCTGAAGTATGCTCAAACTGTTAGCTCCTTTAAATCAGGGCTAAAAACGCTTTTGTTTAGCACTGCATATCCATAACTGTCTATATATTTCAATCTACCTGCCTTCTATTCCTCTTGTGCTTATCTCCATTGCTGATTTCAATGATTATTAGTAGTAGTAGTTTTTGCTTTATTTCTATTTTTGTTTCATTTTTATTTATTCATTTTTATTCTGTGATTAAATGCGATCTTTTTTCTTGGCTTTTATGTTGTGTTGATTTAAATGTGATTTTTTATGGTCTTCATGTGACGTAAAGCACTTTGAATTGCCTTGTGTTGAATTGTGCTATATAAATAAATTTGCCTTGCCTTGCCTTGCCTAACTTATAATGTAGGAAACAGCAGAGAATTGTCCAAAATCATTTGCAAGGATGCACAAAAACATCTGCAACTTGCTCAAAGAAATGAGAAACTCCCTTTTTGTTGTGCACTAGTGATACAATGTTGTGAGGATTGAACAAGTAGTTTTGAGAATTTTAATTCTGATCTCAGAAACGTACCAAAGCAATTGAGAAAAACTCAATCTCAACATACGTTAGCGACTCGTAGCCCAAAATGTTATCGATATGTTCCCAACAAGAGTTGATATATCGTTTTTTAAAAGGTGTCACTGTTTTGTTTTTGTTTTTTTTCCCTAAAGGAACAAACGGTTTGCTACCAAAATCTTCCATTAGAATAGTGTCTACATTAGCTCAATGGTTGCCATTGAAGGCACTTGACATCCAATTCATTTGAATTGGACGTCTAGCACCATCAATAGCACTGAAATCAGAGCATTTACAGCCAGTCATTTGTGGGCATTTACAGGTTACTTCCTGTTCATTTTAGAGCATTACAGGTTACTTCCTGTTCATTTTGAGTCTCTTCTTATTCATTTGAGGACATTCTTGAGTCACTTCCTTTTCAGTAACCCAAAATCAACAGGAAGTGACCAAGAAATGCCCCACAATCAACAAGAAGTGACCCGTAAATGCTGCAACAGGAAAAGGAATTGATCAAAAATTAACAGGAAATGATGTCAAATGCTGAAAATTAACTCGTTGCCTTGCATAGGCTTCAATGGACGGCTATCGATGTGCAATCCATTTGAAGTAGGAGGGCTGGCCGCGAATGAACAAATGTTCCCTCTCATACACGCACACACTCACATGCACCCTCCCATTTCAAATCAATTGGACATCTACTTGTCAGGTTCTGTGTTTGTTTCCTCTTAGTGTGACTTGTCCCTGTGATTTCCCATTGATTTCACCTGTTGTGCCTGTTCTTTAAGACAGTTTAACTGTATCCTCCAATCTGCATCTTCCCGTGTCACCCACCTGTTCCTCGTTGACTCGTTACCCTGTGTCTCTGTCTATATAAGCTCCCCGTTTTTGTTGAGTCTTGCTGCAACATTGTCCACGTTCATGTCAGCGTTTTTGCCAGTTCCTCATGTTCCTCGTCCTGCTTCGACAGTAAGTTGATTTGCTAGCCTGACTTTTGTTTGCCTAAAGAGTTTTTGAATTTGTACTTTGATTTTGTTGGCATTAATAAAAACATTTTGCACCACCTGTCCACTTTTCCTCCTTGTCCCTGCATTTGGGTCCATACCACCTGCCCGCCTGCGTTCCCTGACACTACTAGTGATAAACTTTCGTTAGGGACAATGGGGGTCAAAGCTATTGAGTTGCACATGATGGGAGAAAAACACCAATTAAAGTGGGAATTTTTTTTTTTGCGACATGTTTTGGTCTTAAGTTATATTAAGGTCTTAATGTCTTAAAAAGCATTACATTTGACTTTTGAAAGGGTGCAAAAACCCTGCAGTTGTACAGGGTTCTTGCACCCTTTTAAAAGTCAAATTTAATGCAATAGTACAGAATCGTACAAGTAATCTCTGTTTAAAATTAATATAAAAAAATGAATATAAAACCCTCTATACACTGTAAAAAATTGCTGTAAATTTACGGCCAATTTTGAACACTAAAATACCGTTTTTGTGTTAAACAGTTTATTACCGTAGTTAGCAATGCATTGTGGGTTACCAGCATTAAAGCAACAAGACAAATGCTGTAAACGGTATGTTAATGTTTCAATTACATGACACTATCGTATTTTTTGGAAACTGAGTTTTGACTGGAAATTTGGAGCATGGTCAGAAATCTGACATCTTTTATATTGTGGCAATATAGACTATGTTTTTTGCCAATTTAAATTAAAATAACTAGACACCGCAAATAATTTGCCATCAAATCCTGGAGGACATAATTAGCCTTAATTTGGATGTTGGAGACTCTTCAGAGGATGACTTTAGATGACATTTGCTGTTCTTCAGTGCTCGTTCTTCAACTTATATTGGGATTTATGTGTACCAATTTATAAACGGTGAGTTAATTAAGTCTTACTCATATTACCTAAATTATTGTATATTAAACTTAAGTTCTGAGGATTGCTGGATAGCGATACATAATAATGATGTTAATTCCTCTGGAGTGCCAGTAGAGGGCAGTTTTCTATTGTATTGCAAAAGATGCAGTTGAGTGAATTTTTTGGGCAAATAAATAAAAGGTGTTTGCCAGTGAGCGGTTAAAAAGGCAAAATCCAAGTGTCTCATACGTATCCGGAAGTGGAATTACAATACGATAAAATTTATTTTGAATTATTTCTCTATTTTTATTATTATTTATTTTATAAATTTATTATGTTTTTGTTTTGATTGTTAGTAGTTTTAAATTTTGATGTTGCAAATGTTAGCTAAAGGCATTAGCGTTAGCTGTAGCGGATGATGTATGGGAGTTGAGCCTCAGACTACAACACAATCACATCGACGCAAATACCAGACTGGATGTTTTGTTGGCCTATAGGCTTTATTATTATATTATTTGACTTCGCCTCCATTCTATTCTACTCATATGTTATATGTTTCTTGTGTTATCCCCACTCTGCTCTAAACTGGCCCTTCTCCAAAAATTGAAGTATTCCATCACCCTGAAGGCTGATTTATGCTTCTGTGTAGCAGTGACGGCGGAACTACGTCATTAACGCAGATCCGATTATGACCCTATGCCAAGAGTGGGCAAACCGGTCCTTGAGGGCCGCAGTGGGTCCTGGTCTTTGTTTCAACTGATTCAGCACAGACAGTTTAACCAATGAGGTTTCAGTGGAAACAAGAAGCACCTGACTGCAATCAACTGATTGCACTTCTAAGAAACCAGATTGGTGAAAGGCTGTCCTCATGATTGGTATGAACAAAAACTCGTACCCACTGCGGCCCTTTCCGGAATACTTTGCCCACCTCGCCCTACGCCATAGCCTGACGTGCACCTCCAAAAAGTCCTGACTACACATCACGTCAACGCGTTTGACGTGAACATCGAAGGACTGTGATTGGTCCGCTCAGAACATTGTTTCCGGTTCAGCACAACAACAACACCATTTTCAAACATTCACAAACGACTTCTGTGTCGCCTACGCTTCAACATTTGTATTGACAACATTTCTTGTTTAATATTAATCAGCTGCAGCTGCAAATGCACACGTTTCATCTCCATTGCCGTTGCTCTCAATAGCCACGTTTACATGCTGACTTTTATTCATACCGATTCAAATCATTCCGAATGGAAATTTCACATCAGCTGTTTACATGTCACTTCATCTATTCCGATCCAGCGTTTACATGTGTCTGCCTTTATTCCGAAAGGACGTTTGACAACTGCCGTCTGACATGCGCAGATCAATCAAAACAAAGCGTCACGTTGCAAAACATGGAGATCGATCGTCAGATCAGCTGCTGTTCTAACTTTTCGAGTGGAAACAAAACTTCAGAATGACACGCCGTTCATTTAAAAAGTTGTGTGGGTGCGCTGTGCGTGTGCTTGGAAGTCATGTTGCATGTGACGTTACTTACGTCACCAAGTGACGTCACCATGTCAGTACGGAGCATGTGCAGAAAGAACGCAACCAGACACCATTCCGCTTCCCTGTTTACATGATATAATTTTACTTCTAATCGGTTTGGGAAAAGGAATATTCCACCCCTGTGAATCGGAATGAAATTCCATTCGGTTTGGGCCTGTTCATTCCGAATGAGGTGTTTATATGGAACACATTTATTCGGTTTGAACAAATATTCCGATTGTAATTGGAATATTTGGCTCCATGTAAACGTGGCAAATGACCGGTGGAAAATAACGGAATTCGTCAAGAGTCCCCCAAAACCACACAAAGACAAAGTCACACCAATCTAGTGGTATAGCGGTGAATTACTGTGGAAACGTCACTGGCTGCGACAAACTTTGTCCCCACATCACACATGAGACTAATGTTTATATTTTGGAGTAAATTAGACAGGTGCTTTTTTGCTTCAAATTTTTTTTTCTTTTTACGAACTCTTACTTCTTCATAATGAAGAACCCATGCGAAGAATGGGAATATTATGGACAATGATTTTTCATGCATTGTAAAGTCAAACACTGATAAACATCAACAAAAATGCATTGAGCAGACAACCAGTGGCCTATACTACGAAGCCGGTTTTCTGGCTTAGCAGGGTAACTTCGAGAGTAACTTTATCACGTGCGACGTAAGTTCGTGGCTATGCGAGACTACGAAAGGTGGATATGTTGGAACCGAGAAGTGTTGCCATGGCAACACACGCCACACGCCAAACCTGGTCGTGTCAGAGTTAGATCTTGCTTAACATCAGGATTCCAATTAACCACGCTCTATTTAAACAGCACTCCTCCGCGGATGTGTCCTCCTGACAATGACAGCGTACTTGGACGACCCATACGACATTGGCGCGCGGATTGTGAGGGGCTCTCTCCGGAGGGCACGGGTATTTCGGGACCGCCAGAATCCGCTGGCGTACCCGGAAGATGTTCTCCATGAAAGATATAGATTTTCAGCTGAGGGAATTCTTTACCTGTGCCAACTGATCTAGGCAGACGTCACTAATGTAACCCGCCGAGTCAGGCCCTCACAACCGCGCAGATTGTGTGTGCCTGTCCGTGCGCTCTTTCGCCAGGGACAATATATGTATTCCATCGGTGATGCTGAATATCTGCGTAAGAACACTGTATGCCGTGCGATTCAGAGTGGGGTATGGAAACGCTTCAAATTGATGCATTTATAATAATCATAGAAATATGTAGACTATTTAAACATTGAGAAAACTTGCGTTTTTTTCTGCCAACTGGAGGAGATTAAATTAAATGTCAAAACCACTGATAGGACAGACGCACAAATATAAAAGACATAAATGTTTATTGAATATGCATCTTACAGTCTTGTTTAACTGTGAAAAATCGTTACAAAAGACGGGCTTTTATTTACGCAACAACGCATGGCATCCCCGCATTTCCTTCTTCTCCTGAGTCCTCACAAATATAACATAATTTTTTTTTGGGGGGGGGGGGGGGGGGGGGGGGTTGTCGGGCTCGGGCCTGCAAATCAAGTTTATTGATCGGACTCGGGTCGGGTCGGGCTGGATTTTTTAGGCCCAAACTAAAAAAAAAGAACATACATATTCGTACAGTCAAGGGGACTAAACATACAATCATCCTGTTTCGTCTGGTGATGCGTGACAATTATTTCTTACTGTTAATGTACCAAATCTTATTTTATTGTCCTGACAGCAGGCTTTATTTCTTTTCATGGACACAAGTAAACTGGCATATTGACGCATTCACAAATCACACGATCTGTAAATTCGCTGTCAACAGACCCGTTGCGCTCTACGCGCCGAAGCGGTGTTGGATTTCGCGGTGAGGGTGGATTTTAATTCCTCATAATTCGCTTGGGTTTTTCAGGTTTAATTTAAAGTAGATACATAGATCTAATGCTGTTACGTGATATGTGCCTTTAACAGGCAATACAATAGAGGTGAAGACAGTCGTATCTGTTTGTACGCTTCTGGCATACTCACACAATAGCACTGTGACTGTGTTAAGTGAACTGTGACGCTCACGCCGCCTTGTGTGGAGGCCGTACAGGAGTGGCATCATTAAAAACGGTCCGTGGCTCTTTAAGTGGCGTTTCTGCTCTCTCCCGGGTGCTATTCTTCATGCATCACTTGCTTTCCTCTCTCTCTTATTCTCTCATCCTCATTTGCTCTCTCGCTCCTGGTACCGGGTAGAACATCGGCGCAAACTCCTACATTCAGAACCATGGACAGCTCTCCAGACGCATGCGGCAGAATCTGGCGCCTCTGGCAAGGGGCGCGGCAGGAGCTTCAAATCTTGATTTAGCTGTTTTAACCCTTTGTAGAGAACTCAGTTAAATCAATGACTGCCATTGACGGTGCTAAGCGCTCAACCCATTTTGACTGGAGAGGCTGGCAGCAATCATTGGCTTCCAGTCCAAATGGATTGGACGTCTAGCACCTAAGGAGTTTACAGTAAATATTTTTTCATATACAGTATATATATATATATATATACATATTTTTTTAAAATAAAATATTTTTTATTTTCCAATTAAACAATTCATTGGCTGCCATTGAAGGTGATGAACATCCAATCGTGTGCCTGTTTGAATGAATGCTATGACGTTATTCTCTCCAATGTATATGTACCAGTTGTATATACGTATGTATATATATATATTTTTTTTTTTTTTGTATGAGTAAATCAAATTATGAATTAATAAAATGAAACTATACTCCTACTATTTTTAAAATTCAGTATTTACGTCAACAATGACGATAACGAAAATATTTTGTCAACGAACACTTTTACATGATGATGAAGAGACGATAAAGAGCTAAAAACGTGTTTTGCGAGACTGAAAACATAACGATCCAAATGGCTGTTTTCGTCTGACGAGAACGAGACGGAAATGCGCCATGGTTTCCGTCACAATTTTATGTGTAGTTAGCCTGCATTGTAGCACTGTCTACTTGTGTCACTCTTGTGATGTCCTGCGCCCCCCTCCCCACCCCACTCACCTGTGCAGTGTCCTCCAGTCTCAAGCTTTAGCATTTAAAGGTCTGTTCTCAGTGATCATCACACATATAATGTAACTCGTAGCCTTAGCATTAGGCTAATACTAACGGCAAACGTCCTCTTAAACTCTCGGACAATATGTTTAAAAAAACATTTTTTTTTACATACAGTTCGTGGCATCCAGGTGGGTATAATTTATTGAAAATGTAGTGTTCTCCTGCTGAGCGTGTATTATCACCTAGTTTGCGTTGTCCTTGTAGACGCTACAATATATGGTCATCTGTCAATGTTCATTCGAAATAGGCGGAAAGCTTCTGTTTATTTATTTTGGGAGTTTTTTTTGGTTTTTATTTAATTTTACAGATGAAAACATTTTTTGTAAATGTCGACTAAAACTAGATGAAATTATCGTATCCTACCATAGAGTCCCTTTTCATTCAGACGCCGACGGATAGTACGGGTTGACCCTGTTGTACCCTCGGACTGCAGGACAGCTTGAACTTGTTTGGTTGTTATTCGAGGTTTTTTATCCACCATCCGCAAAATCTTTCGTTAATATCTCTCATCAATTTTTCTTTTGCGTCCAGATCTAGGAAGGTTAGCCACAGTGCCATGGGCTTTACACTTGCTGATGACACTGCGCACGGTAGACACAGGAACATTCAGGTCTTTAGGGATGGACTTGTAGCCTTGAGATTGCACATGCTTCCTCACATTTTTGCTTCTCAAGTCCTCAGACAGTTATTTGGTCTTCTTTCTTTCCTCATGCTCAATGTGGTACACACAAGGACACAGGACAGAGGTTGAGTCAACTTTAATCCATTTTAACTGACTGCAAGTGTGATTTTGTTATTGCCACCACCTGTTATGTGTCACAGGTACGTAACAGGTGATGTTAATTACACAAATTAGGGAAGCGTCACATGATTTTTCATAGGGTGCCATTACTTTTGTCTGGGCCATTTTTAAAGTTTTGTGTAAAATGTAGGGCTGTCAAACGATTAAAATTTTTAATCGAGTTAATCACAGCTTAAAAATGAATTAATCGTAATTAATCGCAATTCAAACCATCTATAAAATATGCCATAATTTTCTGTAAATTATTGTTGGAATGGAAAGATCAGACACAAGACGGGTATATACATTCAACATACGGTACATAAGGACTGAAACCAAAAGAAGAGTTGGTGGAAGGACTGAAGCCACAAGAAGAGCGTATTAGTTTATTATAACAATATAAATCAACAAGATGGCATTAACATTAACATTCTGTTAAAGCGATCCATGGATAGAAAGACTTGTAGTTCATAAAAGATACATGTTAGAAAAAGTTATAAAAATTTTATATTAAAACCCCTCTTAATGTTTTTGTTTTAATAAAAATTGTAAAATTTTCAATCAAAAAATAAACCAGTAGCTCGCCATTGTTGATGTCACTAATTACACAATGCTCAAGGTGCTTTAACCCATAAAATCAGTCGCACCCAAGCGCCAGCAGAGGGCGACAAAACACCAAATAACACAAGTAACAAGTGGACATGTCACTGTGCTGTCATTTTAATCTGTTTGAGCGGGGCATGTGCGTTAAAATATTGTCAAATATTGTAACGTGATTAATTGAAAAAATTAATTACCGCCCGTTAACGTGATAATTTTGACAGCCCTAGTAAAATGATAATGATTTAATTTTTTTCCATTGTCCTTTGTGTTCTTTCATTGCAAGCAAAATAAATAAAGATATTACCATCAAAGAATTTGTAATTGCAATCATTTTCTGGGAGAAATTGAGCATTATCTGACAGAATTACAGGAGTGCCAATACTTTTGGCCAGCACTGTAAATTAAAAAAAAAAAAAAAATCAAATTTATTATTATTATTTTTTTAATTTTCAAATAGTCACAACATTTCAATGACCTTTTGTCTACAAACGTCATTCTATTTAGACCATCTTGAAACACACAGAGAGACATGCGTGTGGTGTGCCGTTTTCTGTCCAATTGTCTTGTCCTTCCGCTTGACACGAGTACCCTCCCTCGTCATTTTTATATTCTCGCACTGGTAGGCGGGCTGATGAGCATAGCTCGTAGTAATTGGCTACCAAAGGACACTTTCCCCCACTTGACCAATCAGGGCTGATTGGCGTGGCCCCAGGCGGACTTTGAGGAGACGCGCGGTTAGTTTTAGTTTGTTGGTTGGACCGAGGGGAGGAGGAGGAAGAAGAGGAGGAGGACGAGGACTAGGAGGAGGACGAGGGCTGTCAATGTAATCCCCCCCCTCCTCCATTTGTACCAACAGGCACGTTTCCTGTCAGTAGCGAGAATCGGTCCTCTGGTGGGAATTCTGCACCGGTGTGCCCACAGTGAAGAACGTCTCCATTTTGGTGCCTCTTTGATGAAAAACAGCCGCTGCGTGTCAAGATCAGTTGGACGAGCCTCTACTGTGGATTTCGAGGCAGAACATGTCAGTGTGTCAACAGCTGGAGAAAAAAGCACGACAAAACTCGTTCCAATAGCGCCGTGGCTGACGTGTAAAAGGCTTCGTTTATTGGAAACAAGGAGTACACCACCTCGTTATTTGGTGCTACATTTAAAGCGGCGAGTCCTCGTTTGGGGGGAAAAAGACTATTGTCATTGGCGAAGATGCTCACTGTACCGGCTGCTAGCTGATTTGCTAACTCCGGGTTTCACGGGGAATGAATGAGTGAAGAAGGCTGACAATGTGGCGTCTTTGGGGCTGAGTGAGGACAGGGTGTCGACAACAACCGGTGGGTGAACGACAACTAGTGTTGTTTGTGCTGTTTTGATGCGCCACCTTCTCGCCCTTTGCCACCAGCCTCACCTGACATAAATCCTCGTCGACATGTCATCCCGGGAGCCCGTCTGTTAGATTTACCCACTCGCCCAATCTCGCGTGGAATTCGAGGGGTAAAGCCATAAAAGAGGGGGTGAACGACGATTATAAACCCAAAGAGGAGCCGCCTATATGAAGATGCTGATGTGTGACCGCGGCGTCCAGATGCTCGTGACGACAGTGGGCGCGTTCGCCGCCTTCAGCCTCATGACCATCGCCGTGGGCACCGACTACTGGCTGTACTCGCGTGGGGTCTGCCGCGTGAAGAGCAGCGGAGACAACGACACTAGCCGCAAGAACGAAGAGGTGATGACGCACTCCGGCCTCTGGCGGACCTGCTGTCTGGAAGGTACGTGACCAGTCTGGATGACCTATGTGCGTGCGCGCGAGCTTGTCTTCATTTGTCTTCCAATCAGCAGTACCTTGACACGTTCCGTGACTAAACTCCGAACTCAGTTTAGACTTGCATCAAATAATTTTCCCCTTTAAAATGCTGTTACTGAATTTCAGAACTACATCTTTTTTCAAATGTTATAACCCTTTACAGAGCCACTATTAAGTCACTATTTTTGAAAAAAACAAAAACAAAGACCTGGCACATAGGTGGACTAGTGTTGCACGGATCTGTACGGATACGGCACTAAAATTTCATCAGTATTGGGGAGTACGAAGAAATAACGTCCTGATGCTCTGCAATACAGTGGTACCTCTACATACGAAGTTAATTCATTCTAGGACCTCGTTTGTAAGTCGGAATGGTCGTATATCGAGCAGGATTTTTCCATAAGAATACATTATAATTCCATTAATTCATTCCACAGCCCAAAACCTACACTGAATCCTTAATAAATACTGCTGGCACTATTGCAAATAGCAATTACACAGAACAAAACAAATAAATTATGAATAAAAATCGGAATGCTATTATAATAATAGTAATAATCATAACAATTCCTGTAATAAGGAATGCAGATTCTTGACTCTTGACACCTTGTCCAATGCAGATTCTTGACTATTGACAAGGTGATGATGCTGGAACTTTGGTTTGGTACTGATCCAGTGAGATTTACAAATATGACTGCCTGAAGAAAACATCAAAATTCCCTCAGTCCTTGATGATATGGGGCTGCATGTCAGGCAAAAGCACTGAGGTTAAATCTTAAATAAATGCACAAGTTTACATTGAGATTTTGGACAGCTTTCATATCCCCTCAATTGAAAATATGTTTGTCATTTTCCAAGATGACAATGCATCATGCCACAGAGCTAAAATGTTAAAGCATTCCTTAGAGAAAGACTCATCCAGTCAATGTCATGGCCTGCAAATAGCCCAGATCTCAACCCTTTTGAAAACCTGTGGTGGAAATTGATAAAAATAGTCCACAGCAAGGCTCCGATCTGCAAGGATGATCTGGCAACTGCAATCAGAGAGAGTTCAGAGTTGGCACCAAATTGATGAAGAATACTCATCAAGTCCATACCTCAGAGACTGCAACCTGTCATAAAAGCTAGATATGGTGCTACTAAATACTAGAGATGTATTTTGATTGTTATTTCTGTGTTTGCTTTCTCATGATTCCATATTTTTTCCTCAGAATAGATTGATTCCATAATTTTCCTGCACTTGCTTTATAAAAGTAACATTTACTGACCACCACAATGTTTTTATTCATTTCTTTTAGTGTTTCTGAATGCTAAAGAGTTGCACTTGTGAGTTTGATCTACATGATAAAATGTCTGAGTGAGTGCTCGTCCGAGACTGGTGATTCCATACTTTTTGCTAAGGGGTGTATACCGAATCGGGTTCTAATGTAGCGGATGTGTTTTGCATGGTGTACCTGAATGCACTGCATGGCTGACTTGACAGAGGGAGAGAGGATTTTTTACTTTCACTTTTCATGTTCTGTCGATGGCGTCAGCTGCGGCTGACAATAGGCATGTTGTGTTACAAAAGGTACGAAATAAATGATTAAAAATCTGTGGAAGCTGGCAATTTCTTTGACGGTGTTACAATAATAATAACTGTCACCTTACCTTAAAAAGACTGGCGAACGGAGTTTGGAGGAGGACCATTGAGATCGTAGACATTTTAGGGCCATATTGTTGAGCCAGTTCACGGACGCAGACACCACGCTTACATTTTTCTATCACATCCATCTTAATTTCAATGGTAAGCCTCACCTTTTTCCGTTTTTCAACACCTGCACTAACATTTTTGGAACCCATGTTGATTTCTCCCACAAGAAAATCCACCGTGCGTACGCTACCATAAATCGGCGAATTTCGTATGTCGTCGGATGTAGAAGCAAATGTTGAGTAACATTTTATGTCCGAGCTAGACACAATGATGTGAAAAGATGATGATGTCTAATTGTGCAGGGTCCAATCATCCCTCTGCTCTGAATTTCAGTAAGTTTATCACTAGAAGACGTCAAATCCATTTGAAGTGTGATGGCCTCCCACTTATAATGAATTGGACGTCGCAAAGGTAGCCACTAAGTTGAAAAATAAAAATGTTCTTCCTCTGGCCAAGATGCACCCTCCCACCAATTAGGTTATCACAAGTACCTGTAAATGTCCAATCCATTTGAAGTGGGATGTCTGTCGGTGAATGAATGAATGTCTAGCGCTGTCAAACGCAGCCAATGAGTTAAGCAGTGTCTGCTCAAGTCATGATAGCAATTGCATACAGTCAAGTGAATATTCAGTTAAATAGTATTAAAACAAAAACATTTATATATATATATATTTTTTAAAACGTGGTATCGGTGCATTATTGGCTTCGGCCGATACCACACAGCTGGGTGGCAAAATCTGTATCAGGAGCCCAAAAAATTGTATCAGTGCAACATTATTGTGGACATGTATATCATTATTGACTTTTCAAATAATATATTCCTGGTTTTATGGGGGGGAAATATATATATATTTTTTAAATTAAAATGGTAATAAATACAAAATTAATTAAAATGACTAAAAACATTACAGCCCCAAAACACTCCAAAGTATTTTTTTTTTAAAGGGGCCAATGAATTTGCCCCTCCCAGGCAAAATGGATTGTTCATCAAGAGCTGTCAATACCAGCCAGTGGATTAAAGGAGTGCTCTAAAAAGGGTTAATGGAGCGGAAAATCAGTGTTTTATAGAATACCGTGACCTACAGGTTTTTTTGAGATATGAGCCATTGCTGTGCCAAATACCTGCGCAGCCATCACAATTAACTTTTGCCACATAGTGAATAATTCTTCAAAAAGAGTCTTAAAACTGTTTCTAACTACACTCAGTTAAATTAACTGTCAAACTGAACATGAAACAGATATAATTAATTACTCATGTGTGATGTGCAGGGTTAAAAAAAAATACAACAAAAATCTCCTACCCAGTGTTGTTTTGTATGAAAGTGGGCCCCCGACGGCAGGATTTTTCGTCACGTTTCCATTTCTGAACGCTCTTCATTCTGTAAATACTGGCACACATCTGGGACAATGCTCTCATCATTTTGGGTGTGTTCATAATTTCAGTCCGAACTGCTGCATAGCGTGCTCAGTTTTCATTAGTTTTGACAGCTGAAGAGAACTTTTCATTCCACAAATAAATATGAACCGGAATCTGTCAAATTATTATGCCTATAAGACTACAATTTTGAGCACAGATACTGACATATCTAGGATGTATTTTAGACATGAGAGCAACATATAATCAGTTTTTGAAGAGTTATGTTAGTGTAGATCTTAGTGTACTTTACACAAGTGTGTACTATTTAGGGATGTCCCCGTGCTGATCATGTCATCAGAAATCGGGCGGGTTACATAATTTAGGATAGAGGATAGAAATTGGTTAAAAAAGATGGCATTTTTATAAATATACACAGTATATTGTTTCAATGTACTAACTCAGTAGCTGTCATTGCAATCAGTGCCAGCCCTTACATTCAAAATGGATTGGATGTCTATCATTGTCAATGGCCGTGAAACATGATCACTCACTCTTCCCAGTTAAAATGGGTTTGATGTCTATAATAGAGATGGACTGATACTGATTGATTGATAATTTTAAAAGGTCGATGCCGATACCAAGATTAAAAAAAAACTTTTAGCCATATGCCAATACCCAAAGCCGAATTTTTAGGCAGATATTTTAAACACACCAGAACGTCACAACGAAATGTAAATGAAGAAGATGCTCGCCATGCGAAGACTAATGCTAACGCGAATGCTACACTAACGCTACCAGTTAAATTTAGAGTGTAAGGATCACTCAGTCAACACCTTAAAAGGCTAAAGTTACATTGCACATTTTCTTATCCAAGATATAAAAAAAAAAAACAATTTTTGTCTATCCTTTTTTATTGCCTTTTTTTTTAAATTTAATTTTATTTTTTTTATGTTCATCAGCTGTTGGCCGATGTTGGGGAAAAAAGTCCATGTATCGTCCTCTATAGTCCATAACGGTCAATGACAGTGAATGAGTTAAGGGCTATAAGCAACAACATAATCCAGACATATAAGGATACTGCAACACAGTACATTTTATACTACAAATACTGTATATATTTCTATTTGCACTACTGAAGCAAACTTTGCAGAACAAAGAAAAAAATGCTACAGAAAAATACTCTAGAAAATCAAGACCAAAATAGCTTAATTTATCACACATTATGCATGACCAACAGTTTTTTTATGTAGGTTTATTTATTTAAAACAAAATATTTCAACATAATTTGTTGGCCAATTATGTGCTGCCCAAGGGATTTGTTTTTTGTTTTTCGCTTTATTGCAACCACTGCTGTACTAATAACCCCTCCGTATGGCTATAATGTGGGAATTTTTGTCCCAAATGGGATAAAACATTTGTATGAAAGATGAAACACCAACTCTAAATTCTAACAGTTCTTCCTTCCCTGCGCTTTCAATCCTCGGCAAATGGTGCTTCCCTTCTTCGTTTTGCTCTTCTTTTCTTACACCTTTCCACACTTCCTTTTCCTCATTCATCTACTGCAATCATTTAGACAAGCTGTCTCTGTCTTTACTCAGCCCACCTTCCTGCCTTCGCCATGAGTTAGGTTAGGTGATTATTTTTATCCCAAGACATGGACAGCCCCCTACATTTTGACGTATTGCTTATTTCTAATTCATTCGATTCTCTTTCTCCCTTCTTTTGTTGGTTCATTCTGCCACTTGGGTGATCGTTTTGTCCCTGTCTTTTTAGAAGGAGGAAAAAAAACACGCTTCCCTATACCCGGTGGTCTCAAGCAGGGTCAAACACTCTCTGGAGATTCATCTCAAACAGGGGCCGTTGCACTGCTCATCCATCACTTGGCACCTTCTACCCCCTCCCACCCCCCATGTGCTTCATTCATTCATGTCTGAGTCTCTGCTCATTCGTGTTCAGTCCTCTAACTCCTTCCATCCTTCTATGCTCATTTCAAGGATTTATGTGCTCATTTGTCACCTGTAGACCTGTAGAAATCAGACATCCAATACAAACTGTATATAAGAAAGAAACCACTTGCAAACATGGGGAACTTGCTTGATAACGGTCAGCTATTTTACATTAATTGGGGTTGATTACCAACTCTATTTAGGTTCATCATACAACTGTCTGTAGTTATGTGTTTGGGTAGACATATTTGTTAATGTCGTCAATCCACTTAATTCTGACGGTTTCAGACTTGACAAGGTAGGGCTGAGCCTATCTGGCTGCTTACAATGCAGTCAGATGTCCCATTATATTCTGTTGTTCAAATATTTTGAAGGCCTGATTTGGATTCAAGCATCCCCAGTTTGTTGTGTTGTTTTTAGCCAATACCATTTTTTGGCTCCTGATACCCATTTCGACACCTGGCTGGGTGGTATCGGCAAATGCTAATACCGTATTGATAGCAGAGTTTATGGGAAAAAATTAGTTTTTTATTTTTTATTTAAATACTCAATTACTGCATACTCACTTGACTGTGAAGTATTATATTTTCCGCACTTATAAGACGCATCAGAGTATAAGGCATACCTTCAATGAATGGGCTATTTTCAAACTGCTTTCATATACAGTGGTACCTCTACTTACGATTGTCTCTATATAAAGAATTTTATAGGTTAAGCGTAAGACACACCATAACTGGAAGATATTGCCTCTTGTTACAAAATAAATTTCAGGATACGAAAGGCAAAAATACAGTATGGCTAGTACTCGCAGCTCCCAGTTTCCTGAACGTAACATGGTAAATGGTGTTATACATGTATAGCGCCTTTCCACCTTTCAAGGCCCTTTACACTACATTGCCATCCACCTACTGGTGACGCAGCACCAGGAGCAACATGGGGTTCACTATCTTGCTCAAGGATACTTAGACAAGTTCATCAGGGTGGCGAATCGAACCCACAACCTCTGGGTTGGGGGGGACAACTACTCCACCACTGAGCCACACCACCCCAACATACTTATAGCTGCTCTTCCATTGGCTATTGCCTAGCATTCCTGTCATCCAATTGGCTAAGAGAGACCTCCACTAGGGATGGGAATCGAGAACCGGTTCTTAAAGAGAACCGGTTCCGAGTGTTCCGATTCCATGGAATTTTTGGGCAATTTATCTAATGATTCTCTTATCGGTTCCTACCAGCACGATTTACGTTTTTAAATTTACGCATGTTACACACTTTCGAATCAGCAAGCACGGCAACATACTGTAATTACCAATGGCGAGACTTCTCATTAAGTGTAACCTGGAGAGAATTGTTGCTGAGTGAATTTGCATTGACTTTTACAGGCCATTGCATTATTCATGAGACTACTTAAAGAAATGATCACCCCCCCCCCCAAAAAAAAAGTCTATTATTGGGTCTATTGTAATCCTCGTTGAATACGCTATAAGAAAAATATAACATATATGCATTTAAAATAATCCTAAACGTTTTTATTAGCTATTTTAATACTCCTGTCAGAAAGATTCCATGGGTATGTGTTCCTTCCCATAGCAACCAGTCAGTTAGTTCCTGTTATTGACCTATGTCATGCGCGCTGCGTATTCTGGGACAGAGAATACGTGTAAGGTGTGCATTTTGAGCAGAGGACGGCCACCTGTTAGAGGAAGTATTAATCTGTGTGTCCATGAACGAATGTAAGTATTTTCTCTTCATGCCATAACGTTCTTATGCTAAGTTAGAGCCGTTATCAGCGCGACCGTTTCATGTTTTTACTGTTACGTCGGCCAGTTGCTCCCGCTCATTCTCGCTGCGTTGAGGAGAGCGTTGTTTACATTACATTCGCGTTGCACATTTGTGTTTAGAGGGAATGTGTTAGTTTAGCATCTTAAAATGATGTTGTGATATGACTGTAAAGTGCTTAGTTTTCGTCACTTTTATTACTAAGATGACCGCACGTGCACGCAGCGTGCTTTCTAGTTGTGCGCGTGCTCGCGCCCCCCCCAACTTTGCGTCATTATAATATTACGAGTCATGTATGTGTGTTATTGACTGCTTTACAGTCAATTTGCATTGTTTTTTGCATCAGCACTAATATGATGTAATTTTCTTTCCTTTCAGAACCACACATATACCCACACATTCCGGTCTTCTTCCACACACATACAAATCTCTCATCTGTTCACTGAGTGATTGTCATATCAAGTGCCATTGCCTGTACATAGTTGTGCCCGTTGCCAAGTTGGATTAAAAGTGCCAAAGACCAACTCCACTCTCCGCTCCTTGTGTTCTAACCGACACTCCGAGGCGATTTAACCATAAAACATATTGAACCCAGAACCTCATACAGTCCATTAGTCCAAATTAGAATCGATAAGGGAATCGATAAAGAATCGAATCGTTGAGTAATATCGATAATGAAATCGGAATTGTAAAAATTTTATCAATTCCCATCCCTAACCTCTACTGTATGTGTGTATCCCAGCGTCCTCTTCATTCGCCCCTCGTTTCAGACATGCCTCACCATGACGAACAACAGAATGAATTCCGGTCCTCTTTTTGTACTTGTTGAACCATCCACACGATGCCATAAAATCCCGGTGTTGTTCTTGCGCCGACGCTTTAATAACGTACCGATTGTTGATGTATTACAGCCATATACTTT